>NC_090292.1:51923968-53242718 GCF_037392515.1 Haliotis asinina
AAAACACACATGACAAACAGTTCCCCTCTTGTAAATGGAAAAATTCAACCTAAAATCATTACATCGCACTCACCAGACTCATCAAAAGTCAAGACTAATGTCAAACTGCAGATGACTTCTGAACCTCAAAGTGTGGTGGAAAGAGCAGATGCCAAAGAGAAGCGTCACAAGTCCTTAAAAAGAGCTGCAGGAGAACAAGTGGTCACAACCAAAAAGATACGTCGCACATGTACCATCCCTTCAAAGACAGCTCATGTGCTGAAGTGCAGTCCTGTGAAAGAAAACAATATCTTCAGTTAACATTATGGCATTGCTGACAAGTAAAAGTTTACAGGAAGTAGTTCCGGACTCTTTGAGCTTATTTACCCTGCCACCCTTTCAGACATGTATTCAACAACATTACTATGAAAATGTTCGTCCACTTAGTCAAATCAATGATTCGGCACCTTTGGAATTCCATGTTTCCAATTCAGGTAGTGATTACATTGATTTGAAGAGAACAAGACTACATGTGAAACTGAAGGTTACTCATGTAGATGGAACACCATTAGCAAAAGATGAACATTGTTCCTGTGTGAACCTGTTCCTTCAATCCATCTTCAGTTCACTGTCAGTTTATTTCAATGGACAATTGGTTTCTTCCACAAACAACCATTATGCTTACAAGAGCATGATGAAAGCATTGCTGAAGTATGGAGCTGATGCGAAATCAACTCAACTGTGCTCACAGTTGTTTTATAAAGATGAAGGAGATGATAATGATGATAGTGAATCCACTGATCCAGTCACAGGCTCTAACAGTGGGTTGTCAACACGAGCAAACTTTATCGCATTGAGCAAAGAAATGACCATGTCTGGTAATCTTTTTGAAGATGTGTTTGACATGAACAGACACATGATTAATGGTGTAGACCTGAGTTTCTTCAGATCATCTCCTGACTTCTGTCTGATGAGTGGGGTAGCTGATAAAGAGTACAGTATTAAACTGTTGGATGTTTATCTCAAAATTTGCAGATTGAAAGTCAACCCTGCACTCATCCTGGCTCACAACACCTTGTTTGAAAACAACTCTAATGCTCTCTATCCTTTCATTAAGTCTGAGGTGAAGGTCACCAGCATTCCGGTCTCACAGTTAACTCATACCATAGACAATATCTCAAACCCTATTGCTAACCAGTATACCATTGGGTTTGTAGACAGTGACAGTTTCAATGGGAAGTATACTAAGAATCCTTTTAACTTTCAATCTAGCATGATTAAAACTGTTAACCTGTATGTCAATGGAGTAAGTGTCCCTGGAAGAGCTGCTCCCTCAGATGATGCAGACACCTATCTCAACCTATTTGATAACTTCAAATATTGGAGTCAAGACAAAGGAAACTTCATTTCAAGAAAGAACTTCTTGCTTGGAAGTGCTCTGTTTGTTTATCATCTTGATGAAATAGGTACTGACTATCTTAATCTTGTCAAATCAGGAAATGTTAGACTAGAAATAGAATTTAAATCTGCTCTTACAAAGACATTGAGCTGTATCATCATGAGTGAAAGAAACTCTATTATAGAAGTGGATAGAGCCAGAAATGTTTACATCAAGTAAAGAAGATGAAAGCAACTGAACTGTCATGTGCACTACAATGTGACCCTGTTTTACACAATCATGTTTTGGGTGTGTTTGCCAAAGACACCCTACCTATACTGTCAGTTTCTATGATAAGGAAAGGAGTTGGACTTATTGTAAATACTGACTTTACAAGCAAGAAAGGTCGACACTGGATTGCTATCTATCTTAAAGGAAATAAAGTAGAACTGTTTGATAGTTTAGCTGAACCTGTAGATGATGTATTTCATAGTTATCTAAAGTCTTATGTTCATTCCTACACCTACAGTAGCATACGTTTACAATCAGTAGATTCAAATGTATGTGGAATGTATTGTTTGTATTATCTGCTATGTAAATTCAGTGCCAACTGGACTTTTCATCATTTCTATCATCAGTTTGAGGTTTTAACTCACTAGTACAATACACAGGCAAAGTGTGCAACTCACCATGGAAGAATGTCTGTTACCCTTTCATACACCTACTACAATTTCTGTAGCTGGAGGATCCTCTAGTGGTAAAAGTGTTTGGACTGCTCGTCTTATAAAACAAGCAGATACCATGTTTGATCCACCACCTCACTTGATTATTTACTGTTATGTTGTGTGGCAAGACATTTATTCAGAGCTTGAAAAAAGTGTTTCCAATATTAGATTTCAAGATCACTTGCCTACTGAAGAGGAACTGAAAGCTTATTCTCATGAATCAGACAAACAATGTTTACTTGTCCTGGATGATTACATGCAACAAATTTGTAAAAGTCCTTTGATTTTAGATCTGTATACCACACTATCACATCATTTAGGGATTACAGTGATCAACATTATGCAAAGTGTCTACCCTAAAGGCGAATATGCAAGAACAATGTCACTGAACACACATTACTTTGTCTTGTTGTCCAATCCACGTTCAGCACATGAATACAAGATTTTAGCATCGCAAGTATTTCCAGGTCAAGCTAAGTATTTTGCTGAATCGTTTCAAGATGCAGTAGGAGGAAAGAAATATGGTTATCTTGTCTTAGATGTGTCACCTTATGCTGATGAACAGTATGGACGTTTAAGGACCAACATATTTACTGATGATGGAATGTGTACAGTCTACCTACCACAGAAATAACTTAGCATGATTTAAATATGCACATAGATGCATTTGATACACCATTTCATTTACAACCACTGAACTGAACAGAACTATGGATACATGTGGGCCATTTGAATGTTTTCCTCATGCAGAAGCAGATTGTGTTGGTTTGACACATAATTCTCCTTATGGAGAAAAGTTTAATGATAGATTGACTTCATTCAAGACATGGCCAATTCAGATCAAACAATCGCCTAAAGCCATGGCTGAAGCTGGATTTATTTACACTGGACAATATGATAAAGTCTACTGCTTCAAGTGTAAACTTTATGCATCACAGTGGCTATCAGAAGATGACCCAATGGCTGAACATTTCAGACTGTCTCCTCATTGTAACTATATCAACATGATAGCAGCTCCGAAACATACAACTGTGAATAAATGCTAAATCATCATGTTTTTTCAACAACTATCAACCTTATATAACAGTCAATTCACTTCACTTCACTCATTCTACTACAGCCACCTCTCCTTCAGCAAACAAAATGTATGCAGTGAAAGAAAGGAACTGTGCCATCAACATTATTGAAAAACACAGAAAGAATGGTACAACATTGAAAGAAACAGCTTCTCGAATGTTGTTTACAGTGTCAGTGTGGGGAGACGATTATGCTGCTTTACAAATAGAACATCACTATGACTCTTGGACTGAAGTCATTAAAGACTTGTTGTGGAATAACAGACTGTGTCCCAACATATTGGCTGAAGATATATGGATAGATGGAAGGGTAGGATATGAATGTTTCAGTACTGAAAATGACAGAGCGGTAGCTAATAATATATTTCAAAAGGCTATGTCTTTACAAGATTACGAAGTCGCAAAACACACTAGCTCTGTGTGTGTTAAGGGTGAAGATTTGCTGGAAAGTTGGCAAGGTGACCCACCGCATGATTGTAACCAGTGCAAAGAAGATTTTTGTGTGGGGATAAATAACAATAACTAAACATGTGTTTCTTCATTTGAAAGCGGAATAGCCACCCTACTACACCATCATCATGAGTGGATTCATAAAAAACCATGTAAGTTTCTTAACAGTGTTAGCAGATGCTAATCCTATACAGAGAAAGGCTATGCTGTCTCATGCTTCATCAGATCAATTCCTATCAATTATTACACTTGTGTATAATATTCTCATGGGTAACATAGAGGTGTCAGAAGAAGATAAAACTTGGTTGTCTCGTCGCAAAAAGACCATTCGCATGCTAGCCAACAAGGGTGTCAGTAGACACAGAAAACGTGAGCTCCTCATCTTACACCATTCAATTCTTCCTATTTGCATAAGGAGTTATCTAACCTATCTAACCACTATACAAGATGTCCAAGCCAATGATTCTTTTGACAAGAGACAATTACCAGAGATTCATTACAAAACAAGAAGAAGAGAAAGCTCATCAGACAGCTCAACAGACACAACAGACAGCTCAGCCTCAGAAAGTGAGTGAACCACATAATGATGACACTTCACAGCAGGTTCACAACATGGATCAACCAGTATGCAGCAAGAAACCAGAACACCTGTTTCAAGTTCCTGTACGATTAATAAAAGATATTACTTCTACCAAGACTATTGGGAAATTGATGTCAATGTGGCTCTTAGTGAAAAAGAGCATAGAAAATGGACAACTAGATGTAGATTCAAATTTACAACTTGTTTTGTCAAATGGAGATGTTGTGAAAAATTCAAACATTGTAGATATGATTCGTTTTTTATTCTGTCACCACGAGGTAAACACTCACCTGTAGCCTATAAACGGTTTCTTAAACTCTTAAAACGTTTACATGTACCCAATCGTCTGATCACTAAAATACATAAGAAAAAGAAAACAGAGACTGTTAAAAATTCTTTATACATGAAAAGAAAAGCATCACAAGGTGTGCCTGGGATGAACAAATCCAAAACATTGGAATTGTATTACTGAAATCATATTGATTGTTATGGTATGTACAACAAGGAATAAAAGATGGAACTTTATTATGAGTTCTTTGTGTTTGAGGATCAAATGTTCTTCACATCTCTTTTGATATTGCACACAACATCTAATGACTGCTGCTAGCAATTAGCACTGTTTGCTACACAAACACATAGTTGTCAGTTCTTATGGTATATACTGTGTCATGTGCACAGTTTCTTATTCTTCCATACAGCATTCCTTACTGAACAGCACGTATGATAAACCTCTGGTAGGTGTATATAAGTTTGATGTGAATGTTTTCCCCATCTCTTTAGATTACACACAAATGTCAACTGCTAGCAATTAGCACTGTTTGTAACACAAACATAATTGTCACAGTAAATAGTCTTTGGTGATCTTCTCGATGAGCATCAACCAGGAAAAGTCCTTGACAAATGTTGCATTATTCTATATGTATCCTGAGTGTCTGCCATCCTGTTGAAGAAAAATAAAACTGCAATTAACATCAATGATCCCCAAATCAAATTATCTTACACGTTTAATAAGTATGATTAATATTAACCATAAAAAAAAAGGAATGATAGATACACTTAGCAGGATAAGATATGTGTTAAAAAGCATATACCTGACTAAAGACTTCAGTTTTCTTTCTTTCCTCTGGACTCAATCTGATGGTGAATAACCATAAGGTACACTGTGAATACCATCATCCAAAATAAAGCGTTTGTTGTCTATGGATGTCAGAGCCACTTTGCTTTCCTTATTTGTGTACAAGGTATTATTGAAAGATCTAATCAGGTGGAAGGAACAGGTGACAGCTCTGTTGTCAAATAGACACTCTTTAAACATCTGATGTCTGAGAAATTTCTTGATAACACATTTTTTAATACCTTTAGCGATTTTCTTTTCAATAATTTCTTTATTTGTTTTCATCAAAAAAGAATACATCTTTGATTTTAACCCACAAAACTCAAAGATAATGTTTCCACCTGCTTCATCCTTCATCTTACCTGTGACTTTTCTGTTTTTGTCAGAATACAACCTCTTGTAGTCATCAGGCATATAATTGGAAGTGTCAAACAAATGGAGATTTTGCTTCATGAAAACATAAGGATCAAGGATATGTTCATGTGGAGCTGCATGTACTTGCATGAAAAGACTGTCTGAGTCTGTCATGAGCAAATCCAAATGTTCATGTCCATACTGTTTCTGCATGACATTGTAGTAAAAGTCATAAATTTCATATTTGGCCAGATCCAAAATGGTGAAACCAACAGCAATGGGTTGATCTAAAACACCTTTTGTGTTTTCCATTTCCACTGCAACCACCTCGTCTGAATAAATTTTGACCTGTTTGAAGTTAGTTTTGGCCGTTAGTTTTTGAAGTTTAGATCTTTGTGTTATCACTTGCACCGATTTGTGCTTGCGTTTATTCATGCAGAAGCGGCCAAAAACACAGTTGTTCATTAATTTGTAACAGTCTTTGTCACAATCATCTTTGGCATTTTTACGATGACTCAGGTTTCGTTCAACATAGGGTTTCAACCATGGGCCCTGGCTAAACTTAAGCACTCTATGTATGTGATCCAAAACCAAACCATGTTTCAAATACAGCTGTAAAGTTTTGAAATGAATGACATAATGGTTGCGGTCTTTCAAGGTACAAAAAAGTTTTCTACCTGAAGATTGCTTTGGAAGTTTTTCGATGGGACATTTGTTAAAATGAGCAAGAAGATTTTTCAGTGTGGGTGATAACTCTTCAAAAGGGATATCATCATGGGTGGGAGCCATAGGGAAAGCAGCATGGGCATTATGTAAATGATTAGGGTATTTCAAATCAACTTCTAAGATGTAACCATGGTCTCCTTGTGTGTCTATGTTTATCCAGTCTATGCTATTGAACTCAGCAGGTTCAAGGAAATGATAATTTCCTATAGGAAGAGGTTGTAACATTACAGTGGCATACAATGAATTCACATCAAAATAGAGAAGTGTGGAAGTGTCTTTCTCAGGAGCAAAATTATCCATGTGTTCATTGTTGCCTTCTGCATACTTTTTACCAATGACACTTACTCCACCACGAATAGAATTTTCAATGAAATTATAAGTGTCTACATCTGTAAATAAGTCCAATTTTGCTCCTGTGATTTTCATAGCAGCATCTAAACAGAAACCTGGCATGGAATAGTAATGGCAAATGTCTAGTCCATAGTCAGTTAAACAACCAGTTCTGAAGGTTTCAATAATATCAGTTAGTAACAAGACATCTACTGTCACATACAATCTCATGAAATCTGACATAGACTGACATACAAATGTATACCACAACTGTTGAGCGAATGCATAGTCATCATCGCTAATGTCCTGATCAGTCAATGAACTGTGAAAAGCTTCTTTTGGTGGTAATTTCTTCTCCTGCAATTTCTGCCATGAATCCATGTATTCATATGGAAATGGAAGTTTTCGCGTTAATAAGTCTACATGTTGTGGATATTCTTCTTTCAGATTAATGAAAGAATCAAGTCCTTTATTTAACTGATTTTGTGTCAGTGCATCCAAAGAACTTTGTAAAAATTTGTAGGAATCCAAGAAGACCAACTTATTGTCAACAGTAAACGATAGAAATTGTTCTGTGGTGTGAGGTATGACAGAAATCTCTCGATCACCAAAATTGTGTGCTACTTCGAACAAAAGATGTGCGTCATAATGTTCCAAATTATGAAACATCACGATTACCTTTTTTCTTAACTGAAAGTTAAGATTGCATTTCTTATGCAAGACTTGTCTAAATTTACCAGACAAGTGGTCATGATCTAATACTCTATCTGATCCAAACAGCTGTTTACATAAACCGCAGTGAGTTGAATTTGCAATAGTTATTTTATCTTCATTGGTAAGCTGCATTGGTTTAACTGAAGCAAACAAGTTCATAATCTCATCATATTCTTTTAATATATTTTCAATGTAATGTTCTGCAGTATTTTCCCCCACATAAGTTTGAATAGGTTTGGAGTATTGTTCATCAGTACACACCACCTTGTAAGCATAAGCACAGGGTACATGACGGTTCACGCGTGAAGTATTGTTTCTCTCTGCTACTAATAAACTTTCAAAATCAACTACAATAAAAAATTTAGCCCTCTCAGTCTTGCTTTGTGATCTTAACCCAAACTGATACACTGCTTCTTCTGGTTTAGGTAAAACCACTCTTTGAGCCTTTTTGTAACAGTAGGCTTTATGAGCCTCTAGCCTATCTGAAGAAGTGAATTGCCACAAACATTTCCTACACAAAAAACACTGGTTTCTATTACCATTTCTGCTTCTGACTAACCCATTTAAATTTTCAATGAGACAGTAATGTGTGTTAGGCTTTTTGTCTACATCCATGGCTTGTTCATTATTTTCTAACCCTAGCACTCCCTCAAAATCATCTGGTTCACTTTCTTGAGTCAATAACAACAAATCCACCTGACAATGTTCTTGTACATTGAACTGATTAGAGATGTACAAGGGATACAAGATATCATCTTCAAAACCATACACATTGATGCTCAAACAATTGAGTTGTTCAAAACGAGGAATTTGTGTTAAAGTCATGGGAAAAGTAAAACCCACTAAGTTAAGTGTATTCAAATATGGAAGGTAATGACTTTCTCGGTCTTTGTGTTGTGGAGCTGGATAAAATTTTGACACAATGGATAAAGGGAAACATAAATCATTGTTTTCATTTTTGATATTTGTAATACATCTAGTATGTTTTGCCAAACTTGCAGGCAATGGTATGTAGCTTCCGCCTTTAAATGGATTAAACTTCACAACAGTGAGTTTCAGCATAACAATAGCAGACACATTTAACCCTGAATGCACTCCTTCATAGTCATCTAAAGTTTGCAACATTTTGTTTACAGCTTCAAGGTATTGATCAATCAAATCTGTGCTTTGTGTGGCTATCTGCATTTCACTTCTGAAATAGGCTTCATGATAATTTGAATTAGCATCCTCATTTGGTTTCTCCATTTTGATATGTAGACATAGTGACCATTTGATTGATCTTTTTTCCTGTATTTCTGATTCAAGAGCTGAAATAACATTAATCTGTTCCCGCACGAGAAATTCTAATGTATCAGTAGCAGTTTTATCATGAAAATCATAATCTCTGACATCACCATTTAAAGCTTGACTAGTACATGGTTTGGAAGCATCACTGTCAGAAGTAGTAGGTTGAGGAGACTGTGGTGGTTGAAATGTAGCTGTGTTGTCAGTGTCAGAATCAGGTGGAGCTACAGATGCAGTAGCTGTTTTAGTCCTTTTCTTAGCCTTACCTCTACCTATCATATCATGATGCCCAGTTTCATTCTCGTGCATTCTCAAGGCTTTACTAGTGCGAAAGAAATGTTGACATGTTTGACACTTATGATGACTAGTTTTGTTTGACAAACAGTATGTTATATGGTTTTGGTAGTCTGATTCATTGAGGAAATATTGAAAGCAATGTGGACACGACAATAGACAACTTTTTGTTTACAGGTCTTGGTATGACGTTTCAAACTGTCTTTTCTGTTGAATTTGTTTTGACAATATTGACAGGTATACAAAGCATCTTCTCGAGCACAATGCTGCTCATGGCGTACTAAATTACGTTTATATTTAAAAGTTTGATTACAGAGTTCACAAGTAAACACTAAACAAGTGCTATGAGTAGACATTTTACCTAAAGGTTATTCACCATTTAAATGTTTATGGTTGTCAATGACCAAGCACCTGTATAAAGAAAAGAAACATGTATTATACTTATTTATAGAATCTTGTGTTACTCCATCATGGTAATAAAAAATAGAAATTTTACATTTAAAGAACAACTGTTTTAAATAAATATTGTGAATGATTCATATTTCAACTAATGATATCATAAAAAAATAAATAAATAAATAAAAAAAAAATAAAAATTCAACTTACCTTTCTGCTGGTGATGGTGTGAGTAGAGCCCGAGGATAGCTAAACATGTGACCAAGTGTGTTTGATTGCAATTTGTGAGTGAAGAAAAATGCAAATCTTCAAAGTTAAATACATAAACCCTATCTGCAACCTCTCTGTGTGCTACTGAAACTACTGGTTCGGTTACAAAGTAAAGTGGTAATGATTCATAAAGCTATTATTGTATAGAACTCTGAGAAACTTATTCATCATACATGACTTTGATCTAAGGTTTTGAACAAAATTTGTAAAAGGCAAAGATGACATGGTAAAAATATTACTTATAATGTGATGAAGTTTTGAACAGGTGTAGATGAAAAGCATTCTTTCAAACTTGTCAGTGTTATTACAGCGTGAACTGAATAGATCACATGATATCTTTAATGTACAGGTGTTTGAGATGAAAGAGAAGTAACCAGGTGAAACATACCAGTGACATTGCAGTTTTGGGAATGTAAAGAACAAATCAAGTGTTATATATTGATGATGATGATGATGATGACATTGCAGTTTGTAAAAGCTGTTCTATTGATTACTTTCCTTACAAATATGGATTTCAAAGGATAGGGGTGCGTGGAAAAGGTGCGCACTCTGATGTGTGAAAATGATACGGTTGAGAAATCAGTATAACTACTAGCACCAACTCCTTTCCTGTCATCATTGCTTCCTCTGCATTGAAGATGGCTAACAGCAACCACACCAGCTTCCTGTTCGCTGAAAGACATTACTTGTCTATAAATTCATTCAATGGGGTGATATATACCCATCTCACCAACTGGAATAGTCGGGGGTGAAAAAGAGTATTTCATTCACCTCTGATGTCTTCAAGCAACTTATGGCTTCTGCGACTGAATATGTTGCAAAGGTGGAAGAGTTTGAATTGCACCATCTAGTTGACCTACCAGATGAAGTTCCAGAACCGGACATTGAGCCTGCTGTGTTGACTCAACCGGCTGTGGTGGGAAACTCCAACAGTATCCAACAGCCACAGACTCCGCTCCCACCGGCTGGACATGGAAAACCTGTGATGCCTGCACCAACTCTTCCTCCACCCGGACCGATGAGAGCTGCAACACCAACACCTGTGAATCAACCCCCACCTTACCCCGGAACAGTTCCAGTGACACAGTCGCAGCCTTACTCTGGAAACAGTAGACCTACACCTTATTCCAGAGGTAAGACAAATACGTAAATACTTTGCAACATTACAAAACGCGACGTAACACAGATGAACTATTCAGAGATAGGAGTGATGCAGTTACCGAATGATATGTAGTGATAATTTGTGAAGCTTTAGCGTTACATCATTGAGAAAACATGTGTTCTTCGCAGTGCAAATCTGCAAATATTTCAATTCCTTGTTGTTTAATTATGTAGGTGTTAATTTCTTCACAAGAATACACTGACCGAAAACTGAACAATAACAATGGTTGCACGAACGCTTTTTTTCATTTTGAGATACTTAACACCCAGTTGGTGAAGTCTTACAAAATAACACTAGTTTCCCTACTTCAGTTCAGCTAAAGCTGACATTACCATATGTAAAATACCAAAATATTATTCAGGATTAAAATTCTCCAGCGTTGCATCGTACTCACTTCCTCATTTGAAAGTACCATGCTCACACACTGAGCTTACAGTCTGTATGGCTTCTGATTGGTGGATACAAATTCAACTGATTCTGCTATGACGTTAGTTTGTAGTTGTTCATGTGAAGATATGACCCATAGTAAATGTATCAGTGATGATTTATGTTTAATATTTCTAAGTTGTGTTGTGTGCTATGTTTTGTAAATAGTTTCTTTCATACGTTCATGAGAAACTGTTTCCGTACTCCTACATGTGATTGTACGCCAAAACGCAACATGGAGGAGAGGTCAGGTTTTCGTTTTGCCTATGAGTACTTACAGGTTGTGTTGGAGCGAATGTTTCCATCTTACTCATATCACAACGCAGATTTGTATACTAACAATTGCTATTAACTAACAATAAAGCGTATATATTATTATTATATAAAATAATTTATCAGGCCCCCCTAAGTAATTGAAGGAATTACAGCAAATGTGAAGGAATTGCATCTCAAATGTAAACAAACGCAGCCCACTCGCGAAACAATTGCAGCGATATCGGTAGTTTAGCGGTAATAACAGAAACACATCGGCCCTATCGGAAGCAATGTCGGTAATACTGGAAACACGATCGGCCATCTTCGGAGATTTTTCGGTCGCGAGCGGAAACTCACGCAGCAAAACATGGCGTCGTTGGAAGAAGCACCCGTCTCGGTGAGATTTGTTTTTAGTTCCTACGATTACATTTTCATACTTATCCATCTTTGACCACCCGCGTTGAATGCGTTTAGGTATGAGGTGTTGTCGGGGCAATAGCTTATGTTTTTAGGAAAAGATTGTCACTGCAGAAGAGTGTCACAAGTCATGCCCCTGGAGATTGTTTACATCTGAACATCGAAGTCGTGCCGATGATTACGAACATCATGAACGTGCGCCATGAAGAAGTTTATGAGCCATAAGTTTTCTTGCTACGAAGTGCAATTGACAAATTTAAACACATTTTACAAAAAAATGATGTTATATCTGGCGCACGTTCGTAATCATCGGCACGACTTCGATGTTCAGATGTAAACAAACTACAGGGGCATGACTTGTGACACTCTCCTAGAGTGACTATCTTTTCCTAAAAACATAAGCTTTTGCCCCCACAACACCTCATACCTAAACGCATTCAACACGGGTGGTCAAAGATGGATAAGTATAAAAATGTAATAGCAGAAACTAAAAACAAATCTCACCGAGACGGGCGCTTCTTCCAACGACGCCATGTTTTGCTGCGTGAGTTTCCGCTCGCGACCGAAAAATCTCCGAAGATGGCCGATCGTGTTTCCAGTATTACCGACATTGCTTCCGATAGGGCCGATGTATTTCTGTTATTACCGCTAACTTACCGATATCGCTGCAATTGTTTCGCGAGTGGGCTGCGTTTGTTTACATTTGAGATGCAATTCCTTCAAATTTGCTGTAATTCCTTCAATTACTTAGGGGGGCCTGTTTATGATTTCATTTATTAATTGTAGGTGCAAAGTAAGCCCTGGACTAACAGCTCATTCAAGGCAACAACAAATAACGGACCTTTCAATGGTTAAATGTTGTTCTTGCTTTGAAACCCGAATAAAAAGATAATGCTGAAAATATGGTTGGTGTTGTTTATACGAAGTTGAAATATTCCTACATATTATTGTGTGGACTTCAATGAGTGATAGTGATATATCACAAGTGTGTATCGCAGACCTTGAACCATATTATTTCCCAAACACCGTGGTCCTAGCTGCAATGCTGAAGCCCTAGATGAAGCAAGTGTAGATTTGCTCAGGTTCAACATCCCTGGTCTTAGGCTAACAATAATTAATATATTTTACTACTATATAATATAAATCAAAAGGAGAGCTAAGACTTTCTTCATTTTCAGAATCTAGACTTGCCACATATTCCAGACTTACAAGAGCTTTCTTGGATATAGTAGATTCAGAGTCTGTACCACAGACTACTCTGGTCTCTGCTGGAGCTTGTTTGTTATTCTCAAAGTTATGCATTCAGAGACTAAGAGTTAGTGTAATGTATCGCCCATGGTTTGCTAGTTCCACATTCACAGTACATGTGAGCTGCTATAGAGTGAATGTATCACCCATGGTTTGCTAGATCCACATTTCATGTGTGATTGCTGACTGGAACAATCATGAATGAATACAAAGGATTGCATAAAACACAGATATAATATTTAAAGAAACACACAGCTACTTTATTTTAAAATACACAAGAATTTAATTTAAAACTGTTATGATAAGATGGAACAAGACAGATCTAGACCGGGGTGAAAGCGTTAGAGGACTTGCGAAACATTGTCTCAGCTGTGTCCTCCCTGCTTTGACTTCTAGTCTGTATCCTCCCCCTGTCTGGCTGTGAACGTTTCCCCTGGCTCGTCTCCCTTTCCTGAACCGGCTGTTTAGCTTTAATGACACGCTCCTCTGCCTCAGCCAGCCAGCCGGCGGGACTGTCAGCACCTTGAGCAGCCGGTTCAGGACCTGATGGCACATGAGGGGGTGGTGTGCGGTGCGGGGATGAACTAATGGGTCTCGGTAAGGAAAATTCTGGGAAAGAAGAACAGCACTAAGCAACAGAAAGCATTGGAAAAGTATTATTTCAATGCTCAAAATCCAGGAGCATATTTTGGTCCATCAAAACTTCGTGATGAATTAGCGAAAAACAAACCACACAAGATCAAATTGAGGAAGGTGAAACTATTTGTCAATAATCAAGATGCATATACTTTACATAAACCAGTCAAGCATAAGTTCAAGAGATTGAAAGTCAGAGTCAATTTCACCATCATCATCATCATCATCATCATCATCATGCTCGTCGTCATCAGCATCAACATCATCGCTGTGGTGGTTGTGGTTATGGCGGAGTATGGGATCGGGATCGGGATGTGGGTGTTGAGTGGGTACTGTGCAAGCGGATAATGATAATAGGCTAGATAGGTTATTTGTTACAAAACAATATGATTACTCAACAGTAGGTTTGTAGACTGGATTATTTAACACTATGGGTGTATTTATTTTTTTCGTCACTGTTACTTTTTTCTTTTTCCTTATTCGAAGAAATATTGTAAGAGATATAATGAAAATAATAATAATGATACCTGTTAGTGAACCAATTATGAGTGGTAAATCCACTTGCAGATTTACTGATATTCCACGTACAGATATATAGACTTTGGCGAAACTAAAAGAAGGGTAACGTATAAAATATAACAACACACTAACCTTCAAGTTGGGGAACAGGTCCAAATCGATGAACAGGTTGTCGTACATACCTTGTACGTCAATTACATAAGTATTTGGATACCTAGCCCCAGAAATATGTACTAATACTTCCCCATGTTCGGGTGAACATTTCAGCATTCGCAGTCCTTTAGTCGCACATTTCTGTGTGAACAATGAGTTTGCAGCAAACGCTATGGTCAGAATGCTCAACATACAACTTAACCTTAACATGATGTCTTTTCGAATGACCGTTTGCCGCTAAAACGGTTGTGTATAATTGGTGGGAACCAATGAAACAATGTGTTACATGTGAAGCCGCTTGGGTCAAAGATCAAAATGCACGTGATTTAATCACCGACGATCTCACACAAATTGTGACGAAAACCTGACAAAAGTAGTGAAAATACTTTTCGTCAAGTGTGAACAATCTACACTAAACAATTGAAATTCCTAAGTCGAATCATAACGAAAACAGACAATATAAGCTGAAAGGTATGAAATTATTTGCATCTTTCAGACTGATGCTGTCAGATAAGATACACTATCACAATGAACAGACACGGATATGTCAAATATGATAAAACTGACTGAATTAACAGACATGAATAGCGATACTCACCCAGAGCAACTGTGTCTTCAAACACAAAAAGTGTTCGCTGTCATAAGAATTTGAAATACTTCAAATTTGGTTAAGACGATGATTTTGCCTGAATGCAACTGTTTTAGTACAACAGATAATGTTTTTGAAGAAAATGAAAAAATAATTTCACAAGGGAAATGTTCACAGGTGATAAGATCAAAATGAGCAGAAAAAGCCAAAGTTGTGTAGTCAAAGTTTGTAATGGTTTGAACTAAATAATTGAATATTTGTTTTATCGCTTGGGCTTTAACGTCTGAACAAAATGTAATCGAAACACCAGATTTGGAAATTTGGAATTTTTCAGTCAGAGGCGAATAACTAAGATATGCATTCATGTTGAAGTTCTGAGTCCAAGAGTGTGTGTTTCCATTTTGTATAGGTTGTTAATGGAATGGTGGATTAATGAGAGTATATGATTCAGCAAAATCCACTGACTGACTAAGCGAGCTTGGTTTTACGTCGTTTTAGCAATAATGCAGTTACATGACGGCGAGGCATACCTGAAAAAAGGCTTCGTACCCTTCGCCTGAGAAAGGGAGTTTCTTAAAGTAACGAGAAATGAAGGCTTTAATTTGATTATATGCAAGGATAAATACAACCACTAAAGCGATACGTGAATTTGTATCTGTGGAAAGAGCGTGTAGAGTACGTGCTAGATGATGTTATAGATATCAAGTGATAACCTAACGATAGCTTTGATTAGGAGGTGTGCACTTGTATGATTCAGCAATATACTTTCATATGAGTGAAATGGAGTTTTATTAAAGTAACGAGAAATAAAACCAGAGATCTGAGCATAGAATTTAACATAAAAAGCAATCATATTGTGAGACATTGACAATGATATTCTAGTTCGATAAACATAGAGTTCGTGTGGTGAACTTTGCTATAGTTAATCAGTAGACAGTGGAGAAAGTTGAATGTTTGAAAACTGAGAACATTTTGTGAAACGGACAAATAGACATTCTTGAAAATGAACAAATAGTATCATGAAAGAAAACAGAAACAGTTAGAAAAGTAGGGGAGAGGAGGACATTCACTGGAACGCAACGCTGAAAGTGGTTGAGAAGCAACACGTGAACTTAAAACAAGAAAGACCTTTAGAAAGGCAAGCTTGGAGGCAACGAATTTAAATATAATATACCTAAGGTACATATAGCGTTCAATGAGGACAAGAACGCTATGCAGCATTACCATAGGCCTCAATAGAGGAAATCCTTTGTCGCACTTTCGCGCACTTATTACGATTTTTGCTCACTTAATACTTATATGCAGGACTTACTTGTACTTGTACCTACATGTGTGACATATTTTCGTTATCAAATATGAAAAAGTAAATATTTGCAAGCTATTAAACATCTCAGTGGATCGCTCACATCGCGACGCCATTTTGAATCTGGTAACCAAGGACACAACGAGGATTCCCTTCTTGAAATAGTAACACACGTGTTGCTTCCATTGTTGCTTGTTTACAAGGAATTTTCATTTATTCTTCGCCAATTAAAACGAATGTATAGACACATTCGCTTCCAGTACACACCGCCTGACGGTCGTAGACATGTGACTATTTTTAACAAAACCAAACAAAAGGTATGTCAGTTGGATTATGAACAGGGCTGCCAGTCCACTTCAGTTAGCAATAGTGAATGCAGTTATATAAAGCATTGGTTTTCACCTTTTCTCTGAAACGGAAACGGATTTGCCTTACATTTTGAAGCTAAAGCAGCAGTGTTGAAAAGTTATGAAATGCAGTTAAGATAGCAGTGTAGCCTCCAAGCAAAAAGTTTTAAGTAGAAGGTGCAACATGTGATTGTGTAAAACATTAGCTGTATGATTGGACATGGAGTAGAACTACTACCATTTGATTGGTTCACAAGCTTACCCAGTTGGAATACCTTCATTTAATTGTTGAATGTATATTGTAAAGGAATGTTATTGCATCACACCGCAGTTATGCTAAGTATTTCCATTGTTTAAGCAGTTGCTCCACAGTTATGCAAATTATTTCCATTGTTTAAGCTGTTGCTCCACACTGCTCCACAGTTATACAAAGTATTTCCATTGTTTAAGCTGTTGCTCCGCACTGCTCCACAGTTATGCTATTGTTTGGGAGATGGAATGTGTATTGTTAAGTTCAGGAATGTTATTGTTTAGCTTGGAATGCTATTGTGTAGCGCATATTTTCCATTGTGTGGCTGTAAGTGATTAATTATATACTACTGACAGGCCCTTGTAAACACTATCCAGTATGTCAAAAGTTCAGATCAGGGTTTGTACTTCTCTATTTTTCACACCTTCGTCGTCAGTATCTATTGCTACTTTGCAAACTTGAAACAGGTGACAGTACAGTGGTGACTCTTGTACCGTGCGAGAACCCCTGAAAATCCGTTTTAGAATCAGTCTTCAGCAACCCATGCTTGTCCTAAAGGCGACCTGTGGGATCGGGTGTTCATGTTCGCCAACTTGCTTGACACATGTTATCGTATCCTAGTTGCGGAGATCAGTAGTGATGCTACTGATCACTAGATTGCATGTTTCAACTCCGAATATTTACAGAGCGCTGCCCTATAGCTGGGATATAGACGAGTTTGAGTTTAAATAACCAAACAAGCAAATCTTACCCAGTGATTTGTGTACTCTGTTCTCAGTTCCATGTGCGGGTATTACTTTCGTTATTTTATCATGGGCACCCGTGGCGAGCCGTGGGTGCTGGGTAACACCGAGAGCTCGCCGCCACCCCCGTAGTGGACCCGGGAGCATATTTGGTCCACCAACCTGTTGGCCGTGGGCTGCGGCCCTGTGTCGGTGGAGGAGGGGATCCTGGTGGTTGAGGGCAATGGGAACCTACAACCGTGTTCCTGTTGCCCAACACACTACTTTGGCCCTTACTTCACGAGTGGTTGAATGGGCCCGATTCAATCAATCGGCTGGTCACGTCGAGTCCTGTGTTTAACTTTTTATGCTTTTAACCTTACTTGTGGGATGATCTCTGTTGACACAGTTTCGGATAATATATGAGATGCTTACCTAGAGCATATGCCCAGAAGGCGGTGGCTAATGGGTCAATCTGGTTGATCTAGATCTGCTGGAGTATAACAAACTTGTATCCCTTGGATGTTAGTTTGCTGGATTTCCGCTTACGTGTGGCATCGCCCTTGATGGCGCTCCGTGGTGGGCGGGGAGCAGGTTTGCTGAACCATATAACATTTCAATATGGGGTAACAAAATCCAAAATAACCAAAACGGCAACTTTCAGAATCTGATTCTAAATTAGATTCTTCTGACGATGAAATTGTCACAAAACTTCTTTATTCTGAAAGAAATACTTGGCCTCGATACCTTGTCATGGAAGCTAGAGGTGAACGTGCTTTACCTTCATATTCACCATTTCTTTTAGAAAAAAGACTTAAAGGGAAGGCTGGTGAGTTAAAAAATGATAAAAAAAATTGCGTTCTGGAGCTCTTCTTATAGAATGTGCTCGAAAAGCCCAAGCTATAAATTTGATGACTTCAACAAAGTTAGCAGATATTCCCGTAACCTGCTCGGCACACACGACACTTAACTTCAGCAAAGGTATCATAAGAGGCCGTGATCGCAGTCTTGCTGATGAATCCATTGAGGAAATTGTGTCAGAACTCCGAAGTCAAGGTGTGATTGACGCCACACGATTTACATACCGCAAAGATGGTCGTGTGTATCCATCCAATACCTATCTCTTGACTTTTGATATCACGACTCTACCCAGTTCTATCAAAGTTGGCAGCTTTTCCATACCTGTAGACCTCTACATCCCACGACCTACTCGTTGTTTTAAGTGTCAGAAATTCGGACATGGTCAGAATTCATGCAGGGGTAGAATCACTTGTGTCAGATGTGGTGAAATAGATCATGACGGAAATACGTGTACTCGTCCTTTAAAATGCTGTAACTGTGATGGAAACCATATGTCCTCCTCAACTGACTGCACTGAATTCAAATATCAGTCCCTTGTGCAAAAAATTAAATGTGAGCAGAAAGTCAGTTACTTGGATGCAATGAAACAGGCAAAGTCAGTTACTTCTGCCAATACAACAGGGCAATCGTATGCGTCAGTCACTAAAACCTTAAGAACTGTCAGCACGACATCTGGAGAGTGTCAAACAGATCTTACATGGACACATGGTGAAACACCAAAACCAGTTTCTAATCCAGAAAACACAGTTCCGGTTCCAAAATCAAGATCAGTATCTACCTCTGCGAAAGTCGCCGAAAAACATAAAAATGAAACTTCTAAAAAGAAAAATCAAACTGATCGAGTGTCAAAGGCACTGAAAAATCATACAGTACAACAAGTATGGGTTGCTCGAGGATATGGATACAGAGGTATCCCACCATGTGAACATTAATGACAACGCCAATGGTCACTCGCCCAAAAAGAAAAGAAGAGCACGGTCACCAGTTACTGCCCCTTAAATGACTAATACAGCCTTAATACAGTGGAATTGCAGGGGACTGAGGACCAATTTTACTGATTTACAGCTATTAGTGCAAGAGTTTACACCGTCAGATATACGTTTACAGGTGACTTATCTAAAAGAAACTGATATTTTTGACTTGCGTCAATTCAATGCATATCACACTTTTTCACCACCGGGAGTGAGGGCAAATGGAGGATCTTCCATCCTTGTTAAACATAATGTTATTCGCAGCCATGTTATGCTCAAAACTAATCTTCATGCTGTTGCAGCGCGACTTACGTTGCATGTTGCTTTTACAATATGCTGTCTGTATATCTCACCATCTTCAACTCTTCAACTAGCTGATATACAAGCCCTTTGCAATGAACTTCCTAAACCCTGTATTATTATTGGTGATCTAAATGCCACAGCCCACTCTGGGGTGGTTCAACCACAAACACCAAAGGTAAATTACTGGAGGATTTTATTTCAAATAACGATTTATGCATTTTTAATGATGGTTCCAATACATACATACGTCAATGATGACCTCAGTGGTAGTGACCATTTCCCAACACTACTGACACCTGTAACCCCATCTGATGTTTCTCCATCATCGAGATGGAATTTGAAAAAAGGCAAACTGGTCTTTATATGAAACGCTGTGTGCTGACAAACGTACACCGGAAACTTTCAATTATATTAATGTTCCTGATGCCATAAAAAGTTTCTCTGATGAAGTAACTCTCATTGCTGACGAGTGTATACCAAGGTCTTCTTCAATTCCACATATTCGAAAACCACAGTTTAACGATACATGCAAACAAGCTAGAAGAGAACGGAAAAAGGCACAGCACTATTTCCGTAGACCCCCATGGTGCATAATTTGACTTGATTTAAAATTTTAAATGCTAAAGCACGGCGTACTTTTAAACAAAGTAAATGCCAATCTTGGCAAAATTATGTATCAAACATTAGTTCGCGTACGCCAATATCTAAGGTCTGGAATATGATAAAACAAAAATCAAAGGGAAGGGTTCCAAATGTAGCATTCACCATCTTAAAGACTGAAACCAGTTGTTAACTGGTAGAAACGAAATTGCAAATAAACTTTCTGAAACCTTAGCAAAACATTCTTCTGAGTCCAATTATGACCCTAAATTCCAAAAGTGCCAAAAACAGCAAGAAAAGAAATTTATTAATTTCAATTCAGATAATGGGGAAGATTACAATGATATATTTTCTATTGATGAGCTCTATACTGCTCTTGATCAGGCTCACGACACTGCTTCTGGAGCTGATAACATCCATTATCAACTCCTGAAACACTTACCGGAATCATGTTTGGAGACACTTTTACATATTTTCGATGACATTTGGACAACTGGAATTTTACCTTCGTCATGGCGTGATGCTATAGTTGTTCCCATCCCCAAATCCAGGCGTGATCATACTGATCCTTCCAATTATAGGCCCATTTCATTAACTAGCTGCGTTTGCAAGACCATGGAACGCATGATAAATAATCGACTTGTTTGGTACTTGGAACCTCATAACAGATATACACTGTGCTTTCCTTAAAAACAGAGGTACTATCGATCATCTAGTGCGTTTGGAATCTTTTGTTAAGAATGCCATAATCAATAAGCAACATGCAGTGTCCATATTTTTTTTAAAAAAAACAAAAACGTATGACACGACATGGAAACATGGGATTTTGAAAAAATTACATGACTTTGGATTGCGAGGCCGTTTGCCGCAATTTATATCCAACTTTTTAAGAGACAGGCAAATTTAAGTTAGAGTGGGTTCGACACTGTCTGATCTGTACAATCAGGATCAAGGTGTCCCACAAGGCAGTATTTTGTCTGTCACATTATTTAGTATTAAAATCAACAGTTTGTCAAAGGTTTTAAATGATTCAATTGATGGATCACTTTTTGTGGATGATTTTAATATTTCTTGTCATGGGAAAAATATGCATACCATTGAACGGCAACTGCAGTTATGTTTAAACAAAATAGATAAATGGTGTCTTGCAAACGGCTTTAAAGTTTCTAAATCCAAAACTAATTGTATACACTTTTGTAGAAAATATAAACCGCAAAAAGATCCTGAACTGTTTCTAAATGGATCTCCCATAGTTATAAAATCATTTTTGACTCACATTTTACGTTTCTGCCACATATCAAATCCCTCAAAACGAATTGCCCGAAGGCACTTGACTTGGTGAAAGTCGTTTGAAAATCTAAGTGGGGAAGGAATCAAGCTTCCCTCCTGCAAATTTATCGATCACTGATCCGGTCAAAATTTCATTATGGCTCCATTGTATATGGTGGAGCCTGTAAAAGCAACCTAAAACTTTTAGATTCTGCTCACCGACAAGGTCTAAGACTTTGTCTTGGCTCCTTTTGCACTTCACCTGTTGACAGCCTGCACGTTGAGGTTGATGCGCCATCTCTTGAGCAGAGACGTATAAACTTTAGCTTTACAAAATTGTATTCCAGTGAGTCAAACCCTGCATATAACTGTGTTTTCAGTCCTCTGTATAAGGATTTATACAAAAAGAAATCTTCTCTTGTTCCAACTCTTGGTTTAAGAATTAAACTATTTCTTTCCTCAGTCGGCATTCAGCTGGAACATTGGCAATTGGTTAGGCCCCAAGTGGACCTAACATTAACTACATTTAAAAATTCAGAAACTAATAAATTCCAATATAAACAAGGCTGTTAAATATATTTGTTGTAAACATCCACTTGTAATTGTTTTCAGTCCTCTGTATGAGGATTTATACAAAAACAAATCTTCCCTTGTTCCACCTCTTGGTTTTAGAATTAAACTATTTCTTTCTTCAGTCGGCATTCAGCTGGAATATTGGCAATTGGTTAGACCCCAAGTGGACCGAACATTAACTACATTTAAAAAATCAGAAACTAATAAATTACAACATAAACAAGACTGTTAAATATATTTCTTGTAAACATCCATTCTTAGTTGAAATTATTGAATTGTATAATAATCTTGCTACTGGCCAGTACGACATTGTGTTCTGTTGGTTACCCAGCCACGTAGGCATTTCTGGTAACGCATTGGCCGATCTTGCTGCTAAGGCAGCACTCAACAAATCTGTGACACCACTTCGTATTTCCCACACTGATTATAAAGCTACCATTAGATCGTATATCCGTGATCTGATGCAGAAGAAGTGGGACACCCAAGTAGGTGTAAAAAAATTACATGCTATGAAACCATATATTGGGTATACCCACATGGGTTGTCAGTCCAGATTTGATGAGATCGTTTTGCAGCGATGTCGTATTGGCCATACGAGATATACTCATGATTACCTTTTGAAAGGTGAGGATCCTCCGTTCTGCATCCCTTGTGATGAAAGAATCACAGTCAAGCATATCCTGCTTGACTGTGTTAAGTATTCCAATACAAGGGATCAGTATTTTAATTCACGAAGTATGAAGGATCTTTTTACTAATACCAACTCTCGTTTAATTATTGCATTTTTTAAAAGAATTACATTTGTTATCAGAATTGTAAATAGTTAAATATTTAAGATTGGTAGTCTAGATTGATAACTGAGATTGTTAGTGGCTGTGCCCTTGAGGGGGGTTGAAGTGTTGTAAAATTATTGCCCTCCTGAGAGGGTACGTAAGTCCAAAACATTCTATGTAAACTTAGTACGACCAAACTTTTAATCGTAGTATCTTTGTTGTTTTTAATAATGGCTAACTTTCAGTATAATCGCCAATGGCTGAGGGGATGGTGTAAATCCATCTGGGATCCATGCAGGTAGCAAAGGTACTGTAAGCCCCCCTGGTCCCTAGTATGGTGATCTACCTTCAGTTGATCCTCCGTTCTGCATCCCTTGTCATGAAAGAAAATTGTTGAGTATTCCATTACAGGGGATCAGTATTTTAATTCACAAACTCTGAAGGATCATTTTACTAATACCAGCTCTCACGTAATTATTGCATTTTTTAAAGAATTAGATTTGTTATCAGAATTAATTAGGAGATAAACATCATGTGTTGGCCAATTTCCGGGTCTTATTGAGTATTTGAAGCACGGGAATGCATTTGGAATCGGCGGCGTCAGCCGGAGGTTTCAAATGAAATATTCCCGTGCTTCAAATACTCAATAACACCCGGAAATTGGCCAACACATGATGTTTATTGACATTGTAAACACAAAAGTAAACCAAAGGGTTTTACTGTCTGCTCTTGTTTACATCGAGAACAAGTACAGCAGTGAAGTGTCATCAGCTGGCCGTTTCAACTGGTTCCCATGGTAGCATCTGGAGTAGCTCATTTGTGACGTCATTCAAACTTTACGTCACAATATGATTTGAATGACGTCAGCACTGTTGATGACGCACCAAAACAATTGTTTGCGAGGTTTCTACGTGTCTGTACGCAGTAAATAGTCTTGCAGTTTCCTGGAATCTAATACCATTTAATCATGTTTTTCAACCGATCAGATTACAGGACACAGTGACTTTTGGTTTACAATACATATTTTATCATTGATCGTCTAGATTAATACTTGAGGTGATGGTGTAAATCCACCTGGGGTCCATGCAGGTAGCAAAAGTACTGTAGGTCCTCATGGTCCCTAGTATGGTGATCTACTTTCAGTTGTTGGAGATCTACAGCCCGTATTCTATATTGTATTGTCCAAATAGTTCTATTTGTTTTTACTCTCCACATTAGTTTTAATTGTAACTGTCATATTCTAGTATTTTTTACTGTTCTTTGACAGCAGATTTTTATAATGTATACGTGTTTCATTTCAGTATCAAAATGTTCTCGTCACGATATGGCTGAAATATTGCCGATGTGACGTTCAATATTAACTCACTCACTCACTCACTCACACTTCACCCTTAAGTGACTGAGCTAGATGTAGATTTGGTCACTAATCTACACTTTGACTGGTTCATTCCCTTATGATACTATTGATATCTTTATTTGCCATACCCAATTCTACTGCTCTTTTAGGCGCATATACAGGTGGGCTGTTTAATCTTAGATCACCTGGACATGGTCCTGCTAAGGTAACGGCACCGTAGAACATTTAGTTATCCGTATAGTGACAAAGACTGTACCAGACACATATCATTACCTTACAAAATCAAGGGACCAACAACATAAGTTTCTAAACTACAACTATATCTGACCACTGAAATATCCCAGCCGAGGCAGCTCCTTAGCCCCGCCCCTTCGACTAGTGCGTTTCTATTTCGAACACCTCAGAGCTATCCACAACAAGTCAGTAAAATCTTTCACCACTGATCAACATTTCTTCTGATCACCTCACCATCCGTGAGTGAGTGAGTGAGTGAGTGAGTGAGATTAGTGTCACGCTGTAACCAGCAATATACCAGCTATCTGGCGTGGGTCCATAATTAATCGCAACTGGGAACCAATGACATGTTTCAGCGTACCTGACCTGCCGATACCATTAGTCGCCACTTATGCAGGGGCTACTGAAGATCAATTCTAACCAGGTTCTTTACGGGGAGATAATCATGGGTTAATGAAGATCAGTTCTAACTCGTATTTTAAAAGATGGAGACAAGCATCGATTACTGAAGATCAGTTCTAACTGGAATCTTTACGGGTCTGGTATCATAAGACATTACAAGTTATCAAACAATGACACATAACCCGTCTCATTTGTTTTTGGGTTTTTTTTTTTGTTTGTTTTTTGTTTGGAGAAGTTCTGAAATTAGACAAAACGTCTTCAAAGTGCACCAGTATTGAAGAACCAGCAGTTACTTGGCAACTGCAATCAGTATGTATGGAACTGGGAATCATATTCATGCAGGGTTAATGCATATGAATCAATACACCACTTACGCCGTTAATGCGCTGTTTGAAAAATGCAATACATCATTAGAAAAGTCACATTGTTTTCTGTTATGTTGTGTAAATTGACATAACTGTGTTCCTCTTTAAATATTCAAATTGTAGATGTTGTCAATCAATAACTTTTTGAAATATAATACACCGAAACAGATCATCATGCTGTACTTAGCAATATTTCAGCTATATGACGTGCGTCCGTAATTAATGAAAATTAGCATTTTGTCGTTTGTGTTGCTGTGCAAATTGACATAAATGTGTTCACTGGAAACTGTTTCACGAATTCCTCTTTAAATATTTATATTGTAGAATTAAAACTCACTTGAAGTTCTTAGCGATCTTAGCTATCTACATCCCAGCTTTATATTACATTGGCTTTTTCAATTATTTACGGTTTAGTTACTAAACTATATATAATCAATTTGTATCTGTGACTATCTAGTTTTTTTCTTGTCCTAATTTGGCACCCGTGAACGGCCACCTCCTCGTGGTGGGTGCTGGCTAAAGCTAGGAGCCGTTCACCCCCGTTGTGGACCCGGGGGTAGGGGGGGGGGGGGGGGGGGGGGCTGGATAATTGGTCCACCAACCCGTTTGCCGTGGGTTGCGGCCCTGTGTCGGTGGAGGAAGGGATCCTGGTGGTTCCGAGCAAAAGGGGCCTGGAACCGTGTTCCTGTTGCCTAACACACCACTTCGGCCCTGACTTTACCTAGACAGGTGGTAGAACAGGCCCAGTTCTATCAATCGGCTGGTCACGCCAAACCTTGTTCATAGAATTTATTTTTGCACATTTAACTTATCGGACATTGGTTCTTTTGATTTGAAATGTAAAGATTATGCACATATTAAATTGCCTAGAGGCCTATGCCAGAAAGCGGTGGTTCATCCAATCCGGTGATGTTGACCTCTACATTCGTTGCAATTCTGTAATTCTCCTAGGTTTTGTTAAAGTTGAACCAGCATAACATTATATTTGGTAGACAAATATAGATATTTATGTCGTACTCATCGGAGTATGACACCGCTGTATCCCTAGTGTTTGCATGCTGGATATCCGCTGCAATGAAACACTGTCCTTGTTGACGCTCGCTGGCGGGTGGCGAGCAGTGGTGTTGAACTACAGTGGAAACCGCCTAAGTAAAAACCGCTTCACTAAACATATCGGATATGTAAACACTATTGTTTGGTCCCGGCAAACTTCTTCATTAATCATCACTATTTGAGTCCTGTTAACTAAAATTGGATAAGTAAACAATACCGCTTAAGTCAAAGTTTTTACGTGGTCCCTGGAAGTAAATTAATGACCAAACGAGACCTGATAAATACATTAGCGATCACCACATAATCCGACATGAGCTACATGTGTCAAGTCACCAGGTAAATAAACATCCCACTTACAGCTTGCTCTGGCGTAAGCAGTTTACAATACACTCGCAACTGGAGGCCAACCCGGATGAGTTGTTCATTGTTATATGTATCAGTATCAGACCGGTGCAATAAAACATCTTATATTACTTACAAATCTTGTCCGTTACTCTGTCATTTGCAGATATTGAATAGTTTGGATAAGTTAAAGAAAACGATAAGTAAACAATTTTGACGAGTCGATTGAAAGTTTACTTATCAGGTTTCCACTGTATATCCATCATATCTCTTGTTCCAGTTTCACAGCAACAAGAAACTTGGTCTAGGTTTATAGTCATTGCATCTACAAATGGAGAACCACTTCAACTCAATCCGTTTGTGATATCAAAAACAATTCAGTCTCTATGTGGAGAAGTAAAGAAGTAAAGAATGTCTCCGTGGTGGTTTACTTCTTGTGGAGTGTTTGCGTCGGCAGCAGTCAATCGGTTTGCTACAAAAGCAAAACTTTGCAAGTATTAGTGTTGTCTCCTCGCCACACAAAACGCTGAATTCTAGCAGAGGTATTGTTAGAGACATAGCTCGGTTCTTTGCGGACATGTCTGAAGAGGAAATAGTTTCTGAACTGAAAAGTCAAAATGTTATTTCAGTCAGGCACTTTTCTGTAAAGAAACAGAATGGTACCACTCAACCAAGCAACACCTACCTGTTTACATTTGCGTGAAGTACTGTACCTAAATCCATAAAAGCTGGTTATTTCAATATGGGAGCGGAGGTATATATCCCAGATGTACTTCGGTGTTATAACTGTCACAAGTTTGGACACGGGTCTACATCCTGTCGTAATGCACAACGTTGTCACCGGTGCTGTGAAGATCACCATGATCCTGCCTGCAATAAAGATCCTAAATGTGCAAATTGCGGCGGGAATCATGTATGGTTACCAAAATCTTGCCCTGAGTGACAGATACAATTATGAAATCCTCAAATTGAAACATAAGAGAAATATTTCCTTTATTGGAGCTAAAAAGCAAGTTACAAGCCGGATTAAATATGAAATATCGCGGACTGTTACCTAGTCAGATGTTGTCTCTGGAAATCCCAAAACAGTCTCTATCGCATGCCAGACTGAACTGACTGAAATGTGTTAAACCAGTAAAAGCCGTTACTTCTTTTACTCCTTCTGACTGCCAGTCTGCTGTAACAACATCTGCCTCTCAAACTGTGAGTCAGTCAGAACCTGAACCTACGCAAACAAATGTTGATGTTGAGGAAATGTCAAAAGCACAGCGAAAACTCCTTAACCATATAAACTCTTCTAAAATCCCCTCCTCTGGAGAGAAACCTATATCTATTGAAGAGCATGTCACTCATTTGAACACCTCGAAATGGAGGTATCTCCATCTTTACAGCACAAAGATATGGGTTCTTCCTCAACACGTCCGCGGGAGAGATCCCCAATGAAACCGCCATTAGTCAAAATCGAAATCTTATACAATGGAATTGCAAAGGACTGAAAAATAACTTCAACGAGATCCATTTAGTACTACAGGACTTAAAACCGTCAGCATTATGTCTTCAAGAGACCTATCTTACAAATACAGATACTTTTGATTTAAGACAATACAGCAAGTATCACCCTTTCTCTCCTCCAGGAGATAAGGCAACAAGAGGTGTATCCGTTTTTGTATGCCAGGGCATAATACATAGCCCTGCCCCGCTCATACAAATCTTCAAGCTGTAGCTGTTCACCTAACCATGCATATTGCGATGACACTACACAGTTTAGACATACCTCCCTTTTCTAGCATTCAACAATCGGATCTTCAAAATCTCTGTCATCAGCTTCCAAAGTCATTTATAATCATGTGTGACCTCAATGGCCACAACCCGCTCTGGGGAGGTATATACAGGAATCATAAAGGTAAAATTACTGAAAAATTAATTTCAGATAATAATGTATGTATTTTTAATGGTGATGCAGCTACATATCTACATCCAGTTACGGGAACATACTCGGGAATATTGCCTTGACTCGCTAAATACAATGTTTATTCCCAATGCAGGATATTAACCATCACAATACACACAATGTCATTCTTGCTGTAAATTTAAAACATATTTGCCACAGATCGTGAAACTAAACTTCCTGAGATGTGCCCGCATATCTATGACGCCACAAATATGTGCGTAGTAATATGTGACGTCACAAGCTCGATGACGCAGTTTGCTACTGATCACTCGTTTGTCTGAGTTAGGTCACATAGTTCCCAGTCAGCGTATTGTTGTCAAAAAACATTAACTTAGTTTGAAAAATGACAAAAAACACGTGTGGAATTGGGGAATTTTTCAGTTAAACCTTTGAACAACAAATACAATGTTCGCGAGGCATTTTTCAAGCACACTTGTCAACAGACAAAGGGTCAAACAGTTCATTCGAGATTTCCCTGGCTGCTGTCTGAGTCAATGATTGCAAGACGCCTGCGTTTCGGTGCTGGTGAGGTCGTAATCAGTCCCATCTATTATTACACGACAACAATTTTCACTCATCAAGGCACTGGCAGTTCCGTAACCACGGCCGTCAGATTAGACACGATCGCCGATACATGTGCGTGACGCCATGTTTGTTTACAGTGTGAAAGTAGTCCCTAAAATTGGCATATGGCCTCTCTAATTTGCATCGGTGTCTGTATATGACCCCAAAAGATACCGAAAATATCCGTTGGCTTTATCCTGCCGAGTACACTACCCATTGTATGATAAATCAATATCTCGGAAAAGAGACATAGTTTGACATACTATTACTATTCCTCTTGGGAAACAGTTCTGAAACAAATGATGTCATTATGTTGATATCTCGTTGTGCAGCACATCAATAGCGTTTTGTGTGACCAATCAGGCCCTTTGGCTGAGAGGAACAGCTGACACGTACTCTCAGCACATTCATAACAATCGTTGCAGCCTTCTGTGCTCTTGTGTTTTTCGTACACTTCAAGCCAGGTTTCTTGTACTGACTGTCTGACTGTCTAGAATCTAGAGATAGGTGTTTTTTTGCTCACTGTGTTTGAGGTGTAGACATATGCGTTCATAACTTTGGGTTCACTATCTACTTGGTGATAGCCTCCAGAGATTGGTGAAAATAATCTTTGCATTGACCGTGATTCTTGAACCTCGTGGTAGTCGTGCATCATCTCACGAGTGGTGATTTCAATAGCTCTCGGACATGGCACCGAGCGACCGTGTGAAACTAGTCCTGGCATTAACGATTTTGCTGATGTTTGTCATTTCAACAGGAAGCACGAAGCAGTCTACACCTAAGAAGATGGACGGCTATGTTATCAAGAACATTGGTATCAAGCTGTGCCAGCTTAAATGTGCTGAACATGGTCAATGTGTGAATATTGAATACGATGCTGAGACTTTAACCTGCCGTTTATCAACAGATGAATCAACGATCGAGAAAAAGGAGGGACATGTCAATCTTGTATGGAGCCACTCACACGTAAGTAAATGTTTCCAAAGGCTAGTCCTAAATGGGTACTCAATAAACACATGTATCAAACATGTAGTTCCTGATGCATGTTGGAATTATCTGAGCATCATTTGTAATGTTGTGTGAATGTTAATTTTTGTCTTTGTTTACTTTACATTGGGCGTCCAACACTTCTAATTTTCTTACCGACCTGTCAGTCATTCTTTTTATTCCAAAACCGAACCTGAAACCTACCACACCATCATAGAAATCTGCTTATCTTTAAATAAGAATAACGATTACAACAGATGAAAATAAAATCACAAACAGTATTGAGATAATTTTGTCTTTTTAAAACTTATTCCCGACCAAGCGCCCCATGTTCAAAATTTGGTGGACACGCAAAACAGTTTCTGAATACATCGAGACATGAAACACATAAATCTTACTCAGAGTGAAAAACGGATGGAAGGGAGAGGTTGGTCTGACCATTATGAGATTTATTGGGTAAATCGATCTGGGTATTTGAACGAAGTTAAATCATCAATAAAGTACATATACATATAAAGAAGAAATGTAGATCTACGCCTACTATATTGATATCAGTATACGCTTGTAGGAAGAAGCACGTAATATTTTCAATTTTACAAGTTCCTGTGTTAACGTTTGCGGGCGACGCCACATTTACAATCACGATAGACACCTAATATGATGTATTCGTTTACTTGGATTGTTTTATTTCCGTTTTTATCGCAGAACCTAAAGTTATTATAGGATTACATATAATGCTTGTAACCACACACACACACTCTCTCGCTCACACACTCTCTGTCTGTCGCTCTCTCTCTCTCTCACACACACAAATAAATTGTATTTAATTCCACAGAAGTGTTCTCGTTTTACATGCTGTCAGAAGGAGTGATAACCTCAGATGAAAATGATGAATGGAGTGGGTGATAAAAGTAGTATCGGTAATGTCAATCGAATCACTAGAAGGGTAAGATGGGTCATAAAAATATTCGTATATATTCAAAATTATATTATTAGATGAGGTAGAGAGGACAACATTACCTGATTCTTCTTTCTGCCTTTTCAAGGTTCCATCTGGTATGTGCAACGCAGGTCAACGATATTTGAAGACTCGATCTGGAAAAGAGGTTTGCGTAGAAGGTAATATCCAGTATTTTTAATATGATCGCTTATATACTCACCTAACATCATACAAAACTGTTCCTCTATTATCAGTGTGTGTATTAGTCATGAAATTCTTTGTCATCATTCATGTTTTCCGAATATGCTACACCAGTCCACAATATCTGTTGTTTCACGTCCATCTTAGACCTGATGCAAATGGTGGCGAAAAAGACTAAGATCTGAGACTAAAGTTAAATACGGGAGTTCACTTTAAATCAGAGACAGACGGCGTAAGTGGTCTAATGATTCAGACGCATTAACCCTACATGAATATGATTCCCAGTTCCATACATACTGACTGCAGTTGCCAAGTAACTGCTGGTTCTTCATTACCGGTGCGCTCTGTAGACGTTTTGTCTACTTTCAGAACAATTTATTATACAATAAATTGTCCTATGTTCGCATTACATACAAGACAGACATTAGCCATAGACAGCTGCGATTTCCGCTGTCATCTCAGATCATCTCTTTTCAAGGGAACTTCATCTTCGACTAAGAAAGGTGGTCCTTGATCACTTTGTATCTGAGACCAGAGTTAACCAAATGGAGTTATGAGTTAAACTCTTAACTCAAACAAATGCCAACAATGTGATATGGCATGAGGCCAAAGATAAACACAAAGTCTTTATATTCAATATTATAACTTGTGCTCCACAGAAACAACTTACAGCAGCGTCCCATAAGTCTGTGGACTCGTCAGATATAACGGGGTAAACATACGTTTAAAGAAAAATATGAACGAGAGGATGGTAATAATGATATAATTATGAAATATTATCACTAACATATTGCCCCGTCTTTTGCAGTGACTACAGTCCTTACTCTTTTTGGCATATTACGGTACAGCTTGTACAAGGTAGATTTGGGTAAACTGTACGGGTGTTTTCGACGGATGTCCACAGCCCATCACTTGATGTTGGAGAGTCTCTGGTGACGTTTTTTCGGGCCATGGTAAAACCTCGATGCCTTTGGCAGCTAGGAAGTCAGTAATTGATTTCGAAGCATGAGCAGGGGCATTGTCCTGTTGAAAAGTGAATTGTTTCTCAGGAAATGCGAGACAACGGCCATGAATATCTATGTCACTGATTATAGTTTGCTGATATCGAACACTGTTCAACGTTTCAGTCACATTTTTCAGCACACCTGGGCCATTTGCAGATATCAGTCCCCACACGTGAATTTGAGGCGGATGTTTCACAGTCGTTTGCAAACAATATGGACAGAATCTTTGGTTTTTCAAACGTCGGAACTTCATTCTCCTTCGGTTGCTGAAACATCTGAAGATCAATTCATCCGAAAACAGTATCTTCTTCCATTGTGACACTCCAAAACGTCCAGAAGAGTCGACGTTTTCGCTGCACCTTGTTTAGCAGAGGTTTTCGTGACAGGTACATAACAAACTATCCCAAATCTATGCAGCCTGCGAGAGATCGTCATCCTACTGACATACCTGCCCAGTGTCTGCTTCCGCCTACCCCGAATTATATTCAGGGTTGAATATCTTTCCTTGAGACATTGTCTCCTGATGCACTGGTCTTCTCGATGTGTCGTACATTTTGGCCTGCCAGATCTCGACAGGTCCTTCATGACACCTGTTTGCCTGTATGTCTTGTCCAGCAAACACATTCCACTCACTGACACCTTCAAATTGTTCTCCTTGGCCACTATGTCTTTAATTCTTGTCCACTGAAGTCCCATACCCCTAAGAGTAATAATCTCCGTCCTTTCCATAACGGTCCAATTTTGTCGCTTTTTACCACCCATTTTCTATCAGAAAACATGATTTTATAGTTAAAAGGAGGTAGAGGAATTGAAAAGAGATGCTATCATTTACACAAATATCAGTGAACGTGCAAAGAATTGTTTAAAGACAATTTTGACTATATATTATGCTTCCTTCACAAAAGGCCTATATCCCTCCGAAATGGCAAATTACTTTCACAAATTTAAGTGCACCAGTACGTTGTAACACTTAGAATTTCAACAGTTAATTATCAACATAGGTACTGAACATAACTCACCTGTGCTTGACAGCTGTGGTCCCCGGAAAATAACTGACGGAATGTTAAACGATAATTTTGTGGCAATAAAGTATATATTTGAATAATTTCTAGTCCGGATATTAGTAATTTGAATATTAGTGCTAACCGAATATCACAAAACAACAGCTACTTGGATTACAGATTCTAAGAATGATCATAAAAGGTAACTTTTCCTTTCATATTGTGACTTCCACAAACTTCTGGGACGCAGCTGTAGATCCACAAGAAATACAGTCCGTTTGCGTTCAAATGAGAATGGCGAATTATTAAGTAACAAGAAATTGGGATTTCTGTTTCTCACATGGCTGAGAAACAGCTGGTGGAGCATCACCACCTCTTTCCTGACAAGTAGAGTGCATCTAAAAATATATCACGAATTACATTCAGTCTCATTCATCTTATCAGTCCCATAATCAGAATCGCCTGTGACGTCACCTAACGTCGGCACTAACGAAGGAGCGGACGCTTCATGTAAGCTACTACATAACCAGTAGCTTCGTTCTACATCACCCACCACTTTGGTCTCTTCATGAACTGTGAGTCTGCTGCGTCATTCCTGTTCGCCTATGGCTATTTCCCATATAACCTGATAGCAATTCATGAACTGTGAGTCTGCTGCGTCATTCCTGTTCACCTATGGCTATTTCCCATATAACCTGATGGCAACAAGATCACAGTGATGAGGTGTGACTCGTACTACAGTGTGATTCTGACTTCTAATGTAATTGTCCAAGTTGTATAAACAATGATGGAACGAATTCGGACAATTCGCCGTTCCCACCATTGAGTATACAACCTGGACAATTATAGCACATGACCGGCTATCTCTTTCAGTGATCCACAAACTGACTTGCCAATACGTTCTTGTAAAAGCGTTCGACTTACGTACCCTAGCAAATGAACAGACCACACCACATGAGCGACACGTGTAGAACGAAAGTACTTGTAAAAGTGTTTGACCTAGATACCCTAACCAAGTGAGATGTCGCACCATGTGAGCAACAAAAGGATATGTAAGACAAACGTTCTTGCAAGAGTGTTTGACATAGATACCCAATCACCAGTCTATATATGACTTTACAACCACCTTGTCACTTGTACGAATTTTGTGTCCACAATGGTCCTTGAGGACCTCAGTGATGGTTTTGCAGACCTCTAGGAAGAACTTGCAGATTGTACTAACTTCTGAAGTTGCACTGACTTGCATAAGAATAACCCGTTGGCTTGGAAGCGAAGAATGATTGCCAACTTGGGTCGCACCTCCAGCAGTACTCTCGGAAATGTGGTCTTCTTCTCAAGATGATGGGCTATTTTCTCCACAATCTCCAGGAACAAGGCGCAGAAAAATATGATGATGTCTGTAGTCTCTCCTTGTGAATAGACACCTGTTCTTTCCTGCATTATAAGACTATTCTCTGCCGTTCAGCATCTTGTAGGTCCACAGCAATGCATGAAGCTGGGACTGATGCCTGCTAGTTTCATAGCCTGGCGTCAAGCCAGACAAGGCGGGACCAAATAATGCCACGACTGCTTCACATATGTGTGAAGTGAGTGCGGTAATGCATGACCATGCTTAAACATGCCCCACAGTTGGCGTAAACAATTGCACCAACAATACTTGACCTAGACGTAAAGAAGTCATGTGATACCATGTCATTGCATGACAATGCACACCATTTCCGGTCACTTATTGCATGCTGTTACATTGTATTATTAAAAGAGAGCAAGTTACACAAAAGTCACAATTCAATTTCACAATGCCGATGTCAAATACAATACAAATGAGACAAAGTCTAAGGCAATGGGTCACAAAATATATAGCAATCTCACCAAAGTCTTAGTGCGACAGGGAAACAGTTATGCAGAATATAACACCGTGAGCAGTTTGACGGCGGCTATGAAGATCAAACGTTGGCAGGGTTTGGTGATGTTTACTCCAGTAATGTGTTTCCGTGTCCGTGTTCAACATGACAACTAGCATTTATATATACATTCAGCCATTTCCTGAAAGTTCGAGCACATACGATCATCTCCACTAATGTGGGAAGCTCCAGAATAATCTCCCGGAAGTAAACAAATAGAAAGCCAAGGGCAGATAACTCCAAACTACTGCCTTACAGGCGTGCCTCTTACATAATTTTCTGCAGGAAATGTGACACATAATAACTATTACTTAATTAGTAACAAATTATTCCGAAAATACACACCCGTAACAATGCCTAGTGTGTACCTTATGTGTGAACATGGCGCCGGCAGTGTGCTTTACGATTTATGTGTAGCCATTAAATCACAAGCATTGTCACGGATATCGTTGTTTTACTGCCGCGGCAGAGCAAAGTTCTTGCATGTGTCAGGGTGGTATTAGCTTTGCTGAGGCTAACTCAGCTACCTTCATATGCTACAAACGAAAACAAAACAACATTCATGGTTAAGTGTTCTATTTAAGACAGTTTGTTCGTGCCTGTTAGGGCAACCTTTAACTTTACCAGGCCACAGGGGTTGTCAAGCCTCGATTTGGGGAATTAGCTATTGGGAGCGAACCTTGAAACAAGAAAGAGAGAGCTGTGAGTTCCTTGGGTTTATTCAAGCAAGTGTCTGAGATGACATTCACAATACACCAATTCATACATAATAATGACACACAAATAATAGACATAATAATCAATATCCTAATACACTTTCAGTTTACGTCAAGTAATTTAAGTAGTGTGTGGTATAACAGAGTATGTATGGTAACTGCTTACAGAAACATAATACAAATAATACATAAAACATAACCTAATCCTACGGATACCTTCCAGGGGATGTCAATAATTTTTTAGTCTTGAGCATTTCATACCCAGGTGTCACAACCTATGGTACGACATTGAGGGTGTAGCTGATGTGATGTAGAAGTTTTGGTATCCTACTCTCAGAAGTTATTGAACAGCTCACATTGACAGAAAGAGACCCCGCAGTGAAAATGAATAAAATTGGATATAGAGCAGTCATTAAGTTTTTAGTCCTTGAAGGAAACTCGGTGAAGAACATTGAAGAAAGGCTTTCAGCAGTTTATAGGAAGTCTTCCCAATCATTTGGTACCATCAAACGATGGATCAATGAATTTAAGCATGGTAGAGAGGGTCTTGAAGATGACCCCCGTCCAGGTCGCCCGAAAACAAGCACCAGTAAGGAAAACATTGACAGAGTGCACAGACTTGTGCTGGAAAATCTTCGAATCACACTCCACAAGTTAGAGGAGACCACAGGCATTTCACACAGATCCATCGAGACAATTCTACATGAACATCTCGTCATGTCTAAGGTGTGCGCAAGATGGGTGCCAAGAATGCTTGCAGATGAAATGAAGCAAACAAGGGTCACCAAAAGCAACTCCATGCTAACCAGATACAACAAGAATCCAGCAGATTTTCACTTTAGGCTAGTAACCTGTGATGAAACCTGGATCCACCACTATGATCCTGAGAGCAAACAAGATTCCATGGAATGGAAACATGTCACTTCTCCCAGGACCAAAAAGTTCAAAGGCTCCAGATCAATGCAGAAGGTGATGGCGACAGTCTTCTGGGGTAGCAAAGATTACTTACCAAAAGGAAGAAGAATGAATGGGGAATATTACGCTAACTTGTTGAGGCAAGTGCGACAGTCAGTCAAGGAGAAGCGCCGGGGCAAGATCAGACGTGGTATTCTTCTACATCAAGACAATGCTGCAGTACACGCCTCTCACGTTGCAGCAGCTGCTGTCCAGGAATCCGGATACAAAATCTTGCCGCATCCCCCTACTCTCCAGACCTGGCACCAAGTGAGTACCGTCTGTTCCCAAATCTCAAGAAACACTTGTGTGGTCGTAGATTTCAGGATGATAATGAGCTTATTGCTGCTACTGAGGCTTGGCTTCAGGACCAAAATGGCGCCTTCTACAAAGATGGCATCAATGACTGGCAGAAAAGATGGAACAAGTGTCTTGACTCACAAGGGGACTATGTTGAAAAATGAATGTGGTTCATACCAATATTTTGTCTTTTTCTATTCACTCTCAAAACGTTTTGACATCCCCTCGTACAGTAACGATTTATGACTATTAGGGGTGTAGCGTCTAAAGTTCTAACTATGGTAATGGGTTCACGATAATTACTGTATGCAGTGCATATTGCATTAACTATGGTTTGAATTAATGTCCGTTATGGTAGGTCGCGCTTGATGCATTAACTACGGTAAAACTTTACGGTTAATGTCAGTAGTTTTCAGCTATCAAAATACATGCCTTGAGCAAATACGATAAACGGCATGTAGTGCTCAGATTGGACATAAGCCATTTAACTCCAGTATTGCCAGACGCACCCTACCTACAATGTTAGCAAATGCTTTCTCAATACAATACGGTACGTGACATAAGTAACTAATACGTGTAACTACAGGGGAGAAGGTACAATTGTAGCTAGAGTAATGTTAATTTGTTTTATCATGAATTATTTGGGTGACTACGGTAAATGTGTTCCGACTGATGTTGCTATGGACAACGAGCGGTTTTGATATGTACGGAGCTCAGCAATAACGTAGAATACATGTAATACTGTAATGCTATACTTAAAGATGTCGGAATGTACATTTTTGTGCTTTACAAACAAGACAATAACACAGCTAAATGACAATGATAACTTGCTAGGATGGCTCTGATAAAATACGACACTATATAGGAACAGAATAAAGGCTGTAATTACATGCTGAACTATGCGGGTTTGAATGTATAATTTCGTGAAATAGGAAGAGAAGACAATACCATTTTTGAATGATTACGGTACTTGACTTCACGTATAAACTGTTCTGTACTGTATACAAGAGCACGTGGAACTGAACGTTTCAAATCATAAGTGAAATACTTAATCATGTTTATGAGACATCAAAATACACAATAATTAATGTTGATCATGTAAATCTACTCGAATATTATTTGATCCACGGACTCTCTGAAAATACGGAATAACTGACCTATCATATATATTCATCATTGCTCGAAATAATTGTATAAACTATCGGAACTGACTTTGTGACTAAACTACAAGCGTCTAGGCTACTGAACAAAAATCTAACCTGTATGTACAGACCTAACACGCCAATTGAATAGAACTAGACAATTGGGATATACATGTACAACTGTGTGTCGAAACATAGAAAGGGAACATTCGTTTGTACATAAAAATCATGAAACTTGTGGAGCCCACGACGCAATGTGCATAAATAAATACTTCTGGGTAGCGGCTAAGAATTAATGTAGAACCAGCAGTTGCACTGAAAGGTGCTTCAATATCGTAGAAGTGTTTCAACCTAAAATCTACCATTTTTCAAAAGAAATAGCAAGTTAGACCAAAACAAGAATAAGGTTTAAATAGTTCTTACCTTGAAACAAGAAAGGAGACAGCTGTGAGTTCCTTGGGTTTATTCAAGCTAGTGTGACTGAGATGGAAGAACCCAGGATTTTATAACCCATAGCTCTACCCGTTTGTCGTTATCAAGTTTTTTCGGTGTTGGAGCTTTCCATATGCGTTATCTACCCTATGCTGACAAGGTTTACTACATGAGGTAGGTGGTAAGGAGATGATTACCTAACAAGACTTGAATTTCTCTATGGTATAATAATAATAATAAAACAAGACATCCAGGGTCTTGACCGCCTGACCAGAAGGATCATGTCAGATAACAGAGCACACCACCCTCGTTCCTCTCTTAATCGTTTATATATGCCAATCAATTCAGGAGGTCGGGGTTTGATTAATGTGGAAGCTCTTCATGACAGAATTTTATTGTGTACTTTTGCACATATTTATTTATGGGATGATCCTCTGGTGATGCACGTCAAGACTCACAATGAAAGCAAGGAATTCCACAGCTATTTTAAGCGTGCCAGGGTTGTTGGACACAATCTGTAATATGAAGTTGATTTTGTTGATGGCGATGTACTGCTGGACGGTACAGTGATGGGAGTAAACCAGGTGAAGTCCTTCACCAAGTCTGCCCAGAGTCGGTCCTTTGTGGAGAAACTGTCTGAGAAACCATTGCATCGAGTGTGCATGCAGTGTGTGGAACAGAACAGCAATCCTTCGCCTGGATGAAGTCGGCTGGTCTCAAATGTGAAACTGAGGGCTTCCTTTTTGCTGCTCAGGACCAGTCACTTCCCACTCGCAATCGCCAGAATGTTATTCTTAAAGAGAATATCAATATGAAATGTCGTCTTTGCAATACATTTACAGAGACTGTCCAACACCTTGTCAGTGGATGTCCTTCCTTGGCACAAACAGCATATCTTAAAAGACATGATGGCATGGCTTGCTGCTTTTATTATCGTCTCCGCAATGCCTGTGGCTTTGACTCCGAGGTCCATCCATGGTACGACCCTGAACATGTCCACTGCGTCCTGGAGCTACACACTTCTCTGGAATAGGCCAATATACAGCCTGAGACGAATTCCAGCCAACAAACCTGATCTTGTCCTTTGTTGATAAAGCCAATGAAATTATTTATATCATATAATTTTCTGTCCCATTTGACAGCAACGTGATTGGCAAGATTCAGGAAAAGCATGATAAATATGCGGACCTCGCCTTTGAAATGTCTCACTTGCATCCCAAGTACACTGTCGTCAGGCTTCCCATTGTTCTCGGTGCCCTTGGTTTGGTACCTACTGATCTCCTGGCGCAGATGAGGAGAGTGCCCGGGTTCTCCACCGGGAGCACAGCCCTTCTGACAATCTGGGTAATGCAGAAGGCTGCAGTGTTGGGGAGCCTCCATATTCTCCGGAAAGTTCTTGGTGGGTTCGACTAGGCAGTGTTTCATGGGAGAAGTCCCATTCGCTGTCTGGGCTGCGTGTAGAGGGGGCGAGGGCCCTGAGCTGATGATGAGCTTGACCAGCCTGACTGTGCCAGGATCACCCGAACCCTCTCTGCTGCATTTTCATTCTAATCTGTAAAATATAATAATAATAAGTGTTCTTGTATGGCGCACAAATCAAACTGCAAGGCAATTTCTCTAGGCGCTGGAAGACAGAGTGATCTGAAGAAAGGGTTAAAGTTCATAATCTTGTTTAAAAAGGAAGGTTTTCAGTTGAGACTGGAAAGATTCCACGGACGAGGCTTGTCGTATGTGAAGAGGCAGTGAGTTCCAGAGAAGGGGAGCTGTGTAAGAGAACTTTCTATGTCCATATGACTTTAGTCTGACCTTGGGAACATTCAGCTGACAGTTCGAACTTGATCTTAAAAGCCGCGGAGGGACATATTCCCTGAGGAGATCTTTCAGATAGATTGGAACTTTGTCATGGAGGCACTTGAAAGTGAGAGTGAGGACTTTATACTCTATTCACTGTTTCGTAGGCAGCCAGTGTAAGCGTATCAGGAATGGTGTAATGTGACTGCGCTTGTTGACTCGACAAGTCAGTCGCGCCGCAGAGTTCTGAATCCTCTGTAGCTTAGACAGTAATTCTTGGCGGATATTTACAAGAAGACTGCAGCGGTAGTCCAAACGTGAGAAAATAAGTGAACAAACTAGATGGTGAGCTGCATCGAGTGTCAGAATATCACGAATGGAAGCAATACTTCTGAGGTGAAAATAGCATGACTTACAAACAGAGTTCACGTGTGTTTCCATGGACAAATTTGAGTCTAGAAAAACACCAAGGTCTTTCACCGAGTCACTGAAAGGAACTTTCTCGTTACCCACTACCAGCGAAGACACATCCACCTTAGCTTTGCTACCGGGTGATCCACACAGCGGAACCTCGGTCTTACTGTCATTTAATCTCAGTTTCCTTTGTGTCATCCATGTTTTGGAATCAAGGATACAGTCTTCGACTATAGATATATCAGCTCGGAGTGAATCCGATTTAGTGGAACGCAACAGTTGGGTGTCATCAGCATATGACTCGTACATCACACCATGGTGCCTAATGATATTGCCGAGGTTCTTCATATAGAGTGTATCCATGGCCAGCTTGTGTCAGCTGCCAATCCAAATAGCTGTCAGTACGTGCTCATGCCATTTACGACAAGACACAGAGAGTGGTACGATGGTAAAGTTGATTTTCGATTACGGCCTAGTCGGTGGTATACATGCTCCTGCTGCGATGGACCTACCTATCTGCGCTGGACCATGGGATGTAGCTGAGAAGAAAAGCCAGTGCCGACACAGCTCCATAATTTCATCTCTGATTAATTAGCTAAGGCTGGCATGGACGCGTTTGCTAATTGCCTGACGCTGTGCTTGACAAGTTGTGTCATAAACAAGGTACACTATGCACAGCAACTTGCTCCTATACGGATTTCCTTAGTTAAGAATAATTTTTTGAAACATATAAAAATATATAAGGAAATATGTGCATTGTAATATATTTAATAACTCTACTGGCTGGTTTTCATGCAACACTTGTATTACTGTCAGTACTGAGCCACATCACTGTCGGCACACCTTCGATATGTTTCCGAGTATAGACCTCTAAAAAGGAAAGAGCTACTTCTCAGTGGTAACACCACTCAGAGTACACTACAAAGGGTTCCACTTGCATTTCTCGTGTCTGGAGTAATACTCACGTTATTAAATGACGACTCATGTGGCCATATTACGTGTTATGAAGTACGAGCATGGACCAGCAGCAAGGGGAATTATCAACTGAGTTAGAAAAACAAACACTGATCAAAGGATTAACCGATAACACCCTTATTGATTAATTACTTTTGTACAGCAGATTTGTCAAAAAGTAGTAATTATGTATTTAGATTTGCTAATTGAAACTGAACACACGCTGCCGTAAAGTGTTTCTGTTAGAATGAAACCCTTCTTTCAAGGGATTAACCACCAAAAGGGTGACTGCTTGATCATTATTGGCAAACTAAATTACTTTTATTAAAGCAGGGCGGACATAATGCAATTATAAATTCACAGGTGTGCTATCTCGGGTGACCATTGAGACTGTACACTAATGTGAAAAACCTGAAACAGTCACGTCATCAGTTGTGAAAGTACCACTAGGATATAACGATATATCATTTTTTTACATTTTGGACCATTTAAAGACACATGACATGGAGAAGGATTTGTTGTCAGCTGTAGATGAATGGCACACCGTTCGTTTATGTGGAAATTGTTGTGAACATTTCTTGAATAAGGTAATAGCCCCTGATTGTTGCTATAACTTTAGTCTGTTATAATTTTGATATTTGCAATTTGTTTTTTATTCATTTGTTGTAGCATTCAGCGTAATCTTTATTTATTTTTATTTTCATCACCGGAGTGTAAAGAATCAGAAAATATACTCATGGTCACACTTTGGACATGTGTGTGAAATATGATTCACACTGGCAATCACTAACATGTCTAGATATTACAGTCATGTTATAAACTCATTATCGTGTGGTTATTATTATTTTTAGTTAGGAATATGATAATAAATCAATTAGGATAATAAGACAAAATATAAAGACCCACACTTGCTTCGATACTTTTTCAGTCCTAACATGTTCTATCACCGACTGATGATTCAGAATGTTTTCATTTGTTATATAATGACGATGGAAATATTTTCGACTAAAAATAGATTTCTTCTTTGTTGATCACATTATACTTAAAAACAAACAATTGCACACACGGGTGGCGCGACACAGGTCACGAACCAGTCAAAAATACTGGTATATCATCCTGATGCTCACGGGAGAAAAACAACAACAAACGCAACAACCAGTCTGTGGAAATTGCTTTGCATCAGTGCCCCTTTAAGATAACAAATGTAAATCAAGACCAAAAACGTTGAATATTTCACGTAGATGCTCGCGAGATTTGTTCATTGTTGTCCTGGTTACGAGTTTAGGTGGTTAAGAAACATTTCCATTGTATCCTTTTTTTATGCAGATAATTCAAGGCCGAAGCAGACGTAATGAACTTTATCAATTAGCAAGAAGCATGTTGAATTTCCAAAAGCAATCTAAAATTCATTCCTAAACAGCAGCTAAGCTTTAATTGGGTTGTACAATATTTCTGCACTACAGTGAATGTTATTCTTTTCACTTTGACTTGTTGTTTGTGTTCGTCTGAGAAGAAACATTTCCCAAGGCGGTGTTTTGCCAAAAAGAGCCACAGTTAACAAGTCACAGTTAACAAGCCACAGTTAACAAGTCACAGTTAACAAGCCACAGTTAACAAGTCCCAGTTAACAAGTCACAGGAAAAAAAGTCATAGTACAACATATAACACATATATTGTCACATAATATATACTAGTGATTTGCAAAATGTCTCATTTGTTATAAAAGCTCCTGTTTCTGACATGGTAGCATCATTAATGAGGTAATTAGTAGGGTGGATATTGCAGAGAATTTTCATGTGATGATACATTGCACATACACATACATTGCGATGTGTATTTTAACATATTGCTAGCAGGTTTTTTTTCTTAATAGTTAATTTTAATAACTTAGCTACTGATAAAAGCTACTCAGTTAACGCTGCGCTTGACCTTAATACACACTTGTAATAATTACCCCCCCCAAAAAAAAAAAATATTTAAAAAATGAAATAAAAAAAATGACAAAGAAACAAGGAAAAGAGCAGTTAACATCTGAATGTTTTCATTTGTTATATAATGATGATGGAAATATTTTCGACTAAAACTAGATTTCTTCTTTGTTGGTCACATTATGCTTAAAAAAACTCAGGGCTGATGCATCAGAGGTCAACAACCAGTCAAAAATCATGGGATAGCATTCGGATACTCACGAGAGAAAAGCAAAAACCAGTCTACAGAAATTGCTTTGTATCATTGCCCCTTTCAGATAACAAATGTCCGTCATGTCCAAAAGCCCTCTCCTTGCCTGTCTGTTACGAGATCTTCTGAGAACAAGCATTTTCCGACGTGGTGTACTGCTGAAAAAAGCACTACCATGAATGTTGTTCTTTTCACTTTGGTTTGTTGTCTTTGTTCGTCTGAGAAGAAATATTTTCCAAGTCGGTGTTTTGCCAAAAAAAGCACAGAAAAAAAGTCACAGGAAAAAAGTCACAGTACAATAACATATATTGTCCCATAATATATACTAGTGATTTGGAAAATGTCTCATTTGTTATAACAGCTCCTGTTTCTGACATGGTTCTAATTAATCAGGTAATTGATAGGGTGGATATTGCAGAGAATTTTGATGTGGCTACAATTATTGTACATACACATATATTGCAATGTATATTTTAATATATTGCAAACAACATATTTTTTTTCTTAATAGCTAAATTTATAGCTTACCTACTGATAAAAAGTACTGAGTTAACATTACACTTGACTGGACTTCAATACACACTTCTCCCTGGACACATTCTCTGTTCAGGTTTCTGATAATTGCAATGCTCGAAAACAGGGAACTAGACAGAATCTCTACTTGACAGGTTTTGCAATAATATTAAACAGCTACAAGTAGCGTGCCTTAATTAAATATATACCTCAAATGTATTGTTACACGTTGATAACTGAAGCAAATAGAAAGTAAACGGCTATAGATATAAAAAAACTGGGCGTGTCGGCACCAGTGGAAATTCGCATAACAGTTTGTTTACACTCACTAAGTTTTCAATCTGGCGAGAGTTTAGTGTTTATTTAGTCTGGTTTAGTGTTTATTTAGTCTGTAGTCCAAAGGAAAATTTTGCAAGCAATGTTTTGGTAATTATTTACTGGTTATAAGTCATATGCGTATATTAAAAAAAAGACTTAGAAGGGTTGTTTGGACTCTAAATGAAGGCGGTTTTGCTTGTTTTACTTTATTACATCCTGTATTGCAAATAATATGAAACAAATGTGAGGCACTGTGTGTATCAATAACTGTTATCATTTACATTAGGTATATAGAGTCTTCTTTTCATATTCAATGCATTTTAATAGCATATGTATTTCCGTTTGTATTGGGGCACTGTGTTCTACAATGTACAGCAACGGTATATCTCATGGAATATGTGGAGATAATTTGGGAAAAAAACCCAAAACATCCTGCTTGAAACGGTGTTTGAAATAATGTCAGTACATGTATCTGTTCGATTAGTTGACGTGTTCACAAAAGCTCACAAAAACGATGCATGGCTGAGGTACAAATATGCCAGTTGGAGTGATTTTCTGCACTATTCACCGGAATAATGGAGAATGAAAGGGTAGTGTAAATCCAGATAGGGACCATGCAGATAGCATTGTCCCTAGTTTGGTGATCCACCTTCAGCTGTTGGTGATCTATTGCCAATTATTATATTGTACTGTCCAAACAGTGATATCAGTTTTAACTTTCCACGCTAGGTTTAATCCCATCAGTGATATTCTGGGGGATTTACTGTCTTTCATCGACAGTTTCTAGCTAGCTACACTGAGTTTGGAATATTATAACATCACACATTATAACCAGGGTGCACTGTATATATTTAGAATTTTATTGAGATTCAAAGTGAGGGTTGAAGTGGAAGGACATATATCTCTCTGTGGAATCCAGGGGGCCATACTGAGTTGGGGAATGGCTGTCTACACGTAGCACAACATACATTGTAAGCAGGGTGCACTGTATGTGGGGATCTGTATTTCACACCTACACTGAAGTGGGGAATACCTGTTTATACTTAAGGCAACAGGCTCAGTAAACAGCAGTTTGTCTTTCAAGGTTATATTTAAGTGGTATAAGCTCAATGCAAGTACCCCAATGTCATGATTTGAAAGAGTGATCACCGCTATTTACACTTAAGCCTTTGGGATCTACTAATATCGAAATATGACCTATTTTGAAAGGGGACACATGTTTTTTGGAACAAATAAATAAGGAATTAAGCAATACAAGCAGTCGGTGAGTTAGTGCAATTTGGGGAAGTATCTGATATGCTAATATACAATTAACATACCATGCCACAGATAACGCGAACTGTGTTGTAACATGCTACTGTTATAAAACTAAACCAACTAGAGAGCAAACATAGGACAATTGGAAGTATTTACATATAGAGTTGTTGATCAGTCGAAGTAGCGAGCGCCAAACGTTGTCGAGCTCCTAACCTAACACGTCACAATGACGTCATCGCTGGCAGCTCTGCTTCGTGGCGTCGTCAGTGAAGGCATTTCTCAACTAGCAGTGAGGTGTCGCTCTGGTTAGGACGTAGGTTATTGGTGGGTAAGTTCTCATTTTATCACTTTAAACTGACTTATGAAACTAGATGAAATAGTGTAAATGTATATTGTATGACTGGTGTAAAGCAGTATGAATGTTGTAGGAACCAAATGTTTGCTTCACACAATGTTTACACCCAGACCTATGTTTAGCCTGTCACCGACGGGGGGCGATGGAAGGTCTGGGGAAACATAACAACGCAGTGTTTCACTTGAAACTTGTTGTATTTGATCAAGTTATGTACACTTTCTTAATGTTAAACTTGACCTGGTGGCATGTACCTCTGACACGGGACACTTTATAAGATTATCTTAAATGTGTCCAGTCATACTTCATTTGAAATGTATTCTGTTTTTTACTCGGGGCAGCTGCATTGCATTGAAATACATCCCGCTGTAGCACACGGCCAAATGTATCTTTGTCCATGTCTGCAACGTGTTTTCAATCTCAACTGTCAAGTCAGTCTGAAAGTAGATTATGGAAGGGCAACTTTTCTTATTTTCGTTATTTCTGAAATTGATAATACCACCATACACTGCTACGTGTTGATGCCTTTATCAAAACACACTGCTCCCATCGATAAGTACGGACTGTTTTGTTACACCGTTCACGTTTATATTTCCCATCTATTCAATTCCACTATATCAACAATGAAGGGGAGCCCAACTGTTATCACACAGTCAATGCACAATGGACAGCTTATTAAATTGACTGAATCATATTGTGAAAATATATTTAGGGAATGAAATCTCCATAAAATGAAACATGTTTAATACCTCTGTTGTAACAGATAACAGATTAGTTGGACTTTATCCATGCATAATATTGAAAGGCAAAACATTTGTGGAAAGCGGAAACCTGTAGTCATAATACTACTTTTGCACTATGTATAGTTTTCTCATTAAAATATTCCCTGTTTCAGTTTCGACTGACCCGAGCCCGAAATACACGACGAATTTGTCAATCACAGAATTTCAAACTGTAAAAAGTTAATATGAGAATGTGTAACTTTTTTCGTACTATTAAGAGTTATCTCAATCAAATTGAACGATATATGGTTAATACTTTGTCCATAAGATATGTATTTAGAATTCAATCATACATAATATTGAAAGGCGAAACGTATCTAGAAAGGCGAAAACAGAAATGCTTATGTGGTTTGCATCGTCTTCTGAATAACATGTTCCCTGTTTCAGCCTCCACGACTGACGCGAGTCAGGATCTGTCACCCAGCCAGACGGTTCCACGGACGCCAGTGACGACACAAGACTCTGATGACAACGGTAGGATGGAAAACCCAGCAGCAACAGTTGTACTGACACTATCACCTGGTAAAGTTAAACAAACATCAACACTCTCAAGTCGTACACAAAATAATGCTACAACTTCTGACTCTAACAGAAAGTTACATATCAAACACGCCATCGTTATTTCCAGAAACCACATGTTGACATTCCCGTCATGTTGGACTGTTGTCAGCCATGATGGAATTGTTTAAATGACGTAGCAATGTCCGAGTCACGTATCAACATGATATAAACATTGTAGATGTGTAACAAAGATGTCTGGTGTACACAGTTTACTTTGTGTTAAAGCGACTCCATCACCAGCAGCAGGTCGCAACGTCTACGAAGCCTGCATGTTCGGTGACCTGGAGAGAGTAAAGCGGATCCTGGCAGTGGGGAACGTTGACATCAACTACAGAGGAGGAAATTACAGAAGGACACCGGTGATGGCGGCAGCAGTGAATGGACACAGGGATGTGGTGGAGTTCCTGGTGGGCAAAGGGGCTGATGTGTCACTGGTGGACAATGACGGTAACAGCTTCCTTCACTTCGCCTGTATTAGTGGAGACGTGAAGATCATGAATCTGACCCTGGACCTCAACGTGGTTGACGTCAACGCCAGGAACAACGAGGGGCTGACAGCGGCCGACTGTTCCAGAATCTGGGGACGTCAGCGAATGTTAGATCTCCTGGTGTCACTTGGTGCACACTGAAGTCGGTGTTGGTATAGACAGAGACGGAGCACATGTCGTTACTGACACCGACGTGGTGTGTGCCGTTCATGTAGTCGTGTGTCAAAATTCACTTGATTTCGGTTTTTTCTGAATATAAAAAACTTGTTGAATTTATTTTCTTTATATGTTTTGTGTTTGGAACCTCGCATGATCAGGTAAGACCATTGTGAAGTGAGTGTAAACATAAACTATGAGTGATTGTACGTAAACGTCGCCCGTATTGACATAATTCTGTGTTAATTTTGTTCTGAGAATCTTGCGAATTGTGAAACAGACAACAACAAAATGTTTGTTTATATATCGCTGCACTCTGTGACCTCAGACTGACCCGAGGTTCGCCCAGCTGACGTGGCGCCATTTGTACAGTGACAGTGACGTCACACTGCAGATGACGTCACAGACATACAGAGGTGTTCGGCCGTCTTCTCAGCCGCGCAATGCAGCGGCGTACTGTCACAGAAACACAAGCAGTGTTACTGAAATACCCGGTAGTCGCTGTTGCTTAAGAAAGGGAGAATGGAAGTATGTAGCTGATTTCTGCAGGTTTTAACCAATTTGTTGTCACACGCACCCATTCTGCAGTGACTAAACTTACAATATATAAAATTAAACTGAAAAGAAGCATCAACCAAAACATCTGAGTTTTATCTCTTCCTGGATACCAGAAGGACAAATATATCGCCTCCCTTCTGCTACTCAGTCAAACATACTGTTTTTAGGTGAAATACAATTGTTGAAATGACCGTCGTAAATCTCGCCATTTTGACACATGACGAATTCGTCATTCGCGCTATCTTTTATTGTATGCATGGATGTAAATGTAAATATTGGATATTTATTCATTGAACTCTTTTTTGAAAACAGCCAATTAGTGATCAGTGACATGTGTGTTTTTCAAGTCGCCAATGCTTATGCTGAAATCTTACCTATAGACATGGGATTAGTCTTTAAATCGTCTTGGCGTCAGGCAAACACATATGCCGGCATGTCACCTTCTCTTATTTTGACATTCTGAGGGATCAGATGACTGGTTGTGATCCATTTTACCGAATCGTCAACTCACACAGCACTACTCTCGAAACAAGGTATTGGTAAATGTGTACATGCATCCATTTCACCAGCAGGCACGAGCAAAACACTTAATGCATGTTGTTTTCTGAACTGGTGAGACAAATATGTAGGCCACTGAAAACTGTTATTCATTCAATGCATTCATCTGAATGGTTTCATTTACATCACGTCCAATCAGGTGTTGCCTCAAATTTTATCTTCAGTATATATTCAACAATGTTGACATACAACATCACTACTAATGACAGACCTTTATAAAATGGCGAAATCATTGACATCGGCACCCAGGATTTATGGAAGAATCATGCCTTTATTCAGGAGTCGTTTGTACATGAGAACGTGACGTAAATAATTAGACACTTCATGTCCTGACTATTTCTTTCTTTCTTTCTCTGGTTCATTCATTCATTCATTTACTGCTGCATAGAGAAGTTAGAAAGGCCAGTGATTCCGCGTCAGTCACGATGGTCAGAAACACTGACAATTTTGTAAGTCGGTGAATGTCTAACAATTTGAGAAAATGCTACACGGAGTAAAAACGTAAAAAAAACACGACTGCCTGTGCATGTCAAACAAGCACAGTTTTAGCAGCATAGCGTTCGTTTTTACACCAAATATATTTGTACATTTAGTATTGCTGACACAGGCCATTTGTTAATCTATTCTAAAATACACGAGGAACTCAAAAATGCATTTGTCGCAGAGGAATGTGAAATATACATGACGTTATGGTGGTTTCATGACAGGCCTTTGTAAACACTACCCAATCTGTTGAAAGTTCACATCGGGGTTTGTATTTCACTATTTTCCACACTATCGTCGTCGTCAATATCTATTGGTACTTTGCAGACTTGAACCAGGTGACAGTTGTGGCTCTTATGCAGTACGTGAACCCGTGAAGATCCGGTTTAGAATCAGTCTTCAGCCACCCTTGCTTCGTAAAAGGCGACTGACGGGATCGGTTGATCATGTTCGCCGACTTGCTTGTCACATGTCATCGTATAGTATACTGATGCTACTGGTCACTGGATTGCATCTTTCAAAGCCCGAATATTTACAGACCGCTGCCCTGTTGCTGGAATATAGACGATATATAGACGAGTGTGGCTTTAAATAACCAAACAGGCAAATCGTACACAGTGATTTGTGTATTTTTTCTCAATTCGATGCTACGGATATTACTAAGCGTGTCATGAAGTAGTAATTTCAGAGTGTACCAAAATGAAATGGAACTGCTGTACGAAGTTGGCATATCCAAATTATTCTAAATCACTGCTATCTAACTGAAGAAAATTAAATAAGTTTATATATACATGTATTTGTATCGTATTTACATAGCGGCAGTAATAACATCTTAGAAAATGGACGTGGCAGAAATTCCACTGTTATGTGAAATTGAAGTCAATCTATCATGTTTGACAAACAAAGAATAACAAAACGGTTCTGTTGTCTTTGATATCGTAAATACAGACAGTTGTAAGATTGGGGTTGTCAAAACTCAAACGCAACTTTTACGTACAAAACTGAATTGTCAGGGCGTTCTTGGAATAAATGATGGCATGCATTTTTCAGAAATCATGAATTTACGAAGTGAAGTTAAAGAGAGCTCCCAGGGCCCCATTCCTCAAAGCGATCGGTGATCTATGGTAGTCGTCAGACTTACGTTGAAGTTTGGAAGTCTTAGCGACTAGCATGATCGGGTGATCAGGCCCGCTGACTTGGTTGAGAGATTGAATCCCAATTACGTAGATCAATGCTCATGCTGTTGATCACTTGTTTCTCTGGTCCAGACTCGTTTTTTTACTGAACGCGGGCATACAGATAACGTATGGTTGTATTTAGCGTTAAACACAAAACAAAGAATAATTTCATTTCCTGATATTTTAAAAACACACGGTCATAAATTGATTACCTGTTGTGGTAGACTTGCGTGTAGGTCGATGGTACCATCTCTGTGGCCGCGTCATACCAAAACACGTATGGTACTTCTTCGTCCCTGTCTGGCGCACGGCATTACTAGGTACAACAGAGACTGGTCAGCTCGGAGTCCGTATAATGTGTGTTCGGCACAGTGCTTGACCTTGCAAGTTCCCCATTCTGTCTTGAAATGCTACAATTTAGGTCTTTCACGAGCAAGAAGTCGCTGTTAGGGTATTTGCTGGCTTTTATTCAAATTGTAATAAAAGTGGAATTTATTTGCATAGTGTAGTAATATAGACAGCCGTCCATGTAAATTCAGTGAATTTTGGTGTGAAAATCCAAGAGAAGGGCAGAACCTGGCTAGCAGGTTGACCCATTCTCTCCTTTGGTTTTCCACAGTGAAAGGTCAATTTTAGGGAACATACTTGATTTTGTTTAAATATTATCAAACTTGGAATTTATTTGCATAGTAAAGCTGTACAAACACTAAATCATCTGTGTTTAATTAATTCTGATGGAAACATCTGTGACAAGCACAGTACCCGGTCTTGCAGTTTGACCCGTTCTATCCAGAAATTCTACCATATTGGTCTTCGACAGTCAAAAACCGTTAAAGTACTTACTAGATTTTGTTCAAATTCTGCTGAAATTAGGATCTCTATGCATAAGTATACTCTACATACTTGAAATTGATGAACTTGCAAGATGTACACAGCCTGTCGCATGGCTCTTTAAGTGTTATGCGAAGACGATAAGCAAAGTGATGATGGAAAACAATACCCTTGAATTTGGCTTCCTTTAAAATTTTAACAACAGTGCCATCTAACATGAATGTCGGAAAATATCTTACGAGTGATTATTCCTTCAAACCGACTAATTATATGCTTTACTTTATTTGAACTGAAAACAATAAATCAAGTTTGTATGTTTGACGTGATTAGAATCTGAAATATCGTGCGATCCCATTTTTTTCTTTCTCAGTATATGTATGTCAGAAACACTGAGGCGGGGAGGCGAGCAGGCAGCACTGTTAGTGACAGTGTGTTGTCGCAACAGTTTACGGAAAGGGGCGATTGGTTCAGAATGCAAAAATAAGAAACAGCACTGTCTTTACATGGGATGTTTATGGTCATCGTCAAATGTTCCGATTGCTTTCTTGGAATTTGTGAGTGAACTTGATCACGTGACTGTCATTGTCAGGACAGCTATGAATGTGTGCGATGTGTTACTAAACCTGGTTAATAACAGAAAAGTAAATTTATAGTAAATCAAGAAGCATGAAGTATACAGTTTGGCACATACGTATACCCAATACTGTAGGGGAAATCATTCTGCTACGAATCAATCCTCAGTTATCTTGGATTAGATATACATTTTTTAATGTGCAGGACGTTGGTTCATGGCAAATACAACGTTTGAGCAAACACAACCTGTCTCTCGCTGAAAGAAGTGAGCTCGAAGATACACGTTTACTTATGTAGCCAAGGTGTTGTTATTCTGGCGAAGAAGTGACGGCTTAAAATCTTATTAAAGGGGGTGAAAAGAATAGCAGAAACAGATGCTCCGCAATCGGCGATTTTTTCATGCGAGCATGGCTGTAGATCAGGTAGATACTAAACTGATAGCTTGGATCCAACATTTGCGATATCCAGCCAGGGGAGATAACCGAAACAGTTCTTCTCGTAAGCACAAAAACATGGTTAGAAAACGGGGTAAAAACAGGGGAAGGAGGTGTGTCTACGCATTTGTAACGTTGTCTCTGATTGCACAAAGAATACAAATAAACCAATGGAAAGGGGGATAACAAAGCTAGACACACATTTTTTCGTACTTTGAGAAATGTGACGTCAAATGTTGACTCTCATTAATATTGAGAGGCCCCGGAACAAGGATGCATACAGAGCCTGCCAGCTGAGATCGTGTTTGTCAACAAACGTGGATGTATCATTTTTGGTGCGAAATATGTGTGTGACAACATATTTCATACTTGCGATATGATTTATCTTAAACTACTGTACGAATATAAGCCACTTATTGCCGCCTATCAGTCCTATTTTAACACATATTTGGTGTAAGTAAATAGCGTGCACACTGACTGAGCTGACGTACATTTTTTATGAAATTGACATGGTTATCAAAAATGAAATACCACTGAGTGAGTGAATTAAAATGTGATTGACTGTTTGTATACACAAATTAGTAACATTTGACAGTTGAGCGTGACGACATTTTATTTTGTATTATCTCCATTTTCGGTCATGGGCATGGACTGACTAAATGAGGAGAAGAAAAAGAAAATGCCAGGCTACTTATGTATTGCAGAATAACACAGATTCGTGGTTAGTGTTACATCAGACTTGCATGATTAACATGCAACTTGGCCTGTATGCTGTCGTTAGGATTTCTTTGAGACATTTATATCTGCCATGTATTGATAACTTGTGATAGAGTTGAAAGAACAGGACTAGGTACTATTTCAAGGAATAACATTATTTCTTCGTATGTTGTACATTAAACTTTGCCAAAGTGGATACATAAGCTCCCAGGATCATTGCAACTGAAACTGTATTTGCTGGAAAGTATTTGCCTAAGTATTTATGATCACATCCAAAACAGACCTCAACCCTGACCTCTAAATATCAGATATGGTGTCAGTCCATCATGGACGAGATATTGTAAATGATATAAAAGGGCTTAGCTGAGATTTGTTTATGTAACTGGGACCAAAAATTAGTTTTCAACCCAGTGATATATATTTTTATGGATTATATTGTAGGAAAGAACTTTATTTATTCAATTTGTAGTGGTACTACGTTGTCTGTAGAACGTTTCTGTGGTTGCTCCTGTCTTACGAAAGGAGCAAGAAGTTCTTATGTTTTACTTGGTTGTTACTTATTTTGACAAACTTTTCTTAACATCAAACTTGCCTTGTGTACAGTTATTGTCTTTTTCTAGTCACTACTACATGTCATATGTTTATGATGATGTTGAAACAGCTGACGTGATGCCAATAAACAAGCACAATGCATGCCAATATTTTTCAGAAGTGTAGAATTTTTTTTAAAACTTACCCTAGAAATAATTGGCTGGAAAGGAATGAGGTAACTTTTTGGTGTAACAGGTCTGTAAATGATAATAATTTTTCAAATAATTTCTTTTCTTGAAAAAAAAAGTGTATTTCGATAAATTATCCCTTGCCCTAGCTCCACATAAAATTTCATGTAAACATATACAGGTAGGACACTAGATATTCTTCTAAATACATTTACATATGTTTGTATTACATGATCTTAAAATTGTAAGGTCGAACGTATATTTCTATAAACGCTGTAAAACATTCTCTTCTTTCAGATGTTATTGTCACTATTTTGGGATGGAAAGGCCTGTTGTACCATGACAATGAATATGTATTATTTTGATGATGTGTTACTCACCGTTACACATTAATCATGAAAACTTCGTATAAAAACAAAAAAAGGTTAAACAATATTGATATGGTGCTACTCTTACAGGGCCAGATTTACAACATACATATTGTATGTTGTAAATGTGTGACTGCCATCACCAAAATGGATAGACAGGATACCATTACAGAACTAGAATGCTACAACATATATTTTGAAGTGCAGAAATATTTTTAAGGCGTTTCTAACAAAAAAATGGCTTAAAAAGGTTCATTCTTTTCTCACGATGGGTGTCTTGTAAACTAAGAACTTTTTAATAAATGTTTTCTATATGAAAACCAATGTGTTTTGTTGCTATTGAAACTTCAATCTAGTAACACATCAAATTTGGTTGAAAAAGTCCTATAAATAAAAACATGACTGATTGTGCCTACCAGCATCTTCAAATGTCATTTAGTTTCAAATTTCATACAGATTTATAAGATAATTAAAAGGGTGTAATATATACTCTTCAAAAAAAGGAAAAGAAAAAAGAAACTTGACATGCTGTTTTGCAGTTTACTTACTGCGTGCATATAATTGATTCAAATATCTCTTGAATATTGAGAGCCAGAATATTAAAACAACCACACGTGAAACGTCACACAGCTGTAGTTATCAGAAATACAAAATTAATCCTTTACTTGACCATGTTTGCTTCTCTACATAAACTACAGGTTTTCATTTTTTCTTCTTACTTTAATTATTTCTTTTTCTGTACTCCAGGTTCAGTGAATTCAGATAGTAAGCGAACTTGAGTTTTGAATAAGTTAATTTGCTCTAGTTAGTGGTATCATTGATACTGTTCAATGAGCGTTGGGTGTTGAGATAACCAACAGTTGTTCCATTCAGGGTTTTATGTATTAGCAGTCTGACATTTGCATAAATGTGTATAAATAACATTTTACTCTCAAAACGTGTTTGTCCTTACAACATGGCAGCAAAATTGTCCCATCTGGACTGCTTGTTCCTCCATCAGTTATGGAGGGTGTCCAGGAACACCTGGTGTCCCAGTGCACCACAGTCATCTAAGAAGTATGTTGCATCCAACGGCTGGTCGTGTGAAAAACTGTGACAACAGTACCCGGCCTTGCAAGCTGACCCATTCTGTCTTCGACAGGCAGAAATCACTGTCTGGGTAGATGCTGACTTTCTTTTAAATTCTATTAAAATTGGAATGTATCTGCATAATGGAGCTATATAAACTGTAGTCCATGTCAGGCAGAAGTCACTGTCAGGGTATTTGCTGGGTTTTATTCAAATTCTACTAAAATTGGAATTTATTTACATAGTGTAGCAATATAAACAGTAACTCGTTTAAATTCACTCAGTTCTGCTGTGAAAATCTATGACAAGCACTGTACCCGGCCTTGAATAATGGCGCTGATCACGTGACTTGGTAAATCGAACGTTCAACGCAATATAACTCTTTTTCAGTATACAACTCCCTTTGAAGAAATCACCCGTGTCTTTATCAATGTGTGAAAATTAGGGGGAAAAAGTGGCAGTTGTTCAACTCCAAATGTAAAATAGCATACACATACCCGGTGGGCAGAAAACGTTTTCTAAAATTTACAAGTTTTCTGGCAGTTTTCTTACCGGCGACTGCACCAAGGTTCAGGTACAGTGGTCATGACGTCATCATCGCCTGTTCTGACCTCACGGGGTTCCAGTCGTCTGAGTGCTTGTTTTGATTATTCTGGTGCAATGATGCGGATGTGTTCAAGTCAATGCTGTAAACTTGGTTTTGGAGCGTCCCAAATATCGCGATTTTCTACTCAACTCAACACTATTATTTGCAATTAGTCATTATATTGTAGATAAATCGCCGTATAACATATCTTCGAAACATTATCTTGACATTTCGTAACAGTTTCTTTAAAAAAAAAAAAAAAGAACAAACATCCATGATTACTTGTAGCCTTGTAAATACGTTCACAACTGTTAAAATGCTATTGTGTCGCCAGCTCCCGTATTTATTATTTTTTCTTTCTTCAGTCTTGTGGCTGCCTCTCAACAATCAAATAATAAGGAGTTGTACGTGCTACCTGTAACTGACGCCCAGGTAATTCTCGAGCTTTTGCCTGTGACGTCAGCACAATTTGAATTCGCATCCTATTGTCATCTGTCAGCCTGAGACGACGGCATGCAGACAGATGTCAACATTCCATAATGTTGTTATAATTACAGGTAAGGTACTTTCCTTGTATGTTCATTCTATAAATACCTTTAGTTGCTAGTGTAATAACTATACCTAATTGTATTACTTAACTGTCAATAAGGCTATGTAATCACAAAGTTAGTAAATCCGTGTATTGATTGTGTATAATGTAAATACAAGTATCCCGCTTGTCGCGATTACTAACTTGAATATTGCACTATTTTAGCACGTAAGAGAATGCGTGAAGGGTACATATTTCATATCATACGAGATCACTGTATTCCATGGATCACTGACCTCGCGCCATATCTGTGACTGTGTTTTAGGTTGTCGAAATTTTAATCTCACTCTTGCATCAGTACTTTCATGAAGGAAAACCTTTCTTGAAAGGAGAAGTAGTTATGTTTCCATCCTCAAAACAATTTTTGCTAAAGGGATTCGAAACAGAATCTTCTGCAGGACGAGGGAAAGGTCTATCCACTAGGCTACCCCACGGTCCGCCCAGCCAGGGTTAAGGCGCAATAAGACGAGCTGTGAATGCCGCCCGCCTTGTAATCCAGGGTCTAGGTTTTCTAGGCTCTTTTAGCCCTAACATAGTCTGACTGCCATTCATTGGCAATAACGTACGGCTATCTTAGAACTAAGAGAGCTTCGAAAATCTAGGCCCTGATTCATAGCACTACTTCCCTACCCATGGACCCCACCAGCAACCCTCAGTTTATAAGAACGGACTATACAATAATAATATTGATAATACAAAAGGAACCGAGAAAGAAATGGCTGGCACCTTCAGGGTCTTTCAGATGCAAGGTCTGCAGTAACATTTAATTAAAAGAATAAATAAGGTATAGCCCAAAAGGGTAATAACATCTATTTCGCACACTGACTTGTAAGCCAGCATATAAGTAATTAACCGTTTCTCGGGCACATTTTCATGGGGGGCATAGGACTTTGTTTTGTAATTGTCAATGGAAAAAAAAAGTGACGAGGGAGGAACACGTTGTCATTTTTTTTCTCTCAGATATTCAGCTCGGAAAGTCTAGCACGTGTTTATAAGATGTAGCTTAAGTAACTCTCGCTCTTTCAGACACTTATTCTTACAGTGGTCAAATGGATGATCGGGACACAGCGAAGTCAACATTATTTTTATTTAAATGCCAATAAAATATTATTACCCACCCAAACAAAAGTGACGCGCGCCGATGCCTGAGAAACATTTCACTTTTTCTGTTTAGCCTAATATATTAAACATGATACTCACGCCCTCCCTTTCAGAATAACATTTAGAAAGCAGCAGGTTTACAAATTCTCCCGTCTTCCATTCTGTGTGTCTTAGTTTTATATCAATATACCCTCCCGCCTTTTTTCTGTATGGTTTAAGTTATATATCCGATGCATTTTTCCCGGCATTCCCCTTGCGTGGTGCAAATTATATATCTTATATATCCTTCCCGCTTTTTATTCTGTATAGCGTAAGTTATATGTCCGATATATACCTATCCCGACTTTCATTCTGTTTGATGTGGTGTATGAATATAATCAAAGACGAACAACAACACACAGCTGTAACACTGCTGACACAAATACGTGCTGATGACGATTGTAAACGCTCCTCACGCCTGCCATTGTCTGCGAATAGTATATCCCCACACACCTTGGTTACATTTCAGCCACAACGTCAACGATAGGATATTATACAATATACACAGCCCCCTGCCTGCCTCTGTCTGCCTCTGCCTCTCTCTCTCTCTCTCTCTCTCTCTCTCTCTCTCTCTCTCTCTCTCTCTCTCTCTCTCTCTCTCTCTTCTTAACCGTAACAAGGTTCCATGTGAGCAATGCCAGTGTCTATGCTATTTATACCCTAGGTCACTGTCACCTATACACACTCAATATACAACCTGTCTTGTAGTTTAACCTGCGCTAGTGTTTGAGCAAAGAATCAAATATGCTGCTGGTGTCTTTCGGCACCCTTTTTTTTAGTTGTTATTATTTTTCATTTCACTCATCCCCAATGACTACTGAAGCAGCTGTTTTACTACAAGTTGTAACGTTCTTTACTACATGCGTGGTTTAAAGTGGCTTTTAACCAGACCAAAATGTTGCATTTACCTTTTTGTTTAAATAGACTTTCAACGTTTAATTTTATATATTACTTCGCAATTTTAAGATGGTCTCATACGTTTTTTGGGTTTAAGCATATTTAAAATGTCATTGGAGTTCAAAGTGATGGTTGGAGAGGTAGGACAAACATGTATCTGTCCGTCTGGCAGGCAGGAAACTCACTTTTTAATTCTTCCTGCATTTACCACACTGATGTATATGCCCGTGGTGATTTTGATTTGAGGGGTTAATCTCACCCGGTACCGATCGTCATTCATGTTCCTAATCACATACTTTCACGTTGTAAAACCTAGATTTAGAAAGTGTTTCTTTTTTCATGCACGGACAAGCGGTCTCGGTTATCTCAGGCAAACTGAACGATGTACAATTAATACGTGTTGTATATTCTATGTAGTCACAATTTAATCAAGCATAGTATTGAAAGACAAAACGCATGTAGAAAGACGACAGGCCAGCAGTAGAAATGCTTATATATAATTTTTCTGAAAAACACATTCCCTTTTGTCAGCGAGTGAGGATCTGACACCAAGCAAGACTTTTCCACCGGCGCCAGTGACGACACAAGACTGATCCACACGGTGGGAAGACACCCAAGCACCAACAGGTGTACTGATGCTATCACGTTGGAAAGTTACACAAACATCAACACTCTCAAGTCGTACACAAATGATGCTACAACTTCAAGCTCTAACAGAATGTTGTGTCTTGAAAACACCATCATTAATTCTAGAAACCACATGCTAACATTCCCGTCATGTTGGATTGTTGTCAGTACCAGTACCGTACCAATGTCAGAGTCACGTATCAACATGATGTAAACATTGTAGATGTGTGACAAAGATGACTGGTGTACAATGTTTACTTTGTGTTACAGCGACTCCATCACCAGCAACAGGCCGCGACCTCTACGACGCCAGCAGGCACGGTGACCTGGAGAGAGTGAAGCGGATCCTGGCAGCCGGTCAGGTGAACATCAACTATAGAGCAAGGAACAACAGGACACCGATAACATAAGGGACACAGGGATGTGGTGGCGTTCCTGGTGGGTAGAGGGGCTGATGTGTCAATGGTGGACAGGGACGGTAGCAACGGCCTTCACTTGGCCTGTTATAAAGGAGACGGTGAAGCTGATCCTGTCCCTGGACGTGGTTGACGTCAACGCCAGTGACAAGCAGGGGAAGACAGCGGCCTACTACGCGAGAATCGGGGGACGTCAGCAACTGGTTGCACACTGAAGTTAGTGTTGGTGTAGACAGAGAATGGGCACATGTCGTTACTGACACTGACGTGGTGTGTGCCGTTCACGTAGTCGTGTGATTTCCTTTTTTTTCTTTGTGAATATAGATAAAAGTTGTTGAATGTATTTTCAGACATTTTGTCATTTTTTGTATGTGGATCAACGCATGATCAGATAAGAAAATGAGTGATTGTACGTAAACGTCGCCCGTCTTGACATAATGCTGTGTTAATTTTATTCAGAGAATCTCGCGAATTGTGAAACAGACAACAACAAACTGTTTGTTTACATGTCACTGCACTCTGTGACGTCAGACTGAGTCCAGGTTCACCCAGCTGACGTGGCGCCATTTGTACTGTGAGAGTGACGTCACACTGCTGATGACGTCACAATCATACATTGAGGCGCCCGTCGTCTTCTCGGCCAGCTAGAGCGGCACAAAGATGGCTCCATGCCACACACCACAAGCAGTGTTAGTCACCATTGCTTATGAAAGGGAGAACATATGTAGCTGATTACTGTGGCAGAGGGAAATGCACCTATTTCGCACTGACTAAACACACACAACACAAATTTCAACTGAAAACACTCATCATCCAAATAATGTATGTTGCAAATGTAAATATTACCCGTTAAACTGAATTTGAAAAAAAAGCCAATAATTTTTATTAGTGATGAGTGATGTGTGATTTTGTCAAGTCGCAAATGATTTTGCTGAGACCTCGCCTATAACTATGTGATATAAAAACATGAAATCTTAAAATCTTCTCTCCGTCATATTTGTTAGTGAGAGTCTGGGCGAGTTAGCTTAGTTTTGCGCCTCTTCTGGCAATATTCCAGGAATATCCCGACGGGCGACACCAGAAATGAGTTTCACACACAGTACCCATGTGGGGAATCAAACCCAGGTCTTTGGCGTGACGAGTGAACGCTTCAAACACAAGGTTACCCCACCACTTCTGTTTGACAGTGTTTACAGTATCCTGTTTTATGAAACGCCCACAACACACAAATGTTCAACACTCAGCCGCAACACACGCATCCTTGAATTCTTCACAGATTCAAACAATCAGATGACTGGTGTTTTTCTCTTACGCGTGAAAACAGTGTTGATGATGTTAGCCCGTTAGATGCCAATGAAACAATTTTGATAATATAAACTCAAAGTTTGAAAAGTGAACGGTGTGCGATAATTGCGCTCACGTGGTCCTGGATCTGCTTGCGGCTATACAATTACACAGAAATGTAGAATATTATATTTTATTGACTATTAATAAAATACTAAATATATATGCAGCTCCCATCAGGATTTGAGACTAAATGATGTCCAATTGCGTATGCATTGAAAAAAGTCAATTTCTCCGTTTGTAATCGTGCATCGATTAAAACACTCTGCAACGATATTTTTAACTTGTCATCTGTACGAACAGTGTGAGTGAAGAAAATACAGCCTGATATCTGAACGACATAAATATATATAAAGTGGATTTATGCGGTTGTGCATAACATTAAACCTCAACATTAATCATGACCTGTAAATCGATTCCAATACAAAGTTTCCCAGTGTGAGTGGATATTTTGGTAGTTTCACAATTCATAAGAAAAGATGCCAATGTACTACAGGAGAAAGCATGTCATAGCGATTTGGATGTTCCCGTTCGGTCTTAACTACCACACCATAAAAAACTATGTTTGATCTGACGTGTAATAGTACATATATTTTGATATGGCGATGTTTGTTATGGCATACTTTTGGGTTCGTGAAACAAGAGTGGACGACTTTAAGTTTATGTATGGCGTTATGACAGCAAATACTGAACGGAGGGAGAAGTGACAGTTACAGCAAACGTTGTATCTGGGATCAATCCTTAGTAAAGTACATATCTCTGTGCTTTTGCTCGCAGGCAGATAAATACGGATGATTTACGACTTTGTTTACATCTTGGCTCTTTTAGTGCATTTCTTGGACATTTTCCACGTCGATCACGGCGCTCGTACAGTGTTGCAGGTTCCATGTGAGCAATGCCAGTCTCTATGATATTTTTACCCTAGGTCACTCTCACCTATACACACTTAACATAGTCTTGTAGTTTAACACAGCATGTCTATCAAAATATAAAGTACATATTTCGAGCCAAATATTTGTCGGAGAAGTGTCAGTACGCGGTGCGCTACTCTTCACTGAATCCACTCCGAAACTACATATTCTGTTTTGAACAAGTTGGAAAGTTTTGTCAAATCAACATCTAGACACTTTAACACCGCAATTTCAAACGAGAGATGTACCCCCAATAACTGATCTGCTTTACCAATGTCTGGGGTGTCATATGTAACAGTTCAGTGAAACTGGATGTACATAAAGTACACTGGAACTATGATATCTATCATGTACAAATAAATATCATTCTGCTTCCTACAGTGTTCAAGTATTTGTAGGTAAGCAGGGAAATATTGTCTCCCTGGATCACAAACATTATTCTATTTTAGTCTTTGTGCAGTGAAAATGCAAAGATGAATTAAAAATTAAATCGAATAAGGCAATTAAATAATCCAAATTAATGTGCACATATCTTACTTTGCCAACTGTTTAACAAACGATAATAGTATCACATTTGTTTGTATTACAAGGGAGTATGCACATTAAATGAAACAACGAGAACAAGTAGGGCGTCGCACTTGCATTTGCTTCACTTCACTTCTACAACCACTGTGTTTACCCTCTTGTAATACAAACCAATAAACACGATAACCATCCGCCTGACACACGACGTCAGTACATGGCCGGGAAAACCAGGCCTCGTCGATCACGTGCCGTAGTAGATTACATAAGTATGCATGCAGTTACAACTCTACCCTGGTCACCAAACCCAGATCTGCGGGGGCAAATTGATTTGTACAACAATGTTGACGTATCACATCTCTTCAGATGGCCATTTTCTACAAAATGGCAGCTATTCTGACAAGGGTACACAGGATTTTGGGATGACTCGTGACGTGATTCAGAGATTGTTTGTGAATAATTAAGAGATGTACGTGATTAGAATGACTCTCACTGTTTGTGTGTTTGTTATTCGTTTTTATTGTTTTCATTATAAGTTGTTTTCATTCATTTAGTTTGTTAGTTCAGTTAGCCTATTGACACCAGCTACATAATGCATGCACACATTCAGCCTATTGATGCCAGCTACATAATGCAGGCACACATTCAGCCTATTGATACCAGCTACGTAAAGAATACACACATTCAGCCTATTGATACCAGCTACATAGGGCATGCACACAATCAGCCTATTGATACCAGCTGAAGTAGTGTGTGGTTCCCTAGCTGGGAGCCATGTCTACACACACTGCTAGAGTAACGTGTGGTTCCCTAGCTGGCCGCCATGTCTACACACACTGCTGGAGTAGCGTCTGGTTCCCATAGCTGGGCGCCACGTCTACACACACTGCTGGTGTAGCGTGTGTTTCCCCTAGCTGGGAACCATGTCTACACACACTGCTGGTGTAGCGTTTGGTTCTCTACCTGGGCGCCATAATTGCATACACTGCTGATGTAGCGTGTGTTTCCCCCGAGCTGGCGTTGTTCCAAACACTTCAGTCGAGCTGTATAAAAGCCGTTTACCCAGCTGCGAGGCGGTCGCCTTCCCATTTGCGTACTGTTCTGTTGGAAAAATGGAGCTATCAACAGTTGTATTTCTGAGTCTTTTATTGTGTGGCATGCAAGACGTACATGCTGATGTCAGTTTGGCGAAACTGACTACACGTGTGAGGGTGGTAGAATATGACCTGAGCAAGTGGAAATTATCAAGTATTGCAGCTGAGAATAAACTGATGAAGAAGTTTAAGGTTTGGGAGGAGTCACTGAAAGAAGAACTGAAGTCAACATTCCTTCCTTCATTGATAGAAACTCTCGTGAAACAAGCGATTACAAGCATCCTAACTGATGATGATATTGGGCATCCGATCAACGGACAAGTTCTCGATCACGTACACAGCTTGGAGGATAAGGTGCAAAACATAACCACAAAACTTCAAGTCATAACACGAGACTTAACGCATGTTGAACGGGAAAGAAACACCTACAGGAAAACTGTCGGGAAAGAACGTAGCGATTTGACCAATGACATCCGGGCTCTACAGATGCAGGTAAATCAGACAGTAGTTCGTGTAACCTCATATGCAAGGTTACTGAGATCAGAACTGAATGAAACCATTGATCACCTGGTTGAGGCAAACCAAACACTTGCTGGCCTCACCCAGGACTTCAGGACGCTGAATACCAGTTGTGTGGTGACGGAGAAAGAAATAAAATCATACCGGGAGGGCTTGCAGGAAATGCAGAGAAACGTATCCAAAGACATTCGGAGTTTATACATTCAACTGAATCAGACCATTGGAGACCTGTCTGACTCAAACCAGACACTCGCTGGCCTCACAGAGGACTTGAAAACGGTGAATACCAGTTGTGTGGTGACTGGAAAGGGCTTACAGGAAATGCAGATAAAGTTACCTTCAGACATTCGGAGTTTATACATTCAACTGAATCAGACCATTGGAGATCTGTCTGACGCAAACCGGACACTCGCTGGCCTCACACAAGACTACAGGACGCTGAATACAAGTTGTTGTGGGATGAGGAAAGAGATCACGGAGCCTTCAACCACGACCTATCCTGGAACGACAGGTGAGTCATTAAGCAAAAGATTTGTCACGTAATTAACTTTCTGTTTCGATGTTACAACCAAAATGTATTAGATTAGCATTAACATGATTGTCAACATAGGGTTCAGATGACAGGGCAACATGGCATTAGGTTGGCATATCAACAAAACGTTGTACACGTCAACATGAAGTTTGGGTATGTCGAATTGCCGTTGTCGAATTGATAATCAAGGGATCACAAGGCATGTAAACGTTGGGCTGTCAGGTAAAGCCAACCTTGGGCTCACAGGGCATGTAAACTATGGATATGATTTCGAATTTGTCAAACATGATTTCATGGTACCGAAGTTCCGTTGGTGATCTGAGAGGACTGATTTGCTCTCTGCTTGGCTGTTGTGGTTTAATATTCTCTTGTGCATGTATCAACGGGGGGCCTGGTAGGAGTAACCACATTCTCAATAAATCTTGCAGATCACTTTACAAGTAATTGAGCAGAGGGGGGTAGGGGTGAGGTGGGGAGGGTGTGTGTTGAGGGGTGGGGGGTGGGGGGTGGGGGGGGTGGGGGGGGGGGTGGGGTGGGAGGAGGGGGGATGGTTAGGGGGTTGGGAAGGGGATGGCTGATTTTTGGAGGGTGGATTACGGTCATTGGACTGGAGGGTTGTCCTGAGTCTTTGGAGAGCCAGTGGAAATGTAGTTGTGTGCTTTATATTTGACTCACAGACTTCTACAATGAAGTTAAAACAATTACAACATTGGCTATTTCTAACAAATTGGATCAAGTCCGAGGTTAAGCGACACTGAGCATGTTTGTTTAATTAACCTCAACAAGGGTAAACCGATCTTCATTTTACTACATGACGTATTTGTATCATTTTACTACATGACGTATTTGTATCATTTTACTGCATGACGTATTTGTATCATTTTACTGCATGACGTATTTGTATCATTTTACTGCATGACGTATTTGTATCATTTTACTGCCTGAGAACATCACTCTCTGTCACTGTCAGTTTCCTTCCACCGACGAACCGTGCGTCCCCACCTAAGAGAAATTATGTATATGTTAGACATTAATGACGCCAGTATTAAATTGTAAATGTGTGAAAACAGTTATCCTGGTTGTGTTGAACTGCTAGGGAATATGCGCTAATCGGTCATTGTGTTTGCATTCTACGGACACACAGTGAATAACAACGGTCATCTGTTTTTACGTATCAGATGTACTAGACTTGGGATTAAAAAAACAGAACATTTTCGAACAAAATCGTTCATGATACTTTTCTATACTTTTGATATGTTAAAGGTACACAACTTACTTGTTCCAGCAAAAATTGATTTTATTGCAATTTGTTCTGTCCTCTTGTTATTATTACGGGACGATAATAAGGAACTCAAATGACATAACACCGGGCTGAGGTTAGGTCAGCATGACCTGTATGGGAAGACGACACTCGCATTAACCCTCGGATGCCACAGCGACACATATGTCCTTCCTCTTCACCCATCACTTTGAAGTCCAATAAAATTCTAAATATACCACACGCATACATATATACTTCAGAGTTTTAAATTCTGCGGAAAAGTCCCCGTTTCCTGACACCATCAACTATTATTTCAGACTAAGCTGAGGTGCTTAAATTGCCTTTCAAAATACGCTTCATCGTAAATGTAGCAATGTTTCACACTATACAAAATCGCGATTCAGAGCGTTATTTGCTGTATGTTTTGAAATATGAAATTTGTATAAATACTGGGTGTATTGAACAAGGGAGTTAACTGTTGACATACAAGGACGCGCCTGGTCGAGTTTAAGAAAAAAACATACACGACTGAATGGGTAGGCGACATTGCTGAGCAAGTCGAGATAAAAGACATATTAACTTGGGGGTAGCAGACAAGACACACTGTACATAAGCTGCCTTTACCTCGTGGAATCACTTCCTGGTAGTCACATGACAAACGACAAAGGCCGGTTCTCGGCAGAAGAAACAAAAAACTTACAGACTTATCAAGAAGACCTGATCTTGTCAGGTCAGTGCCTTTAGGTCAGGCCTGTCCAGCACAGCCCCGGTCAGCTAAACATTGAACGCTCTGTTTACCTGACAACTGAAAACAGTCTCAGTATGGCAGACATATGAACGTCAGATTGATATGAGAACTGAAAACAGTCTCAGTATGGCAGACATATGAACGTCAGATTGATATGAGAACTGAAAACAGTCTCAGTATGGCAGACATATGAACGTCAGATTGATATGAGAACTGAAAACAGTCTCAGTATGGCAGACATATGGACGTCAGATTGATATGAGAACTGAAAACAGTCCCAGTATAACATACATCTGAACTTCAGATTGAATGAAACCGTACACCAGATTGTATCTTTGCTTGTCCGTGAATACCGGCATTTTTTGATTGCGCTTATAGACATTAGTTTATATTTACCCTTTCATGATTGACAACACACCAAGTAGTTCTAGGAGGTTACCCCGGGTAATCAGGCAGTGCGGGACTGCAAGTGGGGTATTTCTTTCACTAATTAACTGCATGGTAGCAGAGGTAACACAACTGCGAGGTTGGGTCTGGAATCTTCTGAAACAACCACCAGGTTATAATTACTCTTGGTTGATGCCATGGTAAATTCCAATTTCCGGGTGTTATTGAGTATTTAAAGCACGGAAATGTATTTGGAACCGACGGCGTCAGCCGGAGGTTTCAAATGAAATATTCCCGTGCTTCAAATACTCAATAACACCCGGAAATTGGCCAAAACATGATGTTTATCGACATTGTAAACAAAAAAGTAAACCAAAGGGGTTTTACTGTCTGCAATCGTTTACATCGAGAACGGGTACAGCAGTGAAGTGTCATCAGCTGGCCGTTTCAGCTGTTTCTCATGGTAGCATCTGGAGCTGCTCATTTGTGACGTCATTCTAACTTTATGTCACAATATGATTTGAATGACGTCACCACTGTTGATGACACAACTAAACAGTTGTTTACGTCTCAATACGCAGTGAATAGTCTTGCAGTTTCCGGGAATCTAATAACATTTGATCATGTTTTTCAACCAATCAGATTACAGAACACAGTAACTTTTGGTTTACAATATCCATTATAACCAGACTGCACTGTATCTCGATATGTATTTCGCATCTTGCACGATGGATGCTGAGTTGTATTTTCAGGCGTACATTTTCAAATGTTTTGAAAGGTGAATGTTGTGCGAGAAGCCCGCTCGCGAGATCCTGGATCTACATACCGCCATGAAATTGCACAGAAATGTAGCATATTCAAGTTCCTATATATACAATGGTATAAAAGCGACTGCCTCGCTAGTTTGAGAAACAGACACTGCTAATTTTGTATGCGTCAAAGATAGTAGAAAACGTGTTACCGTGCATCGATAAAAACACCGGGTTTAGGATTTACGGAGGGGTGTGATCAAAGAAAACACAGCCTGACATCTGAAGGAAATGTGTGTATATGAAATGGATGACTTATGTGCTTCTCCATTACGTCATACGCACAAGACAATAAATGACTCGCAATAAATGTTTAAATTGACAACATTTATTTTTCGGTAGTGCCTGTTTTATGTATTTTGCGATGTTGGTTTGCTAATTAGTATATATCTCACACAATTTCCATTCACTGCATAAAAGGTTTTGACGACGGTGTCAGAATTTAACACTCTTTATGCAAACCATAAATGATTGATTTCACCATTTAAACAGAGTTCTGAATATGTCAACACTTAGACATGTAAGCTTTCAAATCTGCTTAACCTGTTTGGTATCAATTTTAATGAAAATGAAAAATAATTTTTCACAACACCTGAATATATCTTGTAGGATAAGGCTTTTCTTTCTTTTATCCATTAATACGAATCTATTTCTCTTCATAAGTATGCAATGCAGAGAGCAGAAAGAACTATCATAGAAAAGGATCAGGCTTGTCCAAATTAAGAGGTGACATGGTAAATATATTTTACAGCAGTTTTAGTTTAAATATTGTTAGAGTTCGTTATGTTGTCATCACAATATTTTCAATAGAATAAGAATTGATTATATTAACAAAAACAATTATAATGAATTGCAAAATATTTCTGTCAAACGCGCACCTGCCCTATGAATATGCATAACTGTTTTGTGTACACATATACAAAGACGGACACAAATTCAGTGAACAAAACAATTCCTTTGAATTTGTGTACATGTATGATTCAGTAAATGGTTAAATCATTTTCATTAATATTATCAGTTTTACTTGTTATTTAGTTGAATTAAATCGGTGTTTATTAACTAGTTGATATAAAACTGTATATATTAGTTCCACTGAACTGGACATTGTACACGACAGGAACTAACGTTCAAACTGTGATCTTCTACCGTTTATGTACATATTTAACATACGGTGGACTACACTAAGTTCGTGGGTTTCTTCTGTAAGCATAATGTAAACAACTAACACCTTCCAAAGAATAAAAAATAAAAAACGCATACCACACCTCCATGTATGGTATGATGTGTCTAACTGTACATACTGAAACAAGTTTCACGAAAGCATATCTGGACGATACGCAAAATGTACATCGTAATACTGGAAGCGTAATGATTGGGCGATTGTGTTTACTCTTGTTCAACCGACCTTCACGTAGAAGAAACTGTCTAATATGTATGTATACAGGCCTTCGCAAAACATGACTTGTTAACACTCTCCAATATATGGCACAAAGCGCACTTCAGCGTCTGTGCAAGTGTATTTTCGAAAACATCCCAACAGATTCTGTTTTCACTGGCAGTGTTTCAAAATTATTACGAGTCAGTGATCAATACTCCCAGTAATTGTCCGATGTCACATTTCCAAGTTTACGTGAAAGCGAATTTCATATCGTGTCAAAAATGGCGATATTTACGATGAAACGTATTTGGAAATGTAATCTTAATCACTCTAGCTTTGACTGATGTAATAGTGAATGAACCTCAAAAACAGCAAATTTCCCGCAGAATTTTAAACTGAACTGTATCGGTGTGCGTGACATATTTAAAATTTTAGTGGAATTCAAAGTAAAGGTTGAAGTGGAAGGACATATATGTCCCTGTGGCATCCAGGAGTCTAGACGGAGTTGGAGAATGTCTGTCTACACGCAACACAACATACATTATAAGCAGGGTGCACGGTATCTGGGTATTTCTATTTCACACCTAGACTGAGCTCGTGAATATCCATCTATAGATCTACTTAGCACAACAGGATCAGAAAACTGCCGTTTCTCTTTCAAGGTTGCATTTAGCGTTATTAGCTCAGTCTGAGTGCGTCAGTGTCCTGGTTTGACAGAGTGGTCGGAACTATTACATCTGAGTCCCTGACGTCTACTAAGAATCTGCATATATATATCTGAATGATATATTCTGAAAGGAGCTCTACCGCTGTGGCTCGATATTCAGCCATTTTGTGAGAGCTTCGCAGAATCTGCCTGATACAAATTACAACTGTGTTGCACAAACACTGGCTCAAGTTGACGTGTTGCTTGCCCTTCAGACTGCCTGAAAGACACTGAAGTTTTAATCTGCTTCACATTAGAATTTGTCTAAAATACCGGGTACAGAGTCGTGCAAAAAGTATTAAGACACAATTTACAATTTCATAATTCCTCTTCTTCGCTGTTTATTTGTCAAATGGCAACAATTTGATCAACATATGCACAATGCCGAGATTATGCACTGAGGAACTATACGTAATTAAGTTGATAAATATGATGTCATTACTTAAATAGTGGTCGGAAAGTTGAACTGAAATTGTGTGCTCTGAGCAGAGATGATTTTAAATTTCAAATTCAAATTCTATGTTTTATGAAAATAAGCATCTATTCAATTACAACACTTCAACAAAGAGGACGATCTCAATTCTCATCACACCGTAAATGCAGAATACACACCTTATTACATTTACTGAATCAGACTGTGAAAATATGTTTAGGAAATGAAATCTCAATGAAAGCAAACCATACATTCAATGCCTCTGTTATAACTGACTTTATCAATACATACTATTGAAAGGCAAAACATTTGTGGAACCTGAGGCCAGTAATCATAACACTTTAAATATGTCTGTACTATGTATAATTTTCTGATTAAAATTCTTTCTGTTTCAGCCTCGACTGACCTGATCCAGAAATACACGGTTTCACCTGTGCCATTGACGACACAAGACCTACAGGGTAGGTGGGAAAACCCAGCAGACAGGAAGCTCAGTTTTTAATTCTCCCTGCATTTACCTCACTGATGTATATGTCCGTGGTGATTTGGACTTGAGGGATGAATATCACCCGGTATCGATCGACCTTGTCAATCACAAAATTTCAAATTTAATATCAGGACGTGTAACATTTTTCATACTATTAAGAGTTATCTCAATCAAACTGAAAGATATATGGTTAATACTTTTTTCATAAGATATGTATTTAGAATTTAATCATACATAATATTGAAAGGCAAAACATATCTAGAAAGGTGAAAACAGAAATGCTTATGTGCTTTGTATAGTCTTCTGAAAAACATGTTCCCTGTTTCAGCCTCCACGACTGACGCGAGTCAGGATCTGTCACCCAGCCAGACGGTTCCACCGGCGCAAGTGACGACACAAGACTCTGATGACCACGGTAGGTTGGAAAACCCAGCAACAACAGTTGTACTGACACTATCACCTGGTAAAGTTCAACAAACATCAACACTCTCAAGTCGTACACAAAATAATGCTACAATTTCTGACGCTAACAGAAAGTTACTTATTAAACACGCGATCGTTAATTCCAGAAACCACATGATAACATTCCCGTCATATATGTTGGATTATTGTCAGCCATGATGGAATTGTTCAAATGACGTAGCAATGCCCAAGTCACGTATCAACATGATGTAAACATTGTGGATGTGTGACAAAGATGTCTGATGTACACAGTTTACGTTGTGTTACAGCGACTCCATCAGCAGCAGCAGGCCGCGACCTCTACGACGCCAGCGGGGACGGTGACCTGGAGAGAGTGAAGCGAATCCTGGCAACGGGGAACGTTAAGATCAACTATAGAAGATGGAGCAGTGTGACACCGGTGATGGTGGCAGCATATAATGGACACAGGGACGTGGTGGAGTTCCTGGTGGGTAGAGGGGCTGATGTGTCACTGGTGGACAGTGGCGGTGACAACGTCCTTCACTTCGCCTGTTGGAGAGGGGACCTGGAGACGGTGAAGCTGATCCTGGACCTGAACATGGTGGACGTCAACGCCATTAACAACTTCGGGCGGACAGCGGCCGACTTGGCGAGAGTCCGTGGACATCAGCGAGTGTTGGATCTCCTGGTGTCACGTGGTGCACACTGAAGTCGGTGTTGGTATAGACAGAGACGGAGCACATGTCGTTACTTACACCGACGTCGTGTGTGCCGTTCACGTAGTCGTGTGTCACAATTCACTTGATTTCCTCTTTTTCTGAATACAAATAAAACTTGTTGAATGTATTTTCAGACATTTTTGTCATGTTTTGTGTTTGGAACCTCGCATGATCAGGTAAAAAATTGTGAAGTGAATGTAAACATAAACTATGAGTGATTGTACGTAAACGTCGCCCGTCATGAGATAATAATTATTCTGTGTTAATGTTGTTCTGAGAAACAGCCAACAACAAACTGTTTACATGTCGCTGCACTCTGTGAACTCAGACTGAGCCGAGGTTCATCTAGCTGACGTGGCGCCATTTGTACAGTGACAGTGACGTCACACTGCTGATGACGTCACAACCATACATTGAGGCCAGCTAGAGCGGCGCAATGCTGGTTCTATGCCACACAACATAAGCAGTGTTAGTCAAATACGAGGTCGTTGATATTGCTTAGCAAAGAGAGAACGGACATTTGTAGCTGATTACTGTGTCAAAGGGAAATGCACCTTTTTTGCACTGACTAAACACACAACATTAAGCTGAAAACAATCATCTTCCAAATAATCTCAGTTTTATTTTTCCCTGGATGCCATTAAGACAAATATAATCTCCCTCCTGACATAACATACAGTTTTTAGGCGAAACACAATTTCTGAAAATGATCGATAATAATTATTTACATCGTAAATCTCGCCATTTTCGACAATGACGAAGTCACCTAAGTCTATGTGATTTAAAGAAACAATCTTGGTTAAAACATAAGGATGACTGTAATGTGTGGGTACCTGGTGGCTAATCTTGGCGGGTTTACTGGCAAACTCGGGTGACGAGGCAAAGGTGGTGAGCTCCTCAACAGCACTGATGAGAGGCCGAGATGCTTCTGCACATTGCTGCCGATTTGCATCTGTGAAGTCACTGTCCAGGGCCTGTAAAAATATAGTTAAAGAGCTTAAAGTGTCACTGCAGTGTTATATTGCCTGTACAAATACATCATAGTGTCATATTGCCTGTACAAAGACATCACAGTGTCATATTACCTATACAAACACATCATAGTGTCATATTTCCCTGCATAAACATCACCAGTAATGTGACCTCTGTCTACAGCCTGTGACCTCTGTGACCAGTCTGCAGTCTGTGTTCCCGGACTACAATTTGTGACTCCTGTCTACAATCTCAGTCCCCCGTCTACAACCTGTGACACCTGTCTACAATCTGCAAACCCTGTCTACAATCTGTGACCTGTATGCAACATGTGTTCACTGTCTACAACCTGTGACCCCTGTGTACAACCTGCAAACCCTGTCTACAATCTGTGACCTGTCTGCAGTATGTGTTCCCTGTCAACAATCTCTGTACCCCTCTACAATCTGTGATCTCTGTCTACAATCTGTGATCTCTGTCTACAATCTCTGCCCCCCTCTACAATCCATGACCTCTGTCAACAATCTCTGTCCTGTCTGCAATTTGTGACCCCTGTCTACAATCTGCGACCCCGTCAGCAATCTCACCTTGATGGCCTTGACTAGCATGGCCGTGCTGTTAGCCACATCCTTGGCACTCTGTACAAAATGTCTTTTGGCAACTGGGTTGGTTGTCTTGGAGGAGGCTAGCCTGCAGGCGTTACACAGTGCAGATGTGTGCTTGGCGACGACAGTAGCAGCAGACAGCACCTGCAATTGTACATCATCACATCATGAAGCGCCATCACCACACTGCCTGACTGCTAAGGTCAGGTTTACTTTAAGCCAGTATTAAAAATATTTAAGAGTCAAGCATATATATACAGAATTAGTTAAAAAATGATGGAGACACTTCAGTTTAAGATGATTAAGATGAAATTTCATCTGAAACGTGCTCGCACCTTCGCCAACACACAAAATTGCCCCAACAGAAGAAAAACATGAAATAGCAACAAGAAGAAATGTGCCCAAAGTCTCAAAGTGCAGATAAAGCAACAGTGAAATTTCAGAATATGCGATAACTAATTTACATGAGGAGCATTACCAAAAAGTACTCCCAAGGGAGATACATGAGAATGGTTTAAATCTGCAACAATTCACAGTGACCAAATCAACGGAGCTGATCACAAACTAGAAATAGTCACAGAGAAACCTGACATTATTCAATCTTATATTTAAAATATTACAATCTCATATTTATAATTTAAATGCTTTTGTAGAACTGAAGCTAAATAGGTCCTGGTGAAGAAAGGGGGTGGTCATGCAGGTTTTGGGGGGGATGGTAGGTAGGGGTGTCTACTGAGGTTAGGTGTAGGGGGTTATGTCAGGAGGCTGCGTAACGTAAGCAACACAGAGAAAGCTGAAACTGACAATACAATTTCTAACGGACATATAAAATGCTTGATGTTTGGCACCAGTTGATAACCATTTGGTGCAGACGATTTGATTATTACATTAACTGTATGTGGATAGGTCAGAATTATCGGTCTTGTTTTGTGAGGAAATTAGCATGACATATTTTCAATGTTCCACCTAAGAAATGATTAATAGAAGTTTATGACATATTTGACAGTAAAATGTATTTGAAGGGAGTTCCTGACACATACACTAGCAGAACAAATGAACACGTACACAGCAATGGTCGTGAGTAAAAGGGTGGTATAGTGTAAACATCAAGAGTACATATCATGTACACTGTGGCTTGACCATCGTCTTCTGGACAGCCACGCAGTCAAGGACTGGTTCCATCACCATTACAGGCATTCAGCCATCATTACAGGCATAGAACACTGGGTTCCATTGTGCCCAGGACTTCCTGTCCTTGGATCTGCATTGTAGCCAAGGGTGGGGTATTACTGCATGGGGTATTGCAAAACCTGTTTTGACCAACAATCTGCAGGGGGTGGACAAGCATAGGGCACTGGATCCTGTTCTGCATTTATCCATTCAGGAGCTAAGCATGGGGTACTGGGGATCTGTTTTGCTCTTATCTGGACAGGAGCTAAGAGTGGGGTTCTGGGGACGTGTTTTGCTCTGATCTGGGCAGGAGCTAAGAGTGGGGTTCTGGGGACCTGTTCTACTCTAATCTAAGCTGGAGCTAAGCAAGGGGTACTGGGGGCCTGTTTTGCTCTGATAAGTGTGATCTCCATACAAGTTGGGTTTTTTTCTAACTTCCGATGTACTGTGAGAAGACTGACAAATGCTATTCCACGTCCTACGCCTGAAAATAAGTAATAGATCGTGCTGTAATGCTCTATACTGTGCACATTACGAAGGCATGTAAGGTTGTAGAACAATAATCACAACTTTGCACAAATTCGTCCAAAAGACGTACACATGTTTTTGATTTCATTTTAGCAGCTGAAACATGATGGTTGCGCTCTGTACTACCTGCTATAATTTTACTAGTCAGTACGCAAATTTAGGATTGCAGCAGCAATTACTCCCGTGTATTTTCTTTTGTTCGTGAGATCAGGTTTGTAGTACATTCCAGAACTCCTAACAACAGTCCATTTGTATTCCGGTCATTATTTTAATGTGTGCGTGTTTGAGTGTGCATTGATCCTTGCTTGAGAGTGTGTACGTGCTTGTGCGTGCGTGTGCACGTGCGTGTGTGTATGTGAGGTTATCAATAGTTATTTAGGAAGGAGGTACAGATGGGAGCGATAAACAATACAAACACACGTGGCAAAGTATCTGGTCTACTGGTCTGACAAAAAGTCAATTTATTTTGTCATTTCTTTGAACAATAGAACTTAGTTTTCCGTTACTTGTTCATGACTGATGGGGAAGCTCGCAATACCTCAACGTCAAAATCAACGCTTGCTACAGTCGATGAATAGGTTACTCCGCACATTGAAATTGTGCGCAGAACATATTCTCCTTTCGTATGCATTTTCTTGTTACAGAAGACGCCAGTTATCAAACCTAAATGTATTGTTTGCTCTGTGTGGTGCTTCCTTATGACAGGAGTCCATAACTAACATTGTAGGTGTATCTGTAAACCATGTGAGGCAGTTCCGTAACATACGCAAAGCTCTACAATACAAATGTGATGAGATATTATGTAGACCTGAGTACGTGGTGTACTAGATGTCAGCTTGGTAATCGCTGGGCTTTGAAAGGGAAATACACACCTTTCCGCATAGATGTTTTGAGAAAACATCCACTGCATGTGTGTTTCAGGAGTTTGTGATTAGACCACAAACCGGGCAGTGTATGACGTAGTCAGTGATTCACATGACGAATGTGTCTTCGGAAAACCTTGATGCTGTCACCAGAACTCTGATTCAGCTTAACTGGAGTTAAGCTGCCTCATGCATATTGTACAGGATTATATGCAACACCTGAGCAAGGTATCATTTTACACTGGCTTTAAACTCGTTGCCATGGATATAAGTTATTATCATCAAACATGTTTTCGTGTCCCTCACAGCACGAGAAACCTATGAAATCGCACATTACACTGCTGGTACACAGACTAATGTGTCTGTTTGGGTACCCTGGACCCTGTTCACAATTCCAACAAGAATAAGCGCAACCTGCAGACGTGGCCATTGCACGATACTGTTCTTCCCTAAGCCTGGACATAACCATTTGGATCGTTGGAATTATCAACCGAGATCTGTTACTAGCAGCGTTGGCAAGACCATGGAACGTATGATAAATAATCGCATTGTTTGGTACGTAGTAACCAATAATCTTAGCTATTCAATGTGCTTTCCGTAAAAAACTAAAGTACCAGCGATCATTTAATGCGTTTAGTATATGTTGTTAAATACGCCATTATTAAAAAAATGCAGCATTTAATTCTTTTAATTTAGAAAAAAAAAACTATATTATACTACAAAGAAACATAATATTTTCAGAGATTTAAGTTTGTATTGAGAGACCGTTTACCACAATTCATATCCGAGATTTTTAAATGACAGGCAATATGAAGTCCTCGTGGGTTCAACCTTATTTGACTATTACAGTCAGGATGTAGGATGTCCTAAAAGGTAATAAACGGGCATGAAAACGCTTGCTGCTATGTGGTCTCTCGTGCTTGAAGTTCAGTGTGAGAGAAGCTGGAGATTTGCCGACAAAAATATATGAGCACTCACAGCTTGGCGCATTTTATCACAATGAAACACGGCAATTTCAACCAAAAACATGTGTAACCAATACTGATGCAGTCGTACACAAGTTCCTATTCACTAACCACAATTGGTACTTCTGACATGGTAGGGTAGCGATTTGTTGTGAAGAGCAAAGATGTTGTCATGTTGTGTATCCACACGTCACAATGTTTGAGCTAACAAATGTGAAAACAGGTCGTGAAGATCATGCTTTTAATGATTTAGCTTATTTCAAAATATTGACTCTTACCATGAAAAGAAACAATATATTATGACTATTGATCAAATCACTGTTCACATATCTCGGAATAAAGGCACATGGACTTACACTTTCACTGGACCTTAAACTTTGCTTGCTTCTATAGTTACATGTAACATCGCGAGAATGGAGACCATGGCATGCGCTGTTGAGCATAGTGTTCAGTCTTAAACTGACACGTTGTACTGGGCTTATGGAGCACAGTGTTCAGTCTTAGACTGATTTCTTGGACTGGTTATGGAGCATAGTGTAGTCTTACACTGACTTCCTGTACTGGTTTATGGGGCATAGTGTGCAGGCGGAAACGGTCTCCTTGTACTGGGTTATTCAAATATAATCCGGCATCAGAGCCAAATCACATAAGCTGGGATCAGTCTCTTATTTAGCCAAGGTCCCATAATCTGGGATCAGTATCTCTAATGGAGCCAAGGTCCCATAATCCAGGATCAGAATCTCTCACAGAGCCAAGGTATCATGAACCGGAATTAGTATGTCTTACATAACCAAGGTACCACGATCCGGGATCTGTATCTCTTACAGAACCAAGTATCATGATCCGGGATCAGTATCTCTTACAGAGACAATGTATCATGATCCGGGACTAGTATCTCTTACAGAACCAGTGAGTGAGTGAGTTAACATTTAACGTCACATCGGCAATATTGCAGCCATATCGTGACGAGAACAATATAAGTTATAGTAATGTTAGGATGAAAAAAGAGAAAAAGTAAAACCTGTCAGCGAAGGACAGTAAAAACACTAGAGTATCACAGAACATAAAACTAGCATTGAAAGATAAAACATTGGAATTAAAGAAGACAATACAACATAAAACCGGGGCTATAGATCGCCAACAACTGAAGGTAGATCACCATACTAAGGCCCATGGGGACTTACATTACTTCTGCTACCTGCATGAACCCTAGCTGGATTTACACCATCCCCTCAGCTATTGGCGATAATCCTGAAATTTAGCCATTACTTAAAACAACAAATATTCTACGATTAAAAACTTGTAGTAGATTTAAATTGACTATGAGTGTATTGGACTTACGTACCCTCTCAGGAGGACAATAATTTTACAATACTTCAACCCCCTTTAAGGGTACAGCCACTAACAATCTAAGTTACTAATTTAAACTACCAATCATTAAAATACAACTATCTACAGAACATATCAATTACAATTCAATAAGAAAATCAATTTCTTTTAAAAATCCAAGAATTAAATGAGTACTAACTGTGCTAAAAAGATCCTTCATTGTTTTGACACTGAAATAGTTATCCCTTGTGATGGAGAATTCAACACAGTCAAGCAGGATATGCTTGACCGTGGTTCTCTCATCACAAGGGATGCAAAACGGAGGATCATCGCCTTTCAGTAAATAACTGTGGGTGTAACGCGTATGGCCAATGCGACATCGTCGCATAATGACCTCTTCAAATCTGGACTGACAACCCAAGTGAGTGTAACCAATATAAGGTTTTATGGCATGTAATTTATTTATTCCCACTTGGGTGTCCCACTTCTTTTGCATCAGATCACGAATGTACGTTCTAATGCTAGCTTTATAGTCACTGTATGGAATAAAAAGTGGTGTCACAGATTTGTTGAGTGCAGCCTTAGCAGCAAGATCGGCCATTGCATTCCCAGAAATACCTACATGGCTGGGTAACCAACAAAAGACGATGTCGCACTGGCCAGTTGCAAGATCATTATACAATTCAATTATGTCAATTAAAAGTGGATGTTTACAAGACAAATTTTTAATAGCCTGAAGGCAAGAAAGAGAGTCAGAAAAAATTATATACTGTACATGATTAGGATGTCTTTGAATATATTGAAGAGCCGTTAATATTGCGTTTGCTTCTGCAGTGAAAATGGAGCTGTTATCAGGTAATCGAGAAGATATTGTTCTGGATCCAATGACAGTGGCACAAGCAACTGTGCCACCATCCTTGGACCCATCTGTAAATAAGGATTTGTATGTACTATAATTATTTTTTAATTGCATAAACTCTTGTTTATATTGTAATTCGTTTGTGTCTGATTTTTTTAACTTTGTTAATGTGAGGTCAACCTGTGGCCTCACTAATTGCCAAGGAGGAGAAGAAAGAAGACGAGAAGGCGCTATACGTTTCAGCTCAATGCCGGCAGCAGAAATGAATGGTTTAATTCTGTGCCCAAGAGGCGGAACAAGAGAAGTCTTTTTGTTGTATAAATGCTCATAAAGAGGATCGAAAACACAGTTAAAAGCAGGGTTGGATTCGTTAGAGTATAGTTTTGTAATATATTGTAAAGCTAATTTGATACGGCGGTGTGTAAGAGATGGTTCGTCGGCTTCGACATAGAGACTGTCAATAGGAGAAGTTCGGAACGACCCAAGACAAAGTCTCAGACCTTGGTGGTGGATAGAATCAAGGAGTTTTAGATTGCTGTTACAGGCTCCACCATAAATGATGGAGCCATAATCAAGCTTCGAACGGACAAGTGAATGGTATAGGTGCAGGAGAGTAGCTTGATCCCCTCCCCATTTTGAGTTTGACACAACTTTCAATAGATCAAGTGCCTTCAGGCATTTTGTTTTCAAGGATTTGATATGCGGAAGAAAAGTTAAATGAGAGTCGAAAATCAAACCTAAGAACTTGGCCTCCTTAACGACTTTGATAGGAGTGCCATTTAAAAATAATTCTGGGTCCTTATGTGGTTTATACTTACGGCAGAAATGGATGCAATTAGTTTTTGTCTTAGAAAATTTAAAACCATTCTCAAGACACCATTTATTTATTTTGTTTAAACATAATTGCATTTGCCGTTCAATAGTATGCATATTCTTACCGCGACAGGAAATATTAAAATCATCCACGAAAAGTGATCCACCTATTGAATCGTTTAAAACCTTGGATCAACTGTTGATCTTGATACTAAATAAGGTCACAGACAAAATGCTGCCTTGTGGAACACCCTGATCCTGATTGTAATGATCAGACAGGGTAGAACCTACCCGGACTTGAAATTGCCTGCCTTGTAAAAAGTGTGATATAAAAAGAGGTAAACGACCCCTTAAACCGAAACCATGTAAATCCTTTAAAATGCCATGCTTCCAAGTGGTATCGTATGCTTTCTCGAGATCAAAAAAGATCGATACAGCATGTTGCTTATTGATAAATGCATTTTTTACAAAGGATTCTAAACGTACCAAATGATCAATGGTACTACGATTCTTCCTGAAACCACACTGAATATTTGTGATAAGGTTGTTAGTTTCAAGAAACCATGTTAATCGATTGTTTACCATACGCTCCATGGTTTTACAGACACAACTCGTTAAAGAAATTGGTCTGTAATTCGACGGATCAGTATGATCCCGGCCAGGCTTTGGAATAGGAACTACAATAGCATTACGCCAAGAAGACGGGAAATTTCCCGAAGTCCATATTGAATCAAAAATATTTAGCATTGTTTCCAAACATGATTTGGGCAAATGTTTCAGGAGCTGATAGTGAATACCATCAGCTCCTGACGCTGTATCATGAGCTTGCTCAAGGGCAGTGTGTAGCTCATGTAATGAAAATAATTCATTATAGTCTTCGCCATTGTCTGAGGTAAAATTTATTCTCTTCTTCTCCTGCTGTTTCTGGTAGTGTTGAAATTCAGGTACGTAATTGGACGAAGAAGAATGTTTGGCGAGAGTTTCACCAAGCTTGTTGGCAATATCAGATTTATCAGTTAATAACCGGTCACTATCCTTCAGATGATGAACAGTAGATCTGGAACCTTTGCCCTTAATTCTTTGTATCATATTCCACACCTTAGACATAGGTGTACGGGAATTAATTTTGGAAACATAGTTCCTCCAAGACAGACGCTTACTCTCTTTAAAAGTGCGTCGAGCCTTGGCATTTAAAATTTTTACTCTATCTAAATTATGTACTGTAGGGTGGCGGCGAAAATACTTTTCCGCTTTCCTCCTACTCTTTCTGGCCTGTTTACAGTCATTAGTAAACCATGGTTTGCGAATATGTGGAATTGCAGAGGACTTGGGGATAGTTTGGTCAGCAATGTTATTGATTATATCTGAAAACAGCTGTATAGGATCTTCGCTGTTTACAAAAACATCAGGTTTTAAATGATCAATACAAAGTGTTTCATATAAGGACCAGTCAGCCTTCTTGAAGTTCCGTCTGGATAAGGGTGGATCATCCCCAGGGATAATGCCTTTAAGAATAGTTGGGAAGTGATCACTCCCACATAGGTCATCATGCACCTCCCATTCGAATTCATTACATAAATCTGAGTCGGCAAATGATATATCCAGGGAAGAATACGTTCCCGTAGCTGGATGTAGGTAAGTAGCTGAATCGTCATTGAAAATGCATAAATTATTATCGGAAATGAATTCCTCAAGGATTTTACCTTTAGTATTTGTGGTGACACTACCCCAAAGTGGGTTGTGCCCGTTAAGATCGCCCATGATAAGACATGGTTTCGGAAGCTGATCATATAAATTTTGAAGATCTGAATGTTGAATATTTGAAGAGGGAGGTATATACAAGCTGCACAATGTCAGTGCCATGTGCAGAGTAAGACGAACAGCAACAGTTTGTAAATGTGTATTCAGAGCGACAGGGCTATGGATGACGCTCTGATGAACCAAAATAGAAGTGCCTCCAGTAGCTTTATCTCCTGCAGGAGAAAAAGAGTGATAACCACTGTACTGTCTCAGATTAAAGTTATCTGTATTTTTAAGATATGTCTCTTGAAGACATAATGCTGACGGTTTAAGATCTTGTATGAGTAACTGGATTTCATTTAAGTTATTCTTCAATCCTCTGCAATTCCACTGAATCAAAGGCTGAGAAGTATTCATCTCTTGGGCGGGTTAACAGGAGATCTTGTTCGCCCATTACGTTTCGGCGATAAACTTGTTCTCTGAGGGATGCTCTCTGAGACATCCATCACTTCAAGTGATCCAAACTTATTATAAAGTTTGATGGGATCATCAGAACCTTTTGATACTCTAACCGTTTCGTTGTTACGAGAAGAGTCAGTTTTATATCTAGATAACGAATTTTTCCCCTTCCTAGACTGTGAACTGGCTGAATCATTCTGTGCTCCTGTGTTCTGAACTGAAGTTACAGTAACAGCTGATAATGTAACAGGAACTTGTTTAGCTGAAGAAGGCTCAACAGGCGTTTGTGTACTGGACTCTGACGTGCAGGTGGGCTCGGGATTGATAGAATGTGTCCATGTCAGATCTGTTTGACAGCCAATTGAAGATGTTACTGCAGCTACTTTTCTAGTTACAGAAGCATATGAACCATTTGGATCACTGGATGGTACGAGTTTCCTAGCCTCATTATAACTAATGTTCTGAGCAACTTTGATTTTACTAATCTGCATCTCTCTTTTCCATATAGGACAATCTTTAGATGAAGATGAATGTTGACCAGAACAGTTAACGCATTTCTTAATGTTGCTGTCGCAATCTTCCGTAACATGTGTTTTCTCTGCACAGTGAGCACAAGTAATAACATTTTTGCATGAATTTACCCTATGACCAAACTTATGGCATTTAAAACACCTCAGTGGGTTGGGGATATATTGCTCAACTGCAAGGCTGCAATAACCTGCTTTGATACTTCTTGGTGGAGACGGAGACACGAAAGAAAACAAGTAAGTATTGGTTGGAATTACTTCCGAGTTTTTACGCCGAGTAAAGCGTTTCACATTTGTCACGCCTTGATCCTTTAATTCACAAACAATATCAAGCTCAGACATGTCATCTAGGAGGTGATCTCGGTCCTTTACAATGCCTTTGCTTGAATTAAGTGACCTCTGAACTGACACTGAAACAGGGAGTCCCGCCAATGTATCAAGAGAGAGTAAGTTGGTAGCTTGCTGTCGCTTAGCACATTCAACTAGAAGTGATCCAGATCTCATACGCCTGATGTTCTTTACATCTCCTGCTATACCATATACAGCTTTTGAAATCGCAAATGGATTTAACTTTATAGGTTGTTTGTCCGGAGATTCTATGACAAGAAATCTCGGCCAGTACTCAATTTGTTTAGGTGTTTGACAACCATCATTGTCATCATGATCATTATCAAGTTGACGCTTCTTTTTCAAGGGGGTTTCAAGAGCCATGTTGAAGTTGTAAAAATTCATCACCTCAGCTCCCCACCCACCACGGAGTATCATAAAGACAATGCTATATACAAGTGGGTCTCCGACTTGCAGCACCAAGGATACTGAGGTGATATACTCCAGCAGAAGGATTAAACAAGTAATCAGTCTACCAGATTGGCCCATGAGCCATCGCCTTCTGGGCACAAGACTCTAGGCAAATGAAAGAAGACATATTTCAAAATTGAATGACATTGTACAACCAAAAGAACGAGCCAAGACCTAAGTCAAAATATAATTCATAAGATAAATTGTACAGATACAAGTAATACCACAGGGCTTGGCATGACCAGCCGATTGGTAGAATCGGGCCCATTCTACCACCCGTCTAGGTGAAGTAAGGGGCGAAGTGGTGTGTTGGACAAAGGAACGCTATTCCTGGAACCAGTGTCCTCAACCACCAGCCTACCGTCCTCCACCGACACGGGACGCAACCCACGGCAAACAGGTTGCCCAATTCGATCGCTCCTTGCGACCAGCAATGGGATGCTATGGACCAAATTGACCCGGGTCCACACGGGGGTTGGCAAGCTCTTAGCGTTATCCAGCACCCACCACGAGGAGGTGGCTTGCCACGGGTGCCTTTACAGAACCAAAGTATCATGAACCGGGATTAGTATCTCTTACAGAACCAAGGCACCACGATCTGGGATCAGTATCTCTTACGGAACCAAAGTATCATGTATAGGGACCAGTGTTTTTCTGATCAAGGCAAGACACAGTACATTAATCTGTCTGTACGGCTGTTTGTTTTCCAAGTTTGTCACGCATGTACCACGTATACCCTCGTGACATACTCGCAACAAGTCATCCATGATGATGGTTTCATTTCCATGTTTGTCCAATAAATGTTGTTAGAAGCTGACAATTCCTCAGTGAGCCCAGTGAGATTAAATGGGTCTGAAATTCTGCGTCCCAGTCGCGTCTTCTAAACCTGATGTACTGACTTCACTAAACAAGACTTGTCTCGCGGTAACGAGGACGCAGCACTGCTTGTAAATACCAGATGTCGTCGACAATCGGCAATCGCTCCGATGCGAGTTTTTTCATTCTGCAGATAACGTCTCCAGAGATGATGCTGTAGTGTGATGACCATATTAGGTCGGACAACATCTTCATCATTCAAAGAAGCAACATACACATGGTGTTTAGAATCTTGTTTATAAGGAGTGAGTGAGTGAGTTTACTTTTACGCCGCTTTATAGCAATATTCCAGCAATATCACGGTGGGGGACACCAGAAGATGGGCTTCACACATTGTACAAATGTGAAATAAATTACTTATCAAGCTATCATCACTGTGTTTTCCGTGTGAAGGTTTACGAGGGTAAAATAACGGTAGTACTTCTGCAGGAACAGCCGCGATGGCGCGAACAACCAAAGGATGGCAAACGTTTGGAGTTGTATAAAACATTGAAAGTCAATATATTTTATGTTGATTTAATAGAGGCAATATCCAGAAAAGTGTTTGGATTACTGAGTATCTGGCACTGGATATTCATCTTAGTATTCTCATGTACTGTTCCGCCATGTTACGTGTTATGACGTCACGTGTACGCACACTACTGGTGTAGCATGTGGTTGGTTCCCTGAGCTGGCGTTGCACCAACACCTGATTCGGGCTGTATAAAAGACGTTTAGTCGGCGGCGGGGCAGTCGTCTTCCTAGATGCGTTCTGCACAGTTCACTGGTATAATGAAGATCTCAATCTTTGTCTTTTTCCTTGCGGTGTTTGGTGGACATGCTGGTCGCAGTAGTCCAAACTTGGCTGATCGTGTGGCAGAAATGGAGAAGAAAACTGAATCACTGACAGCTGTAACTGAACAAGCTAAGACCGAACGGGATACCTTGGCTGGACGTATGAGACTGGCGTCCGCTGAGATTAACAGCCTTAAATCCAGCCTACAGAATACAAAGACACGCCTGAAAATAATAACTCGAGAGCTCAGACATGTTCAACGAGAAAGGGGCATTGACAGGAATAGTCTTGGACAATTACGAGGAGACATGATCGAAAACGTCCGTACACTGCAGCTGAATCTGACCAATGAAGATCTCCTTGCTACAAAACAAACAAATCAGAGGTCTCACCAAGGACTTGATGACATTGAATATCATTTGTTGTGAAATGAGGAAAGAAGCTAAAGAGACTGGTGGTAATGAGAGTTCGCTGACAACATCGTCCCTGTCGCAGGGGGCGTTAACGACAGCGACAACGACGTATCCAGGAACTACACCAGGTGAGGCTTTTAGCAGAGATTTGGTTAAAATATTGATATTCCAACCCAAACATATGCGAAAAACATTAGTATTTAGTTGTAATTTATTCAATTTTCTTATAGCCATACCACATACTTACTGACTATGTGTCTTCTGCTTTTGAAACAATATGTTGGAGGTAAACCTTCTGCGTTTTTATGGAAACCATTCATTTCCGAATATGACAGTCTTTGAACTGACCATATTTCAAACGCATATTTACCAGTAGAATTTGTGAACATAAAGGTTAAGCCATTACAGGGCATTTTCAAATACTGATCACAACATGCAGATTTTATTGTGCATGTGAACATAATGTTGATAGGACATATATTTTATTGGGTATGTGTACATATAAGATAGTGTGTATTGTAGATACGTGCAGTGTGGAGTTTATTGTACATTTGATCATTAGGCTAAAGGGACATGCCACTGGTGCATGTCCTGCACAGTGTTTGTTGGACATACAGCCAACCAGGGGCTTACAAAACATGTGAACGTTGAGCTTACAATGTATCTGGACATATGATTTCTAGATTTCCACGTGTCTGTTCCTTGCTCTCCTTGTTTCTGATGTGTATCAATTCCTTGATAACGATGATAGGAACTACACCGAAACGTCGAATCTATCTGAGCAAGAATATGTCTGTCCATGAAAAGTGATTTCTTTTGAGTTTATCATACGTCATATTTGAGATTAGGCATTCTTAGTAAATTCCATGCGTTGTACAAGATGGGATTGAGATTTTTGACAACACAAATATTTAGCAGATACAGAGAGAGGTCACGTGAATGTAAAATAACAGTAACAGATGAATTATGTCAATCACCCGCTACACGTAACCTACGCGATAAACATGGGCATAACTAAAATCTATTTTTGTTTATGTCTGTAACGGTTTGTGATGCATGAAATATAAAATTACTGTATGGATAAATAATGCAAAAATTACTACAAAGTTCTACAATGACTGCATTTTAATTATCCTGAATTACGGGTATAAATAAAATGTTTTGCTTTCTAAACTTTTATTACAGGGAAATAATATTAAAATATGAATTTATTAAATGTACTACGTGCGACACAGAAGAAGCAAAACTACCATTAGTTTAAGTACGTATGCAAGGGCACTTTCCAAATTCTATTTTTCATTACACAGCTAAACAACACATATTCACCTTGATAATATATATTCAATCTCTAGCATAATTACTGGCACTGTTAAGTGTCGTCAGCATCAAATGGTTTACATTTTCCTGCAGTGTCTACATACATCTTGTCTTCACAATGGTCAGATTATTATAATAGTCATGACAAGGCTCATTATTATCTTGTTGGAGCTAGCTCTTCACGGTTTGTTGCACTACATTGATTTTATTTTCTAATTCTTACACAAATATATTAATAAAGTCAAGATATTTTCCCACTTTACAATATATCTGCACTGTACAGTGTTGTAGTTCTATCTGAGTTTTTGTGTGCCTTGCAGGTGTACTTTAATATTACATTACACATGCATGACTTTATTCAGTCACTGTACATATGATCTATTAAATTTGAAATTTGTTCATTGACTATTTATATTAAGAGCTGTAAGTGGGATAAGTATTTTATTTCAAGCCATGACGACTGGTGTTTCTGACGCAACCGACTAACTGCTTGGATAATAGGTGTATTGCTTTAGTTTAAGTATATTTAAAACCAAGATGGATTCAGAGGAGTGAGGAACTGCTGCTCAAAACGTAACTTATATATATCTAACTAAATGTTACATTCTTTATGGAATTCTAAACTAAAAAGTCAAACTAAAACGTGTCAGTTAATGGCTTTTCGTCGTAAAGGAGAGTTTTTATTTAATGAAGGTGACCAGGGCAATGAGTAAGCTTGGTTCTGTCTGTACACTTAGAAAATTGTCGCAACACACATTGAGTCGGGAACCAGACCAGAAGCGAGAAGTTGGACCGTCGCTTATATCATTTCAAAATGAGAGTTATTGTTAGAAAATAATTCTTGAGATGGTGCGCGCGCATTTGACCTTCAGTGTGACGCTTCACTCTCTTTTGGCAAGACGCTTGGTGATCAAGTTTAAAGCATACGACGCATTTGCTAACTGATGAGCAACATCATTTTTAAGTTGATTGCTGTCTTCTTTTACCTGACGGAGTTAGTTATATACGACCAGAATTCAGTTTGTTCCGACCACCATGTCCGCTGTAAGCCGCCATGATGGCTGATGAAATTGACTTGAATGAGAATCTCCTCAACGAGGATAGTGATAGCGACTCTAACATTCAACAAAGCCAAACAAAAACATCACTTAGCAAATTGGCGAAACCAGTGCCAACAAGTGAGATTGCTGAAACCCAAAAAACTGTGCAAGTGGGACAGGGCGAGCAACTTGATAAAGTTTCATGTTTTATGAAGAACATGAGTTCTGTTTGGAGGAAGGCCCATCATCCATCGTGTAGTTACACACGGAAACGAACTGCTAATGACAGTTACCACAAGTCGCACAAATATGCTCGATATGACACTGTACCTTCCGACAGTACAAGTGAAGAATGTCGAAAAGGGAGCTGTGAATCTAGCGACGACGCTGAAGCGCTCGTAAAATCTGGATCTCGACCTGATGAAATCCCTGTCAAACCTAGCAAATCTCGCTGAACTGGACCAGGAGCTTGAATGTGTTCAGACGGGGCCAGATGTGAATGTCAGAGTGGCTAGTGTGATTAACAAGCAGTGGGACAAACGTCTCGATCAGAAAATCCTGAAGGAGAAAATGAACAAATATATCCGACCAGGCAATGCAGAATTCATACGAACCCCACGAGTGAATGGACCTGTATGGAAATGACTCTCAAACAATCATAAGCGCCGAGACAATCGCATGCAGAATATTAAAAAACTTGTGAATCAGTAGGGGCAAACTTGTCCTATTGCTTGAATGAGTTATACTCCAAACCGAAACCTGAAGAAATGGCCATGGACATGCTTAAAACTCCTGTAACTGATGCTATGACTATGTTGGGTACGGTTCAATATGATCTGTCTTTGAGGAGAACACATGAGACCTGCTCTACACCCAGACTATAAAGGTCTGTGTAATTCTGATCCCCCTATCACTGCTTTCTTATTTGGAGACGATCTGCAAAAGGAAATGAAGGACGATATTGAAACAAACAAACTGGGATCAAAAGTCTCCAAGGCGCAGTACATGTCCAAGTCACAGTATGAGGGAGACTACTCGTCCCACAATAAACAACGGGATTTTCGTCAAGGACGGAAACCCCCACATCGGAAACGTCCACAGAAGTCCCGACTAAAGATGACAGTCAACAATAGACACACTTGTTGATAAGGTGAGTGTCCTTATCATTTATAAAGATATCAATGATCTGAAATGCTCTGTTGAAACACTTTTTTCGAAATTTGAAGGCGTCCAACTTGCAAATTATGTCGATCAATTGGACATGTTGATAAATGACCCAGAGATCCTTGACACAGTAACTGGCATGCATGTTGAATTTGATAGTAAACCCTCAATGAGTTGCTAATCCACCAAGTTTATGGTTCTCGGAATTTAAAGAATGTAGTATTGAAACAATAAAAAATGGTGATTTTATATCCAACATCTTTTTAAGAGGAAAGCGAGACGGAAGTTATCGCATGATTCTCAATTTGAAACCATTGAATAAAAGTGTCAAGAATTATATTAAAATGGAAAAACTGCAGTCGGTTTTGAAACTGGTCACAAAAAATTGTTGCATGGCATCAATTGATATGAAAGATGCCTACTATTCCTGTCCGATTGCCACTGAACATCAAAAATGCCTTACATTTGAGTGGAGAGGGCAGTTTTAGCAGTTTGTTTCCTTCCAAAATGGTTTAGCATTTGTCCAAGGAAATGTACTAAACTTATAAGAACAGTGTTTACGCATTTGAGACACAGAGGTTACTTATCAACAGTTTACATTGATGGCATGTACCTGCAAGGTGAATCCGAAAGTGACTGTATCAATAATGCCTTAGAAACTGCAGATATTTTAACAAAATTGGGTTTTAAATTCAATTCAAAATAGGCTGGGGAACAATGCTGGACTCTGTTAGAGCAGGTGATAAGTGGACTGAAATTGAAAAAAAATCACCACTTGAAATACTTGGTGTTTAGAGCAGTTTTAATAGCATTGAAGGTATTTCAGTCAGATTTGGAAAATAAGCATGTGAGAATTATGTCTGATAGTATAACTGTTGCATCATATCTGAACAATATGGGCACCTCTCATTCTCATGAATGTAATTCAATCAGGAAAGAAATTTGGGCGTGGTGTGTTGAAGGTGATATTTGGATCAGTCTTGGTCATATTGCAGGGAAAAATAATCATCAAGCTGATCAAGAGTCAAGACAAATTAGAAAGCCTACAGACTGGAAACTTAATTCACAAATGCTCTCCTCGGTTCTTAATATGCTGAGATATCCCCTACATAAGACATAATCATCAGTTTGAAAAATACATGTCGTTTAAACCAGATCCAGGTTCATGTGCTGTTAACTGTCTGATTGAACCAATGAAATCACTGTTTTTCTCCTTTCAGTGTGATATCACAGACTCTTCAAAAGCTGGAGAGGGAGGGGCGACGGCTACCATGTCACCCGGAGGAACATCACTATCCACACAAGTCTCTCTGACTCCTAATCTGCCTATTGTCAGGTGACAGCTCCATAAGACTTTCAGAGGACGCTATCCAGCATGTCCTCCATGCTTGGTGAACCACAACACAAAAACAGTATCAGACCAACCTTAAAGAATGGGAAGTTGTCTGTAATTCCTCAGGGTATGATCCATTTTCGGCCCCTTTCTGTACAGGGGTTAACTGTCTTGTAGAACTTAGTCGGAAAGTAGGGTACAGTGCTGTTATCACGTATACTTCAGGGGTGCAAACGCATAAATCAGTCATTGACATCCTTATAAACACCGTCATAAAAACTACTCATTTCGATCTTTAATTACCTTAAATCGACCTTTTTGACAACAGTGCACAATTCTTCAGCCGCAAACGAAATATCAACCAATCAGAGCGGCACGTCTCCGTGATGTAATTGTAGGTATAAATATGAGGGTCTATACAGAATTCATCTACATTTGAGGGGGGAAAACTATTTCGTTTACAGGTTTGTACAAACCTGAAATTGCGACAGCTGTTGTGAAAAATGAAAGCTATATGTTCTCAAAATCTACTATCATTTAGTTTTGTCTCCTGCTTTGCCTAGTTTCTGAGTTACAACCCTTGTTTTCATGGACGATTCTGTGAAAATCACTTGGTGTCGCTAGGTTGTATTCCGTGTTAGGTGGTATAAACCTACACGTTATTTGTCATCATTCACTTGATTGCTCAGTTAATGAATTCATAACAGGTATACTTAGTGATAATGTCACTCAGATTACCAGACAAAGGTCCCCATTTTGCATTTCTTGTGTCTGGATCGATCAAACGATTAACCGACAACACACTGATTAATTAACTACTTGTATGCGGATTTAAATGGGGATTTGTCAAAAGGTACTGTTTATGTATGTGCATTTACTAATCTATACTAAATACACACTGTGTCTATGTGAAAACAACACCCTTCTTTCAAAGGATTAATCGCCAATACATTGATTGATTGTTCATTACTGGCTAACTAAATTACTTTTTAAAAAGAATGATGGACGTTATGCAGTTAATTGCCAGGTGTGCTATCTTGGGTGACCAATGAGACTACATACCAGTGTGAAAAACCTGAAACGATACATCACGTTTTCCTATAGTAAACTGTTAAACAAAACATCACTTGGAAAATCTGCAGATGAATTATATATCAATCGTTTTTGTGGATATTGATAGATACATTCCTTGAACAAGGTGATAGCCTGACGTTGCTCCTATAACTTTAATTTGTTTTAATTTTAATATTTACGTTTTGTTTTTATTAAGTTGTCGTAGCTTTCAACTGAATCAACTGAAGTGTAATGATACAGACGACATACACTTGGGCGTGCGTGCGAATTATGATTCTTATAGGCAAATTATAAAATGTCTAGATATTACATTCCTGTTATACATAAGCAGATCGCTTATTTTTGTTAACTCATTAAGGCCGAGAGACGCATATGTGGGGCAAATTAATTAGCTTCTCACAGCGAGAACCGCGTGTTGGGGGTTATAAAAAGCACCTCTTATTCAGCGAGAGACGCGTATTGGGGGTGATAAAAAGACCTCCCATTCAGCGAGAGCCGCGTATTGGGGGTTTTGAATTTTAAATTCGTATTGTACCTATTAATTCAATCAATTTAGCAGTAATGATCAAAGATTACCTTTTGTTACGAGAGAGGTTACTTTCTGTGTTAATCAGAAGAACTATTAATGTGTTCTGATAACAATTGCTTGCAATGTCGGGGTCTTATACAGGCATGAAGACATGTCTGCAAGAAAGGGGATTATGAGATGTTGTTACAGGAGGTAAGTGTTTGTTACTCGTCATTGGGAGTGAGTACTAAGATACTATGTTTGCACATTGACTGAATTAACGGTGACAAGTTTACAAAACCTTCTAAATTAAATCATTCATTCATTCATTTTGTGGAGTTCATTGTCAATCTTCTGAAATTCGTTTGTTTTCAAAACAAATATAAGTACGCCCATCTTCATAAATATTTGGGGAGATTCAACTACAAGTGTATACATCACAATAAATCAGTATCGTGTAACTTATTTTAATTCTATAATACATGTACTTGAATTGTGATATTTATTCGTAACGATGTGCAGATTATATTGAAATGCAAGCCGTTATGTTTGATGTACAGGTAGTGTGCGCAAAATGTATATGCAAATAAATACTAACTCTACTCAATGGTTGGATTGGGTTATCCAGGGTAAAAATAATCGGATTGTAGCTCTTTGAGCGCTTTAAAGAAACATAAACTCGTCAAAGTGCTTGTTGGTCTTACATGTATATTTCAGGCATCCTTACGATTATGTATGTTCACGATACGCAAACTTTTTCATGATAGCTAGAGTTGATAAAGCCGAAATCTAGCATATCAATTGGTCAACGATCTAACCAATAGTCAATCTGTATCCACGCTGTCTAGTGACCGAACGTGCTCTTCAGAAATTTAGTCCACGCCCCATCACCTGTCATTTCCAATGTGACAGGTATCTCCTGATACGATTGGTCATAGATAAGAAATCATCCACTATATTGAACAGTTGAGATACAAAACGTCCTATTCGGGAACTTTGATGACGCCCATCCCATGACCCATTGTCTTATGTATGTGTAAGGAAAAGCTTTATACAATATGCATGTATGTATGTTCGCGTGATAACGTATATTTTCTACCAACCAAAGTGACAAACTGTGAATCTGTTCCATGTAAGTCACACATTAGCTTATTAGTACTTACCTTAAAGGTCACATGCAACGTAAAATACAACTTTGCAGATTCTGGTACCTTTCGGTATGCACTTACCGAAACAAATCATAAAAAATGCCAATTCAACCTATAAAGTTGAAAAAAACGCAATGAAAAAAAAGCCCGCGAAATCGGAGTTCAAACGTTTCACTAAATTCCCCCCAGCGCTGGGGGGAAAACTGGTTTCAACTGCTGTGCTGCGCTGCGTCCATAACGCATGCGCAGTGAATAGGTTCGCAGAGCTTGAAACAGTATGCATGCCCAGTGTCTGAGGTCGTGAGCAGTAGTCTGATCTTGGTTGTGTACACAAACAAGTAAATAATGTACTCGTTACGTAAAAAAACTTGTTGATTGTGGTAAGCAATCTCTGTCACAGAGAAAGCTCAATGTCTGATTTATTCACACCTGTATGTCTGTCTGCCTGTCTGCTAAAGACAACATGCAATACACAGCTTCAATCATTGACCACGTGCAATTTAAACTTAGCACCTATCAAACTATACGACATAATGAAAATAAGTTGATTTATGACTCGTGCACCCGTGTCCCGTGTCTGCCATATTATGTAATTAGGCACGTGTGATACACATGACATGTTTTTATGTCTGTGGGTTGCAAACAAACTACATTCATTTTTTTCGGATGACTGGATCTGACGGAAACTGGTGCAAACTCTTGTCAGTTTCAAGTCCTGCTTTGTACTTGGACGAATGACAGATTCCAGCCACGCAGTAGTTTACCATCTCTACTGACATGGTTTTTTATTGGATCGAGCGCAAATTCAGAGAACAAGTATTTTCCAAACCCAACATCTCTATATACATTCTTCGTGGATAACGACTTCTTTTCGTGTACATGTATATGATTTTGTTTGACAACAGTATATGTATCCATACTGAAACGACGCATCAAGTACACAAAAAGAAGTTGTTATCCATAAAGAATCTTACTTTCTTGTGACTGGCTATACTTCTAAAATGCCCATCAAACAGATCATCTTTCTGTAAACACAATGAACCCTCAGCATATCAGCAAATGAAACAGCCAATCGGAAGCCGTCGTTACACTTGAATGCATAGCCACCCGCTATGACTGGGTTCGGCCTCCCGAGGGCTTCGTTTCGGGGGAAGTAAGCCCAAGTACAAAATATTGCGCTTTTGAACCGCGATTGTACGCTTATAATTTTGTTTATTTGTTTTTCTAGCAGAAATGTATATTATATGTCATGAATAAGTGATAAATGTGCTTTAATTATGTTTGATTTTTTGGTTGCATGTGACCTTTAAAATATTCAGTATATACTAGCAACGTATCAACGAAAACGCTTCTTTCATAGAAGATAATAAGGCATGTGCGTAAATTCTTTTTTACTGCCATTGACATACATGTTTTTTTAACAATTTAACCTCACACAATGATATGAGAGGGGCAATATGTTTAATTATGTCTTACATACAAAGAATACAAACATGTGTTAAGAAAATGCACATGCACCAAGATTATTCGGCATGAGCGTAAATTCTTCTTACTGCCATTGACATAGGTGTTTTGAACAATTTAACCTTACACAATGATATGAGAGGGGCAATATGTTTAATTATGTCTTACATACAAAGAATACAAACATGTGTTAAGGAAATGCACATGCACCAAGATTATTCGGCATGAGCGTAAATTCTTCTTACTGCCATTGACATAGGTGTTTTGAACAATTTAACCTTACACAATGATATGAGAGGGGCAATATGTTTAATTATGTCTTACATACAAAGAATACAAACATGTGTTAAGAAAATACACACGCCACCAAAAGTCTACAAGAGAAAGTGTAATAAAATTACGTAAAACGTTACATATGTGACATGTATTCACTCCTGCTTTCTTTCAACATATACCTTTACAACGCAATTAAACAATTAAACAATCAGGACTTGCTCGTATGACGAGACAGTTTCCTGTAATCTACGAAACCAGCCAGGGATATCAGGCGTGATTAGCCCTAATTAGTCTCGCCACAGCCGGCCAGGCAATGAGCACGGGGTTCCAGGTGTTGAGCAGTGAAGTGGCTCTCGGGCTTAATGAGTTAAGTTTCAAAATGCATACGCGTATGATTATAAAGTCATTAGGATTAAGAGACCAAATATAAAGACGTATATTGACAAGTGTCTACATACTGATGAGTGAACTTTTGCAAACCAAGTAAATTTAGCAAGTGAGGAAATTTATCTTCACTCGACCCCGACCTCGCCTATGTTATGTTTCAGGTTGTGTCATGCAAACTCCTTTTGGTCCTGATTCAGATACATATTTAACTACTAGTAAAAAGTAGTTTTGATTTTATATCTTGATGAAAGCAAACCATAGTCTTAGTAATTCTAACGGACTTTAACTCGTGAACTCATGATTTGCAAAAATGGCGGAGCCCTGTCTGGGGATAAATGCTATTTGAGAGTGTTTTCACCGACTCAAAATTACTTTTCACTGGTAGTAAAATATCTATTTTATTGATAGACATTAGGGTTTTCCATGACATCGCTTAAAACATAACAATTTCACTCTTGGAAGCGAGGCGGGGGTCGATATAATATTACTTATGATAATATTGTCACTTCGACCACAACCTCGCTTACGAGAAAGAAAGCGTAATATTCATACAAAATCCTTTTGGTCAGCAATGTGTGGTAAGCAGTTTTGATTTTATAATGAAACTTGAACTCCAATATATATCCTGGAAGCATGGTAGGGGGGAAACCATCCGATTTAGTATATGCCACTGGCTTCCACAAGGCTCGTTTCGCACACACAAATAACCAGTTTAAGCACAAATACAGGGTCCGCGGAAATCTGTGCATAGTGACACCATCACCCGACCCCCAGGAGCAACTGCCGGCAACACAGCAATTCGGCATGTCTTTGGTGACGTCGAGGAATCAGCAAAATGACGAGCTTCCTACATATTTTCTATACAACTATCTGAAAATCGTTCCTTCTATAACGTCACTGCAGGGCTCTGGTGAAAGAATTACGTAACCTGTCTGTGGTTTCGTTTGCGGGCGAGAGAGAAGCAGGCGGAGTTTTAGCAACTTTTAAGTGCTTGGTATTAATTAACCACAAGGGTTTTATGTAAAAACAAAAAAAAGAAAGAAAAGAAAAATATCGTGTTCCGTTTATGACTAACCAGAAATCTTTCATATGCAGTGGTAAAATGAGTACCAGAAATTTAGTTTATTTGTTCTTTAATACAGCGAGATGTGTACTTTCATCTGTGATTATCATGCTAGATGGTTCAGCCTTTGGTTAACACTCCATTGTGAAAAGACTATTGAAAGGGGTATTTGAGTGTAAACCAGCATTACCCAAATGTGTGCAGGTCTGGGATCTTAATATTGTACTGTTGCATTTGAAAACTTTTCCTTGTTATGAGTCAATCTCATTGAAACAATTGACACTTAAACTTGTCATGTTATTAGCCATCATTTTAACTGGACAGAGATGCCAATCTCTGCATTCGTTGGCTGTAGATTCATTGAAATTCAGTGCGGAATAGCGTCTTGTGCATATTAATAAACTGTTAAAGCAGCCCAGAGCTGGGTTTCACCAGAAACCTGTTTTGCTGAAGACATACGAAGCAGACTCAAGTTTGTGTGTTTTAAAATGTTTGCAAGGTTACATTAAGGCCACTGCAACCCTAAGGAAGGGTAGAAGTGAGTTATTTTTTAGTTACCAGAAACCATTCAGACCTGTTAGTGAGGACACTTTTTCCAGGTGGATACATCTGGTATTGTCTGCAGCAGGTGTGAACACAGAACTGTATGGAGCTCACAGTACACTGTTTTCAGGTGGATACGTCTGGTACTGTCTGCAGCAGGTGTGAACACAGAACTGTATGGAGCTCACAGTACACTGTTTCCAAGTGGATACGTCTGGTACTGTCTGTAGCAGGTGTGACCACAGAACTGTATGGAGCTCACAGTACACTGTTTCCAAGTGGATACGTCTGGTACTGTCTGCAGCAGGTGTGAACACAGAACTGTATGGAGCTCACAGTACACTGTTTCCAAGTGGATACGTCTGGTACTGTCTGTAGCAGGTGTGACCACAGAACTGTATGGAGCTCACAGTACACGAGCAGCTTCCACCTCTCCTTCAGTGAGTGAGTGAGTGAGTTAATATTTAACGTCACATCGGCAATATCTCAGCCATATCGTGACGAGAACGTTTAATACTGAAGTGAAATTATATGGATACTATAAAAACCTGTCAACGAGGGACAGTAAAACAACTAGAATATCACAAATATGATTAAAACTAGTGTGGAAAGTTAAAACTTATATCACTATTCGGACAATACAATATAAAATCAGGCTATAGATTGCCAACAACTGAAGGTAGATCACCATACTAGGGACCATGGGGACTTACAGTACCTTTGCTACCTGCATGGACCCTAGTTGGATTTACATCATCCCCCCAGCTGTTAGCAATTTAGTCATATCTAGCCAAAAATTAAAAATACACATATACCACGACTAAAAACAGTGGAAGTCTAAACGTACAGGAAATGTTTTGGGGCTTACGTACCCTCTCAGGAGGACAATAATTTTACGGTACTTCAACCCCCTTTGAGGGTACAGCCACTAACAATTCTAGTTACTAATCTAAACTACCATGAATTAAAATACAGCTATCTACAGAACATAATAATCAAAATTCAAAGATGAAATCAATTTCTTTTAAAAATCCAAGAATTAAATGAGAACTTACGGTGTTAAAAAGATCCCTAATTGTTTTTACATTGAAATATTTATCCCTTATGATGGAGAATTCAACACAGTCAAGCAAGATATGTTCTCTCATCACAAGGGATGCAAAACGGAGGATCCTCACCTTTCAATAGGTATGAATGAGTATATCTAGTATGGCCAATACGACATCGCCGCATGATTACCTCCTCAAATCTGGACTGACAACCCAAGTAGGAATAACCAATACAGGGTTTTATTTCATGTAATTTATTTATACCTACTTGGGTGTCCCACTTCTTCTGCATTAGATCACGGATGTAAGTTCCAATGCTAGATTTATAATCAGTGTATGGAATAAGAAGTGGTGTCACAGATTTGTTGAGTGCTGCCTTGGCAGCAAGATCGGCCACCGCGTTACTGGAAATGCCTACATGGCTGGGTAACCAACAGAAGACGATGTCGTATTGGCCAGTAGCAAGATTATTATACAGTTCAATAATTTCAATTAAAAGTGGATGTTTACAAGAAATATTTTTAATAGCCTGAAGGCAAGAAAGAGAGTCGGAATATATTATATACTGTTTACGTTTCGGGTGTCTTTCAATATATTTAAGAGCTGTTAATATGGCGTTAGCTTCTGCTGTAAAAATAGAACTATTATCTGGTAATCTAAAAGATATTGTTCTGGATCCGATGACAGTGGCACAAGCTACTGCGCCACCATCCTTGGACCCATCTGTAAATAAGGATTTGTAATTGTTATATTTATGTTTCAATTGATTATATTCTTGTTTATACTGTAATTCATTCGTTTCTGATTTTTTAAAAGTCGTTAATGTTAGGTCGACCTGTGGCCTAACCAACTGCCAAGGGGGAGAGGAAAGAAGACGGAAAGGAGCTACGTTGTCCAGCTTAATACCATAAGCAGCAATAAACGGCTTTATTCTGAGCCCAAGAGGTGGAACAAGAGAAAACATTTTGCTATACAAATCCTCATAAAGAGGATTGAAGACACAGTTATATGCAGGGTTAGATTCGTTAGAGTATAGTTTTGTGACATATTGTAAAGATAATTTGATACGGCGTTGTGCAAGAGATGGTTCATCGGCCTCAACGTAAAAACTGTCAATAGGTGAAGTTCTGAAGGACCCAAGACAAAGTCTTAGACCTTGGTGATGGACAGAATCTAATAGTTTCAGGTTGCTTTTGCAGGCTCCACCATATACAATGGAACCATAATCAAGTTTGGATCGTACCAATGATCTGTATAAATGAAGGAGGGTAGTTTGATCCCCTACCCACTTAGAATTGGAAACAACCTTCAGCAAATCTAGTGCCTTCAGGCATTTAACTTTAAGAGATTTAATGTGTGGTAAGAAGGTTAAATGAGAATCGAAAATTATACCCAAGAATTTAGCCTCCTTTACAACTTTGATTGGAGTACCATTTAAAGACAGTTCTGGGTCCTTATGCGGTTTATATTTTCTACAAAAGTGTATACAATTAGTTTTTGTTTGAGAAAATTTAAAGCCGTTTTCAAGGCACCATTTATTTATTTTATTTAAACACAACTGTAATTGCCGTTCAATGGTGCGCATATTTTTACCACGACAAGAAATATTAAAATCATCCACAAAAAGTGATCCATCGATTGAATCAGTTAAAACCTTTGAGAGACTGTTGATCTTAATACTAATGAGAGTGACAGACAAAATACTGCCTTGTGGGACACCCTGATCCTGAGTATAATGGTCAGACAGGGTAGAACCCACTCGGACTTGAAATTGCCTGTCATTTAAAAAGTTGGATATAAATTGAGGCAGGCGGCCTCGTAATCCAAAGTCTTGTAAATCTTTTAAAATCCCATGTTTCCATGTCGTGTCGTATGCTTTTTCTAGATCGAAAAAGATTGAGACAGCATGTTGTTTATTAATTATGGCATTCTTAACAAAAGATTCTAAACGCACTAAATGATCGATGGTACTTCTGTTTTTACGGAAACCACATTGTATATCTGTTATAAGGTTATTAGTCTCCAAGTACCAAAGAAGTCGATTATTTATCATGCGTTCCATGGTTTTGCAAACGCAGCTCGTTAGTGAAAGTGGTCTATAATTCGATGGATCAGTATGATCACGTCCAGGTTTAGGGATGGGTACAATTATGGCATCTCGCCACGAGGGAGGAAATTTTGCAGTTGTCCAAATGTCATCAAATATATGTAAAAGTGTCTCTAAACAGGATTCTGGCAAGTGCTTCAGAAGTTGATAATGTATACCATCAGCACCGGAAGCAGTATCGTGAGCTTGGTCAAGGGCAGTATGAAGTTCATGTATCGAAAAGGTTTCATTGTAATCTTCCCCATTATCTGAAGTAAAATTAATATATTTCTTTTCCTGCTGTTTTTGATATTTTTGGAATTCAGGTACATAATTTGATGAGGAAGAATGTTTCGCCAAAGTCTCACCAAGTTTATTAGCAATATGTGATTTATGAGTCAATAACTGATTCCCATCTTTAAGATGGTGAATACTAGATTTAGAGCCCTTACCTTTTATTTTCTGGATCATGTTCCATACCTTTGAAATTGGCGTACGTGAATTTAGTTTTGAAACGTAATTTTGCCATGACTGGCGTTTACTTTGTTTAAAAGTACGCCTTGCTTTAGCATTTTGGATTTTAAATTTGTTTAAATTATGCACCATAGGATGGCGACGGAAATAATGTTCTGCTTTTTTCCGTGCCTTCCTAGCTTGTTTGCACTCATCGTTGAACCATGGTTTTCTTATGTGTGGAACTGCAGAGGACTTTGGTATACACTCATCAGCTATGGAATTCAGTTCATCAGAAAAACATTGAATAGCATCAGGAATGTCAATAAAAAGTTCAGGTTTAAGTTTTTCAGCACACAGTGTTTCATATAAAGCCCAGTTAGCTTTTTTAAAATTCCGCCTTGATGAAGAAGAAACAGCAGATGGAGGTACCGATTTTAATATAGTAGGGAAATGGTCACTTCCACAGATGTCATCGTAGACTGACCATTCAAATTCATTAAGTAGATTAGAGTCTGCAAGAGACAGATCCAGAGAAGAGTAGGTGCCGGTTGCAGGATGCAGATATGTGCTCGAATCATCATTACATATGCACAAATCAGTATTGAAAATAAAATCTTCCAGTGTTTTACCTTTAGTGTTTATATTTGTACCACCCCACAGTGGATTATGGCCATTGAGATCACCCATTATTATACAGGGTTTTGGAAGTTGGTCATAGAGAGCTTGCAAATCAGACAGTTGAAGTGTTGAAGAAGGTGGAATATACAACGAACATACTGTGAAGGCAACATGAAGAGTAAATCTCACTGCAACGGCTTGAAGATTAGTTGTAAGTGAGACAGGGCTGTGTATAACATTCTGATTTACAAGGATTGAAGATCCTCCAGTGGCCCTATCACCTGGAGGAGAAAGAGAATGATATCCAATGAACTGACGTAAGTTAAAATTGTCTGCCTGCTTCAGGTAAGTTTCCTGTAAGCAGAAAGCTGATGGTTGTAAATCCTGAATCAACAGCTGTAATTCATTAAAGTTGGTTTTCAGTCCTCTACAATTCCACTGGACAATACACGGAGAAACTGTTTCTATGGGGGATTGATTGGGGATCTACCCCTGATCTTTTTTGTTGGTGACAAGCTACGAGCTCTACAGAGGATGTTGTCAGAAACATCCATATCTTCAAGAGATCCAAACTTATTATATATTTGGATTGTATTTTCTGCCGCTTTTGAGGTTCTGCCCTTATGGTTTTTTTTTGCAGACTCATTTATTGGTTTGAGTTTTTGTTTTGGTAGTTGCTTCCCATTATTCCCAGAGGAAGGTTTGGAAATGGGGTGTGATGATGATTGTTCCTGGGAAGATGGCCGAGACTGAACTTCTTCTCTAACAGTTGTTGATGTACATAAAAGAGTTTGCGTTAACTGGTCAGGACAGTAGATTTCGGGTGCAACAGTGTCAACCCATGTCAAATCAGTTTGGCACTGCGCTGATGAAGTGGACACTGTTGAAGCTACAGTTTGATTTGTTGATGTTCTCGCAACTGAAGCATAGGATTCGTTGGGTTCTGATGTGTGAACAACAAGTTTCTTTGCATCAGCAAAACTAAGATTCCTTGTGAATTTGATTTTATTAATTTCCATTTGTTGTTTCCAGATCGGACATTCTTTTGAAAAAGATGAATGTGTTCCAGAGCAGTTGGTGCATTTTTAAAAGTTGCTGTCACAGTCTTCAGTAACATGAGTTTTTTCGCTGCAGTGAGCGCATGTAATAGCATTTGTGCAGTTGGTAACACCATGACCATACCTTTGGCATTTGAAACATCTCAACGGGTTAGGAATATAAGTATCAACATTGAGACGACAATATCCTGCTTTAATTGCTTTTGGTGCAGTTGGAGAAGAAAAATGGAATAGGTAGGTGTTTGTTGGTTTAGTTTCTGAGTTTTTTCGAGTTGTGAATCGTTTCACAAAAATCACTCCTTGTTCTTTCATTTCTGTGGCTATGTCTAATTCACTCATGTCGGCAAACAGCTGATCCCGGTCTCTGACAATTCCTTTGTTAGTGTTCAAAGTTCTATGTGGAGATACCGAAACTGTTATTCCAACCAAAAGCTGTGTTGACACCAAATTTGTTGTTTGTTGTTTCCTGCTGCATTCAATGAGCAAAGAACCTGATCGCAGTCGTTTGATGTTTGGGACTTCACCTGCAATACCTTGGATACCTTTTGACACTGCAAACGGATCTAATTTTAATGGTGACTTGTCAAGTGTCTCAAGAACTAAAAATCGTGGCCAGTATTCAGTTGAGTTAGAAGGTCGTTGGTCATCATCATCACTGTCCAGTTGACGTTTGTTTCGTTTTTGGGGGGTTTTGTATTCCATAGTTCCATGTATTCCATCCGAGCTCCCCACCCACCACGGAGTATCACAAGGACAATGCTAAAAAGCAAGTGGGTCTCCAACTTGCAGCACCAAGGATACCCGGATGATATACTCCAGCAGAAGAATTATAAATAATTAATCTACCAGATTGGCCCATGAGCCACCGCCTTCTGGGCATAAGACTCTAGGCAAGGTAAGAACTTCAAAAATGCATTTCAAACTCAGAACATATTGATGAACAATAAGGCCAAGACCGAAATTAAAATGTCCAAATACAATTTGTGCAATGGCATGTATATATAGTCCATGCACAAGGCTTGGCATGACCAGCCGATTGGTTGAATCGGGCCAATTCAACCACCCGTCTAGGTGAAGTAAGGGCCGAAGTGGTGTGTTGGGCAAATGAAACGCAGTTAAAAGCCCATCTGCCCTCAACCACCAGGATCCCGTCCTCCACCGACACGGGACGCAACCCACGGCAAACAGGTTGCCCAATTTAGTCGCCTCTTACGACAAGCAATGGGGTGCTGTGAACACATTCTGTCCCGGGTCCACACGGGAGAAGAGCACTTAGCGTTACCCAGCACCCACCACGAGGAGGTGGCTCTTCATGGGTGCCCCTCTCCTTCGGTGCAGCAGGGGGTACCTGTGTCTACCATTCTGAACATTGCAGCAGGTGGTACCTGTGTCTACCATTCTGAACAGTGCTGCAGGGGTTACCTGTGTCTACCATTCTGAAAAGTGCAGCAGGTGGTACCTGTGTCTACCATTCTGAACGGTGCTGCAGGGGTTACCTGTGTCTACAAGGCCGGGCAGGACAACTTAGGAATGGCCAGCGAGTCCTAACTTGACATACAGAAGGGAGCAAGCTACAAAGACATATTTTATATCATTGGAAAGATCTCGAGGAGATGAACACGAAACGTTCATTTGCCAATGTGTTCACGTGTTAATAAGCTCACAAATTGGCTCTGAAAATGCATTTCTGCAGAAATTTCTGGCAGAAATGTTTTTTTCCGCAGAAATTTCTGGCAGAATTTTTTTATTTCACTACCAGAATTATCTTAATTTAACAAAATTAGAGAGTATAAGTAATGATACTGCTGCATGAGTGGTAGTTTCATGTTTATTCCAAGTAATAAGCACTTAGCGTGATCAACGGATCTGATATTTTTGTTTGATACCAGAATTATCTTAGTTGGATAAGATTAAACACAATCGTTAAGTAAGTTAGGACTCGCTGGACATTCCTAAGTTGTCCCGCCCGGCCTTCTACCATTCTGAACAGTGCAGCAAGGGGTACCTGTGTCTACCATTCTGAACAGTGCAGCAGGGGGTACCTGTGTCTACCATTCTGAAAAGTGCAGCAGGGTGTACCTGTGTCTACCATTCTGAACAGTGCAGCAGGGGGTACCTGTGTCTACCATTCTGAACAGTGCAGGCTGGGGTAGTGACAGTACATTTTCTATGTTTTGCAAAGTTCAGCTTGAACAGTCAAGTACTAATGACTGTTTCGCTGAAAGTTTATTGTCAAGGTTTGAGCAGGCTCGCTCATCTTCACAGTGTGACACCGACTGACTCATAAGCTGAGTATTTATGCTATCAAGTGTTATATTTACACTATGAAACTGTTAACTTGTAAAGATGTTTCAAGTTATCTGAGTAAACATTGTGAAGTGAACAATGAACACATTCTTTGATGTTTATTCTTTTTTATGTTCATGGACTCACTGCTTTAAAATCCCACGTGATTACGTAGTGACGTAGACTTTAACGAAATAGAATTTTAAAAATTAAACGAGACTTACCAGTAAGTTGAAGTTTGAGGAATCCCTAACCATCCCGGGCCTAAGAATTTCCGTTCTTAGTGTGCCCACTAACTAGCTTTAACAACTTAAGGTCACATGCGCGCGCACAATCTCACTTGATTCCTCCGTGATATTCAGGGGACCAGACTGAGTTCGGAATGTCCGTTTACACGTAGTACAACTTACATTATAAGCAGTGTGCACTGCATCTGTGTATCTCTATTTCACACATAGACTGAGCTGGGGTAAAGCTGTCTACACGTAGCACAACATACATTGCAAGCAGGGTGAACTGTATCTGTGTGTCTCTATTTCACAAAAAAATAAATAAGGAATTAAGCAATACAAACAGTCGGTGAGCCAGTGCTATTTAGGGAAGTGCCCAGCATGCTAATATACAATTGTTGTCCATGTCATGCCACAGGTAACGCGAACTGTTTTGTAACTTGGTGCTATCATAAAGCTAAAACAAAAGTAGAGAACAAACATGGGACGATTGGAATCATTTACATACAGAGTTGTTGATCAGTCCAAGCAGGCGAGCGCCAAACGTTGTCGTGCTCCTAACCTAACACGTCACAATGACGTCATAGCTGGCAGCCCTGCTTCGTGGCGTCGCCAGTCAAAGCGTTTCTCAACTAGCAGTGAGGTGTTGCTCTTGTTAGGACGTACATTATTGATGAGTACGTTGTCATTTTGTGATTTTAAACGGATTTATGAAGTTAGATGAAACAGTGTAAATGTATATTGTATGACTGCTGTGAAGCAGTATGAATGTTGTATGAGCCAAGTGTTTGCTTCACACAATGTTTACACCCAGACCTGTGTTTAGCCTGTCACCAACGAGGGACGATGGAAGGTCTGGCGAAACATAACAACGCAGCGTTTCACCTGATAGACTTGCTATATTTAATCAAATAATGTACTCTTTCTTACCGTTAACCTTTGACCTGATGATATTTACCTCTGTCACGGGTGACTTTAAGAGATTATTTTAAATCTATCTAGCCAAATATTTCATTTCAAATATTTCACATCCCCGTTGTAGCACACGGCCAAACGTATCTTTATGCATTCCTGCAGCAGTCTATCAGAAATTCAATGGGAAGTAGATTATGGAAGGGCAACTATGCTTCATTTTCGTTATTTCTAATATTGAAACAGACGCAGAATGTCGGGCAACCGCCATATTTATCTTTACCACCACACACTGCCACGTGTTCCTAACTTTTATCAAAGCACATTGCTTCCATCGACAAGTAACGTTGTGTCAGCTGCAGTTTCCGCCTCGGTTGGCAGTTGTTTGAAAATTGCTCTGTCTACCATTTTAACTCGGTTTTCCGACATTTGTGAGTGATTCACAGACTATATGCCAGATTCAAACTGCAACTGTCGCACAGCCAAGTTGCCCTATTGTCCCTCACACTGTTTAATAAACACTAGTGTTAATCGCCTTCACATTAATCAATTTACTGAATAAGACTGTGAAAATGTATTTAGCAAACGAAATATCCATCAAATCAAACCATATATTTAATACCTCTGTTAAAACAGATGGTTTTGGACTTCGTCCATACAAAATAGTGAAAGGCAAAACATTTGTGGAAAGCGGAAACCAGTAGTCATAATACTTAACTATTTTTGTACTATGTATAGTTTTCTGATTAAAATATTCCCTGTTTCAGCCTCGACTGACCGGAGCCCGAAATACACTGCTCCACCAGTGCCCGTGACGACCCAAGACCTACAGGGTCGGTGCGAAAACCCAGCAGGCAGGAAGCTCAGTTTTCAATTCTCCCTACATTTACCACAGTGATGCATATGCCCGTAGTGATTTTGACTCGAGGGATGAATCCCACCGGTATCGATCGACGCTGTCAATCACAGAATTTCAAACTGTAACAATTAATATTAGGAAGTGTCACTTCTTTTCGTGCTATTACGAGTTATCTTAATGAAACTGAACGACACATGCTTAATACTTTTTCAATAAGATATGTATTTAGAACTTAATCATACATAATATTGAAAGAAAAACATATCTAGAAAGGCGAAAACAGAAATGGTTATGTGCTATGTATAGTCTTCTGAACAACATGTTCCCTGTGTCAGCCTCCACAACTGACGCGAGTGAGGATTTGACACCCAGCAAGACGGTTCCACCGACGCCAGTGACGACACAAGACTCTGATCACCATGGTAGGTGGAAAACCCAGCTGCAACAGTTGTACTGACACTGTCACCTGGTAAAGTTCAACAAGCATCAACACTCCTACGTCATACGCAAAATAATGCAACTACTTCTGTCTCTAAGAGACAGTTCTGTATTAAACACTCCATCCTTACTTGCAGAACGACATGTTGACATTCCCGTCATGATTGTTATCAGCCATGAAGGAATTGTTTAAATGACGTAGCAATGTCCAAGTCACGTATCAACATGATGTAAAGATTGTACATGTGTGACAAAGATGCCTGGTGTACGTAGTTTACTTTGTGTTACAGTGACTCTATCACCAGCAAAAGGCCACGACCTCTACAATGCCAGCAGGGATGGTGACCTGGAGAGAGTAAAGAGGATCCTGGCAGCAGGGCACGTGGACATCAACTATACAGGAAAGGGCAGGTGGCACAACTCGACGCAGGTGATGATGGCAGCATGGAAGGGACACAGAGACGTGGTGGAGTTCCTGGTAGGCAGAGGGGCTGATGTGTCGCTGGTGAACAGTTACGGTAACAACGTCCTTCACTGGGCCTGTGTTAGTGGAGACCTGTAGACCGTGAAGCTGATCCTCTCCCTGGACGGGGTTGACGTCAACGCCAGGGCCAACAATAGGCTGGCAGCGGTCGACTACGCCAGACGCTGGGGACATCAGCAAGTGTTGGATCTCCTGGTGTCACGTGGTGCACACTGAACTCAGTGTTGATGTGCATGTGGACAGAGACGGAGCAGATGTCGTTACAGACACTGACGTGGTGTGTGCCGTTCACGTCGTTGTGTGTCACAATACAGGGGATTTCCTTTTTTTTTAATGTAAATAAAAGTTGTTGAATGTATTTTCAGACATTTTGTCATGATTTGTGTTTGGAACCTCGCAGGATCAGGTAAGAAAATTGTGAAGTGAGTGTAAACATAAACTATGAGTGATTGTACGTAAACGTCGACCGTCTTTACATAATTCTGTGTTGATTTGGTTAATCAAATACCATGTCGTCGCTGTTGCTTAACAAAGGGAGAATGGAAGTGTGTAGCTGATTATTGCAAGATTTAACCATATTTAAACTGAAAACAAGTATCACACAAAACCTCTCAGTTTTATTTATTCCTGTATACCAGAAGGACACATATATATCCTCCACTTCTGTTACTCAATCTAACATACTGTTTTTAGGTGAAATACAATTGCTGAAATGACCGGCTGTAATTATGCACGCCATTTTGACACATGATGAATTCGTCATTGTGGCATCGTTTACAGTATGAATGCATGTAAATTAAATGACACATATATATCCTCCACTTCTGTTACTCAATCTAACATACTGTTTTAGGTGAAATACAATTGCTGAAATGACCGGCTGTAATTATGCACGCCATTTTGACACATGATGAATTCGTCATTGTGGCATCGTTTACAGTATGAATGCATGTAAATTAAATGACACATATATATCCTCCACTTCTGTTACTCAATCTAACATACTGTTTTTAGGTGAAATACAATTGCTGAAATGACCGGCTGTAATTATGCACGCCATTTTGACACATGATGAATTCGTCATTGTGGCATCGTTTACAGTATGAATGCATGTAAATTAAATGACACATATATATCCTCCACTTCTGTTACTCAATCTAACATACTGTTTTTAGGTGAAATACAATTGCTGAAATGACCGGCTGTAATTATGCACGCCATTTTGACACATGATGAATTCGTCATTGTGGCATCGTTTACAGTATGAATGCATGTAAATTAAATGACACATATATATCCTCCACTTCTGTTACTCAATCTAACATACTGTTTTTAGGTGAAATACAATTGCTGAAATGACCGGCTGTAATTATGCACGCCATTTTGACACATGATGAATTCGTCATTGTGGCATCGTTTACAGTATGAATGCATGTAAATTAAATGACACATATATATCCTCCACTTCTGTTACTCAATCTAACATACTGTTTTTAGGTGAAATACAATTGCTGAAATGACCGGCTGTAATTATGCACGCCATTTTGACACATGATGAATTCGTCATTGTGGCATCGTTTACAGTATGAATGCATGTAAATTAAATGACACATATATATCCTCCACTTCTGTTACTCAATCTAACATACTGTTTTTAGGTGAAATACAATTGCTGAAATGACCGGCTGTAATTATGCACGCCATTTTGACACATGATGAATTCGTCATTGCGGCATCGTTTACAGTATGAATGCATGTAAATTAAATGTTGGATATTTATCCATTGAACTCAATTTTGAAAACAGCCAGTTAGTGTTCAGTGGCATGTGTGGTTTGTCAAGTCGCCAATGATTATGCTAAAATCTCACCTATAAACATGGGATAAGTCTTTAAATCGCCTTAGCGGCAAGCAAACAGAGACGCCGAAGTGGGCTTTACGTTATACATGTGTATTTGATAGTGTGAGTGCGTTAGCTTGGTTTTACGTCGCTTTTATCAATATTCCAGCAACACCCTTGCGGGGGACACCACAAATGGGTTTCGCACACTGTACCCACGTGGGGAATCAAACCCGGATCGTAGCTGCCGTCTAATCCAGCAACTCGGCCTTTTTGAGTTAACCTCGACCGGCGACATCCTTGACTTCACCGGTCTCGTGGCGTTTCTATCACGAACCTGTCTTGTAATCAGTCGCAGGGATGTGTCACCTTCTCTCATTTTGCCATTTTGTGGCCTCAGATAACTGGTTGTAAGCCATTTTACTAAATCGTCAACTCACATAACACTACTCTCAAAAACATGTATTGGTAATTGTGTACATGCATCCATTTCACCAGGAGGCACGAGGAAAACACGTTTTCTGAATTGGTGAGGCGAATGTGTAGGTCACTGAAAGCTGTATTAATTTGAATGGTTTTATTTACATCGAGTTCAATGAGGTGTTGCCTCAAATTTTACCATCAGTCTATATACAACAATGTTGAAATACAACCTCGCTATCCATGACATACTTTTATAAAATGACGCACTCACTGACATCAACACCAAGTATTTATTTATTTATTTATTTATTTATTTATTTATTTATTTATTTATTTATTTATTTATTTATTGCAGCATAGAAAAGTTAGAAAGGACGGTGATTCCGCTGTCAGTCTGAGAAAATGTTACACAGTGGATAAAAGTGATTGTTCTGTGTTTGCATTTCACACAAGCACAGTGTTTGGTTTTACACCAAATACATTTCGTTTGGTAGTATCTCTACACTAGGTATTGCTGAAAAAGACTGATTTTATTCTGAAATACACGATGAATTAAAAAATGCATTTGTCACTGCTGAATCTGAAATGTACATGACGTTATGGTGGTTTCATGACAGGAGTAGTATATAATTAATCACTTACAGCCACACAATGGAAAATATGCGCTACACAATAGCATTCCAAGCTAAACAATAACATTCCTGAACTTAACAATACACATTCCATCTCCCAAACAATAGCATAACTGTGGAGCAGTGCGGAGCAACAGCTTAAACAATGGAAATACTTTGTATAACTGTGGAGCAGTGCGGAGCAACAGCTTAAACAATGGAAATACTTTGTATAACTGTGGAGCAGTGTGGAGCAACAGCTTAAACAATGGAAATACTTTGCATAACTGTGGAGCAACTGTTTAAACAATGGAAATACTTAGCATAACTGCGGTGTGATGCAATAACATTCCTTTACAATATACATTCAACAATTAAATGAAGGTATTCCAACTGGGTAAGCTTGTGAACCAATCAAATGGTAGTAGTTCTACTCCATGTCCAATCATACAACTCATGTTTTACACAATCCCATGTTGCACCTTCTACTTAAAACTTATTTCATAATCACTTTCCCTGTCACTATCAACCAGACAACATTGAGAAAAGCATCTGTGTACATAGTCAGTATGGCAGAGAATATATTGGACATTCCACATGTGGACTTTTCCACAGATCAGTTACTTACTACTGTGTTTCAAGAAGTCAGGGACATCATAAATGTTCAAGTACATTTGCATGAAACCATGATGAGGACAAGTGTATTGTACAAATCCACATACACTCACATCACAGAGAAGATGAAAACTGTACAACAGAAGCTTCCCTTAGTATCCCCTGCTCTTCTGATGATGGATTACACTAAACTTGTCGGTGCGTGTACTAATGCTAAACCTTCTAACAGTTCTCTTCCTAAAGCTAAGAAGAGTGGAAAAGTGAAGAAGCAATGCACTACCAAGGAATCAATGAATTGTAAACCAAAGAAGGTTAAACAGAAGCACAGCACACTAAAACAGAAATCAACTCCTGCTGCAACAATCACTTTTCCTCCAAAGTAAGTGGTATTTCGTCTCCTTCAAGGTTATGTCTTTCTTTGTAATTTGTCATTTCTATTCATTCACATAATGCTCTTGTATGTTCCACAAACTATATTATCTTGTTTTTGTTTCTCTTTACAGTGTGGATGATATAAATACTCCTCCCAACAATTTAATGTCAACTCTGTCAACTTCACCACCTATCATAGAATCCACAACACCACCTATCATAGAATCCACAACATTTCCTTCACTGGATGACTGGAATCCAAATATGTTTTACTTTGATGGTAAATGGTTAGACAATTCTTTGTTGGATGATCCATTTGAAGAAGAAAAACTCACACCTCTGCAAAAAGGTTGTAGTATATGTCTCCACAATAATATGTTAAGACATATGAGTTGTAATAGTGGTCAGGTTCGGTGTCATGTGTGTTGTATGGATCTTATGAACTGTCTGTGTTATCATGATCCTGACGGTATGATGGAACACATGGTATCTCAAGACTTTGAGGGTCATATCCTTACTGTCTGAATTCTAAACATTCACATTTGTCAATAGTGGTTTTTTTTCAAACATCATCCTTGTGTATGTGGTAAACACAGAATTAGATCATCATAAAAGAAGAAACATGGTGTCATTTTCAAGCTGTCATCCCAATGTTATCATCACATTATTTCTTTATCTACACACTAGAAGAGGTACAGTACTTGAGAACAGTGCACATGACGAAGAACTTATTATGGAATAACTGTCTGTCACCTCAATAATGTAAAGCAGCTGTTATGTTGCACACATGTCACAGTGTATATTATGTATCATACATGAAATTATATTGGTAATCACTTTCACATGATTATATTTCTCAGCTCTAGAACTTTATGAAAGTTGGTGTGATGAACCGCTTTATTATTGCTCAATGTTAAACAGTGTGCACAAACAATTCTTAAAACATGTATCATATCATTATGTATATATATATATATATATATATATATATATATATAGCTTAAACAATGGAAATACTTTGTATAACTGTGGAGCAGTGTGGAGCAACAGCTTAAACAATGGAAATACTTTGCATAACTGTGGAGCAACTGTTTAAACAATGGAAATACTTAGCATAACTGCGGTGTGATGCAATAACATTCCTTTACAATATACATTCAACAATTAAATGAAGGTATTCCAACTGGGTAAGCTTGTGAACCAATCAAATGGTAGTAGTTCTACTCCATGTCCAATCATACAACTCATGTTTTACACAATCCCATGTTGCACCTTCTACTTAAAACTTATTTCATAATCACTTTCCCTGTCACTATCAACCAGACAACATTGAGAAAAGCATCTGTGTACATAGTCAGTATGGCAGAGAATATATTGGACATTCCACATGTGGACTTTTCCACAGATCAGTTACTTACTACTGTGTTTCAAGAAGTCAGGGACATCATAAATGTTCAAGTACATTTGCATGAAACCATGATGAGGACAAGTGTATTGTACAAATCCACATACACTCACATCACAGAGAAGATGAAAACTGTACAACAGAAGCTTCCCTTAGTATCCCCTGCTCTTCTGATGATGGATTACACTAAACTTGTCGGTGCGTGTACTAATGCTAAACCTTCTAACAGTTCTCTTCCTAAAGCTAAGAAGAGTGGAAAAGTGAAGAAGCAATGCACTACCAAGGAATCAATGAATTGTAAACCAAAGAAGGTTAAACAGAAGCACAGCACACTAAAACAGAAATCAACTCCTGCTGCAACAATCACTTTTCCTCCAAAGTAAGTGGTATTTCGTCTCCTTCAAGGTTATGTCTTTCTTTGTAATTTGTCATTTCTATTCATTCACATAATGCTCTTGTATGTTCCACAAACTATATTATCTTGTTTTTGTTTCTCTTTACAGTGTGGATGATATAAATACTCCTCCCAACAATTTAATGTCAACTCTGTCAACTTCACCACCTATCATAGAATCCACAACACCACCTATCATAGAATCCACAACATTTCCTTCACTGGATGACTGGAATCCAAATATGTTTTACTTTGATGGTAAATGGTTAGACAATTCTTTGTTGGATGATCCATTTGAAGAAGAAAAACTCACACCTCTGCAAAAAGGTTGTAGTATATGTCTCCACAATAATATGTTAAGACATATGAGTTGTAATAGTGGTCAGGTTCGGTGTCATGTGTGTTGTATGGATCTTATGAACTGTCTGTGTTATCATGATCCTGACGGTATGATGGAACACATGGTATCTCAAGACTTTGAGGGTCATATCCTTACTGTCTGAATTCTAAACATTCACATTTGTCAATAGTGGTTTTTTTTCAAACATCATCCTTGTGTATGTGGTAAACACAGAATTAGATCATCATAAAAGAAGAAACATGGTGTCATTTTCAAGCTGTCATCCCAATGTTATCATCACATTATTTCTTTATCTACACACTAGAAGAGGTACAGTACTTGAGAACAGTGCACATGACGAAGAACTTATTATGGAATAACTGTCTGTCACCTCAATAATGTAAAGCAGCTGTTATGTTGCACACATGTCACAGTGTATATTATGTATCATACATGAAATTATATTGGTAATCACTTTCACATGATTATATTTCTCAGCTCTAGAACTTTATGAAAGTTGGTGTGATGAACCGCTTTATTATTGCTCAATGTTAAACAGTGTGCACAAACAATTCTTAAAACATGTATCATATCATTATGTATATATATATATATATATATATATATATATATATATATATATATATATATATATATATATATATATATATATATATAATACAAATAAAGCAGTAAATGTATGTTTCCATTTTGTTATACATTCATTGTAAAACATGTTTTTTTTCAATTCATCATGAATTCTGGAAAGAAGAACAGCACTAAGCAACAGAAAGCATTGGAAAAGTATTATTTCAATGCTCAAAATCCAGGAGCATATTTTGGTCCATCAAAACTTCGTGATGAATTAGCGAAAAACAAACCACACAAGATCAAATTGAGGAAGGTGAAACTATTTGTCAATAATCAAGATGCATATACTTTACATAAACCAGTCAAGCATAAGTTCAAGAGATTGAAAGTCAGAGTCAATTTCATCAATGAAATGTTTGATGTGGATCTAACGGATCTCTCACGATTTAGCAAACACAATGATGGTATAAGATATTTGCTGGTAGCTATTGATATCTTAAGCAGATATGCTTTTGTTCTACCTTTAACCAATAAAAAACCTGAAACAGGGTTGAAAGCCTTCAAGGAAATACTGAATACTAGACAACCTAAGAAGGTACGTACAGATGATGGATCAGAATTCAAAGCAGAGTTTCGCTCATTCTTAAAAAGGAAACACATAACTCATATCATTGCACACAATGAAAACATTAAAAGTAATTATGTGGAACGTTTTAACAGGACATTGAAATCTTTGATCATCCGGTACATGACTCACAACAACACCAAACACTACCTAGATGTTCTACCTAAACTAGTACACAACTACAATCATACATTACATTCCTCTCTACCTGGTGTTTGGGAACATGTATATGTCAAACCTTACATGAACCAACTGAAAAGTCTCCACAAAAGGAAGAAATTCAAATATAAAGTAGGTGACATTGTTCGCATTCCATATCTGAAGAGAGCATTCAGCAAGGAACTTGATTTGAAGTGGACACAGGAATTGTTTAAAGTATCTCACCGTTACAAGAGACAGGAAATTCCTCTCTACAAAATCCAAGATTTTCATGATGAAATGATCAAAGGCACATTTTACACTAATGAACTGCAGAAGGTTGATAAAGCAGAAGATATTGAGTGGCAGGTGGAAAAGGTTTTAAAAAAGAAGCGGATGAATGGAAAGACATTTTTTGGTTCACTGGCTAGGTTGGCCTAGTTCCTTCGATTCTTATGGTATAAGAAAGTCAACTGAAAGTCTTGTATTGGAGAAATATGTGTTTCTGAAGTCTTCAGACTCTAAAAGTAAATATTTTAAAGAAAACTCTCCTTATCATTTTCGAGTGAAACTGAATCAAAGATTAGTGTTTGATGGTTTTTGGGTTTTTTCTCTCACTGAACTGAATTTTGGAAAGACTGATCTCACACACATGAACAACCCTTATGTAGATGTGCTGTGTAACTTATGCGACAGTTCATTAGTAGGCGATACTCAAGCTCCTTTGTTGAGACAAATTGATTTGAGAGAGGGACCTAATTTCAAATTTGCCAATGAATACAATATTCATGTCATGGTTAAAGAATCTCCAGACATTGAAGTATGTATAAAAGCAAGTGATGGAACACCTCTCTCATTCTTAAAAGAGGAGACACACCTCACACTTCACCTTCAACGTTACCCCTTTACCAACTGATATGGAGTCTTTACCACTTTATGTCCCTGATTATAACAAATGGCAGAATTACTTTAAAACACACATGACAAAAAGTTCCCCTCTTGTAAATGGAAAAATTCAACCTAAAATCATTACATCGCACTCACCAGACTCATCAAAAGTCAAGACTAATGTCAAACTGCAGATGACTTCTGAACCTCAAAGTGTGGTGGAAAGAGCAGATGCCAAAGAGAAGCGTCACAAGTCCTTAAAAAGAGCTGCAGGAGAACAAGTGGTCACAACCAAGAAGATACGTCGCACATGTACCATCCCTTCAAAGACAGCTCATGTGCTGAAGTGCAGTCCTGTGAAAGAAAACGATATCTTCAGTTAACATTATGGCATTACTGACAAGTAAAAGTTTACAGGAAGTAGTTCCGGACTCTTTGAGCTTATTTACCCTGCCACCCTTTCAGACATGTATTCAACAACATTACTATGAAAATGTTCGTCCACTTAGTCAAATCAATGATTCGGCACCTTTGGAATTCCATGTTTCCAATTCAGGTAGTGATTACATTGATTTGAAGAGAACAAGACTACATGTGAAACTGAAGGTTACTCATGTAGATGGAACACCATTAGCAAAAGATGAACATTGTTCCTGTGTGAACCTGTTCCTTCAATCCATCTTCAGTTCACTGTCAGTTTATTTCAATGGACAATTGGTTTCTTCCACAAACAACCATTATGCTTACAAGAGCATGATGAAAGCATTGCTGAAGTATGGAGCTGATGCAAAATCAACTCAACTGTGCTCACAGTTGTTTTATAAAGATGAAGGAGATGATAATGATGATATTGAATCCACTGATCCAGTCACAGGCTCTAACAGTGGGTTGTCAACTCGAGCAAACTTTATCGCATTGAGCATAGAAATGACCATGTCTGGTAATCTTTTTGAAGATGTGTTTGACATGAACAGACACATGATTAATGGTGTAGACCTGAGTTTGAAATTCTTCAGATCATCTCCTGACTTCTGTCTGATGAGTGGGGTAGCTGATAAAGAGTACAGTATTAAACTGTTGGATGTTTATCTCAAAATTTGCAGATTGAAAGTCAACCCTGCACTCATCCTGGCTCACAACACCTTGTTTGAAAACAACTCTAATGCTCTCTATCCTTTCATTAAGTCTGAGGTGAAGGTCACCAGCATTCCGGTCTCACAGTTAACTCATACCATAGACAATATCTCAAACCCTATTGCTAACCAGTATACCATTGGGTTTGTAGACAGTGACAGTTTCAATGGGAAGTATACTAAGAATCCTTTTAACTTTCAATCTAGCATGATTAAAACTGTTAACCTGTATGTCAATGGAGTAAGTGTCCCTGGAAGAGCTGCTCCCTCAGATGATGCAGACACCTATCTCAACCTATTTGATAACTTCAAATATTGGAGTCAAGACAAAGGAAACTTCATTTCAAGAAAGAACTTCTTGCTTGGAAGTGCTCTGTTTGTTTATCATCTTGATGAAATAGGTACTGACTATCTTAATCTTGTCAAATCAGGAAATGTTAGACTAGAAATAGAATTTAAATCTGCTCTTACAAAGACATTGAGCTGTATCATCATGAGTGAAAGAAACTCTATTATAGAAGTGGATAGAGCCAGAAATGTTTACATCAAGTAAAGAAGATGAAAGCAACTGAACTGTCATGTGCACTACAATGTGACCCTGTTATACACAATCATGTTTTGGGTGTGTTTGCCAAAGACACCCTACCTATACTGTCAGTTTCTATGATAAGGAAAGGAGTTGGACTTATTGTAAATACTGACTTTACAAGCAAGAAAGGTCGACACTGGATTGCTATCTATCTTAAAGGAAATAAAGTAGAACTGTTTGATAGTTTAGCTGAACCTGTAGATGATGTATTTCATAGTTATCTAAAGTCTTATGTTCATTCCTACACCTACAGTAGCATACGTTTACAATCAGTAGATTCAAATGTATGTGGAATGTATTGTTTGTATTATCTGCTATGTAAATTCAGTGCCAACTGGACTTTTCATCATTTCTATCATCAGTTTGATGTACATAACTTTAATTGGAATGATATGTTTGTATCACAATATATTTGTCGCTATTTTAAATATTGCACTCCATCCTGTTTTGTTTGTCAATGAAATTATGTATCATATTTGCATGGCAAGTAAAAACACAATAAAAAGTAGCTTAGTTTAAATCCTGTGGTTGTTCTTTGTATAAAAAAGAAGTCATGTGAGGTTTTAACTCACTAGTACAATACACAGGCAAAGTGTGCAACTCACCATGGAAGAATGTCTGTTACCCTTTCATACACCTACTACAATTTCTGTAGCTGGAGGATCCTCTAGTGGTAAAAGTGTTTGGACTGCTCGTCTTATAAAACAAGCAGATACCATGTTTGATCCACCACCTCACTTGATTATTTACTGTTATGTTGTGTGGCAAGACATTTATTCAGAGCTTGAAAAAAGTGTTTCCAATATTAGATTTCAAGATCACTTGCCTACTGAAGAGGAACTGAAAGCTTATTCTCATGAATCAGACAAACAATGTTTACTTGTCCTGGATGATTACATGCAACAAATTTGTAAAAGTCCTTTGATTTTAGATCTGTATACCACACTATCACATCATTTAGGGATTACAGTGATCAACATTATGCAAAGTGTCTACCCTAAAGGCGAATATGCAAGAACAATGTCACTGAACACACATTACTTTGTCTTGTTGTCCAATCCACGTTCAGCACATGAATACAAGATTTTAGCATCGCAAGTATTTCCAGGTCAAGCTAAGTATTTTGCTGAATCGTTTCAAGATGCAGTAGGAGGAAAGAAATATGGTTATCTTGTCTTAGATGTGTCACCTTATGCTGATGAACAGTATGGACGTTTAAGGACCAACATATTTACTGATGATGGAATGTGTACAGTCTACCTACCACAGAAATAACTTAGCATGATTTAAATATGCACATAGATGCATTTGATACACCATTTCATTTACAACCACTGAACTGAACAGAACTATGGATACATGTGGGCCATTTGAATGTTTTCCTCATGCAGAAGCAGATTGTGTTGGTTTGACACATAATTCTCCTTATGGAGAAAAGTTTAATGATAGATTGACTTCATTCAAGACATGGCCAATTCAGATCAAACAATCGCCTAAAGCCATGGCTGAAGCTGGATTTATTTACACTGGACAATATGATAAAGTCTATTGCTTCAAGTGTAAACTTTATGCATCACAGTGGCTATCAGAAGATGACCCAATGGCTGAACATTTCAGACTGTCTCATCATTGTAACTATATCAACATGATAGCAGCTCCGAAACATACAACTGTGAATAAATGCTAAATCATCATGTTTTTTCAACAACTATCAACCTTATATAACAGTCAATTCACTTCACTTCACTCATTCTACTACAGCCACCTCTCCTTCAGCAAACAAAATGTATGCAGTGAAAGAAAGGAACTGTGCCATCAACATTATTGAAAAACACAGAAAGAATGGTACAACATTGAAAGAAACAGCTTCTCGAATGTTGTTTACAGTGTCAGTGTGGGGAGACGATTATGCTGCTTTACAAATAGAACATCACTGTGACTCATGGACTGAAGTCATTAAAGACTTGTTGTGGAATAACAGACTGTGTCCCAACACATTGGCTGAAGATATATGGATAGATGGAAGGGTAGGATATGAATGTTTCAGTACTGAAAATGACAGAGCGGTAGCTAATAATATATTTCAAAAGGCTATGTCTTTACAAGATTACGAAGTCGCAAAACACACTAGCTCTGTGTGTGTTAAGGGTGAAGATTTGCTGGAAAGTTGGCAAAGTGACCCACCGCATGATTGTAACCAGTGCAATGAAGATTTTTGTGTGGGGATAAATAACAATAACGAAACATGTGTTTCTTCATTTGAAAGCGGAATAGCCACCCTACTACACCATCATCATGAGTGGATTCATAAAAAATCATGTAAGTTTCTTAACAGTGTTAGCAGATGCTAATCCTATACAGAGAAAGGCTATGCTGTCTCATGCTTCATCAGATCAATTCCTATCAATTATTACACTTGTGTATAATATTCTCATGGGTAACATAGAGGTGTCAGAAGAAGATAAAACTTGGTTGTCTCGTCGCAAAAAGACCATTCGCATGCTACCCAACAAGGGTGTCAGTAGACACAGAAAACGTGAGCTCCTCATCTTACACCATTCAATTCTTCCTATTTGCATAAGGAGTTATCTAACCTATCTAACCACTATACAAGATGTCCAAGCCAATGATTCTTTTGACAAGAGACAATTACCAGAGATTCATTACAAAACAAGAAGAAGAGAAAGCTCATCAGACAGCTCAACAGACACAACAGACAGCTCAGCCTCAGAAAGTGAGTGAACCACATAATGATGACACTTCACAACAGGTTCACAACATGGATCAACCAGTATGCAGCAAGAAACCAGAACACCTGTTTCAAGTTCCTGTACGATTAATAAAAGATATTACTTCTACCAAGACTATTGGGAAATTGATGTCAATGTGGCTCTTAGTGAAAAAGAGCATAGAAAATGGACAATTAGATGTAGATTCAAATTTACAACTTGTTTTGTCAAATGGAGATGTTGTGAAAAATTCAAACATTGTAGATATGATTCGTTTTTTTATTCTGTCACCACGAGGTAAACACTCACCTGTAGCCTATAAACGGTTTCTTAAACTCTTAAAACGTTTACATGTACCCAATCGTCTGATCACTAAAATACATAAGAAAAAGAAAACAGAGACTGTTAACAATTCTTTATACATGAAAAGAAAAGCATCACAAGGTGTGCCTGGGATGAACAAATCCAAAACATTGGAATCGTATTACTGAAATCATATTGATTGTTATGGTATGTACAACAAGGAATAAAAGATGGAACTTTATTATGAGTTCTTTGTGTTTGAGGATCAAATGTTCTTCACATCTCTTTTGATATTGCACACAACATCTAATGACTGCTGCTAGCAATTAGCACTGTTTGCTACACAAACACATAGTTGTCAGTTCTTATGGTATATACTGTGTCATGTGCACAGTTTCTTATTCTTCCATACAGCATTCCTTACTGAACAGCACGTATGATAAACCTCTGGTAGGTGTATATAAGTTTGATGTGAATGTTTTCCCCATCTCTTTAGATTACACACAAATGTCACCTGCTAGCAATTAGCACTGTAACACAAACATAATTGTCACAGTAAATAGTCTTTGGTGATCTTCTCGATGAGCATCAACCAGGAAAAGTCCTTGACAAATGTTGCATTATTCTATATGTATCCTGAGTGTCTGCCATCCTGTTGAAGAAAAATAAAACTGCAATTAACATCAATGATCCCCAAATCAAATTATCTTACAAGTTTAATAAGTATGATTAATATTAACCATAAAAAAAAGGAATGATAGATACACTTAGCAGGATAAGACATGTGTTAAAAAGCATATACCTGACTAAAGACTTCAGTTTTCTTTCTTTCCTTTTGGACTCAATCTGATGGTGAATAACCATAAGGTACACTGTGAATACCATCATCCAAAATAAAGCGTTTGTTGTCTATGGATGTCAGAGCCACTTTGCTTTCCTTATTTGTGTACAAGGTATTATTGAAAGATCTAATCAGGTGGAAGGAACAGGTGACAGCTCTGTTGTCAAATAGACACTCTTTAAACATCTGATGTCTGAGAAATTTCTTGATAACACATTTTTTAATACCTTTAGCGATTTTCTTTGTTTTCATCAAAAAAGAATACATCTTTGATTTTAACCCACAAAACTCAAAGATAATGTTTCCACCTGCTTCATCCTTCATCTTACCTGTGACTTTTCTGTTTTTGTCAGAATACAACCTCTTGTAGTCATCAGGCATATAATTGGAAGTGTCAAACAAATGGAGATTTTGCTTCATGAAAACATAAGGATCAAGGATATGTTCATGTGGAGCTGCATGTACTTGCATGAAAAGACTGTCTGTGTCTGTCATGAGCAAATCCAAATGTTCATGTCCATACTGTTTCTGCATGACATTGTAGTAAAAGTCATAAATTTCATATTTGGCCAGATCCAAAATGGTGAAACCAACAGCAATGGGTTGATCTAAAACAACTTTTGTGTTTTCCATTTCCACTGCAACCACCTCGTCTGAATAAATTTTGACCTGTTTGAAGTTAGTTTTGGCCGTTAGTTTTTGAAGTTTAGATCTTTGTGTTATCACTTGCACCGATTTTTGCTTGCGTTTATTCATGCAGAAGCGGCCAAAAACACAGTTGTTCATTAATTTGTAACGGTCTTTGTCACAATCATCTTTGGCATTTTTACGATGACTCAGGTTTCGTTCAACATAGGGTTTCAACCATGGGCCCTGGCTAAACTTAAGCACTCTATGTATGTGATCCAAAACCAAACCATGTTTCAAATACAGCTGTAAAGTTTTGAAATGTACGACATAATGGTTGCGGTCTTTCAAGGTACAAAAAAGTTTTCTACCTGAAGATTGCTTTGGAAGTTTTTCGATGGGACATTTGTTAAAATGAGCAAGAGGATTTTTCAGTGTGGGTGATAACTTTTCAAAAGGGATATCATCATGGGTGGGAGCCATAGGGAAAGCAGCATGGGCATTATGTAAATGATTAGGGTATTTCAAATCAACTTCTAAGATGTAACCATGGTCTCCTTGTGTGTCTATGTTTATCCAGTCTATGCTATTGCACTCAGCAGGTTCAAGGAAATGATAATTTCCTATAGGAAGAGGTTGTAACATTACAGTGGCATACAATGAATTCACATCAAAATAGAGAAGTGTGGAAGTGTCTTTCTCAGGAGCAAAATTATCCATGTGTTCATTGTTGCCTTCTGCATACTTTTTACCAATGACACTTACTCCACCACGAATAGAATTTTCAATGAAATTATAAGTGTCTGCATCTGTAAATAAGTCTAATTTTGCTCATGTGATTTTCATAGCAGCATCTAAACAGAAACCTGGCATGGAATAGTAATGGCAAATGTCTAGTCCATAGTCAGTTAAACAACCAGTTCTGAAGGTTTCAATAATATCAGTTAGTAACAAGACATCTACTGTCACATACAATCTCATGAAATCTGACATAGACTGACATACAAATGTATACCACAACTGTTGAGCGAATGCATAGTCATCATCGCTAATGTCCTGATCAGTCAATGAACTGTGAAAAGCTTCTTTTGGTGGTAATTTCTTCTCCTGCAATTTCTGCCATGAATCCATGTATTCATATGGAAATGGAAGTTTTCGCGTTAATAAGTCTACATGTTGTGGATATTCTTCTTTCAGATTAATGAAAGAATCAAGTCCTTTATTTAACTGATTTTGTGTCAGTGCATCCAAAGAACTTTGTAAAAATTTGTAGGAATCCAAGAAGACCAACTTATTGTCAACAGTAAACGATAGAAATTGTTCTGTGGTATGAGGTATGACAGAAATCTCTCGATCACCAAAATTGTGTGCTACTTCGAACAAAAGATGTGCATCATAATGTTCCAAATTATGAAACATCACGATTACCTTTTTTCTTAACTGAAAGTTAAGATTGCATTTCTTATGCAAGACTTGTCTAAATTTACCAGACAAGTGGTCATGATCTAATACTCTATCTGATCCAAGCAGCTGTTTACATTAACCGCAGTGAGTTGAATTTGCAATAGTTATTTTATCTTCATTGGTAAGCTGCATTGGTTTAACTGAAGCAAACAAGTTCATAATCTCATCATATTCTTTTAATATATTTTCAATGAAATGTTCTGCAGCATTTTCCCCCACATAAGTTTGAATAGGTTTGGAGTATTGTTCCTCAGTACACACCACCTTGTAAGCATAAGCACAGGGTACATGACGGTTCACGCGTGAAGTATTGTTTCTCTCTGCTACTAATAAACTTTCAAAATCAGCTACAATAAAAAATCTAGCCCTCTCAGTCTTGCTTTGTGATCTTAACCCAAACTGATACACTGCTTCTTCTGGTTTAGGTAAAACCACTCTTTGAGCCTCTTTGTAACAGTAGGCTTTATGAGCCTCTAGCCTATCTGAAGAAGTGAATTGCCACACACATTTCCTACACAAAAAACACTGGTTTCTATTACCATTTCTGCTTCTGACTAACCCATTTAAATTTTCAATGAGACAGTAATGTGTGTTAGGCTTTTTGTCTACATCCATGGCTTGTTCATTATTTTCTAACCCTAGCACTCCCTCAAAATCATCTGGTCCACTTTCTTGAGTCAATAACAACAAATCCACCTGACAATGTTCTTGTACATTGAACTGATTAGAGATGTACAAGGGATACAAGATATCATCTTCAAAACCATACACATTGATGCTCAAACAATTGAGTTGTTCAAAACGAGGAATTTGTGTTAAAGTCATGGGAAAAGTAAACCCCCCTAAGTTAAGTGTATTCAAATATGGAAGGTAATGACTTTCTCGGTCTTTGTGTTGTGGAGCTGGATAAAATTTTGACACAATGGATAAAGGGAAACATAAATCATTGTTTTCATTTTTGATATTTGTAATACATCTAGTATGTTTTGCCAAACTTGCAGGCAATGGTATGTAGCTTCCGCCTTTAAATGGATTAAACTTCACAACAGTGAGTTTCAGCATAACAATAGCAGACACATTTAACCCTGAATGCACTCCTTCATAGTCATCTAAAGTTTGCAACATTTTGTTTACAGCTTCAAGGTATTGATCAATCAAATCTGTGCTTTGTGTGGCTATCTGCATTTCACTTCTGAAATAGGCTTCATGATAATTTGAATTAGCATCCTCATTTGGTTTCTCCATTTTGATATGTAGACATAGTGACCATTTGATTGATCTTTTTTCCTGTATTTCTGATTCAAGAGCTGAAATAACATTAATCTGTTCCCACACGAGAAATTCTAATGCATCAGTAGCAGTTTTATCATGAAAATCATAATCTCTGACATCACCATTTTAAGCTTGACTAGTACATGGTTTGGAAGCATCACTGTCAGAAGTAGTAGGTTGAGGAGACTGTGGTGGTTGAAATGTAGCTGTGTTGTCAGTGTCAGAATCAGGTGGAGCTACAGATGCAGTAGCTGTTTTAGTCCTTAACGACTTCGATGTTCAGATGTAAACAAACTACAGGGGCATGACTTGTGACACTCTCCTAGAGTGACTATCTTTTCCTAAAAACATAAGCTTTTGCCCCGACAACACCTCATACCTAAACGCATTCAACACGGGTGGTCAAAGATGGATAAGTATAAAAATGTAATAGCAGAAACTAAAAACAAATCTCACCGAGACGGGCGCTTCTTCCAACGACGCCATGTTTTGCTGCGTGAGTTTCCGCTCGCGACCGAAAAATCTCCGAAGATGGCCGATCGTGTTTCCAGTATTACCGACATTGCTTCCGATAGGGCCGATGTATTTCTGTTATTACCGCTAACTTACCGATATCGCTGCAATTGTTTCGCGAGTGGGCTGCGTTTGTTTACATTTGAGATGCAATTCCTTCAGATTTGCTGTAATTCCTTCAATTACTTAGGGGGGCCTGTTTATGATTTCATTTATTAATTGTAGGTGCAAAGTAAGCCGTGGACTAACAGCTCATTCAAGGCAACAACAAATAACGGACCTTTCAATGGTTAAATGTTGTTCTTGCTTTGAAACCCGAATAAAAAGATAATGCTGAAAATATGGTTGGTGTTGTTTATACGAAGTTGAAATATTCCTACATATTATTGTGTGGACTTCAATGAGTGATAGTGATATATCACAAGTGTGTATCGCAGACCTTGAACCATATTATTTCCCAAACACCGTGGTCCTAGCTGCAATGCTGAAGCCCTAGATGAAGCAAGTGTAGATTTGCTCAGGTTCAACATCCCTGGTCTTAGGCTAACAATAATTAATATATTTTACTACTATATAATATAAATCAAAAGGAGAGCTAAGACTTTCTTCATTTTCAGAATCTAGACTTGCCACATATTCCAGACTTACAAGAGCTTTCTTGGATATAGTAGATTCAGAGTCTGTACCACAGACTACTCTGGTCTCTGCTGGAGCTTGTTTGTTATTCTCAAAGTTATGCATTCAGAGACTAAGAGTTAGTGTAATGTATCGCCCATGGTTTGCTAGTTCCACATTCACAGTACATGTGAGCTGCTATAGAGTGAATGTATCACCCATGGTTTGCTAGATCCACATTTCATGTGTGATTGCTGACTGGAACAATCATGAATGAATACAAAGGATTGCATAAAACACAGATATAATATTTAAAGAAACACACAGCTACTTTATTTTAAAATACACAAGAATTTAATTTAAAACTGTTATGATAAGATGGAACAAGACAGATCTAGACCGGGGTCAAAGCGTTAGAGGACTTGCGAAACATTGTCTCAGCTGTGTCCTCCCTGCTTTGACTTCTAGTCTGTATCCTCCCCCTGTCTGGCTGTGAACGTTTCCCCTGGCTCGTCTCCCTTTCCTGAACCGGCTGTTTAGCTTTAATGACACGCTCCTCTGCCTCAGCCAGCCAGCCGGCGGGACTGTCAGCACCTTGAGCAGCCGGTTCAGGACCTGATGGCACATGAGGGGGTGGTGTGCGGTGCGGGGATGAACTAATGGGTCTCGGTAAGGAAAATTCTGGGAAAGAAGAACAGCACTAAGCAACAGAAAGCATTGGAAAAGTATTATTTCAATGCTCAAAATCCAGGAGCATATTTTGGTCCATCAAAACTTTGTGATGAATTAGCGAAAAACAAACCACACAAGATCAAATTGAGGAAGGTGAAACTATTTGTCAATAATCAAGATGCATATACTTTACATAAACCAGTCAAGCATAAGTTCAAGAGATTGAAAGTCAGAGTCAATTTCACCATCATCATCATCATCATCATCATCATCATGCTCGTCGTCATCAGCATCAACATCATCGCTGTGGTGGTTGTGGTTATGGCGGAGTATGGGATCGGGATCGGGATGTGGGTGTTGAGTGGGTACTGTGCAAGCGGATAATCATAATAGGCTAGATAGGTTATTTGTTACAAAACAATATGATTACTCAACAGTAGGTTTGTAGACTGGATTATTTAACACTATGGGTGTATTTATTTTTTTCGTCACTGTTACTTTTTTCTTTTTCCTTATTCGAAGAAATATTGTAAGAGATATAATGAAAATAATAATAATGATACCTGTTAGTGAACCAATTATGAGTGGTAAATCCACTTGCAGATTTACTGATATTCCACGTACAGATATATAGACTTTGGCGAAACTAAAAGAAGGGTAACGTATAAAATATAACAACACACTAACCTTCAAGTTGGGGAACAGGTCCAAATCGATGAACAGGTTGTCGTACATACCTTGTACGTCAATTACATAAGTATTTGGATACCTAGCCCCAGAAATATGTACTAATACTTCCCCATGTTCGGGTGAACATTTCAGCATTCGCAGTCCTTTAGTCGCACATTTCTGGGTGAACAATGAGTTTGCAGCAAACGCTATGGTCAGAATGCTCAACATACAACTTAACCTTAACATGATGTCTTTTCGAATGACCGTTTGCCGCTAAAACGGTTGTGTATAATTGGTGGGAACCAATGAAACAATGTGTTACATATGAAGCCGCTTGGGTCAAAGATCAAAATGCACGTGATTTAATCACCGACGATCTCACACAAATTGTGACGAAAACCTGACAAAAGTAGTGAAAATAGTTTTCGTCAAGTGTGAACAATCTACACTAAACAATTGAAATTCCTAAGTCGAATCATAACGAAAACAGACAATATAAGCTGAAAGGTATGAAATTATTTGCATCTTTCAGACTGATGCTGTCAGATAAGATACACTATCACAATGAACAGACACGGATATGTCAAATATGATAAAACTGACTGAATTAACAGACATGAATAGCGATACTCACCCAGAGCAACTGTGTCTTCAAACACAAAAAGTGTTCGCTGTCATAAGAATTTGAAATACTTCAAATTTGGTTAAGACGATGATTTTGCCTGAATGCAACTGTTTTAGTACAACAGATAATGTTTTTGAAGAAAATGAAAAAATAATTTCACAAGGGAAATGTTCACAGGTGATAAGATCAAAATGAGCAGAAAAAGCCAAAGTTGTGTAGTCAAAGTTTGTAATGGTTTGAACTAAATAATTGAATATTTGTTTTATCGCTTGGGCTTTAACGTCTGAACAAAATGTAATCGAAACACCAGATTTGGAAATTTGGAATTTTTCAGTCAGAGGCGAATAACTAAGATATGCATTCATGTTGAAGTTCTGAGTCCAAGAGTGTGTGTTTCCATTTTGTATAGGTTGTTAATGGAATGGTGGATTAATGAGAGTATATGATTCAGCAAAATCCACTGACTGACTAAGCGAGCTTGGTTTTACGTCGTTTTAGCAATAATGCAGTTACATGACGGCGAGGCACACCTGAAAAAAGGCTTCGTACCCTTCGCCTGAGAAAGGGAGTTTCTTAAAGTAACGAGAAATGAAGGCTTTAATTTGATTATATGCAAGGATAAATACAACCACTAAAGCGATACGTGAATTTGTATCTGTGGAAAGAGCGTGTAGAGTACGTGCTAGATGATGTTATAGATATCAAGTGATAACCTAACGATAGCTTTGATTAGGAGGTGTGCACTTGTATGATTCAGCAATATACTTTCATATGAGTGAAATGGAGTTTTATTAAAGTAACGAGAAATAAAACCAGAGATCTGAGCATAGAATTTAACATAAAAAGCAATCATATTGTGAGACATTGACAATGATATTCCAGTTCGATAAACATAGAGTTCGTGTGGTGAACTTTGCTATAGTTAATCAGTAGACAGTGGAGAAAGTGGAATGTTTGAAAACTGAGAACATTTTGTGAAACGGACAAATAGACATTCTTGAAAATGAACAAATAGTATCATGAAAGAAAACAGAAACAGTTAGAAAAGTAGGGGAGAGGAGGACATTCACTGGAACGCAACGCTGAAAGTGGTTGAGAAGCAACACGTGAACTTAAAACAAGAAAGACCTTTAGAAAGGCAAGCTTGGAGGCAACGAATTTAAATATAATATACCTAAGGTACATATAGCGTTCAATGAGGACAAGAACGCTATGCAGCATTACCATAGGCCTCAATAGAGGAAATCCTTTGTCGCACTTTCGCGCACTTATTACGATTTTTGCTCACTTAATACTTATATGCAGGACTTACTTGTACTTGTACCTACATGTGTGACATATTTTCGTTATCAAATATGAAAAAGTAAATATTTGCAAGCCATTAAACATCTCAGTGGATCGCTCACATCGCGACGCCATTTTGAATCTGGTAACCAAGGACACAACGAGGATTCCCTTCTTGAAATAGTAACACACGTGTTGCTTCCATTGTTGCTTGTTTACAAGGAATTTTCATTTATTCTTCGCCAATTAAAACGAATGTATAGACACATTCGCTTCCAGTACACACCGCCTGACGGTCGTAGACATGTGACTATTTTTAACAAAACCAAACAAAAGGTATGTCAGTTGGATTATGAACAGGGCTGCCAGTCCACTTCAGTTAGCAATAGTGAATGCAGTTATATAAAGCATTGGTTTTCACCTTTTCTCTGAAACGGAAACGGATTTGCCTTACATTTTGAAGCTAAAGCAGCAGTGTTGAAAAGTTATGAAATGCAGTTAAGATAGCAGTGTAGCCTCCAAGCAAAAAGTTTTAAGTAGAAGGTGCAACATGGGATTGTGTAAAACATTAGCTGTATGATTGGACATGGAGTAGAACTACTACCATTTGATTGGTTCACAAGCTTACCCAGTTGGAATACCTTCATTTAATTGTTGAATGTATATTGTAAAGGAATGTTATTGCATCACACCGCAGTTATGCTAAGTATTTCCATTGTTTAAGCAGTTGCTCCACAGTTATGCAAAGTATTTCCATTGTTTAAGCTGTTGCTCCACACTGCTCCACAGTTATACAAAGTATTTCCATTGTTTAAGCTGTTGCTCCGCACTGCTCCACAGTTATGCTATTGTTTGGGAGATGGAATGTGTATTGTTAAGTTCAGGAATGTTATTGTTTAGCTTGGAATGCTATTGTGTAGCGCATATTTTCCATTGTGTGGCTGTAAGTGATTAATTATATACTACTGACAGGCCCTTGTAAACACTATCCAGTATGTCAAAAGTTCAGATCAGGGTTTGTACTTCTCTATTTTCCACACCTTCGTCGTCAGTATCTATTGCTACTTTGCAAACTTGAAACAGGTGACAGTACAGTGGTGACTCTTGTACCGTGCGAGAACCCCTGAAAATCCGTTTTAGAATCAGTCTTCAGCAACCCATGCTTGTCCTAAAGGCGACCTGTGGGATCGGGTGTTCATGTTCGCCAACTTGCTTGACACATGTTATCGTATCCTAGTTGCGGAGATCAGTAGTGATGCTACTGATCACTAGATTGCATGTTTCAACTCCGAATATTTACAGAGCGCTGCCCTATAGCTGGGATATAGACGAGTTTGAGTTTAAATAACCAAAAAAGCAAATCTTAATCAGTGATTTGTGTACTCTGTTCTCAGTTCCATGTGCGGGTATTACTTTCGTTATTTTATCATGGGCACCCGTGGCGAGCCGTGGGTGATGGGTAACACCGAGAGCTCGCCGCCACCCCCGTAGTGGACCCGGGAGCATATTTGGTCCACCAACCTGTTGGCCGTGGGCTGCGGCCCTGTGTCGGTGGAGGAGGGGATCCTGGTGGTTGAGGGCAATGGGAACCTACAACCGTGTTCCTGTTGCCCAACACACTACTTTGGCCCTTACTTCACGAGTGGTTGAATGGGCCCGATTCAATCAATCGGCTGGTCACGTCGAGTCCTGTGTTTAACTTTTTATGCTTTTAACCTTACTTGTGGAATGATCTCTGTTGACACAGTTTCGGATAATATATGAGATGCTTACCTAGAGCATATACCCAGAAGGCGGTGGCTAATGGGTCAATCTGGTTGATCTAGATCTGCTGGAGTATAACAAACTTGTATCCCTTGGATGTTAGTTTGCTGGACACACGACACTTAACTTCAGCAAAGGTATCATAAGAGGCCGTGATCGCAGTCTTGCTGATGAATCCATTGAGGAAATTGTGTCAGAACTCCGAAGTCAAGGTGTGATTGACGCCACACGATTTACATACCGCAAAGATGGTCGTGTGTATCCATCCAATACCTATCTCTTGACTTTTGATATCACGACTCTACCCAGTTCCATCAAAGTTGGCAGCTTTTCCATACCTGTAGACCTCTACATCCCACGACCTACTCGTTGTTTTAAGTGTCAGAAATTCGGACATGGTCAGAAGTCATGCAAGGGTAGAATCACTTGTGTCAGATGTGGTGAAATAGATCATGACGGAAATACGTGTACTCGTCCTTTAAAATGCTGTAACTGTGATGGAAACCATATGTCCTCCTCAACTGACTGCATTGAATTCAAATATCAGTCCCTTGTGCAAAAAATTAAATGTGAGCAGAAAGTCAGTTACTTGGATGCAATGAAACAGGCAAAGTCAGTTACTTCTGCCAGTACAACAGGGCAATCGTATGCGTCAGTCACTAAAACCTTAAGAACTGTCAGCACGACATCTGTAGAGTGTCAAACAGATCTTACATGGACACATGGTGAAACACCAAAACCAGTTTCTAATCCAGAAAACACAGTTCCGGTTCCAAAATCAAGATCAGTATCTACCTCTGTGAAAGTCGTCGAAAAACATAAAAATGAAACTTCTAAAAAGCAAAATCAAACTGATCGAGTGTCAAAGGCACTGAAAAATCCCATGCAGTACAACAAGTATGGGTTGCTCGAGGATATGGATACAGAGGTATCCCACTATTGTGAACATTAATGACAACGCCAATGGTCACTCGCCCAAAAAGAAAAGAAGAGCACGGTCACCAGTTACTGCCCCTTAAATGACTAATACAGCCTTAATACAGTGGAATTGCAGGGGACTGAGGACCAATTTTACTGATTTACAGCTATTAGTGCAAGAGTTTACACCGTCAGATATACGTTTACAGGAGACTTATCTAAAAGAAACTGATATTTTTGACTTGCGTCAATTCAATGCATATCACACTTATTCACCACCGGGAGTGAGGGCAAATGGAGGATCTTCCATCCTTGTTAAACATAATGTTATTCGCAGCCATGTTATGCTCAAAACTAATCTTCATGCTGTTGCAGCGCGACTTACGTTGCATGTTGCTTTTACAATATACTGTCTGTATATCTCACCATCTTCAACTCTTCAACTAGCTTCATATACAAGCCCTTTACAATGAACTTCCTAAACCCTGTATTATTATTGGTGATCTAAATGCCACAGCCCACTCTGGGGTGGTTCAACCACAAACACCAAAGGTAAATTACTGGAGGATTTTATTTCAAATAACGATTTATGCATTTTTAATGATGGTTCCAATACATACATACGTCAATGATGACCTCTGTGGTAGTGACCATTTCCCAACACTACTGACACCTGTAACCCCATCTGATGTTTCTCCATCATCGAGATGGAATTTGAAAAAAAGGCAAACTGGTCTTTATATGAAACGCTGTGTGTTGACAAACTTACACCGGAAACTTTCAATAATGTTCCTGATGCCATAAAAAGTTTCTCTGATGAAGTAACTCTCATTGCTGACGAGTGTATACCAAGGTCTTCTTCAATTCCACATATTCGAAAACCATGGTTTAACGATATATGCAAACAAGCTAGAAGAGAACGGAAAAAGGCAGAGCACTATTTCCGTAGACACCCCATGGTGCATAATTTGACTTGATTTAAAATTTTAAATGCTAAAGCACGGCGTACTTTTAAACAAAGTAAACACCAATCTTGGCAACATTATGTATCAAACATTAGTTCGCGTACGCCAATATCTAAGGTCTGGAATATGATCCAAAAAATCAAAGGGAAGGGTTCCAAATGTAGCATTCACCATCTTAAAGACGGAAACCAGTTGTTAACTGTTAGAAACGAAATTGCAAATAAACTTTCTGAAACCTTAGCAAAATATTCTTCTGCTCCAATTATGACCCTAAATTCCAAAAGTGCCAAAAACAGCAAGAAAAGAAATTTATTAATTTCAATTCAGATAATGGGGAAGATTACAATGATATATTTTCTATTGATGAGCTCTATACTGCTCTTGATCAGGCTCACGACACTGCTTCTGGAGCTGATAACATCCATTATCAACTCCTGAAACACTTACCGGAATCATGTTTGGAGACACTCTTACATATTTTCGATGACATTTGGACAACTGGAATTTTACCTTCGTCATGGCGTGATGCTATAGTTGTTCCCATCCCCAAATCCGGGCGAATTCATACTGATCCTTCCAATTATAGGCCCATTTCATTAACTAGCTGCGTTTGCAAGACCATGGAACGCATGATAAATAATCGACTTGTTTGGTACTTGGAAACAAATAACCTCATAACAGATATACACTGTGGTTTCCGTAAAAACAGAAGTACTATCGATCATCTAGTGCGTTTGGAATCTTTTGTTAAGAATGCCATAATTAATAAGCAACATGCAGTGTCCATATTTTTTTTAGAAAAAACGTATGACACGACATGGAAACATGGGATTTTGAAAAAATTACATGACTTTGGATTGCGAGGCCGTTTGCCGCAATTTATATCCAACTTTTTAAGAGACAGGCAATTTTAAGTTAGAGTGGGTTCGACACTGTCTGATCATTACAGTCAGGATCAAGGTGTCCCACAAGGCAGTATTTTGTCTGTCACATTATTTAGTATTAAAATCAACAGTTTGTCAAAGGTTTTAAATGATTCAATTGATGGATCACTTTTTGTGGATGATTTTAATATTTCTTGTTTTGGGAAAAATATGCATACCATTGAACGCCAACTGCAGTTATGTTTAAACAAAATAGATAAATGGTGTCTTGAACAAAACGGCTTTAAATTTTCTAAACCCAAAACTAATTGTATACACTTTTGTAGAAAATATAAACCGCAAAAAGATCCTGAACTGTTTCTAAATGGATATCCCATAAAAGTTATAAAATCATTTTTGACTCACATTTTACGTTTCTGCCACATATCAAATCCCTCAAAACGAATTGCCCGAAGGCACTTGACTTGGTGAAAGTCGTTTGAAAATCTAAGTGGGGAAGGGATCAAGCTTCCCTCCTGCAAATTTATCGATCACTGATCCGGTCAAAACTTCATTATGGCTCCATTGTATATGGTGGAGCCTGTAAAAGCAACCTAACACTTTTAGATTCTGTTCACCGACAAGGTCTAAGACTTTGTCTTGGCTCCTTTCTAACTTCACCTGTTGACAGCCTGCACGTTGAGGTTGATGAGCCATCTCTTGAGCAGCGACGTATAAACTTTAGCTTTACAAAATTGTATTCCAGTGAGTCAAACCCTGCATATAACTGTGTTTTCAGTCCTCTGTATAAGGATTTATACAAAAAGAAATCTTCTCTTGTTCCACCTCTTGGTTTAAGAATTAAACTATTTCTTTCTTCAGTCGGCATTCAGCTGGAACATTGGCAAGTGGTTAGGCCCCAAGTGGACCTAACATTAACTACATTTAAAAAAATCAGAAACTAATAAATTCCAATATAAACAAGGCTGTTAAATATATTTGTTGTAAACATCCACTTTTAATAGTTTTCAGTCCTCTGTATGAGGATTTATACAAAAAGAAATCTTCCCTTGTTCCACCTCTTGGTTTTAGAATTAAACTATTTCTTTCTTCAGTCGGCATTCAGCTGGAATATTGGCAATTGGTTAGACCCCAAGTGGACCTAACATTAACTACATTTAAAAAATCAGAAAGTAATGAATTACAACATAAACAAGACTGTTAAATATATTTCTTGTAAACATCCATTCTTAGTTGAAATTATTGAATTGTATAATAATCTTGCTACTGGCCAGTACGACATTGTGTTCTGTTGGTTACCCAGCAACGTAGGCATTTCTGGTAACGCATTGGCCGATCTTGCTGCTAAGGCAGCACTCAACAAATCTGTGACACCACTTTGTATTCCCCACACTGATTATAAAGCTACCATTAGATCGTATATCCGTGATCTGATGTAGAAGAAGTGGGACACCCAAGTAGGTGTAAAAAAATTACATTCTATGAAACCATATATTTTGTATACCCACATGGGTTGTCAGTCCAGATTTGATGAGGTCGTTTTGCAGCGATGTCGTATTGGCCATACGAGATATAATCATGAATACCTTTTGAATGGTGAGGATCCTCCGTTCTGCATCCCTTGTGATGAAAGAATCACAGTCAAGCATATCCTGCTTGACTGTGTTGAGTATTCCAATACAAGGGAACAGTATTTTAATTCACGAAGTATGAAGGATCTTTTTACTAATACCAGCTCTCATTTAATTATTGCATTTTTTAAGAGAATTGCATTTGTTATCAGAATTGTAAATAGTTAAATATTTAAGATTGGTAGTCTAGATTAATAACTGAGATTGTTAGTGGCTGTGCCCTTGAGGGGGGTTGAAGTGTTGTAAAATTATTGTCCTCCTGAGAGGGCACGTAACTCCAAAACATTCTATGTAAATTTAGTACGACCAAACTTTTAATCGTAGTATTTTTGTTGTTTTTAATATTGGCTAACTTTCAGTATAATCGCCAATGGCTGGGGGGATGGTGTAAATCCATCTGGGATCCATGCAGGTAGCAAAGGTACTGTAAGCCCCCATGGTCCCTAGTATGGTGATCTACCTTCAGTTGATCCTCCGTTCTGCATCCCTTGTCATGAAAGAATATTGTTGAGTATTCCATTACAAGGGATCAGTATTTTAATTCACAAACTCTGAAGGATCATTTTACTTATACCAGCTCTCACGTAATTATTGCATTTTTTAAAGAATTAGATTTGTTATCAGAATTAATTAGGAGATAAACATCATGTGTTGGCCAATTTCCGGGTCTTATTGAGTATTTGAAGCACGGGAATGCATTTGGAATCGACGGCGTCAGCCGGAGGTTTCAAATGAAATATTCCCGTGCTTCAAATACTCAATAACACCCGGAAATTGGCCAACACATGATGTTTATCGACATTGTAAACACAAAAGTAAAACCAAAGGGTTTTACTGTCTGCACTCGTTTACATCGAGAACAAGTACAGCAGTGAAGTGTCATCGGCTGGCCGTTTCAACTGGTTCCCATGGTAGCATCTGGAGTAGCTCATTTGTGACGTCATTCTAACTTTACGTCACAATATGATTTGAAAGACGTCAGCACTGTTGATGACGCACCAAAACAATTGTTTGCGAGGTTTCTACGTGTCTGTACGCAGTAAATAGTCTTGCAGTTTCCGGGAATCTAATACCATTTAATCATGTTTTTCAACCGATCAGATTACAGGACACAGTGACTTTTGGTTTACAATACATATTTTATCATTGGTCGTCTAGATTAATACTTGAGGTGATGGTGTAAATCCACCTGGGGTCCATGCAGGTAGCAAAAGTACTGTAGGTCCTCATGGTCCCTAGTATGGTGATCTACTTTCAGTTGTTATAGATCTACAGCCCGTATTCTATAGTGTATTGTCCAAATAGTTCTATTTGTTTTTACTCTCCACATTAGTTTTAATTGTAACTGTCATATTCTAGTATTTTTTACTGTTCTTTGACAGCAGGTTTTTATAATGTATACGTGTTTCATTTCAGTATCAAAATGTTCTCGTCACGATATGGCTGAACTATTGCCGATGTGATGTTCAATATTAACTCACTCACTGACTCACTCACACTTCACCCTTAAGTGACTGAGCTAGATGTAGATTTGGTCACTAATCTACACTTTGACTGGTTCATTCCCTTATGATACTATTGATATCTTTATTTGCCATACCTAATTCTACTGCTCTTCTAGGCGGATATACAGGTGGGCTGTTTAATCTTAGATCACCTGGACATGGTCCTGCTAAGGTAACGGCACCGTAGAACATTTAGTTATCCGTATAGTGACAAAGACTGTACCAGACACATATCATTACCTTACAAAATCAAGGGACCAACAACATAAATTTCTGAACTACAAATATATCTGACCACTAAAATATCCCAGCCGAGGCAGCTCCTTAGCCCCGCCTCTTGGACTAGCGCGTTTCTATTTCGAACACCTCAGAGCTATCCACAACAAGTCAGTAATATCTTTCACCACTGATCAACATTTCTTCTGATCACCTCACCATCCGTGAGTGAGTGAGTGAGTGAGTGAGTGAGATTAGTGTCACGCTGTAACCAGCAATATACCAGCTATCTGGCGTGGGTCCATAATTAATCGACACCGATCAGCGCAACTGGGAACCAATGACATGTTTCAGCGTACCTGACCTGCCGATACCATTAGTCGCCACTTATGCAGGGACTACTGAAGATCAATTCTAACCAGGTTCTTTACGGGAGATAATCATGGGTTAATGAAGATCAGTTCTAACTCGTATTTTAAAAGATGGAGACAAGCATCGATTACTGAAGATCAGTTCTAACTGGAATCTTTACGGGTCTGGTATCATAAGACATTACAAGTTATCAAACAATGACACATAACCCGTCTCATTTGTTTGTTTTTTGTTTGGAGAAGTTCTGAAATTAGACAAAACGTCTTCAAAGTGCACCGGTATTGAAGAACCAGCCGTTACTTGGCAACTGCAATCAGTATGTATGGAACTGGGAATCATATTCATGCAGGGTTAATGCATATGAATCAATACACCACTTACGCCGTTAATGCGCTGTTTGAAAAATGCAATACATCATTAGAAAAGCCACATTGTTTTCTGTTATGTTGTGTAAATTGACGTAACTGTGTTCCTCTTTAAATATTCAAATTGTAGATGTTGTCAATCAATAACTTTTTGAAATATAATACACAGAAACAGATCATCATGCTGTACGTAGCAATATTTCAGCTATATGACGTGCGTCCGTAATTAATGAAAATTAGCATTTTGTCGTTTGTGTTGCTGTGCAAATTGACATAAATGTGTTCACTGGAAACTGTTTCACGAATTCCTCTTTAAATATTTATATTGTAGAATTAAAACTCACTGGAAGTTCTTAGCGATCTTAGCTATCTACATCCCAGCTTTATATTACATTGGCTTTTTCAATTATTTACGGTTTAGTTACTAAACTATATATAATCAATTTGTATCTGTGACTATCTAGTTGTTTTCTTGTCCTAATTTGGCACCCGTGAACGGCCACCTCCTCGTGGTGGGTGCTGGCTAAAGCTAGGAGCCCTTCACCCCCGTTGTGGACCCGGGGGTAGGGGGGTGGGGTGGATAATTGGTCCACCAACCCGTTTGCCGTGGGTTGCGGCCCTGTGTCGGTGGAGGAAGGGATCCTGGTGGTTTCGAGCAAAAGGGGCCTGGAACCGTGTTCCTGTTGCCTAACACACCACTTCGGCCCTGACTTTACCTAGACAGGTGGTAGAACAGGCCCAGTTCTATCAATCGGCTGGTCACACCATACCTTGTTCATAGATTTTATTTTTGCACATTTAACTTATCGGACATTGGTTCTTTTGATTTGAAATGTAAAGATTATGCACATATTAAATTGCCTAGAGGCCTATGCCAGAAAGCGGTGGTTCATCCAATCCGGTGATGTTGACCTCTACATTCGTTGCAATTCTGTAATTCTCCTAGGTTTTGTTAAAGTTGAACCAGCATAACATTATATTTGGTAGACAAATATAGATATTTATGTCGTATTCATCGGAGTATGACACCGCTGTATCCCTAGTGTTTGCATGCTGGATATCCGCTGCAATGAAACACTGTCCTTGTTGACGCTCGCTGGCGGGTGGCGAGCAGTGGTGTTGAACTACAGTGGAAACCGCCTAAGTAAAAACCGCTTCACTAAACATATCGGATATGTAAACACTATTGTTTGGTCCCGGCAAACTTCTTCATTAATCATCACTATTTGAGTCCTGTTAACTAAAATTGGATAAGTAAACAATACCGCTTAAGTCAAAGTTTTTACGTGGTCCCTGGAAGTAAATTAATGACCAAACGAGACCTGATAACTACATTAGCGATCACCACATAATCCGACATGAGCTACATGTGTCAAGTCACCAGGTAAATAAACATCCCACTTACAGCTTGCTCTGGCGTAAGCAGTTTACAATACACTCGCAACTGGAGGCCAACCCGGATGAGTTGTTCATTGTTATATGTATCAGTGAGTAGACCGGTGCAATAAAACATCTTATATTACTTACAAATCTTGTCCGTTACTCTGTCATTTGCAGATATTGAATAGTTTGGATAAGTTAAAGAAAACGATAAGTAAACAATTTTGACGAGTCGATTGAAAGTTTACTTATCAGGTTTCCACTGTATATCCATCATATCTCTTGTTCCAGTTTCACAGCAACAAGAAACTTGGTCTAGGTTTATAGTCATTGCATCTACAAATGGAGAACCACTTCAACTCAATCCGTTTGTGATATCAAAAACAATTCAGTCTCTATGTGGAGAAGTAAAGAAGTAAAGAATGTCTCCGTGGTGGTTTACTTCTTGTGGAGTGTTTGCGTCGGCAGCAGTCAATCGGTTTGCTACAAAAGCAAAACTTTGCAAGTATTAGTGTTGTCTCCTCGCCACACAAAACGCTGAATTCTAGCAGAGGTATTGTTAGAGACATAGCTCGGTTCTTTGCGGACATGTCTGAAGAGGAAATAGTTTCTGAACTGAAAAGTCAAAATGTTATTTCAGTCAGGCACTTTTCTGTAAAGAAACAGAATGGTACCACTCAACCAAGCAACACCTACATGTTTACATTTGCGTGAAGTACTGTACCTAAATCCATAAAAGCTGGTTATTTCAATATGGGAGCGGAGGTACATATCCCAGATGTACTTCGGTGTTATAACTGTCACAAGTTTGGACACGGGTCTACATCCTGTCGTAATGCACAACGTTGTCACCGGTGCTGTGAAGATCACCATGATCCTGCCTGCAATAAAGATCCTAAATGTGCAAATTGCGGCGGGAATCATGTATGGTTACCAAAATCTTGCCCTGAGTGACAGATACAATTATGAAATCCTCAAATTGAAACATAAGAGAAATATTTCCTTTATTGGAGCTAAAAAGCAAGTTACAAGCCGGATTAAATATGAAATATCGCGGACTGTTACCTAGTCAGATGTTGTCTCTGGAAATCCCAAAACAGTCTCTATCGCATGCCAGACTGAACTGACTGAAATGTGTTAAACCAGTAAAAGCCGTTACTTTTACTCCTTCTGACTGCCAGTCTGCTGTAACAACATCTGCCTCTCAAACTGTGAGTCAGTCAGAACCTGAACCTACGCAAACAAATGTTGATGTTGAGGAAATGTCAAAAGCACAGCGAAAACTCCTTAACCATATAAACTCTTCTAAAATCCCCTCCTCTGGAGAGAAACCTATATCTATTGAAGAGCATGTCACTCATTTGAACACCTCGAAATGGAGGTATCTCCATCTTTACAGCACAAAGATATGGGTTCTTCCTCAACACGTCCGCGGGAGAGATCCCCAATGAAACCGCCATGAGTCAAAATCGAAATCTTATACAATGGAATTGCAAAGGACTGAAAAATAACTTCAACGAGATCCATTTAGTACTACAGGACTTAAAACCGTCAGCATTATGTCTTCAAGAGACCTATCTTACAAATACAGATACTTTTGATTTAAGACAATACAGCAAGTATCACCCTTTCTCTCCTCCAGGAGATAAGGCAACAAGAGGTGTATCCGTTTTTGTATGCCAGGGCATAATACATAGCCCTGCCCCGCTCATACAAATCTTCAAGCTGTAGCTGTTCACCTAACCATGCATATTGCGATGACACTACACAGTTTAGACATACCTCCCTTTTCTAGCATTCAACAATCGGATCTTCAAAATCTCTGTCATCAGCTTCCAAAGTCATTTATAATCATGTGTGACCTCAATGGCCACAACCCGCTCTGGGGAGGTATATACATGAATCATAAAGGTAAAATTACTGAAAAATTAATTTCAGATAATAATGTATGTATTTTTAATGGTTATGCAGCTACATATCTACATCCAGTTACGGGAACATACTCGGGAATATTGCCTTGACTCGCTAAATACAATGTTTATTCCCAATGCAGGATATTAACCATCACAATACACACAATGTCATTCTTGCTGTAAATTTAAAACATATTTGCCACAGATCGTGAAACTAAACTTCCTGAGATGTGCCCGCATATCTATGACGCCACAAATATGTGCGTAGTAATAGGTGACGTCACAAGCTCGATGACGCAGTTTGCTACTGATCACTCGTTTGGCTGAGTTAGGTCACATAGTTCCCAGTCAGCGTATTGTTGTCAAAAAATATTAACTTAGTTTGAAAAATGACAAAAAACACGTGTGGAATTGGGGAATTTTTCAGTTAAACCTTTGAACAACAAATACAATGTTCGCGAGGCATTTTTCAAGCACACTTGTCAACAGACAAAGGGTCAAACAGTTCATTCGAGATTTCCCTGGCTGCTGTCTGAGTCAATGATTGCAAGACGCCTGCGTTTCGGTGCTGGTGAGGTCGTAATCAGTCCCATCTATTATTACACGACAACAATTTTCACTCATCAAGGCACTGGCAGTTCCGTAACCACGGCCGTCAGATTAGACACGATCGCCGATACATGTGCGTGACGCCATGTTTGTTTACAGTGTGAAAGTAGTCCCTAAAATTGGCATATGGCCTCTCTAATTTGCATCGGTGTCTGTATATGACCCCAAAAGATACCGAAAATATCCGTTGGCTTTATCCTGCCGAGTACACTACCCATTGTATGATAAATCAATATCTCGGAAAAGAGACATAGTTTGACATACTATTACTATTCCTCTTGGGAAACAGTTCTGAAACAAATGATGTCATTATGTTGATATCTCGTTGTGCAGCACATCAATAGCGTTTTGTGTGACCAATCAGGCCCTTTGGCTGAGAGGAACAGCTGACACGTACTCTCAGCACATTCATAACAATCGTTGCAGCCTTCTGTGCTCTTGTGTTTTTCGTACACTTCAAGCCAGGTTTCTTGTACTGACTGTCTGACTGTCTAGAATCTAGAGATAGGTGTTTTTTTGCTCACTGTGTTTGAGGTGTAGACATATGCGTTCATAACTTTGGGTTCACTATCTACTTGGTGATAGCCTCCAGAGATTGGTGAAAATAATCTTTGCATTGACCGTGATTCTTGAACCTCGTGGTAGTCGTGCATCATCTCACGAGTGGTGATTTCAATAGCTCTCGGACATGGCACCGAGCGACCGTGTGAAACTAGTCCTGGCATTAACGATTTTGCTGATGTTTGTCATTTCAACAGGAAGCAGGAAGCAGTCTACACCTAAGAAGATGGACGGCTATGTTATCAAGAACATTGGTATCAAGCTGTGCCAGCATAAATGTGCTGAACATGGTCAATGTGTGAATATTGAATACGATGCTGAGACTTTAACCTGCCGTTTATCAACAGATGAATCAACGATCGAGAAAAAGGAGGGACATGTCAATCTTGTATGGAGCCACTCACACGTAAGTAAATGTTTCCAAAGGCTAGTCCTAAATGGGTACTCAATAAACACATGTATCAAACATGTAGTTCCTGATGCATGTTGGAATTATCTGAGCATCATTTGTAATGTTGTGTGAATGTTAATTTTTGTCTTTGTTTACTTTACATTGGGCGTCCAACACTTCTAATTTTCTTACCGACCTGTCAGTCATTCTTTTTATTCCAAAACCGAACCTGAAACCTACCACACCATCATAGAAATCTGCTTATCTTTAAATAAGAATAACGATTACAACAGATGAAAATAAAATCACAAACAGTATTGAGATAATTTTGTCTTTTTAAAACTTATTCCCGACCAAGCGCCCCATGTTCAAAATTTGGTGGACACGCAAAACAGTTTCTGAATACATCGAGACATGAAACACATAAATCTTACTCAGAGTGAAAAACGGATGGAAGGGAGAGGTTGGACTGACCATTATGAGATTTATTGGGTAAATCGATCTGGGTATTTGAACGAAGTTAAATCATCAATAAAGTACATATACATATAAAGAAGAAATGTAGATCTACGCCTACTATATTGATATCAGTATACGCTTGTAGGAAGAAGCACGTAATATTTTCAATTTTACAAGTTCCTGTGTTAACGTTTGCGGGCGACGCCACATTTACAATCACGATAGACACCTAATATGATGTATTCGTTTACTTGGATTGTTTTATTTCCGTTTTTATCGCAGAACCTAAAGTTATTATAGGATTACATATAATGCTTGTAACCACACACACACACTCTCTCGCTCACACACTCTCTGTCTGTCGCTCTCTCTCTCTCTCACACACACAAATAAATTGTATTTAATTCCACAGAAGTGTTCTCGTTTTACATGCTGTCAGAAGGAGTGATAACCTCAGATGAAAATGATGAATGGAGTGGGTGATAAAAGTAGTATCGGTAATGTCAATCGAATCACTAGAAGGGTAAGATGGGTCATAAAAATATTCGTATATATTCAAAATTATATTATTAGATGAGGTAGAGAGGACAACATTACCTGATTCTTCTTTCTGCCTTTTCAAGGTTCCATCTGGTATGTGCAACGCAGGTCAACGATATTTGAAGACTCGATCTGGAAAAGAGGTTTGCGTAGAAGGTAATATCCAGTATTTTTAATATGATCGCTTATATACTCACCTAACATCATACAAAACTGTTCCTCTATTATCAGTGTGTGTATTAGTCATGAAATTCTTTGTCATCATTCATGTTTTCCGAATATGCTACACCAGTCCACAATATCTGTTGTTTCACGTCCATCTTAGACCTGATGCAAATGGTGGCGAAAAAGACTAAGATCTGAGACTAAAGTTAAATACGGGAGTTCACTTTAAATCAGAGACAGACGGCGTAAGTGGTCTAATGATTCAGACGCATTAACCCTACATGAATATGATTCCCAGTTCCATACATACTGACTGCAGTTGCCAAGTAACTGCTGGTTCTTCATTACCGGTGCGCTCTGTAGACGTTTTGTCTACTTTCAGAACAATTTATTATACAATAAATTGTCCTATGTTCGCATTACATACAAGACAGACATTAGCCATAGACAGCCGTGATTTCCGCTGTCATCTCAGATCATCTCTTTTCAAGGGAACTTCATCTTCGACTAAGAAAGGTGGTCCTTGATCACTTTGTATCTGAGACCAGAGTTAACCAAATGGAGTTATGAGTTAAACTCTTAACTCAAACAAATGCCAACAATGTGATATGGCATGAGGCCAAAGATAAACACAAAGTCTTTATATTCAATATTATAACTTGTGCTCCACAGAAACAACTTACAGCAGCGTCCCATAAGTCTGTGGACTCGTCAGATATAACGGGGTAAACATACGTTTAAAGAAACATATGAACGAGAGGATGGTAATAATGATATAATTATGAAATATTATCACTAACATATTGCCCCGTCTTTTGCAGTGACTACAGTCCTTACTCTTTTTGGCATATTACGGTACAGCTTGTACAAGGTAGATTTGGGTAAACTGTACGGGTGTTTTCGACGGATGTCCACAGCCCATCACTTGATGTTGGAGAGTCTCTGGTGACGTTTTTTCGGGCCATGGTAAAACCTCGATGCCTTTGGCAGCTAGGAAGTCAGTAATTGATTTCGAAGCATGAGCAGGGGCATTGTCCTGTTGAAAAGTGAATTCTTTCTCAGGAAATGCGAGACAACGGCCATGAATATCTATGTCACTGATTATAGTTTGCTGATATCAAACACTGTTCAACGTTTCAGTCACATTTTTCAGCACACCTGGGCCATTTGCAGATATCAGTCCCCACACGTGAATTTGAGGCGGATGTTTCACAGTCGTTTGCAAACAATATGGACAGAATCTTTGGTTTTTCAAACGTCGGAACTTCATTCTCCTTCGGTTGCTGAAACATCTGAAGATCAATTCATCCGAAAACAGTATCTTCTTCCATTGTGACACTCCAAAACGTCCACAAGAGTCGACGTTTTCGCTGCACCTTGTTTAGCAGAGGTTTTCGTGACAGGTACATAACAAACTATCCCAAATCTATGCAGCCTGCGAGAGATCGTCATCCTACTGACATACCTGCCCAGTGTCTGCTTCCGCCTACCCCGAATTATATTCAGGGTTGAATATCTTTCCTTGAGACATTGTCTCCTGATCCACTGGTCTTCTCGATGTGTCGTACATTTTGGCCTGCCAGATCTCGACAGGTCCTTCATGACACCTGTTTGCCTGTATGTCTTGTCCAGCAAACACATTCCACTCACTGACACCTTCAAATTATTCTCCTTGGCCACTATGTCTTTAATTCTTGTCCACTGAAGTCCCATACCCCTAAGAATAATAATCTCCGTCCTTTCCATAACGGTCCAATTTTGTCGCTTTTTACCACCCATTTTCTATCAGAAAACATGATTTTATAGTTAAAAGGAGGTAGAGGAATTGAAAAGAGATGCTATCATTTACACAAATATCAGTGAACGTGCAAAGAATTGTTTAAAGACAATTTTGACTATATATTATGCTTCCTTCACAAAAGGCCTATATCCCTCCGAAATGGCAAATTACTTTCACAAATTTAAGTGCACCAGTACGTTGTAACACTTAGAATTTCAACAGTTAATTATCAACATAGGTACTGAACATAACTCACCTGTGCTTGACAGCTGTGGTCCCCGGAAAATAACTGACGGAATGTTAAACGATAATTTTGTGGCAATAAAGTATATATTTGAATAATTTCTAGTCCGGATGTTAGTAATTTGAATATTAGTGCTAACCGAATATCACAAAACAACAGCTACTTGGATTACAGATTCTAAGAATGATCATAAAAGGTAACTTTTCCTTTCATATTGTGACTTCCACAAACTTCTGGGACGCAGCTGTAGATCCACAAGAAATACAGTCCGTTTGCGTTCAAATGAGAATGGCGAATTATTAAGTAACAAGAAATTGGGATTTCTGTTTCTCACATGGCTGAGAAACAGCTGGTGGAGCATCACCACCTCTTTCCTGACAAGTAGAGTGCATCTAAAAATATATCACGAATTACATTCAGTCTCATTCATCTTATCAGTCCCATAATCAGAATCGCCTGTGACGTCACCTAACGTCGGCACTAACGAAGGAGCGGACGCTTCATGTAAGCTACTACATAACCAGTAGCTTCGTTCTACATCACCCACCACTTTGGTCTCTTCATGAACTGTGAGTCTGCTGCGTCATTCCTGTTCACCTATGGCTATTTCCCATATAACCTGATAGCAATTCATGAACTGTGAGTCTGCTGCGTCATTCCTGTTCACCTATGGCTATTTCCCATATAACCTGATGGCAACAAGATCACAGTGATGAGGTGTGACTCGTACTACAGTGTGATTCTGACTTCTAATGTAATTGTCCAAGTTGTATAAACAATGATGGAACGAATTCGGACAATTCGCCGTTCCCACCATTGAGTATACAACCTGGACAATTATAGCACATGACCGGCTATCTCTTTCAGTGATCCACAAACTGACTTGCCAATACGTTCTTGTAAAAGCGTTCGACTTACGTACCCTAGCAAATGAACAGACCACACCACATGAGCGACACGTGTAGAACGAAAGTACTTGTAAAAGTGTTTGACCTAGATACCCTAACCAAGTGAGATGTCGCACCATGTGAGCAACAAAAGGATATGTAAGACAAACGTTCTTGCAAGAGTGTTTGACATAGATACCCAATCACCAGTCTGTATATGACTTTACAACCACCTTGTCACTTGTACGAATTTTGTGTCCACAATGGTCCTTGAGGACCTCAATGATGGTTTTGCAGACCTCTAGGAAGAACTTGCAGATTGTACTAACTTCTGAAGTTGCACTGACTTGCATAAGAATAACCCGTTGGCTTGGAAGCGAAGAATGATTGCCAACTTGGGTCGCACCTCCAGCAGTACTCTCGGAAATGTGGTCTTCTTCTCAAGATGATGGGCTATTTTCTCCACAATCTCCAGGAACAAGGCGCAGAAAAATATGATGATGTCTGTAGTCTCTCCTTGTGAATAGACACCTGTTCTTTCCTGCATTATAAGACTATTCTCTGCCGTTCAGCATCTTGTAGGTCCACAGCAATGCATGAAGCTGGGACTGATGCCTGCTAGTTTCATAGCCTGGCGTCAAGCCAGACAAGGCGGGACCAAATAATGCCACGACTGCTTCACATATGTGTGAAGTGAGTGCGGTAATGCATGACCATGCTTAAACATGCCCCACAGTTGGCGTAAACAATTGCACCAACAATACTTGACCTAGACGTAAAGAAGTCATGTAATACCATGTCATTGCATGACAATGCACACCATTTCCGGTCACTTATTGCATGCTGTTACATTGTATTATTAAAAGAGAGCAAGTTACACAAAAGTCACAATTCAATTTCACAATGCCGATTTCAAATACAATACAAATGAGACAAAGTCTAAGGCAATGGGTCACAAAATATATAGCAATCTCACCAAAGTCTTAGTGCGAGAGGGAAACAGTTATGCAGAATATAACACCGTGAGCAGTTTGACGGCGGCTATGAAGATCAAACGTTGGCAGGGTTTGGTGATGTTTACTCCAGTAATGTGTGTCCGTGTCCGTGTTCAACATGACAACTAGCCTTTATATATACATTCAGCCATTTCCTGAAAGTTCGAGCACATACGATCATCTCCACTAATGTGGGAAGCTCCAGAATAATCTCCCGGAAGTAAACAAATAGAAAGCCAAGGGCAGATAACTCCAAACTACTGCCTTACAGGCGTGCCTCTTACATAATTTTCTGCAGGAAATGTGACACATAATAACTATTACTTAATTAGTAACAAATTATTCCGAAAATACACAACCGTAACAATGCCTAGTGTGTACCTTATGTGTGAACATGGCGCGGGCAGTGTGCTTTACGATTTATGTGTAGCCATTAAATCACAAGCATTGTCACGGATATCGTTGTTTTACTGCCGCGGCAGAGCAAAGTTCTTGCATGTGTCAGGGTGGTATTAGCTTTGCTGAGGCTAACTCAGCTACCTTCATATGCTACAAACGAAAACAAAACAACATTCATGGTTAAGTGTTCTATGTAAGACAGTTTGTTCGTGCCTGTTAGGGCAACCTTTAACTTTACCAGGCCACAGGGGTTGTCAAGCCTCGATTTGGGGAATTAGCTATTGGGAGCGAACCTTGAAACAAGAAAGAGAGAGCTGTGAGTTCCTTGGGTTTATTCAAGCAAGTGTCTGAGATGACATTCACAATACACCAATTCATACATAATAATGACACACAAATAATAGACATAATAATCAATATCCTAATACACTTTCAGTTTACGTCAAGGAATTTAAGTAGTGTGTGGTATAACAGAGTATGTATGGTAACTGCTTACAGAAACATAACACAAATAATACATAAAACATAACCTAATCCTACGGATACCTTCCAGGGGATGTCAATAATTTTTTAGTCTTGAGCATTTCATACCCAGGTGTCACAACCTATGGTACGACATTGAGGGTGTAGCTGATGTGATGTAGAAGTTTTGGTATCCTACTCTCAGAAGTTATTGAACAGCTCACATTGACAGAAAGAGACCCCGCAGTGAAAATGAATAAAATTGGATATAGAGCAGTCATTAAGTTTTTAGTCCTTGAAGGAAACTCGGTGAAGAACATTGAAGAAAGGCTTTCAGCAGTTTATAGGAAGTCTTCCCAATCATTTGGTACCATCAAACGATGGATCAATGAATTTAAGCATGGTAGAGAGGGTCTTGAAGATGACCCCCGTCCAGGTCGCCCGAAAACAAGCACCAGTAAGGAAAACATTGACAGAGTGCACAGACTTGTGCTGGAAAATCTTCGAATCACACTCCACAAGTTAGAGGAGACCACAGGCATTTCACACAGATCCATCGAGACAATTCTACATGAACATCTCGTCATGTCTAAGGTGTGCGCAAGATGGGTGCCAAGAACGCTTGCAGATGAAATGAAGCAAAAAAGGGTCACCAAAAGCAACTCCATGCTAACCAGATACAACAAGAATCCAGCAGATTTTCACTTTAGGCTAGTAACCTGTGATGAAACCTGGATCCACCACTATGATCCTGAGAGCAAACAAGATTCCATGGAATGGAAACATGTCACTTCTCCCAGGACCAAAAAGTTCAAAGGCTCCAGATCAATGCAGAAGGTGATGGCGACAGTCTTCTGGGGTAGCAAAGATTACTTACCAAAAGGAAGAAGAATGAATGGGGAATATTACGCTAACTTGTTGAGGCAAGTGCGACAGTCATTCAAGGAGAAGCGCCGGGGCAAGATCAGACGTGGTATTCTTCTACATCAAGACAATGCTGCAGTACACGCCTCTCACGTTGCAGCAGCTGCTGTCCAGGAATCCGGATACAAAATCTTGCCGCATCCCCCTACTCTCCAGACCTGGCACCAAGTGAGTACCGTCTGTTCCCAAATCTCAAGAAACACTTGTGTGGTCGTAGATTTCAGGATGATAATGAGCTTATTGCTGCTACTGAGGCTTGGCTTCAGGACCAAAATGGCGCCTTCTACAAAGATGGCATCAATGACTGGCAGAAAAGATGGAACAAGTGTCTTGACTCACAAGGGGACTATGTTGAAAAATGAATGTGGTTCATACCAATATTTTGTCTTTTTCTATTCACTCTCAAAACGTTTTGACATCCCCTCGTACAGTAACGATTTATGACTATTAGGGGTGTAGCGTCTAAAGTTCTAACTATGGTAATGGGTTCACGATAATTACTGTATGCAGTGCATATTGCATTAACTATGGTTTGAATTAATGTCCGTTATGGTAGGTCGCGCTTGATGCATTAACTACGGTAAAACTTTACGGTTAATGTCAGTAGTTTTCAGCTATCAAAATACATGCCTTGAGCAAATACGATAAACGGCATGTAGTGCTCACATTGGACATAAGCCATTTAACTCCAGTATTGCCAGACGCACCCTACCTACAATGTTAGCAAATGCTTTCTCAATACAATACGGTACGTGACATAAGTAACTAATACGTGTAACTACAGGGGAGAAGGTACAATTGTAGCTAGAGTAATGTTAATTTGTTTTATCATGAATTATTTGGGTGACTACGGTAAATGTGTTCCGACTGATGTTGCTATGGACAACGAGCGGTTTTGATATGTACGGAGCTCAGCAATAACGTAGAATACATGTAATACTGTAATGCTATACTTAAAGATGTCGGAATGTACATTTTTGTGCTTTACAAACATGACAATAACACAGCTAAATGACAATGATAACTTGCTAGGATGGCTCTGATAAAATACGACACTAGATAGGAACAGAATGAAGGCTGCAATTACATGCTGAACTATGCGGGTTTGAATGTATAATTTCGTGAAATAGGAAGAGAAGACAACACCATTTTTGAATGATTACGGTACTTGACTTCACATATAAACTGTTCTGTACTGTATACAAGAGCACGTGGAACTGAACGTTTCAAATCATAAGTGAAATACTTAATCATGTTTATGAGACATCAAAATACACAATAATTAATGTTGATCATGTAAATCTACTCGAATATTATTTGATCCACGGACTCTCTGAAAATACGGAATAACTGACCTATCATATAAATTCATCATTGCTCGAAATAATTGTATAAACTATCGGAACTGACTTTGTGACTAAACTACAAGCGTCTAGGCTACTGAACAAAAATCTAACCTGTATGTACAGACCTAACACGCCAATTGAATAGAACTAGACAATTGGGATATACATGTACAACTGTGTGTCGAAACATAGAAAGGAAACATTCGTTTGTATATGAAAAACATAAAACTTGAGGAGCCCACGACGCAATGTGCATAAATAAATACTTCTGGGTAGCGGCTAAGAATTAATGTAGAACCAGCAGTTGCACTGAAAGGTGCTTCAATATCGTGGAAGTGTTTCAACCTAAAATCTAGCATTTTTCAAAAGAAATAGCAAGTTAGACCAAAACAAGAATAAGGTTTAAATAATTCTTACCTTGAAACAAGAAAGGAGACAGCTGTGAGTTCCTTGGGTTTATTCAAGCTAGCGTGCCTGAGATGGAAGAACCTAGGATTTTATAACCCATAGCTCTACCCGTTTGTCGTTATCAAGTTTTTTCGGTGTTGGAGCTTTCCATATGCGTTATCTACCCTATGCTGACAAGGTTTACTACACGAGGTAGGTGGTAAGGAGATGATTACCTAACAAGACTTGAATTTCTTTATGGTATAATAATAATAGAACAAGACATCCAGGGTCTTGAGTGTACATGCAGTGTTCTTACCTTGAAACAAGAAAGGAGACAGCTGTGAGTTCCTTGGGTTTATTCAAGCTAGTGTGACTGAGATGGAAGAACCCAGGATTTTATAACCCATAGCTCTACCCGTTTGTCGTTATCAAGTTTTTTCGGTGTTGGAGCTTTCCATATGCGTTATCTACCCTATGCTGACAAGGTTTACTACACGAGGTAGGTGGTAAGGAGATGATTACCTAACAAGACTTGAATTTCTTTATGGTATAATAATAATAATAAAACAAGACATCCAGGGTCTTGACCGCCTGACCAGAAGGATCATGTCAGATAACAGAGCACACCACCCTCGTTCCTCTCTTAATCGTTTATATATGCCAATCAATTCAGGAGGTCGGGGTTTGATTACTGTGGAAGCTCTTCATGACAGAATTTTATTGTGTACTTTTGCACATATTTATTTATGGGATGATCCTCTGGTGATGCACGTCAAGACTCACAATGAAAGCAAGGAATTCCACAGCTATTTTAAGCGTGCCAGGGTTGTTGGACACAATCTGTAATTTGAAGTTGATTTTGTTGATGGCGATGTACTGCTGGACGGTACAGTGATGGGAGTAAACCAGGTGAAGTCCTTCACCAAGTCTGCCCAGAGTCGGTCCTTTGTGGAGAAACTGTCTGAGAAACCATTGCATCGAGTGTACATGCAGTGTGTGGAACAGAACAGCAATCCTTCGCCTGGATGAAGTCGGCTGGTCTCAAATGTGAAACTGAGGGCTTCCTTTTTGCTGCTCAGGACCAGTCACTTCCCACTCGCAATCGCCAGAATGTTATTCTTAAAGAGAATATCAATATGAAATGTCGTCTTTGCAATACATTTACAGAGACTGTCCAACACCTTGTCAGTGGATGTCCTTCCTTGGCACAAACAGCATATCTTAAAAGACATGATGGCATGGCTTGCTGCTTTTATTATCGTCTCCGCAATGCCTGTGGCTTTGACTCCGAGGTCCATCCATGGTACGACCCTGAACATGTCCACTGCATCCTGGAGCTACAAACTTCTCTGGAATAGGCCAATATACAGCCTGAGACGAATTCCAGCCAACAAACCTGATCTTGTCCTTTGTTGATAAAGCCAATGAAATTATTTATATCATAGAATTTTCTGTCCCATTTGACAGCAACGTGATTGGCAAGATTCAGGAAAAGCATGATAAATATGCGGACCTCGCCTTTGAAATGTCTCACTTGCATCCCAAGTACACTGTCGTCAGGCTTCCCATTGTTCTCGGTGTCCTTGGTTTGGTACCTACTGATCTCTTGGCGCAGATGAGGACAGTGCCCGGGTTCTCCACCGGGAGCACAGCCCTTCTGACAATCTGGGTAATGCAGAAGGCTGCAGTGTTGGGGAGCCTCCATATTCTCCGGAAAGTTCTTGGTGGGTTCGACTAGGCAGTGTTTCATGGGAGAAGTCCCATTCGCTGTCTGGGCTGCGTGTAGAGGGGGCGAGGGCCCTGAGCTGATGATGAGCTTGACCAGCCTGACTGTGCCAGGATCACCCGAACCCTCTCTGCTGCATTTTCATTCTAATCTGTAAAATATAATAATAATAAGTGTTCTTGTATGGCGCACAAATCAAACTGCAAGGCAATTTCTCTAGGCGCTGGAAGACAGAGTGATCTGAAGAAAGGGTTAAAGTTCATAAGCTTGTTTAAAAAGGAAGGTTTTCAGTTGAGACTGGAAAGATTCCACGGACGAGGCTTGTCGTATGTGAAGAGGCAGTGAGTTCCAGAGAAGGGGAGCTGTGTAAGAGAACTTTCTATGTCCATATGACTTTAGTCTGACCTTGGGAACATTCAGCTGACAGTTCGAACTTGATCTTAAAAGCCGCGGAGGGACATATTCCCTGAGGAGATCTTTCAGATAGATTGGAGCTTTGTCATGGAGGCACTTGAAAGTGAGAGTGAGGACTTTATACTCTATTCACTGTTTCGTAGGCAGCCAGTGTAAGCGTATCAGGAATGGTGTAATGTGACTGCGCTTGTTGACTCGACAAGTCAGTCGCGCCGCAGAGTTCTGAATTCTCTGTAGCTTAGACAGTAATTCTTGGCGGATATTTACAAGAAGACTGCAGCAGTAGTCCAAACGTGAGAAAATAAGTGAACAAATTAGATGGTGAGCTGCATCGAGTGTCAGAATATCACGAATGGAAGCAATACTTCTGAGGTGAAAATAGCATGACTTACAAACAGAGTTCACGTGTGTTTCCATGGACAAATTTGAGTCTAGAAAAACACCAAGGTCTTTCACCGAGTCACTGAAAGGAACTTTCTCGTTACCCACTACCAGCGAAGACACATCCACCTTAGCTTTGCTACCGGGTGATCCACACAGCGGAACCTCGGTCTTACTGTCATTTAATCTCAGTTTCCTTTGTGTCATCCATGTTTTGGAATCAAGGATACAGTCTTCGACTATAGATATATCAGCTCGGAGTGAATCCGATTTAGTGGAACGCAACAGTTGGGTGTCATCAGCATATGACTCGTACATCACACCATGGTGCCTAATGATATTGCCGAGGTTCTTCATATAGAGTGTATCCATGGCCAGCTTGTGTCAGCTGCCAATCCAAATAGCTGTCAGTACGTGCTCATGCCATTTACGACAAGACACAGAGAGTGGTACGATGGTAAAGTTGATTTTCGATTACGGCCTAGTCGGTGGTATACATGCTCCTGCTGCGATGGACCTACCTATCTGCGCTTGACCATGGGATGTAGCTGAGAAGAAAAGCCAGTGCCGACACAGCTCCATAATTTCATCTCTGATTAATTAGCTAAGGCTGGCATGGACGCGTTTGCTAATTGCCTGACGCTGTGCTTGACAAGTTGTGTCATAAACAAGGTACACTATGCACAACAACTTGCTCCTATACGGATTTCCTTAGTTAAGAATAATTTTTTGAAACATATAAAAATATATAAGGAAATATGTGCATTGTAATATATTTAATAACTCTACTGGCTGGTTTTCATGCAACACTTGTATTACTGTCAGTACTGAGCCACATCACTGTCGGCACACCTTCGATATGTTTCCGAGTATAGACCTCTAAAAAGGAAAGAGCTACTTCTCAGTGGTAACACCACTCAGATTACACTACAAAGGGTTCCACTTGCATTTTTCGTGTCTGGAGTAATACTCACGTTATTAAATGACGACTCATGTGGCCATATTACGTGTTATGAAGTACGAGCATGGACCAGCAGCAAGGGGAATTATCAACTGAGTTAGAAAAACAAACACTGATCAAAGGATTAACCGATAACACCCTTATTGATTAATTACTTTTGTACAGCAGATTTGTCAAAAAGTAGTAATTATGTATTTAGATTTGCAAATTGAAACTGAACACACGCTGCCGTAAAGTGTTTCTGTTAGAATGAAACCCTTCTTTCAAGGGATTAACCACCAATAGGGTGACTGCTTGATCATTATTGGCAAACTAAATTACTTTTATTAAAGCAGGGCGGACATAATGCAATTATAAATTCACAGGTGTGCTATCTCGGGTGACCATTGAGACTGTATACTAATGTGAAAAACCTGAAACAGTCACGTCATCAGTTGTGAAAGTACCACTAGGATATAACGATATATCATTTTTTTACATTTTGGACCATTTAAAGACACATGACATGGAGAAGGATTTGTTGTCAGCTGTAGATGAATGGCACACCGTTCGTTTATGTGGAAATTGTTGTGAACATTTCTTGAATAAGGTAATAGCCCCCGATTGTTGCTATAACTTTAGTCTCTTATAATTTTGATATTTGCAATTTGTTTTTTATTCATTTGTTGTAGCATTCAGCGTAATCTTTATTTATTTTTATTTTCATCACCAGAGTGTAAAGAATGAGAAAATATACTCATGGTCACACTTTGGACATGTGTGTGAAACATGATTCACACTGGCAATCACTAACATGTCTAGATATTACAGTCATGTTATAAACTCATTATCGTGTGGTTATTATTATTTTTAGTTAGGAATATGATAATAAATCAATTAGGATAATAAGACAAAATATAAAGACCCACACTTGCTTCGATACTTTTTCAGTCCTAACATGTTCTATCACCGACTGATGATTCAGAATGTTTTCATTTGTTATATAATGACGATGGAAATATTTTCGACTAAAAATAGATTTCTTCTTTGTTGATCACATTATACTTAAAAACAAACAATTGCACACACGGGTGGCGCGACACAGGTCACGAACCAGTCAAAAATACTGGTATATCATCCTGATGCACACGGGAGAAAACCAACAACAAACGCAACAACCAGTCTGTGGAAATTGCTTTGCATCAGTGCCCCTTTAAGATAACAAATGTAAATCAAGACCAAAAACGTTGAATATTTCACGTAGATGCTCGCGAGATTTGTTCATTGTTGTCCTGGTTACGAGTTTAGGTGGTTAAGAAGCATTTCCATTGTATCCTTTTTTTATGCAGATAATTCAAGGCCGAAGCAGACGTAATGAACTTTATCAATTAACAAGAAGCATGTTGAAATAATTTCCAAAAGCAATCTAAAATTCATTCCTAAACAGCAGCTAAGCTTTAATTGGGTTGTACAATATTTCGGCACCCATGAAGAGCCACCTCCTCGTGGTGGGTGCTGGGTAACGCTAAGTGCTCTTCTCCCGTGTGGACCCGGGGCAGAATGTGTCTACAGCACCCCATTGCTGGTCGTAAGAGGCGACCAAATTGGGCAACCTGTTTGCCGTGGGTTGCGTCCCGTGTCGGTGGAGGACGGTAGTCTGGTGGTTGAGGGCAGTGGGAGCTCGAACATTGTTCCCTTTGCTCAACACACCACTTTGGCCCCTACTTCACCTAGACGGGTGGTAGAACCGGCCCGGTTCTATCAATCGGCTGGTCATGCCGAGCCCTGAGCACCTAATTGTTATTGCTCTGTGATTATTTGGCTTGGTTGTTTTAGAAATATTACTGACTTGTGTGTTTTTGTATACATTGTGTTACATGAATTTTAAATTTGAACAAATTTGCCTAGATGCTGGTGCCAGAAGGCGGTGGCTCATGGGCCAAACTGGTAGAACTTACTGCTGGTGTATATCATCCTTATATCTCTGATATCTGTCTGTTGGACATCCACAGGCGTTAGATATCGCCCTTGTTGGCACTCGGTGGCGGGTGGGGAGTAAAGATGATGAAACGTTATACATATAAACATGGCTTTTCAAACTCCCATTAAAAAATCCAAACGTACGCTTGAAAATGATTCTGAGACGGATGATGTTGATCTCATTTCAAAATCTGTTGAATACTGGCCACGATTCTTGGTGATGGAAACACCTGACAAAACCCCAATTAAACTTAACCCTTTTGCTGTTGCAAAGGGCATTCATGGAATAGCGGGTGATGTAAAAAATATCAAACGGTTGAGAAGTGGATCAATTCTCATTGAGTGTTGCAAACGACAACAAGCAACAAACCTGATGTCAATTGATGAACTTGTCGGAGTCCCAGTCAGTGTGTCTCCTCACAGATCTCTCAATACCAGCAGAGGAATTATTAGAGATCGTGATAGACTATTCAGTGATATGACTGAATTGGATATTGCTTACGAAATGAGGGATCAAGGTGTTAGATTTGTGAAAAGGTTCACCAGGCGTCAAGGTGCTGAAACAATCAACACAAATACGTACCTGTTTAGCTTTTCATCTCCCACTGCACCAAAATCAGTCAGAGCAGGATACTGTAAAATAGATGTTGACATGTATATCCCTAACCCACTGCGGTGTTTTAAATGTCAGAAATTTGGGCATGGTGTCAATTCCTGTAGAAACAATATAACCTGTGCACATTGCAGTGAAACTACCCATGTCACTGAAGACTGTATCAGTGAGGTCAAAAAATGTACGAACTGTTCTGGGTCTCATTCATCTTCCAGTAAATCTTGTCCAGTTTGGAAAAGAGAGATGGAAATCAGCAAAATAAAATGCACCAAAAACATCACGTATGCAGAGGCAAAGAAACTTGTACCAAATAATGAGCAGATTGCTACGTATGCAAATGTGACCAAAGGACACGCAGTATCAACAATGACAGCATCAACTCAATGTCAGACAGATATAACGTGGGTGAATTCTGTGAACCCAAAGCCCATCGTAACATCTGATTCTACTACACAAACTGCTGATCAAATTTCAGCCACAGAGGCCTCTGACGTTTTACCTTCTATGACAATTACATCAAAATCACAGTCAGGTTTACACCATGAACTATCACAAAAGGCACATTCTGGAAAAGACCAAAACGTTAAAGCGTCATGTAAATCGGACAACACATCTTCTCGTGCAAATCAAACTGGTAGACAGTCTAAAGGTTCAGATGATCCCATCAAACTGTACAATAAGTATGGATCATTAGAAGAGATGGATGTCTCAGAAACTATCCACCGTACAATTGAAAGTTCTTCAACTAAAAGAAATGGGCGAGGTAGGTCCCCAATCAAACCGCCCAAGAGATGAATCATTCCCAAATACTAATGCAATGGAATTGTAGAGGACTTAGGACAAACTTAAATGAATTACAGCTACTGAACCAGGAATTGAAACCTTCAGCTCTTTGCCTTCAAGAAACGTATTTGAAGGCGTCAGATACAATTGATATACGACACTTTAGCTCGTATCATTGTTTTTCTCCTCCTGGGGTACGAGCTGCTGGAGGCTCATCTATTTTAGTAAGGGAGGGAGTGATCCACAGCCCTGTGTTGCTGAATGTCAATCTTCAAGCTGTTGCTGTGCGAATTACACTGCACGTTGTGTTTACGTTGTGCTCTTTGTATATTCCACCTTCTTGTGTGCTTCAACAGTCTGATCTCCAGACATTGTATGATCAGTTACCTAAACCATGTATCATCATGGGTGACCTAAATGGCCACAACCCACTCTGGGGTGGTAATGTTACAAACACCAAAGGTAAATTACTGGAGGATTTCATTTCAAATAATGACTTGTGTATTTATAATGACGGTGCAAATACTTATTTACATCCTGGCACAGGAACATATTCAGCGCTTGATTTATCTATTACGGACTCCAACCTTTTGAGTGAATTTGAATGGTCAGTCCACGACGACCTCTGTGGAAGTGACCATTTCCCAACCATACTAAACCCTGTGAATCCATCTGACGTTCCTCCATCATCAAGATGGAATTTTAAAAAGGCTAACTGGCCTTTATATGAAAGTCTCTGTGCTGACCAACTCAAAACTGAACTTTTTAATGATATCCCTGATGCCATAAAATGTTTCTTAGATACACTAAATGAAATAGCTGACGAATGTATCCCAAAGTCCTCTACAGTTCCTCACATACGAAAACCATGGTTTACAGATGAGTGCAAACAGGCTAGGAAGGCACGGAAGAAAGCTGAACATTACTTCCGTCGCCATCCTATGGTCCACAATTTAGATAAATTAAAACTCATTAATGCTAAAACACGGCGTACTTTCAAGCAAAGTAAACGCCAGTCTTGGCGCAACTATGTATCAAGAATCAATTCGCGCACGCCCATATCAAAGGTGTGGAATATGATCCGGAAAATAAAGGGTAAGGGATCAAAATCTAGCATCCACCATCTAAAAGATGGGAACAAATTATTGACTAATCAATCAGATATTGCAAACAAACTTGGTGGTACGTTGGCCAAACATTCTTCCTCATCTAATTATGTACCTGAATTCCAAAAATATCAAAAACAGCAAGAAAAGAAATATATTAATTTCAATGCAGATAATGGAGAAGACTACAATGAAACCTTTTCGATACATGAGCTTCATACTGCTCTTGATCAGGCTCACGACACTGCTTCTGGAGCTGATAACATCCATTATCAACTTCTGAAGCACTTACCAGAATCATGTTTGGAGACACTGTTACATATTTTTGATAACATCTGGACAAGTGGAAATTTCCCTTCGTCGTGGCGAGATGCAATAATTGTTCCCATCCCCAAACCTGGACGTGATCATACTGATGCTTCCAATTATAGGCCAATTTCATTAACTAGCTGTGTTTGCAAAACCATGGAACGCATGATAAATAATCGACTTGTTTGGTACTTGGAAACCAATAACCTAATAACAGATATTCAATGTGGTTTCCGTAAAAACAGAAGTACTATCGATCATTTAGTGCGTTTAGAATCTTTTGTTAAGAATGCCATAATTAATAAGCAACATGCAGTATCGATTTTTTTCGATTTAGAAAAAGCCTACGACACTACCTGGAAACATGGGATTTTAAGAGATTTGCATGACTTTGGCTTACGAGGTCGTTTACCTCAGTTCATAGCCAACTTTTTAAACAACAGGCAATTTCAAGTTAGAGTGGGTTCTACCCTGTCTGATCATTACAATCAGGATCAGGGTGTTCCACAAGGCAGTATTTTGTCTGTAACACTTTTTAGTATAAAGATAAATAGTTTGTCAAAAGTTTTAAACGATTCAATTGATGGATCGTTATTTGTGGATGATTTTAATATTTCTTGTCGTGGTAAAAATATGCATACTATTGAACGGCAACTGCAGCTGTGTTTAAATAAAATAGATAAATGGTGTCTTGAAAACGGCTTTAAATTTTCTAAATCCAAAACTAATTGTATACACTTTTGTAGAAAATATAAACCGCATAATGATCCTGAACTGTTTCTAAACGGATCTCCCATAAAAGTTGTAAAGGAGGCCAAGTTTTTGGGAATAATTTTTGACTCACATTTGTCGTTTCTACCACATATCAAATCCCTCAAAACTAAATGCCTGAAGGCACTTGACTTGTTGAAAGTCGTTTCAAATTCTAAGTGGGGAGGGGATCAAGCTACCCTCCTGCAGCTTTATCGATTACTGATCCGGTCAAAACTTGATTATGGCTCCATTGTATATGGTGGAGCCTGTAAAAGCAACCTAAAACTTTTGGATTCTGTTCACCATCAAGGTCTGAGACTTTGTCTTGGCTCCTTTCGAACTTCACCTGTTGACAGCCTGTGCGTTGAGGCTGATGAGCCATCTCTTGAGCAGCGACGTATAAAATTGGCTCTACAGTATGTAACAAAATTATATTCCAGTGAGTCAAACCCTGCATATAACTGTGTTTTCAGTTCTCTGTATGAGGATTTATACAATAGGAAATCTTCTCTTGTTCCGCCTCTTGGTTTAAGAATTAAACCATTTCTTGCTGCTGCCGGCATTGAGCTGGAATACATAGCTCCTTCCCGTCTTCTGTCTTCTCCTCCTTGGCAATTGGTTAGGCCACAAGTGGACCTAACATAAACTACTTTTAAAAAATCAGAAACAAATGAGTTACAATACAAACAAGAATATAATCAATTAAAACATAAATATAGCAATTATAAACCTTTATTTACAGATGGGTCCAAGGATGGTGGCGCAGTGGCTTGTGCCACTGTCATTGGATCCAGAACAATATCTTCTAGATTACCAGGTAATAGTTCTATTTTTACAGCAGAAGCTAACGCCATACTAACGGCACTTAAATATATTGAAAGACACCCTAAACATAAACAGTATATAATTTATTCCGACTCTCTTTCCTGCCTTCAGGCTATTAAAAATATTTCTTGTAACCATCCACTTTTAATTGAAATTGTTGAATTGTATAATGATCTTGCTACTGGCCAATACGACATCGTCCTTTGTTGGTTACCCAGTCACGTAGGCATTTCTGGCAACACAATGGCCGATCTTGCTGCGAAGGCAGCACTCAACAAATCTGTGACACCACTTCTTATTCCTTACTCAGATTATAAAGCTACAATAAGATCTTACATCCGTGATCTGATGCAGAAGAAGTGGGATACCCAGGTAGGTCTAAATAAATTACATGAAATAAAACCTTATATCGGTTATACTTACTTGGGTTGTCAGTCCAGATTTGAGGAGGTCATTATGCGACGATGTCGCATTGGCCACACAAGGTATACTCATGAATACCTATTGAAAGGCGAGGATCCTCCGTTCTGCATCCCTTGTGATGAAAGAATTACAGTCAAGCATATTTTGCTTGACTGTGTTGAGTATTCCATCACAAGGGATAACTATTTTAAATCACGAACTTTGAAGGATCTTTTTAGTAACGTAAATTCTCATTTAATTATTGCATTTTTAAAAGAATTAGATTTGTTAAGTGATTTGTAAATAGATATATATTTTATGGATGGAAGTTTGAATTAGTAACTAAGATTGTTAGTGGCTGTATCCTCGAGGGGGGTTAAAGTACTGTAAAATTATTGTCCCCCTGAGAGGATACGTAAGTCCCAAAACATTTGAAGTAAATTTGAACTTACCAGGATTTTTAGACGTAGTACTCCTCTATTTTAATCGTGGCTACATTTCTTACAATCGCCAACAGCTGAAGGGATGGTGTAAATCCAGCTAGGGTCCATGCAGGTAGCAAAGGTACTGTAAGTCCCCATGGTCCCTAGTGTGGTGATCTACCTTCGGTTGTTGGCGATATATATAGCCTGTTTTTATATTGCATCGTCTAAATAGCGATATTAGTTTTAACGCCCCACGCTAGTTTTATTTCAAATTGTGATAATCTGGTTGTTTTACTGTCCTTCGATGACAGGTTTTTATAATATACATATAGTCCTGTTCATTGTTAAATGTTCCCGTCACGATATGGCTGCAATATTGCCAAGGTGACGTTAAATAGTAACTCACTCACTCACTGTACAATATTTCTGCACTACAGTGAATGTTATTCTTTTCACTTTGACTTGTTGTTTGTGTTCGTCTGAGAAGAAACATTTCCCAGTTAACAAGTCACAGGAAAAAAAGTCATAGTACAACATATAACACATATATTGTCACATAATATATACTAGTGATTTGCAAAATGTCTCATTTGTTATAAAAGCTCCTGTTTCTGACATGGTAGCATCATTAATGAGGTAATTGGTAGGGTGGATATTGCAGAGAATTTTCATGTGATGATACATTGCACATACACATACATTGCGATGTGTATTTTAACATATTGCTAGCAGGTTTTTTTTCTTAATAGTTAATTTTAATAACTTAGCTACTGATAAAGCTACTCAGTTAACGCTGCGCTTGACCTTAATACACACTTGTAATAATTACCCCCCAAAAATATTTAAAAAATGAAATAAAAAAAAAATGACAAAGAAACAAGGAAAAGAGCAGTTAACATCTGAATGTTTTCATTTGTTATATAATGATGATGGAAATATTTTCGACTAAAACTAGATTTCTTCTTTGTTGGTCACATTATGCTTAAAAAAACTCAGGGCTGCTGCATCAGAGGTCAACAACCAGTCAAAAATCATGGGATAGCATTCGGATACTCACGAGAGAAAAGCAAAAACCAGTCTACAGAAATGCTTTGTATCAGTGCCCCTTTCAGATAACAAATGTCCGTCATGTCCAAAAGCCCTCTCCTTCCCTGTCTGTTACGAGATCTTCTGAGAACAAGCATTTTCCGACGTGGTGTACTGCTGAAAAAAGCACTACCATGAATGTTGTTCTTTTCACTTTGGTTTGTTGTCTTTGTTCGTCTGAGAAGAAATATTTTCCAAGTCGGTGTTTTGCCGAAAAATGGCACAGATAAAAAGTCACAGGAAAAAAGTCACAGTACAATAACATATATTGTCCCATAATATATACTAGTGATTTGGAAAATGTCTCATTTGTTATAACAGCTCCTGTTTCTGACATGGTTCTAATTAATCAGGTAATTGGTAGGGTGGATATTGCAGAGAATTTTGATGTGGCGATACAATTATTGCACATACACATATATTGCAATGTATATTTTAATATATTGCAAACAACATATTTTTTTCTTAATAGCTAAATTTATAGCTTACCTACTGATAAAAAGTACTGAGTTAACATTACACTTGACTGGACTTCAATACACACTTCTCCCTGGACACATTCTCTGTTCAGGTTTCTGATAATTGCAATGCTCGAAAACAGGGAACTAGACAGAATCTCTACTTGACAGGTTTTGCACTAATATTAAACAGCTACAAGTAGCGTGCCTTAATTAAATATATACCTCAAATGTATTGTTACACGTTGATAACTGATGCAAATAGAAAGTAAACGGCTATAGATATAAAAAACTGGGCGTGTCGGCACCAGTGGAAATTCGCATAACAGTTTGTTTACACTCACTAAGTTTTCAATCTGGCGAGAGTTTAGTGTTCATTTAGTCTGGTTTACTGTTTATTTAGTCTGTAGTTAGCCTCCAAAGGAAAATTTTGCAAGCAATGTTTTGGTAATTATTTACTGGTTATAAGTCATATGCGTATATTAAAAAAAAAGACTTAGAAGGGTTGTTTGGACTCTAAATGAAGGCGGTTTTGCTTGTTTTACTTTATTACATCCTGTATTGCAAATAATATGAAACAAATGTGAGGCACTGTGTGTATCAATAACTGTATATAGAGTCTTCTTTTCATATTCAATGCATTTTAATAGCATATGTATTTTCCATTTGTGTCGGGGTACTGTGTTCTACAATATACAGCAACGGTATATCTCATGGAATATGTGGAGATAATTTGGGAAAAAAAACCAAAACATCCTGCTTGAAACGGTGTTTGAAATAATGTCAGTACATGTATCTCTTCAATTAGTTGACGTGTTCACAAAAGCTCACAAAAACGATGCATGGCTGAGGTACAAATATGCCAGCTGGAGTGATTTTCTGCATTATTCACCGGAATAATGGAGAATGAAAGGGTAGTGTAAATCCAGATAGGGACCATGCAGATAGCATGGTGATCCACCTTCAGCTGTTGGTGATCTATTGCCAATTATTATATTGTACTGTCCAAACAGTGATATCAGTTTTAACTTTCCACGCTAGGTTTAATCCTATCAGTGATATTCTGGGGGATTTACTGTCTTTCATCGACAGTTTCTAGCTAGCTACACTGAGTTTGGAATATTATAACATCACACATTATAACCAGGGTGCACTGTATATATTTAGAATTTTATTGGGATTCAAAGTGAGGGTTGAAGTGGAAGGACAAATATCTCTCTGTGGAATCCAGGGGGCCATACTGAGTTGGGGAATGGCTGTCTACACGTAGTACAACTTTCATTACAAGCAGGGTGCACTGTATGTGGGGATCTGTATTTCACACCACGACTGAGTTGGGAATGTTTGTCTACACGTAGCACAACATACATTGTAAGCAGGGTGCACTGTATATGGGTATCTCTATTTCACACCTACACTGAAGTGGGGAATACCTGTTTATACTTAAGGCAACAGGCTCAGTAAACAGCAGTTTGTCTTTCAAGGTTATATTTAAGTGGTATAAGCTCAATGCAAGTACCCCAATGTCATGGTTTGAAAGAGTGATCACCGCTATTTACACTTAAGCCTTTGGGATCTACTAATATCGAGATATGACCTATTTTGAAAGGGGACACATGTTTTTTGAAACAAATAAATAAGGAATTAAGCAATACAAGCAGTCGGTGAATTAGTGCAATTTGGGGAAGTATCTGATATGCTAATATACAATTAACATACCATGCCACAGATAACGCGAACTGTGTTGTAACATGCTGCTGTTATAAAACTAAACCAACTGGAGAGCAAACATAGGACAATTGGAAGTATTTACATATAGAGTTGTTGATCAGTCGAAGTAGCGAGCGCCAAACGTTGTCGAGCTCCTAACCTAACACGTCACAATGACGTCATCGCTGGCAGCTCTGCTTCGTGGCATCGTCAGTGAAGCATTTCTCAACTAGCAGTGAGGTGTCGCTCTGGTTAGGACGTAGGTTATTGGTGGGTAAGTTCTCATTTTATCACTTTAAACTGACTTATGAAACTAGATGAAATAGTGTAAATGTATATTGTGTGACTGGTGTAAAGCAGTATGAATGTTGTAGGAACCAAATGTTTGCTTCACACAATGTTTACACCCAGACCTGTGTTTAGCCTGTCACCGACGGGGGGCGATGGAAGGTCTGGGGAAACATAACAAGGCAGTGTTTCACTTGAAACTTGTTGTATTTGATCAAGTTATGTACACTTTCTTAATGTTAAACTTGACCTGGTGGCATGTACCTCTGACACGGGGCACTTTATAAGATTATCTTAAATGTGTCCAGTCATACTTCATTTGAAATGTATTCTGTTTTTTACTCGGGGCTGCTGCATTGCATTGAAATACATCCCGCTGTAGCACACGGCCAAATGTATCTTTGTGCATGTCTGCAACGTGTTTTCAATCTCAACTGTCAAGTCAGTCTGAAAGTAGATTATGGAAGGGCAACTTTTCTTATTTTCGTTATTTCTGAAATTGATAATACCACCATACACTGCTACGTGTTGATACCTTTATCAAAACACACTGCTTCCATCGATAAGTACGGACTGTTTTGCTACACCGTTCACGTTTATATTTCCCATCTATTCAATTCCACTATATCAACAATGAAGGGGAGCCCAACTGTTATCACACAGTCAATGCACAATGGACAGCTTATTAAATTGACTGAATCATATTGTGAAAATATATTTAGGGAATGAAATCTCCATAAAATGAAACATGTTTAATACCTCTGTTGTAACAGATAACAGATTAGTTGGACTTTATCCATGCATAATATTGAAAGGCAAAACATTTGTGGAAAGCGGAAACCTGTAGTCATAATACTACTTTTGCACTATGTATAGTTTTCTCATTAAAATATTCCCTGTTTCAGTTTTGACTGACCCGAGCCCGAAATACACGACGAATTTGTCAATCACAGAATTTCAAACTGTAAAATGTTAATATGAGAATGTGTAACTTTTTTCGTACTATTAAGAGTTATCTCAATCAAATTGAACGATATATGGTTAATACTTTGTCCATAAGATATGTATTTAGAATTCAGTCATACATAATATTGAAAGGCGAAACGTATCTAGAAAGGCGAAAACAGAAATGCTTGTGTGGTTTGTATCGTCTTCTGAACAACATGTTCCCTGTTTCAGCCTCCACGACTGACGCTTGTCAGGATCTGACACCCAGCACGACGGTTCCACGGACGCCAGTGACGACACAAGACTCTGATGACAACGGTAGGTTGGAAAACCCAGCAGCAACAGTTGTACTGACACTATCACCTGGTAAAGTTAAACAAACATCAACACTCTCAAGTCGTACACAAAATAATGCTACAACTTCTGACTCTAACAGAAAGTTACATATCAAACACGCCATCGTTAATTCCAGAAACCACATGTTGACATTCCCGTCATGTTGGATTGTTGTCAGCCATGATGGAATTGTTTAAATGACGTAGCAATGTCCGAGTCACGTATCAACATGATATAAACATTGTAGATGTGTAACAAAGATGTCTGGTGTATACAGTTTACGTTGTGTTACAGCGACTCCATCAGCAGCAGCAGGCCGCGACCTTTACTATGCCAGCATGTTCGGTGACCTGGAGAAAGTGAAGCGGATCCTGGCAGCGGGTCACGTTGACATCAACAACAGGGGAGGGGGCAGCAGGACACCGGTGATGGCTGCAGCAGTGGGGGGACACAGGGATGTGGTGGAGTTCCTGGTGGGCAAAGGGGCTGATGTGTCACTGGTGGACAATGACGGTAACAGCTTCCTTCACTTCGCCTGTATTAGTGGAGACGTGAAGATCATGAATCTGACCCTGGACCTGAACGTGGTTGACGTCAACGCCAGGAACAACGAGGGGAAGACAGCGGCCGAGTGTTCCAGAATATGGGGACGTCAGCGAATGTTAGATCTCCTGGTGTCACGTGGTGCACACTGAAGTCGGTGTTGGTATAGACAGAGACAGAGCACATGTCGTTACTGACACCGACGTGGTGTGTGCCGTTCATGTAGTCGTGTGTCAAAATTCACTTGATTTCGGTTTTTTCTGAATATAAAAAACTTGTTGAATTTATTTTCTTTATATGTTTTGTGTGTGGAACATAAAAAAAAGTTGATGAAATTGTTTTCAGACATTTTGTCATGTTTTGTGTTTTGAACCTCGCATGATCAGGTAAGACAATTGTGAAGTGAGTGTAAACATAAACTATGAGTGACTGTACCTAAACGTCGCCCGTATTGACATAATTCTGTGTTAATTTTGTTCTGAGAATCTTGCGAATTGTGAAACAGACAACAACAAAATGTTTGTTTATATATCGCTGCACTCTGTGACCTCAGACTGACCCGAGGTTCGCCCAGCTGACGTGGCGCCATTTGTACAGTGACAGTGACGTCACACTGCAGATGACGTCACAGACATACAGAGGTGCTCGGCCGTCTTCTCAGCCGCGCAATGCAGCGGCGTACTGTCACAGAACACAAGCAGTGTTACTGAAATACCCGGTAGTCGCTGTTGCTTAAGAAAGGGAGAATGGAACTATGTAGCTGATTACTGCAGGTTTTAACCAATTTGTTGTCACACGCACCCATTCTGCAGTGACTAAACTTACAATATATAAAATTAAACTGAAAAGAAGCATCAACCAAAACATCTGAGTTTTATCTCTTACTGGATACCAGAAGGACAAATATATCGCCTCCCTTCTGCTACTCAGTCAAACATACTGTTTTTAGGTGAAATACAATTGTTGAAATGACCGTCGTAAATCTCGCCATTTTGACACATGACGAACTCGTCATTCGGGCTATCGTTTATTGTATGCATGGATGTAAATGTAAATATTGGATATTTATCCATTGAACTCCTTTTTGAAAACAGCCAATTAGTGATCAGTGACATGTGTGTTTTTCAAGTCGCCAATGCTTATGCTGAAATCTTACCTATAGACATGGGATTAGTCTTTAAATCGTCTTGGCGTCAGGCAAACACATATGCCGGCATGTCACCTTCTCTTATTTTGACATTCTGAGGGATCAGATAACTGGTTGTGGTCCATTTTACCGAATCGTCAACTGACACAGCACTACTCTCGAAACAAGGTATTGGTAAATGTGTACATGCATCCATTTCACCAGCAGGCACGAGCAAAACACTTAATGCATGTTGTTTTCTGAACTGGTGAGACAAATATGTAGGCCACTGAAAACTGTTATTCATTCAATGCATTCATCTGAATGGTTTCATTTACATCACGTCCAATCAGGTGTTGCCTCAAATTTTATCTTCAGTATATATTCAACAGTGTTGACATACAACATCACTACTAATGACAGACCTTTATAAAATGGCGAAATCATTGACATCGGCACCCAGGATTTATGGAAGAATCATGCCTTTATTCAGGAGTCGTTTGTACATGAGAACGTGACGTAAATAATTAGACACTTCCTGTCCTGACTATTTCTTTCTTTCTTTCTCTGGTTCATTCATTCATTCATTTACTGCTGCATAGAGAAGTTAGAAAGGCCAGTGATTCTGGGTCAGTCACGATGGTCAGAAACACTGACAATTTTGTAAGTCGGTGAATGTCTAACAATTTGAGAAAATGCTACACGGAGTAAAAACGTAAAAAAAACACGACTGCCTGTGCATGTCAAACAAGCACAGTTTTAGCAGCATAGCGTTCGTTTTTACACCAAACATATTTGTACATTTAGTATTGCTGACACAGGCCATTTGTTAATCTATTCTAAAATACACGAGGAACTCAAAAATGCATTTGTCGCAGAGGAATGTGAAATATACATGACGTTATGGTGGTTTCATGACAGGCCTTTGTAAACACTACCCAATCTGTTGAAAGTTCACATCGGGGTTTGTATTTCACTATTTTCCACACTATCGTCGTCGTCAATATCTATTGGTACTTTGCAGACTTGAACCAGGTGACAGTTGTGGCTCTTATGCAGTACGTGAACCCGTGAAGATCCGGTTTAGAATCAGTCTTCAGCCACCCTTGCTTCGTAAAAGGCGACTGACGGGATCGGTTGATCATGTTCGCCGACTTGCTTGTCACATGTCATCGTATAGTATACTGATGCTACTGGTCACTGGATTGCATCTTTCAAAGCCCGAATATTTACAGACCGCTGCCCTGTTGCTGGAATATAGACGATATATAGACGAGTGTGGCTTTAAATAACCAAACAGGCAAATCGTACACAGTGATTTGTGTATTTTTTCTCAATTCGATGCTACGGATATTACTAAGCGTGTCATGAAGTAGTAATTTCAGAGTGTACCAAAATGAAATGGAACTGCTGTACGAAGTTGGCATATCCAAATTATTCTAAATCACTGCTATCTAACTGAAGAAAATTAAATAAGTTTATATATACATGTATTTGTATCGTATTTACATAGCGGCAGTAATAACATCTTAGAAAATGGACGTGGCAGAAATTCCACTGTTATGTGAAATTGAAGTCAATCTATCATGTTTGACAAACAAAGAATAACAAAACGGTTCTGTTGTCTTTGATATCGTAAATACAGACAGTTGTAAGATTGGGGTTGTCAAAACTCAAACGCAACTTTTACGTACAAAACTGATTTGTCAGGGCGTTCTTGGAATAAATGATGGCATGCATTTTTCAGAATTCATGAATTTACGAAGTGAAGTTAAAGAGAGCTCCCAGGGCCCCATTCCTCAAAGCGATCGGTGATCTATGGTAGTCGTCAGGCTTACGTTGAAGTTTGGAAGTCTTAGCGACTAGCATGATCGGGTGATCAGGCCCGCTGACTTGGTTGAGAGACTGAATCCCAATTACGTAGATCAATGCTCATGCTGTTGCTCACTTGTTTGTCTGGTCCAGACTCGTTTATTTACTGAACGCGGGCATACAGATAACGTATGGTTGTATTTAGCGTTAAACACAAAACAAAGAATAATTTCATTTCCTGATATTTTAAAAACACACGGTCATAAATTGATTACCTGTTGTGGTAGACTTGCGTGTAGGTCGATGGTACCATCTCTGTGGCCGCGTCATACCAAAACTCGTATGGTACTTCTTCGTCCCTGTCTGGCGCACGGCATTACTAGGTACAACAGAGACTGGTCAGCTCGGAGTCCGTATAATGTGTGTTCGGCACAGTGCTTGACCTTGCAAGTTCCCCATTCTGTCTTGAAATGCTACAATTTAGGTCTTTCACGAGCAAGAAGTCGCTGTTAGGGTATTTGCTGGCTTTTATTCAAATTGTAATAAAAGTGGAATTTATTTGCATAGTGTAGTAATATAGACAGCCGTCCATGTAAATTCAGTGAATTTTGGTGTGAAAATCCAAGAGAAGGGCAGAACCTGGCTAGCAGGTTGACCCATTCTCTCCTTTGGTTTTCCACAGTGAAAGGTCAATTTTAGGGAACATACTTGATTTTGTTTAAATATTATCAAACTTGGAATTTATTTGCATAGTAAAGCTGTACAAACACTAAATCATCTGTGTTTAATTAATTCTGATGGAAACATCTGTGACAAGCACAGTACCCGGTCTTGCAGTTTGACCCGTTCTATCCAGAAATTCTACCATATTGGTCTTCGACAGTCAAAAACCGCTGTTAAAGTACTTACTAGATTTTGTTCAAATTCTGCTGAAATTAGGATCTCTATGCATAAGTATACTCTACATACTTGAAATTGATGAACTTGCAAGATGTACACAGCCTGTCGCATGGCTCTTTAAGTGTTATGCGAAGACGATAAGCAAAGTGATGATGGAAAACAATACCCTTGAATTTGGCTTCCTTTAAAATTTTAACAACAGTGCCATCTAACATGAATGTCGGGAAATATCTTACGAGTGATTATTCCTTCAAACCGACTAATTATATGCTTTACTTTATTTGAACTGAAAACAATAAATCAAGTTTGTATGTTTGACGTGATTAGAATCTGAAATATCGTGCGATCCCATTTTTTTCTTTCTCAGTATATGTATGTCAGAAACACTGAGGCGGGGAGGCGAGCAGGCAGCACTGTTAGTGACAGTGTGTTGTCGCAACAGTTTACGGAAAGGGGCGATTGGTTCAGAATGCAAAAATAAGAAACAGCACTGTCTTTACATGGGATGTTTATGGTCATCGTCAAATGTTCAGATTGCTTTCTTGGAATTTGTGAGTGAACTTGATCACGTGACTGTCATTGTCAGGACAGCTATGAATGTGTGCGATGTGTTACTAAACCTGGTTAATAACAGAAAAGTAAATTTATAGTAAATCAAGAAGCATGAAGTATGCAGTTTGGCACATACGTATACCCAATACTGTAGGGGAAATCATTCTGCTACGAATCAATCCTCAGTTATCTTGGATTAAATATACATTTTTTAATGTGCAGGACGTTGGTTCATGGCAAATACAACATTTGAGCAAACACAACCTGTCTCTCGCTGAAAGAAGTGAGCTCGAAGATACACGTTTACTTATGTAGCCAAGGTGTTGTTATTCTGGCGAAGAAGTGACGGAGTAGTATAGGGAATGACAGTCCGAAAACACTTTTCAAAAACCCCTCTAAAAAGCCTCATTTACTAAATGAGGCTTTGGTGGGACCATTAACTCTTGCTACTATTGCCCCTACTACAAAGCCACACCATCACGTTTACCGTGACTTGGCAGGCGGTAACACTGTGCCGTACGGTACGATCAATAATTCTTCTCTTACAAACCCCCTACCCGGCCCATCCTTTAAGTAGTACAAGTTAGGTTCGTCGGCTTTCATATCCACTTTATCTATGTTGTAAGTTTTGACTGACCATATAGGATCGGTGGCTCGCTTACGGTTATGTTATGTTTATATCGATGAAACAGTTTAATGTGAACCGCCTACGATCTCTTTGGTGTTCATAATAAAGGCTTGCTGGGCTTTTTGTATTCCCTGTGCTATGTACTTTTTTTTCTCGTCCTCGCTGATAGCAGACTTACGAGACTTGGATCGAATATCTTGTTTCATTTCATTATATTTTTTGAGTTCAGAGAGGATTGAACTAAACTCCTCTTCTGAGATCTTACTGTCAGAGAGTGCCGTGGAAATTCGCTCACTCACTGTGTTGAGTTTTGCTTCAGCCAGAACCCTGATCTCGTCGTGTTTCAATGCCTTACGATTAAGTCTGCGTGATACTAACTTAAGCGCCAACCCTACCAACCCTGTCACCCCAGCCGTTATTTCAATACCTAGCACTATAGGTGCAGCCACGATGGTGGTTAACAACCCAACGCCTGCCGCCCCTAGTCCCATGCTGGTTGCCATAAGGGTAGTGTCAGCCCCATCCACGATATTGAAAGCTCTATTATATTTTTTACATAGTGCTTTCCGCGTGTCACGGTCTTGTTCTAGTTGACGTTTCACATCACATAACTGCCTCAAGCGGAACCCATCTACGGTTTCCAACGTCTTCGCTACTTCCTCTACGACTGGGTACAGACCCATCCTATAATATATATTTTGAAAAATATTTTAATTGGGTTTCAGTTAATATTCTATCAATGTATTTGAAGCCTATAAGGAGTAGGTCATACCTAATGATAATAGGTGAGAGGCTAATAGACTTTTCTGTTGTAATAAAAACCCCAGGGAGGTTTATTAAACGTTTTATAGAACCCGTGGGGGTATCCCGTTGTATAATAATACGGCAATATTGATCTAAGTGTTCGGTAAACCAGTGTATTGACACCCCGGGTAAAAATTGACGTCCTTTCGAGGAGTTTTCCTGGTCAAAATACGTAAACATGACTTCTATGATGATTGTGTAGGGGGAGTATATCTCAAGCTGCCTTCCGTGTAAATAACTACTACTAAATGTTAATTTATTTTCTATTCCAGAAAGTAATCCAATTTTTCCTTCATGAAAATATACCGTGGCTGTTTCTTCATTCCCCATAATGAAATCCCCGGGCCAGATACCGTTATTCCTAATCTTAGAGATAAACCTCCACCCCTCTTTTGTTGTGATATAAGGTGAGGCGAGTGTTAAGTTGATCAGCCATTTGGGTTCTTTTAAATCTGATAACGACACCCGTTTGTACACGTTGTCTTCGAATTGTAGGATGTATAATTCATCTTCCTCACCAGGCTGATCGAATCCCTCCGTATCTCCCAGGTCGTTAAGTGTAGTGTTGGGATGATGATTAGTCATTATTATACTATTATGATATAATTTCCAACTGGTTTTCTGATAATAATTCAGGGGTTAACTTTATACCCATGAAGTGTATGTTGTCAGGCAGGAAGATATTGATTAGTGATATCTTGTTTTCTACGATCACGTTGACCCCCTGCAGACTGGTCTTGGAGTCGACACCCACCCGCACGTAAACGTTGCAAACTTGAAACTGGTGTCGTTTCACCCACCCGAGTTTGATCCCCTTCACGATCTCGACATCATTCCCCGATGGTTCCCCTAGGTAGACTTTGATGAACAGTGTTGAGTTTGCCGGTAGACTCTCTAGTATCTTAACCACGCCTTCGAATTCAGACACCAACTGCAATTTCACGTTTTGCATGGCCGGTTTACTTGATAGCATGTGGGCTGCTATAGTGTTGACTGGGCTGACGACTATGCTACGTCTCTGAGTTGGGATGTAAGCCACGAGCAGGGTTCCATTGTTCACGACTTTGTTTAGGTGGTTGTCTTTGTTATCCGTGAACACGTAAGGGGAGACGAGTCTAATATTGAGAAACCATTTGTTATCGGGTAACAACACCCACTTGTCATCTTCGGTGAAGACGAGCATATATGGTTTGTTTTTGACGACGGTAGTGCTCTCAACATCGTCTAAGTCGAACAGTTTACCTCCGAATGATGGGTATATTCTCCAGTTGTCATCACCGGTGTTGACGAGGGCGTACTTAGTGTTGGCTGTTGCCCCTGTGGTATCTATCATATCACTTAGGGCTCCACCGGAGGGGATTTCAACGCGTTTGTAAATGTTGTTTTTTAGTTGCAAGGCGTATGATTTACCATCTACTCCGGGAGCGTCGAAACCGCGTGTGTCTCCGAGGTCGGAGATCCCGATATTGACGCATTTTTTCACTCCGGGCCCTTGTGCGCTGGTCATGTTACGTGAAGCGTTAAGCTGAGGTATCCTATATTTACAGGATTATGATTTATATCTAACACCGATATTGTCAGTTCAGGTATGTTGCCCTGGGTTAATCTCTTATACTGCCGTGGTGAAAATGACTCGGTTCTACCGTCGTTGAATTTCTCAGTTTTAACCGGCACTGCTCTCAGTATAGTGGAAGGGTGTCCTCCTTGAATGTTGTACGTTGTGCTAACCTGATCGAGATGAATGTATAGCTCTCGGTACGGTACTAGTTCGGGTAACTTCGTGCCTGTGACGGTTGTTGTTGGTTTTATCTCGTCAGGAGACATACCGAGTATCCTCGCTAATGGTCGGCCGAGTCTCAAGGAGGTTCTTCCGTTGTTGATTAACACCACTGTGCCGTTTGAGTCGTTCATCTTGAGTTCGGCTCCCAGGGGTTTGAAGACCTCGTCGTTTAGCGAGCACACGCTGTAGTAGCCGTCAGTTATTTGACTGCGAGTTCCACTGACGAACAGCTTATTGTTGCTGATATTAATGTTAGTCCATTGCGGTAGGTAGGTGATATCGCAGAGTGCGACTTCGAGTTGACCTGACGTGTTATCGATCGCGTGCGTCAGCTGAACGGCCTCACCGCTAGTTATTCCTGGAAGTGTTATGTACATATTATAATATATGAATTATAAATTATAATATGGATTTAGCACACTTGAAAATCGTGGTGAATGCAGATGGTACTGGGTTTAAAACAACCTTTATTGATATCTTTGAAAAGTATGTCGTGTCCGTTAATAACGCGCAGGCGGTGGTAAATTGGAATCAAAACCCAATGCAGTTTTGGCAGAACCAACTCAACTTTGCTGTGTGGTGTGCGACGACAGGGTCGGGTGTGACACCAGACTATGGTATAGACGAACTGAGTAAGGCGGTTGTTTTGTTTCATATTTATTATCAAACGAGACGAATATTGAAGGAAATAAGTGCTCCTCTTCCCCAAGATAAAGCGTGGAGTATGACGAATAACCCCTATGATAGACGCGCTTATGAACGTATTTGTGGGGAGTTTGAGATTCCAACGAATAAAGACTTTCGCCTTCCTGGTGTGAACCATGGTCTCGGTATAGTTCTCGTGTACTTCTACAGGTCCGGAAAATATTATGCCGGTTCTAAAGATGGTTCATACAACCCACACCGTCATACATTTACAGGCCCCACAACGAATGAAAAGATCCATGTCAGCTGTATAAAGCAAACCAGTCCTGATGCAGCCACAGCCTGGACTAAAATGATCTCAAAAACATCGAAAGGATTCACTCGTGCTGGTACAATACGCTTGAACGATTCGATTCGAACGTACGTGTGGGCGCTGTTGGGTGCGCAGTCGATGACGCGTTCTAACATCCTCGGTAAGGGAACTGCTTACGACGCTCAGACACAATTCGTTTCCAACGTTGATGATGCTATCAATTCACCAGTTGATCTCCCGAGGGCCATCGAACGCTACCAAAACGTATTAGAATACGCCAGATCGAAAGTCAATTACGTGTTCGGCGTGGGGTTGTACATGGCTCCGAGTGATATGCAACTGAGAATAAAAAAAGTGGTGGGTTATAACAACGAAATAGTCATAGCCACGAAGGATCAAAAGTTGGGTATCAACCCCGATATTAACACCCCCTATATCCCACACACCCAACCACGTGAAACGGGTATAGTTGCGCCACCACCGGAGCCTAAAGTTCATGTGGAGGTACCCCCGGGGGTTTCCACCACCTATCAGCAGCATATTGATAATAAAACAGCCTTAGTGGTTGGTGGGGTAACTTTGGGACTTATTTGGTTAAAGATTTCTTAGCCGCTACGTACACCAGACCCGCCACGGCGACGATGGCTGCCCACAGGTTTTGACTGAGCCACATGGCAGTTTTAGACAGAGCGCTCAACAACCACGAGACGATGCTACCCAGGATGCCGGGAAGGGCTTCGGCGGCTTTACCAGCCAGTTTAGCTAGGCCTTCCCCGAGTTTTTTGATCCAGTCTTTAACACCACCACCACTTGGAGTTCCCCCGCCGGCACTTGGGGGTGTGGGGGTTCCTCCCACCAGTGACACCACCAAGGTTGATATGATGAAACCCAATGCAGTTAGAATGCTGGCGATGGTGATCCCTTGCTCCCGGAACAATATCCGAATCCTGTTGGCTAAAGTTGTATCTTCGTTCAGTATTCTATCGATTGTTTCCCGAATGCGACTGATCTGGGATCGAAGATGTTCACGATTCGAGGAAGCGGCTTCCAATCGTGTACGTTTCTCGTCTTCTAAATCGCGTAGTCGTTCATTGATACGACGCTTCATATCATCGTCGTCAGTTTCGGTGAGTTTGGTTTTTTCCCTAGCGATGTGCTCGTCGATTTCGTTCAGTTTCCCCATGTTGTTCACGAGTTCTCCACGCACGCGTTTCACGGCTTCGTCTAAACCGCGCAGTTCCCTTACCGGAAAGTCAAATCCCGGTAACGGTTTGTCCCAGTAGGTGCTCAACAGTTTTTCTATGCTGTCCGAGGCTTCTGTAGCACGCTCTGGCGTCATTTCATCTGTAGTGGTGAGGTGGGATCTGGTAGCTTGCAGATCTTCTTTAACAGTCTTAGGTATTGCACCACCGTAATCACGCATGTTTAGATGTTCACGGATAAATTCAGCACCACCATTGCGGCTGGCTAGAGTTGACAAGGCCAGTGGTTTTTTAGTGATCTTGTTAAAGAGGTCAACCTTTGGGGCAGACTTAAGACGTAGAACACCCTTTGTATCAATAAAAAAATCCTTATGGTATCGACCCTGGGGTTCAACGTAGTTTTTATCACTTTTTAAACTTTCGTAATAATCATTTACCGTTGTTTCTAAAAGTTGTTGGCTCAATGGCAAACTAGTAAATGAGGTCTCCTGCTCATCATCGAATGCCTGGGCACTATCGTCCCACATATCATCCATAGGTATGTCTTCATCCATTAGTATTAAAAATATATTTCTTTTATATAACAATGTACGGTAGAAAATTAGATCCTTTCAGAAAATTGAGAGAGCCATTAGGTGCCAGAGCCGTGCGACAGTCGGTGACCATCACCAACAATCCCAGCAAGATAGACCAGAACCAAACTCTGTTGGTTAGATTTCCAAACCTTGGTGAGAATGACCTCATTGTACCAGGCACTGTTCGACTGGCGTTCAATATCACGTTGACCTCCGACAACGACAAACGCGAGCTAGTGCGGAACGTGGGTCGAGCTATCATCAAGAAAACGACCGTCAAGATCAGCGGTAACGAGGTACTGAGCATCGACGACAGCGACGTGTTTCACTGCTACAAGGATCTCTGGAAAAGCGAGAGAGAACGAGTCAATGATGTGTACCAGGGTATCAGCAAATCAACCCGGGCGCGCATAGGATACGTCTTCACGCAAGACCAGCAAGACAAGCTATCGGACGGTGAAAAGGCCATCGCTCTAGCATACGGAAATCGATTCTGCGTGCCGCTCGACTTCGAGTTGCTCACGGGACACGCGCCGTTTTACCAGGCCGCGCTGGGTGATAGGCTAGAATACGAGCTCACGTTTAACGACTATAGCAAAGTAGTGCGTACGCCGAACGGTGATGAGGCCAGTTATGCCATAGACAACATCTCTCTGGAATTCGACATGGTCACTAGCCCTGAGCTGGCCAGACAGGTTCGAAGCCAGTACTCTGGGAAGATGGCTATCCTGTACGATCGCGTACTGAGGCATAGATCAGTCGTGCGAGATAAGAGCGACACTGTGTGGAATATCAACCTGAACGTGCCGGCGCGATCGATGAAAGGTATCCTGGTCGTCCCCGTGGAGGATTATGATCCATTCCGGAGGGACAGCGAGAAGTTTTTCAACCCCGAGATTGAAAAGGTGGAAGTGACCATCGAGGGCGTGCCCAACCAGCTGTTCAGTCATGGTATGAGACCACACCAGCAGTGGGATGAGATAAAAAAGCTACCAGTGGGGGATTACATAACAAAGGACCTGGACCTCGGCTCCGTGCAGATCGGTGAATACCTGACCACCAAGTACGCCCTATGGTTGGACATGCGATCCACGGATGATGATAAACTGCACGGTAGCGGGCGTCGTATAGATAACGGTAGCGAAGGGATAACCATCCAGATTACTAAGAAGGCTCAAACCGCTGGTAAGTTGAAATTATATCTGTACGTTATTATGGACGCGCAACTTAATATAGACAATGGGAGATTCGTGCAAGCCATCTACTAGTGGGGGTCTCCCCCACCTACCCACTGACCCACACTGCGCTATCATATGCGGGCAGACTGGCTGTGGGAAGACCGTTTTCGTGTTGGATATGTTGGAGGGTTACTACAAGGATGTGTTCGATAACATCGTTATCATGTGCCCTACTCTGGGCATGAATAAAACATACGCGCGACCTTGGGTGATGACGGACCCGGACGTACACAAAATCGACCCTGGAACACGCCTGCAGGACTGGTTGAAAGCTCTTCACGAGAAATTTAAAGGGGAACCGACGCTGTTTATACTGGACGACTGCAGCGCTAATCGCGAGATAACAAAAAAGAGAGACATGCTATCGTACCTGGCCTTCTCCGGCCGGCATGCAAATCACAGCGTCTGGGTGCTAACGCAGAAGTTCAACTCGGTGTTGAAAGACCTCAGGGAGCAGACGCGATGGGTGGCCTTATTTCACTGCAAGGACAGGGATTCGTTCGAGGAGTGTTTGAGAGAGAACGATGTGATGAGTAAATTAGAACGGGAACGGGTAAAGAAACAGCTCGCTGAAACTAAACACGCTAAGCTCGTACTAAAGACCGACCAACCAGTAGCATATATAGTTTGCTAAGCAAAGCTAAGTAAAAGCTAAGCAAAGCTAAGCAAAGCTAAGCAAATGCTAAGCATAGCTATGATATTTGAAGTATTTGTCGTGTGCAACTTAACTTTCATTTCTCTGTGTTTTGTTTGTATTGGGTATTATATAGTTAAAACTAAATCTTACTTGTTATATTATAAGATGGAGTGTGAGGAATTGCTCGAACAATTGTCGCCCGCAGGCCCCACTGATGACAAGCGAGAGAAACTGGTGGCGTTGGCTGTTGGCGGCAAAGCCAAACATTACTTTGGAGACTACACCCCGGATAAAATTCACAAAATGTCAGCCGAAGAAATCGATAAGCTGTACGCTAGATACGAGTCCCGGCTCGGAGCAGAAATGACAAAGACAATAGGATCGGCTATGACCCAGATATACACCGGTATTGTGTCACATTTCCTTCCCATTCCACCAGAGCGCCGACTTTACCTGTGGGAGGACCTCGAGAAAGACCCTTTTATCGAACACGCCGTGAGCTCTATCAGCTGCGGGCTGTACCACAAATATGGTATGTTGTTGGCTCCAGTGACGGCGGCGATTATCACGGCAAAACATTGTCAATTTGAGAGAAAGAATAATAATAATAGTATAGATGTCCGAGGTGACGGAACCAGTGAGTCCCGAGGTGACGGTGGAGACCCCAGTGGTGGTACCCCCCACACCCCAAACAGTGAGTCCCGAGGTGACGGTGGAGACAACTTCAACAGTAACCAGACAGAAGAATCCTAAGAGAGTAGCTGCCGGTAAAAAACGGTGGTGTAACCAACATAAAGTGACTAACCCAACCCGACTGTTGTTGGCTGTAGGCGTAACTGCTGCCGTGGTTATAACATGGTTATACACCTCCCACAGTGAGCCACAACCCAACAGTGAGAACAGTGAGGGTATGGGGGTATCCCCCACTATTGACCCGCATATCATGTTATAATTTAAAATATTTTATATCATATACATAATGTCTGAGGGGAAAACGTTCGTCAACGACGCATACCACGCCACAGTGGTAGCCAGTCTAGCCGTAGGGTACGCTCGGTTAACTAAAATGGTGCTTAAACAACCAACTATCAAGCTAGATTTCAACCTGCAGGATATGGGTATGCTCATAATGAACCTTGGTATGGCGATGGCCACAAAAGACATCCTAGTAAAACAAGGAATAATACCTGATAATATAATGAAATAAATATAGGGATGGCCACGATAGCTATGATGGTTGGTGGGGCGTTAGTGAATGCCCTGGCATTTTCCGGGAGTAATTTCCTCTTCTCGAAACTACGAGATGATCACGCGGCTGAAATACAGGAAGAAAGGAAGCGACACGATCTCGCTACTGAGAAATTACAAAGAGCACAGGCCGAGTACGCTAAAAAACGCCTCCAGAGGATCGATTTTATTAACGAACAACTCACGCGTGAAAACCATGCCGTTCAAACATTCAACGATGTTGATGAAGCAATGAAAGAATACTATCTACTAACTGGTAAACAATTGGAACCGCTCAATAAACCCACACTCGCTCAGTACTACACACCATCCAAGGGACAAATGAATCGTGAACTGGGCTTCATAGTGTTGGGTATAGCAGCTACTGCGTTGGTTGCTAAGCAATTAAACTAAAATACCTATATAAGTAAACATGAGACCCGCTCCATACCGATGTGAATATATACTTATGGGGAAGACCGAGGCCTGTGGTAGGAAATGCAGGAATCAGGGGTTCTGTTGTTTCCATATGGGAAGTCCTAACTACACGTGTTCTGTGTGTGGTATCGGGGTTAAAGGACACTACTGTTTATGTAAAGCTCACGGAGCGAACGTAGTCAGACATCAACTCATATACGAGAATAAAAAAGACTACATAAAAGAACGTAGGCGACTGCTCAAGATAAAATCCAATTAGAGATTGGTTCTCTTAGGTGTAAACATGTCTACTGTACATTCTTGAATATGGAAGCCTATCTTACGGTAAAACAATTAAAAGCTATAGCAAAACAGCTTGGATGCCGGCGTTATTCAAACCTGGGGAGAGCCGGGTTAATCGAATTGTTATCAAATAACCAAACACTGATCGATGCCTACATAGATTCACACAAGCTGTTGGAAGACTTACGAGAATTGTGGCCAACAAACCGAGTTTGGTTAATAAGTGATTACAAGAAATAAAATATTTTTTATCAAGAGTGGAGGAGTTACCTCCCCTTACTGTGAACCAATTAGACATTAGTTCTCTTAGGTGTAAACACAATGACTACTGTAAGCGAGCTCAAGAGGGTCGCAAAACAGAGAGGTGTTATCGGGTATTCTAGAATGCGGAAGCCAGCATTGTTGAGATTACTAGGTTTAGAAGTCCCTCCTACGGTAAAACAGTTAAAAGCTCAAGCGAAACAGCTTGGATACACGGGTTATTCAAAATTGGGGAAAGCCGGGTTAACCACATTGTTATCACATGCCCCAGTAGCACGTCCAACTGTAAAACAACTGAAAGCCGAGGCACACGATTTGGGTTTAGGCGGGTATTCTCGTATGAGAAAACCACAGCTTGTAGAATTATTACGACAGAATAGAGCTATTGACCTACAGTTTGTGCGCACTGAGCACGCCGTAGGCAATTATTTGAGAGGTTGGCGCATGCGTGTTGATAGAAACATAGACATTACAGATATCAAGCCTCTGATAGCTGATAAGGTCAACCAGGAACTAAATAATCTAGGAAGTATCAAGTTTCAGATCACAGTGAAAATGTCGCTCGATAAGCAGGTTGGGAGTACCACTGAGTATTTTCAACCTTACTTCCGAGGTAAACAAGAGGTCGTCACACATGCAGAGACCATTGACGCATCAATCGATACAAGTTTTCAGCAGATACGAGAATACCTAGAACGCTACACGCACATGGGGTCCGGGTGGGTTGTAGATAAAATCGATAACGTCTATCTAGACATAGCTAAATACGTGCCGTTCAGAGGTGGGTCATACCTAGACTTGCCTCCCTACTATAAGAACAAACAAGCCATAGTAAACGTTAAGAATAGAGGAAACGATTGCCTGAGGTTATCTCTCAGGTCAGCCATATTTCCAGCTGTCACTAATCCGAACAGGCCTTCTAATTATCCACAGGATGATGGGCTCAACTGGGATGGTATAGATGAACCAACCCCAATAACCCAGATTACTAAAGTAGAAAAACAGAATAATCTGGCTATAAATGTTTTTGGCCACGAAGGTAATACAACAATAATACACAGGGTCAGCCCGGTGAAGGATTGTCAAGTTATTAATTTATTCATGATTCAAAAAGGTGAAAAGTATCACTACACGTGGATAAAACATCTCAGCCGGTTGTTACACGACCAGTCGAAACACGATGGGGAAAAACACTTTTGTGTACGATGCCTACACTGTTTCAGTCGGGCCGATTTATTAGAATCCCACCTGGAGGATTGCCAAGGTGTTGGGCAGACGGCCATACGAGTCGACATGCCTAAGGAAGGTGAAAATATCCTAAAATTCGACAATCACAAGAACCAAATGTCTGTGCCTTATATAATATACGCCGACTTCGAAGCCTTAGTGGTTGGGGAATCATCCACTAGTGGGAGTTTCACACAAAAAACACAAGAGCATAAAGCCTGTTCGTTTGGATACATTGTCGTCCGTTGTGACGGGGAAACGAAAGCTCCGGTAGTGTATAGGGGTCCTGACGCGGCTGAAAGGTTTCTAAAGTGCTTGCAGGAGGAAGAAAAAATTATTAGGAATGCATTGTATAGAATCGCTCCCATGCGTATGACCAGAGCCGACAAGATAGCTCACGCCAGTAGCACTAACTGTCACGTGTGCGACTCGCCACTTAACGGTGATTCGGTGAGAGATCACTGCCACATAACTGGTAAGTATAGAGGCGCCGCTCACAACGCGTGCAACCTCAAGCTTAAAATCAATCCTAAGACAATAAACATCCCCGTTGTCTTTCACAACTTGAGAGGATACGACTCTCACTTGATCATGCAGGCCATCGCGAAAATCGATGGTAATATATCATGCATTCCCAACAACATGGAGAGATACATCTCCTTCAGCTTAAACGGACTTAGGTTCATTGACTCGTTTCAATTCCTCCTGTCGTCACTCGACAGTCTGGTCAAGGCCAACAATACCTTCCCTATCACCGATCGATACACAGACGCCGAGACTAGACACCTGCTCATGAGGAAGGGCGTATACCCATATGAGTACATGGATAGCTGGGCTAAGTTCACAGAGACCAGACTACCTCCTATCGACTGCTTTTATAGCAAGCTGAATGAGGCGTCCGTCTCACGAGACGATTACTCGCACGCGATTAACGTATGGAATAAACTTGGTTGTAAGAACCTTGGCGATTATCACGACCTGTACTTGAGGACAGATGTACTGCTGTTAGCCGACGTGTTCGAGACGTTTCGGCAAACATGTTTAAAGCAGTATAAACTCGACCCCGCATGGTATTACACCAGCCCAGGTCTGTCGTGGGACGCCTTGCTTAGAAAGACCGGAGTTAATTTGGAATTGCTCACAGATTACGACATGCACCTATTCATTGAGAAAGGCTTGCGAGGTGGGATTTCCATGGCATCCAAACGATACGCTAAAGCAAATAATCAATACGTGAAAGGTTACGATCCTAACAAACCAACCAATCACATTCTCTACCTCGACGCAAATAACCTGTACGGCTGGGCTATGAGTCAGTATCTACCTACAGGAGGATTCGAATGGGTACCAAACGTTGATGTTATGAGCATTGCACCAGATTCGAACAAAGGGTATATCCTCGAAGTTGACTTAGAGTATCCCAAGGCATTACACGCATCGCACAACAGCTATCCCCTTGCACCCGAACGTATGAAGGTTAACACAGACTGGATGTCTGAGTACCAACATAACTTGTCAGGTGGTCGTGTGGCGGACGTTGAGAAACTCGTGCCTAACTTAATGAATAAGACCAAGTACATAGTTCACTATCGCAACCTACAGCTGTACCTGTCATTGGGTATGAGGCTGACCAAAATACACAGGGTGCTCATGTTCGACCAGAGCCCATGGATGGAGCCCTACATCAGAATGAACACAGACCTACGAAAAAAAGCCACCAGTGATTTTGAGAAAAATCTCTACAAACTCATGAACAACTCGGTGTTTGGTAAGACTATGGAAAACCTGAGGAAACGCGTAACCGTGAAACTGGTTAGATCTAGTGAGGAAGACAAGCTCAGGAAATTGATAGCCAGTCCGGCATTCAACCGTAATAAAATATTCACAGATGACCTAGTTGCCATACACATGAAGAAAAGTCACATAAAATTCAACCGACCTGTTTACGTTGGGATGAGTATCCTCGATTTATCCAAACACCTGATGTACGACTTTTACTACAACGAGCTTAAGAAACAGTACGGCGACAGGTGCGAAGTGCTGTACACTGACACGGATTCCCTGCTGATGGAGATTCGAACCGAGGATGTATACGAGGATATGAAAAAACACATCGATTTATACGACACCAGCGACTATCCTAAGACCCATACCATGCACAGCACGGTAAATAAAAAGGTCCTAGGTAAGATGAAGGACGAGTGTGCTGGCACGCCAATAGCTGAGTACATAGGTTTGAGACCTAAGATGTACTCCATATTGAAAGCCGACAATAGTGAGATCCGAAAAGCTAAAGGGGTTAAGAAGTATGTGGTGAAACAACACATCAAACACGCCAGATTCAAGGAGGCCCTGTTCAAGACCCGTACCTTTAGACATAAGATGAACACGCTTAGAAGTGATGGACATAAGATATACGGACTGACTATAAACAAGACGTCCCTATCGCCTATGGACACGAAACGTTGGATAGCTATTGATGGTATAAACACATACGCGTATGGACATGAAAAAATTTGAGGCTATTTATTACAGCCCGCGTGGATATTGGAAAGGAGCTAGCGCAGTAGATAAGCTAGCTAAAATGGCGCGAGTATCACCGGAGAAAGCCAAAGCGTGGCTTGAAAAACAAGCCCTGTGGCAGATCTATTTGCCAGCGCCACGCTACGTACCTAGAAGGAGTTTCGGAATTAACATACCTAATAGAATTCACCAGGCAGACCTACTGTTCCTACCCCACGATAAGAGGTACAAGTATGCCTTAACCGTAGTGGACGTAGCCAGTCGTTACAAGGAAGCCGAACCCTTGACCACGAAAGATTCGGTCAAAGTAGCCAGAGGATTCGAACGCATATACAAACGCAGCCCGCTGACATGGCCAACAGAGCTGCAAGTTGACCCCGGACGGGAGTTCATGGGTGCCGTGTCACAACTGCTAGCCAAACACGATACGAAGGTCAGGCGTGGCACGGCTGGAGCCCATCGCAGCCAAGCTATAGTTGAGAGATTTAATAGGACTTTAGCTGAGCGCTTGTTCGGTCATCAATATGCTAGGGAAATGACAACCACTGGAAAACGATCGACCGAATGGGTAGCGAGGTTACCCGAGGTGGTGTCGGCAATCAACCATGAAGTAACCCGGCTCACTGGTAAGAAACCGGCAGACGCTATCAAACTAAAATCAGTGTTAGCAGAGTCGTCTGCTCCATTGCGTGGAAAGGAGAAACAGATACCAGATAGGGTCTTAGTTAGGTATCTATACCAGCCGGGGGAACACGAGGGCGATAGCCGTAAGCGAGCCACCGATCCTATATGGTCAGTCAAAACTTACAACATAGATAAAGTGGATATGAAAGCCGACGAACCTAACTTGTACTACTTAAAGGATGGGCCGGGTAGGGGGTTTGTAAGAGAAGAATTATTGATCGTACCGTACGGCACAGTGTTACCGCCTGCCAAGTCACGGTAAACGTGATGGTGTGGCTTTGTAGTAGGGGCAATAGTAGCAAGAGTTAATGGTCCCACCAAAGCCTCATTTAGTAAATGAGGCTTTTTAGAGGGGTTTTTGAAAAGTGTTTTCGGACTGTCATTCCCTATACTACTGACGGCTTAAAATCTTATTAAAGGGGGTGAAAAGAATAGCAGAAACAGATGCTCCGCAATCGGCGATTTTTTCATGCGAGCATGGCTGTAGATCAGGTAGATACTAAACTGATAGCTTGGATCCAACATTTGCGATATCCAGCCAGGGGAGATAACCGAAACAGTTCTTCTCGTAAGCACAAAAACATGGTTAGAAAACGGGGTAAAAACAGGGGAAGGAGGTGTGTCTACGCGCATTTGTAACGTTGTCTCTGATTGCACAAAGAATACAAATAAACCAATGGAAAGGGGGATAACAAAGCTAGACACACATTTTTTCGTACTTTGAGAAATGTGACGTCAAATGTTGACTCTCATTAATATTGAGAGGCCCCGGAACAAGGATGCATACAGAGCCTGCCAGCTGAGATCGTGTTTGTCAACAAGCGTGGATGTATCATTTTTGGTGCGAAATATGTGTGTGACAACATACTTCATACTTGCGATATGATTTATCTTAAACTACTGTACGAATATAAGCCACTTATTGCCGCCTATCAGTCCTATTTTAACACATATTTGGTGTAAGTAAATAGCGTGCACACTGACTGAGCTGACGTACATTTTTTATGAAATTGACATGGTTATCAAAAATGAAATACCACTGAGTGAGTGAATTAAAATGTGATTGACTGTTTGTATACACAAGTTAGTAACATTTGACAGTTGAGCGTGACGACATTTTATTTTGTATTATCTCCATTTTCGGTCATGGGCATGGACTGACTAAATGAGGAGAAGAAAAAGAAAATGCCAGGCTACTTATGTATTGCAGAATAACACAGATTCGTGGTTAGTGTTACATCAGACTTGCATGATTAACATGCAACTTGGCCTGTATGCTGTCGTTAGGATTTCTTTGAGACATTTATATCTGCCATGTATTGATAATTTGTGATAGAGTTGAAAGAACAGGACTAGGTACTATTTCAAGGAATAACATTATTTCTTCGTATGTTGTACATTAAACGTTGCCAAAGTGGATACATAAGCTCCCAGGATCATTGCAACTGAAACTGTATTTGCTGGAAAGTATTTGCCTAAGTATTTATGATCACATCCAAAACAGACCTCAACCCTGACCTCTAAATATCAGATATGGTGTCAGTCCATCATGGACGAGATATTATAAATGATATAAAAGGGCTTAGCTGAGATTTGTTTATGTAACTGGGACCAAAAATTAGTTTTCAACCCAGTGATATATATTTTTATGGATTATATTGTAGGAAAGAACTTTATTTATTCAATTTGTAGTGGTACTACGTTGTCTGTAGAACGTTTCTGTGGTTGCTCCTGTCTTACGAAAGGAGCAAGAAGTTCTTATGTTTTACTTGGTTGTTACTTATTTTGACAAACTTTTCTTAACATCAAACTTGCCTTGTGTACAGTTATTGTCTTTTTCTAGTCACTACTACATGTCATATGTTTATGATGATGTTGAAACAGCTGACGTGATGCCAATAAACAAGCACAATGCATGCCAATATTTTTCAGAAGTGTAGAATTTTTTTTTAAAACTTACCCTAGAAATAATTGGCTGGAAAGGAATGAGGTAACTTTTTGGTGTAACAGGTCTGTAAATGATAATAATTTTTCAAATAATTTCTTTTCTTGAAAAAAAAGTGTATTTTGATAAATTAGCCCTTGCCCTAGCTCCACATAAAATTTCATGTAAACATATACAGGTAGGACACTAGATATTCTTCTAAATACATTTACATATGTTTGTATTACATGATCTTAAAATTGTAAGGTCGAACGTATATTTCTATAAACGCTGTAAAACATTCTCTTCTTTCAGATGTTATTGTCACTATTTTGGGATGGAAAGGCCTGTTGTACCATGACAATGAATATGTATTATTTTGATGATGTGTTACTCACCGTTACACATTAATCATGAAAACTTCGTATAAAAACAAAAAAAGGTTAAACAATATTGATATGGTGCTACTCTTACAGGGCCAGATTTACAACATACATATTGTATGTTGTAAATGTGTGACTGCCATCACCAAAATGGATAGACATGATACCATTACAGAACTAGAATGCTACAACATATATTTTGAAGTGCAGAAATATTTTTAAAGCGTTTCTAACAAAAAAATGGTTTAAAAAGGTTCATTCTTTTCTCACGATGGGTGTCTTGTAAACTAAGAACTTTTTAATAAATGTTTTCTATATGAAAACCAATGCGTTTTGTTGCTATTGAAACTTCAATCTAGTAACACATCAAATTTGGTTGAAAAAGTCCTATAAATAAAAACATGACTGATTGTGCCTACCAGCATCTTCAAATGTCATTTAGTTTCAAATTTCATACAGATTTATAAGATAATTAAAAGGGTGTAATATATACTCTTCAAAAAAAGGAAAAGAAAAAAGGAAACTTGACATGCTGTTTTGCAGTTTACTTACTGCGTGCATATAATTGATTCAAATATCTCTTGAATATTGAGAGCCAGAATATTAAAACAACCACACGTGAAACGTCACACAGCTGTAGTTATCAGAAATACAAAATTAATCCTTTACTTTACCATGTTTGCTTCTCTACATAAACTACAGGTTTTCATTTTTTCTTCTTACTTTAATTATTTCTTTTTCTGTACTCAGTGAATTCAGATAGTAAGCGAACTTGAGTTTTGAATAAGTTAATTTGCTCTAGTTAGTGGTATCATTGATACTGTTCAATGAGCGTTGGGTGTTGAGATAACCAACAGTTGTTCCATTCAGGGTTTTATGTATTAGCAGTCTGACATTTGCATAAATGTGTATAAATAACATTTTACTCTCAAAACGTGTTTGTCCTTACAACATGGCAGCAAAATTGTCCCATCTGGACTGCTTGTTCCTCCATCAGTTATGGAGGGTGTCCAGGAACACCTGGTGTCCCAGTGCACCACAGTCATCTAAGAAGTATGTTGCATCCAACGGCTGGTCGTGTGAAAAACTGTGACAACAGTACCCGGCCTTGCAAGCTGACCCATTCTGTCTTCGACAGGCAGAAATCACTGTCTGGGTAGATGCTGACTTTCTTTTAAATTCTATTAAAATTGGAATGTATCTGCATAATGGAGCTATATAAACTGTAGTCCATGTCAGGCAGAAGTCACTGTCAGGGTATTTGCTGGGTTGTATTCAAATTCTACTAAAATTGGAATTTATTTACATAGTGTAGCAATATAAACAGTAACTCGTTTAAATTCACTCAGTTCTGCTGTGAAAATCTATGACAAGCACTGTACCCGGCCTTGAATAATGGCGCTGATCACGTGACTTGGTAAATCGAACGTTCAACGCAATATAACTCTTTTTCAGTATACAACTCCCTTTGAAGAAATCACCCGTGTCTTTATCAATGTGTGAAAATTAGGGGGAAAAAGTGGCAGTTGTTCAACTCCAAATGTAAAATAGCATACACATACCCGGTGGGCAGAAAACGTTTTCTAAAATTTACAAGTTTTCTGGCAGTTTTCTTACCGGCGACTGCACCAAGGTTCAGGTACAGTGGTCATGACGTCATCATCGCCTGTTCTGACCTCACGGGGTTCCAGTCGTCTGAGTGCTTGTTTTGATTATTCTGGTGCAATGATGCGGATGTGTTCAAGTCAATGCTGTAAACTTGGTTTTGGAGCGTCCCAAATATCGCGATTTTCTACTCAACTCAACACTATTATTTGCAATTAGTCATTATATTGTAGATAAATCGCCGTATAACATATCTTCGAAACATTATCGTGACATTTCGTAACAGTTTCTTAAAAAAAAAAAAGAAAAAACATCCATGATTACTTGTAGCCTTGTAAATACGTTCACAACTGTTAAAATGCTATTGTGTCGCCAGCTCCCGTATTTATTATTTTTTCTTTCTTCAGTCTTGTGGCTGCCTCTCAACAATCAAATAATAAGGAGTTGTACGTGCTACCTGTAACTGACGCCCAGGTAATTCTCGAGCTTTTGCCTGTGACGTCAGCACAATTTGAATTCGCTTCCTATTGTCATCTGTCAGCCTGAGACGACGGCATGCAGACAGATGTCAACATTCCATAATGTTGTTATAATTACAGGTAAGGTACTTTCCTTGTATGTTCATTCTATAAATACCTTTAGTTGCTAGTGTAATAACTATACCTAATTGTATTACTTAACTGTCAATAAGGCTATGTAATCACAAAGTTAGTAAATCCGTGTATTGATTGTGTATAATGTAAATACAAGTATCCCGCTTGTCGCGATTACTAACTTGAATATTGCACTATTTTAGCACGTAAGAGACTGCGTGAAGGGTACATATTTCATATCATACGAGATCACTGCATTCCATGGATCACTGACCTCGCGCCATATCTGTGACTGTGTTTTAGATTGTCGAAATTTTAATCTCACTCTTGCATCAGTACTTTCATGAAGGAAAACCTTTCTTGAAAGGAGAAGTAGTTATGTTTCCATCCTCAAAACAATTTTTGCTAAAGGGATTCGAAACAGAATCTTCTGCAGGACGAGGGAAAGGTCTATCCACTAGGCTACCCCACGGTCCGCCCAGCCAGGGTTAAGGCGCAATAAGACGAGCTGTGAATGCCGCCCGCCTTGTAATCCAGGGTCTAGATTTTCTAGGCTCTCTTAGCCCTAACATAGTCTGACTGCCATGCATTGGCAATAACGTACGGCTATCTTAGAACTAAGAGAGCTTCGAAAATCTAGGCCCTGATTCATAGCACTACTTCCCTACCCATGGACCCCACCAGCAACCCTCAGTTTATAAGAACGGACTATACAATAATAATATTGATAATACAAAAGGAACCGAGAAAGAAATGGCTGGCACCTTCAGGGTCTTTCAGATGCAAGGTCTGCAGTAACATTTAATTAAAAGAATAAATAAGGTATAGCCCAAATGGGTAATAACACCTATTTCGCACACTGACTTGTAAGCCAACATATAAGTAATTAACCGTTTCTCGGGCACATTTTCATGGGGGGCATAGGACTTTGTTTTGTAATTGTCAATGGAAAAAAAAAGTGACGAGGGAGGAACACGTTGTCATTTTTTCTCTCTCAGATATTCAGCTCGGAAAGTCTAGCACGTGTTTATAAGATGTAGCTTAAGTAACTCTCGCTCTTTCAGACACTTATTCTTACAGTGGTCAAATGGATGATCGGGACACAGCGAAGTCAACATTATTTTTATTTAAATGCCAATAAAATATTATTACCCACCCAAACAAAAGTGACGCGCCGATGCCTGAGAAACATTTCACTTTTTCTGTTTAGCCTAATGTATTAAACATGATACTCACGCCCTCCCTTTCAGAATAACATTTAGAAAGCAGCAGGTGTACAAATTCTCCCGTCTTCCATACTGTGTGTCTTAGTTTTATATCAATATACCCTCCCGCCTTTTTTCTGTATGGTTTAAGTTATATATCCGATGCACTTTTCCCGTCATTCCCTTTGCGTGGTGCAAATTATATATCTTATATATCCTTCCCGCTTTTTATTCTGTATGGCGTAAGTTATATGTCCGATATATACCTATCCCGACTTTCATTCTGTTTGATGTGGTATATGAATATAATCAAAGACGAACAACAACACACAGCTGTAACACTGCTGACACAAATACGTGCTGATGACGATTGTAAACACTCCTCACGCCTGCCATTGTCTGCGAATAGTATATCCCCACACACCTTGGTTACATTTCAGCCACAACGTCAACGATAGGATATTATACAATATACGCAGCCCCCTGCCTGCCTCTGCCTGCCTCTGCCTCTCTCTCTCTCTCTCTCTCTCTCTCTCTCTCTCTCTTCTTAACCGTAACAAGGTTCCATGTGAGCAATGCCAGTGTCTATGCTATTTATACCCTAGGTCACTGTCACCTATACACACTCAATATACAACCTGTCTTGTAGTTTAACCTGCGCTAGTGTTTGAGCAAAGAATCAAATATGCTGCTGGTGTCTTTCGGCACCCTTTTTTTTAGTTGTTATTATTTTTCATTTCACTCAGCCCCAATGACTACTGAAGCAGCTGTTTTACTACAAGTTGTAACGTTCTTTACTACATGCGTGGTTTAAAGTGGCTTTTAACCAGACCAAAATGTTGCATTTACCTTTTTGTTTAAATAGACTTTCAACGTTTAATTTTATATATTACTTCGCAATTTTAAGATGGTCTCATACGTTTTTTGGGTTTAAGCATATTTAAAATGTCATTGGAGTTCAAAGTGATGGTTGGAGAGGTAGGACAAACATGTATCTGTCCGTCTGGCAGGCAGGAAACTCACTTTTTAATTATTCCTGCATTTACCACACTGATGTATATGCCCGTGGTGATTTTGATTTGAGGGGTTAATCTCACCCGGTACCGATCGTCATTCATGTTCCTAATCACATACTTTCACGTTGTAAAACCTAGATTTAGAAAGTGTTTCTTTTTTCATGCACGGACAAGCGGTCTCGGTTATCTCAGGCAAACTGAACGATGTACAATTAATACGTGTTGTATATTCTATGTAGTCACAATTTAATCAAGCATAGTATTGAAAGACAAAACGCATGTAGAAAGACGACAGGCCAGCAGTAGAAATGCTTATATATAATTTTTCTGAAAAACACATTCCCTTTTGTCAGCGAGTGAGGATCTGACACCAAGCAAGACTTTTCCACCGGCGCCAGTGACGACACAAGACTGATCCACACGGTGGGAAGACACCCCAGCACCAACAGGTGTACTGATGCTATCACGTTGGAAAGTTACACAAACATCAACACTCTCAAGTCGTACACAAATGATGCTACAACTTCAAGCTCTAACAGAATGTTGTGTCTTGAAAACACCATCGTTAATTCTAGAAACCACATGCTAACATTCCCGTCATGTTGGATTGTTGTCAGTACCAGTACCGTACCAATGTCAGAGTCACGTATCAACATGATGTAAACATTGTAGATGTGTGACAAAGATGACTGGTGTACAATGTTTACTTTGTGTTACAGCGACTCCATCACCAGCAACAGGCCGCGACCTCTACGACGCCAGCAGGCACGGTGACCTGGAGAGAGTGAAGCGGATCCTGGCAGCCGGTCAGGTGAACATCAACTATAGAGCAAGGAACAACAGGACACCGATGACATAAGGGACACAGGGATGTGGTGGCGTTCCTGGTGGGTAGAGGGGCTGATGTGTCAATGGTGGACAGGGACGGTAGCAACGGCCTTCACTTGGCCTGTTATAAAGGAGACGGTGAAGCTGATCCTGTCCCTGGACGTGGTTGACGTCAACGCCAGTGACAAGCAGGGGAAGACAGCGGCCTACTACGCGAGAATCGGGGGACGTCAGCAACTGGTTGCACACTGAAGTTAGTGTTGGTGTAGACAGAGAATGGGCACATGTCGTTACTGACACTGACGTGGTGTGTGCCGTTCACGTAGTCGTGTGATTTCCTTTTTTTTCTTTGTGAATATAGATAAAAGTTGTTGAATGTATTTTCAGACATTTTGTCATTTTTTGTATGTGGATCAACGCATGATCAGATAAGAAAATGAGTGATTGTACGTAAACGTCGCCCGTCTTGACATAATGCTGTGTTAATTTTATTCAGAGAATCTCGCGAATTGTGAAACAGACAACAACAAACTGTTTGTTTACATGTCACTGCACTCTGTGACGTCAGGCTGAGTCCAGGTTCACCCAGCTGACGTGGCGCCATTTGTACTGTGAGAGTGACGTCACACTGCTGATGACGTCACAATCATACATTGAGGCGCCCGTCGTCTTCTCGGCCAGCTAGAGCGGCACAAAGATGGCTCCATGCCACACACCACAAGCAGTGTTAGTCACCATTGCTTATGAAAGGGAGAACATATGTAGCTGATTACTGTGGCAGAGGGAAATGCACCTATTTCGCACTGACTAAACACACACAACACAAATTTCAACTGAAAACACTCATCATCCAAATAATGTATGTTGCAAATGTAAATATTACCCGTTAAACTGAATTTGAAAAAAAAGCCAATAATTTTTATTAGTGATGAGTGATGTGTGATTTTGTCAAGTCGCAAATGATTTTGCTGAGACCTCGCCTATAACTATGTGATATAAAAACATGAAATCTTAAAATCTTCTCTCCGTCATATTTGTTAGTGAGAGTCTGGGCGAGTTAGCTTAGTTTTGCGCCTCTTCTGGCAATATTCCAGGAATATCCCGACGGGCGACACCAGAAATGAGTTTCACACACTGTACCCATGTGGGGAATCAAACCCAGGTCTTTGGCGTGACGAGTGAACGCTTCAAACACAAGGTTACCCCACCACTTCTGTTTGACAGTGTTTACAGTATCCTGTTTTATGAAACGCCCACAACACACAAATGTTCAACACTCAGCCGCAACACACGCATCCTTGAATTCTTCACAGATTCAAACAATCAGATGACTGGTGTTTTTCTCTTACGCGTGAAAACAGTGTTGATGATGTTAGCCCGTTAGATGCCAATGAAACAATTTTGATAATATAAACTCAAAGTTTGAAAAGTGAACGGTGTGCGATAATTGCGCTCACGTGGTCCTGGATCTGCTTGCGGCTATACAATTACACAGAAATGTAGAATATTATATTTTATTGACTATTAATAAAATACTAAATATATATGCAGCTCCCATCAGGATTTGAGACTAAATGATGTCCAATTGCGTATGCATTGAAAAAAGTCAATTTCTCCGTTTGTAATCGTGCATCGATTAAAACACTCTGCAACGATATTTTTAACTTGTCATCTGTACGAACAGTGTGAGTGAAGAAAATACAGCCTGATATCTGAACGACATAAATATATATAAAGTGGATTTATGCGGTTGTGCATAACATTAAACCTCAACATTAATCATGACCTGTAAATCGATTCCAATACAAAGTTTCCCAGTGTGAGCGGATATTTTGGTAGTTTCACAATTCATAAGAAAATATGCCAATGTACTACAGGAGAAAGCATGTCATAGCGATTTGGATGTTCCCGTTCGGTCTTAACTACCACACGATAAAAAAAACTATGTTTGATCTGACGTGTAATAGTACATATATTTTGATATGGCGATGTTTGTTATGGCATACTTTTGGGTTCGTGAAACAAGTGTGGACGACTTTAAGTTTATGTATGGCGTTATGACAGCAAATACTGAGCGGAGGGAGAAGTGACAGTTACAGCAAACGTTGTATCTGAGATCAATCCTTAGTAAAGTACATATCTCTGTGATTTTGCTCGCAGGCAGATAAATACGGATGATTTACGACTTTGTTTACATCTTGGCTCTTTTAGTGCATTTCTTGGACATTTTCCACGTCGATCACGGCGCTCGTACAGTGTTGCAGGTTCCATGTGAGCAATGCCAGTCTCTATGATATTTTTACCCTAGGTCACTCTCACCTATACACACTTAACATAGTCTTGTAGTTTAACACAGCATGTCTATCAAAATATAAAGTACATATTCCGAGCCAAATATTTGTCGGAGAAGTGTCAGTACGCGGTGCGCTACTCTTCACTGAATCCACTCCGAAACTACATATTCTGTTTTGAACAAGTTGGAAAGTTTTGTCAAATCAACATCTAGACACTTTAACACCGCAATTTCAAATGAGAGATGTACCCCCAATAACTGATCTGCTTTACCAATGTCTGGGGTGTCATATGTAACAGTTCAGTGAAACTGGATGTACATAAAGTACACTGGAACTATGATATCTATCATGTACAAATAAATATCATTCTGCTTCCTACAGTGTTCAAGTATTTGTATGTAAGCAGGGAAATAGTGTCTCCCTGGATCACAAACATTATTCTATTTTAGTCTTTGTGCAGTGAAAATGCAAAGATGAATTAAAAATTAAATCGAATAAGGCAATTAAATAATCCAAATTAATGTGCACATATCTTACTTTGCCAACTGTTTAACAAACGATAATAGTATCATATTTGTTTGTATTACAAGGGAGTATGCACATTAAATGAAACAACGAGAACAAGTAGGGCGTCGCACTTGCATTTGCTTCACTTCACTTCTACAACCACTGTGTTTACCCTCTTGTAATACAAACCAATAAACACGATAACCATCCGCCTGACACACGACGTCAGTACATGGCCGGGAAAACCAGGCCTCGTCGATCACGTGCCGTAGTAGATTACATAAGTATGCATGCAGTTACAACTCTACCCTGGTCACCAAACCCAGATCTGCGGGGGCAAATTGATTTGTACAACAATGTTGACGTATCACATCTCTTCAGATGGCCATTTTCTACAAAATAGCAGCTATTCTGACAAGGGTACACAGGATTTTGGGATGACTCGTGACGTGATTCAGAGATTGTTTGTGAATAATTAAGAGATGTACGTGATTAGAATGACTCTCACTGTTTGTGTGTTTGTTATTCGTTTTTATTGTTTTCATTATAAGTTGTTTTCATTCATTTAGTTTGTTAGTTCAGTTAGCCTATTGACACCAGCTACATAATGCATGCACACATTCAGCCTATTGATGCCAGCTACATAATGCAGGCACACATTCAGCCTATTGATACCAGCTACGTAAAGAATACACACATTCAGCCTATTGATACCAGCTACATAGGGCATGCACACAATCAGCCTATTGATACCAGCTGAAGTAGTGTGTGGTTCCCTAGCTGGGAGCCATGTCTACACACACTGCTAGAGTAACGTGTGGTTCCCTAGCTGGCCGCCATGTCTACACACACTGCTGGAGTAGCGTCTGGTTCCCATAGCTGGGCGCCACGTCTACACACACTGCTGGTGTAGCGTGTGTTTCCCCTAGCTGGGAACCATGTCTACACACACTGCTGGTGTAGCGTTTGGTTCTCTACCTGGGCGCCATAATTGCATACACTGCTGATGTAGCGTGTGTTTCCCCCGAGCTGGCGTTGTTCCAAACACTTCAGTCGAGCTGTATAAAAGCCGTTTACCCAGCTGCGAGGCGGTCGCCTTCCTATTTGCGTACTGTTCTGTTGGAAAAATGGAGCTATCAACAGTTGTATTTCTGAGTCTTTTATTGTGTGGCATGCAAGACGTACATGCTGATGTCAGTTTGGCGAAACTGACTACACGTGTGAGGGTGGTAGAATATGACCTGAGCAAGTGGAAATTATCAAGTATTGCAGCTGAGAATAAACTGATGAAGAAGTTTAAGGTTTGGGAGGAGTCACTGAAAGAAGAACTGAAGTCAACATTCCTTCCTTCATTGATAGAAACTCTCGTGAAACAAGCGATTACAAGCATCCTAACTGATGATGATATTGGGCATCCGATCAACGGACAAGTTCTCGATCACGTACACAGCTTGGAGGATAAGGTGCAAAACATAACCACAAAACTTCAAGTCATAACACGAGACTTAACGCATGTTGAACGGGAAAGAAACACCTACAGGAAAACTGTCGGGAAAGAACGTAGCGATTTGACCAATGACATCCGGGCTCTACAGATGCAGGTAAATCAGACAGTAGTTCGTGTAACCTCATATGCAAGGTTACTGAGATCAGAACTGAATGAAACCATTGATCACCTGGTTGAGGCAAACCAAACACTTGCTGGCCTCACCCAGGACTTCAGGACGCTGAATACCAGTTGTGTGGTGACGGAGAAAGAAATAAAATCATACCGGGAGGGCTTGCAGGAAATGCAGAGAAACGTATCCAAAGACATTCGGAGTTTATACATTCAACTGAATCAGACCATTGGAGACCTGTCTGACTCAAACCAGACACTCGCTGGCCTCACAGAGGACTTGAAAACGGTGAATACCAGTTGTGTGGTGACTGGAAAGGGCTTACAGGAAATGCAGATAAAGTTACCTTCAGACATTCGGAGTTTATACATTCAACTGAATCAGACCATTGGAGATCTGTCTGACGCAAACCGGACACTCGCTGGCCTCACACAAGACTACAGGACGCTGAATACAAGTTGTTGTGGGATGAGGAAAGAGATCACGGAGCCTTCAACCACGACCTATCCTGGAACGACAGGTGAGTCATTAAGCAAAAGATTTGTCACGTAATTAACTTTCTGTTTCGATGTTACAACCAAAATGTATTAGATTAGCATTAACATGATTGTCAACATAGGGTTCAGATGACAGGGCAACATGGCATTAGGTTGGCATATCAACAAAACGTTGTACACGTCAACATGAAGTTTGGGTATGTCGAATTGCCGTTGTCGAATTGATAATCAAGGGATCACAAGGCATGTAAACGTTGGGCTGTCAGGTAAAGCCAACCTTGGGCTCACAGGGCATGTAAACTATGGATATGATTTCGAATTTGTCAAACATGATTTCATGGGTACCGAAGTTCCGTTGGTGATCTGAGAGGACTGATTTGCTCTCTGCTTGGCTGTTGTGGTTTAATATTCTCTTGTGCATGTATCAACGGGGGGCCTGGTAGGAGTAACCACATTCTCAATAAATCTTGCAGATCACTTTACAAGTAATTGAGCAGAGGGGGGTAGGGGTGAGGTGGGGAGGGTGTGTGTTGAGGGGGGTGGGTGGGGGGGGTGGGGTGGGAGGAGGGGGGATGGTTAGGGGGTTGGGAAGGGGATGGCTGATTTTTGGAGGGTGGATTACGGTCATTGGACTGGAGGGTTGTCCTGAGTCTTTGGAGAGCCAGTGGAAATGTAGTTGTGTGCTTTATATTTGACTCACAGACTTCTACAATGAAGTTAAAACAATTACAACATTGGCTATTTCTAACAAATTGGATCAAGTCCGAGGTTAAGCGACACTGAGCATGTTTGTTTAATTAACCTCAACAAGGGTAAACCGATCTTCATTTTACTACATGACGTATTTGTATCATTTTACTACATGACGTATTTGTATCATTTTACTGCATGACGTATTTGTATCATTTTACTGCATGACGTATTTGTATCATTTTACTGCATGACGTATTTGTATCATTTTACTGCATGACGTATTTGTATCATTTTACTGCCTGAGAACATCACTCTCTGTCACTGTCAGTTTCCTTCCACCGACGAACCGTGCGTCCCCACCTAAGAGAAATTATGTATATGTTAGACATTAATGAAGCCAGTATTAAATTGTAAATGTGTGAAAACAGTTATCCTGGTTGTGTTGAACTGCTAGGGAATATGCGCTAATCGGTCATTGTGTTTGCATTCTACGGACACACAGTGAATAACAACGGTCATCTGTTTTTACGTATCAGATGTACTAGACTTGGGATTAAAAAAACAGAACATTTTCGAACAAAATCGTTCATGATACTTTTCTATACTTTTGATATGTTAAAGGTACACAACTTACTTGTTCCAGCAAAAATTGATTTTATTGCAATTTGTTCTGTCCTCTTGTTATTATTACGGGACGATAATAAGGAACTCAAATGACATAACACCGGGCTGAGGTTAGGTCAGCATGACCTGTATGGGAAGACGACACTCGCATTAACCCTCGGATGCCACAGCGACACATATGTCCTTCCTCTTCACCCATCACTTTGAAGTCCAATAAAATTCTAAATATACCACACGCACACATATATACTTCAGAGTTTTAAATTCTGCGGAAAAGTCCCCGTTTCCTGACACCATCAACTATTATTTCAGACTAAGCTGAGGTGCTTAAATTGCCTTTCAAAATACGCTTCATCGTAAATGCAGCAATTTTTCACACTATACAAAATCGCGATTCAGAGCGTTATTTGCTGTATGTTTTGAAATATGAAATTTGTATAAATACTGGGTGTATTGAACAAGGGAGTTAACTGTTGACATACAAGGACGCGCCTGGTCGAGTTTAAGAAAAAAACATACACGACTGAATGGGTAGGCGACATTGCTGAGCAAGTCGAGATAAAAGACATATTAACTTGGGGGTAGCAGACAAGACACACTGTACATAAGCTGCCTTTACCTCGTGGAATCACTTCCTGGTAGTCACATGACAAACGACAAAGGCCGGTTCTCGGCAGAAGAAACAAAAAACTTACAGACTTATCAAGAAGACCTGATCTTGTCAGGTCAGTGCCTTTAGGTCAGGCCTGTCCAGCACAGCCCCGGTCAGCTAAACATTGAACGCTCTGTGACCTGACAACTGAAAACAGTCTCAGTATGGCAGACATATGAACGTCAGATTGATATGAGAACTGAAAACAGTCTCAGTATGGCAGACATATGAACGTCAGATTGATAAGAGAACTGAAAACAGTCTCAGTATGGCAGACATATGAACGTCAGATTGATATGAGAACTGAAAACAGTCTCAGTATGGCAGACATATGAACGTCAGATTGATATGAGAACTGAAAACAGTCCCAGTATAACATACATCTGAACTTCAGATTGAATGAAACCGTACACCAGATTGTATCTTTGCTTGTCCGTGAATACCGGCATTTTTTGATTGCGCTTATAGACATTAGTTTATATTTACCCTTTCATGATTGACAACACACCAAGTAGTTCTAGGAGGTTACCCCGGGTAATCAGGCAGTGCGGGACTGCAAGTGGGGTATTTCTTTCACTAATTAACTGCATGGTAGCAGAGGTAACACAACTGCGAGGTTGGGTCTGGAATCTTCTGAAACAACCACCAGGTTATAATTACTCTTGGTTGATGCCATGGTAAATTCCAATTTCCGGGTGTTATTGAGTATTTAAAGCACGGAAATGTATTTGGAACCGACGGCGTCAGCCGGAGGTTTCAAATGAAATATTCCCGTGCTTCAAATACTCAATAACACCCGGAAATTGGCCAAAACATGATGTTTATCGACATTGTAAACAAAAAAGTAAACCAAAGGGGTTTTACTGTCTGCAATCGTTTACATCGAGAACGGGTACAGCAGTGAAGTGTCATCAGCTGGCCGTTTCAGCTGTTTCTCATGGTAGCATCTGGAGCTGCTCATTTGTGACGTCATTCTAACTTTATGTCACAATATGATTTGAATGACGTCACCACTGTTGATGACACAACTAAACAGTTGTTTACGTCTCAATACGCAGTGAATAGTCTTGCAGTTTCCGGGAATCTAATAACATTTGATCATGTTTTTCAACCAATCAGATTACAGAACACAGTAACTTTTGGTTTACAATATCCATTATAACCAGACTGCACTGTATCTCGATATGTATTTCGCATCTTGCACGATGGATGCTGAGTTGTATTTTCAGGCGTACATTTTCAAATGTTTTGAAAGGTGAATGTTGTGCGAGAAGCCCGCTCGCGAGATCCTGGATCTACATACCGCCATGAAATTGCACAGAAATGTAGCATATTCAAGTTCCTATATATACAATGGTATAAAAGCGACTGCCTCGCTAGTTTGAGAAACAGACACTGCTATGCGTCAAAGATAGTAGAAAACGTGTTACCGTGCATCGATAAAAGCACCGGGTTTAGGATTTACGGAGGGGTGTGATCAAAGAAAACACAGCCTGACATCTGAAGGAAATGTGTGTATATGAAATGGATGACTTATGTGCTTCTCCATTACGTCATACGCACAAGACAATAAATGACTCGCAATAAATGTTTAAATTGACAACATTTATTTTTCGGTAGTGCCTGTTTTATGTATTTTGCGATGTTGGTTTGCTAATTAGTATATATCTCACACAATTTCCATTCACTGCATAAAAGGTTTTGAGGCACCCGTGAACGGCCACCTCCTCGTGGTGGGTGCTGGGTCACGCCAAGAGCCGTTCAAACCCCCGTGTGGACCCGGGTCAACTAGGTCCATAGCACCCCATTGCTGGTCGCAAGGAGTGACCGAATTGGGCAACCTTTTGCCGTGGGTTGCGTCCCGTGTCGGTGGAGGACGGTAGTCTGGTGGTTGAGGGCAGTAGGAGCCTGAACCGTGTTCTTGCTGCTCAACACACCACTTTGGCCCTTACTTCACCTAGACGGGTGGTAGAATCGGCCCGATTCTATCAATCGGCTGGTCACGCCAAGCCCTGTGTATGGACTTGTATGTCATTACACACATTTAATTTGCAAATGCTTTACTTTTGGACTTGGTACATTTGTTTATATCAAATGTTCACGATTTTTCACACTGATGTTTTGAACTTTGCCTAGAGTCTTATGCCCAGAAGGCGGTGGCTCATGGGCCAATCTGGTGGATTTGTTATTTATAACTCTTCTGCTGGAGTATATCATCCGAGTATCCTTGGTGCTGCAAGTTGGAAACCCACTTGTTTTTAGCATTGTCCTTGTGATACTCCGTGGTGGGTGGGGAGCTCGGATGATGAACCTTAAAGCACTAGCCATGGCTTACGAAACCCCTGTCACCAAGAAAAAACGTCCTCTTGACACAGAACCTGATATTAATGAACTCAGACCCTCCACATCTATTGACCATTGGCCACGTTACATAGTACTTGAGACCGTTGACAAGACACCTCTGAAGCTGAACCCTTTTGCCATTTCAAAACGCATACACGGCATAGCAGGAGATGTTAAAAACGTTAGACGTTTGCGTTCAGGATCTCTTCTCATTGAATGCAGTAAGAGGCAACAAGCAACTAATCTCCTGTCAACTAAATCTTTTGTCGGCATTCCCGTATCAGTCTCTGCCCACCGAACACTTAACACCAGCAAAGGCATAGTGAGAGACCGAGACTGCCTTTTTGCTGATATGCTGGAGATTGATATTGCCTCAGAAATGAAGGAACAAGGTGTACTATATGTAAAACGTTTCACTACCCGGAAAAACAATGAGATCCAACAAACAAACACATATTTGTTCTCTTTTTCTACTCCGACTGCTCCCACATCAATAAAGGCTGGTTACTGTCAACTCAAAGTGGAAACGTACATTCCAAATCCATTGAGATGCTTCAAGTGCCAAAAGTATGGGCATGGCGTAAATACCTGCACATTGTCTGTTGTGTGCGCTCACTGTGGTGAGAAAACACACACAACAGAAGATTGTGACAGTGATTTTAAAAAATGTACCAACTGCTCAGGTGACCATTCATCTTCATCGAAACAGTGTCCAATCTGGAGAGAGCAAATGGAAATAAACAGAAAAAAGTACACCCAAAACATCTCTTTTTCTGAAGCAAAAAAACTGGTGAAGAGATCTGATCTTCCAGAAAGTTATGCTACAGTAGCAAACGCATCATCTGTGCGCAACTCTAAAATAACAAAGTCATCTACAAGCTGCCAAACTACCTTGACTTGGGTCAACAGTGACTCTCCACAACTTCTATACCCAGCTATGTCATCACAGACTGAAGAATCACTTCCTGGAACATCAAAGTCTTCTTCTGATCATAAATCATCTTCGCAGTCACGCACTGAGTCTCAATCTACAACTGATAGACAACAAACTGCTAAAGGTAAATCTAAGCCTAAGCCTGATGTTTCAAAACAACAAAGAGGCAGAGCTCCCAAGGGGTCACAAAATAAAGTTCAATTGTTTAATAAATACGGGTCTCTTGAAGACATGGACGTTTCTGAAAACGTCCATTTTAGGGCACATAGCTTGTCGCCCTCCAAAAGAGTGCGGGGTAGATCCCCAATAAATCCCCCCAAAAGATAGTTTATTCCACTAATATTGTACAGTGGAACTGCAGAGGATTGAGGACTAATTTACATGAATTACAGCTATTAGTCCAAAATTTCACACCTTCAGCGATATGTCTCCAAGAGACATATTTAAAGCAAACAGATACATTTGACCTTCGTCATTTTAATGCATATCATTCTTTTTCACCTCCGGGTGATAGAACTACTGGCGGGTCATCCGTTTTAGTCAGACAAAACGTTATTCAAAGTCCTGTTTCACTTAATACTAATATGCAGGCTGTTGCAGTGAGAATTACCTTACACGTAGCGTTTACGCTATGCTCTCTTTATATTTCGCCGTCTTCGACGTTCACTAAAACTGATCTTCAAGCTCTATATGACCAACTCCCGAAGCCCTGTATTATAATGGGAGATTTAAATGGGCACAACCCACTCTGGGGTAGTGTAAATACAAACACTAGAGGTAAATTGTTGGAGGACTTTTGTTCTGACAATGACTTATGTATTTATAATGATGGTTCCAACACATATTTACACCCCGGCACAGGGACGTATTCTGCTCTCGACTTGTCATTGACAAATTCCGAACTATTAAATGAATTCGAATGGTCAGTCCACGATGACCTGTGTGGAAGTGACCATTTTCCTACTATATTAAAAGCTGTAACTCCATCTGATGTTCCTCCATCATCAAGGCGGAATTTTAAAAGGCTAACTGGGCTTTATATGAAACACTGTGTGCTGAAAAACTTAAACCTGAACGTTTTATTGACGTTTCTGATACTATCAAATCTTTTTCTGATGAACTGAATTCCATAGCTGATGAGTGTATACCAAAGTCCTCTGCAGTTCCACACATAAGAAAACCATGGTTCAACGATGAGTGCAAACAAGCTAGGAAGGCAAGGAAAAAAGCTGAACATTATTTCCGTCGCCATCCTATGGTGCATAATTTAAATAAATTTAAGATTTTAAATGCTAAAGCACGGCGTACTTTTAAACAGAACAAACGCCAATCTTGGCAAAATTATGTATCCAAAATAAATTCTCGGACACCCATGTCCAAGGTATGGAACATGGTCCAGAAAATCAAAGGTAAAGGTACTAAATCTACTGTCCATCATCTTAAACATGGAGATCAATTGCTTACTGATAAATCAGATATTGCGAATAAACTGGGTGAAACCCTTGCTAAACATTCTTCCTCTTCAAATTATGTACCTAAATTTCAGCAATATCAAAAACAAGAAGAAAAGAAAACTATTAATTTCAATTCTGATAATGGGGAAGATTATAATGAAACGTTTTCTATTCATGAACTCCATACTGCTCTTGATCAAGCTCATGACACTGCTACAGGAGCTGATAACATACATTATCAACTCCTGAGGCACTTACCAGAATCCTGCCTAGAAACGCTTCTCAATATTTTTGATGATATTTGGACATCGGGTAACTTTCCTCCGTCATGGCGTGACGCCATAGTAGTACCAATACCTAAACCTGGGCGTGATCATACGGATCCGTCCAATTATCGACCTATTTCACTAACTAGCTGTGTTTGCAAGACCATGGAACGCATGATAAATAATCGACTTGTTTGGTACTTGGAAACAAATAACCTTATCACAGAGATACAGTGTGGTTTCCGTAAAAACAGAAGTACTGTCGATCACTTAGTGCGACTGGAGTCATTTGTTAAAAACGCACTAATTAATAAACAACATGCTGTGTCTATCTTTTTTGATCTTGAAAAAGCATATGACACAACCTGGAAACATGGTATTTTGAGGGATTTACATGACTTTGGTTTGCGAGGTCGTTTGCCTCAATTTATTGCCAACTTTTTAAATGACAGACAATTCCAGGTCCGTGTGGGTTCTACCCTGTCTGATCATTACAATCAGGATCAGGGTGTTCCACAAGGCAGTATTTTATCTGTCACTCTTTTTAGCATCAAGATCAACAGTTTGTCAAAAGTTTTAAACGATTCAATTGATGGATCGCTTTTCGTGGATGATTTTAATATTTCTTGCCGAGGTAAAAATATGCATACTATTGAACGGCAACTGCAGTTGTGTTTAAACAAAATAAATAAATGGTGTCTTGAAAACGGCTTCAAATTTTCGAAGTCCAAAACTAATTGTATACATTTTTGCAGAACATATAAGCCACATAAGGACCCTGAACTATCTCTAGATGGCACTCCCATCAAAGTTGTAAAGGAGGCCAAGTTCTTGGGATTAATTTTTGACTCGCATTTAACGTTCCTACCACATATCAAATCCCTCAAAACTAAATGCCTGAAGGCACTTGACTTGTTGAAAGTCGTTTCAAATTCTAAATGGGGAGGGGACCAAACTACCCTCCTGCAACTTTATCGATCACTGATCCGGTCAAAACTTGATTATGGCTCCATTGTATATGGTGGAGCCTGTAAAAGCAACCTGAAACTTTTAGATTCTGTTCACCATCAAGGTCTAAGACTTTGTCTTGGCTCCTTTCGAACTTCACCTGTTGACAGCATGTACGTTGAGGCCGATGAGCCATCTCTTGAGCAGCGACGTATCAAACTAGCTTTACAGTATGTAACAAAATTATATTCCAGTGAGTCAAACCCTGCATATAACTGTGTTTTCAGTGCTCTGTGTGAGGACTTATACAATAAAAAATCTTCGCTTGTACCGCCTCTTGGTTTAAGAATTAAACCATTTCTTGCTGCTGCCGGCATTGAGCTGGAAAATATAGCTCCTTCCCGTCTTCTTTCTTCTCCTCCTTGGCAGTTGGTTAGACCCCAAGTGGACCTAACATTGACCACATTTAAAAAATCAGAAACTAATGAATTACAGTATAAACAAGAATATAATCAATTGAAACATAAATATAGCAGTTATAAATCCTTATTTACAGATGGGTCCAAGGACGGTGGCGCAGTAGCTTGTGCCACTGTCATTGGATCCAGAACAATATCTTCTAGATTACCAGACAACAGTTCTATTTTTACCGCTGAGGCTAACGCCATATTAACAGCTCTTAAATATATTCAAAGACGCCATAAACATAAACAATATATAATCTATTCCGACTCTCTTTCTTGCCTTCAGGCGATTAAAAATCTTTCTTGTAAACATCCACTTTTAATTGAAATTATTGAATTATATAATGATCTTGCTACTGGCCAATACGACATCGTCTTCTGTTGGTTACCCAGCCATGTAGGCATTTCAGGGAACACAATGGCCGATTTTGCTGCCAAGGCAGCACTCAACAAATCTGTGACACCACTTCTTCTTCCATACTCAGATTACAAAGCGAATATTAGAACTTATATACGTGATCTGATGCAAAAGAAGTGGGACACCCAAGTAGGTATAAATAAATTACATGAAATAAAACCGTATATTGGTTACACCTACTTGAGCTGTCAGTCCAGATTTGAAGAGGTCGTTATGCAACGATGTCGTATTGGTCACACCAGATATACGCATAAATACCTTTTGAAAGGTGAGGATCCTCCGTTTTGTATCCCTTGTGATGAAAGAATCACGGTCAAGCATGTCTTGCTTGACTGCGTGGAATATTCCATCACAAGGGATACCTATTTTAAATCACGTAGTATGAAGGACCTTTTTACTAATATCAGTTCTCATTTAATTATTGGATTTTTAAAAGAATTAGATTTATTAAATGAATTGTAAATAGATAATTTTTTTATCGGAAGTTTAAATTGGTAACTGTGCTTGTTGGTGGCTGTATCCTCAAAGGGGGTTGAAGTATTGTAAAACTATTGTCCTCCTGAGAGGGTACGTAAGTCCACAAACATTCAAAGTAAATTCAAACTTTCCATGTTTTTAATCGTAGAATAAATGTCTTTTTACTGAATGGCTAGATTTCCAGAATTGCTGACTCCTGAGGGGATGATGTAAATCCAGCTAGGGTCCATGCAGGTAGCCAAGGTACTGTAAGTCCCCATGGTCCCTAGTATGGTGATCTACCTTCAGTTGTTAGCAATCTATAGCCCATTTTTATCTTGTATTGTCCTCTATAGATAAATTGTTTTAGGTATAGTTACTAGTTTTATACTCTACTCTGTGATATTCTAGTTGTTTTACTGTCCTTCGTTGACAGGTTTTATAATAGGCATATAGTTCATTTCAGAATTAAATGTTCTCGTCACGATATGGCTGAGATACTGCCGATGTGACGTTAAATGTTAACTCACTCACTCACTAACTCACTAAAAGGTTTTGACGACGGTGTCAGAATTTAACACTCTTTATACAAACCATAAATGATTGATTTCACCATTTAAACAGAGTTCTGAATATGTCAACACTTAGACATGTAAGCTTTCAAATCTGCTTAACCTGTTTGGTATCAATTTTAATGAAAATGAAAAATAATATTTCACAACACCGGAATATATTTTGTAGGATAAGGCTTTTCTTTTTTTTATTTATTAATACGAATCTATTTCTCTTCATAAGTATGCAATGCAGAGTGCAGAAAGAACTATCTTAGAAAAGGATCAGGCTTGTCCAAATTAAGAGGTGACATGGTAAATATATTTTACAGCAGTTTTAGTTTAAATATTGTTAGAGTTCGTTATGTTGTCATCACAATATTTTCAATAGAATAAGAATTGATTATATTAACAAAAACAATTATAATGAATTGCAAAATATTTCTGTCAACTGTTTTGTGTACACATATACAAAGACGGACACAAATTCAGTGAACAAAACAATTCCTTTGAATTTGTGTACATGTATGATTCAGTAAATTTTTAAATCATTTTCATTAATATTATCAGTTTTACTTGTTATTTAGTTGAATTAAATCGGTGTTTATTAACTAGTTGATATAAAACTGTATATATTAGTTCCACTGAACTGGACATTGTACACGACAGGAACTAACGTTCAAACTGTGATCTTCTACCGTTTATGTACATATTTAACATACGGTGGACTACACTAAGTTCGTGGGTTTCTTCTGTAAGCATAATGTAAACAACTAACACCTTCCAAAGAATAAAAAATAAAAAACGCATACCACACCTCCATGTATGGTATGATGTGTCTAACTGTACATACTGAAACAAGTTTCTCGAAAGCATATCTGGACGATACGCAAAATGTACATCGTAATACTGGAAGCGTAATGATTGGGCGATTGTGTTTACTCTTGTTCAACCGACCTTCACGTAGAAGAAACTGTCTAATATGTATGTATACAGGCCTTCGCAAAACATGACTTGTTAACACTCTCCAATATAACGCACTTCAGCGTCTGTGCAAGTGTATTTTCGAAAACATCCCAACAGATTCTGTTTTCACTGGCAGTGTTTCAAAATTATTACGAGTCAGTGATCAATACTCCCAGTAATTGTCCGATGTCACATTTCCAAGTTTACGTGAAAGCGAATTTCATATCGTGTCAAAAATGGCGATATTTACGATGAAACGTATTTGGAAATGTAATCTTAATCACTCTAGCTTTGACTGATGTAATAGTGAATGAACCTCAAAAACAGCAAATTTCCCACAGAATTTTAAACTGAACTGTATCGGTGTGCGTGACATATTTAGAATTTTAGTGGAATTCAAAGTAAAGGTTGAAGTGGAAGGACATACATGTCCCTATGGCATCCAGGAGTCTAGACGGAGTTGGAGAATGTCTGTCTACACGCAACACAACATACATTATAAGCAGGGTGCACGGTATCTGGGTATTTCTATTTCACACCTAGACTGAGCTGGTGAATATCCATCTATAGATCTACTTAGCACAACAGGATCAGAAAACTGCCGTTTCTCTTTCAAGGTTGCATTTAGCGTTATTAGCTCAGTCTGAGTGCGTCAGTGTCCTGGTTTGACAGAGTGGTCGGAACTATTACATCTGAGTCCCTGACGTCTACTAAGAATCTGCATATATATATATATATCTGAATGATATATTCTGAAAGGGGCTCTACCGCTGTGGCTCGATATTCAGCCATTTTGTGAGAGCTTCGCAGAATCTGCCTGATACAAATTACAACTGTGTTGGCACAAACACTGGCTCAAGTTGACGTGTTGCTTGCCCTTCAGACTGCCTGAAAGACACTGAAGTTTTAATCTGCTTCACATTAGAATTTGTCTAAAATACCGGGTACAGAGTCGTGCAAAAAGTATTAAGACACAATTTACAATTTCATAATTCCTGTTTTTCGCTTTTTATTTATCAAATGGTAACAAATTGATCAACATATGCACAATGCCGAGATTATGCACTGAGGAACTATACGTAATTAAGTTGATAAATATGATGTCATTACTTAAATAGTGGTCGGAAAGTTGAACTGAAATTGTGTGCTCTGAGCAGAGATGATTTTAAATTTCAAATTCAAATTCTATGTTTTATGAAAATAAGCATCTATTCAATTACAACACTTCAACAAAGAGGACGATCTCAATTCTCATCACACCGTAAATGCAGAATACACACCTTATTACATTTACTGAATCAGACTGTGAAAATATGTTTAGGAAATGAAATCTCAATGAAAGCAAACCATACATTCAATGCCTCTGTTATAACTGACTTTATCAATACATACTATTGAAAGGCAAAACATTTGTGGAACCTGAGGCCAGTAATCATAACACTTTAAATATGTCTGTACTATGTATAATTTTCTGATTAAAATTCTTTCTGTTTCAGCCTCGACTGACCTGATCCAGAAATACACGGTTTCACCTGTGCCATTGACGACACAAGACCTACAGGGTAGGTGGGAAAACCCAGCAGACAGGAAGCTCAGTTTTTAATTCTCCCTGCATTTACCTCACTGATGTATATGTCCGTGGTGATTTGGACTTGAGGGATGAATATCACCCGGTATCCATCGACCTTGTCAATCACAAAATTTCAAATTTAATATCAGGACGTGTCACATTTTTCATACTATTAAGAGTTATCTCAATCAAACTGAAAGATATATGGTTAATACTTTTTTCATAAGATATGTATTTAGAATTTAATCATACATAATATTGAAAGGCAAAACATATCTAGAAAGGTGAAAACAGAAATGCTTATGTGCTTTGTTTAGTCTTCTGAAAAACATGTTCCCTGTTTCAGCCTCCACGACTGACGCGAGTCAGGATCTGTCACCCAGCCAGACGGTTCCACCGGCGCAAGTGACGACACAAGACTCTGATGACCACGGTAGGTTGGAAAACCCAGCAACAACAGTTGTACTGACACTATCACCTGGTAAAGTTCAACAAACATCAACACTCTCAAGTCGTACACAAAATAATGCTACAATTTCTGACGCTAACAGAAAGTTACTTATTAAACACGCCATCGTTAATTCCAGAAACCACATGATGACATTCCCGTCATATATGTTGGATTATTGTCAGCCATGATGGAATTGTTCAAATGACGTAGCAATGCCCAAGTCACGTATCAACATGATGTAAACATTGTGGATGTGTGACAAAGATGTCTGATGTACACAGTTTACGTTGTGTTACAGCGACTCCATCAGCAGCAGCAGGCCGCGACCTCTACGACGCCAGCGGGGACGGTGACCTGGAGAGAGTGAAGCGAATCCTGGCAACGGGGAACGTTGAGATCAACTATAGAAGATGGAGCAGTGTGACACCGGTGATGGTGGCAGCATATAATGGACACAGGGACGTGGTGGAGTTCCTGGTGGGTAGAGGGGCTGATGTGTCACTGGTGGACAGTGGCGGTGACAACGTCCTTCACTTCGCCTGTTGGAGAGGGGACCTGGAGACGGTGAAGCTGATCCTGGACCTGAACATGGTGGACGTCAACGCCATTAACAACTTCGGGCGGACAGCGGCCGACTTGGCGAGAGTCCGTGGACATCAGCGAGTGTTGGATCTCCTGGTGTCACGTGGTGCACACTGAAGTCGGTGTTGGTATAGACAGAGACGGAGCACATGTCGTTACTTACACCAACGTCGTGTGTGCCGTTCACGTAGTCGTGTGTCACAATTCACTTGATTTCCTCTTTTTCTGAATACAAATAAAACTTGTTGAATGTATTTTCAGACATTTTTGTCATGTTTTGTGTTTGGAACCTCGCATGATCAGGTAAAAAATTGTGAAGTGAATGTAAACATAAACTATGAGTGATTGTACGTAAACGTCGCCCGTCATGAGATAATAATTATTCTGTGTTAATTTTGTTCTGAGAAACAGCCAACAACAAACTGTTTACATGTCGCTGCACTCTGTGAACTCAGACTGAGCCGAGGTTCATCTAGCTGACGTGGCGCCATTTGTACAGTGACAGTGACGTCACACTGCTGATGACGTCACAATCATACATTGAGGCCAGCTAGAGCGGCGCAATGCTGGTTCTATGCCACACAACATAAGCAGTGTTAGTCAAATACGAGGTCGTTGATATTGCTTAGCAAAGAGAGAACGGACATTTGTAGCTGATTACTGTGTCAAAGGGAAATGCACCTTTTTTGCACTGACTAAACACACAACATTAAGCTGAAAACAACCATCTTCCAAATAATCTCAGTTTTATTTTTCCCTGGATGCCATTAGGACAAATATAATCTCCCTCCTGACATAACATACAGTTTTTAGGCGAAACACAATTTCTGAAAATGACCGATAATAATTATTTACATCGTAAATCTCGCCATTTTCGACAATGACGAAGTCACCTAAGTCTATGTGATTTAAAGAAACAATCTTGGTTAAAACATAAGGATGACTGTAATGTGTGGGTACCTGGTGGCTAATCTTGGCGGGTTTACTGGCAAACTCGGGTGACGAGGCAAAGGTGGTGAGCTCCTCAACAGCACTGATGAGAGGCCGAGATGCTTCTGCACATTGCTGCCGATTTGCATCTGTGAAGTCACTGTCCAGGGCCTGTAAAAATATAGTTAAAGAGCTTAAAGTGTCACTGCAGTGTTATATTGCCTGTACAAACACATCATAGTGTCATATTGCCTGTACAAATACATCATAGTGTCATGTTGCCTGTACAAACACATCACAGTGTCATATTACCTGTACAAACACATCATAGTGTCATATTTCCCTGCATAAACATCACCAGTAATGTGACCTCTGTCTACAGCCTGTGACCTCTGTGACCAGTCTGCAGTCTGTGTTCCCGGACTACAATTTGTGACTCCTGTCTACAATCTCAGTCCCCCGTCTACAACCTGTGACACCTGTCTACAATCTGCAAACCCTGTCTACAATCTGTGACCTGTATGCAACATGTGTTCACCGTCTACAACCTGTGACCCCTGTGTACAACCTGCAAACCCTGTCTACAATCTGGGACCTGTCTGCAGTATATGTTCCCTGTCTACAATCTCTGTACCCCTCTACAATCTGTGATCTCTGTCTACAATCTGTGATCTCTGTCTACAATCTCTGCCCCCCTCTACAATCCATGACCTCTGTCAACAATCTCTGTCCTGTCTGCAATTTGTGACCCCTGTCTACAATCTGCGACCCCGTCAGCAATCTCACCTTGATGGCCTTGACTAGCATGGCCGTGCTGTTAGCCACATCCTTGGCACTCTGTACAAAATGTCTTTTGGCAACTGGGTTGGTTGTCTTAGAGGAGGCTAGCCTGCAGGCGTTACACAGTGCAGATGTGTGCTTGGCGACGACAGTAGCAGCAGACAGCACCTGCAATTGGACATCATCACATCATGAAGAGCCATCACCTCACTGCCTGAGCGCTAAGATCAGGTTTACTTTAAGCCAGTATTTAAAATACTTAGAGTCATGCATATATACAGAATTAGTTACAAATGGATGGAGACTCTTCAGTTTAAGATGATTAAGATGAAATTTCATCTGAAACGTGCTCGCACCTTCGCCAACACACAAAATTGCCCCAACAGAAGAAAAACATGAAATAGCAACAAGAAGAAATGTGCCCAAAGTCTCAAAGTGCAGATAAAGCAACAGTGAAATTTCAGAATATGCGATAACTAATTTACATGAGGAGCATTACCAATAAGTACTCCCAAAGGAGATACATGAGAATGGTTTAAATCTGCAACAATTCACAGTGACCAAATCAACGGAGCTGATCACAAACTAGAAATAGTCACAGAGAAACCTGACATTATTCAATCTTATATTTAAAATATTACAATCTCATATTTATAATTTAAATGCTTTTGTAGAACTGAAGCTAAATAGGTCCTGGTGAAGAAAGGGGGTGGTCATGCAGGTTTTGGTGGGGATGGTAGGTAGGGGTGTCTACTGAGGTTAGGTGTAGGGGGTTATGTCAGGAGGCTGCGTAACGTAAGCAACACAGACAAAGCTGAAACTGACAATACAATTTCTAACGGACATATAAAATGCTTGATGTTTGGCACCAGTTGATAACCATTTGGTGCAGAAGATTTGATTATTGCATTAACTGTATGTGGATAGGTCAGAATTATCGGTCTTGTTTTGTGGGCAAACTAGCATGACATTTTTAATGATCGACCTAAGAAATGATTAACAGAAGTTTATGACATATTTGACATATGTATTCGAAGGGAGTTCCTGACACATACACTGGCAGAACAAATGGACACATACACAGCAATGGTCGTGGGTGAAAGGGTGGTATGGTGTAAACATCAAGAGTACATATCATGTACACTGTGGCTTGACCATCGTCTTCTGGACAGCCACGCAGTCAAGGACTGGTTCCATCACCATTACAGGCATTCAGACACCATTACAGGCATAGAAAACTGGGTTCCATTGTGCCCAGGACTTCCTGTCCTTGGATCTGCATTGTAGCCAAGGGTGGGGTATTACTGCATGGGGTATTGCAAAACCTGTTTTGACCAACAATCTGCAGGGGGTGGACAAGCATAGGGCACTGGATCCTGTTCTGCATTTATCCATTCAGGAGCTAAGCATGGGGTACTGGGGATCTGTTTTGCTCTTATCTGGACAGGAGCTAAGAGTGGGGTTCTGGGGACGTGTTTTGCTCTGATCTGGACAGAAGCTAAGAGTGGGGTTCTGGGGACCTGTTCTGCTCTAATCTGAGCTGGAGCTAAGCAAGGGGTACTGGGGGCCTGTTTTGCTCTGATAAGTGTGATCTCCATACAAGTTGTTTTTTTTCTAACTTCCGATGTACTGTGAGAAGACTGACAAATGCTATTCCACGTCCTACGCCTGAAAATAAGTAATAGATCGTGCTGTAATGCTCTATACTGTGCACATTACGAAGGCATGTAAGGTTGTAGAACAATAATCACAACTTTGCACAAATTCGTCCAAAAGACGTACACATCTTTTTGATTTCATTTTAGCAGCTGAAACATAATGGTTGCGCTCTGTACTATCTGATATAATTTTACTAGTCAGTACGCAAATTTAGGATTGCAGCAGCAATTACTCCCGTGTATTTTCTTTTGTTCGTGAGATCAGGTTTGTAGTACATTCCAGAACTCCTAACAACAGTCCATTTGTATTCCGGTCATTATTTTAGTGTGTGCGTGTTTGAGTGTGCATTGATCCTTGCTTGAGAGTGTGTACGTGCTTGTGCGTGCGTGTGCATGTGCGTGTGTGTATGTGAGGTTATCAATAGTTATTTAGGAAGGAGGTACAGATGGGAGCGATAAACAATACAAACACACGTGGCAAAGTATCTGGTCTACTGGTCTGACAAAAAGTCGATTTATTTTGTCATTTCTTTGAACAATAGAACTTAGTTTTCCGTTACTTGTTCATGACTGATGGGGAAGCTCGCAATACCTCAACGTCAAAATCAACGCTTGCTACAGTCGATGAGTAGGTTACTCGGCACATTGAAATTGTGCGCAGAACATATTCTCCTTTCGTATGCATTTTCTTGTTACAGAAGACGCCAGTTATCAAACCTGAATGTATTGTTTGCTCTGTGTGGTGCTTCCTTATGACAGGAGTCCATAACTAACATTGTAGGTTTATCTGTAAACCATGTGAGGCAGTTCCGTAACATACGCAAAGCTCTACAATACAAATGTGATGAGATATTATGTAGACCTGAGTACGTGGTGTACTAGATGTCAGCTTGGTAATCGCTGGGCTTTGAAAGGGAAATACACACCTTTCCGCATAGATGTTTTGAGAAAACATCCACTGCATGTGTGTTTCAGGAGTTTGTGATTAGACCACAAACCGGGCAGTGTATGACGTAGTCAGTGATTCACATGACGAATGTGTCTTCGGAAACCCTTGATGCTGTCACCAGAACTCTGATTCAGCTTAACTGGAGTTAAGCTGCCTCATGCATATTGTACAGGATTATATGCAACACCTGAGCAAGGTATCATTTTACACTGGCTTTAAACTCGTTGCCATGGATATAAGTTATTATCATCAAACATGTTTTCGTGTCCCTCACAGCACGAGAAACCTATGAAATCGCACATTACACTGCTGGTACACAGACTAATGTGTCTGTTTGGGTACCCTGGACCCTGTTCACAATTCCAACAAGAATAAGCGCAACCTGCAGACGTGGCCATTGCACGATACTGTTCTTCCCTAAGCCTGGACATAACCATTTGGATCGTTGGAATTATCAACCGAGATCTGTTACTAGCATCGTTGGCAAGACCATGGAACGTATGATAAATAATCGCATTGTTTGGTACGTAGTAACCAATAATCTTAGCTATTCAATATGCTTTCCGTAAAAAACTAAAGTACCAGCGATCATTTAATGCGTTTAGTATATGTTGTTAAATACGCCATTATTAAAAAAAATGCAGCATTTAATTCTTTAAATTTAGAAAAAAACTATATTATACTTCAAAGAAACATAATATTTTCAGAGATTTATGTTTGTTTTGAGAGACCGTTTACCACAATTCATATCCGAGATTTTTAAATGACAGGCAATATGAAGTCCTCGTGGGTTCAACCTTATTTGACTATTACAGTCAGGATGTAGGATGTCCTAAAAGGTAATAAACGGGCATGAAACCGCTTGCTGCTATGTGGTCTCTAGTGCTTGAAGTTCAGTGTGAGAGAAGCTGGAGATTTGCGGACAAAAATATATGAGCACTCACAGCTTGGCGCATTTTATCACAATGAAACACGGCAATTTCAACCAAAAACATGTGTAACCAATACTGATGCAGTCGTACACAAGTTCCTATTCACTAACCACAATTGGTACTTCTGACATGGTAGGGGCACCCGTGGCGAGCCACCTCCTCGTGGTGGGTGCTGGGTAACGCCAAGAGCTCGCCGACACCCCCGTAGTGGACCCGGGGGGATATTTGGTCAACCAACCCGTTTGCCGTGGGTTGCGGCCCTGTGTCGGCGGAGGAAGGGATCCTGGTGGTTGAGGGCAATAGGAGCTTGAAGCCATGTTCCTGTTGCCTAGCACACCACTTTGGCCCTGACTTCGCCTAGACGGGTGGTAGAACTGGCCCGGTTCTATCAATCGGCTGGTCACGCCATGCCCTGTGCATAGTAAAAGTTTTTTGCACACTCAACTACTTATTGGGTCTTGGCCATTTCGAGTTTTCATTTCCAAAATATTAACATATTTAATGCCTAGAGTCCTATGCCAGAAGGCGGTGGCTCATGGGCCAATCTGGCAATGTTGACCTCCAAGTTCAATATGTGTCCAATCATTTGTCACGGGCAGAACCACCCTGGCAATTTATTTGGTATACAAATGTTGCTATTTGTGTCATAGTTGCCGGAGTATAGCACCCCTGTATCCCTGGTGTCGGCATCTTGGAGATCCGATGCTATTTGACATCGTCCTTGTTGACACTCCATGGTGGGTGGGGAGTAGGGATGCTGAATTTTTTCCTTCAATCATGGATCCCCAATCATCTGGTTCTTGGCGAAATGAAAAAAAGCGACGAATTGAAAATATTGATGAATCAACAAGAAGTGTTTCTTCCAATGCCGATAACTGGGCACGTTTCTTAGTGATTGAGGCAACAGACAATCTTCCTATTAAATTAAAGCCCTTTGCCATTTCTATGGCTGTTTCAGGTATTTGTGGAGAGGTTCGCAATGTCACCCGTCTTCGTAGTGGTTCACTTCTGGTGGAATGTGCATGGAGACAGCAATCTCTAAATCTTTTATCTATCAAAACATTTGCCAATATTGAGGTTGCTGTGTCCGTGCACAGAACATTAAATTCCTGCCGGGGCATTGTTCGGGACAGGGCTCGCTGCCTGTCTGACATGTCAGAACAAGACATAGTAACTGAACTTCATGATCAGGGATTCACAGCTGTAAAACGGTTCACCGTCAAGAAAGAAGGAATCAGTGTCAATACCAATACATATCTCTTGACGTTTGCTCGTGCATCCTTACCACCTTCAATCAAAGCAGGGTATTTCAATATTGGAGTGGACGTGTATGTCCCCAGCCCGCTTCGCTGCTTTAAATGTCAGAAGTTCGGTCATGGGGTTAGTTCTTGTCGTGGTTCGGCTGTATGTCATCGTTGTGGTGAACAACATGATAATACAGACTGCAACAATGAGTTCAAATGCGCAAACTGTTCGGGATCTCATGCTGCTACATCAAAATCTTGTCCTGTTTGGCAAAAGGAGTCCAAAATAATGAAACTTAAATGTGAAAGGAATATTTCATACTTTGACGCAAAAAAACTGTTGACAGCTGAAACCACATCTCCATTAAATAAGACCTACTCTGCTGCCGTCACTCACGCTGTAATGACATCTCCTGTAAGTTGTCAGACAGACTTGACATGGGTTAAGTCTGCAAAACCCATTACCTTATCCTCAGTTGCAAAACCATCTTCCCCAGTAACTCAATCTACATCTGGATCACAGACTGAGAGACAGCCTGAGCCCAAATCACAATCGTATGATAAACAGACTGACAGTCAAAAACAGAAAGGAAAAAAATTAAATAGGAAATCAATTCCCATCATCCCTTCATCTTCAGAAGTTCCTGTAGAAAACTCTTTTGGGCCTCTGGAGATGGATATTACTCTGTCCTCACAGGACAGCAGGAGGAATTTACCCTCCACACATTCGCGTGGAAGATCACCAAATGAGCCACCATGAACAAGTCCAATCTATTGCAATGGAATTGTAGAGGACTAAAACCTAATTTCAACGAGGTACAATTGCTGATACAGGACTTTCAACCATCTACGCTATGTCTCCAAGAGACATATCTTAAAAATACAGATACCTTGAATTTGAGACAGTACAGCGCTTATCATTCTTTTTCTCCTCCGGGAGATCGGGCTACTGGAGGCTCTTCTATTCTCGTTCATCAGAGCGTAATACATAGCCCTGTTACTCTAAAAACAAACCTTCAAGCAGTTGCTGTTCGCTTGACTTTACATATTGCTTTGACATTGTGCAGTTTGTATATCCCTCCATCTTCCAATATTTGTCAGTCAGATCTTCAAAGTCTACATGATCAGCTCCCCAAACCATGTATTATTATGGGGGACCTCAACGGACACAATCCATTATGGGGAAGTGACCATACTAATAATAAAGGCAAAATCCTTGAGGAATTCATTTCCGATAATAATTTTTGTATTTTCAATGATGACTCAGCTACTTATTTACATCCAGCTACGGGAAAATACTCTTCCCTGGATTTATCACTAGCTGATTCCAACTTATACAATGAGTTTGAATGGCTGGTCCATGATGACCTATGTGGGAGTGATCACTTCCCCACCATGCTGAAAGCCATCAACCCTGGTGATGATCCTCCTGTATCAAGACGGAACTTTGCTAGGGCTGATTGGTCATTATATCAGACACTGTGTGCTGAACACTTGAAGCATGATCTTTTTAAGAACAGTGAAGATCCAATACAGTCTTTTTCGGATATACTAAATGCCATTGCAGACAAAACAATTCCTATGTCCTCTGCAATTCCACATATTCGTAAACCATGGTTTACTGACGAGTGTAAACAGGCCAGAAAATGTAGGAAGAAAGCCGAAAAATATTTTCGCAAACATCCTACAGTTCATAATCTAGAAAAAGTCAAAATTACTAACGCAAAGGCTAGACGTGCTTTTAAACAAGGTAAACGTCAGTCTTGGCGAAATTATGTTTCCAAAATAAATTCACGTACACCAATGTCAAAGGTGTGGAATATGGTCCAAAGAATAAAGGGCAAGGGTTCCAAATCTACTGTGCATCATCTGAAGGACGGGGATGCCATATTAACTAATAAAACTGACATAGCAAATAAACTTGGCGCAACTTTAGCCAAACATTCATCTTCATCAAATTATGTCCCTGAGTTCCAAAAGTATCAGAAACAAGAGGAAAAGAAAAGAATCAATTTTAACTCAGACAATGGTGAAGACTATAACGAATTATTTTCGTTGCATGAGCTCCATACTGCCCTTGAGCAAGCTCATGATACAGCTACAGGAACCGATAATATTCACTATCAACTCCTAAAGCATTTGCCCGAATCATGTTTAGAAGTCCTTTTAGGAATTTTTGATCAAATATGGACGTCGGGGAATTTCCCAACTTCATGGCGTAATGCCATTGTTGTCCGTATTCCAAAGCCTGGCCGGGATCGTACTGATCCGTCTAATTACAGACCAATATCTCTAACCAGTTGTGTCTGTAAAACCATGGAACGTATGGTGAATAATAGATTAACTTGGTATCTTGAAACCAATAACATTATAACAAGTACCAAGTAGGTGTAACCAATATACGGTTTTATTTCATGTAATTTATTGATACCTACTTGAGGGTCCCACTTCTTCTGCATCAGATCACGGATATACGTTCTAATGCAAGCTTTGTAATCTGAATATGGAAGAAAAAGTGGTGTCACAGATTTGTTGAGTGCCGCCTTGGCAGCAAGATCGGCCATCACATTTCCAGAAATACCTACGTGACTGGGTAACCAACAAAAGACGATGTCGTATTGGCCAGTAGCAAGAGTATTATACAGTTCAATAATTTCAATTAAAAGCGGATGTTTACAAGAAATGTTTTTAATAGCCTGAAGACAAGAAAGAGAGTCGGAATATATTATATACTGTTTACGTTTAGGGTGTCTTTGAATATATTTAAGAGCTGTTAATATGGCGTTAGCTTCTGCTGTAAAAATAGAACTATTATCTGGTAATCTAGAAGATATTGTTCTGGATCCAATGACAGTAGCACAAGCCACTGCACCACCGTCCTTGGACCCATCTGTAAATAAGGATTTGTAATTGTTATATGTATGTTTCAATTGATTATATTCTTGTTTATACTGTAATTCATTAGTTTCTGATTTTTTAAATGTCGTTAATGTTAGGTCAACATGTGGCCTAACCAGCTGCCATGGGGGAGAGGAAAGAAGACGGGAAGGAGCTATATTGTTCAGCTCAATACCAGCAGCAGCAATAAACTGCTTTATTCTGAGCCCAAGAGGTGGAACAAGAGAAGACTTTTTGCTATACAAATCCTTATAAAGGGGATTGAAGACACAGTTATATGCAGGGTTAGATTCATTAGAGTATAGTTTTATGATATATTGTAAAGATAATTTGATACGGCGTTGTGCAAGAGATGGTTCATCGGCCTCAACGTAAAGACTGTCAATTGGTGAAGTTCTGAAGGACCCAAGACAAAGTCTTAGACCTTGGTGATGGACAGGATCAAGAAGTTTAAGACTGCTTTTGCAGGCTCCACCATAGACAATGGAGCCATAATCACGTTTAGAACGAACGAGTGATCGATATAAATGGAGAAGGGTAGCTTGATCCCCTCCCCATTTTGAATTTGAAACCACTTTCAACAAGTCAAGAGCCTTCAGGCATTTACTTCTAAGTGATTTAATATGTGGTAAAAACGTTAAGTGTGAATCAAAGATTAGACCCAAGAATTTGGCTTCCTTCACAACTTTAATGGTCGTCCCATCTAGAAACAGTTCAGGGTCTTTATGTGGTTTGTATTTTCGACAAAAATGTATGCAGTTAGTTTTCGATTTAGAAAATTTAAAGCCGTTTTCAAGACACCATTTATTAATCCTGTTTAAACACAACTGCAATTGCCGTTCAATGGTATGCATATTTTTACCACGACAAGAAATATTAAAATCATCCACAAATAACGATCCATCAATTGAATCGTTTAAAACTTTAGATAAACTGTTGATCTTGATGCTAAAAAGAGTGACTGACAAAATACTGCCTTGTGGAACACCCTGATCCTGATTGTAATGATCAGACAGGGTAGAGCCCACGCGGACCTGGAATTGTCTGTTATTTAAAAACTTGGCAATAAATTCAGGCAAACGACCTCGCAACCCGAAGTCATGTAAATCTCGTAAAATGCCATATTTCCAAGTAGTGTCATATGCTTTTTCAACATCAAAAAAGATAGACACAGCGTGTTGTTTGTTAATCAGTGCGTTTTTTACAAATGATTCTAAACGCACTAAGTGATCGACAGTACTTCTGTTTTTGCGGAAACCACATTGTATATCTGTGATAAGGTTATTAGTTTCCAAGTACCAAACAAGTCGACTATTTATCATGCGTTCCATGGTCTTGCAAACACAGCTTGTTAATGAAATCGGACGATAATTGGATGGATCCGTATGATCACGTCCAGGTTTAGGTATTGGTACTACTATGGCGTCACGCCATGACGGAGGAAAGTTACCCGATGTCCAAATATCATCAAAAATATTTAGGAGAGTTTCTAGGCAGGATTCTGGTAAGTGCTTCAGGAGATGATAATGTATGTTATCAGCTCCAGTAGCAGTGTCATGAGCCTGATCAAGAGCAGTATGGAGTTCATGAATAGAAAACGTTTCATTATAATCTTCCCCATTATCAGAATTGAAATTAATAGTTTTCTTTTCTTGTTCTTTTTGATACTGCTGGAATTTAGGTAAATAATTAGAAGAGGAAGAGTGTTTAGCGAGTGTTTCGCCCAATTTATTTGCGATATCTGATTTATCAGTAAGTAATTGATCTCCATGTTTAAGATGATGGACAGTAGATTTAGTACCTTTACCTTTGATTTTCTGGACCATGTTCCATACCTTGGACATGGGTGTCCGAGAATTTATTTTAGATACATAATTTTGCCAAGATTGGCGTTTGTTCTGTTTAAAAGTACGCCGTGCTTTAGCATTTAAAATTTTAAATTTATTTAAATTATGCACCATAGGATGGCGACGGAAATAATGTTCTGCTTTTTTCCTTGCCTTCCTAGCTTGTTTGCACTCATCGTTGAACCATGGTTTTCTTATGTGTGGAACTACAGAGGACTTTGGTATACACTCATCAGCTATGGAATTCAGTTCATCCGAAAAGCATTTAATAGCATCGGGAACGTCAATAAAAAGTTCAGGTTTAAGTTTTTCAGCACACAGTGTTTCATATAAAGCCCAGTTAGCCTTTTTAAAATTTCGTCTTGATGACGGAGGAACATCGGATGTAGTTACAGCTTTTAACATAGTAGGAAAATGGTCACTTCCACAGAGGTCATCGTGGACTGACCATTCGAATTCATTTAGTAGTTTGGAAGTTGTCAGAGACAAGTCAAGAGCAGAATAGGTCCCTGTACCAGGATGTAAATATGTGCTGGAACCATCATTATAAATACACAAATCATTGTCAGAACAAAAGTCCTCCAACAATTTCCCTTTAGTGTTAGTAGTTATACTACCCCAGAGTGGGTTGTGGCCATTTAAATCTCCCATTATAATACAGGGCTTCGGGAGCTGATCATATAGAGCTTGAAGATCAGTTTTAGCAAACGTCGAAGACGGAGAAATATAAAGAGAGCATAGCGTAAACGCTACATGTAACGTAATTCTCACTGCAACAGCCTGCATATTAGTATTAAGTGAAACAGGGCTTTGAATAACGTTTTGTTTGACTAGAATGGATGATCCGCCAGTGGCCCGATCACCCGGAGGTGCAAAACAATGATATGTGTTAAACTGACGAAAATTAAATGTATCTGTTTGTTTTAAATATGTCTCTTGGAGACATATCGCTGAAGGTGTAAAATCTTGGACTAATAGCTGTAATTCATGTAAATTAGTCCTCAATCCTCTGCAGTTCCACTGTACAATATTATTGGAATAAACTATCTTTTAGGGGGATTTATTGGGGATCTACCCCGCACTCTTTTGGAGGGCGACAAGCTATGTGCCCTAGAATGGACATTTTCAGAAACGTCCATTTCTTCAAGAGACCCATATTTATTGTACAATTGAATTTTATTTTGTGATCCTTTAGGAGCTCTGCCACTTTGTTGTTTTGAAGCATCAGGCTTTGGCTTCGGTTTACTTTTCACCGTTTGTTGACTCTCAGCTGTAGATTGAGACTTTGAGTGTGACTGAGATGCTGATTTATGATCAGACGAAGTCTTTGAGGTATTAGGAAGTGATTCCTCAGTCTGTGATGATATAGCAGTGCACAAATGTTGTGGAGAGTCGCAATTGACCCAAGTCAAGGTAGTTTGTTTTAGAACTAGGCCCCAATGATGTTTTTGCTACTGTAGCATAACTTTCTGAAAGTTCAGATCTCTTTACCAGTTTTTTGGCCTCAGAAAAGGAGATATTTTGTGTAAATTTTATTTTATTGATCTCCATTTGCTCTTTCCAAATAGGACACTGCTTAGAAAAGGACGAATGGTCGCCTGAGCAATTGGTGCATTTTTTATAATCACTGTCACAATCTTCTGTTGTGTGTGTCTTCTCACCACAGTGAGCACACACAACAGACAATGTGCAAGTATTCACACCGTGTCCATATTTCTGGCATTTAAAACACCTGAGCGGGTTGGGGATGTACGTATCAACTGGAATGTTACAGTAGCCTGCCTTCACTGATTTGGGTGCATTTGGAGATGAAAAAGTAAACAGGTATGTATTCGTTTTGATGGTTTCGTTGTTTCTCCGCGTTGAAAAGCGCTTGACATAGAGCACACCTTGATCCTTCATTTCAGATCCTATATCAAGTTCCGACATATCATCCAACAATCGATCACGATCTCTCACAATACCTTTACTTGTATTCAAGGTCTTGTGAGCAGAGACCGTGACCGGAATGCCCACGAAAGATTTTATGTTCATGAGGTTCGTTGCTTGTTGTTTTTTCCCGCATTCAACTAGCAGGGCACCCGAACGCAAGCGTCTAATGTTTTTCACCTCCCCTGCAATACCCTGAATACCCTTGGACACAGCAAAGGGGTTCAGTTTTAACGGTGTCTTGTCAGGTGTCTCAATCACAATGAATCGTGGCCAATATTCAATCGATGCAGATGGTCTCAGGTCAGTATCAACAGGGTCAATATCAAGTGGACGTTTTGTTTTTTTAAGTGGTATTTCGTAGGCCATGGTTAAGGTAATATGGTTCATCATCCGAGCTCCCCACCCACCACGGAGTATCACAAGGACAATGCTAAAGCAAGCGGGCCTCCAGCTCGCAGCACCAAGGATACCCGGATGATATACTCCAGCAGAAGAATTAAAAGATTAATAATTCTACCAGATTGGCCCATGAGCCATCGCCTTCTGGCATAGGATTCTAGGCAAAATACAGAGCAACATATTTCAAATTCAAAAATGTTTTAGATTATAAAGCCAAGTCCAAATTTACAACAATTCCAAATGGTGTATGTGCATTGATAAATATAATAATACCCCATGCACAGGGCTTGGCATGACCAGCCGATTGGTCGAACCGGGCCCATTCGACCACCCGTCTAGGCGAAGTAAGGGCCAAAGTGGTGTATTGAGCAACAGGAACACGGTTGCAAGCTCCTATTGCCCTCAACCACCAGGATCCCTTCCTCCGCCGACACGGGACGCAACCCACGGCAAACGGGTTGGTGGACCAAATATCCCCCCGGGTCCACTACGGGGGTGTCGGCGAGCTCTTGGCGTTACCCAGCACCCACCACGAGGAGGTGGCTCGCCACGGGTGCCAAAATGAGGAAAGAAGCTAAAGAGACTGGTGGTAATGAGAGTTCGCTGACAACATCGTCCCTGTCGCAGGGGGCGTTAACGACAGCGACAACGACGTATCCAGGAACTACACCAGGTGAGGCTTTTAGCAGAGATTTGGTTAAAATATTGATATTCCAACCCAAACATATGCGAAAAACATTAGTATTTAGTTGTAATTTATTCAATTTTCTTATAGCCATACCACATACTTACTGACTATGTGTCTTCTGCTTTTGAAACAATATGTTGGAGGTAAACCTTCTGCGTTTTTATGGAAACCATTCATTTCCGAATATGACAGTCTTTGAACTGACCATATTTCAAACGCATGTTTACCAGTAGAATTTGTGAACACAAAGGCTAAGCCATTACAGGGCATTTTCAAATACTGATCACAACATGCAGATTTTATTGTGCATGTGAACATAATGTTGATAGGACATATATTTTATTGGGTATGTGTACATATAAGATAGTGTGTATTGTAGATACGTGCAGTGTGGAGTTTATTGTACATTTGATCATTAGGCTAAAGGGACATGCCACTGGTGCATGTCCTGCACAGTGTTTGTTGGACATACAGCCAACCAGGGGCTTACAAAACATGTGAACGTTGAGCTTACAATGTATCTGGACATATGATTTCTAGATTTCCACGTGTCTGTTCCTTGCTCTCCTTGTTTCTGTTGTGTATCAATTCCTTGATAACGATGATAGGAACTACACCGAAACGTCGAATCTATCTGAGCAAGAATATGTCTGTCCATGAAAAGTGATTTCTTTTGAGTTTATCATACGTCATATTTGAGATTAGGCATTCTTAGTAAATTCCATGCGTTGTACAAGATGGGATTGAGATTTTTGACAACACAAATATTTAGCAGATACAGAGAGAGGTCACGTGAATGTAAAATAACAGTAACAGATGAATTATGTCAATCACCCGCTACACGTAACCTACGCGATAAACATGGGCATAACTAAAATCTATTTTTGTTTATGTCTGTAACGGTTTGTGATGCATGAAATATAAAATTACTGTATGGATAAATAATGCAAAAATTACTACAAAGTTCTACAATGACTGCATTTTAATTATCCTGAATTACGGGTATAAATAAAATGTTTTGCTTTCTAAACTTTTATTACAGGTAATAATATTAAAATATGAATTTATTAAATGTACTACGTGCGACACAGAAGAAGCAAAACTACCATTAGTTTAAGTACGTATGCAAGGGCACTTTCCAAATTCTATTTTTCATTACACAGCTAAACAACACATATTCACCTTGATAATATATATTCAATCTCTAGCATAATTACTGGCACTGTTAAGTGTCGTCAGCATCAAATGGTTTACATTTTCCTGCAGTGTCTACATACATCTTGTCTTCACAATGGTCAGATTATTATAATAGTCATGACAAGGCTCATTATTATCTTTTTGGAGCTAGCTCTTCACGGTTTGTTGCACTACATTGATTTTATTTTCTAATTCTTACACAAATATATTAATAAAGTCAAGATATTTTCCCACTTTACAATATATCTGCACTGTACAGTGTTGTAGTTCTATCTGAGTTTTTGTGTGCCTTGCAGGTGTACTTTAATATTACATTACACATGCATGACTTTATTCAGTCACTGTACATATGATCTATTAAATTTGAAATTTGTTCATTGACTATTTATATTAAGAGCTGTAAGTGGGATAAGTATTTTATTTCAAGCCATGACGACTGGTGTTTCTGACGCAACCGACTAACTGCTTGGATAATAGGTGTATTGCTTTAGTTTAAGTATATTTAAAACCAAGATGGATTCAGAGGAGTGAGGAACTGCTGCTCAAAACGTAACTTATATATATCTAACTAAATGTTACATTCTTTATGGAATTCTAAACTAAAAAGTCAAACTAAAACGTGTCAGTTAATGGCTTTTCGTCGTAAAGGAGAGTTTTTATTTAATGAAGGTGACCAGGGCAATGAGTAAGCTTGGTTCTGTCTGTACACTTAGAAAATTGTCGCAACACACATTGAGTCGGGAACCAGACCAGAAGCGAGAAGTTGGACCGTCGCTTATATCATTTCAAAATGAGAGTTATTGTTAGAAAATAATTCTTGAGATGGTGCGCGCGCATTTGACCTTCAGTGTGACGCTTCACTCTCTTTTGGCAAGACGCTTGGTGATCAAGTTTAAAGCATACGACGCATTTGCTAACTGATGAGCAACATCATTTTTAAGTTGATTGCTGTCTTCTTTTACCTGACGGAGTTAGTTATATACGACCAGAATTCAGTTTGTTCCGACCACCATGTCCGCTGTAAGCCGCCATGATGGCTGATGAAATTGACTTGAATGAGAATCTCCTCAACGAGGATAGTGATAGCGACTCTAACATTCAACAAAGCCAAACAAAAACATCACTTAGCAAATTGGCGAAACCAGTGCCAACAAGTGACATTGCTGAAACCCAAAAAACTGTGCAAGTGGGACAGGGCGAGCAACTTGATAAAGTTTCATGTTTTATGAAGAACATGAGTTCTGTTTGGAGGAAGGCCCATCATCCATCGTGTAGTTACACACGGAAACGAACTGCTAATGACAGTTACCACAAGTCGCACAAATATGCTCGATATGACACTGTACCTTCCGACAGTACAAGTGAAGAATGTCGAGAAGGGAGCTGTGAATCTAGCGACGACGCTGAAGCGCTCGTAAAATCTGGATCTCGACCTGATGAAATCCCTGTCAAACCTAGCAAATCTCGCTGAACTGGACCAGGAGCTTGAATGTGTTCAGACGGGGCCAGATGTGAATGTCAGAGTGGCTAGTGTGATTAACAAGCAGTGGGACAAACGTCTCGATCAGAAAATCCTGAAGGAGAAAATGAACAAATATATCCGACCAGGCAATGCAGAATTCATACGAACCCCACGAGTGAATGGACCTGTATGGAAATGACTCTCAAACAATCATAAGCGCCGAGACAATCGCATGCAGAGTATTAAAAAACTTGTGAATCAGTAGGGGCAAACTTGTCCTATTGCTTGAATGAGTTATACTCCAAACCGAAACCTGAAGAAATGGCCATGGACATGCTTAAAACTCCTGTAACTGATGCTATGACTATGTTGGGTACGGTTCAATATGATCTGTCTTTGAGGAGAACACATGAGACCTGCTCTACACCCAGACTATAAAGGTCTGTGTAATTCTGATCCCCCTATCACTGCTTTCTTATTTGGAGACGATCTGCAAAAGGAAATGAAGGACGATATTGAAACAAACAAACTGGGATCAAAAGTCTCCAAGGCGCAGTACATGTCCAAGTCACAGTATGAGGGAGACTACTCGTCCCACAATAAACAACGGGATTTTCGTCCAGGACGGAAACCCCCACATCGGAAACGTCCACAGAAGTCCCGACTAAAGATGACAGTCAACAATAGACACACTTGTTGATAAGGTGAGTGTCCTTATCATTTATAAAGATATCAATGATCTGAAATGCTCTGTTGAAACACTTTTTTCGAAATTTGAAGGCGTCCAACTTGCAAATTATGTCGATCAGTTGGACATGTTGATAAATGACCCAGAGATCCTTGACACAGTAACTGGCATGCATGTTGAATTTGATAGTAAACCCTCAATGAGTTGCTAATCCACCAAGTTTATGGTTCTCGGAATTTAAAGAATGTAGTATTGAAACAATAAAAAATGGTGATTTTATATCCAACATCTTTTTAAGAGGAAAGCGAGATGGAAGTTATCGCATGATTCTCAATTTGAAACCATTGAATAAAAGTGTCAAGAATTATATTAAAATGGAAAAACTGCAGTCGGTTTTGAAACTGGTCACAAAAAATTGTTGCATGGCATCAATTGATATGAAAGATGCCTACTATTCCTGTCCGATTGCCACTGAACATCAAAAATGCCTTACATTTGAGTGGAGAGGGCAGTTTTAGCAGTTTGTTTCCTTCCAAAATGGTTTAGCATTTGTCCAAGGAAATGTACTAAACTTATAAGAACAGTGTTTACGCATTTGAGACACAGAGGTTACTTATCAACAGTTTACATTGATGGCATGTACCTGCAAGGTGAATCTGAAAGTGACTGTATCAATAATGCCTTAGAAACTGCAGATATTTTAACAAAATTGGGTTTTAAATTCAATTCAAAATAGGCTGGGGAACAATGCTGGACTCTGTTAGAGCAGGTGATAAGTGGACTGAAATTGAAAACAAATCACCACTTGAAATACTTGGTGTTTAGAGCAGTTTTAATAGCATTGAAGGTATTTCAGTCAGATTTGGAAAATAAGCATGTGAGAATTATGTCTGATAGTATAACTGTTGCATCATATCTGAACAATATGGGCACCTCTCATTCTCATGAATGTAATTCAATCAGGAAAGAAATTTGGGCGTGGTGTGTTGAAGGTGATATTTGGATCAGTCTTGGTCATATTGCAGGGAAAAATAATCATCAAGCTGATCAAGAGTCAAGACAAATTAGAAAGCCTACAGACTGGAAACGTAATTCACAAATGCTCTCCTCAGTTCTTAATATGCTGAGATATCCCCTACATAAGACATAATCATCAGTTTGAAAAATACATGTCGTTTAAACCAGATCCAGGTTCATGTGCTGTTAACTGTCTGATTGAACCAATGAAATCACTGTTTTTCTCCTTTCAGTGTGATATCACAGACTCTTCAAAAGCTGGAGAGGGAGGGGCGACGGCTACCATGTCACCCGGAGGAACATCACTATCCACACAAGTCTCTCTGACTCCTAATCTGCCTATTGTCAGGTGACAGCTCCATAAGACTTTCAGAGGACGCTATCCAGCATGTCCTCCATGCTTGGTGAACCACAACACAAAAACAGTATCAGACCTACCTTAAAGAATGGGAAGTTGTCTGTAAGTCCTCAGGGTATGATCCATTTTCGGCCCCTTTCTGTACAGGGGTTAACTGTCTTGTAGAACTTAGTCGGAAAGTAGGGTACAGTGCTGTTATCACGTATACTTTAGGGGTGCAAACGCATAAATCACTCATTGACATCCTTATAAACACCGTCATAAAAACTACTCATTTCGATCTTTAATTACCTTAAATCGACCTTTTTGACAACAGTGCACAATTCTTCAGCCGCAGACGAAATATCAACCAATCAGAGCGGCACGTCTCCGTGATGTAATTGTAAGTATAGATATGAGGGTCTATACAGAATTCATCTACATTTGAGGGGGGAAAACTAATTCGTTTACAGGTTTGTACAAACCTGAAATTGCGACAGCTGTTGTGAAAAATGAAAGCTATATGTTCTCAAAATCCACTATCATTTAGTTTTGTCTCCTGCTTTGCCTAGTTTCTGAGTTACAACCCCTGTTTTCATGGACGATTCTGTGAAAATTACTTGGTGTCTCTAGGTTGTAATCCGTGTTATGTGGTGTAAACCTACACGTTATTTGTCGACATTCACTTGATGCTCGGTTAATGAATTCATAACAGGTATACTTAGTGATAATGTCACTCAGATTACCAGACAAAGGTCCCCATTTTGCATTTCTTGTGTCTGGATCGATCAAACGATTAACCGACAACACACTGATTAATTAACTACTTGTATGCGGATTTAAATGGGGATTTGTCAAAAGGTACTGTTTATGTATGTGCACTTACTAATCTATACTAAATACACACTGTGTCTATGTGAAAACAACACCCTTCTTTCAAAGGATTAATCGCCAATACATTGATTGATTGTTCATTACTGGCTAACTAAATTACTTTTTAAAAAGAATGACGCACATTATGCAATTAGTTGCCAGGTGTGCTATCTCGGGTGACCAATGAGACTACATACCAATGTGAAAAACCTGAAACGATACATCACGTTTTCCTATAGTAAACTGTTAAACAAAACATCACTTGGAAAATCTGCAGATGAATTATATATCAATCGTTTTTGTGGATATTGATAGATACATTCCTTGAACAAGGTGATAGCCTGACGTTGCTCCTATAACTTTAATTTGTTTTAATTTTAATATTTACGTTTTGTTTTTATTAAGTTGTCGTAGCTTTCAACTGAATCATTGTTTTCGTAACGAAGTGTAATGATACAGACGACATGCACTTGGGCGTGCGTGCGAATTATGATTCTTATAGGTAAATTATAAAATGTCTAAATATTACATTCCTGTTATACATAAGCAGATCGCTTATTTTTGTTAACTCATTAAGGCCGAGAGACGCATATGTGGGGCAAATTAATTAGCTTCTCACAGCGAGAACCGCGTGTTGGGGGTTATATAAAGCACCTCTTATTCAGCGAGAGACGCATATTGGGGGTGATAAAAACACCTCCCATTCAGCGAGAGCCGCGTATTGGGGGTTTTGAATTTTAAATTCGTATTGTACCTATTAATTCAATCAATTTAGCAGTAATGATCAAAGATTACCTTTTGTTACGAGAGAGGTTACTTTCTGTGTTAATCAGAAGAACTATTAATGTGTTCTGATAACAATTGCTTGCAATGTCGGGGTCTTATACAGGCATGAAGACATGTCTGCAAGAAAGGGGATTATGAGATGTTGTTACAGGAGGTAAGTGTTTGTTACTCGTCATTGGGAGTGAGTACTAAGATACTATGTTTGCACATTGATTGAATTAACGGTGACAAGTTTACAAAACCTTCTAAATTAAATCATTCATTCATTCATTTTGTGGAGTTCATTGTCAATCTTCTGAAATTCGTTTGTTTTCAAAACAAATATAAGTACGCCCATCTTCATAAATATTTGGGGAGATTCAACTGCAAGTGTATACATCACAATAAATCAGTATCGTGTAACTTATTTTAATTCTATAATACATGTACTTGAATTGTGATATTTATTCGTAACGATGTGCAGATTATATTGAAATGCAAGCCGTTATGTTTGATGTACAGGTAGTGTGCGCAAAATGTATATGCAAATAAATACTAACTCTACTCAATGGTTGGATTGGGTTATCCAGGGTAAAAATAATCGGATTGTAGCGCTTTGAGCGCTTTAAAGAAACATAAACTCATCAAAGTGCTTGTTGGTCTTACATGTACATTTCAGGCATCCTTACGATTATGTATGTTCACGATACGCAAACTTTTTCATGATAGCTAGAGTTGATAAAGCCGAAATCTAGCATATCGATTGGTCAACGATCTAACCAATAGTCAATCTGTATCCACGCTGTCTAGTGACCGAACGTGCTCTTCAGAAATTTAGCCCACGCTATCTTACGATACGATTGGTCATAGATAAGAAATCATCCACTATATTGAACAGTTGAGATACAAAACGTCCTATTCGGGAACTTTGATGACGCCCATCTCATGACCCATTGTCTTATGTATGTGTAAGGAATAGCTTTATACAATATGCATGTATGTATGTTCGCGTGATAACGTATATTTTCTACCAACCAAAGTGACAAACTGTGAATCTGTTCCATGTAAGTCACACATTAGCTTATTAGTACTTACCTTAAAATATTCAGTATATACTAGCAACGTATCAACGAAAACGCTTCTTTCATAGAAGATAATAAGGCATGTGCATAAATTCTTTTTTACTGCCATTGACATACATGTTTTTTAACAATTTAACCTCACACAATGATATGAAAGGGGCAATATGTTTAATTATGTCTTACATACAAAGAATACAAACCAAACATGTGTTAAGGAAATGCACATGCACCAAGATTATTCGGCATGAGCGTAAATTCTTCTTACTGCCATTGACATAGGTGTTTTGAACAATTTAACCTTACACAATGATATGAGAGGGACAATTTGTTTAAGTATGTCTAACATACAAAGAATACAAACATGTGTTAAGAAAATACACACGCCACCAAAAGTCTACAAGAGAGAGTGTAATAAAATTACGTAAAACGTTACATATGTGACATGTATTGACTCCTGCTTTCTTTCAACATATACCTTTACAACGCAATTAAACAATTAAACAATCAGGACTTGCTCGTATGACGAGACAGTTTCCTGTAATCTACGAAACCAGCCAGGGATATCAGGCGTGATTAGCCCTAATTAGTCTCGCCACAGCCGGCCAGGCAATGAGCACGGGGTTCCAGGTGTTGAGCAGTGAAGTGGCTCTCGGGCTTAATGAGTTAAGTTTCAAAATGCATACACGTATGATTATAAAGTCATTAGGATTAAGAGACCAAGTATAAAGACGTATATTGACAAGTGTCTACATACTGATGAGTGAACTTTTGCAAACCAAGTAAATTTAGCAAGTGAGGAAATTTATCTTCACTCGACCCCGACCTCGCATATGTTATGTTTCAGGTTGTGTCATGCAAACTCCTTTTGGTCCTGATTCAGATACATATTTAACTACTAGTAAAAAGTAGTTTTGATTTTATATCTTGATGAAAGCAAACCATAGTCTTAGTAATTCTAACGGACTTTAACTCGTGAACTCATGATTTGCAAAAATGGCGGAGCCCTGTCTGGGGATAAATGCTATTTGAGAGTGTTTTCACCGACTCAAAATTACTTTTCACTGGTAGTAAAATATCTATTTTATTGATAGACATTAGGGTTTTCCATGACATCGCTTAAAACATAACAATTTCACTCTTGGAAGCGAGGCGGGGGTCGATATAATATTACTTATGATAATATTGTCACTTCGACCACAACCTCGCTTACGAGAAAGAAAGCGTAATATTCATACAAAATCCTTTCGGTCAGCAATGTGTGGTAAGCAGTTTTGATTTTATAATGAAACTTGAACTCCAATATCTATCCTGGAAGCATGGTAGGGGGGAAACCATCCGATTTAGTATATGCCACTGGCTTCCACAAGGCTCGTTTCGCACACACAAATAACCAGTTTAAGCACAAATACAGGGTCCGCGGAAATCTGTGCATAGTGACACCATCACCCGACCCCCAGGAGCAACTGCCGGCAACACAGCAATTCGGCATGTCTTTGGTGACGTCGAGGAATCAGCAAAATGACGAGCTTCCTACATATTTTCTATACAACTATCTGAAAATCGTTCCTTCTATAACGTCACTGCAGGGCTCTGGTGAAAGAATTACGTAACCTGTCTGTGGTTTCGTTTGCGGGCGAGAGAGAAGCAGGCGGAGTTTTAGCAACTTTTAAGTGCTTGGTATTAATTACCCACAAGGGTTTTATGTAAAAACAAAAAAAAGAAAGAAAAGAAAAATATCGTGTTCCGTTTATGACTAACCAGAAATCTTTCATATGCAGTGGTAAAAAGAGTACCAGAAATTTAGTTTATTTGTTCTTTAATACAGCGAGATGTGTACTTTCATCTGTGATTATCATGCTAGATGGTTCAGCCTTTGGTTAACACTCCATTGTGAAAAGACTATTGAAAGGGGTATTTGAGTGTAAACCAGCATTACCCAAATGTGTGCAGGTCTGGGATCTTAATATTGTACTGTTGCATTTGAAAACTTTTCCTTGTTATGAGTCAATCTCATTGAAACAATTGACACTTAAACTTGTCATGTTATTAGCCATCATTTTAACTGGACAGAGATGCCAATCTCTGCATTCGTTGACTGTAGATTCATTGAAATTCAGTGCGGAATAGCGTCTTGTGCATATTAATAAACTGTTAAAGCAGCCCAGAGCTGGGTTTCACCAGAAACCTGTTTTTCTGAAGACATACGAAGCAGACTCAAGTTTGTGTGTTTTAAAATGTTTGCAAGGTTACATTAAGGCCACTGCAACCCTAAGGAAGGGTAGAAGTGAGTTATTTTTTAGTTACCAGAAACCATTCAGACCTGTTAGTGAGGACACTTTTTCCAGGTGGATACATCTGGTATTGTCTGCAGCAGGTGTGACCACAGAACTGTATGGAGCTCACAGTACACTGTTTCCAGGTGGATACGTCTGGTATTGTCTGCGGCAGGTGTGAACACAGAACTGTATGGAGCTCACAGTACACTTTTTCCAGGTGGATACGTCTGGTATTGTCTGCAGCAGGTGTGAACACAGAACTGTATGGAGCTCAAAGTACACTGTTTCCAGGTGGATACGTCTGGTATTGTCTGCAGCAGGTGTGACCACAGAACTGTATGGAGCTCAAAGTACACTGTTTCCAGGTGGATACGTCTGGTACTGTCTGTAGCAGGTGTGACCACAGAACTGTATGGAGCTCACAGTACACTGTTTCCAAGTGGATACGTCTGGTACTGTCTGCAGCAGGTGTGAACACAGAACTGTATGGAGCTCACAGTACACTGTTTCCATAGTGGATACGTCTGGTACTGTCTGTAGCAGGTGTGACCACAGAACTGTATGGAGCTCACAGTACACGAGCAGCTTCCACCTCTCCTTCAGTGAGTGAGTGAGTGAGTTAATATTTAACGTCACATCGGCAATATCTCAGCCATATCGTGACGAGAACGTTTAATACTGAAGTGAAATTATATGGATACTATAAAAAACCTGTCAACGACGGACAGTAAAACAACTAGAATATCACAACTGGGATTAAAACTAGTGTGGAATGTTAAAACTAATATCACTATTCGGACAATACAATATAAAATCAGGCTATAGATTGCCAACAACTGAAGGTAGATCACCATACTAGGGACCATGGGGACTTACAGTACCTTTGCTACCTGCATGGACCCTAGTTGGATTTACATCATCCCCCCCAGCTGTTAGCAATTTAGTCATATCTAGCCAAAAATTAAAAATACACATATACCACGACTAAAAACAGTGGAAGTCTAAACGTACAGGAAATGTTTTGGGGCTTACGTACCCTCTCAGGAGGACAATAATTTTACGGTACTTCAACCCCCTTTGAGGGTACAGCCACTAACAATTCTAGTTTCTAATCTAAACTACCATGAATTAAAATACAGCTATCTACAGAACATAATAATCAAAATTCAAAGATGAAATCAATTTCTTTTAAAAATCCAAGAATTAAATGAGAACTTACGGTGTTAAAAAGATCCCTAATTGTTTTTACATTGAAATATTTATCCCTTATGATGGAGAATTCAACACAGTCAAGCAAGATATGCTTGACCGTGGTTCTCTCATCACAAGGGATGCAAAACGGAGGATCCTCACCTTTCAATAGGTATGAATGAGTATATCTAGTATGGCCAATACGACATCGCCGCATGATTACCTCCTCAAATCTGGACTGACAACCCAAGTAGGAATAACCAATATAGGGTTTTATTTCATGTAATTTATTTATACCTACTTGGGTGTCCCACTTCTTCTGCATTAGATCACGGATGTAAGTTCCAATGCTAGATTTATAATCAGTGTATGGAATAAGAAGTGGTGTCACAGATTTGTTGAGTGCTGCCTTGGCAGCAAGATCGGCCACCGCGTTACTGGAAATGCCTACATGGCTGGGTAACCAACAGAAGACGATGTCGTATTGGCCAGTAGCAAGATTATTATACAGTTCAATAATTTCAATTAAAAGTGGATGTTTACAAGAAATATTTTTAATAGCCTGAAGGCAAGAAAGAGAGTCGGAATATATTATATACTGTTTACGTTTCGGGTGTCTTTCAATATATTTAAGAGCTGTTAATATGGCGTTAGCTTCTGCTGTAAAAATAGAACTATTATCTGGTAATCTAAAAGATATTGTTCTGGATCCGATGACAGTGGCACAAGCTACTGCGCCACTATCCTTGGACCCATCTGTAAATAAGGATTTGTAATTGTTATATTTATGTTTCAATTGATTATATTCTTGTTTATACTGTAATTCATTCGTTTCTGATTTTTTAAAAGTCGTTAATGTTAGGTCGACCTGTGGCCTAACCAACTGCCAAGGGGGAGAGGAAAGAAGACGGAAAGGAGCTACGTTGTCCAGCTTAATACCATTAGCAGCAATAAACGGCTTTATTCTGAGCCCAAGAGGTGGAACAAGAGAAAACATTTTGCTATACAAATCCTCATAAAGAGGATTGAAGACACAGTTATATGCAGGGTTAGATTCATTAGAGTATAGTTTTGTGACATATTGTAAAGATAATTTGATACGGCGTTGTGCAAGAGATGGTTCATCGGCCTCAACGTAAAAACTGTCAATAGGTGAAGTTCTGAAGGACCCAAGACAAAGTCTTAGACCTTGGTGATGGACAGAATCTAATAGTTTCAGGTTGCTTTTGCAGGCTCCACCATATACAATGGAACCATAATCAAGTTTGGATCGTACCAATGATCTGTATAAATGAAGGAGGGTAGTTTGATCCCCTCCCCACTTAGAATTGGAAACAACCTTCAGCAAATCTAGTGCCGTCAGGCATTTAACTTTAAGAGATTTAATGTGTGGTAAGAAGGTTAAATGAGAATCGAAAATTATACCCAAGAATTTAGCCTCCTTTACAACTTTGATTGGAGTACCATTTAAAGACAGTTCTGGGTCCTTATGCGGTTTATATTTTCTACAAAAGAGAAAATTTAAAGCCGTTTTCAAGGCACCATTTATTTATTTTATTTAAACACAACTGTAATTGCCGTTCAATGGTGCGCATATTTTTACCACGACAAGAAATATTAAAATCATCCACAAAAAGTGATCCATCGATTGAATCAGTTAAAACCTTTGAGAGACTGTTGATCTTAATACTGAGAGTGACAGACAAAATACTGCCTTGTGGGACACCCTGATCCTGAGTATAATGGTCAGACAGGGTAGAACCCACTCGGACTTGAAATTGCCTGTCATTTAAAAAGTTGGATATAAATTGAGGCAGGCGGCCTCGTAATCCAAAGTCATGTAAATCTTTTAAAATCTAGATCGAAAAAGATTGAGACATCATGTTGTTTATTAATTATGGCATTCTTAACAAAAGATTCCAAACGCACTAAATGATCGATGGTACTTCTGTTTTTACGGAAACCACATTGTATATCTGTTATTAGGTTATTAGTCTCCAAGTACCAAACAAGTCGATTATTTATCATGCGTTCCATGGTTTTGCAAACGCAGCTCGTTAGTGAAATTGGTCTATAATTCGATGGATCAGTATGATCACGTCCAGGTTTAGGGATGGGTACAATTATGGCATCTCGCCACGAGGGAGGAAATTTTGCAGTTGTCCAAATGTCATCAAATATATGTAAAAGTGTCTCTAAACAGGATTCTGGCAAGTGCTTCAGAAGTTGATAATGTATACCATCAGCACCGGAAGCAGTATCGTGAGCTTGGTCAAGGGCAGTATGAAGTTCATGTATCGAAAAGGTTTCATTGTAATCTTCCCCATTATCTGAAGTAAAATTAATATATTTCTTTTCCTGCTGTTTTTGATATTTTTGGAATTCAGGTACATGATTTGATGAGGAAGAATGTTTCGCCAAAGTCTCACCAAGTTTATTAGCAATATCTGATTTATGAGTCAATAACTGATTCCCATCTTTAAGATGGTGAATACTAGATTTAGAGCCCTTACCTTTTATTTTCTGGATCATGTTCCATACCTTTGAAATTGGCGTACGTGAATTTAGTTTTGAAACGTAATTTTGCCATGACTGGCGTTTATTTTGTTTAAAAGTACGCCTTGCTTTAGCATTTTGGATTTTAAATTTGTTTAAATTATGCACCATAGGATGGCGACGGAAATAATGTTCTGCTTTTTTCCGTGCCTTCCTAGCTTGTTTGCACTCATCGTTGAACCATGGTTTTCTTATGTGTGGAACTGCAGAGGACTTTGGTATACACTCATCAGCTATGGAATTCAGTTCATCAGAAAAACATTGAATAGCATCAGGAATGTCAATAAAAAGTTCAGGTTTAAGTTTTTCAGCACACAGTGTTTCATATAAAGCCCAGTTAGCTTTTTTAAAATTCCGCCTTGATGAAGAAGAAACAGCAGATGGAGGTACCGATTTTAATATAGTAGGAAAATGGTCACTTCCACAGATGTCATCGTAGACTGACCATTCAAATTCATTAAGTAGATTAGAGTCTGCAAGAGACAGATCCAGAGAAGAGTAGGTGCCGGTTGCAGGATGCAGATATGTGCTCGAATCATCATTACATATGCACAAATCAGTATTGAAAATAAAATCTTCCAGTGTTTTACCTTTAGTGTTTATATTTGTACCACCCCACAGTGGATTATGGCCATTGAGATCACCCATTATTATACAGGGTTTTGGAAGTTGGTCATAGAGAGCTTGCAAATCAGACAGTTGAAGTGTTGAAGAAGGCGGAATATACAACGAACATACTGTGAAGGCAACATGAAGAGTAAGTCTCACTGCAACGGCTTGAAGATTAGTTGTAAGTGAGACAGGGCTGTGTATAACATTCTGATTTACAAGGATTGAAGATCCTCCAGTGGCCCTATCACCTGGAGGAGAAAGAGAATGATATCCAATGAACTGACGTAAGTTAAAATTGTCTGCCTGCTTCAGGTAAGTTTCCTGTAAGCAGAAAGCTGATGGTTGTAAATCCTGAATCAACAGCTGTAATTCATTAAAGTTGGTTTTCAGTCCTCTACAATTCCACTGGACAATACACGGAGAAACTGTTTCTATGGGGGATTGATTGGGGATCTACCCCTGATCTTTTTTGTTGGTGACAAGCTACGAGCTCTACAGAGGATGTTGTCAGAAACATCCATATCTTCAAGAGATCCAAACTTATTATATATTTGGATTGTATTTTCTGCCGCTTTTGAGGTTCTGCCCTTATGGTATTTTTTTGCAGACTCATTTATTGGTTTGAGTTTTTGTTTTGGTAGTTGCTTCCCATTATTCCCAGAGGAAGGTTTGGAAATGGGCTGTGATGATGATTGTTCCTGGGAAGATGGCCGAGACTGAACTTCTTCTCTAACAGTTGTTGATGTACATAAAAGAGTTTGCGTTAACTGGTCAGGACAGTAGATTTCGGGTGCAACAGTGTCAACCCATGTCAAATCAGTTTGGCACTGCGCTGATGAAGTGGACACTGTTGAAGTTACAGTTTGATTTGTTGATGTTCTCGCAACTGAAGCATAGGATTCGTTGGGTTCTGATGTGTGAACAACAAGTTTCTTTGCATCAGCAAAACTAAGATTCCTTGTGAATTTGATTTTATTAATTTCCATTTGTTGTTTCCAGATCGGACATTCTTTTGAAAAAGATGAATGTGTTCCAGAGCAGTTGGTGCATTTTTAAAAGTTGCTGTCACAGTCTTCAGTAACATGAGTTTTTTCGCTGCAGTGAGCGCATGTAATAGCATTTGTGCAGTTGGTAACACCATGACCATACCTTTGGCATTTGAAACATCTCAACGGGTTAGGAATATAAGTATCAACATTGAGACGACAATATCCTGCTTCAATTGCTTTTGGTGCAGTTGGAGAAGAAAAATGGAATAGGTAGGTGTTTGTTGGTTTAGTTTCTGAGTTTTTTCGAGTTGTGAATCGTTTCACAAAAATCACTCCTTGTTCTTTCATTTCTGTGGCTATGTCTAATTCACTCATGTCGGCAAACAGTTGATCCCGGTCTCTGACAATTCCTTTGCTAGTGTTCAAAGTTCTATGTGGAGATACCGAAACTGTTATTCCAACCAAAAGCTGTGTTGACATCAAATTTGTTGTTTGTTGTTTCCTGCTGCATTCAATGAGCAAAGAACCTGATCGCAGTCGTTTGATGTTTGGGACTTCACCTGCAATACCTTGGATACCTTTTGACACTGCAAACGGATTTAATTTTAATGGTGACTTGTCAAGTGTCTCAAGAACTAAAAATCGTGGCCAGTATTCAGTTGAGTTAGAAGGTCGTTGGTCATCATCATCATCACTGTCCAGTTGAAGTTTGTTTCGTTTTTGGGGGGGTTTGTATTCCATAGTTAGTGTAGAAGGTTCATCATCCGAGCTCCCCACCCACCACGGAGTATCACAAGGACAATGCTAAAAAGCAAGTGGGTCTCCAACTTGCAGCACCAAGGATACCCGGATGATATACTCCAGCAGAAGAATTATAAATAATTAATCTACCAGACTGGCCCATGAGCCACCGCCTTCTGGGCATAAGACTCTAGGCAAGGTAAGAACTTCAAAAATGCATTTCAAATTCAGAACATATTGATGAACAATAAGGCCAAGACCGAAATTAAAATGTCCAAATACAATTTGTGCAATGGCATGTATATATAGTCCATGCACAAGGCTTGGCATGACCAGCCGATTGGTTGAATCGGGCCAATTCAACCACCCGTCTAGGTGAAGTAAGGGCCGAAGTGGTGTGTTGGGCAAATGAAACGCAGTTAAAAGCCCATCTGCCCTCAACCACCAGGATCCCGTCCTCCACCGACACGGGACGCAACCCACGGCAAACAGGTTGCCCAATTTAGTCGCCTCTTACGACAAGCAATGGGGTGCTGTGAACACATTCTGTCCCGGGTCCACACGGGAGAAGAGCACTTAGCGTTACCCAGCACCCACCACGAGGAGGTGGCTCTTCATGGGTGCCCCTCTCCTTCAGTGCAGCAGGGGGTACCTGTGTCTACCATTCTGAACATTGCAGCAGGTGGTACCTGTGTCTACCATTCTGAACAGTGCTGCAGGGATTACCTGTGTCTACCATTCTGAAAAGTGCAGCAGGTGGTACCTGTGTCTACCATTCTGAACAGTGCTGCAGGGGTTACCTGTGTCTACAAGGCCGGGCAGAACAACTTAGGAATGGCCAGCGAGTCCTAACTTGACATACAGAAGGGAGCAAGCTACAAAGACATATTTTATATCATTGGAAAGATCTCGAGGAGATGAACACGAAACGTTCATTTGCCAATGTGTTCACGTGTTAATAAGCTCACAAATTGGCTCTGAAAATGCATTTCTGCAGAAATTTCTGGCAGAAATGTTTTTTTCCGCAGAAATTTCTGGCAGAATTTTTTTATTTCACTAACAGAATTATCTTAATTTAACAAAATTAGAGAGTATAAGTAATGATACTGCTGCATGAGTGGTAGTTTCATGTTTATTACAAGTAATAAGCACTTAGCGTGATCAACGGATCTGATATTTTTGTTTGATACCAGAATTATCTTAGTTGAATAAGATTAAACACAATCGTTAAGTAAGTTAGGACTCGCTGGCCATTCCTAAGTTGTCCCGCCCGGCCTTCTACCATTCTGAACAGTGCAGCAAGGGGTACCTGTGTCTACCATTCTGAACAGTGCAGCAGGGGGTACCTGTGTCTACCATTCTGAAAAGTGCAGCAGGGTGTACCTGTGTCTACCATTCTGAACAGTGCAGCAGGGGGTACCTGTGTCTACCATTCTGAACAGTGCAGGCTGGGGTAGTGACAGTACATTTTCTATGTTTTGCAAAGTTCAGCTTGAACAGTCAAGTACTAATGACTGTTTCGCTGAAAGTTTATTGTCAAGGTTTGAGCAGGCTCGCTCATCTTCACAGTGTGACACTGACTGACTCATAAGCTGAGTATTTATGCTATCAAGTGTTATATTTACACTATGAAACTGTTAACTTGTAAAGATGTTTCAAGTTATCTGAGTAAACATTGTGAAGTGAACAATGAACACATTCTTTGATGTTTATTCTTTTTTATGTTCATGGACTCACTGCTTTAAAATCCCACGTGATTACGTAGTGACGTAGACTTTAACGAAATAGAATTTTAAAAATTAACCGAGACTTACCAGTAAGTTGAAGTTTGAGGAATCCCTAACCAACCCGGGCCTAAGAATTTCCATTCTTAGTGTGCCCACTAACTAGCTTTAAAAACTTAAGGTCACATGCGCGCGCACAATCTCACTTGATTCCTCCGTGATATTCAGGGGACCAGACTGAGTTCGGAATGTCCGTTTACACGTAGTACAACGTACATTATAAGCAGTGTGCACTGCATCTGTGTATCTCTATTTCACACATAGACTGAGTTGGGGTAAAGCTGTCTACACGTAGCACAACATACATTGCAAGCAGGGTGAACTGTATCTGTGTGTCTCTATTTCACAAAAAAATAAATAAGGAATTAAGCGATACAAACAGTCGGTGAGCGAGTGCTATTTAGGGAAGTGCCCGGCATGCTAATATACAATTGTTGTCCATGTCATGCCACAGGTAACGCGAACTGTTTTGTAACTTGGTGCTATCATAAAGCTAAAACAAAAGTAGAGAGCAAACATGGGACGATTGGAATCATTTACATACAGAGCTGTTGATCAGTCCAAGCAGGCGAGCGCCAAACGTTGTTGTGCTCCTAACCTAACACGTCACAATGACGTCATAGCTGGCAGCCCTGCTTCGTGGCGTCGCCAGTCAAAGCGTTTCTCAACTAGCAGTGAGGTGTTGCTCTTGTTAGGACGTACATTATTGATGAGTACGTTGTCATTTTGTGATTTTAAACGGATTTATGAAGTTAGATTAAACAGTGTAAATGTATATTGTATGACTGCTGTGAAGCAGTATGAATGTTGTATGAGCCAAGTGTTTGCTTCACACAATGTTTACACCCAGACCTGTGTTTAGCCTGTCACCAACGAGGGACGATGGGAGGTCTGGCGAAACATAACAACGCAGCGTTTCACCTGATAGACTTGCTATATTTAATCAAATAATGTACTCTTTCTCACCGTTAACCTTTGACCTGATGATATTTACCTCTGTCACGGGTGACTTTATGATATTATTTTAAATCTGTCTAGCCAAATATTTCATTTCAAATATTTCATATCCCCGTTGTAGCACACGGCCAAACGTATCTTTATGCATTCCTGCAGCAGTCTATCAGAAATTCAATGGGAAGTAGATTATGGAAGGGCAACTATGCTTCATTTTCGTTATTTCTAATATTGAAACAGACGAAGAATGTCGGGCAACCGCCATATTTATCTTTACCACCACACACTGCCACGTGTTCCTAACTTTTATCAAAGCACATTGCTTCCATCCACAAGTAACGTTGTGTCAGCTGCAGTTTCCGCCTCGGTTGGCAGTTGTTTGAAAATTGCTCTGTCTACCATTTTAACTCGGTTTTCCGACATTTGTGAGTGATTCACAGACTATATGCCAGATTCAAACTGCAACTGTCGCACAGCCAAGTTGCCCTATTGTCCCTCACACTGTTTGATAAACACTAGTGTTAATCGCCTTCACATTAATCAATTTACTGAATAAGACTGTGAAAATGTATTTAGCAAACGAAATATCCATCAAATCAAACCATATATTTAATACCTCTGTTATAACAGATGGTTTTGGACTTCGTCCATACAAAATAGTGAAAGGCAAAACATTTGTGGAAAGCGGAAACTAGTAGTCATAATACTTTAACTATTTTTGTACTATGTGTAGTTTTCTGATTAAAATATTCCCTGTTTCAGCCTCGACTGACCGGAGCCCGAAATACACTGCTCCACCAGTGCCCGTGACGACCCAAGACCTACAGGGTAGGTGCGAAAACCCAGCAGGCAGGAAGCTCAGTTTTCAATTCTCCCTACATTTACCACACTGATGCATATGCCCGTAGTGATTTTGACTCGAGGGATGAATCCCACCGGTATCGATCGACGCTGTCAATCACAGAATTTCAAACTGTAACAATTAATATTAGGAAGTGTCACTTCTTTTCGTGCTATTACGAGTTATCTTAATGAAACTGAACAACACATGCTTAATACTTTTTCAATAAGATATGTATTTAGAACTTAATCATACATAATATTGAAAGAAAAACATATCTAGAAAGGCGAAAACAGAAATGGTTATGTGCTATGTATAGTCTTCTGAACAACATATGCCCTGTGTCAGCCTCCACGACTGACGCGAGTGAGGATCTGACACCCAGCAAGACGGTTCCACCGACGCCAGTGACGACACAAGACTCTGATCACCATGGTAGGTGGAAAACCCAGCTGCAACAGTTGTACTGACACTGTCACCTGGTAAAGTTCAACAAGCATCAACACTCCTACGTCATACACAAAATAATGCAACTACTTCTGTCTCTAACAGACAGTTCTGTATTAAACACTCCATCCTTACTTGCAGAACGACATGTTGACATTCCCGTCATGATTGTTATCAGCCATGAAGGAATTGTTTAAATGACGTAGCAATGTCCAAGTGAGTGAGTGAGTGAGTTACTATTTAACGTCACATCGGCAATATCTCAGCCATATCGTGACGAGAACGTTAAATACTGAAATGAAATATATGGATACTATACAAAACCTGTCAACGACGGACAGTAAAACAACTAGAATATCACAACTGGGATTAAAACTAGTGTGGAATGTTAAAACTAATATCACTCTTCGGACAATACAACATAAAATCAGGCTATAGATTGCCAACAACTGAAGGTAGATCACCATACTAGGGGCCATGGGGACTTACAGTACCTTTGCTACCTGCATGGACCCTAGTTGGATTTACATCATCCCCTCAGCTGTCAGCAATTTAGTCACATCTAGCCAAAAATTAAAAATACACATATACTACGATTAAGAACAGTGGACAGTTTAAATTTACTGTGAATGCTTTTGGACTTACGTACCCTCTCAGGAGGACAATAATTTTACAATACTTCAACCCCCTTCGAGGGTACAGCCACCAACAATTCAAGTTACTAATCCAAACTTCCAATAATTAAAATACATCTATTTACACAACATAACATTCAAAATTCAACCAAAAAATCAATCTCTTTTAAAAAACCAATAATTAAATATGAATTAACGCTAGTAAAAAGATCCTTCATTGTTTTAACTGTAAAATACTTATCCCTTGTGATGGAGAATTCAACACAGTCAAGCAGGATATGCTTGACCGTGGTTCTCTCATCACAAGGGATACAAAACGGAGGATCCTCACCTTTCAAAAGGTGCACATGAGTATATCTAGTATGGCCAATACGACATCGTCTTAAAATAACTTCTTCAAATCTGGACTGACAACCCAAGTAAGTGTAACCTATATACGGTTTTATTTCATGTAATTTATTTATACCTACTTGGGTGTCCCACTTCTTCTGCATCAGATCAAGGATGTAAGTTCTAATGCTAGCTTTATAATCAGAGTATGGAATAAGAAGTGGTGTCACAGATTTGTTGAGTGCTGCCTTGGCAGCAAGATCGGCCATTGCGTTACCGGAAATACCTACGTGGCTGGGTAACCAACAAAAGACGATGTCGTATTGGCCAGTGGCAAGATTATTATACAATTCAATAATTTCTATTAAAAGTGGATGTTTACAAGAGATATTTTTAACAGCCTGAAGGCAAGAAAGAGAGTCTGAATAGATTATATATTGTTTACGTTTAGGGTGTCTTTGAATATATTTGAGAGCTGTTAATATGGCGTTAGCTTCTGCTGTAAAAATAGAACTATTATCTGGTAATCGAGAAGATATTGTTCTGGATCCAATGACAGTGGCACAAGCAACTGCGCCACCGCCCTTGGACCCATCTGTAAATAAGGATTTATAATTGCTATATTTATGTTTCAGTTGATTATATTCTTGTTTATACTGTACTTCATTCGTTTCTGATTTTTTAAAAGTCGTTAATGTTAGGTCAACTTGTGGCCTAACCAACTGCCAAGGAGGAGAAGAAAGAAGACGGGAAGGAGCTATGTTTTCCTGCTCAATGCTGGCAGCAGAAATAAGTGGTTTTATTCTTAAACCAAGAGGCGGAACAAGAGAAGATTTCTTTTTGTGTAAATCCTCATACAGGGGATTGAAAACACAGTTATATGCAGGGTTGGACTCATTTGAATATAGTTTTGTTACATACTGTAAAGCTAGTTTTATACGTCGCTGCTCAAGAGATGGTTCGTCAGCCTCGACATACAGGCTGTCAACAGGTGAAGTTCGAAAGGAGCCAAGACAAAGTCTTAGACCTTGATGATGTACTGAATCTAATACTTTTAAGTTGCTTTTGCAGGCTCCACCATAGACGATGGAGCCATAATCGAGTTTCGAACGCACGAGAGATCGATATAGATGGAGAAGGGTAGCTTGATCCCCTCCCCATTTAGAATTTGAAACCACTTTCAACAAGTCAAGTGCTTTCAGGCATTTAGTCTTAAGTGATTTAATATGCGGTAAAAACGTTAAGTGTGAATCAAAAATGAGACTCAAGAACTTAGCTTCCTTCACAACTTTAATTGGTGTGCCATCTAGAGATAGTTCAGGCTCTTTATGTGGTTTATATTTACGACAAAAGTGTATACAGTTAGTTTTCGATTTAGAAAATTTGAAGCCGTTTTCAAGACACCATTTATTAATTTTGTTTAAACACAACTGTAGTTGTCGTTCAATGGTATGCATATTTTTACCACGACAAGAAATATTAAAATCATCCACAAATAATGATCCATCAATTCAATCGTTTAAAACTTTTGATAAACTGTTTATCTTTATACTAAAAAGAGTGACTGACAAAATACTGCCCTGTGGAACTTCCTGATCCTGACTGTAATGATCAGACAGGGTAGAACCCAGTCGGACTTGAAACTGTCTATTATTTAAAAATTTGCCTATGAATTCAAGCAAACGACCTCGCAAACCGAAATCATGTAAATCTCTCAGAATGCCATACTTCCAGGTTGTGTCATATGCCTTCTCAAGATCAAAAAAGATAGACACAGCATGTTGTTTATTGACTAGTGCATTTTTCACAAATGATTCTAAACGCACTAAGTGATCGACAGTACTTCTGCTTTTACGGAAACCACATTGTATGTCTGTTATAAGGTTATTTGTTTCCAAGTACCAAACAAGTCGATTATTTATCATGCGTTCCATGGTCTTGCAAACACAGCTAGTTAATGAAATCGGACGATAATTAGATGGATCCGTATGATCACGTCCAGGTTTAGGTATTGGTACTACTATGGCATCACGCCATGAAGAAGGAAATTTCCCGGAAGTCCAAATATCATCAAATATTGATAACAGCGTCTCTAAACAGGATTCTGGTAAGTGCTTCAGGAGTTGATAATGTATGTTATCAGCTCCTGTAGCAGTGTCATGAGCCTGATGAAGAGCACTATGGAGTTCATGAATAGAAAACGTTTCATTATAATCTTCCCCGTTATCAGAATTGAAATTAATAGTTTTCTTTTCTTGTTGTTTTTGATACTGCTGGAATTTAGGTAAATAATTAGAGGAGGAAGAGTGTTTAGCGAGGGTTTCGCCCAGTCTATTTGCAATATCTGATTTATCCGTAAGTAACTGATCTCCATGTTTAAGATGATGGACAGTAGATTTAGTACCTTTACCTTTAATTTTTTGGACCATGTTCCATACCTTGGACATGGGTGTCTGAGAATTTATTTTAGATACATAATTTTGCCAAGATTGGCGTTTGATCTGTTTAAACGTACCCCGCGCTTTAGCATTTAAAATTTTAAATTTATTTAAATTATGCACCATTGGATGGCGACGGAAATAATGTTCTGCTTTTTTCCTTGCCTTCCTAGCTTGTTTGCACTCATCGTTGAACCATGGTTTTCGAATATGTGGAACTACAGAGGACTTTGGTATACACTCATCAGCTATGGAGTTCAATTCATCAGAAAAAGATTTAATAGCATCGGGAACGTCAATAAAACGTTCGGGTTTAAGTTTTTCAGAACACAGTGTTTCATATAAAGCCCAGTTAGCCTTTTTAAAATTCCGCCTTGATGATGGAGGAACATCAGATGGAGTAATAGCTTTTAATATAGTAGGAAAATGGTCACTTCCACAGAGGGCATCGTGGACTGACCATTCGAATTCATTAAGTAGTTCTGAATTTGTGAGTGACAAGTCGAGAGCAGAATACGTCCCTGTACCAGGGTGTAAATATGTGTTGGAACCATCATTATAAATACATAAATCATTGTCAGAACAAAAGTCCTCCAACAATTTACCTCTAGTGTTTGTATTTACACTACCCCAGAGTGGGTTGTGCCCATTTAAATCTCCCATTATAATACAGGGCTTTGGGAGTTGATCATATAGAACTTGAAGATCGGTTTTGGCAAACGCGGAAGACGGCGAAATATAAAGAGAGCAAAGTGTAAACGCTACATGTAAAGTAATTGTTACTGCAACAGCCTGCATATTAGTAACAAGCGAAACAGGGCTTTGAATAACATTTTGTCTGACAAGAATGGATGATCCCCCAGTGGCTCTATCACCCGGAGGCGAAAAACAATGATATGCATTAAACTGACGAAGGTCAAATATATCTGTTTGTTTTAAATATGTCTCTTGGAGACATATCACTGAAGGTGTAAAATCTTGGACTAATAGCTGTACTTCATGTACATTAGTCCTTAATCCTCTGCAGTTCCACTGTACAATATTATTGGAATAAACTATCTTTTGGGGGGATTTATGGGGGATCTACCCCGCACTCTTTTGGAGGGCGACAAGCTACGTGCCCTAGAATGGACGTTTTCAGAAACGTCCATGTCTTCAAGAGACCCTTATTTATTAAACAATTGAACTTTATTTTGTGACCCCATGGGAGCTCTGCCACTTTGTTGTTTTGAAGCATCAGGCTTTGGCTTCGGTTTACTTTTCACCGTTTGTCGACTATCAGCTGTTGATTGAGACTTTGAATGTGACTGAGATGCTGATGATTTGTGATCAGAAGACGACTTTGAGGTACTAGGAAGTGATTCCTCAGTCTGTGATGATATACCAGTGCACAAAGGCTGTGGAGAATCACAATTGACCCAAGTCAAGGTAGTTTGGCAGCCTGTGGTTGATGTTGTTTTAGAGCTAGAACCCGATGATGTTTTTACTATTGTAGCATAACTTTCTGGAAGATCAGATCTTTTTACCAGTTTTTTGGCCTCAGAGAAAGATATATTTTGTGTAAATTTGATTTTATTTATCTCCATTTGTTCTTTCCAAATTGGACACTGTTTAGAAAATGAAGAATGGTCACCTGAGCAGTTGGTGCATTTTTTAAAGTCACTGTCACAATCTTCTGTTGTGTGTGTCTTCTCACCACAGTGAGCACACACAACAGACAATGTGCAAGTACTAACACCATGACCAAACTTCTGGCATTTAAAACACCTTAATGGACTGGGTATATAGGTGTCTACATTGATGTGACAATAGCCTGCCTTTACAGATCTGGGAGCTGTTGGAGAGGAAAATGAAAAGAGGTAGGTATTAGTCTGAATGGTCTCCTGGTTTTTACGTGTTGTAAAACGCTTAACGTACGTGACCCCTTGATCTTTCATTTCTGAAACAATATCAAATTCAGACATGTCGGCAAATACTCCATCTCTATCCCTGATGATTCCTTTGCTTGTGTTAAGTGTCCTGTGTGGAGATACTGATACTGGAATGCCGACGAATGTGGTGGTAGACATCAGGTTAGTAGTTTGTTGTCTTCTGTTGCATTCAACGAGCAACGCACCTGAACGCAAACGTCTGATATTTTTGACGTCACCAGCAATTCCTTGTATGCCTTTCTGTATCGCAAAAGGGTTCAACTTCAGTCTGCTGTTATCTTGAGTCTCAGTCACGACAAAACGTGGCCAGTAATCAATGGAAGTGGACAGTCTTTGGTCGTTATCATCTGGATCATTGTCAAGTGGACGTTTTTTCTTTGTAATGGGGATTTGAGAAGCCATGGTTATGGTTGAATAGTTCATCATCCGAGCTCCCCACCCACCACGGAGTATCACAAGGACAATGCTAAAAACAAGCGGGTCTCCGGCTTGCAGCACCAAGGATACTCAGATGATATACTCCAGCAGAAAAATTAAAAGATTAATGATTCCACCAGATTGGCCCATGAGCCACCGCCTTCTGGGATACGACTCTAGGCAATAATAAACAATAACGTTTTCAAATTCTGTTTCGAAATTCGCCAAGTCTAGAAAATATAAACATACAAATATCAAATTTTTGTGCAACACTACAGAGTTATAGCACAGGGCTTGGCGTGACCAGCCGATTGATAGAAACGGGCCGATTCTACCACCCGTCTAGGTGAAGTAAGGGCCAAAGTGTTGTGTTGGGCAATGGAACGCAGTTAAAAGCCCCAGTGTCCTCAACCACCAGGATCCCGTCCTCCACCGACACGGGACGCAACCCACGGCAAACGGGTTGGTGGACCAAATATCCCCCCGGGTCCACTACGGGGGTGTTGGCGAGCTCTTGGCGTTACCCAGCACCCACCACGAGGAGGTGGCTCGCCACGGGTGCCCAATGTCCAAGTCATGTATCAACATGATTGTAGATGTGTGACAAAGATGCCGGTGTACATAGTTTACTTTGTGTTACAGCGACTCTATCACCAGCAAAAGGCCACGGCCTCTACAATGCCAGCAGGGATGGTGACCTGGAGAGAGTAAAGAGGATCCTGGCAGCAGGGCACGTGGACATCAACTATAGAGGAAAGGGCAGGTGGCACAACTCGACGCCGGTGATGATGGCAGCATGGAAGGGACACAGAGACGTGGTGGAGTTCCTGGTAGGCAGAGGGGCTGATGTGTCGCTGGTGAACAGTTACGGTAACAACGTCCTTCACTGGGCCTGTGTTAGTGGAGACCTGGAGACCGTGAAGCTGATCCTCTCCCTGGACGGGGTTGACGTCAACGCCAGGGCCAACAATAGGCTGACAGCGGTCGACTACGCCAGACGCTGGGGACATCAGCGAGTGTTGGATCTCCTGGTGTCACGTGGTGCACACTGAACTCAGTGTTGATGTGCATGTGGACAGAGACGGAGCAGATGTCGTTACAGACACTGACGTGGTGTGTGCCGTTCACGTCGTTGTGTGTCACAATACAGGGGATTTCCTTTTTTTTTAATGTAAATAAAAGTTGTTGAATGTATTTTCAGACATTTTGTCATGATTTGTGTTTGGAACCTCGCAGGATCAGGTAAGAAAATTGTGAAGTGAGTGTAAACATAAACTATGAGTGATTGTACGTAAACGTCGACCGTCTTTACATAATTCTGTGTTGATTTGGTTAATCAAATACCATGTCGTCGCTGTTGCTTAACAAAGGGAGAATGGAAGTGTGTAGCTGATTATTGCAAGATTTAACCATATTTAAACTGAAAACAAGTATCACACAAAACCTCTCAGTTTTATTTATTCCTGTATACCAGAAGGACACATATATATCCTCCACTTCTGTTACTCAATCTAACATACTGTTTTTAGGTGAAATACAATTGCTGAAATGACCGGCTGTAATTATGCACGCCATTTTGACACATGATGAATTCGTCATTGCGGCATCGTTTACAGTATGAATGCATGTAAATTAAATGTTGGATATGTATCCATTGAACTCAATTTTGAAAACAGCCAGTTAGTGATCAGTGGCATGTGTGGTTTGTCAAGTCGCCAATGACTATGCTAAAATCTCACCTATAAACATGGGATAAGTCTTTAAATCGCCTTAGCGGCAAGCAAACAGAGACGCCGAAGTGGGCTTTACGTTATACATGTGTATTTGATAGTGTGAGTGCGTTAGCTTGGTTTTATGTCGCTTTTATCAATATTCCAGCAACACCCTTGCGGGGGACACCACAAATGGGTTTCGCACACTGTACCCACGTAGGGAATCAAACCCGGATCGTAGCTGCCGTCTAATCCAGCAACTCGGCCTTTTTGAGTTAACCTCAACCGGCGACATCCTTGACTTCACCTGTCTCGTGGCGTTTCTATCACGAACCTGTCTTGTAATCAGTCGTAGGGATATGTCACCTTCTCTCATTTTGCCATTTTGTGGCCTCAGATAACTGGTTGTAAGCCATTTTACTAAATCGTCAACTCACATAACACTACTCTCAAAACCATGTATTGGTAATTGTGTACATGCATCCATTTCACCAGGAGGCACGAGGAAAACACGTTTTCTGAATTGGTGAGGCGAATGTGTAGGTCACTGAAAGCTGTATTAATTTGAATGGTTTTATTTACATCGAGTTCAATGAGGTGTTGCCTCAAATTTTACCATCAGTCTATATACAACAATGTTGAAATACAACCTCGCTATCCATGACATACTTTTATAAAATGACGCACTCACTGACATCAACACCAAGTATTTATTTATTTATTTATTTATTTATTTATTTATTTATTTATTTATTTATTTATTTATTTATTGCAGCATAGAAAAGTTAGAAAGGACGGTGATTCCGCTGTCAGTCTGAGAAAATGTTACACAGTGGATAAAAGTGATTGTTCTGTGTTTGCATTTCACACAAGCACAGTGTTTGGTTTTAAACCAAATACATTTCGTTTGGTAGTATCTCTACACTAGGTATTGCTGAAAAAGACCATTTCTGATTTTATTCTGAAATACACGATGAATTAAAAAATGCATTTGTCACTGCTGAATCTGAAATGTACATGACGTTATGGTGGTTTCATGACAGGAGTAGTATATAATTAATCACTTACAGCCACACAATGGAAAATATGCGCTACACAATAGCATTCCAAGCTAAACAATAACATTCCTGAACTTAACAATACACATTCCATCTCCCAAACAATAGCATAACTGTGGAGCAGTGCGGAGCAACAGCTTAAACAATGGAAATACTTTGTATAACTGTGGAGCAGTGCGGAGCAACAGATTAAACAATGGAAATACTTTGTATAACTGTGGAGCAGTGTGGAGCAACAGCTTAAACAATGGAAATACTTTGCATAACTGTGGAGCAACTGTTTAAAGAATGGAAATACTTAGCATAACTGCGGTGTGATGCAATAACATTCCTTTACAATATACATTCAACAATTAAATGAAGGTATTCCAACTGGGTAAGCTTGTGAACCAATCAAATGGTAGTAGTTCTACTCCATGTCCAATCATACAACTCATGTTTTACACAATCCCATGTTGCACCTTCTACTTAAAACTTATTTCATAATCACTTTCCCTGTCACTATCAACCAGACAACATTGAGAAAAGCATCTGTGTACATAGTCAGTATGGCAGAGAATATATTGGACATTCCACATGTGGACTTTTCCACAGATCAGTTACTTACTACTGTGTTTCAAGAAGTCAGGGACATCATAAATGTTCAAGTACATTTGCATGAAACCATGATGAGGACAAGTGTATTGTACAAATCCACATACATTCACATCACAGAGAAGATGAAAACTGTACAACAGAAGCTTCCCTTAGTATCCCCTGCTCTTCTGATGATGGATTACACTAAACTTGTCGGTGCGTGTACTAATGCTAAACCTTCTAACAGTTCTCTTCCTAAAGCTAAGAAGAGTGGAAAAGTGAAGAAGCAATGCACTACCAAGGAATCAATGAATTGTAAACCAAAGAAGGTTAAACAGAAGCACAGCACACTAAAACAGAAATGAACTCCTGCTGCAACAATCACTTTTCCTCCAAAGTAAGTGGTATTTCGTCTCCTTCAAGGTTATGTCTTTCTTTGTAATTTGTCATTTCTATTCATTCACATAATGCTCTTGTATGTTCCACAAACTATATTATCTTGTTTTTGTTTCTCTTTACAGTGTGGATGATATAAATACTCCTCCCAACAATTTAATATCAACTCTGTCAACTTCACCACCTATCATAGAATTCACAACACCACCTATCATAGAATCCACAACATTTCCTTCACTGGATGACTGGAATCCAAATATGTTTTACTTTGATGGTAAATGGTTAGACAATTCTTTGTTGGATGATCCATTTGAAGAAGAAAAACGCACACCTCTGCAAAAAGGTTGTAGTATATGTCTCCACAATAATATGTTAAGACATATGAGTTGTAATAGTGGTCAGGTTCGGTGTCATGTGTGTTGTATGGATCTTATGAACTGTCTGTGTTATCATGATCCTGACAGTATGATGGAACACATGGTATCTCAAGACTTTGAGGGTCATATCCTTACTGTCTGAATTCTAAACATTCACATTTGTCAATAGTGGTTTTTTTCAAACATCATCCTTGTGTATGTGGTAAACACAGAATTAGATCATCATAAAAGAAGAAACATGGTGTCACTTTCAAGCTGTCATCCCAATGTTATCATCACATTATTTCTTTATCTACACACTAGAAGAGGTACAGTACTTGAGAACAGTGCACATGACTAAGAACTTATTATGGAATAACTGTCTGTCACCTCAATAATGTAAAGCAGCTGTTATGTTGCACACATGTCACAGTGTATATTATGTATCATACATGAAATTATATTGGTAATCACTTTCACATGATTATATTTCTCAGCTCTAGAACTTTATGAAAGTTGGTGTGATGAACCGCTTTATTATTGCTCAATGTTAAACAGTGTGCACAAACAATTCTTAAAACATGTATCATATCATTATGTATATATATATATATATATATATATAGTACAAATAAAGCAGTAAATGTATGTTTCCATTATGTTATATATTCATTGTAAAACATGTTTTTTTTCAATTCATCATGAATTCTGGAAAGAAGAACAGCACTAAGCAACAGAAAGCATTGGAAAAGTATTATTTCAATGCTCAAAATCCAGGAGCATATTTTGGTCCATCAAAACTTCGTGATGAATTAGCGAAAAACAAACCACACAAGATCAAATTGAGGAAGGTGAAACTATTTGTCAATAATCAAGATGCATATACTTTACATAAACCAGTCAAGCATAAGTTCAAGAGATTGAAAGTCAGAGTCAATTTCATCAATGAAATGTTTGATGTGGATCTAACGGATCTCTCACGATTTAGCAAACACAATGATGGTATAAGATATTTGCTGGTAGCTATTGATATCTTAAGCAGATATGCTTTTGTTCTACCTTTAACCAATAAAAAACCTGAAACAGTGTTGAAAGCCTTCAAGGAAATACTGAATACTAGACAACCTAAGAAGGTACGTACAGATGATGGATCAGAATTCAAAGCAGAGTTTCGCTCATTCTTAAAAAGGAAAAACATAACTCATATCATTGCACACAATGAAAACATTAAAAGTAATTATGTGGAACGTTTTAACAGGACATTGAAATCTTTGATCACCCGGTACATGACTCACAACAACACCAAACACTACCTAGATGTTCTACCTAAACTAGTACACAACTACAATCATACATTACATTCCTCTCTACCTGGTGTATCTCCAGCTCAAGTCAGTAAAGCTAATGAACTGAAAGTTTGGGAACATGTATATGTCAAACCTTACATGAACCAACTGAAAAGTCTCCACAAAAGGAAGAAATTCAAATATAAAGTAGGTGACATTGTTCGCATTCCATATCTGAAGAGAGCATTCAGCAAGGAACTTGATTTGAAGTGGACACAGGAATTGTTTAAAGTAGCTCACCGTTACAAGAGACAGGAAATTCCTCTCTACAAAATCCAAGATTTTCATGATGAAATGATCAAAGGCACATTTTACACTAATGAACTGCAGAAGGTTGATAAAGCAGAAGATATTGAGTGGCAGGTGGAAAAGGTTTTAAAAAAGAAGCGGATGAATGGAAAGACATTTTTTGGTTCACTGGCTAGGTTGGCCTAGTTCCTTCGATTCTTATGTGGAAGAAAGTCAACTGAAAGTCTTGTAATGGAGAAATATGTGTTTCTGAAGTCTTCAGACTCTAAAAGTAAATATTTTAAAGAAAACTCTCCTTATCATTTTCGAGTGAAACTGAATCAAAGATTAGTGTTTGATGGTTTTTGGGTTGTTTCTCTCACTGAACTGAGTTTTGGAAAGACTGATCTCACACACATGAACAACCCTTATGTAGATGTGCTGTGTAACTTATGCGACAGTTCATTAGTAGGCGATACTCAAGCTCCTTTGTTGAGACAAATTGATTTGAGAGAGGGACCTAATTTCAAATTTGCCAATGAATACAATATTCATGTCATGGTTAAAGAATCTCCAGACATTGAAGTATGTATAAAAGCAAGTGATGGAACACCTCTCTCATTCTTAAAAGAGGAGACACACCTCACACTTCACCTTCAACGTTACCCCTTTACCAACTGATATGGAGTCTTTACCACTTTATGTCCCTGATTATAACAAATGGCAGAATTACTTTAAAACACACATGACAAACAGTTCCCCTCTTGTAAATGGAAAAATTCAACCTAAAATCATTACATCGCACTCACCAGACTCATCAAAAGTCAAGACTAATGTCAAACTGCAGATGACTTCTGAACCTCAAAGTGTGGTGGAAAGAGCAGATGCCAAAGAGAAGCGTCACAAGTCCTTAAAAAGAGCTGCAGGAGAACAAGTGGTCACAACCAAAAAGATACGTCGCACATGTACCATCCCTTCAAAGACAGCTCATGTGCTGAAGTGCAGTCCTGTGAAAGAAAACAATATCTTCAGTTAACATTATGGCATTGCTGACAAGTAAAAGTTTACAGGAAGTAGTTCCGGACTCTTTGAGCTTATTTACCCTGCCACCCTTTCAGACATGTATTCAACAACATTACTATGAAAATGTTCGTCCACTTAGTCAAATCAATGATTCGGCACCTTTGGAATTCCATGTTTCCAATTCAGGTAGTGATTACATTGATTTGAAGAGAACAAGACTACATGTGAAACTGAAGGTTACTCATGTAGATGGAACACCATTAGCAAAAGATGAACATTGTTCCTGTGTGAACCTGTTCCTTCAATCCATCTTCAGTTCACTGTCAGTTTATTTCAATGGACAATTGGTTTCTTCCACAAACAACCATTATGCTTACAAGAGCATGATGAAAGCATTGCTGAAGTATGGAGCTGATGCGAAATCAACTCAACTGTGCTCACAGTTGTTTTATAAAGATGAAGGAGATGATAATGATGATAGTGAATCCACTGATCCAGTCACAGGCTCTAACAGTGGGTTGTCAACACGAGCAAACTTTATCGCATTGAGCAAAGAAATGACCATGTCTGGTAATCTTTTTGAAGATGTGTTTGACATGAACAGACACATGATTAATGGTGTAGACCTGAGTTTGAAATTCTTCAGATCATCTCCTGACTTCTGTCTGATGAGTGGGGTAGCTGATAAAGAGTACAGTATTAAACTGTTGGATGTTTATCTCAAAATTTGCAGATTGAAAGTCAACCCTGCACTCATCCTGGCTCACAACACCTTGTTTGAAAACAACTCTAATGCTCTCTATCCTTTCATTAAGTCTGAGGTGAAGGTCACCAGCATTCCGGTCTCACAGTTAACTCATACCATAGACAATATCTCAAACCCTATTGCTAACCAGTATACCATTGGGTTTGTAGACAGTGACAGTTTCAATGGGAAGTATACTAAGAATCCTTTTAACTTTCAATCTAGCATGATTAAAACTGTTAACCTGTATGTCAATGGAGTAAGTGTCCCTGGAAGAGCTGCTCCCTCAGATGATGCAGACACCTATCTCAACCTATTTGATAACTTCAAATATTGGAGTCAAGACAAAGGAAACTTCATTTCAAGAAAGAACTTCTTGCTTGGAAGTGCTCTGTTTGTTTATCATCTTGATGAAATAGGTACTGACTATCTTAATCTTGTCAAATCAGGAAATGTTAGACTAGAAATAGAATTTAAATCTGCTCTTACAAAGACATTGAGCTGTATCATCATGAGTGAAAGAAACTCTATTATAGAAGTGGATAGAGCCAGAAATGTTTACATCAAGTAAAGAAGATGAAAGCAACTGAACTGTCATGTGCACTACAATGTGACCCTGTTTTACACAATCATGTTTTGGGTGTGTTTGCCAAAGACACCCTACCTATACTGTCAGTTTCTATGATAAGGAAAGGAGTTGGACTTATTGTAAATACTGACTTTACAAGCAAGAAAGGTCGACACTGGATTGCTATCTATCTTAAAGGAAATAAAGTAGAACTGTTTGATAGTTTAGCTGAACCTGTAGATGATGTATTTCATAGTTATCTAAAGTCTTATTCCTACACCTACAGTAGCATACGTTTACAATCAGTAGATTCAAATGTATGTGGAATGTATTGTTTGTATTATCTGCTATGTAAATTCAGTGCCAACTGGACTTTTCATCATTTCTATCATCAGTTTGAGGTTTTAACTCACTAGTACAATACACAGGCAAAGTGTGCAACTCACCATGGAAGAATGTCTGTTACCCTTTCATACACCTACTACAATTTCTGTAGCTGGAGGATCCTCTAGTGGTAAAAGTGTTTGGACTGCTCGTCTTATAAAACAAGCAGATACCATGTTTGATCCACCACCTCACTTGATTATTTACTGTTATGTTGTGTGGCAAGACATTTATTCAGAGCTTGAAAAAAGTGTTTCCAATATTAGATTTCAAGATCACTTGCCTACTGAAGAGGAACTGAAAGCTTATTCTCATGAATCAGACAAACAATGTTTACTTGTCCTGGATGATTACATGCAACAAATTTGTAAAAGTCCTTTGATTTTAGATCTGTATACCACACTATCACATCATTTAGGGATTACAGTGATCAACATTATGCAAAGTGTCTACCCTAAAGGCGAATATGCAAGAACAATGTCACTGAACACACATTACTTTGTCTTGTTGTCCAATCCACGTTCAGCACATGAATACAAGATTTTAGCATCGCAAGTATTTCCAGGTCAAGCTAAGTATTTTGCTGAATCGTTTCAAGATGCAGTAGGAGGAAAGAAATATGGTTATCTTGTCTTAGATGTGTCACCTTATGCTGATGAACAGTATGGACGTTTAAGGACCAACATATTTACTGATGATGGAATGTGTACAGTCTACCTACCACAGAAATAACTTAGCATGATTTAAATATGCACATAGATGCATTTGATACACCATTTCATTTACAACCACTGAACTGAACAGAACTATGGATACATGTGGGCCATTTGAATGTTTTCCTCATGCAGAAGCAGATTGTGTTGGTTTGACACATAATTCTCCTTATGGAGAAAAGTTTAATGATAGATTGACTTCATTCAAGACATGGCCAATTCAGATCAAACAATCGCCTAAAGCCATGGCTGAAGCTGGATTTATTTACACTGGACAATATGATAAAGTCTACTGCTTCAAGTGTAAACTTTATGCATCACAGTGGCTATCAGAAGATGACCCAATGGCTGAACATTTCAGACTGTCTCCTCATTGTAACTATATCAACATGATAGCAGCTCCGAAACATACAACTGTGAATAAATGCTAAATCATCATGTTTTTTCAACAACTATCAACCTTATATAACAGTCAATTCACTTCACTTCACTCATTCTACTACAGCCACCTCTCCTTCAGCAAACAAAATGTATGCAGTGAAAGAAAGGAACTGTGCCATCAACATTATTGAAAAACACAGAAAGAATGGTACAACATTGAAAGAAACAGCTTCTCGAATGTTGTTTACAGTGTCAGTGTGGGGAGACGATTATGCTGCTTTACAAATAGAACATCACTATGACTCTTGGACTGAAGTCATTAAAGACTTGTTGTGGAATAACAGACTGTGTCCCAACATATTGGCTGAAGATATATGGATAGATGGAAGGGTAGGATATGAATGTTTCAGTACTGAAAATGACAGAGCGGTAGCTAATAATATATTTCAAAAGGCTATGTCTTTACAAGATTACGAAGTCGCAAAACACACTAGCTCTGTGTGTGTTAAGGGTGAAGATTTGCTGGAAAGTTGGCAAGGTGACCCACCGCATGATTGTAACCAGTGCAAAGAAGATTTTTGTGTGGGGATAAATAACAATAACTAAACATGTGTTTCTTCATTTGAAAGCGGAATAGCCACCCTACTACACCATCATCATGAGTGGATTCATAAAAAACCATGTAAGTTTCTTAACAGTGTTAGCAGATGCTAATCCTATACAGAGAAAGGCTATGCTGTCTCATGCTTCATCAGATCAATTCCTATCAATTATTACACTTGTGTATAATATTCTCATGGGTAACATAGAGGTGTCAGAAGAAGATAAAACTTGGTTGTCTCGTCGCAAAAAGACCATTCGCATGCTAGCCAACAAGGGTGTCAGTAGACACAGAAAACGTGAGCTCCTCATCTTACACCATTCAATTCTTCCTATTTGCATAAGGAGTTATCTAACCTATCTAACCACTATACAAGATGTCCAAGCCAATGATTCTTTTGACAAGAGACAATTACCAGAGATTCATTACAAAACAAGAAGAAGAGAAAGCTCATCAGACAGCTCAACAGACACAACAGACAGCTCAGCCTCAGAAAGTGAGTGAACCACATAATGATGACACTTCACAGCAGGTTCACAACATGGATCAACCAGTATGCAGCAAGAAACCAGAACACCTGTTTCAAGTTCCTGTACGATTAATAAAAGATATTACTTCTACCAAGACTATTGGGAAATTGATGTCAATGTGGCTCTTAGTGAAAAAGAGCATAGAAAATGGACAACTAGATGTAGATTCAAATTTACAACTTGTTTTGTCAAATGGAGATGTTGTGAAAAATTCAAACATTGTAGATATGATTCGTTTTTTATTCTGTCACCATGAGGTAAACACTCACCTGTAGCCTATAAACGGTTTCTTAAACTCTTAAAACGTTTACATGTACCCAATCGTCTGATCACTAAAATACATAAGAAAAAGAAAACAGAGACTGTTAAAAATTCTTTATACATGAAAAGAAAAGCATCACAAGGTGTGCCTGGGATGAACAAATCCAAAACATTGGAATTGTATTACTGAAATCATATTGATTGTTATGGTATGTACAACAAGGAATAAAAGATGGAACTTTATTATGAGTTCTTTGTGTTTGAGGATCAAATGTTCTTCACATCTCTTTTGATATTGCACACAACATCTAATGACTGCTGCTAGCAATTAGCACTGTTTGCTACACAAACACATAGTTGTCAGTTCTTATGGTATATACTGTGTCATGTGCACAGTTTCTTATTCTTCCATACAGCATTCCTTACTGAACAGCACGTATGATAAACCTCTGGTAGGTGTATATAAGTTTGATGTGAATGTTTTCCCCATCTCTTTAGATTACACACAAATGTCAACTGCTAGCAATTAGCACTGTTTGTAACACAAACATAATTGTCACAGTAAATAGTCTTTGGTGATCTTCTCGATGAGCATCAACCAGGAAAAGTCCTTGACAAATGTTGCATTATTCTATATGTATCCTGAGTGTCTGCCATCCTGTTGAAGAAAAATAAAACTGCAATTAACATCAATGATCCCCAAATCAAATTATCTTACACGTTTAATAAGTATGATTAATATTAACCATAAAAAAAAGGAATGATAGATACACTTAGCAGGATAAGATATGTGTTAAAAAGCATATACCTGACTAAAGACTTCAGTTTTCTTTCTTTCCTCTGGACTCAATCTGATGGTGAATAACCATAAGGTACACTGTGAATACCATCATCCAAAATAAAGCGTTTGTTGTCTATGGATGTCAGAGCCACTTTGCTTTCCTTATTTGTGTACAAGGTATTATTGAAAGATCTAATCAGGTGGAAGGAACAGGTGACAGCTCTGTTGTCAAATAGACACTCTTTAAACATCTGATGTCTGAGAAATTTCTTGATAACACATTTTTTAATACCTTTAGCGATTTTCTTTTCAATAATTTCTTTATTTGTTTTCATCAAAAAAGAATACATCTTTGATTTTAACCCACAAAACTCAAAGATAATGTTTCCACCTGCTTCATCCTTCATCTTACCTGTGACTTTTCTGTTTTTGTCAGAATACAACCTCTTGTAGTCATCAGGCATATAATTGGAAGTGTCAAACAAATGGAGATTTTGCTTCATGAAAACATAAGGATCAAGGATATGTTCATGTGGAGCTGCATGTACTTGCATGAAAAGACTGTCTGTGTCTGTCATGAGCAAATCCAAATGTTCATGTCCATACTGTTTCTGCATGACATTGTAGTAAAAGTCATAAATTTCATATTTGGCCAGATCCAAAATGGTGAAACCAACAGCAATGGGTTGATCTAAAACACCTTTTGTGTTTTCCATTTCCACTGCAACCACCTCGTCTGAATAAATTTTGACCTGTTTGAAGTTAGTTTTGGCCGTTAGTTTTTGAAGTTTAGATCTTTGTGTTATCACTTGCACCGATTTGTGCTTGCGTTTATTCATGCAGAAGCGGCCAAAAACACAGTTGTTCATTAATTTGTAACGGTCTTTGTCACAATCATCTTTGGCATTTTTACGATGACTCAGGTTTCGTTCAACATAGGGTTTCAACCATGGGCCCTGGCTAAACTTAAGCACTCTATGTATGTGATCCAAAACCAAACCATGTTTCAAATACAGCTGTAAAGTTTTGAAATGAATGACATAATGGTTGCGGTCTTTCAAGGTACAAAAAAGTTTTCTACCTGAAGATTGCTTTGGAAGTTTTTCGATGGGACATTTGTTAAAATGAGCAAGAAGATTTTTCAGTGTGGGTGATAACTCTTCAAAAGGGATATCATCATGGGTGGGAGCCATAGGGAAAGCAGCATGGGCATTATGTAAATGATTAGGGTATTTCAAATCAACTTCTAAGATGTAACCATGGTCTCCTTGTGTGTCTATGTTTATCCAGTCTATGCTATTGAACTCAGCAGGTTCAAGGAAATGATAATTTCCTATAGGAAGAGGTTGTAACATTACAGTGGCATACAATGAATTCACATCAAAATAGAGAAGTGTGGAAGTGTCTTTCTCAGGAGCAAAATTATCCATGTGTTCATTGTTGCCTTCTGCATACTTTTTACCAATGACACTTACTCCACCACGAATAGAATTTTCAATGAAATTATAAGTGTCTACATCTGTAAATAAGTCCAATTTTGCTCCTGTGATTTTCATAGCAGCATCTAAACAGAAACCTGGCATGCAATAGTAATGGCAAATGTCTAGTCCATAGTCAGTTAAACAACCAGTTCTGAAGGTTTCAATAATATCAGTTAGTAACAAGACATCTACTGTCACATACAATCTCATGAAATCTGACATAGACTGACATACAAATGTATACCACAACTGTTGAGCGAATGCATAGTCATCATCGCTAATGTCCTGATCAGTCAATGAACTGTGAAAAGCTTCTTTTGGTGGTAATTTCTTCTCCTGCAATTTCTGCCATGAATCCATGTATTCATATGGAAATGGAAGTTTTCGCGTTAATAAGTCTACATGTTGTGGATATTCTTCTTTCAGATTAATGAAAGAATCAAGTCCTTTATTTAACTGATTTTGTGTCAGTGCATCCAAAGAACTTTGTAAAAATTTGTAGGAATCCAAGAAGACCAACTTATTGTCAACAGTAAACGATAGAAATTGTTCTGTGGTATGAGGTATGACAGAAATCTCTCGATCACCAAAATTGTGTGCTACTTCGAACAAAAGATGTGCGTCATAATGTTCCAAATTATGAAACATCACGATTACCTTTTTTCTTAACTGAAAGTTAAGATTGCATTTCTTATGCAAGACTTGTCTAAATTTACCAGACAAGTGGTCATGATCTAATACTCTATCTGATCCAAACAGCTGTTTACATAAACCGCAGTGAGTTGAATTTGCAATAGTTATTTTATCTTCATTGGTAAGCTGCATTGGTTTAACTGAAGCAAACAAGTTCATAATCTCATCATATTCTTTTAATATATTTTCAATGTAATGTTCTGCAGCATTTTCCCCCACATAAGTTTGAATAGGTTTGGAGTATTGTTCATCAGTACACACCACCTTGTAAGCATAAGCACAGGGTACATGACGGTTCACGCGTGAAGTATTGTTTCTCTCTGCTACTAATAAACTTTCAAAATCAGCTACAATAAAAAATTTAGCCCTCTCAGTCTTGCTTTGTGATCTTAACCCAAACTGATACACTGCTTCTTCTGGTTTAGGTAAAACCACTCTTTGAGCCTTTTTGTAACAGTAGGCTTTATGAGCCTCTAGCCTATCTGAAGAAGTGAATTGCCACAAACATTTCCTACACAAAAAACACTGGTTTCTATTACCATTTCTGCTTCTGACTAACCCATTTAAATTTTCAATGAGACAGTAATGTGTGTTAGGCTTTTTGTCTACATCCATGGCTTGTTCATTATTTTCTAACCCTAGCACTCCCTCAAAATCATCTGGTTCACTTTCTTGAGTCAATAACAACAAATCCACCTGACAATGTTCTTGTACATTGAACTGATTAGAGATGTACAAGGGATACAAGATATCATCTTCAAAACCATACACATTGATGCTCAAACAATTGAGTTGTTCAAAACGAGGAATTTGTGTTAAAGTCATGGGAAAAGTAAAACCCACTAAGTTAAGTGTATTCAAATATGGAAGGTAATGACTTTCTCGGTCTTTGTGTTGTGGAGCTGGATAAAATTTTGACACAATGGATAAAGGGAAACATAAATCATTGTTTTCATTTTTGATATTTGTAATACATCTAGTATGTTTTGCCAAACTTGCAGGCAATGGTATGTAGCTTCCGCCTTTAAATGGATTAAACTTCACAACAGTGAGTTTCAGCATAACAATAGCAGACACATTTAACCCTGAATGCACTCCTTCATAGTCATCTAAAGTTTGCAACATTTTGTTTACAGCTTCAAGGTATTGATCAATCAAATCTGTGCTTTGTGTGGCTATCTGCATTTCACTTCTGAAATAGGCTTCATGATAATTTGAATTAGCATCCTCATTTGGTTTCTCCATTTTGATATGTAGACATAGTGACCATTTGATTGATCTTTTTTCCTGTATTTCTGATTCAAGAGCTGAAATAACATTAATCTGTTCCCGCACGAGAAATTCTAATGTATCAGTAGCAGTTTTATCATGAAAATCATAATCTCTGACATCACCATTTAAAGCTTGACTAGTACATGGTTTGGAAGCATCACTGTCAGAAGTAGTAGGTTGAGGAGACTGTGGTGGTTGAAATGTAGCTGTGTTGTCAGTGTCAGAATCAGGTGGAGCTACAGATGCAGTAGCTGTTTTAGTCCTTTTCTTAGCCTTACCTCTACCTATCATATCATGATGCCCAGTTTCATTCTCGTGCATTCTCAAGGCTTTACTAGTGCGAAAGGAATGTTGACATGTTTGACACTTATGATGACTAGTTTTGTTTGACAAACAGTATGTTATATGGTTTTGGTAGTCTGATTCATTGAGGAAATATTGAAAGCAATGTGGACACGACAATAGACAACTTTTTGTTTACAGGTCTTGGTATGACGTTTCAAACTGTCTTTTCTGTTGAATTTGTTTTGACAATATTGACAGGTATACAAAGCATCTTCTCGAGCACAATGCTGCTCATGGCGTACTAAATTACGTTTATATTTAAAAGTTTGATTACAGAGTTCACAAGTAAACACTAAACAAGTGCTATGAGTAGACATTTTACCTAAAGGTTATTCACCATTTAAATGTTTATGGTTGTCAATGACCAAGCACCTGTATAAAGAAAAGAAACATGTATTATACTTATTTATAGAATCTTGTGTTACTCCATCATGGTAATAAAAAATAGAAATTTTACATTTAAAGAACAACTGTTTTAAATAAATATTGTGAATGATTCATATTTCAACTAATGATATCATAAAAAAATAAATAAATAAATAAAAAAAAAAAAAAAATTCAACTTACCTTTCTGCTGGTGATGGTGTGAGTAGAGCCCGAGGATAGCTAAACATGTGACCAAGTGTGTTTGATTGCAATTTGTGAGTGAAGAAAAATGCAAATCTTCAAAGTTAAATACATAAACCCTATCTGCAACCTCTCTGTGTGCTACTGAAACTACTGGTTCGGTTACAAAGTAAAGTGGTAATGATTCATAAAGCTATTATTGTATAGAACTCTGAGAAACTTATTCATCATACATGACTTTGATCTAAGGTTTTGAACAAAATTTGTAAAAGGCAAAGATGACATGGTAAAAAATATTACTTATAATGTGATGAAGTTTTGAACAGGTGTAGATGAAAAGCATTCTTTCAAACTTGTCAGTGTTATTACAGCGTGAACTGAATAGATCACATGATATCTTTAATGTACAGGTGTTTGAGATGAAAGAGAAGTAACCAGGTGAAACATACCAGTGACATTGCAGTTTTGGGAATGTAAAGAACAAATCAAGTGTTATATATTGATGATGATGATGATGATGACATTGCAGTTTGTAAAAGCTGTTCTATTGATTACTTTCCTTACAAATATGGATTTCAAAGGATAGGGGTGCGTGGAAAAGGTGCTCACTCTGATGTGTGAAAATGATACGGTTGAGAAATCAGTATAACTACTAGCACCAACTCCTTTCCTGTCATCATTGCTTCCTCTGCATTGAAGATGGCTAACAGCAACCACACCAGCTTCCTGTTCGCTGAAAGACATTACTTGTCTATAAATTCATTCAATGGGGTGATATATACCCATCTCACCAACTGGAATAGTCGGGGGTGAAAAAGAGTATTTCATTCACCTCTGATGTCTTCAAGCAACTGAATATGTTGCAAAGGTGGAAGAGTTTGAATTGCACCATCTAGTTGACCTACCAGATGAAGTTCCAGAACCGGACATTGAGCCTGCTGTGTTGACTCAACCGGCTGTGGTGGGAAACTCCAACAGTATCCAACAGCCACAGACTCCGCTCCCACCGGCTGTACATGGAAAACCTGTGATGCCTGCACCAACTCTTCCTCCACCCGGACCGCAACCGGAGCTGCAACACCAACACCTGTGAATCAACCCCCACCTTACCCCGGAACAGTTCCAGTGACACAGTCGCAGCCTTACTCTGGAAACAGTAGACCTAGACCTTATTCCAGAGGTAAGACAAATACGTAAACGCTTTGCAACATTACAAAACGCGACATAACACAGATGAACTATTCAGAGATAGGAGTGATGCAGTTACCGAATGATATGTAGTGATAATTTGTGAAGCTTTAGCGTTACATCATTGAGAAAACATGTGTTCTTCGCAGTGCAAATCTGCAAATATTTCAATTCCTTGTTGTTTAATTATGTAGGTGTTAATTTCTTCACAAGAATACACTGACCGAAAACTGAACAATAACAATGGTTGCACGAACGCTTTTTTTCATTTTGAGATACTTAACACCCAGTTGGTGAAGTCTTACAAAATAACACTAGTTTCCCTACTTCAGTTCAGCTAAAGCTGACATTACCATATGTAAAATACCAAAATATTATTCAGGATTAAAATTCTCCAGCGTTGCATCGTACTCACTTCCTCATTTGAAAGTACCATGCTCACACACTGAGCTTACAGTCTGTATGGCTTCTGATTGGTGGATACAAATTCAACTGATTCTGCTATGACGTTAGTTTGTAGTTGTTCATGTGAAGATATGACCCATAGTAAATGTATCAGTGATGATTTATGTTTAATATTTCTAAGTTGTGTTGTGTGCTATGTTTTGTAAATAGTTTCTTTCATACGTTCATGAGAAACTGTTTCCGTACTCCTACATGTGATTGTACGCCAAAACGCAACATGGAGGAGAGGTCAGGTTTTCGTTTTGCCTATGAGTACTTACAGGTTGTGTTGGAGCGAATGTTTCCATCTTACTCATATCACAACGCAGATTTGTATACTAACAATTGCTATTAACTAACAATAAAGCGTATATATTATTATTATATAAAATAATTTATGATTTCATTTATTAATTGTAGGTGCAAAGTAAGCCGTGGACTAACAGCTCATTCAAGGCAACAACAAATAACGGACCTTTCAATGGTTAAATGTTGTTCTTGCTTTGAAACCCGAATAAAAAGATAATGCTGAAAATATGGTTGGTGTTGTTTATACGAAGTTGAAATATTCCTACATATTATTGTGTGGACTTCAATGAGTGATAGTGATATATCACAAGTGTGTATCGCAGACCTTGAACCATATTATTTCCCAAACACCGTGGTCCTAGCTGCAATGCTGAAGCCCTAGATGAAGCAAGTGTAGATTTGCTCAGGTTCAACTTCCCTGGTCTTAGGCTAACAATAATTAATATATTTTACTACTATATAATATAAATCAAAAGGAGAGCTAAGACTTTCTTCATTTTCAGAATCTAGACTTGCCACATATTCCAGACTTACAAGAGCTTTCTTGGATATAGTAGATTCAGAGTCTGTACCACAGACTACTCTGGTCTCTGCTGGAGCTTGTTTGTTATTCTCAAAGTTATGCATTCAGAGACTAAGAGTTAGTGTAATGTATCGCCCATGGTTTGCTAGTTCCACATTCACAGTACATGTGAGCTGCTATAGAGTGAATGTATCACCCATGGTTTGCTAGATCCACATTTCATGTGTGATTGCTGACTGGAACAATCATGAATGAATACAAAGGATTGCATAAAACACAGATATAATATTTAAAGAAACACACAGCTACTTTATTTTAAAATACACAAGAATTTAATTTAAAACTGTTATGATAAGATGGAACAAGACAGATCTAGACCGGGGTCAAAGCGTTAGAGGACTTGCGAAACATTGTCTCAGCTGCGTCCTCCCTGCTTTGACTTCTAGTCTGTATCCTCCCCCTGTCTGGCTGTGAACGTTTCCCCTGGCTCGTCTCCCTTTCCTGAACCGGCTGTTTAGCTTTAATGACACGCTCCTCTGCCTCAGCCAGCCAGCCGGCGGGACTGTCAGGACCTTGAACAGCCGGTTCAGGACCTGATGGCACATGAGGGGGTGGTGTGCGGTGCGGGGATGAACTAATGGGTCTCGGTAAGGAAAATTCTGGGAAAGAAGAACAGCACTAAGCAACAGAAAGCATTGGAAAAGTATTATTTCAATGCTCAAAATCCAGGAGCATATTTTGGTCCATCAAAACTTCGTGATGAATTAGCGAAAAACAAACCACACAAGATCAAATTGAGGAAGGTGAAACTATTTGTCAATAATCAAGATGCATATACTTTACATAAACCAGTCAAGCATAAGTTCAAGAGATTGAAAGTCAGAGTCAATTTCATCATCATCATCATCATCATCATCATCATCATGCTCGTCGTCATCAGCATCAACATCATCGCTGTGGTGGTTGTGGTTATGGCGGAGTATGGGATCGGGATCGGGATGTGGGTGTTGAGTGGGTACTGTGCAAGCGGATAATGATAATAGGCTAGATAGGTTATTTGTTACAAAACAATATGATTACTCAACAGTAGGTTTGTAGACTGGATTATTTAACACTATGGGTGTATTTATTTTTTTCGTCACTGTTACTTTTTTCTTTTTCCTTATTCGAAGAAATATTGTAAGAGATATAATGAAAATAATAATAATGATACCTGTTAGTGAACCAATTATGAGTGGTAAATCCACTTGCAGATTTACTGATATTCCACGTACAGATATATAGACTTTGGCGAAACTAAACGAAGGGTAACGTATAAAATATAACAACACACTAACCTTCAAGTTGGGGAACAGGTCCAAATCGATGAACAGGTTGTCGTACATACCTTGTACGTCAATTACATAAGTATTTGGATACCTAGCCCCAGAAATATGTACTAATACTTCCCCATGTTCGGGTGAACATTTCAGCATTCGCAGTCCTTTAGTAGCACATTTCTGGGTGAACAATGAGTTTGCAGCAAACGCTATGGTCAGAATGCTCAACATACAACTTAACCTTAACAATGATGTCTTTTCGAATGACCGTTTGCCACTAAAACGGTTGTGTATAATTGGTGGGAACCAATGAAACAATGTGTTACATGTGAAGCCGCTTGGGTCAAAGATCAAAATGCACGTGATTTAATCACCGACGATCTCACACAAATTGTGACGAAAACCTGACAAAAGTAGTGAAAATAGTTTTCGTCAAGTGTGAACAATCTACACTAAACAATTGAAATTCCTAAGTCGAATCATAACGAAAACAGACAATATAAGCTGAAAGGTATGAAATTATTTGCATCTTTCAGACTGATGCTGTCAGATAAGATACACTATCACAATGAACAGACACGCATATGTCAAATATGATAAAACTGACTGAATTAACAGACATGAATAGCGATACTCACCCAGAGCAACTGTGTCTTCAAACACAAAAAGTGTTCGCTGTCATAAGAATTTGAAATACTTCAAATTTGGTTAAGACGATGATTTTGCCTGAATGCAACTGTTTTAGTACAACAGATAATGTTTTTGAAGAAAATGAAAAAATAATTTCACAAGGGAAATGTTCACAGGTGATAAGATCAAAATGAGCAGAAAAAGCCAAAGTTGTGTAGTCAAAGTTTGTAATGGTTTGAACTAAATAATTGAATATTTGTTTTATCGCTTGGGCTTTAACGTCTGAACAAAATGTAATCGAAACACCAGATTTGGAAATTTGGAATTTTTCAGTCAGAGGCGAATAACTAAGATATGCATTCATGTTGAAGTTCTGAGTCCAAGAGTGTGTGTTTCCATTTTTTATAGGTTGTTAATGGAATGGTGGATTAATGAGAGTATATGATTCAGCAAAATCCACTGACTGACTAAGCGAGCTTGGTTTTACGTCGTTTTAGCAATAATGTAGTTACATGACGGCGAGGCACACCTGAAAAAAGGCTTCGTACCCTTCGCCTGAGAAAGGGAGTTTCTTAAAGTAACGAGAAATGAAGGCTTTAATTTGATTATATGCAAGGATAAATACAACCACTAAAGCGATACGTGAATTTGTATCTGTGGAAAGAGCGTGTAGAGTACGTGCTAGATGATGTTATAGATATCAAGTGATAACCTAACGATAGCTTTGATTAGGAGGTGTGCACTTGTATGATTCAGCAATATACTTTCATATGAGTGAAATGGAGTTTTATTAAAGTAACGAGAAATAAAACCAGAGATCTGAGCATAGAATTTAACATAAAAAGCAATCATATTGTGAGACATTGACAATGATATTCCAGTTCGATAAACATAGAGTTCGTGTGGTGAACTTTGCTATAGTTAATCAGTAGACAGTGGAGAAAGTGGAATGTTTGAAAACTGAGAACATTTTGTGAAACGGACAAATAGACATTCTTGAAAATGAACAAATAGTATCATGAAAGAAAACAGAAACAGTTAGAAAAGTAGGGGAGAGGAGGACATTCACTGGAACGCAACGCTGAAAGTGGTTGAGAAGCAACACGTGAACTTAAAACAAGAAAGACCTTTAGAAAGGCAAGCTTGGAGGCAACGAATTTAAATATAATATACCTAAGGTACATATAGCGTTCAATGAGGACAAGAACGCTATGCAGCATTACCATAGGCCTCAATAGAGCAAATCCTTTGTCGCACTTTCGCGCACTTATTACGATTTTTGCTCACTTAATACTTATATGCAGGACTTACTTGTACTTGTACCTACATGTGTGACATATTTTCGTTATCAAATATGAAAAAGTAAATATTTGCAAGCCATTAAACATCTCAGTGGATCGCTCACATCGCGACACCATTTTGAATCTGGTAACCAAGGACACAACGAGGATTCCCTTCTTAAAATAGTAACACACGTGTTGCTTCCATTGTTGCTTGTTTACAAGGAATTTTCATTTATTCTTCGCCAATTAAAACGAATGTATAGACACATTCGCTTCCAGTACACACCGCCTGACGGTCGTAGACATGTGACTATTTTTAACAAAACCAAACAAAAGGTATGTCAGTTGGATTATGAACAGGGCTGCCAGTCCACTTCAGTTAGCAATAGTGAATGCAGTTATATAAAGCATTGGTTTTCACCTTTTCTCTGAAACGGAAACGGATTTGCCTTACATTTTGAAGCTAAAGCAGCAGTGTTGAAAAGTTATGAAATGCAGTTAAGATAGCAGTGTAGCCTCCAAGCAAAAAGTTTTAAGTAGAAGGTGCAACATGTGATTGTGTAAAACATTAGCTGTATGATTGGACATGGAGTAGAACTACTACCATTTGATTGGTTCACAAGCTTACCCAGTTGGAATACCTTCATTTAATTGTTGAATGTATATTGTAAAGGAATGTTATTGCATCACACCGCAGTTATGCTAAGTATTTCCATTGTTTAAGCAGTTGCTCCACAGTTATGCAAATTATTTCCATTGTTTAAGCTGTTGCTCCACACTGCTCCACAGTTATACAAAGTATTTCCATTGTTTAAGCTGTTGCTCCGCACTGCTCCACAGTTATGCTATTGTTTGGGAGATGGAATGTGTATTGTTAAGTTCAGGAATGTTATTGTTTAGCTTGGAATGCTATTGTGTAGCGCATATTTTCCATTGTGTGGCTGTAAGTGATTAATTATATACTACTGACAGGCCCTTGTAAACACTATCCAGTATGTCAAAAGTTCAGATCAGGGTTTGTACTTCTCTATTTTTCACACCTTCGTCGTCAGTATCTATTGCTACTTTGCAAACTTGAAACAGGTGACAGTACAGTGGTGACTCTTGTACCGTGCGAGAACCCCTGAAAATCCGTTTTAGAATCAGTCTTCAGCAACCCATGCTTGTCCTAAAGGCGACCTGTGGGATCGGGTGTTCATGTTCGCCAACTTGCTTGACACATGTTATCGTATCCTAGTTGCGGAGATCAGTAGTGATGCTACTGATCACTAGATTGCATGTTTCAACTCCGAATATTTACAGAGCGCTGCCCTATAGCTGGGATATAGACGAGTTTGAGTTTAAATAACCAAACAAGCAAATCTTACCCAGTGATTTGTGTACTCTGTTCTCAGTTCCATGTGCGGGTATTACTTTCGTTATTTTATCATGGGCACCCGTGGCGAGCCGTGGGTGCTGGGTAACACCGAGAGCTCGCCGCCACCCCCGTAGTGGACCCGGGAGCATATTTGGTCCACCAACCTGTTGGCCGTGGGCTGCGGCCCTGTGTCGGTGGAGGAGGGGATCCTGGTGGTTGAGGGCAATGGGAACCTACAACCGTGTTCCTGTTGCCCAACACACTACTTTGGCCCTTACTTCACGAGTGGTTGAATGGGCCCGATTCAATCAATCGGCTGGTCACGTCGAGTCCTGTGTTTAACTTTTTATGCTTTTAACCTTACTTGTGGGATGATCTCTGTTGACACAGTTTCGGATAATATATGAGATGCTTACCTAGAGCATATGCCCAGAAGGCGGTGGCTAATGGGTCAATCTGGTTGATCTAGATCTGCTGGAGTATAACAAACTTGTATCCCTTGGATGTTAGTTTGCTGGATTTCCGCTTACGTGTGACATCGCCCTTGATGGCGCTCCGTGGTGGGCGGGGAGCAGGTTTGCTGAACCATATAACATTTCAATATGGGGAAACAAAATCCAAAATAACCAAAACGGCAACTTTCAGAATCTGATTCTAAATTAGATTCTTCTGACGATGAAATTGTCACAAAACTTCTTTATTCTGAAAGAAATACTTGGCCTCGATACCTTGTCATGGAAGCTAGAGGTGAACGTGCTTTACCTTCATATTCACCATTTCTTTTAGAAAAAAGACTTAAAGGGAAGGCTGGTGAGTTAAAAAATGATAAAAAAAATTGCGTTCTGGAGCTCTTCTTATAGAATGTGCTCGAAAAGCCCAAGCTATAAATTTGATGACTTCAACAAAGTTAGCAGATATTCCCGTAACCTGCTCGGCACACACGACACTTAACTTCAGCAAAGGTATCATAAGAGGCCGTGATCGCAGTCTTGCTGATGAATCCATTGAGGAAATTGTGTCAGAACTCCGAAGTCAAGGTGTGATTGACGCCACACGATTTACATACCGCAAAGATGGTCGTGTGTATCCATCCAATACCTATCTCTTGACTTTTGATATCACGACTCTACCCAGTTCTATCAAAGTTGGCAGCTTTTCCATACCTGTAGACCTCTACATCCCACGACCTACTCGTTGTTTTAAGTGTCAGAAATTCGGACATGGTCAGAATTCATGCAGGGGTAGAATCACTTGTGTCAGATGTGGTGAAATAGATCATGACGGAAATACGTGTACTCGTCCTTTAAAATGCTGTAACTGTGATGGAAACCATATGTCCTCCTCAACTGACTGCACTGAATTCAAATATCAGTCCCTTGTGCAAAAAATTAAATGTGAGCAGAAAGTCAGTTACTTGGATGCAATGAAACAGGCAAAGTCAGTTACTTCTGCCAATACAACAGGGCAATCGTATGCGTCAGTCACTAAAACCTTAAGAACTGTCAGCACGACATCTGGAGAGTGTCAAACAGATCTTACATGGACACATGGTGAAACACCAAAACCAGTTTCTAATCCAGAAAACACAGTTCCGGTTCCAAAATCAAGATCAGTATCTACCTCTGCGAAAGTCGCCGAAAAACATAAAAATGAAACTTCTAAAAAGAAAAATCAAACTGATCGAGTGTCAAAGGCACTGAAAAATCATACAGTACAACAAGTATGGGTTGCTCGAGGATATGGATACAGAGGTATCCCACCATGTGAACATTAATGACAACGCCAATGGTCACTCGCCCAAAAAGAAAAGAAGAGCACGGTCACCAGTTACTGCCCCTTAAATGACTAATACAGCCTTAATACAGTGGAATTGCAGGGGACTGAGGACCAATTTTACTGATTTACAGCTATTAGTGCAAGAGTTTACACCGTCAGATATACGTTTACAGGTGACTTATCTAAAAGAAACTGATATTTTTGACTTGCGTCAATTCAATGCATATCACACTTTTTCACCACCGGGAGTGAGGGCAAATGGAGGATCTTCCATCCTTGTTAAACATAATGTTATTCGCAGCCATGTTATGCTCAAAACTAATCTTCATGCTGTTGCAGCGCGACTTACGTTGCATGTTGCTTTTACAATATGCTGTCTGTATATCTCACCATCTTCAACTCTTCAACTAGCTGATATACAAGCCCTTTGCAATGAACTTCCTAAACCCTGTATTATTATTGGTGATCTAAATGCCACAGCCCACTCTGGGGTGGTTCAACCACAAACACCAAAGGTAAATTACTGGAGGATTTTATTTCAAATAACGATTTATGCATTTTTAATGATGGTTCCAGTACATACATACGTCAATGATGACCTCAGTGGTAGTGACCATTTCCCAACACTACTGACACCTGTAACCCCATCTGATGTTTCTCCATCATCGAGATGGAATTTGAAAAAAGGCAAACTGGTCTTTATATGAAACGCTGTGTGCTGACAAACGTACACCGGAAACTTTCAATTATATTAATGTTCCTGATGCCATAAAAAGTTTCTCTGATGAAGTAACTCTCATTGCTGACGAGTGTATACCAAGGTCTTCTTCAATTCCACATATTCGAAAACCACAGTTTAACGATACATGCAAACAAGCTAGAAGAGAACGGAAAAAGGCAGAGCACTATTTCCGTAGACCCCCATGGTGCATAATTTGACTTGATTTAAAATTTTAAATGCTAAAGCACGGCGTACTTTTAAACAAAGTAAATGCCAATCTTGGCAGAATTATGTATCAAACATTAGTTCGCGTACGCCAATATCTAAGGTCTGGAATATGATAAAAAAAATCAAAGGGAAGGGTTCCAAATGTAGCATTCACCATCTTAAAGACGGAAACCAGTTGTTAACTGGTAGAAACGAAATTGCAAATAAACTTTCTGAAACCTTAGCAAAACATTCTTCTGAGTCCAATTATGACCCTAAATTCCAAAAGTGCCAAAAACAGCAAGAAAAGAAATTTATTAATTTCAATTCAGATAATGGGGAAGATTACAATGATATATTTTCTATTGATGAGCTCTATACTGCTCTTGATCAGGCTCACGACACTGCTTCTGGAGCTGATAACATCCATTATCAACTCCTGAAACACTTACCGGAATCATGTTTGGAGACACTCTTACATATTTTCGATGACATTTGGACAACTGGAATTTTACCTTCGTCATGGCGTGATGCTATAGTTGTTCCCATCCCCAAATCCGGGCGTGATCATACTGATCCTTCCAGTTATAGGCCCATTTCATTAACTAGCTGCGTTTGCAAGACCATGGAACGCATGATAAATAATCGACTTGTTTGGTTCTTGGAAACAAATAACCTCATAACAGATATACACTGTGGTTTCCTTAAAAACAGAAGTACTATCGATCATCTAGTGCGTTTGGAATCTTTTGTTAAGAATGCCATAATCAATAAGCAACATGCAGTGTCCATATTTTTTTAAAAAAAAAAAACAACGTATGACACGACATGGAAACATGGGATTTTGAAAAAATTACATGACTTTGGATTGCGAGGCCGTTTGCCGCAATTTATATCCAACTTTTTAAGAGACAGGCAATTTTAAGTTAGAGTGGGTTCGACACTGTCTGATCTGTACAGTCAGGATCAAGGTGTCCCACAAGGCAGTATTTTGTCTGTCACATTATTTAGTATTAAAATCAACAGTTTGTCAAAGGTTTTAAATGATTCAATTGATGGATCACTTTTTGTGGATGATTTTAATATTTCTTGTCATGGGAAAAATATGCATACCATTGAACGGCAACTGCAGTTATGTTTAAACAAAATAGATAAATGGTGTCTTGCAAACGGCTTTAAAGTTTCTAAATCCAAAACTAATTGTATACACTTTTGTAGAAAATATAAACCGCAAAAAGATCCTGAACTGTTTCTAAATGGATCTCCCATAAAAGTTATAAAATCATCTTTGACTCACATTTTACGTTTCTGCCACATATCAAATCCCTCAAAACGAATTGCCCGAAGGCACTTGACTTGGTGAAAGTCGTTTGAAAATCTAAGTGGGGAAGGGATCAAGCTTCCCTCCTGCAAATTTATCGATCACTGATCCGGTCAAAACTTCATTATGGCTCCATTGTATATGGTGGAGCCTGTAAAAGCAACCTAAAACCTTTAGATTCAGCTCACCGACAAGGTCTAAGACTTTGTCTTGGCTCCTTTCGCACTTCACCTGTTGACAGCCTGCACGTTGAGGTTGATGCGCCATCTCTTGAGCAGAGACGTATAAACTTTAGCTTTACAAAATTGTATTCCAGTGAGTCAAACCCTGCATATAACTGTGTTTTCAGTCCTCTGTATAAGGATTTATACAAAAGAAATCTTCTCTTGTTCCAACTCTTGGTTTAAGAATTAAACTATTTCTTTCCTCAGTCGGCATTCAGCTGGAACATTGGCAATTGGTTGGGCCCCAAGTGGACCTAACATTAACTACATTTAAAAATTCAGAAACTAATAAATTCCAATATAAACAAGGCTGTTAAATATATTTGTTGTAAACATCCACTTGTAATTGTTTTCAGTCCTCTGTATGAGGATTTATACAAAAACAAATCTTCCCTTGTTCAACCTCTTGGTTTTAGAATTAAACTATTTCTTTCTTCAGTCGGCATTCAGCTGGAATATTGGCAATTGGTTAGACCCCAAGTGGACCGAACATTAACTACATTTAAAAAATCAGAAACTAATAAATTACAACATAAACAAGACTGTTAAATATATTTCTTGTAAACATCCATTCTTAGTTGAAATTATTGAATTGTATAATAATCTTGCTACTGGCCAGTACGACATTGTGTTCTGTTGGTTACCCAGCCACGTAGGCATTTCTGGTAACGCATTGGTCGATCTTGCTGCTAAGGCAGCACTCAACAAATCTGTGACACCACTTCGTATTTCCCACACTGATTATAAAGCTACCATTAGATCGTATATCCGTGATCTGATGCAGAAGAAGTGGGGCACCCAAGTAGGTGTAAAAAAGAATTACATGCTATGAAACCATATATTGGGTATACCCACATGGGTTGTCAGTCCAGATTTGATGAGATCGTTTTGCAGCGATGTCGTATTGGCCATACGAGATATACTCATGATTACCTTTTGAAAGGTGAGGATCCTCCGTTCTGCATCCCTTGTGATGAAAGAATCACAGTCAAGCATATCCTGCTTGACTGTGTTAAGTATTCCAATACAAGGGATCAGTATTTTAATTCACGAAGTATGAAGGATCTTTTTACTAATACCAACTCTCATTTAATTATTGCATTTTTTAAAAGAATTACATTTGTTATCAGAATTGTAAATAGTTAAATATTTAAGATTGGTAGTCTAGATTGATAACTGAGATTGTTAGTGGCTGTGCCCTTGAGGGGGGTTGAAGTGTTGTAAAATTATTGCCCTCCTGAGAGGGTACGTAAGTCCAAAACATTCTATGTAAACTTAGTACGACCAAACTTTAAATCGTGGTATCTTTGTTGTTTTTAATAATGGCTAACTTTCAGTATAATCGCCAATGGCTGAGGGGATGGTGTAAATCCATCTGGGATCCATGCAGGTAGCAAAGGTACTGTAAGCCCCCCTGGTCCCTAGTATGGTGATCTACCTTCAGTTGATCCTCCGTTCTGCATCCCTTGTCATGAAAGAAAATTGTTGAGTATTCCATAACAAGGGATCAGTATTTTAATTCACAAACTCTGAAGGATCATTTTACTAATACCAGCTCTCACGTAAGTATTGCATTTTTTAAAGAATTAGATTTGTTATCAGAATTAATTAGGAGATAAACATCATGTGTTGGCCAATTTCCGGGTCTTATTGAGTATTTGAAGCACGGGAATGCATTTGGAATCGACGGCGTCAGCCGGAGGATTCAAATGAAATATTCCCGTGCTTCAAATACTCAATAACACCCGGAAATTGGCCAACACATGATGTTTATTGACATTGTAAACACAAAAGTAAACCAAAGGGTTTTACTGTCTGCACTCGTTTACATCGAGAACAAGTACAGCAGTGAAGTGTCATCAGCTGGCCGTTTCAACTAGTTCCCATGGTAGCATCTGGAGTAGCTCATTTGTGACGTCATTCAAACTTTACGTCACAATATGATTTGAATGACGTCAACACTGTTGATGACGCACCAAAACAATTGTTTGCGATGTTTCTACGTGTCTGTACGCAGTAAATAGTCTTGCAGTTTCCGGGAATCTAATACCATTTAATCATGTTTTTCAACCGATCAGATTACAGGACACAGTGACTTTTGGTTTACAATACATATTTTATCATTGATCGTCTAGATTAATACTTGAGGTGATGGTGTAAATCCACCTGGGGTCCATGCAGGTAGCAAAAGTACTGTAGGTCCTCATGGTCCCTAATATGGTGATCTACTTTCAGTTGTTGGAGATCTACAGCCCGTATTCTATATTGTATTGTCCAAATAGTTCTATTTGTTTTTACTCTCCACATTAGTTTTAATTGTAACTGTCATATTCTAGTATTTTTCACTGTTCTTTGACAGCAGGTTTTTATAATGTATACGTGTTTCATTTCAGTATCAAAATGTTCTCGTCACGATATGGCTGAAATATTGCCGATGTGACGTTCAATATTAACTCACTCACTCACTCACTCACACTTCACCCTTAAGTGACTGAGCTAGATGTAGATTTGGTCACTAATCTACACTTTGACTGGTTCATTCCCTTATGATACTATTGATATCTTTATTTGCCATACCTAATTCTACTGCTCTTTTAGGCGCATATACAGGTGGGCTGTTTAATCTTAGATCACCTGGACATCTAGCTCAGTCACTTAAGGGTGAAGTGTGAGTGAGTGAGTGAGTTAATATTTATCGTCACATCGGCAATATCTCAGCCATATCGTGACGAGAACATTTAATACTGAAATGAAATATATATATCTATTATAAAACCTGTCAACGAGAGACAGTAAAACAACTAGAATATCACAGATGAGAATATAAAACTAGTAACTATACCTAAAACAATTGATCTATAGAGGACAATACAAGATAAAAATGGGCTATAGATTGCTAACAACTGAAAGTAGATCACCATACTAGGGACCATGGGGACTTACAGTACCTTGGCTACCTGCATGGACCCTAGCTGGATTTACATCATCCCCTCAGCCGTCAGCAATTTGGGAAACCTAGCCATGCAAATAAAAAGACACTTATGCTACGATAAAAAACATGAAAGTTTGAATTTACTTTGAATGTTTGTGGACTTACGTACCCTCTCAGGGGGACAATAGTTTTACAGTACTTCAACCCCCTTTGAGGATACAGCCACTAACAAGCACGGTTCTCAATTTAAACTTCCAATAATAAAATATGTATCTATTTACAATTCAGACAATAAATCTAGTTCTTTTAAAAATGCAATGATTAAATGAGAGCTTGTGTTATTAAAAAGATCCTTCAGAGTTCGTGAATTAAAATACTGATCCCTTGTGATGGAATACTCGACACAGTCAAGCAGGATATGCTTGACTGTGATTCTTCCATCACAAGGGATACAAAACGGAGGATCCTCACCTTTAAGTAAATATTTATGTGTATATCTTGTGTGGCCAATACGACATCGTCGCATGATGACCTCCTCAAATCTGGACTGACAACCCAAGTACGTGTAACCAATATACGGTTTTATTTCATGTAATTTATTGATACCTACTTGAGTGTCCCACTTCTTCTGCATCAGATCACGGATATACGTTTTAATGCAAGCTTTGTAATCTGAATATGGAAGAAAAAGTGGTGTCACAGATTTGTTGAGAGCCGCCTTGGCAGCAAGATCGGCCATCACATTTCCAGAAATACCTACGTGACTGGGTAACCAACAAAAGACGGTGTCGTATTGGCCAGTAGCAAGAGTATTATACAATTCAATAATTTCAATTAAAAGCGGATGTTTACAAGAAATATTTTTAATAGCCTTAAGACAAGAAAGAGAGTCGGAATATATCATATACTGCTTAAGTTTAGGGTGTCTTTGAATATATTTAAGAGCTGTTAATATGGCGTTAGCTTCTGCTGTAAAAATAGAACTATTATCTGGTAATCTAGAAGATATTGTTCTCGATCCAATGACAGTAGCACAAGCAACTGCACCACCGTCCTTAGTACCATCTGTAAATAAGGATTTGTAATTGTTATATTTATGTTTCAATTGATTATATTCTTGTTTATACTGTAATTCATTAGTTTCTGTTTTTTTAAATGTAGTTAATGTTAGGTCAACCTGTGGCCTAACCAACTGCCAAGGGGGAGATGAAAAAAGACGGAAAGGAGCTATATTGTTCAGCTCAATACCAGCAGCAGCAATAAACGGCTATATTCTGAGCCCAAGAGGTGGAACAAAAGAAGACTTTTTGCTATACAAATCCTCATAAAGGGGATTGAAGACACAGTTATATGCAGGGTTAGATTCGTTAGAGTATAGTTTTATGATATATTGTAAAGATAATTTGATACGGCGTTGTGCAAGAGATGGTTCATCGGCCTCAACGTAAAGACTGTCAACAGGTGAAGTTCTGAAGGACCCAAGACAAAGTCTTAGACCTTGGTGATGGACAGGATCAAGAAGTTTAAGATTACTTTTGCAGGCGCCACCATAGACGATGGAGCCATAATCAAGTTTAGAACGAACGAGAGATCGATATAAATGGAGAAGGGTTGCTTGATCCCCTCCCCATTTTGAATTTGACACCACTTTCAACAAGTCAAGAGCTTTCAGGCATTTAGTTTTAAGTGATTTAATATGTGGTAAAAACGTTTAGTGTGAATCAAAGATTAGACCCAAGAATTTGGCTTCCTTCACAACTTTAATGGGCGTCCCATCTAGAGACAGTTCAGGGTCTTTATGTGGTTTGTATTTACGGCAAAAATGTATGCAGTTAGTTTTCGATTTGGAAAATTTAAAGCCGTTTTCAAGACACCATTTATTAATCCTGTTTAAACACAACTGCAATTGCCGTTCAATGGTATGCATATTTTTACCACGACAAGAAATATTAAAATCATCCACAAATAACGATCCATCAATTGAATCGCTTAAAACTTTAGATAAACTGTTGATCTTGATGCTAAAAAGAGTGACTGACAAAATACTGCCTTGTGGAACACCCTGATCCTGATTGTAATGATCAGACAGGGTAGAGCCCACGCGGACCTGGAATTGTCTGTTATTTAAAAACTTGGCAATAAATTCAGGCAAACGACCTCGCAACCCGAAGTCATGTAAATCTCGTAAAATGCCATATTTCCAAGTAGTGTCATATGCTTTTTCAAGATAAAAAAAGATAGACACAGCGTGTTGTTTGTTAATCAGTGCGTTTTTCACAAATGATTCTAAACGCACTAAGTGATCGACAGTACTTCTGTTTTTCCGGAAACCACACTGTATCTCTGTGATAAGTTTATTAGTTTCCAAGTACCAAACAAGTCGATTATTTATCATGCGTTCCATGGTCTTGCAAACACAGCTTGTTAATGAAATCGGACGATAATTGGATGGATCCGTATGATCACGTCCAGGTTTAGGTATTGGTACTACTATGGCGTCACGCCATGACGGAGGAAAGTTACCCGATGTCCAAATATCATCAAAAATATTTAGGAGAGTTTCTAGGCAGGGTTCTGGTAAGTGCTTCAGGAGTTGATAATGTATGTTACCAGCTCCAGTAGCAGTGTCATGAACTTGATCAAGAGCAGTATGGAGTTCATGAATAGAAAATGTTTCATTATAATCTTCCCCATTATCAGAATTGAAATTAATAGTTTTCTTTTCTTGTTCTTTTTGATACTGCTGGAATTTAGGTAAATAATTAGAAGAGGAAGAGTGTTTAGCAAGGGTTTCGCCCAGTTTATTTGCGATATCTGATTTATCAGTAAGTAATTGATCTTCATGTTTAAGATGATGGACAGTAGATTTAGTACCTTTACCTTTGATTTTCTGGACCATGTTCCATACCTTGGACATGGGTGTCCGAGAATTTATTTTAGATACATAATTTTGCCAAGATTGGCGTTTGTTCTGTTTAAAAGTACGTCGTGCTTTAGCATTTAAAATTTTAAATTTATTTAAATTATGCACCATAGGATGGCGACGGAAATAATGTTCTGCCTTTTTCCTTGCCTTCCTAGCTTGTTTGCACTCATCGTTGAACCATGGTTTTCTTATGTGTGGAACTACAGAGGACTTTGGTATACACTCATCAGCTATGGAATTCAGTTCATCCGAAAAGCATTTAATAGCATCGGGAACGTCACTAAAACGTTCAAGTTTTTCAGCACACAGTGTTTGATATATAGCCCAGTTAGCCTATTCAAATTTCGTCTTGATGATGGAGGAACATCGGATGGAGTTACAGCTTTTAACATAGTAGGAAAATGGTCACTTCCACAGAGGTCATCGTGGACTGACCATTCGAATTCATTTAGTAGTTCGGAAGTTGTCAGTGACAAGTCAAGAGCAGAATAGGTCCCTGTACCAGGGTGTAAATATGTGTTGGAACCATCGTTATAAATACATAAATCATTATCAGAACAAAAGTCCTCCAACAATTTCCCTTTAGTGTTTGTAGTTACACTACCCCAGAGTGGGTTGTGCCCATTTAAATCTCCCATTATAATACAGGGCTTCGGGAGCTGATCATACAGAGCTTGAAGATCGGTTTTAGCAAACGTCGAAGACGGAGAAATATAAAGAGAGCATAGCGTAAACGTTACATTTAACGTAATTCTCACTGCAACAGCCTGCATATTAGTATTAAGTGAAACAGGGCTTTGAATAACGTTTTGTTTCACTAGAATGGATGATCCGCCAGTGGCCCTATCACCTGGAGGTGCAAAACAATGATATGTATTAAACTGACGAAAATTAAATGTATCTGTTTGTTTTAAATATGTCTCTTGGAGACATATCGCTGAAGGTATAAAATCTTGGACTAATAGCTGTAATTCATGTAAATTAGTCCTTAATCCTCTGCAGTTCCACTGTACAATATTATTGGAATAAACTATCTTTTAGGGGGATTTACTGGGGATCTACCCCGCACTCTTTTGGAGGGCGACAAGCTATGTGCCCTAGAATGGACGTTTTCAGAAACGTCCATGTCTTCAAGAGACCCGTATTTATTGAACAATTGAATTTTGTTCTGTGACCCTTTAGGAGCCCTGCCACTTTGTTGTTTTGAAGCATCAGGCTTTGGCTTCGGTTTATTTTTCGCAGTTTGTTGACTATCAGCTGTGGAGTGAGACTTTGAGTTTGACTGAGATGATGATTTGTGACCAGAAGAAGACTTTGAGGTACTAGGAAGTGATTCCTCAGTCTGTGATGATATAGCAGGGTACAAAAGCTGTGGAGAATCGCAATTTACCCAAGTCAAGGTAGTTTGGCAGCCTGTGGTTGATGTAGTGTTAGATTTAGATCCCGATGATGTTTTTGCTACTGTAGCATAAGTTTGTGGAAGATCAGATGTCTTTACCAGTTTTTTGGCCTCGGAAAAAGAGATATTTTGAGTAAATTTGATTTTATTGATTTCCATTTGCTCTTTCCAAATAGGACATTGCTTAGAAAATGAAGAATGGTCGCCTGAGCAATTGGTGCATTTTTTATAATCACTGTCACAATCTTCTGTTGTGTGTGTCTTCTCACCACAGTGAGCACACACAACAGACAATGTGCAAGTACTCACGCCATGTCCATATTTCTGGCATTTAAAACACCTGAGCGGGTTGGGAATGTAGGTATCAACTTGTATGTTACAATAGCCTGCCTTCACTGATTTAGGAGCATTTGGACATGAAAAAGTAAACAGATAGGTATTAGTTTGGAATGTTTCATTGTTTTTTCGGGTTGAAAAGCGCTTCATATAAAGCACACCTTGATCTTTCATTTCTGATCCTATGTCAATTTCGGACATATCAGCAAACAATCGATCACGATCTCTGATGATACCTTTACTAGTATTCAAGGTCTTGTGAGCAGAGACCGTGACGGGAATGCCCACGAAAGATTTCATGTTCATCAGGTTCGTTGCTTGTTGCTTTTTCCCGCACTCAACTAGCAAAGCACCCGAACGCAAGCGTCTAATGTTTTTCACCTCTCCTGCAACACCTTGAATACCCTTGGATACAGCAAAGGGGTTCAACTTTAACGGTGTCTTCTCAGGAGTCTCAATAACAACGAAAAGCGGCCAATATTCAATCGATGCAGACGGTCTATGGTCAGTATCAACAGGGTCAATATCAAGTGGACGTTTTGTTTTTTTGGTTGGGGTTTCATACGCCATAGTTAGTGTAATATGGTTCATCATCCGAGCTCCCCACCCACCACGGAGTATCACAAGGACAATGCTAAAACAAGCGGGCCTCCAGCTTGCAGCACCAAGGATACCCGGATGATATACTCCAGTAGAAGAATTACAAAGAATTAATCCACCAGATTGGCCCATGAGCCACCGCCTTCTGGGCATAAGACTCTAGGCAAAATTCAGAACTTCAAATACATTCCAAAACCAGAAAAGTCGATGAATAATTCAGCCAAGACCGAAATTAAAAGTCCAAATAAAATTTGTGCAATGACATATATATATAATTCATGCACAGGGCTTGGCATGACCAGCCGATTGGTTGAATCGGGCCAATTCAACCACCCGTCTAGGTGAAGTAAGGGCCAAAGTGGTGTGTTTGGCAAATGGAAAGTAGTTAAAAGCTCAAATGCCCTCAACCACCAGGTTCCCGTCCTCCACCGACACGGGACGCAACCCACGGCCAACAGGTTGCCCAATTTAGTCGCCTCTTACGACAAGCAATGGGGTGCTGTGGACACATTCTATCCCGGGTCCACACGGGAAGTTGTTGGAGATCTTACAGCCCGTATTCTATATTGTATTGTCCAGATAGTTCTATTTGTTTTTACTCTCCTCATTAGTTTTAATTGTAACTGTCATATTCTAGTTTTTTTACTGTTCTTTGACAGCAGGTGTTTATAATGTATACGTGTTTCATTCAGTATCAAAATATTCTCGTCACGATATGGCTGAAATATTGCCGATGTGACGTTCAATATTAACTCACTCACTCACTCACACTTCACCCTTAAGTGACTGAGCTAGATGTAGATTTGGTCACTAATCTACACTTTGACTGGTTCATTCCCTTATGATACTATTGATATCTTTATTTGCCATACCTAATTCTACTGCTCTTTTAGGCGCATATACAGGTGGGCTGTTTAATCTTAGATCACCTGGACATGGTCCTGCTAAGGTAACGGCACCGTAGAACATTTAGTTATCTGTATAGTGACAAAGACTGTACCAGACACATATCATTACCTTACAAAATCAAGGGACCAACAACATAAGTTTCTGAACTACAACTATATCTGACCACTGAAATATCCCAGCCGAGGCAGCTCCTTAGCCCCGCCCCTTCGACTAGTGCGTTTCTATTTCGAACACCTCAGAGCTATCCACAACAAGTCAGTAAAATCTTTCACCACTGATCAACATTTCTTCTGATCACCTCACCATCCGTGAGTGAGTGAGTGAGTGAGTGAGATTAGTGTCACGCTGTAACCAGCAATATACCAGCTATCTGGCGTGGGTCCATAATTAATCGCAACTGGGAACCAATGACATGTTTCAGCGTACCTGACCTGCCGATACCATTAGTCGCCACTTATGCAGGGGCTACTGAAGATCAATTCTAACCAGGTTCTTTACGGGGAGATAATCATGGGTTAATGAAGATCAGTTCTAACTCGTATTTTAAAAGATGGAGACAAGCATCGATTACTGAAGATCAGTTCTAACTGGAATCTTTACGGGTCTGGTATCATAAGACATTACAAGTTATCAAACAATGACACATAACCCGTCTCATTTGTTTTTGGGTTTTTTTTGTTTGTTTGTTTTTTGTTTGGAGAAGTTCTGAAATTAGACAAAACGTCTTCAAAGTGCACCAGTATTGAAGAACCAGCCGTTACTTTGCAACTGCAATCAGTATGTATGGAACTGGGAATCATATTCATGTAGGGTTAATGCGTATGAATCAATACACCACTTACGCCGTTAATGCGCTGTTTGAAAAATGCAATACATCATTAGAAAAGCCACATTGTTTTCTGTTATGTTGTGTAAATTGACATAACTGTGTTCCTCTTTAAATATTCAAATTGTAGATGTTGTCAATCAATAACTTTTTGAAATATAATACACAGAAACAGATCATCATGCTGTACTTAGCAATATTTCAGCTATATGACGTGCGTCCGTAATTAATGAAAATTAGCATTTTGTCGTTTGTGTTGCTGTGCAAATTGACATAAATGTGTTCACTGGAAACTGTTTCACGAATTCCTCTTTAAATATTTATATTGTAGAATTAAAACTCACTGGAAGTTCTTAGCGATCTTAGCTATCTACATCCCAGCTTTATATTACATTGGCTTTTTCAATTATTTACGGTTTAGTTACTAAACTATATATAATCAATTTGTATCTGTGACTATCTAGTTGTTTTCTTGTCTTAATTTGGCACCCGTGAACGGCCACCTCCTCGTGGTGGGTGCTGGCTAAAGCTAGGAGCCGTTCACCCCCGTTGTGGACCCGGGGGTAGGGGGGGGGGCTGGATAATTGGTCCACCAACCCGTTTGCCGTGGGTTGCGGCCCTGTGTCGGTGGAGGAAGGGATCCTGGTGGTTCCGAGCAAAAGGGGCCTGGAACCGTGTTCCTGTTGCCTAACACACCACTTCGGCCCTGACTTTACCTAGACAGGTGGTAGAACAGGCCCAGTTCTATCAATCGGCTGGTCACGCCATACCTTGTTCATAGAATTTATTTTTGCACATTTAACTTATCGGACATTGGTTCTTTTGATTTGAAATGTAAAGATTATGCACATATTAAATTGCCTAGAGGCCTATGCCAGAAAGCGGTGGTTCATCCAATCCGGTGATGTTGACCTCTACATTCGTTGCAATTCTGTAATTCTCCTAGGTTTTGTTAAAGTTGAACCAGCATAACATTATATTTGGTAGACAAATATAGATATTTATGTCGTATTCATCGGAGTATGACACCGCTGTATCCCTAGTGTTTGCATGCTGGATATCCACTGCAATGAAACACTGTCCTTGTTGACGCTCACTGGCGGGTGGCGAGCAGTGGTGTTGAACTACAGTGGAAACCGCCTAAGTAAAAACCGCTTCACTAAACATATCGGATACGTAAACACTATTGTTTGGTCCCGGCAAACTTCTTCATTAATCATCACTATTTGAGTCCTGTTAACTAAAATTGGATAAGTAAACAATACCGCTTAAGTCAAAGTTTTTACGTGGTCCCTGGAAGTAAATTAATGACCAAACGAGACCTGATAACTACATTAGCGATCACCACATAATCCGACATGAGCTACATGTGTCAAGTCACCAGGTAAATAAACATCCCACTTACAGCTTGCTCTGGCGTAAGCAGTTTACAATACACTCGCAACTGGAGGCCAACCCGGATGAGTTGTTCATTGTTATATGTATCAGTGAGTAGACCGGTGCAATAAAACATCTTATATTACTTACAAATCTTGTCCGTTACTCTGTCATTTGCAGATATTGAATAGTTTGGATAAGTTAAAGAAAACGATAAGTAAACAATTTTGACGAGTCGATTGAAAGTTTACTTATCAGGTTTCCACTGTATATCCATCATATCTCTTGTTCCAGTTTCACAGCAACAAGAAACTTGGTCTAGGTTTATAGTCATTGCATCTACAAATGGAGAACCACTTCAACTCAATCCGTTTGTGATATCAAAAACAATTCAGTCTCTATGTGGAGAAGTAAAGAAGTAAAGAATGTCTCCGTGGTGGTTTACTTCTTGTGGAGTGTTTGCGTCGGCAGCAGTCAATCGGTTTGCTACAAAAGCAAAACTTTGCAAGTATTAGTGTTGTCTCCTCGCCACACAAAACGCTGAATTCTAGCAGAGGTATTGTTAGAGACATAGCTCGGTTCTTTGCGGACATGTCTGAAGAGGAAATAGTTTCTGAACTGAAAAGTCAAAATGTTATTTCAGTCAGGCACTTTTCTGTAAAGAAACAGAATGGTACCACTCAACCAAGCAACACCTACATGTTTACATTTGCGTGAAGTACTGTACCTAAATCCATAAAAGCTGGTTATTTCAATATGGGAGCGGAGGTATATATCCCAGATGTACTTCGGTGTTATAACTGTCACAAGTTTGGACACGGGTCTACATACTGTCGTAATGCACAACGTTGTCACCGGTGCTGTGAAGATCACCATGATCCTGCCTGCAATAAAGAGCCTAAATGTGCAAATTGCGGCGGGAATCATGTATGGTTACCAAAATCTTGCCCTGAGTGACAGATACAATTATGAAATCCTCAAATTGAAACATAAGAGAAATATTTCCTTTATTGGAGCTAAAAAGCAAGTTACAAGCCTGATTAAATATGAAATATCGCGGACTGTTACCTAGTCAGATGTTGTCTCTGGAAATCCCAAAACAGTCTCTATCGCATGCCAGACTGAACTGACTGAAATGTGTTAAACCAGTAAAAGCCGTTACTTCTTTTACTCCTTCTGACTGCCAGTCTGCTGTAACAACATCTGCCTCTCAAACTGTGAGTCAGTCAGAACCTGAACCTACGCAAACAAATGTTGATGTTGAGGAAATGTCAAAAGCACAGCGAAAACTCCTTAACCATATAAACTCTTCTAAAATCCCCTCCTCTGGAGAGAAACCTATATCTATTGAAGAGCATGTCACTCATTTGAACACCTCGAAATGGAGGTATCTCCATCTTTACAGCACAAAGATATGGGTTCTTCCTCAACACGTCCGCGGGAGAGATCCCCAATCAAACCGCCATTAGTCAAAATCGAAATCTTATACAATGGAATTGCAAAGGACTGAAAAATAACTTCAACGAGATCCATTTAGTACTACAGGACTTAAAACCGTCAGCATTATGTCTTCAAGAGACCTATCTTACAAATACAGATACTTTTGATTTAAGACAATACAGCAAGTATCACCCTTTCTCTCCTCCAGGAGCAACAAGAGGTGTATCCGTTTTTGTATGCCAGGGCATAATACATAGCCCTGCCCCGCTCATACAAATCTTCAAGCTGTAGCTGTTCACCTAACCATGCATATTGCGATGACACTACACAGTTTAGACATACCTCCCTTTTCTAGCATTCAATAATCGGATCTTCAAAATCTCTGTCATCAGCTTCCAAAGTCATTTATAATCATGTGTGACCTCAATGGCCACAACCCGCTCTGGGGAGGTATATACAGGAATCATAAAGGTAAAATTACTGAAAAATTAATTTCAGATAATAACGTATGTATTTTTAATGGTGATGCAGCTACATATCTACATCCAGTTACGGGAACATACTCGGGAATATTGCCTTGACTCGCTAAATACAATGTTTATTCCCAATGCAGGATATTATACCATCACAATACACACAATGTCATTCTTGCTGTAAATTTAAAACATATTTGCCACAGATCGTGAAACTAAACTTCCTGAGATGTGCCCGCATATCTATGACGCCACAAATATGTGCGTAGTAATATGTGACGTCACAAGCTTGATGACGCAGTTTGCTACTGATCACTCGTTTGTCTGAGTTAGGTCACATAGTTCCCAGTCAGCGTATTGTTGTCAAAAAATATTAACTTAGTTTGAAAAATGACAAAAAACACGTGTGGAATTGGGGAATTTTTCAGTTAAACCTTTGAACAACAAATACAATGTTCGCGAGGCATTTTTCAAGCACACTTGTCAACAGACAAAGGGTCAAACAGTTCATTCGAGATTTCCCTGGCTGCTGTCTGAGTCAATGATTGCAAGACGCCTGAGTTTCGGTGCTGGTGAGGTCGTAATCAGTCCCATCTATTATTACACGACAACAATTTTCACTCATCAAGGCACTGGCAGTTCCGTAACCACGGCCGTCAGATTAGACACGATCGCCGAAACATGTGCGTGACGCCATGTTTGTTTACAGTGTGAAAGTAGTCCCTAAAATTGGCATATGGCCTCTCTAATTTGCATCGGTGTCTGTATATGACCCCAAAAGATACGGAAAATATCCGTTGGCTTTATCCTGCCGAGTACACTACCCATTGTATGATAAATCAATATCTCGGAAAAGAGACATAGTTTGACATACTATTACTATTCCTCTTGGGAAACAGTTCTGAAACAAATGATGTCATTATGTTGATATCTCGTTGTGCAGCACATCAATAGCGTTTTGTGTGACCAATCAGGCCCTTTGGCTGAGAGGAACAGCTGACACGTACTCTCAGCACATTCATAACAATCGTTGCAGCCTTCTGTGCTCTTGTGTTTTTCGTACACTTCAAGCCAGGTTTCTTGTACTGACTGTCTGACTGTCTAGAATCTAGAGATAGGTGTTTTTTTGCTCACTGTGTTTGAGGTGTAGACATATGCGTTCATAACTTTGGGTTCACTATCTACTTGGTGATAGCCTCCAGAGATTGGTGAAAATAATCTTTGCATTGACCGTGATTCTTGAACCTCGTGGTAGTCGTGCATCATCTCACGAGTGGTGATTTCAATAGCTCTCGGACATGGCACCGAGCGACCGTGTGAAACTAGTCCTGGCATTAACGATTTTGCTGATGTTTGTCATTTCAACAGGAAGCACGAAGCAGTCTACACCTAAGAAGATGGACGGCTATGTTATCAAGAACATTGGTATCAAGCTGTGCCAGCTTAAATGTGCTGAACATGGTCAATGTGTGAATATTGAATACGATGCTGAGACTTTAACCTGCCGTTTATCAACAGATGAATCAACGATCGAGAAAAAGGAGGGACGTGTCAATCTTGTATGGAGCCACTCACACGTAAGTAAATGTTTCCAAAGGCTAGTCCTAAATGGGTACTCAATAAACACATGTATCAAACATGTAGTTCCTGATGCATGTTGGAATTATCTGAGCATCATTTGTAATGTTGTGTGAATGTTAATTTTTGTCTTTGTTTACTTTACATTGGGCGTCCAACACTTCTAATTTTCTTACCGACCTGTCAGTCATTCTTTTTATTCCAAAACCGAACCTGAAACCTACCACACCATCATAGAAATCTGCTTATCTTTAAATAAGAATAACGATTACAACAGATGAAAATAAAATCACAAACAGTATTGAGATAATTTTGTCTTTTTAAAACTTATTCCCGACCAAGCGCCCCATGTTCAAAATTTGGTGGACACGCAAAACAGTTTCTGAATACATCGAGACATGAAACACATAAATCTTACTCAGAGTGAAAAACGGATGGAAGGGAGAGGTTGGTCTGACCATTATGAGATTTATTGGGTAAATCGATCTGGGTATTTGAACGAAGTTAAATCATCAATAAAGTACATATACATATAAAGAAGAAATGTAGATCTACGCCTACTATATTGATATCAGTATACGCTTGTAGGAAGAAGCACGTAATATTTTCAATTTTACAAGTTCCTGTGTTAACGTTTGCGGGCGACGCCACATTTACAATCACGATAGACACCTAATATGATGTATTCGTTTACTTGAATTGTTTTATTTCCGTTTTTATCGCAGAACCTAAAGTTATTATAGGATTACATATAATGCTTGTAACCACACACACACACTCTCTCGCTCACACACTCTCTGTCTGTCGCTCTCTCTCTCACACACACACACAACTAAATTGTATTTAATTCCACAGAAGTGTTCTCGTTTTACATGCTGTCAGAAGGAGTGATAACCTGAGATGAAAATGATGAATGGAGTGGGTGATAAAAGTAGTATCGGTAATGGCAATCGAATCACTAGAAGGGTAAGATGGGTCATAAAAATATTCGTATATATTCAAAATTATATTATTAGATGAGGTAGAGAGGACAACATTACCTGATTCTTCTTTCTGCCTTTTCAAGGTTCCATCTGGTATGTGCAACGCAGGTCAACGATATTTGAAGACTCGATCTGGAAAAGAGGTTTGCGTAGAAGGTAATATCCAGTATTTTTAATATGATCGCTTATATACTCACCTAACATCATACAAAACTGTTCCTCTATTATCAGTGTGTGTATTAGTCATGAAATTCTTTGTCATCATTCATGTTTTCCGAATATGCTACACCAGTCCACAATATCTGTTGTTTCACGTCCATCTTAGACCTGATGCAAATGGTGGCGAAAAAGACTAAGATCTGAGACTAAAGTTAAATACGGGAGTTCACTTTAAATCAGAGACAGACGGCGTAAGTGGTCTAATGATTCAGACGCATTAACCCTACATGAATATGATTCCCAGTTCCATACATACTGACTGCAGTTGCCAAGTAACTGCTGGTTCTTCATTACCGGTGCGCTCTGTAGACGTTTTGTCTACTTTCAGAACAATTTATTATACAATAAATTGTCCTATGTTCGCATTACATACAAGACAGACATTAGCCATAGACAGCTGCGATTTCCGCTGTCATCTCAGATCATCTCTTTTCAAGGGAACTTCATCTTCGACTAAGAAAGGTGGTCCTTGATCACTTTGTATCTGAGACCAGAGTTAACCAAATGGAGTTATGAGTTAAACTCTTAACTCAAACAAATGCCAACAATGTGATATGGCATGAGGCCAAAGATAAACACAAAGTCTTTATATTCAATATTATAACTTGTGCTCCACAGAAACAACTTACAGCAGCGTCCCATAAGTCTGTGGACTCGTCAGATATAACGGGGTAAACATACGTTTAAAGAAAAATATGAACGAGAGGATGGTAATAATGATATAATTATGAAATATTATCACTAACATATTGCCCCGTCTTTTGCAGTGACTACAGTCCTTACTCTTTTTGGCATATTTGGCAGCTTGTACAAGGTAGATTTGGGTAAACTGTAGGGGTGTTTTCGACGGATGTCCACAGCCCATCACTTGATGCTGGAGAGTCTCTGGTGACGTTTTTTCGGGCCATGGTAAAACCTCGATGCCTTTGGCAGCTAGGAAGTCAGTAATTGATTTCGAAGCATGAGCAGGGGCATTGTCCTGTTGAAAAGTGAATTCTTTCTCAGGAAATGCGAGACAACGGCCATGAATATCTATGTCACTGATTATAGTTTGCTGATATCGAACACTGTTCAACGTTTCAGTCACATTTTTCAGCACACCTGGGCCATTTGCAGATATCAGTCCCCACACGTGAATTTGAGGCGGATGTTTCACAGTCGTTTGCAAACAATATGGACAGAATCTTTGGTTTTTCAAACGTCGGAACTTCATTCTCCTTCGGTTGCTGAAACATCTGAAGATCAATTCATCCGAAAACAGTATCTTCTTCCATTGTGACACTCCAAAACGTCTCACCTTCCATGCCCACAAGAGTCGACGTTTTCGCTGCACCTTGTTTAGCAGAGGTTTTCGTGACAGGTACATAACAAACTATCCCAAATCTATGCAGCCTGCGAGAGATCGTCATCCTACTGACATACCTGCCCAGTGTCTGCTTCCGCCTACCCCGAATTATATTCAGGGTTGAATATCTTTCCTTGAGACATTGTCTCCTGATGCACTGGTCTTCTCGATGTGTCGTACATTTTGGCCTGCCAGATCTCGACAGGTCCTTCATGACACCTGTTTGCCTGTATTTCTTGTCCAGCAAACACATTCCACTCACTGACACCTTCAAATTATTCTCCTTGGCCACTATGTCTTTAATTCTTGTCCACTGAAGTCCCATACCCCTAAGAGTAATAATCTCCGTCCTTTCCATAACGGTCCAATTTTGTCGCTTTTTACCACCCATTTTCTATCAGAAAACATGATTTTATAGTTAAAAGGAGGTAGAGGAATTGAAAAGAGATGCTATCATTTACACAAATATCAGTGAACGTGCAAAGAATTGTTTAAAGACAATTTTGACTATATATTATGCTTCCTTCACAAAAGGCCTATATCCCTCCGAAATGGCAAATTACTTTCACAAATTTAAGTGCACCAGTACGTTGTAACACTTAGAATTTCAACAGTTAATTATCAACATAGGTACTGAACATAACTCACCTGTGCTTGACAGCTGTGGTCCCCGGAAAATAACTGACGGAATGTTAAATTTTGTGGCAATAAAGTATATATTTGAATAATTTCTAGTCCGGATATTAGTAATTTGAATATTAGTGCTAACCGAATATCACAAAACAACAGCTACTTGGATTACAGATTCTAAGAATGATCATAAAAGGTAACTTTTCCTTTCATATTGTGACTTCCACAAACTTCTGGGACGCAGCTGTAGATCCACAAGAAATACAGTCCGTTTGCGTTCAAATGAGAATGGCGAATTATTAAGTAACAAGAAATTGGGATTTCTGTTTCTCACATGGCTGAGAAACAGCTGGTGGAGCATCACCACCTCTTTCCTGACAAGTAGAGTGCATCTAAAAATATATCACGAATTACATTCAGTCTCATTCATCTTATCAGTCCCATAATCAGAATCGCCTGTGACGTCACCTAACGTCGGCACTAACGAAGGAGCGGACGCTTCATGTAAGCTACTACATAACCAGTAGCTTCGTTCTACATCACCCACCACTTTGGTCTCTTCATGAACTGTGAGTCTGCTGCGTCATTCCTGTTCGCCTATGGCTATTTCCCATATAACCTGATAGCAATTCATGAACTGTGAGTCTGCTGCGTCATTCCTGTTCACCTATGGCTATTTCCCATATAACCTGATAGCAATTCATGAACTGTGAGTCTGCTGCGTCATTCCTGTTCACCTATGGCTATTTCCCATATAACCTGATGGCAACAAGATCACAGTGATGAGGTGTGACTCGTACTACAGTGTGATTCTGACTTCTAATGTAATTGTCCAAGTTGTATAAACAATGATGGAACGAATTCGGACAATTCGCCGTTCCCACCATTGAGTATACAACCTGGACAATTATAGCACATGACCGGCTATCTCTTTCAGTGATCCACAAACTGACTTGCCAATACGTTCTTGTAAAAGCGTTCGACTTACGTACCCTAGCAAATGAACAGACCACACCACATGAGCGACACGTGTAGAACGAAAGTACTTGTAAAAGTGTTTGACCTAGATACCCTAACCAAGTGAGATGTCGCACCACGTGAGCAACAAAAGGATATGTAAGACAAACGTTCTTGCAAGAGTGTTTGACATAGATACCCAATCACCAGTCTATATATGACTTTACAACCACCTTGTCACTTGTACGAATTTTGTGTCCACAATGGTCCTTGAGGACCTCAATGATGGTTTTGCACACCTCTAGGAAGAACTTGCAGATTGTACTAACTTCTGAAGTTGCACTGACTTGCATAAGAATAACCCGTTGGCTTGGAAGCGAAGAATGATTGCCAACTTGGGTCGCACCTCCAGCAGTACTCTCGGAAATGTGGTCTTCTTCTCAAGATGATGGGCTATTTTCTCCACAATCTCCAGGAACAAGGCGCAGAAAAATATGATGATGTCTGTAGTCTCTCCTTGTGAATAGACACCTGTTCTTTCCTGCATTATAAGACTATTCTCTGCCGTTCAGCATCTTGTAGGTCCACAGCAATGCATGAAGCTGGGACTGATGCCTGCTAGTTTCATAGCCTGGCGTCAAGCCAGACAAGGCGGGACCAAATAATGCCACGACTGCTTCACATGTGTGTGAAGTGAGTGCGGTAATGCATGACCATGCTTAAACATGCCCCACAGTTGGCGTAAACAATTGCACCAACAATACTTGACCTAGACGTAAAGAAGTCATGTGATACCATGTCATTGCATGACAATGCACACCATTTCCGGTCACTTATTGCATGCTGTTACATTGTATTATTAAAAGAGAGCAAGTTACACAAAAGTCACAATTCAATTTCACAATGCCGATGTCAAATACAATACAAATGAGACAAAGTCTAAGGCAATGGGTCACAAAATATATAGCAATCTCACCAAAGACTTAGTGCGAGAGGGAAACAGTTATGCAGAATATAACACCGTGAGCAGTTTGACGGCGGCTATGAAGATCAAACGTTGGCAGGGTTTGGTGATGTTTACTCCAGTAATGTGTGTCCGTGTCCGTGTTCAACATGACAACTAGCATTTATATATACATTCAGCCATTTCCTGAAAGTTCGAGCACATACGATCATCTCCACTAATGTGGGAAGCTCCAGAATAATCTCCCGGAAGTAAACAAATAGAAAGCCAAGGGCAGATAACTCCAAACTACTGCCTTACAGGCGTGCCTCTTACATAATTTTCTGCAGGAAATGTGACACATAATAACTATTACTTAATTAGTAACAAATTATTCCGAAAATACACACCCGTAACAATGCCTAGTGTGTACCTTATGTGTGAACATGGCGCGGGCAGTGTGCTTTACGATTTATGTGTAGCCATTAAATCACAAGCATTGTCACGGATATCGTTGTTTTACTGCCGCGGCAGAGCAAAGTTCTTGCATGTGTCAGGGTGGTATTAGCTTTGCTGAGGCTAACTCAGCTACCTTCATATGCTACAAACGAAAACAAAACAACATTCATGGTTAAGTGTTCTATTTAAGACAGTTTGTTCGTGCCTGTTAGGGCAACCTTTAACTTTACCAGGCCACAGGGGTTGTCACGCCTCGATTTGGGGAATTAGCTATTGGGAGCGAACCTTGAAACAAGAAAGAGAGAGCTGTGAGTTCCTTGGGTTTATTCAAGCAAGTGTCTGAGATGACATTCACAATACACCAATTCATACATAATAATGACACACAAATAATAGACATAATAATCAATATCCTAATACACTTTCAGTATACGTCAAGTAATTTAGCAGTGTGTGGTATAACAGAGTATGTATGGCAACTGCTTACAGAAACATAATACAAATAATACAACATAACCTAATCCTACGGATACCTTCCAGGGGATGTCAATAATGTTTTAGTCTTGAGCATTTCATACCCAGGTGTCACAACCTATGGTACGACATTGAGGGTGTAGCTGATGTGATGTAGAAGTTTTGGTATCCTACTCTCAGAAGTTATTGAACAGCTCACATTGACAGAAAGAGACCCCGCAGTGAAAATGAATAAAATTGGATATAGAGCAGTCATTAAGTTTTTAGTCCTTGAAGGAAACTCGGTGAAGAACATTGAAGAAAGGCTTTCAGCAGTTTATAGGAAGTCTTCCCAATCATTTGGTACCATCAAACGATGGATCAATGAATTTAAGCATGGTAGAGAGGGTCTTGAAGATGACCCCCGTCCAGGTCGCCCGAAAACAAGCACCAGTAAGGAAAACATTGACAGAGTGCACAGACTTGTGCTGGAAAATCTTCGAATCACACTCCACAAGTTAGAGGAGACCACAGGCATTTCACACAGATCCATCGAGACAATTCTACATGAACATCTCGTCATGTCTAAGGTGTGCGCAAGATGGGTGCCAAGAATGCTTGCAGATGAAATGAAGCAAACAAGGGTCACCAAAAGCAACTCCATGCTAACCAGATACAACAAGAATCCAGCAGATTTTCACTTTAGGCTAATAACCTGTGATGAAACCTGGATCCACCACTATGATCCTGAGAGCAAACAAGATTCCATGGAATGGAAACATGTCACTTCTCCCAGGACCAAAAAGTTCAAAGGCTCCAGATCAATGCAGAAGGTGATGGCGACAGTCTTCTGGGGTAGCAAAGATTACTTACCAAAAGGAAGAAGAATGAATGGGGAATATTACGCTAACTTGTTGAGGCAAGTGCGACAGTCAATCAAGGAGAAGCGCCGGGGCAAGATCAGACGTGGTATTCTTCTACATCAAGACAATGCTGCAGTACACGCCTCTCACGTTGCAGCCGCTGCTGTCCAGGAATGCGGATACAAAATCTTGCCGCATCCCCCTACTCTCCAGACCTGGCACCAAGTGAGTACCGTCTGTTCCCAAATCTCAAGAAACACTTGTGTGGTCGTAGATTTCAGGATGATAATGAGCTTATTGCTGCTACTGAGGCTTGGCTTCAGGACCAAAATGGCGCCTTCTACAAAGATGGCATCAATGACTGGCAGAAAAGATGGAACAAGTGTCTTGACTCACAAGGGGACTATGTTGAAAAATGAATGTGGTTCATACCAATATTTTGTCTTTTTCTATTCACTCTCAAAACGTTTTGACATCCCCTCGTACAGTAACGATTTATGACTATTAGGGGTGTAGCGTCTAAAGTTCTAACTATGGTAATGGGTTCACGATAATTACTGTATGCAGTGCATATTGCATTAACTATGGTTTGAATTAATGTCCGTTATGGTAGGTCGCGCTTGATGCATTAACTACGGTAAAACTTTACGGTTAATGTCAGTAGTTTTCAGCTATCAAAATACATGCCTTGAGCAAATACGATAAACGGCATGTAGTGCTCAGATTGGACATAAGCCATTTAACTCCAGTATTGCCAGACGCACCCTACCTACAATGTTAGCAAATGCTTTCTCAATACAATACGGTACGTGACATAAGTAACTAATACGTGTAACTACAGGGAGAAGGTACAATTGTAGCTAGAGTAATGTTAATTTGTTTTATCATGAATTATTTGGGTGACTACGGTAAATGTGTTCCGACTGATGTTGCTATGGACAACGAGCGGTTTTGATATGTACGGAGCTCAGCAATAACGTAGAATACATGTAATACTGTAATGCTATACTTAAAGATGTCGGAATGTACATTTTTGTGCTTTACAAACAAGACAATAACACAGCTAAATGACAATGATAACTTGCTAGGATGGCTCTGATAAAATACGACACTAGATAGGAACAGAATGAAGGCTGTAATTACATGCTGAACGATGCGGGTTTGAATGTATAATTTCGTGAAATAGGAAGAGAAGACAATACCATTTTTGAATGATTACGGTACTTGACTTCACGTATAAACTGTTCTGTACTGTATACAAGAGCACGTGGAACTGAACGTTTCAAATCATAAGTGAAATACTTAATCATGTTTATGAGACATCAAAATACACAATAATTAATGTTGATCATGTAAATCTACTCGAATATTATTTGATCCACGGACTCTCTGAAAATACGGAATAACTGACCTATCATATAAATTCATCATTGCTCGAAATAATTGTATAAACTATCGGAACTGACTTTGTGACTAAACTACAAGCGTCTAGGCTACTGAACAAAAATCTAACCTGTATGTACAGACCTAACACGCAAATTGAATAGAACTAGACAATTGGGATATACATGTACAACTGTGTGTCGAAACATAGAAAGGGAACATTCGTTTGTACATAAAAATCATGAAACTTGTGGAGCCCACGACGCAATGTGCAAAAATACATACTTCTGGGTAGCGGCTAAGAATTAATGTAGAACCAGCAGTTGCACTGAAAGGTGCTTCAATATCGTAGAAGTGTTTCAACCTAAAATCTACCATTTTTCAAAAGAAATAGCAAGTTAGACCAAAACAAGAATAAGGTTTAAATAGTTCTTACCTTGAAACAAGAAAGGAGACAGCTGTGAGTTCCTTGGGTTTATTCAAGCTAGTGTGACTGAGATGGAAGAACCCAGGATTTTATAACCCATAGCTCTACCCGTTTGTCGTTATCAAGTTTTTTCGGTGTTGGAGCTTTCCATATGCGTTATCTACCCTATGCTGACAAGGTTTACTACACGAGGTAGGTGGTAAGGAGATGATTACCTAACAAGACTTGAATTTCTTTATGGTATAATAATAATAATAAAACAAGACATCCAGGGTCTTGACCGCCTGACCAGAAGGATCATGTCAGATAACAGAGCACACCACCCTCGTTCCTCTCTTAATCGTTTATATATGCCAATCAATTCAGGAGGTCGGGGTTTGATTAATGTGGAAGCTCTTCATGACAGAATTTTATTGTGTACTTTTGCACATATTTATTTATGGGATGATCCTCTGGTGATGCACGTCAAGACTCACAATGAAAGCAAGGAATTCCACAGCTATTTTAAGCGTGCCAGGGTTGTTGGACACAATCTGTAATATGAAGTTGATTTTGTTGATGGCGATGTACTGCTGGACGGTACAGTGATGGGAGTAAACCAGGTGAAGTCCTTCACCAAGTCTGCCCAGAGTCGGTCCTTTGTGGAGAAACTGTCTGAGAAACCATTGCATCGAGTGTACATGCAGTGTGTGGAACAGAACAGCAATCCTTCGCCTGGATGAAGTCGGCTGGTCTCAAATGTGAAACTGAGGGCTTCCTTTTTGCTGCTCAGGACCAGTCACTTCCCACTCGCAATCGCCAGAATGTTATTCTTAAAGAGAATATCAATATGAAATGTCGTCTTTGCAATACATTTACAGAGACTGTCCAACACCTTGTCAGTGGATGTCCTTCCTTGGCACAAACAGCATATCTTAAAAGACATGATGACATGGCTTGCTGCTTTTATTATCGTCTCCGCAATGCCTGTGGCTTTGACTCCGAGGTCCATCCATGGTACGACCCTGAACATGTCCACTGCGTCCTGGAGCTACAAACTTCTCTGGAATAGGCCAATATACAGCCTGAGACGAATTCCAGCCAACAAACCTGATCTTGTCCTTTGTTGATAAAGCCAATGAAATTATTTATATCATAGAATTTTCTGTCCCATTTGACAGCAACGTGATTGGCAAGATTCAGGAAAAGCATGATAAATATGCAGACCTCGCCTTTGAAATGTCTCACTTGCATCCCAAGTACACTGTCGTCAGGCTTCCCATTGTTCTCGGTGCCCTTGGTTTGGTACCTCCTGATCTCTTGGCGCAGATGAGGAGAGTGCCCGGGTTCTCCACCGGGAGCACAGCCCTTCTGACAATCTGGGTAATGCAGAAGGCTGCAGTGTTGGGGAGCCTCCATATTCTCCGGAAAGTTCTTGGTGGGTTCGACTAGGCAGTGTTTCATGGGAGAAGTCCCATTCGCTGTCTGGGCTGCGTGTAGAGGGGGCGAGGGCCCTGAGCTGATGATGAGCTTGACCAGCCTGACTGTGCCAGGATCACCCGAACCCTCTCTGCTGCATTTTCATTCTAATCTGTAAAATATAATAATAATAAGTGTTCTTGTATGGCGCACAAATCAAACTGCAAGGCAATTTCTCTAGGCGCTGGAAGACAGAGTGATCTGAAGAAAGGGTTAAAGTTCATAAGCTTGTTTAAAAAGGAAGGTTTTCAGTTGAGACTGGAAAGATTCCACGGACGAGGCTTGTCGTATGTGAAGAGGCAGTGAGTTCCAGAGAAGGGGAGCTGTGTAAGAGAACTTTCTATGTCCATATGACTTTAGTCTGACCTTGGGAACATTCAGCTGACAGTTCGAACTTGATCTTAAAAGCCGCGGAGGGACATATTCCCTGAGGAGATCTTTCAGATAGATTGGAGCTTTGTCATGGAGGCACTTGAAAGTGAGAGTGAGGACTTTATACTCTATTCACTGTTTCGTAGGCAGCCAGTGTAAGCGTATCAGGAATGGTGTAATGTGACTGCGCTTGTCGACTCGACAAGTCAGTCGCGCCACAGAGTTCTGAATCCTCTGTAGCTTAGACAGTAATTCTTGGCGGATATTTACAAGAAGACTGCAGCAGTAGTCCAAACGTGAGAAAATAAGTGAACAAACTAGATGGTGAGCTGCATCGAGTGTCAGAATATCACGAATGGAAGCAATACTTCTGAGGTGAAAATAGCATGACTTACAAACAGAGTTCACGTGTGTTTCCATGGACAAATTTGAGTCTAGAAAAACACCAAGGTCTTTCACCGAGTCACTGAAAGGAACTTTCTCGTTACCCACTACCAGCGAAGACACATCCACCTTAGCTTTGCTACCGGGCGATCCACACAGCGGAACCTCGGTCTTACTGTCATTTAATCTCAGTTTCCTTTGTGTCATCCATGTTTTGGAATCAAGGATACAGTCTTCGACTATAGATATATCAGCTCGGAGTGAATCCGATTTAGTGGAACGCAACAGTTGGGTGTCATCAGCATATGACTCGTACATCACACCATGGTGCCTAATGATATTGCCGAGGTTCTTCATATAGAATGTATCCATGGCCAGCTTGTGTCAGCTGCCAATCCAAATAGCTGTCAGTACGTGCTCATGCCATTTACGACAAGACACAGAGAGTGGTACGATGGTAAAGTTGATTTTCGATTACGGCCTAGTCGGTGGTATACATGCTCCTGCTGCGATGGACCTAACTATCTGCGCTGGACCATGGGATGTAGCTGAGAAGAAAAGCCAGTGCCGACACAGCTCCATAATTTCATCTCTGATTAATTAGCTAAGGCTGGCATGGACGCGTTTGCTAATTGCCTGACGCTGTGCTTGACAAGTTGTGTCATAAACAAGGTACACTATGCACAGCAACTTGCTCCTATACGGATTTCCTTAGTTAAGAATAATTTTTTGAAACATATAAAAATATATAAGGAAATATGTGCATTGTAATATATTTAATAACTCTACTGGCTGGTTTTCATGCAACACTTGTATTACTGTCAGTACTGAGCCACATCACTGTCGGCACACCTTCGATATGTTTCCGAGTATAGACTTCTAAAAAGGAAAGAGCTACTTCTCAGTGGTAACACCACTCAGATTACACTGCAAAGGGTTCCACTTGCATTTCTCGTGTCTGGAGTAATACTCACGTTATTAAATGACGACTCATGTGGCCATATTACGTGTTATGAAGTACGAGCATGGACCAGCAGCAAGGGGAATTATCAACTGAGTTAGAAAAACAAACACTGATCAAAGGATTAACCGATAACACCCTTATTGATTAATTACTTTTGTACAGCAGATTTGTCAAAAAGTAGTAATTATGTATTTAGATTTGCTAATTGAAACTGAACACACGCTGCCGTAAAGTGTTTCTGTTAGAATGAAACCCTTCTTTCAAGGGATTAACCACCAAAAGGGTGACTGCTTGATCATTATTGGCAAACTAAATTACTTTTATTAAAGCAGGGCGGACATAATGCAATTATAAATTCACAGGTGTGCTATCTTGGGTGACCATTGAGACATCAGTTGTGAAAGTACCACTAGGATATAACGATATATCATTTTTTTACATTTTGGACCATTTAAAGACACATGACATGGAGAAGGATTTGTTGTCAGCTGTAGATGAATGGCACACCGTTCGTTTATGTGGAAATTGTTGTGAACATTTCTTGAATAAGGTAATAGCCCCCGATTGTTGCTATAACTTTAGTCTGTTATAATTTTGATATTTGCAATTTGTTTTTTATTCATTTGTTGTAGCATTCAGCGTAATCTTTATTTATTTTTATTTTCATCACCGGAGTGTAAAGAATCAGAAAATATACTCATGGTCACACTTTGGACATGTGTGTGAAATATGATTCACACTGGCAATCACTAACATGTCTAGATATTACAGTCATGTTATAAACTCATTATCGTGTGGTTATTATTATTTTTAGTTAGGAATATGATAATAAATCAATTAGGATAATAAGACAAAATATAAAGACCCACACTTGCTTCGATACTTTTTCAGTCCTAACATGTTCTATCACCGACTGATGATTCAGAATGTTTTCATTTGTTATATAATGACGATGGAAATATTTTCGACTAAAAATAGATTTCTTCTTTGTTGATCACATTATACTTAAAAACAAACAATTGCACACACGGGTGGCGCGACACAGGTCACGAACCAGTCAAAAATACTGGTATATCATCCTGATGCTCACGGGAGAAAAACAACAACAAACGCAACAACCAGTCTGTGGAAATTGCTTTGCATCAGTGCCCCTTTAAGATAACAAATGTAAATCAAGACCAAAAACGTTGAATATTTCACGTAGATGCTCGCGAGATTTGTTCATTGTTGTCCTGGTTACGAGTTTAGGTGGTTAAGAAGCATTTCCATTGTATCCTTTTTTATGCAGATAATTCAAGGCCGAAGCAGACGTAATGAACTTTATCAATTAACAAGAAGCATGTTGAATTTCCAAAAGCAATCTAAAATTCATTCCTAAACAGCAGCTAAGCTTTAATTGGGTTGTACAATATTTCTTCACTACAGTGAATGTTATTCTTTTCACTTTGACTTGTTGTTTGTGTTCGTCTGAGAAGAAACATTTCCCAGTTAACAAGTCACAGGAAAAAAAGTCATAGTACAACATATAACACATATTGTCACATAATATATACTAGTGATTTGCAAAATGTCTCATTTGTTATAAAAGCTCCTGTTTCTGACACGGTAGCATCATTAATGAGGTAATTGGTAGGGTGGATATTGCAGAGAGTTTTCATGTGATGATACATTGCACATACACATACATTGCGAAGTGTATTTTAACATATTGCTAGCAGGTTTTTTTTCTTAATAGTTAATTTAATAACTTAGCTACTGATAAAAGCTACTCAGTTAACGCTGCGCTTGACCTTAATACACACTTGTAATAATTACCCCCCCCCCCCCCCCCCGAAAATATTTAAAAAATGAAATAAAAAAAATGACAAAGAAACAAGGAAAAGAGCAGTTAACATCTGAATGTTTTCATTTGTTATATAATGATGATGGAAATATTTTCGACTAAAACTAGATTTCTTCTTTGTTGGTCACATTATGCTTAAAAAAACTCAGGGCTGATGCATCAGAGGTCAACAACCAGTCAAAAATCATGGGATAGCATTCGGATACTCACGAGAGAAAAGCAGAAACCAGTCTACAGAAATTGCTTTGTATCAGTGCCCCTTTCAGATAACAAATGTCCGTCATGTCCAAAAGCCCTCTCCTTCCCTGTCTGTTACGAGATCTTCTGAGAACAAGCATTTTCCGACGTGGTGTACTGCTGAAAAAAGCACTACCATGAATGTTGTTCTTTTCACTTTGGTTTGTTGTCTTTGTTCGTCTGAGAAGAAATATTTTCCAAGTCGGTGTTTTGCCGAAAAATGGCACAGATAAAAAGTCACAGGAAAAAAGTCACAGTACAATAACATATATTGTCCCATAATATATACTAGTGATTTGGAAAATGTCTCATTTGTTATAACAGCTCCTGTTTCTGACATGGTTCTAATTAATCAGGTAATTGGTAGGGTGGATATTGCAGAGAATTTGATGTGGCGATACAATTATTGCACATACACATATATTGCAATGTATATTTTAATATATTGCAAACAACATATTTTTTCTTAATAGCTAAATTTATAGCTTACCTACTGATAAAAAGTACTGAGTTAACATTACACTTGACTGGACTTCAATACACACTTCTCCCTGGACACATTCTCTGTTCAGGTTTCTGATAATTGCAATGCTCGAAAACAGGGAACTAGACAGAATCTCTACTTGACAGGTTTTGCAATAATATTAAACAGCTACAAGTAGCGTGCCTTAATTAAATATATACCTCAAATGTATTGTTACACGTTGATAACTGATGCAAATAGAAAGTAAACGGCTATAGATATCATAAACTGGGCGTGTCGGCACCAGTGGAAATTCGCATAACAGTTTGTTTACACTCACTAAGTTTTCAATCTGGCGAGAGTTTAGCGTTCATTTAGTCTGGTTTACTGTGTATTTAGTCTGTAGTTAGCCTCCAAAGGAAAATTTTGCAAGCAATGTTTTGGTAATTATTTAGTGGTTATAAGTCATATGCGTATATTAAAAAAAAAGACTTAGAAGGGTTGTTTGGACTCTAAATGAAGGCGGTTTTGCTTGTTTTACTTTATTACATCCTGTATTGCAAATAATATGAAACAAATGTGAGGCACTGTGTTTATCAATAACTGTTATCATTCACATTAGGTATATAGTGTCTTCTTTTCATATTCAATGCGTTTTAATAGCATATGTATTTTCCATTTGTGTCAGGGTACTGTGTTCTACAATATACAGCAACGGTATATCTCATGGAATATGTGGAGATAATTTGCTAAAGAAACAAAACATCCTGCTTGAAACGGTGTTTGAAATAATCTCAGTACATGTATCTGTTTGATTAGTTGACGTGTTCACAAAAGCTCACAAAAACGATGCATGGCTGAGGTACAAATATGCCAGCTGGAGTGATTTTCTGCATTATTCACCGGAATAATGGAGAATGAAAGGGTAGTGTAAATCCAGATAGGGACCATGCAGATAGCATGGTGATCCACCTTCAGCTGTTGGTGATCTATTGCCAATTATTATATTGTACTGTCCAAACAGTGATATCAGTTTTAACTTTCCACGCTAGGTTTAATCCTATCAGTGATATTCTGGGGGATTTACTGTCTTTCATCGACAGTTTCTAGCTAGCTACACTGAGTTTGGAATATTAGAACATCACACATTATAACCAGGGTGCACTGTATATATTTAGAACTTTATTGGGATTCAAAGTGAGGGTTGAAGTGGAAGGACAAATATCTCTCTGTGGAATCCAGGGGGCCATACTGAGTTGGGGAATGGCTGTCTACACGTAGTACAACTTTCATTACAAGCAGGATGCACTGTATGTGGGGATCTGTATTTCACACCAAGACTGAGTTGGGAATGTTTGTCTACACGTAGCACAACATACATTGTAAGCAGGGTGCACTGTATATGGGTATCTCTATTTCACACCTACACTGGAGTGGGGAATACCTGTTTATACTTAAGGCAACAGGCTCAGTAAACAGCAGTTTGTCTTTCAAGGTTATATTTAAGTGGTATAAGCTCAATGCAAGTACCCCAATGTCATGGTTTGAAAGAGTGATCACCGCTATTTACACTTAAGCCTTTGGGATCTACCAATATCCTGATATGACCTATTTCGAAAGGGGACACATGTTTTTTGAAACAAATAAATAAGGAATTAAGCAATACAAGCAGTCGGTGAATTAGTGCAATTTGGGGAAGTATCTGATATGCTAATATACAATTAACATACCATGCCACAGATAACGCGAACTGTGTTGTAACATGCTACTGTTATAAAACTAAACCAACTGGAGAGCAAACATAGGACAATTGGAAGTATTTACATATAGAGTCGAAGTAGCGAGCGCCAAACGTTGTCGAGCTCCTAACCTAACACGTCACAATGACGTCATCGCTGGCAGCTCTGCTTCGTGGCGTCGTCAGTGAAGGCATTTCTCAACTAGCAGTGAGGTGTCGCTCTGGTTAGGACGTAGGTTATTGGTGGGTAAGTTCTCATTTTATCACTTTAAACTGACTTATGAAACTAGATGAAATAGTGTAAATGTATATTGTATGACTGGTGTAAAGCAGTATGAATGTTGTAGGAACCAAATGTTTGCTTCACACAATGTTTACACCCAGACCTGTGTTTAGCCTGTCACCGACGGGGGGCGATGGAAGGTCTGGGGAAACATAACAACGCAGTGTTTCACTTGAAACTTGTTGTATTTGATCAAGTTATGTACACTTTCTTAATGTTAAACTTGACCTGGTGGCATGTACCTCTGACACGGGACACTTTATAAGATTATCTTAAATGTGTCCAGTCATACTTCATTTGAAATGTATTCTGTTTTTTACTCGGGGCTGCTGCATTGCATTGAAATACATCCCGCTGTAGCACACGGCCAAATGTATCTTTGTGCATGTCTGCAACGTGTTTTCAATCTCAACTGTCAAGTCAGTCTGAAAGTAGATTATGGAAGGGCAACTTTTCTTATTTTCGTTATTTCTGAAATTGATAATACCACCATACACTGCTACGTGTTGATACCTTTATCAAAACACACTGCTTCCATCGATAAGTACGGACTGTTTTGCTACACCGTTCACGTTTATATTTCCCATCTATTCAATTCCACTATATCAACAATGAAGGGGAGCCCAACTGTTATCACACAGTCAATGCACAATGGACAGCTTATTAAATTGACTGAATCATATTGTGAAAATATATTTAGGGAATGAAATCTCCATAAAATGAAACATGTTTAATACCTCTGTTGTAACAGATAACAGATTAGTTGGACTTTATCCATGCATAATATTGAAAGGCAAAACATTTGTGGAAAGCGGAAACCTGTAGTCATAATACTACTTTTGCACTATGTATAGTTTTCTCATTAAAATATTCCCTGTTTCAGTTTCGACTGACCCGAGCCCGAAATACACGACGAATTTGTCAATCACAGAATTTCAAACTGTAAAATGTTAATATGAGAATGTGTAACTTTTTTCGTACTATTAAGAGTTATCTCAATCAAATTGAACAATATATGGTTAATACTTTGTCCATAAGATATGTATTTAGAATTCAATCATACATAATATTGAAAGGCGAAACGTATCTAGAAAGGCGAAAACAGAAATGCTTATGTGGTTTGTATCGTCTTCTGAACAACATGTTCCCTGTTTCAGCCTCCACGACTGACGCTTGTCAGGATCTGACACCCAGCACGACGGTTCCACGGACGCCAGTGACGACACAAGACTCTGATGACAACGGTAGGTTGGAAAACCCAGCAGCAACAGTTGTACTGACACTATCACCTGGTAAAGTTAAACAAACATCAACACTCTCAAGTCGTACACAAAATAATGCTACAACTTCTGACTCTAACAGAAAGTTACATATCAAACACGCCATCGTTAATTCCAGAAACCACATGTTGACATTCCCGTCATGTTGGATTGTTGTCAGCCATGATGGAATTGTTTAAATGACGTAGCAATGTCCGAGTCACGTATCAACATGATATAAACATTGTAGATGTGTAACAAAGATGTCTGGTGTACACAGTTTACGTTGTGTTACAGCGACTCCATCAGCAGCAGCAGGCCGCGACCTTTACTATGCCAGCATGTTCGGTGACCTGGAGAAAGTGAAGCGGATCCTGGCAGCGGGTCACGTTGACATCAACAACAGGGGAGGGGGCAGGAGGACACCGGTGATGGCTGCAGCAGTGGGGGGACACAGGGATGTGGTGGAGTTCCTGGTGGGCAAAGGGGCTGATGTGTCACTGGTGGACAATGACGGTAACAGCTTCCTTCACTTCGCCTGTATTAGTGGAGACGTGAAGATCATGAATCTGACCCTGGACCTGAACGTGGTTGACGTCAACGCCAGGAACAACGAGGGGAAGACAGCGGCCGACTGTTCCAGAATGTGGGGACGTCAGCGAATGTTAGATCTCCTGGTGTCACTTGGTGCACACTGAAGTCGGTGTTGGTATAGACAGAGACGGAGCACATGTCGTTACTGACACCGACGTGGTGTGTGCCGTTCATGTAGTCGTGTGTCAAAATTCACTTGATTTCGGTTTTTTCTGAATATAAAAAACTTGTTGAATTTATTTTCTTTATATGTTTTGTGTGTGGAATATAAAAAAAAGTTGATGAAATTGTTTTCAGACATTTTGTCATGTTTTGTGTTTTTAACCTCGCATGATCAGGTAAGACAATTGTGAAGTGAGTGTAAACATAAACTATGAGTGACTGTACGTAAACGTCGCCCGTATTGACATAATTCTGTGTTAATTTTGTTCTGAGAATCTTGCGAATTGTGAAACAGACAACAACAAAATGTTTGTTTATATATCGCTGCACTCTGTGACCTCAGACTGACCCGAGGTTCGCCCAGCTGACGTGGCGCCATTTGTACAGTGACAGTGACGTCACACTGCAGATGACGTCACAGACATACAGAGGTGCTCGGCCGTCTTTTCAGCCGCGCAATGCAGCGGCGTACTGTCACAGAACACAAGCAGTGTTACTGAAATACCCGGTAGTCGCTGTTGCTTAAGAAAGGGAGAATGGAACTATGTAGCTGATTACTGCAGGTTTTAACCAATTTGTTGTCACACGCACCCATTCTGCAGTGACTAAACTTACAATATATAAAATTAAACTGAAAAGAAGCATCAACCAAAACATCTGAGTTTTATCTCTTCCTGGATACCAGAAGGACAAATATATCGCCTCCCTTCTGCTACTCAGTCAAACATACTGTTTTTAGGTGAAATACAATTGTTGAAATAACCGTCGTAAATCTCGCCATTTTGACACATGACGAACTCGTCATTCGGGCTATCGTTTATTGTATGCATGGATGTAAATGTAAATATTGGATATTTATCCATTGAACTCCTTTTTGAAAACAGCCAATTAGTGATCAGTGACATGTGTGTTTTTCAAGTCGCCAATGCTTATGCTGAAATCTTACCTATAGACATGGGATTAGTCTTTAAATCGTCTTGGCGTCAGGCAAACACATATGCCGGCATGTCACCTTCTCTTATTTTGACATTCTGAGGGATCAGATTACTGGTTGTGATCCATTTTACCGAATCGTCAACTCACACAGCACTACTCTCGAAACAAGGTATTGGTAAATGTGTACATGCATCCATTTCACCAGCATCAAGAACTTAATGCATGTTGTTTTCTGAACTGGTGAGACAAGTATGTAGGCCACTGAAAACTGTTATTCATTCAATGCATTCATCTGAATGGTTTCATTTACATCACGTCCAATCAGGTGTTGCCTCAAATTTTATCTTCAGTATATATTCAACAGTGTTGACATACAACATTACTACTAATGACAGACCTTTATAAAATGGCGAAATCATTGACATCGGCACCCAGGATTTATGGAAGAATCATGCCTTTATTCAGGAGTCGTTTGTACATGAGAACGTGACGTAAATAATTAGACACTTCCTGTCCTGACTATTTCTTTCTTTCTTTCTCTGGTTCATTCATTCATTCATTTACTGCTGTATAGAGAAGTTACAAAGGCCAGTGATTCCGGGTCAGTCACGATGGTCAGAAACACTGACAATTTTGTAAGTCGGTGAATGTCTAACAATTTGAGAAAATGCTACACGGAGTAAAAACGTAAAAAAAACCACGACTGCCTGTGCATGTCAAACAAGCACAGTTTTAGCAGCATAGCGTTCGTTTTTACACCAAATATATTTGTACATTTAGTATTGCTGACACAGGCCATTTGTTAATCTATTCTAAAATACACGAGGAACTCAAAAATGCATTTGTCGCAGAGGAATGTGAAATATACATGACGTTATGGTGGTTTCATGACAGGCCTTTGTAAACACTACCCAATCTGTTGAAAGTTCACATCGGGGTTTGTATTTCACTATTTTCCACACTATCGTCGTCGTCAATATCTATTGGTACTTTGCAGACTTGAACCAGGTGACAGTTGTGGCTCTTATGCAGTACGTGAACCCGTGAAGATCCGGTTTAGAATCAGTCTTCAGCCACCCTTGCTTCGTAAAAGGCGACTGACGGGATCGGTTGATCATGTTCGCCGACTTGCTTGTCACATGTCATCGTATAGTATACTGATGCTACTGGTCATTGGATTGCATCTTTCAAAGCCCGCATATTTACAGACCACTGCCCTGTTGCTGGAATATAGACGATATATAGACGAGTGTGGCTTTAAATAACCAAACAGGCAAATCGTACACAGTGATTTGTGTATTTTTTCTCAATTCGATGCTACGGATATTACTAAGCGTGTCATGAAGTAGTAATTTCAGAGTGTACCAAAATGAAATGGAACTGCTGTACGAAGTTGGCATATCCAAATTATTCTAAATCACTGCTATCTAACTGAAGAAAATTAAATAAGTTTATATATACATGTATTTGTATCGTATTTACATAGCGGCAGTAATAACATCTTAGAAAATGGACGTGGCAGAAATTCCACTGTTATGTGAAATTGAAGTCAATCTATCATGTTTGACAAACAAAGAATAACAAAACGGTTCTGTTGTCTTTGATATCGTAAATACAGACAGTTGTAAGATTGGGGTTGTCAAAACTCAAACGCAACTTTTACGTACAAAACTGATTTGTCAGGGCGTTCTTGGAATAAATGATGGCATGCATTTTTCAGAAATCATGAATTTACGAAGTGAAGTTAAAGAGAGCTCCCAGGGCCCCATTCCTCAAAGCGATCGGTGATCTATGGTAGTCGTCAGACTTACGTTGAAGTTTGGAAGTCTTAGCGACTAGCATGATCGGGTGATCAGGCCCGCTGACTTGGTTGAGAGATTGAATCCCAATTACGTAGATCAATGCTCATGCTGTTGATCACTTGTTTGTCTGGTCCAGACTCGTTTATTTACTGAACGCGGGCATACAGATAACGTATGGCTGTATTTAGCGTTAAACACAAAACAAAGAATAATTTCATTTCCTGATATTTTAAAAACACACGGTCATAAATTGATTACCTGTTGTGGTAGACTTGCGTGTAGGTCGATGGTACCATCTCTGTGGCCGCGTCATACCAAAACACGTATGGTACTTCTTCGTCCCTGTCTGGCGCACGGCATTACTGGGTACAACAGAGACTGGTCAGCTCGGAGTCCGTATAATGTGTGTGCGGCACAGTGCTTGACCTTGCAAGTTCCCCATTCTGTCTTGAAATGCTACAATTTAGGTCTTCCACGAGCAAGAAGTCGCTGTTAGGGTATTTGCTGGCTTTTATTCAAATTGTAATAAAAGTGGAATTTATTTGCATAGTGTAATAACATAGACAGCCGTCCATGTAAATTCAGTGAATTTTGGTGTGAAAATCCAAGAGGAGGGCAGAACCTGGCTAGCAGGTTGACCCATTCTCTCCTTTGGTTTTCCACAGTGAAAGGTCAATTTTAGGGAACATACTTGATTTTGTTTAAATATTATCAAACTTGGAATTTATTTGCATAGTAAAGCTGTACAAACACTAAATCATCTGTGTTTAATTAATTCTGATGGAGACATCTGTGACAAGCACAGTACCCGGTCTTGCAGTTTGACCCGTTCTATCCAGAAATTCTACCATATTGGTCTTCGACAGTCAAAAACCGCTGTTAAAGTACTTGCTAGATTTTGTTCAAATTCTGCTGAAATTAGGATCTCTATGCATAAGTATACTCTACATACTTGAAATTGATGAACTTGCAAGATGTACACAGCCTGTCGCATGGCTCTTCAAGTGTTATGCGAAGACGATAAGCAAAGTGATGATGGAAAACAATACCCTTGAATTTGGCTTCCTTTAAAATTTTAACAACAGTGCCATCTAACATGAATGTCGGAAAATATCTTACGAGTGATTATTCCTGCAAACCGACTAATTATATGCTTTACTTTATTTGAACTGAAAACAATAAATCAAGTTTGTATGTTTGACGTGATTAGAATCTGAAATATCGTGCGATCCCATTTTTTTCTTTCTCAGTATATGTATGTCAGAAACACTGAGGCGGGGAGGCGAGCAGGCAGCACTGTTAGTGACAGTGTGTTGTCGCAACAGTTTACAGAAAGGGGCGATTGGTTCAGAATGCAAAAATAAGAAACAGCACTGTCTTTACATGGGATGTTTATGGTCATCGTCAAATGTTCCGATTGCTTTCTTGGAATTTGTGAGTGAACTTGATCACGTGACTGTCATTGTCAGGACAGCTATGAATGTGTGCGATGTGTTACTAAACCTGGTTAATAACAGAAAAGTAAATTTATAGTAAATCAAGAAGCATGAAGTATGCAGTTTGGCACATACGTATACCCAATACTGTAGGGGAAATCATTCTGCTACGAATCAATCCTCAGTTATCTTGGATTAAATATACAATTTTTAATGTGCAGGACGTTGGTTCATGGCAAATACAACATTTGAGCAAACACAACCTGTCTCTCGCTGAAAGAAGTGAGCTCGAAGATACACGTTTACTTATGTAGCCAAGGTGTTGTTATTCTGGCGAAGAAGTGACGGCTTAAAATCTTATTAAAGGGGGTGAAAAGAATAGCAGAAACAGATGCTCCGCAATCGGCGATTTTTTCATGCGAGCATGGCTGTAGATCAGGTAGATACTAAACTGATAGCTTGGATCCAACATTTGCGATATCCAGCCAGGGGAGATAACCGAAACAGTTCTTCTCGTAAGCACAAAAACATGGTTAGAAAACGGGGTAAAAACAGGGGAAGGAGGTGTGTCTACGCGCATTTGTAACGTTGTCTCTGATTGCACAAAGAATACAAATAAACCAATGGAAAGGGGGATAACAAAGCTAGACACACATTTTTTCGTACTTTGAGAAATGTGACGTCAAATGTTGACTCTCATTAATATTGAGAGGCCCCGGAACAAGGATGCATACCGAGCCTGCCAGCTGAGATCGTGTTTGTCAACAAGCGTGGATGTATCATTTTTGGTGCGAAATATGTGTGTGACAACATATTTCATACTTGCGATATGATTTATCTTAAACTACTGTACGAATATAAGCCACTTATTGCCGCCTATCAGTCCTATTTTAACACATATTTGGTGTAAGTAAATAGCGTGCACACTGACTGAGCTGACGTACATTTTTTATGAAATTGACATGGTTATCAAAAATGAAATACCACTGAGTGAGTGAATTAAAATGTGATTGACTGTTTGTATACACAAGTTAGTAACATTTGACAGTTGAGCGTGACGACATTTTATTTTGTATTATCTCCATTTTCGGTCATGGGCATGGACTGACTAAATGAGGAGAAGCAAAAAAAAATGCCAGGCTACTTATGTTTTGCAGAATAACACAGATTCGTGGTTAGTGTTACATCAGACTTGCATGATTAACATGCAACTTGGCCTGTATGCTGTCGTTAGGATTTCTTTGAGACATTTATATCTGCCATGTATTGATAACTTGTGATAGAGTTGAAAGAACAGGACTAGGTACTATTTCAAGGAATAACATTATTTCTTCGTATGTTGTTCATTAAACTTTGCCAAAGTGGATACATAAGCTCCCAGGATCATTGCAACTGAAACTGTATTTGCTGGAAAGTATTTGCCAAAGTATTTATGATCACATCCAAAACAGACCTCAACCCTGACCTCTAAATATCAGATATGGTGTCAGTCCATCATGGACGAGATATTGTAAATGATATAAAAGGGCTTAGCTGAGATTTGTTTATGTAACTGGGACCAAATATTAGTTTTCAACCCAGTGATATATATTTTTATGGATTATATTGTAGGAAAGAACTGTATTTATTCAATTTGTAGTGGTACTACGTTGTCTGTAGAACGTTTCTGTGGTTGCTCCTGTCTTACGAAAGGAGCAAGAAGTTCTTATGTTTTACTTGGTTGTTACTTATTTTGACAAACTTTTCTTAACATCAAACTTGCCTTGTGTACAGTTATTGTCTTTTTCTAGTCACTACTACATGTCATATGTTTATGATGATGTTGAAACAGCTGACGTGATGCCAATAAACAAGCACAATGCATGCCAATATTTTTCAGAAGTGTAGAATTTGTTTTTAAAACTTACCCTAGAAATAATTGGCTGGAAAGGAATGAGGTAACTTTTTGGTGTAACAGGTCTGTAAATGATAATAATTTTTCAAATAATTTCTTTTCTTGAAAAAAAGTGTATTTTGATAAATTATCCCTTGCCCTAGCTCCACATAAAATTTCATGTAAACATATACAGGTAGGACACTAGATATTCTTCTAAATATATTTAGAAATGTTTGTATTACATGATCTTAAAATTGTAAGGTCGAACGTATATTTCTATAAACGCTGTAAAACATTCTCTTCTTTCAGATGTTATTGTCACTATTTTGGGATGGAAAGGCCTGTTGTACCATGACAATGAATATGTATTATTTTGATGATGTGTTACTCACCGTTACACATTAATCATGAAAACTTCGTATAAAAACAAAAAAAGGTTAAACAATATTGATATGGTGCTACTCCTACATGGCCAGATTTACAACATACATATTGTATGTTGTAAATGTGTGACTGCCATCACCAAAATGGATAGACATGATACCATTACAGAACTAGAATGCTACAACATATATTTTGAAGTGCAGAAATATTTTTAAAGCGTTTCTAACAAAAAAAAAATGGCTTAGAAAGGTTCATTCTTTTCTCACGATGGGTGTCTTGTAAACTAAGAACTTTTTAATAAATGTTTTCTATATGAAAACCAATGTGTTTTGTTGCTATTGAAACTTCAGTCTAGTAACACATCAAATTTGGTTGAAAAAGTCCTATAAATAAAAACATGACTGATTGTGCCTACCAACATCTTCAAATGTCATTTAGTTTCAAATTTCATACAGATTTATAAGATAATTAAAAGGGTGTAATATATACTCTTCAAAAAAAGGAAAAGAAAAAAGGAAACTTGACATGCTGTTTTGCAGTTTACTTACTGCGTGCATATAATTGATTCAAATATCTCTTGAATATTGAGAGCCAGAATATTAAAACAACCACACGTGAAACGTCACACAGCTGTAGTTATCAGAAATACAAAATTAATCCTTTACTTTACCATGTTTGCTTCTCTACATAAACTACAGGTTTTCATTTTTTCTTCTTACTTTAATTATTTCTTTTTCTGTACTCCAGGTTCAGTGAATTCAGATAGTAAGCGAACTTGAGTTTTGAATAAGTTAATTTGCTCTAGTTAGTGGTATCATTGATACTGTTCAATGAGCGTTGGGTGTTGAGATAACCAACAGTTGTTCCATTCAGGGTTTTATGTATTAGCAGTCTGACATTTGCATAAATGTGTATAAATAACATTTTACTCTCAAAACGTGTTTGTCCTTACAACATGGCAGCAAAAGTGTCCCATCTGGACTGCTTGTTCCTCCATCAGTTATGGAGGGTGTCCAGGAACACCTGGTGTCCCAGTGCACCACAGTCATCTAAGAAGTATGTTGCATCCAACGGCTGGTCGTGTGAAAAACTGTGACAACAGTACCCGGCCTTGCAAGCTGACCCATTCTGTCTTCGACAGGCAGAAATCACTGTCTGGGTAGATGCTGACTTTCTTTTAAATTCTATTAAAATTGGAATGTATCTGCATAATGGAGCTATATAAACTGTAGTCCATGTCAGGCAGAAGTCACTGTCAGGGTATTTTCTGGGTTTTATTCAGATTCTACTAAAATTGGAATTTATTTACATAGTGTAGCAATATAAACAGTAACTCGTTTAAATTCACTCAGTTCTGCTGTGAAAATCTATGACAAGCACAGTACCCGGCCTTGAATAATGGCGCTGATCACGTGACTTGGTACATCGAACGTTCAACGCAATATAACTCTTTTTCAGTATACAACTCCCTTTGAAGAAATCACCCGTGTCTTTATCAATGTGTGAAAATTAGGGGGGAAAAGTGGCAGTTGTTCAACTCCAAATGTAATAGCATACACATACCCGGTGGGCAGAAAACGTTTTCTAAAATTTACAAGTTTTCTGGCAGTTTTCTTACCGGCGACTGCACCAAGGTTCAGGTACAGTGGTCATGACGTCATCATCGCCTGTTCTGACCTCACGGGGTTCCAGTCGTCTGAGTGCTTGTTTTGATTATTCTGGTGCAATGATGCGGATGTGTTCAAGTCAATGCTGTAAACTTGGTTTTGGAGCGTCCCAAATATCGCGATTTTCTACTCAACTCAACACTATTATTTGCAATTAGTCATTATATTGTAGATAAATCGCCGTATAACATATCTTCGAAACATTATCTTGACATTTCGTAACAGTTTCTTTAAAAAACAAAACAAAAAAAAACATCCATGATTACTTGTAGCCTTGTAAATACGTTCACAACTGTTAAAATGCTATTGTGTCGCCAGCTCCCGTATTTATTATTTTTTTTTCTTTCTTCAGTCTTGTGGCTGCCTCTCAACAATCAAATAATAAGGAGTTGTACGTGCTACCTGTAACTGACGCCCAGGTAATTCTCGAGCTTTAGCCTGTGACGTCAGCACAATTTGAATTCGCTTCCTATTGTCATCTGTCAGCCTGAGACGACGGCATGCAGACAGATGTCAACATTCCATAATGTTGTTATAATTACAGGTAAGGTACTTTCCTTGTATGTTCATTCTATAAATACCTTTAGTTGCTAGTGTAATAACTATACCTAATTGTATTACTTAACTATCAATAAGGCTATGTAATCACAAACTTAGTAAATCCGTGTATTGATTGTGTATAATGTAAATACAAGTATCCCGCTTGTCGCGATTACTAACTTGAATATTGCACTATTTTAGCACGTAAGAGAATGCGTGAAGGGTACATATTTCATATCATACGAGATCACTGTATTCCATGGATCACTGACCTCGCGCCATATCTGTGACTGTGTTTTAGATTGTCGAAATTTTAATCTCACTCTTGCATCAGTACTTTCATGAAGGAAAACCTTTCTTGAAAGGAGAAGTAGTTATGTTTCCATCCTCAAAACAATTTTTGCTAAAGGGATTCGAAACAGAATCTTCTGCAGGACGAGAGAAAGGTCTATCCACTAGGCTACCCCACGGTCCGCCCAGCCAGGGTTAAGGCGTAATAAGACGAGCTGTGAATGCCGCCCGCCTTGTAATCCAGGGTCTAGGTTTTCTAGGCTCTTTTAGCCCTAACATAGTCTGACTGCCATTCATTGGCAATAACGTACGGCTATCTTAGAACTAAGAGAGCTTCGAAAATCTAGGCCCTGATTCATAGCACTACTTCCCTACCCATGGACCCCACCAGCAACCCTCAGTTTAAAGGAACGGACTATACAATAATAATATCATACAAAAGGAACCGAGAAAGAAATGGCTGGCACCTTCAGGGTCTTTCAGATGCAAGGTCTGCAGTAACATTTAATTAAAAGAATAAATAAGGTATAGCCCAAATGGGTAATAACATCTATTTCGCACACTGACTTGTAAGCCAGCATATAAGTAATTAACCGTTTCTCGGGCACATTTTCATGGGGGGCATAGGACTTTGTTTTGTAATTGTCAATGGAAAAAAAAAGTGACGAGGGAGGAACACGTTGTCATTTTTTTCTCTCAGATATTCAGCTCGGAAAGTCTAGCACGTGTTTATAAGATGTAGCTTAAGTAACTCTCGCTCTTTCAGACACTTATTCTTACAGTGGTCAAATGGATGATCGGGACACAGCGAAGTCAACATTATTTTTATTCAAATGCCAATAAAATATTATTACCCACCCAAACAAAAGTGACGCGCCGATGCCTGAGAAACATTTCACTTTTTCTGTTTAGCCTAATGTATTAAACATGATACTCACGCCCTCCCTTTCAGAATAACATTTAGAAAGCAGCAGGTGTACAAATTCTCCCGTCTTCCATTCTGTGTGTCTTAGTTTTATATCAATATACCCTCCCGCCTTTTTTCTGTATGGTTTAAGTTATATATCCGATGCACTTTTCCCGGCATTCCCTTTGCGTGGTGCAAATTATATATCTTATATATCCTTCCCGCTTTTTATTCTGTATAGCGTAAGTTATATGTCCGATATATACCTATCCCGACTTTCATTCTGTTTGATGTGATGTATGAATATAATCAAAGACGAACAACAACACACAGCTGTAACACTGCTGACACAAATACGTGCTGATGACGATTGTAAACGCTCCTCACGCCTGCCATTGTCTGCGAATAGTATATCCCCACACACCTTGTTTACATTTCAGCCACAACGTCAACGATAGGATATTATACAATATACGCAGCCCCCTGCCTGCCTCTGCCTGCCTCTGCCTCTCTCTCTCTCTCTCTCTCTCTCTCTCTCTCTCTCTCTTCTTAACCGTAACAAGGTTCCATGTGAGCAATGCCAGTGTCTATGCTATTTATACCCTAGGTCACTGTCACCTATACACACTCAATATACAACCTGTCTTGTAGTTTAACCTGCGCTAGTGTTTGAGCAAAGAATCAAAAATACTGCTGGTGTCTTTCGGCACCCTTTTTTTTAGTTGTTATTATTTTTCATTACACTCAGCCCCAATGACTACTGAAGCAGCTGTTTTACTACAAGTTGTAACGTTCTTTACTACATGCGTGGTTTAAAGTGGCTTTTAACCAGACCAAAATGTTGCATTTACTTTTTTGTTTAAATAGACTTTCAACGTTTAATTTTATATATTACTTCGCAATTTTAAGATGGTCTCATACGTTGTTTGGGTTTAAGCATATTTAAAATGTCATTGGAGTTCAAAGTGATGGTTGGAGAGGTAGGACAAACATGTATCTGTCCGTCTGGCAGGTAGGAAACTCACTTTTTAATTATTCCTGCATTTACCACACTGATGTATATGCCCGTGGTGATTTTGACTTGAGGGGTTAATCTCACCCGGTACCGATCGTCATTCATGTTCCTATTCACATACTTTCACGTTGTAAAACCTAGATTTAGAAAGTGTTTCTTTTTTCATGCACAGACAAGCGGTCTCGGTTATCTCAGGCAAACTGAACGATGTACAATTAATACGTGTTGTATATTCTATGTAGTCACAATTTAATCAAGCATAGTATTGAAAGACAAAACGCATGTAGAAAGACGACAGGCCAGCAGTAGAAATGCTTATATATATTTTTTCTGAAAAACACATTCCCTTTTGTCAGCGAGTGAGGATCTGACACTAAGCAAGACTTTTCCACCGGCGCCAGTGACGACACAAGACTGATCCACACGGTGGGAAGACACCCCAGCACCAACAGGTGTACTGATGCTATCACGTTGGAAAGTTACACAAACATCAACACTCTCAAGTCGTACACAAATGATGCTACAACTTCAAGCTCTAACAGAATGTTGTGTCTTGAAAACACCATCGTTAATTCTAGAAACCACATGTTAACATTCCCGTCATGTTGGATTGTTGTCAGACATGATGACGTACCAATGTCAGAGTCACGTATCAACATGATGTAAACATTGTAGATGTGTGACAAAGATGACTGGTGTACAATGTTTACTTTGTGTTACAGCGACTCCATCACCAGCAACAGGCCGCGACCTCTACAACGCCAGCAGGCACGGTGACCTGGAGAGAGTGAAGCGGATCCTGGCAGCCGGTCAGGTGAACATCAACTATAGAGCAAGGAACAACAGGACACCGATGACATAAGGGACACAGGGATGTGGTGGCGTTCCTGGTGGGTAGAGGGGCTGATGTGTCAATGGTGGACAGGGACGGTAGCAACGGCCTTCACTTGGCCTGTTATAAAGGAGACGGTGAAGCTGATCCTGTCCCTGGACGTGGTTGACGTCAACGCCAGTGACAAGCAGGGGAAGACAGCGGCCTACTACGCGAGAATCGGGGGACGTCAGCAACTGGTTGCACACTGAAGTCAGTGTTGGTATAGACAGAGAATGGGCACATGTCGCTACTGACACTGACGTGGTGTGTGCCGTTCACGTAGTCGTGTGATTTCCTTTTTTTTTCTTTGTGAATATAGATAAAAGTTGTTGAATGTATTTTCAGACATTTTGTCATTTTTTGTATGTGGATCAACGCATGATCAGATAAGAAAATGAGTGATTGTACGTAAACGTCGCCCGTCTTGACATAATGCTGTGTTAATTTTATTCAGAGAATCTCGCGAATTGTGAAACAGACAACAACAAACTGTTTGTTTACATGTCACTGCACTCTGTGACGTCAGACTGAGTCCAGGTTCACCCAGCTGACGTGGCGCCATTTGTACTGTGAGAGTGACGTCACACTGCTGATGACGTCACAATCATACATTGAGGCGCCCGTCGTCTTCTCGGCCAGCTAGAGCGGCACAAAGATGGCTCCATGCCACACACCACAAGCAGTATTAGTCACCATTGCTTATGAAAGGGAGAACATATGTAGCTGATTACTGTGGCAGAGGGAAATGCACCTATTTCGCACTGACTAAACACACACAACACAAATTTCAACTGAAAACACTCATCATCCAAATAATGTATGTTGTAAATGTAAATATCACCCTTTAAACTGAATTTGAAAAAAAGCCAATAATTTGTATTAGTGATGAGTGATGTGTGATTTTGTCAAGTCGCAAATGATTTTGCTGAGACCTCGCCTATAACTATGTGATATATAAACATGAAATCTTAAAATCTTCTCTCCGTCATATTTGTTAGTGTGAGTCTGGGCGAGTAAGCTTAGTTTTGCGCCTCTTCTGGCAATATTCCAGGAATATCCCGACGGGCGACACCAGAAATGAGTTTCACACACTGTACCCATGTGGGGAACCAAACCCAGGTCTTTGGCGTGACGAGTGAACGCTTCAAACACAAGGTTACCCCACCACTTCTGTTTGACAGTGTTTACAGAATCCTGTTTTATGCAAGGTCTTCATGAAACACCCACAACACACAAATGTTCAACACTCAGCCGCAACACACGCATCCTTGAATTCTTCACAGATTCAAACAATCAGATGACTGGTGTTTTTCTCTTACGCGTGAAAACAGTGTTGATGATGTTAGCCCGTTAGATGCCAATGAAACAATTTTGATAATATAAACCCAAAGTTTGAAAAGTGAACGGTGTGCGATAATTGCGCTCACGTGGTCCTGGATCTGCTTGCGGCTATACAATTACACAGAAATGTAGAATATTATATTTTATTCACTATTAATAAAATATTAAATATATATGCAGCTCCCATCAGGATTTGAGACTAAATGATGTCCAATTGCGTATGCATTGAAAAAAGTCAATTTCTCCGTTTGTAATCGTGCATCGATTAAAACACTCTGCAACGATATTTTTAACTTGTCATCTGTACGAACAGTGTGAGTGAAGAAAATACAGCCTGATATCTGAACGACATAAATATATATAAAGTGGATTTATGCGGTTGTGCATAACATTAAACCTCAACATTAATCATGACCTGTAAATCGATTCCAATACAAAGTTTCCCAGTGTGAGTGGATATTTTGGTAGTTTCACAATTCATAAGAAAAGATGCCAATGTACTACAGGAGAAAGCATGTCATAGCGATTTGGATGTTCCCGTTCGGTCTTAACTACCACACCATAAAAAACTATGTTTGATCTGACGTGTAATAGTACATATATTTTGATATGGCGATGTTTGTTATGGCATACTTTTGGGTTCGTGAAACAAGTGTGGACGACTCTAAGTTTATGTATGGCGTTATGACAGCAAATACTGAACGGAGGGAGAAGTGACAGTTACAGCAAACGTTGTATCTGAGATCAATCCTTAGTAAAGTACATATCTCTGTGATTTTGCTCGCAGGCAGATAAATACGGATGATTTACGACTTTGTTTACATCTTGGCTCTTTTAGTGCATTTCTTGGACATTTTCCACGTCGATCACGGCGCTCGTACAGTGTTGCAGGTTCCATGTGAGCAATGCCAGTCTCTATGATATTTTTACCCTAGGTCACTCTCACCTATACACACTTAACATAGTCTTGTAGTTTAACACAGCATGTCTATCAAAATATAAAGTACATATTCCGAGCCAAATATTTGTCGGAGAAGTGTCAGTACGCGGTGCGCTACTCTTCACTGAATCCACTCCGAAACTACATATTCTGTTTTGAACAAGTTGGAAAGTTTTGTCAAATCAACATCTAGACACTTTAACACCGCAATTTCAAACGAGAGATGTACCCCCAATAACTGATCTGCTTTACCAATGTCTGGGGTGTCATATGTAACAGTTCAGTGAAACTGGATGTACATAAAGTACACTGGAACTATGATATCTATCATGTACAAATAAATATCATTCTGCTTCCTACAGTGTTCAAGTATTTGTAGGTAAGCAGGGAAATATTGTCTCCCTGGATCACAAACATTATTCTATTTTAGTCTTTGTGCAGTGAAAATGCAAAGATGAATTAAAAATTAAATCGAATAAGGCAATTAAATAATCCAAATTAATGTGCACATATCTTACTTTGCCAACTGTTTAACAAACGATAATAGTATCATATTTGTTTGTATTACAAGGGAGTATGCACATTAAATGAAACAACGAGAACAAGTAGGGCGTCGCACTTGCATTTGCTTCACTTCACTTCTACAACCACTGTGTTTACCCTCTTGTAATACAAACCAATAAACACGATAACCATCCGCCTGACACACGACGTCAGTACATGGCCGGGAAAACCAGGCCTCGTCGATCACGTGCCGTAGTAGATTACATAAGTATGCATGCAGTTACAACTCTACCCTGGTCACCAAACCCAGATCTGCGGGGGCAAATTGATTTGTACAACAATGTTGACGTATCACATCTCTTCAGATGGCCATTTTCTACAAAATGGCAGCTATTCTGACAAGGGTACACAGGATTTTGGGATGACTCGTGACGTGATTCAGAGATTGTTTGTGAATAATTAAGAGATGTACGTGATTAGAATGACTCTCACTGTTTGTGTGTTTGTTATTCGTTTTTATTGTTTTCATTATAAGTTGTTTTCATTCATTTAGTTTGTTAGTTCAGTTAGCCTATTGACACCAGCTACATAATGCATGCACACATTCAGCCTATTGATGCCAGCTACATAATGCAGGCACACATTCAGCCTATTGATACCAGCTACGTAAAGAATACACACATTCAGCCTATTGATACCAGCTACATAGGGCATGCACACAATCAGCCTATTGATACCAGCTGAAGTAGTGTGTGGTTCCCTAGCTGGGAGCCATGTCTACACACACTGCTAGAGTAACGTGTGGTTCCCTAGCTGGCCGCCATGTCTACACACACTGCTGGAGTAGCGTCTGGTTCCCATAGCTGGGCGCCACGTCTACACACACTGCTGGTGTAGCGTGTGTTTCCCCTAGCTGGGAACCATGTCTACACACACTGCTGGTGTAGCGTTTGGTTCTCTACCTGGGCGCCATAATTGCATACACTGCTGATGTAGCGTGTGTTTCCCCCGAGCTGGCGTTGTTCCAAACACTTCAGTCGAGCTGTATAAAAGCCGTTTACCCAGCTGCGAGGCGGTCGCCTTCCTATTTGCGTACTGTTCTGTTGGAAAAATGGAGCTATCAACAGTTGTATTTCTGAGTCTTTTATTGTGTGGCATGCAAGACGTACATGCTGATGTCAGTTTGGCGAAACTGACTACACGTGTGAGGGTGGTAGAATATGACCTGAGCAAGTGGAAATTATCAAGTATTGCAGCTGAGAATAAACTGATGAAGAAGTTTAAGGTTTGGGAGGAGTCACTGAAAGAAGAACTGAAGTCAACATTCCTTCCTTCATTGATAGAAACTCTCGTGAAACAAGCGATTACAAGCATCCTAACTGATGATGATATTGGGCATCCGATCAACGGACAAGTTCTCGATCACGTACACAGCTTGGAGGATAAGGTGCAAAACATAACCACAAAACTTCAAGTCATAACACGAGACTTAACGCATGTTGAACGGGAAAGAAACACCTACAGGAAAACTGTCGGGAAAGAACGTAGCGATTTGACCAATGACATCCGGGCTCTACAGATGCAGGTAAATCAGACAGTAGTTCGTGTAACCTCATATGCAAGGTTACTGAGATCAGAACTGAATGAAACCATTGATCACCTGGTTGAGGCAAACCAAACACTTGCTGGCCTCACCCAGGACTTCAGGACGCTGAATACCAGTTGTGTGGTGACGGAGAAAGAAATAAAATCATACCGGGAGGGCTTGCAGGAAATGCAGAGAAACGTATCCAAAGACATTCGGAGTTTATACATTCAACTGAATCAGACCATTGGAGACCTGTCTGACTCAAACCAGACACTCGCTGGCCTCACAGAGGACTTGAAAACGGTGAATACCAGTTGTGTGGTGACTGGAAAGGGCTTACAGGAAATGCAGATAAAGTTACCTTCAGACATTCGGAGTTTATACATTCAACTGAATCAGACCATTGGAGATCTGTCTGACGCAAACCGGACACTCGCTGGCCTCACACAAGACTACAGGACGCTGAATACAAGTTGTTGTGGGATGAGGAAAGAGATCACGGAGCCTTCAACCACGACCTATCCTGGAACGACAGGTGAGTCATTAAGCAAAAGATTTGTCACGTAATTAACTTTCTGTTTCGATGTTACAACCAAATGTGTATTAGATTAGCATTAACATGATTGTCAACATAGGGTTCAGATGACAGGGCAACATGGCATTAGGTTGGCATATCAACAAAACGTTGTACACGTCAACATGAAGTTTGGGTATGTCGAATTGCCGTTGTCGAATTGATAATCAAGGGATCACAAGGCATGTAAACGTTGGGCTGTCAGGTAAAGCCAACCTTGGGCTCACAAGGCATGTAAACTATGGATATGATTTCGAATTTGTCAAACATGATTTCATGGGTACCGAAGTTCCGTTGGTGATCTGAGAGGACTGATTTGCTCTCTGCTTGGCTGTTGTGGTTTAATATTCTCTTGTGCATGTATCAACGGGGGGCCTGGTAGGAGTAACCACATTCTCAATAAATCTTGCAGATCACTTTACAAGTAATTGAGCAGAGGGGGGTAGGGGTGAGGTGGGGAGGGTGTGTGTTGAGGGGGGGTGGGGGGGGGGGAGGAGGGGGGATGGTTAGGGGGTTGGGAAGGGGATGGCTGATTTTTGGAGGGTGGATTACGGTCATTGGACTGGAGGGTTGTCCTGAGTCTTTGGAGAGCCAGTGGAAATGTAGTTGTGTGCTTTATATTTGACTCACAGACTTCTACAATGAAGTTAAAACAATTACAACATTGGCTATTTCTAACAAATTGGATCAAGTCCGAGGTTAAGCGACACTGAGCATGTTTGTTTAATTAACCTCAACAAGGGTAAACCGATCTTCATTTTACTACATGACGTATTTGTATCATTTTACTACATGACGTATTTGTATCATTTTACTACATGACGTATTTGTATCATTTTACTACATGACGTATTTGTATCATTTTACTGCATGACGTATTTGTATCATTTTACTGCATGACGTATTTGCATCATTTTACTGCCTGAGAACATCACTCTCTGTCACTGTCAGTTTCCTTCCACCGACGAACCGTGCGTCCCCACCTAAGAGAAATTATGTATATGTTAGACATTAATGAAGCCAGTATTAAATTGTAAATGTGTGAAAACAGTTATCCTCGTTGTGTTGAACTGCTAGGGAATATACGCTAATCGGTCATTGTGTTTGCATTCTACGGACACACAGTGAATAACAACGGTCATCTGTTTTTACGTATCAGATGTACTAAACTTGGAATTTAAAAAAAAACATTTTCGAACAAAATCGTTCATGATACTTTTCTATACTTTTGATATGTTAAAGGTACACAACTTACTTGTTCCAGCAAAAATTGATTTTATTGCAATTTGTTCTGTCCTCTTGTTATTATTACGGGACGATAATAAGGAACTCAAATGACATAACACCGGGCTGAGGTTAGGTCAGCATGACCTGTATGGGAAGACGACACTCGCATTAACCCTCGGATGCCACAGCGACACATATGTCCTTCCTCTTCACCCATCACTTTGAAGTCCAATAAAATTCTAAATATACCACACGCATACATATATACTTCAGAGTTTTAAATTCTGCGGAAAAGTCCCCGTTTCCTGACACCATCAACTATTATTTCAGACTAAGCTGAGGTGCTTAAATTGCCTTTCAAAATACGCTTCATCGTAAATGTAGCAATGTTTCACACTATACAAAATCGCGATTCAGAGCGTTATTTGCTGTATGTTTTGAAATATGAAATTTGTATAAATACTGGGTGTATTGAACAAGGGAGTTAACTGTTGACATACAAGGACGCGCCTGGTCGAGTTTAAGAAAAAAACATACACGACTGAATGGGTAGGCGACATTGCTGAGCAAGTCGAGATAAAAGACATATTAACTTGGGGGTAGCAGACAAGACACACTGTACATAAGCTGCCTTTACCTCGTGGAATCACTTCCTGGTAGTCACATGACAAACGACAAAGGCCGGTTCTCGGCAGAAGAAACAAAAAACTTACAGACTTATCAAGAAGACCTGATCTTGTCAGGTCAGTGCCTTTAGGTCAGGCCTGTCCAGCACAGCCCCGGTCAGCTAAACATTGAACGCTCTGTGACCTGACAACTGAAAACAGTCTCAGTATGGCAGACATATGAACGTCAGATTGATATGAGAACTGAAAACAGTCTCAGTATGGCAGACATATGAACGTCAGATTGATATGAGAACTGAAAACAGTCTCAGTATGGCAGACATATGAACGTCAGATTGATATGAGAACTGAAAACAGTCTCAGTATGGCAGACATATGGACGTCAGATTGATATGAGAACTGAAAACAGTCCCAGTATAACATACATCTGAACTTCAGATTGAATGAAACCGTACACCAGATTGTATCTTTGCTTGTCCGTGAATACCGGCATTTTTTGATTGCGCTTATAGACATTAGTTTATATTTACCCTTTCATGATTGACAACACACCAAGTAGTTCTAGGAGGTTACCCCGGGTAATCAGGCAGTGCGGGACTGCAAGTGGGGTATTTCTTTCACTAATTAACTGCATGGTAGCAGAGGTAACACAACTGCGAGGTTGGGTCTGGAATCTTCTGAAACAACCACCAGGTTATAATTACTCTTGGTTGATGCCATGGTAAATTCCAATTTCCGGGTGTTATTGAGTATTTAAAGCACGGAAATGTATTTGGAACCGACGGCGTCAGCCGGAGGTTTCAAATGAAATATTCCCGTGCTTCAAATACTCAATAACACCCGGAAATTGGCCAAAACATGATGTTTATCGACATTGTAAACAAAAAAGTAAACCAAAGGGGTTTTACTGTCTGCAATCGTTTACATCGAGAACGGGTACAGCAGTGAAGTGTCATCAGCTGGCCGTTTCAGCTGTTTCTCATGGTAGCATCTGGAGCTGCTCATTTGTGACGTCATTCTAACTTTATGTCACAATATGATTTGAATGACGTCACCACTGTTGATGACACAACTAAACAGTTGTTTACGTCTCAATACGCAGTGAATAGTCTTGCAGTTTCCGGGAATCTAATAACATTTGATCATGTTTTTCAACCAATCAGATTACAGAACACAGTAACTTTTGGTTTACAATATCCATTATAACCAGACTGCACTGTATCTCGATATGTATTTCGCATCTTGCACGATGGATGCTGAGTTGTAATTTCAGGCGTACATTTTCAAATGTTTTGAAAGGTGAATGTTGTGCGAGAAGCCCGCTCGCGAGATCCTGGATCTACATACCGCCATGAAATTGCACAGAAATGTAGCATATTCAAGTTCCTATATATACAATGGTATAAAAGCGACTGCCTCGCTAGTTTGAGAAACAGACACTGCTAATTTTGTATGCGTCAAAGATAGTAGAAAACGTGTTACCGTGCATCGATAAAAACACCGGGTTTAGGATTTACGGAGGGGTGTGATCAAAGAAAACACAGCCTGACATCTGAAGGAAATGTGTGTATATGAAATGGATGACTTATGTGCTTCTCCATTACGTCATACGCACAAGACAATAAATGACTCGCAATAAATGTTTAAATTGACAACATTTATTTTTCGGTAGTGCCTGTTTTATGTATTTTGCGATGTTGGTTTGCTAATTAGTATATATCTCACACAATTTCCATTCACTGCATAAAAGGTTTTGACGACGGTGTCAGAATTTAACACTCTTTATACAAACCATAAATGATTGATTTCACCATTTAAACAGAGTTCTGAATATGTCAACACTTAGACATGTAAGCTTTCAAATCTGCTTAACCTGTTTGGTATCAATTTTAATGAAAATGAAAAATAATTTTTCACAACACCTGAATATATCTTGTAGGATAAGGCTTTTCTTTCTTTTATCCATTAATACGAATCTATTTCTCTTCATAAGTATGCAATGCAGAGAGCAGAAAGAACTATCATAGAAAAGGATCAGGCTTGTCCAAATTAAGAGGTGACATGGTAAATATATTTTACAGCAGTTTTAGTTTAAATATTGTTAGAGTTCGTTATGTTGTCATCACAATATTTTCAATAGAATAAGAATTGATTATATTAACAAAAACAATTATAATGAATTTCAAAATATTTCTGTCAAACGCGCACCTGCCCTATGAATATGCATAACTGTTTTGTGTACACATATACAAAGACGGACACAAATTCAGTGAACAAAACAATTCCTTTGAATTTGTGTACATGTATGATTCAGTAAATGGTGAAATCATTTTCATTAATATTATCAGTTTTACTTGTTATTTAGTTGAATTAAATCGGTGTTTATTAACTAGTTGATATAAAACTGTATATATTAGTTCCACTGAACTGGACATTGTACACGACAGGAACTAACGTTCAAACTGTGATCTTCTACCGTTTATGTACATATTTAACATACGGTGGACTACACTAAGTTCGTGGGTTTCTTCTGTAAGCATAATGTAAACAACTAACACCTTCCAAAGAATAAAAAATAAAAAACGCATACCACACCTCCATGTATGGTATGATGTGTCTAACTGTACATACTGAAACAAGTTTCACGAAAGCATATCTGGACGATACGCAAAATGTACATCGTAATACTGGAAGCGTAATGATTGGGCGATTGTGTTTACTCTTGTTCAACCGACCTTCACGTAGAAGAAACTGTCTAATATGTATGTATACAGGCCTTCGCAAAACATGACTTGTTAACACTCTCCAATATATGGCACAAAGCGCACTTCAGCGTCTGTGCAAGTGTATTTTCGAAAACATCCCAACAGATTCTGTTTTCACTGGCAGTGTTTCAAAATTATTACGAGTCAGTGATCAATACTCCCAGTAATTGTCCGATGTCACATTTCCAAGTTTACGTGAAAGCGAATTTCATATCGTGTCAAAAATGGCGATATTTACGATGAAACGTATTTGGAAATGTAATCTTAATCACTCTAGCTTTGACTGATGTAATAGTGAATGAACCTCAAAAACAGCAAATTTCCCGCAGAATTTTAAACTGAACTGTATCGGTGTGCGTGACATATTTAAAATTTTAGTGGAATTCAAAGTAAAGGTTGAAGTGGAAGGACATATATGTCCCTGTGGCATCCAGGAGTCTAGACGGAGTTGGAGAATGTCTGTCTACACGCAACACAACATACATTATAAGCAGGGTGCACGGTATCTGGGTATTTCTATTTCACACCTAGACTGAGCTCGTGAATATCCATCTATAGATCTACTTAGCACAACAGGATCAGAAAACTGCCGTTTCTCTTTCAAGGTTGCATTTAGCGTTATTAGCTCAGTCTGAGTGCGTCAGTGTCCTGGTTTGACAGAGTGGTCGGAACTATTACATCTGAGTCCCTGACGTCTACTAAGAATCTGCATATATATATCTGAATGATATATTCTGAAAGGGGCTCTACCGCTGTGGCTCGATATTCAGCCATTTTGTGAGAGCTTCGCAGAATCTGCCTGATACAAATTACAACTGTGTTGCACAAACACTGGCTCAAGTTGACGTGTTGCTTGCCCTTCAGACTGCCTGAAAGACACTGAAGTTTTAATCTGCTTCACATTAGAATTTGTCTAAAATACCGGGTACAGAGTCGTGCAAAAAGTATTAAGACACAATTTACAATTTCATAATTCCTCATCTTCGCTGTTTATTTGTCAAATGGCAACAATTTGATCAACATATGCACAATGCCGAGATTATGCACTGAGGAACTATACGTAATTAAGTTGATAAATATGATGTCATTACTTAAATAGTGGTCGGAAAGTTGAACTGAAATTGTGTGCTCTGAGCAGAGATGATTTTAAATTTCAAATTCAAATTCTATGTTTTATGAAAATAAGCATCTATTCAATTACAACACTTCAACAAAGAGGACGATCTCAATTCTCATCACACCGTAAATGCAGAATACACACCTTATTACATTTACTGAATCAGACTGTGAAAATATGTTTAGGAAATGAAATCTCAATGAAAGCAAACCATACATTCAATGCCTCTGTTATAACTGACTTTATCAATACATACTATTGAAAGGCAAAACATTTGTGGAACCTGAGGCCAGTAATCATAACACTTTAAATATGTCTGTACTATGTATAATTTTCTGATTAAAATTCTTTCTGTTTCAGCCTCGACTGACCTGATCCAGAAATACACGGTTTCACCTGTGCCATTGACGACACAAGACCTACAGGGTAGGTGGGAAAACCCAGCAGACAGGAAGCTCAGTTTTTAATTCTCCCTGCATTTACCTCACTGATGTATATGTCCGTGGTGATTTGGACTTGAGGGATGAATATCACCCGGTACCGATCGACCTTGTCAATCACAAAATTTCAAATTTAATATCAGGACGTGTAACATTTTTCATACTATTAAGAGTTATCTCAATCAAACTGAAAGATATATGGTTAATACTTTTTTCATAAGATATGTATTTAGAATTTAATCATACATAATATTGAAAGGCAAAACATATCTAGAAAGGTGAAAACAGAAATGCTTATGTGCTTTGTATAGTCTTCTGAAAAACATGTTCCCTGTTTCAGCCTCCACGACTGACGCGAGTCAGGATCTGTCACCCAGCCAGACGGTTCCACCGGCGCAAGTGACGACACAAAACTCTGATGACCACGGTAGGTTGGAAAACCCAGCAACAACAGTTGTACTGACACTATCACCTGGTAAAGTTCAACAAACATCAACACTCTCAAGTCGTACACAAAATAATGCTACAATTTCTGACGCTAACAGAAAGTTACTTATTAAACACGCCATCGTTAATTCCAGAAACCACATGATAACATTCCCGTCATATATGTTGGATTATTGTCAGCCATGATGGAATTGTTCAAATGACGTAGCAATGCCCAAGTCACGTATCAACATGATGTAAACATTGTGGATGTGTGACAAAGATGTCTGATGTACACAGTTTACGTTGTGTTACAGCGACTCCATCAGCAGCAGCAGGCCGCGATCTCTACGACGCCAGCGGGGACGGTGACCTGGAGAGAGTGAAGCGAATCCTGGCAACGGGGAACGTTAAGATCAACTATAGAAGATGGAGCAGTGTGACACCGGTGATGGTGGCAGCATATAATGGACACAGGGACGTGGTGGAGTTCCTGGTGGGTAGAGGGGCTGATGTGTCACTGGTGGACAGTGGCGGTGACAACGTCCTTCACTTCGCCTGTTGGAGAGGGGACCTGGAGACGGTGAAGCTGATCCTGGACCTGAACATGGTGGACGTCAACGCCATTAACAACTTCGGGCGGACAGCGGCCGACTTGGCGAGAGTCCGTGGACATCAGCGAGTGTTGGATCTCCTGGTGTCACGTGGTGCACACTGAAGTCGGTGTTGGTATAGACAGAGACGGAGCACATGTCGTTACTTACACCGACGTCGTGTGTGCCGTTCACGTAGTCGTGTGTCACAATTCACTTGATTTCCTCTTTTTCTGAATACAAATAAAACTTGTTGAATGTATTTTCAGACATTTTTGTCATGTTTTGTGTTTGGAACCTCGCATGATCAGGTAAAAAATTGTGAAGTGAATGTAAACATAAACTATGAGTGATTGTACGTAAACGTCGCCCGTCATGAGATAATAATTATTCTGTGTTAATTTTGTTCTGAGAAACAGCCAACAACAAACTGTTTACATGTCGCTGCACTCTGTGAACTCAGACTGAGCCGAGGTTCATCTAGCTGACGTGGCGCCATTTGTACAGTGACAGTGACGTCACACTGCTGATGACGTCACAACCATACATTGAGGCCAGCTAGAGCGGCGCAATGCTGGTTCTATGCCACACAACATAAGCAGTGTTAGTCAAATACGAGGTCGTTGATATTGCTTAGCAAAGAGAGAACGGACATTTGTAGCTGATTACTGTGTCAAAGGGAAATGCACCTTTTTTGCACTGACTAAACACACAACATTAAGCTGAAAACAATCATCTTCCAAATAATCTCAGTTTTATTTTTCCCTGGATGCCATTAGGACAAATATAATCTCCCTCCTGACATAACATACAGTTTTTAGGCGAAACACAATTTCTGAAAATGACCGATAATAATTATTTACATCGTAAATCTCGCCATTTTCGACAATGACGAAGTCACCTAAGTCTATGTGATTTAAAGAAACAATCTTGGTTAAAACATAAGGATGACTGTAATGTGTGGGTACCTGGTGGCTAATCTTGGCGGGTTTACTGGCAAACTCGGGTGACGAGGCAAAGGTGGTGAGCTCCTCAACAGCACTGATGAGAGGCCGAGATGCTTCTGCACATTTCTGCCGATTTGCATCTGTGAAGTCACTGTCCAGGGCCTGTAAAAATATAGTTAAAGAGCTTAAAGTGTCACTGCAGTGTTATATTGCCTGTACAAACACATCATAGTGTCATAATACCTGTACAAACACATGATAGTGTCATATTGCCTGTACAAATACATCATAGTGTCATATTGCCTGTACAAAGACATCACAGTGTCATATTACCTATACAAACACATCATAGTGTCATATTTCCCTGCATAAACATCACCAGTAATGTGACCTCTGTCTACAGCCTGTGACCTCTGTGACCAGTCTGCAGTCTGTGTTCCCGGACTACAATTTGTGACTCCTGTCTACAATCTCAGTCCCCCGTCTACAACCTGTGACACCTGTCTACAATCTGCAAACCCTGTCTACAATCTGTGACCTGTATGCAACATGTGTTCACTGTCTACAACCTGTGACCCCTGTGTACAACCTGCAAACCCTGTCTACAATCTGTGACCTGTCTGCAGTATGTGTTCCCTGTCAACAATCTCTGTACCCCTCTACAATCTGTGATCTCTGTCTACAATCTGTGATCTCTGTCTACAATCTCTGCCCCCCTCTACAATCCATGACCTCTGTCAACAATCTCTGTCCTGTCTGCAATTTGTGACCCCTGTCTACAATCTGCGACCCCGTCAGCAATCTCACCTTGATGGCCTTGACTAGCATGGCCGTGCTGTTAGCCACATCCTTGGCACTCTGTACAAAATGTCTTTTGGCAACTGGGTTGGTTGTCTTGGAGGAGGCTAGCCTGCAGGCGTTACACAGTGTAGATGTGTGCTTGGCGACGACAGTAGCAGCAGACAGCACCTGCAATTGTACATCATCACATCATGAAGAGCCATCACCACACTGCCTGAACGCTAAGGTCAGGTTTACTTTAAGCCAGTATTAAAACTATTTAAGAGTCAAGCATATATATACAGAATTAGTTAAAAAATGATGGAGACACTTCAGTTTAAGATGATTAAGATGAAATTTCATCTGAAACGTGCTCGCACCTTCGCCAACACACAAAATTGCCCCAACAGAAGAAAAACATGAAATAGCAACAAGAAGAAATGTGCCCAAAGTCTCAAAGTGCAGATAAAGCAACAGTGAAATTTCAGAATATGCGATAACTAATTTACATGAGGAGCATTACCAAAAAGTACTCCCAAAGGAGATACATGAGAATGGTTTAAATCTGCAACAATTCACAGTGACCAAATCAACGGAGCTGATCACAAACTAGAAATAGTCACAGAGAAACCTGACATTATTCAATCTTATATTTAAAATATTACAATCTCATATTTATAATTTAAATGCTTTTGTAGAACTGAAGCTAAATAGGTCCTGGTGAAGAAAGGGGGTGGTCATGCAGGTTTTGGGGGGATGGTAGGTAGGGGTGTCTACTGAGGTTAGGTGTAGGGGGTTATGTCAGGAGGCTGCGTAACGTAAGCAACACAGAGAAAGCTGAAACTGACAATACAATTTCTAACGGACATATAAAATGCTTGATGTTTGGCACCAGTTGATAACCATTTGGTGCAGACGATTTGATTATTGCATTAACTGTATGTGGATAGGTCAGAATTATCAGTCTTGTTTTGTGAGGAAATTAGCATGACATATTTTCAATGTTCCACCTAAGAAATGATTAATAGAAGTTTATGACATATTTGACAGTAAAATGTATTTGAAGGGAGTTCCTGACACATACACTAGCAGAACAAATGAACACGTACACAGCAATGGTCGTGAGTAAAAGGGTGGTATAGTGTAAACATCAAGAGTACATATCATGTACACTGTGGCTTGACCATCGTCTTCTGGACAGCCACACAGTCAAGGACTGGTTCCATCACCATTACAGGCATTCAGCCATCATTACAGGCATAGAACACTGGGTTCCATTGTGCCCAGGACTTCCTGTCCTTGGATCTGCATTGTAGCCAAGGGTGGGGTATTACTGCATGGGGTATTGCAAAACCTGTTTTGACCAACAATCTGCAGGGGGTGGACAAGCATAGGGCACTGGATCCTGTTCTGCATTTATCCATTCAGGAGCTAAGCATGGGGTACTGGGGATCTGTTTTGCTCTTATCTGGACAGGAGCTAAGAGTGGGGTTCTGGGGACGTGTTTTGCTCTGATCTGGGCAGGAGCTAAGAGTGGGGTTCTGGGGACCTGTTCTGCTCTAATCTAAGCTGGAGCTAAGCAAGGGGTACTGGGGGCCTGTTTTGCTCTGATAAGTGTGATCTCCATACAAGTTGGTTTTTTTTCTAACTTCCGATGTACTGTGAGAAGACTGACAAATGCTATTCCACGTCCTACGCCTGAAAATAAGTGATAAATCGTGCTGTAATGCTCTATACTGTGCACATTACGAAGGCATGTAAGGTTGTAGAACAATAATCACAACTTTGCACAAATTCGTCCAAAAGACGTACACATGTTTTTGATTTCATTTTAGCAGCTGAAACATGATGGTTGCGCTCTGTACTACCTGATATAATTTTACTAGTCAGTACGCAAATTTAGGATTGCAGCAGCAATTACTCCCGTGTATTTTCTTTTGTTCGTGAGATCAGGTTTGTAGTACATTCCAGAACTCCTAACAACAGTCCATTTGTATTCCGGTCATTATTATAGTGTGTGCATGTTTGAGTGTGCATTGATCCTTGCTTGAGAGTGTGTACGTGCTTGTGCGTGCGTGTGCACGTCCGGGTGTGTATGTGAGGTTATCAATAGTTATTTAGGAAGGAGGTACAGATGGGAGCGATAAACAATACAAACACACGTGGCAAAGTATCTTGTCTACTGGTCTGACAAAAAGTCGATTTATTTTGTCATTTCTTTGAACAATAGAACTTAGTTTTCCGTTACTTGTTCATGACTGATGGGGAAGCTCGCAATACCTCAACGTCAAAATCAACGCTTGCTACAGTCGATGAGTAGGTTACTCCGCACATTGAAATTGTGCGCAGAACATATTCTCCTTTCGTATGCATTTTCTTGTTACAGAAGACGCCAGTTATCAAACCTGAATGTATTGTTTGCTCTGTGTGGTGCTTCCTTATGACAGGAGTCCATAACTAACATTGTAGGTTTATCTGTAAACCATGTGAGGCAGTTCCGTAACATACGCAAAGCTCTACAATACAAATGTGATGAGATATTATGTAGACCTGAGTACGTGGTGTACTAGATGTCAGCTTGGTAATCGCTGGGCTTTGAAAGGGAAATACACACCTTTCCGCATAGATGTTTTGAGAAAACATCCACTGCATGTGTGTTTCAGGAGTTTGTGATTAGACCACAAACCGGGCAGTGTATGACGTAGTCAGTGATTCACATGACGAATGTGTCTTCGGAAACCCTTGATGCTGTCACCAGAACTCTGATTCAGCTTAACTGGAGTTAAGCTGCCTCATGCATATTGTACAGGATTATATGCAACATCTGAGCAAGGTATCATTTTACAATGGCTTTAAACTCGTTGCCATGGATATAAGTTATTATCATCAAACATGTTTTCGTGTCCCTCACAGCACGAGAAACCTATGAAATCGCACATTACACTGCTGGTACACAGACTAATGTGTCTGTTTGGGTACCCTGGACCCTGTTCACAATTCCAACAAGAATAAGCGCAACCTGCAGACGTGGCCATTGCACGATACTGTTCTTCCCTAAGCCTGGACATAACCATTTGGATCGTTGGAATTATCAACCGAGATCTGTTACTAGCAGCGTTGGCAAGACCATGGAACGTATGATAAATAATCGCATTGTTTGGTACGTAGTAACCAATAATCTTAGCTATTCAATGTGCTTTCCGTAAAAAACTAAAGTACCAGCGATCATTTAATGCGTTTAGTATATGTTGTTAAATACGCCATTGTTAAAGAAAAATGCAGCATTTAATTCTTTTAATTTAGAAAAAAAACTATATTACACTACAAAGAAACATAATATTTTCAGAGATTTAAGTTTGTATTGAGAGACCGTTTACCACAATTCATATCCGAGATTTTTAAATGACAGGCAATATGAAGTCCTCGTGGGTTCAACCTTATTTGACCATTACAGTCAGGATGTAGGATGTCCTAAAAGGTAATAAACGGGCACGAAAACGCTTGCTGCTATGTGGTCTCTCGTGCAGTGTGAGAGAAGCTGGAGATTTGCCGACAAAAATATATGAGCACTCACAGCTTGGCGCATTTTATCACAATGAAACACGGCAATTTCAACCAAAAACATGTGTAACCAATACTGATGCCGTCGTACACAAGTTCCTATTCACTAACCACAATTGGTACTTCTGACATGGTAGGGTAGCGATTTGTTTGTGAAGAGCAAAGATGTTGTTATGTTGTGTATCCACACGTCACAATGTTTGATCTAACAAATGTGAAAACAGGTCGTGAAGATCATGCTTTTAATGATTTAGCTTATTTCAAAATATTGACTCTTACCATGAAAAGGAACAATATATTATGACTATTGATCAAATCACTGTTCACATATCTCGGAATAAAGGCACATGGACTTACACTTTCACTGGACCTTAAACTTTGCTTGCTTCTATAGTTACATGTAACATCGCGAGAATGGAGACCATGGCATGCGCTGTTGAGCATAGTGTTCAGTCTTAAACTGACACGTACTGGGCTTATGGAGCACAGTGTTCAGTCTTAGACTGATTTCTTGGACTGGTTATGGAGCATAGTGTAGTCTTACACTGACTTCCTGTACTGGTTTATGGGGCATAGTGTGCAGGCGGAAACGGTCTCCTTGTACTGGGTTATTCAAATATAATCCGGCATCAGAGCCAAATCACATAAGCTGGGATCAGTCTCTTATTTAGCCAAGGTCCCATAATCCAGGATCAGAATCTCTCACAGAGCCAAGGTATCATGAACCGGAATTAGTATGTCTTACATAACCAAGGTACCACGATCCGGGATCTGTATCTCTTACAGAACCAAGTATCATGATCCGGGATCAGTATCTCTTACAGAGACAATGTATCATGATCCGGGACTAGTATCTCTTACAGAACCAGTGAGTGAGTGAGTTAACATTTAACGTCACATCGGCAATATTGCAGCCATATCGTGACGAGAACAATATAAGTTATAGTAATGTTAGGATGAAAAAAGAGAAAAAGTAAAACCTGTCAGCGAAGGACAGTAAAAACACTAGAGTATCACAGAACATAAAACTAGCATTGAAAGATAAAACATTGGAATTAAAGAAGACAATACAACATAAAACCGGGGCTATAGATCGCCAACAACTGAAGGTAGATCACCATACTAAGGCCCATGGGGACTTACATTACTTCTGCTACCTGCATGAACCCTAGCTGGATTTACACCATCCCCTCAGCTATTGGCGATAATCCTGAAATTTAGCCATTACTTAAAACAACAAATATTCTACGATTAAAAACTTGTAGTAGATTTAAATTGACTATGAGTGTATTGGACTTACGTACCCTCTCAGGAGGACAATAATTTTACAATACTTCAACCCCCTTTGAGGGTACAGCCACTAACAATCTAAGTTACTAATTTAAACTACCAATCATTAAAATACAACTATCTACAGAACATATCAATTACAATTCAATAAGAAAATCAATTTCTTTTAAAAATCCAAGAATTAAATGAGTACTAACTGTGCTAAAAAGATCCTTCATTGTTTTGACATTGAAATAGTTATCCCTTGTGATGGAGAATTCAACACAGTCAAGCAGGATATGCTTGACCGTGGTTCTCTCATCACAAGGGATGCAAAACGGAGGATCATCGCCTTTCAGTAAATAACTGTGGGTGTAACGCGTATGGCCAATGCGACATCGTCGCATAATGACCTCTTCAAATCTGGACTGACAACCCAAGTGAGTGTAACCAATATAAGGTTTTATGGCATGTAATTTATTTATTCCCACTTGGGTGTCCCACTTCTTTTGCATCAGATCACGAATGTACGTTCTAATGCTAGCTTTATAGTCACTGTATGGAATAAAAAGTGGTGTCACAGATTTGTTGAGTGCAGCCTTAGCAGCAAGATCGGCCATTGCATTCCCAGAAATACCTACATGGCTGGGTAACCAACAAAAGACGATGTCGCACTGGCCAGTTGCAAGATCATTATACAATTCAATTATGTCAATTAAAAGTGGATGTTTACAAGACAAATTTTTAATAGCCTGAAGGCAAGAAAGAGAGTCAGAAAAAATTATATACTGTACATGATTAGGATGTCTTTGAATATATTGAAGAGCCGTTAATATTGCGTTTGCTTCTGCAGTGAAAATGGAGCTGTTATCAGGTAATCGAGAAGATATTGTTCTGGATCCAATGACAGTGGCACAAGCAACTGTGCCACCATCCTTGGACCCATCTGTAAATAAGGATTTGTATGTACTATAATTATTTTTTAATTGCATAAACTCTTGTTTATATTGTAATTCGTTTGTGTCTGATTTTTTTAACTTTGTTAATGTGAGGTCAACCTGTGGCCTCACTAATTGCCAAGGAGGAGAAGAAAGAAGACGAGAAGGCGCTATACGTTTCAGCTCAATGCCGGCAGCAGAAATGAATGGTTTAATTCTGTGCCCAAGAGGCGGAACAAGAGAAGTCTTTTTGTTGTATAAATGCTCATAAAGAGGATCGAAAACACAGTTAAAAGCTGGGTTGGATTCGTTAGAGTATAGTTTTGTAATATATTGTAAAGCTAATTTGATACGGCGGTGTGTAAGAGATGGTTCGTCGTCTTCGACATAGAGACTGTCAATAGGAGAAGTTCGGAACGACCCAAGACAAAGTCTCAGACCTTGGTGGTGGATAGAATCAAGGAGTTTTAGATTGCTGTTACAGGCTCCACCATAAATGATGGAGCCATAATCAAGCTTCGAACGGACAAGTGAATGGTATAGGTGCAGGAGAGTAGCTTGATCCCCTCCCCATTTTGAGTTTGACACAACTTTCAATAGATCAAGTGCCTTCAGGCATTTTGTTTTCAAGGATTTGATATGCGGAAGAAAAGTTAAATGAGAGTCGAAAATCAAACCTAAGAACTTGGCCTCCTTAACGACTTTGATAGGAGTGCCATTTAAAAATAATTCTGGGTCCTTATGTGGTTTATACTTACGGCAGAAATGGATGCAATTAGTTTTTGTCTTAGAAAATTTAAAACCATTCTCAAGACACCATTTATTTATTTTGTTTAAACATAATTGCATTTGCCGTTCAATAGTATGCATATTCTTACCGCGACAGGAAATATTAAAATCATCCACGAAAAGTGATCCATCTATTGAATCGTTTAAAACCTTGGATAAACTGTTGATCTTGATACTAAATAAGGTCACAGACAAAATGCTGCCTTGTGGAACACCCTGATCCTGATTGTAATGATCAGACAGGGTAGAACCTACCCGGACTTGAAATTGCCTGCCTTGTAAAAAGTGTGATATAAAAAGAGGTAAACGACCCCTTAAACCGAAACCATGTAAATCCTTTAAAATGCCATGCTTCCAAGTGGTATCGTATGCTTTCTCGAGATCAAAAAAGATCGATACAGCATGTTGCTTATTGATAAATGCATTTTTTACGAAGGATTCTAAACGTACCAAATGATCAATGGTACTACGATTCTTCCTGAAACCACACTGAATATTTGTGATAAGGTTGTTAGTTTGAAGAAACCATGTTAATCGATTGTTTACCATACGCTCCATGGTTTTACAGACACAACTCGTTAAAGAAATTGGTCTGTAATTCGACGGATCAGTATGATCCCGGCCAGGCTTTGGAATAGGAACTACAATAGCATTACGCCAAGAAGACGGGAAATTTCCCGAAGTCCATATTGAATCAAAAATATTTAGCATTGTTTCCAAACATGATTTGGGCAAATGTTTCAGGAGCTGATAGTGAATACCATCAGCTCCTGACGCTGTATCATGAGCTTGCTCAAGGGCAGTGTGTAGCTCATGTAATGAAAATAATTCATTATAGTCTTCGCCATTGTCTGAGGTAAAATTTATTCTCTTCTTCTCCTGCTGTTTCTGGTAGTGTTGAAATTCAGGTACGTAATTGGACGAAGAAGAATGTTTGGCGAGAGTTTCACCAAGCTTGTTGGCAATATCAGATTTATCAGTTAATAACCGGTCACTATCCTTCAGATGATGAACAGTAGATCTGGAACCTTTGCCCTTAATTCTTTGTATCATATTCCACACCTTAGACATAGGTGTACGGGAATTAATTTTGGAAACATAGTTCCTCCAAGACAGACGCTTACTCTCTTTAAAAGTGCGTCGAGCCTTGGCATTTAAAATTTTTACTCTATCTAAATTATGTACTGTAGGGTGGCGGCGAAAATACTTTTCCGCTTTCCTCCTACTCTTTCTGGCCTGTTTACAGTCATTAGTAAACCATGGTTTGCGAATATGTGGAATTGCAGAGGACTTTGGGATAGTTTGGTCAGCAATGTTATTGATTATATCTGAAAACAGCTGTATAGGATCTTCGCTGTTTACAAAAACATCAGGTTTTAAATGATCAATACAAAGTGTTTCATATAAGGACCAGTCAGCCTTCTTGAAGTTCCGTCTGGATAAGGGTGGATCATCCCCAGGGATAATGCCTTTAAGAATAGTTGGGAAGTGATCACTCCCACATAGGTCATCATGCACCTCCCATTCGAATTCATTACATAAATCTGAGTCGGCAAATGATATATCCAGGGAAGAATACGTTCCCGTAGCTGGATGTAGGTAAGTAGCTGAATCGTCATTGAAAATGCATAAATTATTATCGGAAATGAATTCCTCAAGGATTTTACCTTTAGTATTTGTGGTGACACTACCCCAAAGTGGGTTGTGCCCGTTAAGATCGCCCATGATAAGACATGGTTTCGGAAGCTGATCATATAAATTTTGAAGATCTGAATGTTGAATATTTGAAGAGGGAGGTATATACAAGCTGCACAATGTCAGTGCCATGTGCAGAGTAAGACGAACAGCAACAGTTTGTAAATGTGTATTCAGAGCGACAGGGCTATGGATGACGCTCTGATGAACCAAAATAGAAGTGCCTCCAGTAGCTTTATCTCCTGCAGGAGAAAAAGAGTGATAATCACTGTACTGTCTCAGATTAAAGTTATCTGTATTTTTAAGATATGTCTCTTGAAGACATAATGCTGACGGTTTAAGATCTTGTATGAGTAACTGGATTTCATTTAAGTTATTCTTCAATCCTCTGCAATTCCACTGAATCAAAGGCTGAGAAGTATTCATCTCTTGGGCGGGTTAACAGGAGATCTTGTTCGCCCATTACGTTTCGGCGATAAACTTGTTCTCTGAGGGATGCTCTCTGAGACATCCATCACTTCAAGTGATCCAAACTTATTATAAAGTTTGATGGGATCATCAGAACCTTTTGATACTCTAACCGTTTCGGTGTTACGAGAAGAGTCAGTTTTATATCTAGATAACGAATTTTTCCCCTTCCTAGACTGTGAACTGGCTGAATCATTCTGTGCTCCTGTGTTCTGAACTGAAGTTACAGTAACAGCTGATAATGTAACAGGAACTTGTTTAGCTGAAGAAGGCTCAACAGGCGTTTGTGTACTGGACTCTGACGTGCAGGTGGGCTCGGGATTGATAGAATGTGTCCATGTCAGATCTGTTTGACAGCCAGTTGAAGATGTTACTGCAGCTACATTTCTAGTTACAGAAGCATATGAACCATTTGGATCACTGGATGGTACGAGTTTCCTAGCCTCATTATAACTAATGTTCTGAGCAACTTTGATTTTACTAATCTGCATCTCTCTTTTCCATATAGGACAATCTTTAGATGAAGATGAATGTTGACCAGAACAGTTAACGCATTTCTTAATGTTGCTGTCGCAATCTTCCGTAACATGTGTTTTCTCTGCACAGTGAGCACAAGTAATAACATTTTTGCATGAATTTACCCCATGACCAAACTTATGGCATTTAAAACACCTCAGTGGGTTGGGGATATATTGCTCAACTGCAAGGCTGCAATAACCTGCTTTGATACTTCTTGGTGGAGACGGAGACACGAAAGAAAACAAGTAAGTATTGGTTGGAATTACTTCCGAGTTTTTACGCCGAGTAAAGCGTTTCACACTTGTCACGCCTTGATCCTTTAATTCACAAACAATATCAAGCTCAGACATGTCATCTAGGAGGTGATCTCGGTCCTTTACAATGCCTTTGCTTGAATTAAGTGACCTGTGAACTGACACTGAAACAGGGAGTCCCGCCAATGTATCAAGAGAGAGTAAGTTGGTAGCTTGCTGTCGCTTAGCACATTCAACTAGAAGTGATCCAGATCTCATACGCCTGATGTTCTTTACATCTCCTGCTATACCATATACAGCTTTTGAAATCGCAAATGGATTTAACTTTATAGGTTGTTTGTCCGGAGATTCTATGACAAGAAATCTCGGCCAGTACTCAATTTGTTTAGGAGTTTGACAACCATCATTGTCATCATGATCATTATCAAGTTGACGCTTCTTTTTCAAGGGGGTTTCAAGAGCCATGTTGAAGTTGTAAAAATTCATCACCTCAGCTCCCCACCCACCACGGAGTATCATAAAGACAATGCTATATACAAGTGGGTCTCCGACTTGCAGCACCAAGGATACTGAGGTGATATACTCCAGCAGAAGGATTAAACAAGTAATCAGTCTACCAGATTGGCCCATGAGCCATCGCCTTCTGGGCACAAGACTCTAGGCAAATGAAAGAAGACATATTTCAAAATTGAATGACATTGTACAACCAAAAGAACGAGCCAAGACCTAAGTCAAAATATAATTCATAAGATAAATTGTACAGATACAAGTAATACCACAGGGCTTGGCATGACCAGCCGATTGGTAGAATCGGGCCCATTCTACCACCCGTCTAGGTGAAGTAAGGGGCGAAGTGGTGTGTTGGACAAAGGAACGCTATTCCTGGAACCAGTGTCCTCAACCACCAGCCTACCGTCCTCCACCGACACGGGACGCAACCCACGGCAAACAGGTTGCCCAATTCGATCGCTCCTTGCGACCAGCAATGGGATGCTATGGACCAAATTGACCCGGGTCCACACGGGGGTTGGCAAGCTCTTAGCGTTATCCAGCACCCACCACGAGGAGGTGGCTTGCCACGGGTGCCTTTACAGAACCAAAGTATCATGAACCGGGATTAGTATCTCTTACAGAACCAAGGCACCACGATCTGGGATCAGTATCTCTTACGGAACCAAAGTATCATGTATAGGGACCAGTGTTTTTCTGATCAAGGCAAGACACAGTACATTAATCTGTCTGTACGGCTGTTTGTTTTCCAAGTTTGTCACGCATGTACCACGTATACCCTCGTGACATACTCGCAACAAGTCATCCATGATGATGGTTTCATTTCCATGTTTGTCCAATAAATGTTGTTAGAAGCTGACAATTCCTCAGTGAGCCCAGTGAGATTAAATGGGTCTGAAATTCTGCGTCCCAGTCGCGTCTTCTAAACCTGATGTACTGACTTCACTAAACAAGACTTGTCTCGCGGTAACGAGGACGCAGCACTGCTTGTAAATACCAGATGTCGTCGACAATCGGCAATCGCTCCGATGCGAGTTTTTTCATTCTGCAGATAACGTCTCCAGAGATGATGCTGTAGTGTGATGACCATATTAGGTCGGACAACATCTTCATCATTCAAAGAAGCAACATACACATGGTGTTTAGAATCTTGTTTATAAGGAGTGAGTGAGTGAGTTTACTTTTACGCCGCTTTATAGCAATATTCCAGCAATATCACGGTGGGGGACACCAGAAGATGGGCTTCACACATTGTACAAATGTGAAATAAATTACTTATCAAGCTATCATCACTGTGTTTTCCGTGTGAAGGTTTACGAGGGTAAAATAACGGTAGTACTTCTGCAGGAACAGCCGCGATGGCGCGAACAACCAAAGGATGGCAAACGTTTGGAGTTGTATAAAACATTGAAAGTCAATATATTTTATGTTGATTTAATAGAGGCAATATCCAGAAAAGTGTTTGGATTACTGAGTATCTGGCACTGGATATTCATCTTAGTATTCTCATGTACTGTTCCGCCATGTTACGTGTTATGACGTCACGTGTACGCACACTACTGGTGTAGCATGTGGTTGGTTCCCTGAGCTGGCGTTGCACCAACACCTGATTCGGGCTGTATAAAAGACGTTTAGTCGGCGGCGGGGCAGTCGTCTTCCTAGATGCGTTCTGCACAGTTCACTGGTATAATGAAGATCTCAATCTTTGTCTTTTTCCTTGCGGTGTTTGGTGGACATGCTGGTCGCAGTAGTCCAAACTTGGCTGATCGTGTGGCAGAAATGGAGAAGAAAACTGAATCACTGACAGCTGTAACTGAACAAGCTAAGACCGAACGGGATACCTTGGCTGGACGTATGAGACTGGCGTCCGCTGAGATTAACAGCCTTAAATCCAGCCTACAGAATACAAAGACACGCCTGAAAATAATAACTCGAGAGCTCAGACATGTTCAACGAGAAAGGGGCATTGACAGGAATAGTCTTGGACAATTACGAGGAGACATGATCGAAAACGTCCGTACACTGCAGCTGAATCTGACCAATGAAGATCTCCTTGCTACAAAACAAACAAATCAGAGGTCTCACCAAGGACTTGATGACATTGAATATCATTTGTTGTGAAATGAGGAAAGAAGCTAAAGAGACTGGTGGTAATGAGAGTTCGCTGACAACATCGTCCCTGTCGCAGGGGGCGTTAACGACAGCGACAACGACGTATCCAGGAACTACACCAGGTGAGGCTTTTAGCAGAGATTTGGTTAAAATATTGATATTCCAACCCAAACATATGCGAAAAACATTAGTATTTAGTTGTAATTTATTCAATTTTCTTATAGCCATACCACATACTTACTGACTATGTGTCTTCTGCTTTTGAAACAATATGTTGGAGGTAAACCTTCTGCGTTTTTATGGAAACCATTCATTTCCGAATATGACAGTCTTTGAACTGACCATATTTCAAACGCATATTTACCAGTAGAATTTGTGAACATAAAGGTTAAGCCATTACAGGGCATTTTCAAATACTGATCACAACATGCAGATTTTATTGTGCATGTGAACATAATGTTGATAGGACATATATTTTATTGGGTATGTGTACATATAAGATAGTGTGTATTGTAGATACGTGCAGTGTGGAGTTTATTGTACATTTGATCATTAGGCTAAAGGGACATGCCACTGGTGCATGTCCTGCACAGTGTTTGTTGGACATACAGCCAACCAGGGGCTTACAAAACATGTGAACGTTGAGCTTACAATGTATCTGGACATATGATTTCTAGATTTCCACGTGTCTGTTCCTTGCTCTCCTTGTTTCTGATGTGTATCAATTCCTTGATAACGATGATAGGAACTACACCGAAACGTCGAATCTATCTGAGCAAGAATATGTCTGTCCATGAAAAGTGATTTCTTTTGAGTTTATCATACGTCATATTTGAGATTAGGCATTCTTAGTAAATTCCATGCGTTGTACAAGATGGGATTGAGATTTTTGACAACACAAATATTTAGCAGATACAGAGAGAGGTCACGTGAATGTAAAATAACAGTAACAGATGAATTATGTCAATCACCCGCTACACGTAACCTACGCGATAAACATGGGCATAACTAAAATCTATTTTTGTTTATGTCTGTAACGGTTTGTGATGCATGAAATATAAAATTACTGTATGGATAAATAATGCAAAAATTACTACAAAGTTCTACAATGACTGCATTTTAATTATCCTGAATTACGGGTATAAATAAAATGTTTTGCTTTCTAAACTTTTATTACAGGGAAATAATATTAAAATATGAATTTATTAAATGTACTACGTGCGACACAGAAGAAGCAAAACTACCATTAGTTTAAGTACGTATGCAAGGGCACTTTCCAAATTCTATTTTTCATTACACAGCTAAACAACACATATTCACCTTGATAATATATATTCAATCTCTAGCATAATTACTGGCACTGTTAAGTGTCGTCAGCATCAAATGGTTTACATTTTCCTGCAGTGTCTACATACATCTTGTCTTCACAATGGTCAGATTATTATAATAGTCATGACAAGGCTCATTATTATCTTGTTGGAGCTAGCTCTTCACGGTTTGTTGCACTACATTGATTTTATTTTCTAATTCTTACACAAATATATTAATAAAGTCAAGATATTTTCCCACTTTACAATATATCTGCACTGTACAGTGTTGTAGTTCTATCTGAGTTTTTGTGTGCCTTGCAGGTGTACTTTAATATTACATTACACATGCATGACTTTATTCAGTCACTGTACATATGATCTATTAAATTTGAAATTTGTTCATTGACTATTTATATTAAGAGCTGTAAGTGGGATAAGTATTTTATTTCAAGCCATGACGACTGGTGTTTCTGACGCAACCGACTAACTGCTTGGATAATAGGTGTATTGCTTTAGTTTAAGTATATTTAAAACCAAGATGGATTCAGAGGAGTGAGGAACTGCTGCTCAAAACGTAACTTATATATATCTAACTAAATGTTACATTCTTTATGGAATTCTAAACTAAAAAGTCAAACTAAAACGTGTCAGTTAATGGCTTTTCGTCGTAAAGGAGAGTTTTTATTTAATGAAGGTGACCAGGGCAATGAGTAAGCTTGGTTCTGTCTGTACACTTAGAAAATTGTTGCAACACACATTGAGTCGGGAACCAGACCAGAAGCGAGAAGTTGGACCGTCGCTTATATCATTTCAAAATGAGAGTTATTGTTAGAAAATAATTCTTGAGATGGTGCGCGCGCATTTGACCTTCAGTGTGACGCTTCACTCTCTTTTGGCAAGACGCTTGGTGATCAAGTTTAAAGCATACGACGCATTTGCTAACTGATGAGCAACATCATTTTTAAGTTGATTGCTGTCTTCTTTTACCTGACGGAGTTAGTTATATACGACCAGAATTCAGTTTGTTCCGACCACCATGTCCGCTGTAAGCCGCCATGATGGCTGATGAAATTGACTTGAATGAGAATCTCCTCAACGAGGATAGTGATAGCGACTCTAACATTCAACAAAGCCAAACAAAAACATCACTTAGCAAATTGGCGAAACCAGTGCCAACAAGTGAGATTGCTGAAACCCAAAAAACTGTGCAAGTGGGACAGAGCGAGCAACTTGATAAAGTTTCATGTTTTATGAAGAACATGAGTTCTGTTTGGAGGAAGGCCCATCATCCATCGTGTAGTTACACACGGAAACGAACTGCTAATGACAGTTACCACAAGTCGCACAAATATGCTCGATATGACACTGTACCTTCCGACAGTACAAGTGAAGAATGTCGAAAAGGGAGCTGTGAATCTAGCGACGACGCTGAAGCGCTCGTAAAATCTGGATCTCGACCTGATGAAATCCCTGTCAAACCTAGCAAATCTCGCTGAACTGGACCAGGAGCTTGAATGTGTTCAGACGGGGCCAGATGTGAATGTCAGAGTGGCTAGTGTGATTAACAAGCAGTGGGACAAACGTCTCGATCAGAAAATCCTGAAGGAGAAAATGAACAAATATATCCGACCAGGCAATGCAGAATTCATACGAACCCCACGAGTGAATGGACCTGTATGGAAATGACTCTCAAACAATCATAAGCGCCGAGACAATCGCATGCAGAATATTAAAAAACTTGTGAATCAGTAGGGGCAAACTTGTCCTATTGCTTGAATGAGTTATACTCCAAACCGAAACCTGAAGAAATGGCCATGGACATGCTTAAAACTCCTGTAACTGATGCTATGACTATGTTGGGTACGGTTCAATATGATCTGTCTTTGAGGAGAACACATGAGACCTGCTCTACACCCAGACTATAAAGGTCTGTGTAATTCTGATCCCCCTATCACTGCTTTCTTATTTGGAGACGATCTGCAAAAGGAAATGAAGGACGATATTGAAACAAACAAACTGGGATCAAAAGTCTCCAAGGCGCAGTACATGTCCAAGTCACAGTATGAGGGAGACTACTCGTCCCACAATAAACAACGGGATTTTCGTCAAGGACGGAAACCCCCACATCGGAAACGTCCACAGAAGTCCCGACTAAAGATGACAGTCAACAATAGACACACTTGTTGATAAGGTGAGTGTCCTTATCATTTATAAAGATATCAATGATCTGAAATGCTCTGTTGAAACACTTTTTTCGAAATTTGAAGGCGTCCAACTTGCAAATTATGTCGATCAATTGGACATGTTGATAAATGACCCAGAGATCCTTGACACAGTAACTGGCATGCATGTTGAATTTGATAGTAAACCCTCAATGAGTTGCTAATCCACCAAGTTTATGGTTCTCGGAATTTAAAGAATGTAGTATTGAAACAATAAAAAATGGTGATTTTATATCCAACATCTTTTTAAGAGGAAAGCGAGACGGAAGTTATCGCATGATTCTCAATTTGAAACCATTGAATAAAAGTGTCAAGAATTATATTAAAATGGAAAAACTGCAGTCGGTTTTGAAACTGGTCACAAAAAATTGTTGCATGGCATCAATTGATATGAAAGATGCCTACTATTCCTGTCCGATTGCCACTGAACATCAAAAATGCCTTACATTTGAGTGGAGAGGGCAGTTTTAGCAGTTTGTTTCCTTCCAAAATGGTTTAGCATTTGTCCAAGGAAATGTACTAAACTTATAAGAACAGTGTTTACGCATTTGAGACACAGAGGTTACTTATCAACAGTTTACATTGATGGCATGTACCTGCAAGGTGAATCTGAAAGTGACTGTATCAATAATGCCTTAGAAACTGCAGATATTTTAACAAAATTGGGTTTTAAATTCAATTCAAAATAGGCTGGGGAACAATGCTGGACTCTGTTAGAGCAGGTGATAAGTGGACTGAAATTGAAAAAAAATCACCACTTGAAATACTTGGTGTTTAGAGCAGTTTTAATAGCATTGAAGGTATTTCAGTCAGATTTGGAAAATAAGCATGTGAGAATTATGTCTGATAGTATAACTGTTGCATCATATCTGAACAATATGGGCACCTCTCATTCTCATGAATGTAATTCAATCAGGAAAGAAATTTGGGCGTGGTGTGTTGAAGGTGATATTTGGATCAGTCTTGGTCATATTGCAGGGAAAAATAATCATCAAGCTGATCAAGAGTCAAGACAAATTAGAAAGCCTACAGACTGGAAACTTAATTCACAAATGCTCTCCTCGGTTCTTAATATGCTGAGATATCCCCTACATAAGACATAATCATCAGTTTGAAAAATACATGTCGTTTAAACCAGATCCAGGTTCATGTGCTGTTAACTGTCTGATTGAACCAATGAAATCACTGTTTTTCTCCTTTCAGTGTGATATCACAGACTCTTCAAAAGCTGGAGAGGGAGGGGCGACGGCTACCATGTCACCCGGAGGAACATCACTATCCACACAAGTCTCTCTGACTCCTAATCTGCCTATTGTCAGGTGACAGCTCCATAAGACTGGACTTTCAGAGGACGCTATCCAGCATGTCCTCCATGCTTGGTGAACCACTACACAAAAACAGTATCAGACCTACCTTAAAGAATGGGAAGTTGTCTGTAATTCCTCAGGGTATGATCCATTTTCGGCCCCTTTCTGTACAGGGGTTAACTGTCTTGTAGAACTTAGTCGGAAAGTAGGGTACAGTGCTGTTATCACGTATACTTTAGGGGTGCAAACGCATAAATCACTCATTGACATCCTTATAAACACCGTCATAAAAACTACTCATTTCGATCTTTAATTACCTTAAATCGACCTTTTTGACAACAGTGCACAATTCTTCAGCCGCAAACGAAATATCAACCAATCAGAGCGGCACGTCTCCGTGATGTAATTGTAGGTATAAATATGAGGGTCTATACAGAATTCATCTACATTTGAGGGGGGAAAACTATTTCGTTTACAGGTTTGTACAAACCTGAAATTGCGACAGCTGTTGTGAAAAATGAAAGCTATATGTTCTCAAAATCTACTATCATTTAGTTTTGTCTCCTGCTTTGCCTAGTTTCTGAGTTACAACCCTTGTTTTCATGGACGATTCTGTGAAAATCACTTGGTGTCGCTAGGTTGTATTCCGTGTTAGGTGGTATAAACCTACACGTTATTTGTCATCATTCACTTGATTGCTCAGTTAATGAATTCATAACAGGTATACTTAGTGATAATGTCACTCAGATTACCAGACAAAGGTCCCCATTTTGCATTTCTTGTGTCTGGATCGATCAAACGATTAACCGACAACACACTGATTAATTAACTACTTGTATGCGGATTTAAATGGGGATTTGTCAAAAGGTACTGTTTATGTATGTGCGTTTACTAAGCTATACTAAATACACACTGTGTCTATGTGAAAACAACACCCTTCTTTCAAAGGATTAATCGCCAATACATTGATTGATTGTTCATTACTGGCTAACTAAATTACTTTTTAAAAAGAATGATGGACGTTATGCAGTTAATTGCCAGGTGTGCTATCTTGGGTGACCAATGAGACTACATACCAGTGTGAAAAACCTGAAACGATACATCACGTTTTCCTATAGTAAACTGTTAAACAAAACATCACTTGGAAAATCTGCAGATGAATTATATATCAATCGTTTTTGTGGATATTGATAGATACATTCCTTGAACAAGGTGATAGCCTGACGTTGCTCCTATAACTTTAATTTGTTTTAATTTTAATATTTACGTTTTGTTTTTATTAAGTTGTCGTAGCTTTCAACTGAATCATTGTTTTCGTAACGAAGTGTAATGATACAGACGACATACACTTGGGCGTGCGTGCGAATTATGATTCTTATAGGCAAATTATAAAATGTCTAGATATTACATTCCTGTTATACATAAGCAGATCGCTTATTTTTGTTAACTCATTAAGGCCGAGAGACGCATATGTGGGGCAAATTAATAAGCTTCTCACAGCGAGAACCGCGTGTTGGGGGTTATAAAAAGCACCTCTTATTCAGCGAGAGACGCATATTGGGGGTGATAAAAACACCTCCCATTCAGCGAGAGCCGCGTATTGGGGGTTTTGAATTTTAAATTCGTATTGTACCTATTAATTCAATCAATTTAGCAGTAATGATCAAAGATTACCTTTTGTTACGAGAGAGGTTACTTTCTGTGTTAATCAGAAGAACTATTAATGTGTTCTGATAACAATTGCTTGCAATGTCGGGGTCTTATACAGGCATGAAGACATGTCTGCAAGAAAGGGGATTATGAGATGTTGTTACAGGAGGTAAGTGTTTGTTACTCGTCATTGGGAGTGAGTACTAAGATACTATGTTTGCACATTGATTGAATTAACGGTGACAAGTTTACAAAACCTTCTAAATTAAATCATTCATTCATTCATTTTGTGGAGTTCATTGTCAATCTTCTGAAATTCGTTTGTTTTCAAAACAAATATAAGTACGCCCATCTTCATAAATATTTGGGGAGATTCAACTGCAAGTGTATACATCACAATAAATCAGTATCGTGTAACTTATTTTAATTCTATAATACATGTACTTGAATTGTGATATTTATTCGTAACGATGTGCAGATTATATTGAAATGCAAGCCGTTATGTTTGATGTACAGGTAGTGTGCGCAAAATGTATATGCAAATAAATACTAACTCTACTCAATGGTTGGATTGGGTTATCCTGGGTAAAAATAATCGGATTGTAGCGCTTTGAGCGCTTTAAAGAAACATAAACTCGTCAAAGTGCTTGTTGGTCTTACATGTACATTTCAGGCATCCTTACGATTATGTATGTTCACGATACGCAAACTTTTTCATGATAGCTAGAGTTGATAAAGCCGAAATCTAGCATATCAACTGGTCAACGATCTAACCAATAGTCAATCTGTATCCACGCTGTCTAGTGACCGAACGTGCTCTTCAGAAATTTAGCCCACGCCCCATCACCTGTCATTTCCAATGTGACAGGTATCTCCTGATACGATTGGTCATAGATAAGAAATCATCCACTATATTGAACAGTTGAGATACAAAACGTCCTATTCGGGAACTTTGATGACGCCCATCCCATGACCCATTGTCTTATGTATGTGTAAGGAAAAGCTTTATACAATATGCATGTATGTATGTTCGCGTGATAACGTATATTTTCTACCAACCAAAGTGACAAACTGTGAATCTGTTCCATGTAAGTCACACATTAGCTTATTAGTACTTACCTTAAAATATTCAGTATATACTAGCAACGTATCAACGAAAACGCTTCTTTCATAGAAAATAATAAGGCATGTGTGTAAATTCTTTTTTACTGCCATTGACATACATGTTTTTTAACAATTTAACCTCACACAATGATATGAAAGGGGCAATATGTTTAATTATGTCTTACATACAAAGAATACAAACATGTGTTAAGGAAATGCACATGCACCAAGATTATTCGGCATGAGCGTAAATTCTTCTTACTGCCATTGACATAGGTGTTTTGAACAATTTAACCTTACACAATGATATGAGAGGGGCAATATGTTTAAGTATGTCTTACATACAAATAATACAAACCAAACATGTGTTAAGGAAATGCACATGCACCAAGATTATTCGGCATGAGCGTAAATTCTTCTTACTGCCATTGACATAGGTGTTTTGAACAATTTAACCTTACACAATGATATGAGAGGGGCAATATGTTTAATTATGTCTTACATACAAAGAATACAAACATGTGTTAAGGAAATGCACATGCACCAAGATTATTCGGCATGAGCGTAAATTCTTCTTACTGCCATTGACATAGGTGTTTTGAACAATTTAACCTTACACAATGATATGAGAGGGGCAATATGTTTAAGTATGTCTTACATACAAATAATACAAACCAAACATGTGTTAAGGAAATGCACATGCACCAAGATTATTCGGCATGAGCGTAAATTCTTCTTACTGCCATTGACATAGGTGTTTTGAACAATTTAACCTTACACAATGATATGAGAGGGGCAATATGTTTAATTATGTCTTACATACAAAGAATACAAACATGTGTTAAGGAAATGCACATGCACCAAGATTATTCGGCATGAGCGTAAATTCTTCTTACTGCCATTGACATAGGTGTTTTGAACAATTTAACCTTACACAATGATATGAGAGGGGCAATATGTTTAAGTATGTCTTACATACAAATAATACAAACCAAACATGTGTTAAGGAAATGCACATGCACCAAGATTATTCGGCATGAGCGTAAATTCTTCTTACTGCCATTGACATAGGTGTTTTGAACAATTTAACCTTACACAATGATATGAGAGGGGCAATTTGTTTAAGTATGTCTAACATACAAAGAATACAAACATGTGTTAAGAAAATACACACGCCACCAAAAGTCTACAAGAGAGAGTGTAATAAAATTACGTAAAACGTTACATATGTGACATGTATTCACTCCTGCTTTCTTTCAACATATACCTTTACAACGCAATGAAACAATTAAACAATCAGGACTTGCTCGTATGACGAGACAGTTTCCTGTAATCTACGAAACCAGCCAGGGATCCAGGCGTGATTAGCCCTAATTAGTCTCGCCACAGCCGGCCAGGCAATGAGCACGGGGTTCCAGGTGTTGAGCAGTGAAGTGGCTCTCGGGCTTAATGAGTTAAGTTTCAAAATGCATACACGTATGATTATAAAGTCATTAGGATTAAGAGACCAAGTATAAAGACGTATATTGACAAGTGTCTACATACTGATGAGTGAACTTTTGCAAACCAAGTAAATTTAGCAAGTGAGGAAATTTATCTTCACTCGACCCCGACCTCGCATATGTTATGTTTCAGGTTGTGTCATGCAAACTCCTTTTGGTCCTGATTCAGATACATATTTAACTACTAGTAAAAAGTAGTTTTGATTTTATATCTTGATGAAAGCAAACCATAGTCTTAGTAATTCTAACGGACTTTAACTCGTGAACTCATGATTTGCAAAAATGGCGGAGCCCTGTCTGGGGATAAATGCTATTTGAGAGTGTTTTCACCGACTCAAAATTACTTTTCACTGGTAGTAAAATATCTATTTTATTGATAGACATTAGGGTTTTCCATGACATCGCTTAAAACATAACAATTTCACTCTTGGAAGCGAGGCGGGGGTCGATATAATATTACTTATGATAATATTGTCACTTCGACCACAACCTCGCTTACGAGAAAGAAAGCGTAATATTCACACAAAATCCTTTCGGTCAGCAATGTGTGGTAAGCAGTTTTGATTTTATAATGAAACTTGAACTCCAATATCTATCCTGGAAGCATGGTAGGGGGGAAACCATCCGATTTAGTATATGCCACTGGCTTCCACAAGGCTCGTTTCGCACACACAAATAACCAGTTTAAGCACAAATACAGGGTCCGCGGAAATCTGTGCATAGTGACACCTTCACCCGACCCCCAGGAGCAACTGCCGGCAACACAGCAATTCGGCATGTCTTTGGTGACGTCGAGGAATCAGCAAAATGACGAGCTTCCTACATATTTTCTATACAACTATCTGAAAATCGTTCCTTCTATAACGTCACTGCAGGGCTCTGGTGAAAGAACTACGTAACCTGTCTGTGGTTTCGTTTGCGGGCGAGAGAGAAGCAGGCAGAGTTTTAGCAACTTTTAAGTGCTTGGTATTAATTACCCACAAGGGTTTTATGTAAAAACCAAAAAAAAAGAAAGAAAAGAAAAATATCGTGTTCCGTTTATGACTAACCAGAAATCTTTCATATGCAGTGGTAAAAAGAGTACCAGAAATTTAGTTTATTTGTTCTTTAATACAGCGAGATGTGTACTTTCATCTGTGATTATCATGCTAGATGGTTCAGCCTTTGGTTAACACTCCATTGTGAAAAGACTATTGAAAGGGGTATTTGAGTGTAAACCAGCATTACCCAAATGTGTGCAGGTCTGGGATCTTAATATTGTACTGTTGCATTTGAAAACTTTTCCTTGTTATGAGTCAATCTCATTGAAACAATTGACACTTAAACTTGTCATGTTATTAGCCATCATTTTAACTGGACAGAGATGCCAATCTCTGCATTCGTTGACTGTAGATTCATAGAAATTCAGTGCGGAATAGCGTCTTGTGCATATCAATAAACTGTTAAAGCAGCCCAGAGCTGGGTTTCACCAGAAACCTGTTTTGCTGAAGACATACGAAGCAGACTCAAGTTTGTGTGTTTTAAAATGTTTGCAAGGTTACATTAAGGCCACTGCAACCCTAAGGAAGGGTAGAAGTGAGTTATTTTTTAGTTACCAGAAACCATTCAGACCTGTTAGTGAGGACACTTTTTCCAGGTGGATACATCTGGTATTGTCTGCAGCAGGTGTGAACACAGAACTGTATGGAGCTCACAGTACACTGTTTCCAGGTGGATACGTCTGGTATTGTCTGCGGCAGGTGTGAACACAGAACTGTATGGAGCTCACAGTACACTTTTTCCAGGTGGATACGTCTGGTATTGTCTGCAGCAGGTGTGAACACAGAACTGTATGGAGCTCAAAGTACACTGTTTCCAGGTGGATACGTCTGGTATTGTCTGCAGCAGGTGTGACCACAGAACTGTATGGAGCTCAAAGTACACTGTTTCCAGGTGGATACGTCTGGTACTGTCTGTAGCAGGTGTGACCACAGAACTGTATGGAGCTCACAGTACACTGTTTCCAAGTGGATACGTCTGGTACTGTCTGCAGCAGGGGTGAACACAGAACTGTATGGAGCTCACAGTACACTGTTTCCATAGTGGATACGTCTGGTACTGTCTGTAGCAGGTGTGACCACAGAACTGTATGGAGCTCACAGTACACGAGCAGCTTCCACCTCTCCTTCAGTGAGTGAGTGAGTGAGTTAATATTTAACGTCACATCGGCAATATCTCAGCCATATCGTGACGAGAACGTTTAATACTGAAGTGAAATTATATGGATACTATAAAAACCTGTCAACGGCGGACAGTAAAACAACTACAATATCACAACTGGGATTAAAACTAGTGTGGAATGTTAAAACTAATATCACTATTCGGACAATACAATATAAAATCAGGCTATAGATTGCCAACAACTGAAGGTAGATCACCATACTAGGGACCATGGGGACTTACAGTACCTTTGCTACCTGCATGGACCCTAGTTGGATTTACATCATCCCCCCAGCTGTTAGCAATTTAGTCATATCTAGCCAAAAATTAAAAATACACATATACTACGATTAAGAACAGTGGACAGTTTAAATTTACTGTGAATGCTTTTGGACTTACGTACCCTCTCAGGAGGACAATAATTTTACAATACTTCAACCCCCTTCGAGGGTACAGCCACCAACAATTCAAGTTACTAATCCAAACTTCCAATAATTAAAATACATCTATTTACACAACATAACATTCAAAATTCAACCAAAAAATCAATCTCTTTTAAAAAACCAATAATTAAATATGAATTAACGCTAGTAAAAAGATCCTTCATTGTTTTAACTCTAAAATACTTATCCCTTGTGATGGAGAATTCAACACAGTCAAGCAGGATATGCTTGACCGTGGTTCTCTCATCACAAGGGATACAAAACGGAGGATCCTCACCTTTCAAAAGGTGCACATGAGTATATCTAGTATGGCCAATACGACATCGTCTTAAAATAACTTCTTCAAATCTGGACTGACAACCCAAGTAAGTGTAACCTATATACGGTTTTATTTCATGTAATTTATTTATACCTACTTGGGTGTCCCACTTCTTCTGCATCAGATCAAGGATGTAAGTTCTAATGCTAGCTTTATAATCAGAGTATGGAATAAGAAGTGGTGTCACAGATTTGTTGAGTGCTGCCTTGGCAGCAAGATCGGCCATTGCGTTACCGGAAATACCTACGTGGCTGGGTAACCAACAAAAGACGATGTCGTATTGGCCAGTGGCAAGATTATTATACAATTCAATAATTTCTATTAAAAGTGGATGTTTACAAGAGATATTTTTAACAGCCTGAAGGCAAGAAAGAGAGTCTGAATAGATTATATATTGTTTACGTTTAGGGTGTCTTTGAATATATTTGAGAGCTGTTAATATGGCGTTAGCTTCTGCTGTAAAAATAGAACTATTATCTGGTAATCGAGAAGATATTGTTCTGGATCCAATGACAGTGGCACAAGCAACTGCGCCACCGCCCTTGGACCCATCTGTAAATAAGGATTTATAATTGCTATATTTATGTTTCAGTTGATTATATTCTTGTTTATACTGTAATTCATTCGTTTCTGATTTTTTAAAAGTCGTTAATGTTAGGTCAACTTGTGGCCTAACCAACTGCCAAGGAGGAGAAGAAAGAAGACGGGAAGGAGCTATGTTTTCCTGCTCAATGCTGGCAGCAGAAATAAGTGGTTTTATTCTTAAACCAAGAGGCGGAACAAGAGAAGATTTCTTTTTGTGTAAATCCTCATACAGGGGATTGAAAACACAGTTATATGCAGTGTTGGACTCATTTGAATATAGTTTTGTTACATACTGTAAAGCTAATTTTATACGTCGCTGCTCAAGAGATGGTTCGTCAGCCTCGACATACAGGCTGTCAACAGGTGAAGTTCGAAAGGAGCCAAGACAAAGTCTTAGACCTTGATGATGTACTGAATCTAATAGTTTTAAGTTGCTTTTGCAGGCTCCACCATAGACGATGGAGCCATAATCGAGTTTCGAACGCACGAGAGATCGATATAGATGGAGAAGGGTAGCTTGATCCCCTCCCCATTTAGAATTTGAAACCACTTTCAACAAGTCAAGTGCTTTCAGGCATTTAGTCTTAAGTGATTTAATATGCGGTAAAAACGTTAAGTGTGAATCAAAAATGAGACTCAAGAACTTAGCTTCCTTCACAACTTTAATTGGTGTGCCATCTAGAGATAGTTCAGGCTCTTTATGTGGTTTATATTTACGACAAAAGTGTATACAGTTAGTTTTCGATTTAGAAAATTTGAAGCCGTTTTCAAGACACCATTTATTAATTTTGTTTAAACACAACTGTAGTTGTCGTTCAATGGTATGCATATTTTTACCACGACAAGAAATATTAAAATCATCCACAAATAATGATCCATCAATTGAATCGTTTAAAACTTTTGATAAACTGTTTATCTTTATACTAAAAAGAGTGACTGACAAAATACTGCCCTGTGGAACTTCCTGATCCTGACTGTAATGATCAGACAGGGTAGAACCCAGTCGGACTTGAAACTGTCTATTATTTAAAAATTTGCCTATGAATTCAAGCAAACGACCTCGCAAACCGAAATCATGTAAATCTCTCAGAATGCCATACTTCCAGGTTGTGTCATATGCCTTCTCAAGATCAAAAAAGATAGACACAGCATGTTGTTTATTGACTAGTGCATTTTTCACAAATGATTCTAAACGCACTAAGTGATCGACAGTACTTCTGCTTTTACGGAAACCACATTGTATGTCTGTTATAAGGTTATTTGTTTCCAAGTACCAAACAAGTCGATTATTTATCATGCGTTCCATGGTCTTGCAAACACAGCTGGTTAATGAAATCGGACGATAGTTAGATGGATCCGTATGATCACGTCCAGGTTTAGGTATTGGTACTACTATGGCATCACGCCATGAAGAAGGAAATTTCCCGGAAGTCCAAATATCATCAAATATTGATAACAGCGTCTCTAAACAGGATTCTGGTAAGTGCTTCAGGAGTTGATAATGTATGTTATCAGCTCCTGTAGCAGTGTCATGAGCCTGATCAAGAGCACTATGGAGTTCATGAATAGAAAACGTTTCATTATAATCTTCCCCGTTATCAGAATTGAAATTAATAGTTTTCTTTTCTTGTTGTTTTTGATACTGCTGGAATTTAGGTAAATAATTAGAGGAGGAAGAGTGTTTAGCGAGGGTTTCGCCCAGTCTATTTGCAATATCTGATTTATCCGTAAGTAACTGATCTCCATGTTTAAGATGATGGACAGTAGATTTAGTACCTTTACCTTTAATTTTTTGGACCATGTTCCATACCTTGGACATGGGTGTCTGAGAATTTATTTTAGATACATAATTTTGCCAAGATTGGCGTTTGTTCTGTTTAAACGTACCCCGCGCTTTAGCATTTAAAATTTTAAATTTATTTAAATTATGCACCATTGGATGGCGACGGAAATAATGTTCTGCTTTTTTCCTTGCCTTCCTAGCTTGTTTGCACTCATCGTTGAACCATGGTTTTCGAATATGTGGAACTGCAGAGGACTTTGGTATACACTCATCAGCTATGGAGTTCAATTCATCAGAAAAACATTTAATAGCATCGGGAACGTCAATAAAACGTTCGGGTTTAAGTTTTTCAGAACACAGTGTTTCATATAAAGCCCAGTTAGCCTTTTTAAAATTCCGCCTTGATGATGGAGGAACATCAGATGGAGTAATAGCTTTTAATATAGTAGGAAAATGGTCACTTCCACAGAGGGCATCGTGGACTGACCATTCGAATTCATTAAGTAGTTCTGAATTTGTGAGTGACAAGTCGAGAGCAGAATACGTCCCTGTACCAGGGTGTAAATATGTGTTGGAACCATCATTATAAATACATAAATCATTGTCAGAACAAAAGTCCTCCAACAATTTACCTCTAGTGTTTGTATTTACACTACCCCAGAGTGGGTTGTGCCCATTTAAATCTCCCATTATAATACAGGGCTTTGGGAGTTGATCATATAGAGCTTGAAGATCGGTTTTGGCAAACGCCGAAGACGGCGAAATATAAAGAGAGCAAAGTGTAAACGCTACATGTAAAGTAATTCTTACTGCAACAGCCTGCATATTAGTAACAAGCGAAACAGGGCTTTGAATAACATTTTGTCTGACAAGAATGGATGATCCCCCAGTGGCTCTATCACCCGGAGGCGAAAAACAATGATATGCATTAAACTGACGAAGGTCAAATATATCTGTTTGTTTTAAATATGTCTCTTGGAGACATATCACTGAAGGTGTAAAATCTTGGACTAATAGCTGTACTTCATGTACATTAGTCCTTAATCCTCTGCAGTTCCACTGTACAATATTATTGGAATAAACTATCTTTTGGGGGGATTTATGGGGGATCTACCCCGCACTCTTTTGGAGGGTGACAAGCTATGTGCCCTAGAATGGACGTTTTCAGAAACGTCCATGTCTTCAAGAGACCCTTATTTATTAAACAATTGAACTTTATTTTGTGACCCCTTGTGAGCTCTGCCACTTTGTTGTTTTGAAGCATCAGGCTTTGGCTTCGGTTTACTTTTCACCGTTTGTCGACTATCAGCTGTTGATTGAGACTTTGAATGTGACTGAGATGCTGATGATTTGTGATCAGAAGACGACTTTGAGGTACTAGGAAGTGATTCCTCAGTCTGTGATGATATAGCAGTGCACAAAGGCTGTGGAGAATCACAATTGACCCTAGTCAAGGTAGTTTGGCAGCCTGTGGTTGATGTTGTTTTAGAGCTAGAACCCGATGATGTTTTTACTATTGTAGCATAACTTTCTGGAAGATCAGATCTTTTTACCAGTTTTTTGGCCTCAGAGAAAGATATATTTTGTGTAAATTTGATTTTATTTATCTCCATTTGTTCTTTCCAAATTGGACACTGTTTAGAAAATGAAGAATGGTCACCTGAGCAGTTGGTGCATTTTTTAAAGTCACTGTCACAATCTTCTGTTGTGTGTGTCTTCTCACCACAGTGAGCACACACAACAGACAATGTGCAAGTACTAACACCATGACCAAACTTCTGGCATTTAAAACACCTTAATGGACTGTGTATATAGGTGTCTACATTGATGTGACAATAGCCTGCCTTTACAGATCTGGGAGCTGTTGGAGAGGAAAATGAAAAGAGGTAGGTATTAGTCTGAATGGTCTCCTGGTTTTTACGTGTTGTAAAACGCTTAACGTACGTGACCCCTTGATCTTTCATTTCTGAAACAATATCAAATTCAGACATGTCGGCAAATACTCCATCTCTATCCCTGATGATTCCTTTGCTTGTGTTAAGTGTCCTATGTGGAGATACTGATACTGGAATGCCGACGAATGTGGTGGTAGACATCAGGTTAGTAGTTTGTTGTCTTCTGTTGCATTCAACGAGCAACGCACCTGAACGCAAACGTCTGATATTTTTGACGTCACCAGCAATTCCTTGTATGCCTTTCTGTATCGCAAAAGGGTTCAACTTCAGTCTGCTGTTATCTTGAGTCTCAATCACGACAAAACGTGGCCAGTAATCAATGGAAGTGGACAGTCTTTGGTCGTTATCATCTGGATCATTGTCAAGTGGACGTTTTTTCTTTGTAATGGGGATTTGAGAAGCCATGGTTATGGTTGAATAGTTCATCATCCGAGCTTCCCACCCACCACGGAGTATCACAAGGACAATGCTAAAAACAAGCGGGTCTCCGGCTTGCAGCACCAAGGATACTCAGATGATATACTCCAGCAGAAAAATTAAAAGATTAATGATTCCACCAGATTGGCCCATGAGCCACCGCCTTCTGGGATACGACTCTAGGCAATAATAAACAATAACGTTTTCAAATTCTGTTTCGAAATTCGCCAAGTCTAGAAAATATAAACATACAAAGGGCCAAAGTGGTGTGTTGGGCAATGGAACGCAGTTAAAAGCCCCAGTGTCCTCAACCACCAGGATCCCGTCCTCCACCGACACGGGACGCAACCCACGGCAAACGGGTTGGTGGACCAAATATCCCCCCGGGTCCACTACGGGGGTGTTGGCGAGCTCTTGGCGTTACCCAGCACCCACCACGAGGAGGTGGCTCGCCACGGGTGCCCAATGTCCAAGTCACGTATCAACATGATTGTAGATGTGTGACAAAGATGCCGGTGTACATAGTTTACTTTGTGTTACAGCGACTCTATCACCAGCAAAAGGCCACGGCCTCTACAATGCCAGCAGGGATGGTGACCTGGAGAGAGTAAAAAGGATCCTGGCAGCAGGGCACGTGGACATCAACTATAGAGGAAAGGGCAGGTGGCACAACTCGACGCCGGTGATGATGGCAGCATGGAAGGGACACAGAGACGTGGTGGAGTTCCTGGTAGGCAGAGGGGCTGATGTGTCGCTGGTGAACAGTTACGGTAACAACGTCCTTCACTGGGCCTGTGTTAGTGGAGACCTGGAGACCGTGAAGCTGATCCTCTCCCTGGACGGGGTTGACGTCAACGCCAGGGCCAACAATAGGCTGACAGCGGTCGACTACGCCAGACGCTGGGGACATCAGCGAGTGTTGGATCTCCTGGTGTCACGTGGTGCACACTGAACTCAGTGTTGATGTGCATGTGGACAGAGACGGAGCAGATGTCGTTACAGACACTGACGTGGTGTGTGCCGTTCACGTCGTTGTGTGTCACAATACAGGGGATTTCCTTTTTTTTTAATGTAAATAAAAGTTGTTGAATGTATTTTCAGACATTTTGTCATGATTTGTGTTTGGAACCTCGCAGGATCAGGTAAGAAAATTGTGAAGTGAGTGTAAACATAAACTATGAGTGATTGTACGTAAACGTCGACCGTCTTTACATAAATCTGTGTTGATTTGGTTAATCAAATACCATGTCGTCGCTGTTGCTTAACAAAGGGAGAATGGAAGTGTGTAGCTGATTATTGCAAGATTTAACCATATTTAAACTGAAAACAATTATCACACAAAACCTCTCAGTTTTATTTATTCCTGTATACCAGAAGGACACATATATATCCTCCACTTCTGTTACTCAATCTAACATACTGTTTTTAGGTGAAATACAATTGCTGAAATGACCGGCTGTAATTATGCACGCCATTTTGACACATGATGAATTCGTCATTGCGGCATCGTTTACAGTATGAATGCATGTAAATTAAATGTTGGATATGTATCCATTGAACTCAATTTTGAAAACAGCCAGTTAGTGATCAGTGGCATGTGTGGTTTGTCAAGTCGCCAATGACTATGCTAAAATCTCACCTATAAACATGGGATAAGTCTTTAAATCGCCTTAGCGGCAAGCAAACAGAGACGCCGAAGTGGGCTTTACGTTATACATGTGTATTTGATAGTGTGAGTGCGTTAGCTTGGTTTTACGTCGCTTTTATCAATATTCCAGCAACACCCTTGCGGGGGACACCACAAATGGGTTTCGCACACTGTACCCACGTGGGGAATCAAACCCGGATCGTAGCTGCCGTCTAATCCAGCAACTCGGCCTTTTTGAGTTAACCTCGACCGGCGACATCCTTGACTTCACCTGTCTCGTGGCGTTTCTATCACGAACCTGTCTTGTAATCAGTCGCAGGGATATGTCACCTTCTCTCATTTTGCCATTTTGTGGCCTCAGATAACTGGTTGTAAGCCATTTTACTAAATCGTCAACTCACATAACACTACTCTCAAAACCATGTATTGGTAATTGTGTACATGCATCCATTTCACCAGGAGGCACGAGGAAAACACGTTTTCTGAATTGGTGAGGCGAATGTGTAGGTCACTGAAAGCTGTATTAATTTGAATGGTTTTATTTACATCGAGTTCAATGAGGTGTTGCCTCAAATTTTACCATCAGTCTATATACAACAATGTTGAAATACAACCTCGCTATCCATGACATACTTTTATAAAATGACGCACTCACTGACATCAACACCAAGTATTTATTTATTTATTTATTTATTTATTTATTTATTTATTTATTGCAGCATAGAAAAGTTAGAAAGGACGGTGATTCCGCTGTCAGTCTGAGAAAATGTTACACAGTGGATAAAAGTGATTGTTCTGTGTTTGCATTTCACACAAGCACAGTGTTTGGTTTTACACCAAATACATTTCGTTTGGTAGTATCTCTACACTAGGTATTGCTGAAAAAGACTGATTTTATTCTGAAATACACGATGAATTAAAAAATGCATTTGTCACTGCTGAATCTGAAATGTACATGACGTTATGGTGGTTTCATGACAGGAGTAGTATATAATTAATCACTTACAGCCACACAATGGAAAATATGCGCTACACAATAGCATTCCAAGCTAAACAATAACATTCCTGAACTTAACAATAGCATAACTGTGGAGCAGTGCGGAGCAACAGATTAAACAATGGAAATACTTTGTATAACTGTGGAGCAGTGAGAAGCAACAGATTAAACAATGGAAATACTTTGTATAACTGTGGAGCAGTGTGGAGCAACAGCTTAAACAATGGAAATACTTTGCATAACTGTGGAGCAACTGTTTAAACAATGGAAATACTTAGCATAGCTGCGGTGTGATGCAATAACATTCCTTTACAATATACATTCAACAATTAAATGAAGGTATTCCAACTGGGTAAGCTTGTGAACCAATCAAATGGTAGTAGTTCTACTCCATGTCCAATCATACAACTCATGTTTTACACAATCCCATGTTGCACCTTCTACTTAAAACTTATTTCATAATCACTTTCCCTGTCACTATCAACCAGACAACATTGAGAAAAGCATCTGTGTACATAGTCAGTATGGCAGAGAATATATTGGACATTCCACATGTGGACTTTTCCACAGATCAGTTACTTACTACTGTGTTTCAAGAAGTCAGGGACATCATAAATGTTCAAGTACATTTGCATTAAACCATGATGAGGACAAGTGTATTGTACAAATCCACATACATTCACATCACAGAGAAGATGAAAACTGTACAACAGAAGCTTCCCTTAGTATCCCCTGCTCTTCTGATGATGGATTACACTAAACTTGTCGGTGCGTGTACTAATGCTAAACCTTCTAACAGTTCTCTTCCTAAAGCTAAGAAGAGTGGAAAAGTGAAGAAGCAATGCACTACCAAGGAATCAATGAATTGTAAACCAAAGAAGGTTAAACAGAAGCACAGCACACTAAAACAGAAATCAACTCCTGCTGCAACAATCACTTTTCCTCCAAAGTAAGTGGTATTTCGTCTCCTTCAAGGTTATGTCTTTCTTTGTAATTTGTCATTTCTATTCATTCACATAATGCTCTTGTATGTTCCACAAACTATATTATCTTGTTTTTGTTTCTCTTTACAGTGTGGATGATATAAATACTCCTCCCAACAATTTAATGTCAACTCTGTCAACTTCACCACCTATCATAGAATTCACAACACCACCTATCATAGAATCCACAACATTTCCTTCACTGGATGACTGGAATCCAAATATGTTTTACTTTGATGGTAAATGGTTAGACAATTCTTTGTTGGATGATCCATTTGAAGAAGAAAAACTCACACCTCTGCAAAAAGGTTGTAGTATATGTCTCCACAATAATATGTTAAGACATATGAGTTGTAATAGTGGTCAGGTTCGGTGTCATGTGTGTTGTATGGATCTTATGAACTGTCTGTGTTATCATGATCCTGGCGGTATGATGGAACACATGGTATCTCAAGACTTTGAGGGTCATATCCTTACTGTCTGAATTCTAAACATTCACATTTGTCAATAGTGGTTTTTTTCAAACATCATCCTTGTGTATGTGGTAAACACAGAATTAGATCATCATAAAAGAAGAAACATGGTGTCACTTTCAAGCTGTCATCCCAATGTTATCATCACATTATTTCTTTATCTACACACTAGAAGAGGTACAGTACTTGAGAACAGTGCACATGACTAAGAACTTATTATGGAATAATTGTCTGTCACCTCAATAATGTAAAGCAGCTGTTATGTTGCACACATGTCACAGTGTATATTATGTATCATACATGAAATTATATTGGTAATCACTTTCACATGATTATATTTCTCAGCTCTAGAACTTTATGAAAGTTGGTGTGATGAACCGCTTTATTATTGCTCAATGTTAAACAGTGTGCACAAACAATTCTTAAAACATGTATCATATCATTATGTATATATATATATATATATATATATATATTTATACAAAGTCGACCTTTGGGCGACATTTGGGCGACGTTTAGGCGACACCGTGTCGCCCTCAGCATATATTTCTGTCGCCTAAATATCTGCATGTCACAACTACGATAATTTTCCTTAACACCTATCCCAAAGTGGATGGTTGGATAGATAGTCGTCTCAGGACCTTCAGGCATGCTTTCTTTTGAATTAATATTAATCTGCAGTGCTGTTTTCTTGGAAAAATAAAACATCATGTATATAACGTCTGCGACCTTTCGGCGACACGGGGTTTTCTATAAAATTCTCTAACACCTGGATATATGTTCAGTGCTAAACCATTGAGAAATTATTGTCTACATATGGGCTATTAGTTTTTGTACTGTTTTTTCAAACATACATGAGAATACATATTAGTCATTACATCACTGTTTCGAGCCCCACTAAATGCCGACGATACGTCGGCACGTTGCGTGCGTCAAGTGAAAGTTCAAAAGCGGCAACGTCGAAATGAGCACGAAGCTAACAATTCAATAACGGCTGTAAATATTATGGTAGCTGACAGACAATGCGCCACAAAGAGCACCTATTCATATCTAATACATCTATCTGATACCTAAAAAAATAACAGTGTAATAATTTGTAAATAAATTGAATTCATATTTCACATGGTGGCCCGTTCACGTTTTGTGTCTTTTCCGAACCCGTTCGAAGTTACCGTTACACGCACTGCCCGAGAATTGACATGGCAGCATTAAGCTATGGAAAACGCATGGTTTGTATCATAATGATCGTCTTCTGTTCGTAGCGGCTGCATGTGAGACTATGCTTGTCTCATTCATTGCTCTCATGACACAATTTATTTGACAAATTCGCAAGTTGACGAAATAGTTTGCTCTTGCCATTCGAACTATGACTGGACCTACACCAGACATCATCCGTATATGTTCCTCTTGATCCATACTCGTAAGAGCTCACTCAGTCGGGAACTTTTGATTATTTAGTCAGAGACAGAGGATTAGTATCAACAGGGGGCCTATATAGTGGGGGAGAAGAAACTCCTCGAAAAGCCGCTGAACGTATGTCTCGGGTCGTTACGTAACCAGGGTAGCCAATATGGTGGCAACGTAGTATTAAAGATTGAGCCCGGTTTATTTTCAACAGCCGATTAAGTTCACTGAGTGTTATGACAACTGAAATCAAACATGTATAAGACAGACTATTTCTCACTTCAGTGTAAGTCAAATAATTGGTGTTAGTGTCCGTATTAGGACAGTAGATTTGTAGTAAACTTTCAAGTCGGAAAGTTATAGCGTCTGTTCTCGATTCAACGATAAAAACTTCTTTCACACATTCGTTTAATTTTTAGGAGGAGGACATACCTCTAGTTGAAAGGTATTCGCAAGTAATAGTGACAATTTTATGACTTAACAATTGTTTGAGGGTAATTGAAGTGTGTGAAAAACATGACATTTCACCATTGAAATGCTATACGCTGTTGTTTTAGTATTACTAGTTACTTCCTCAAAAACACCTTTCACATACACCTTTAATTCATATGAGGGGAATATACTATCAGGTAAAATGTGTTTGCAAGTAATAGTGATAGTTTCATAATCTAAAAATGAATGTAAGGGTGTATTTGAAGTGTGTGAAAAATGTGACTTATTGCTGATCTGCTCTGAACCGCCATTGATGCATGAGGGTTATAGTTCCATAACTTATTTCTTTCTTGTTGATCTTATTATTTGCCAAAACTGGAAAGGTGTTTTAGAACACTTTGTGAAAGTTTTACACTTTATTTTTGAGGGCAGTATGACAGTGTCAGTTAACATTTTGTGAATGTCCATTCCATTCCCCACATGCAGTAAGATATCTGAATTAATTATTAATGTGAACAAAAATGTTTCAAAGTAGATTTTTTAAAAAGGACAACTGATGTTAACACGTGTACTCGCTATACTTTTGTGTTCTTTAAAATGTTTTGGGAGTAAAGGCCGCAGTGTATCATTTATTCTTTTATTCATTCATATATGTACTACTATCTTGTATTCTTTTACTTTATTTTGTTCATTCATTCACATAATTCTTGCTCTGAATTCTTACTATAATTCATTCATTCATTGTAAAATTCTGACTGATACAATAAACTGGCTGAAGTTCTGTTAAACCAGGGATAATCTACAAAGTATGTACTCTATATTGTCTCCCTGGTTAAACACAATTGAAGTTGCACTGGGAACGAGCCAAGTCACTGTGTGCATTGGAGCATGACGAGGCACACATTAATTAGTACAATTTAATGGTAAAGAAAGCAAGCCAGTGACCAATCCCTGTTGTAGAGTATCCCTAGTATCAATTAATTTCAAGAAGGTAATGGTAGTTTTCTACATTTAACCTTTCCTTAGAAATCTATAGTGTTGTATTAACCATCGGCAATGAAGTATGCCATGATATTCCGCGCACCTAAGTATATCCCAAAATGGCATCTAAAATCTCTTATTTTTTTTTATTTTACTTGAATAAACATGCATGATATTTAGTAATATACGTTTTACTGATGGCTGTAAGATTAAAACATTGTATTATACCATACGGTTGACCTTTCTGATGTCCGCTAATCCTGCACAGCAACTGTCTCGCACTACATCCACCAGGCGATCTGATGTGTGGAAGCCACATTATTTAAAAAGCCCACTTTTTTCATTCAGTTCATATTTTTCGAGAACTAACTTGATAAACAGAAACTGGGTAGTAATTTTTACAGTATACTGAATATTTATGGATAGGAAAGTTTTCTTGATTGCATATCGCATGCAAGTTCAGGGCAGAATTAAATAACTCTTGTAAAAATAACTTTGTGCAATGTACATCTTCCACATTTAGTATAAAGCATGAATGAAGTAGTACATGTTTTGAGACCAACCGCCAGTTTGTATAACTTAAGGTGAACTCTTTCAACAGTAACAAGATTTTTATGGACCCCACACCTCACAACCATACAACAGTATCGATACAACCATAACATCTTATTTCTGCTTCGTGGATCTGTTTTGGATTAATGTTACCCTGTGTTGATGTGTATCTGTGTGTTTTGTGCTTGCTTTATGGATCCATTTTGCAGTTATGTGACGCACTGTTGATTTCTTGTTAATGTTTGGATATGAGTGTGTAAGTATTCTTTTGACCTCTCTATATTCATATACCCCTTCTTGCTATTGCTTATCATCCAAGGGCACCTGGAATATGAGTACCAACCAACAGATCGGTGTCGTTCTTCTGATCTTCCTTTTTTTATCACTATACATGTTTTACAGCTTTTCTAAATATGGACATGATGCCTCACTAAACCACTATAAATATTACACTCCAAAATCCAACAGTATTTTGTGACCATTCAAAAATGAAAATGTCTTCTTTGTCTTTGGATGGATTTAATGAACATAACACATGACTAAGTTGAAAATAACATTGTTGAATTGTCACGGATTACACGACAGAGTAAAGAGAAGAGAAATGTTCAGATTTCTGAAAACAAAGCGTGCTTCAGTCTACTGTTTACAAGATGTTCATTTTACCAAAGATATGGAAAAGCAAGTTATGGATGATTGGGGCTGTAAAAACTGTTATTTTAATTTTTTCCAAAGTAACGCTAGATCTTGTTTTCTAAGTAGGTAGACTATACACTTAATGAAGTGCAAAGAGACTATAAAGGCAATGTCTTAACTGTGGAGTTGACTCAATGAAACCACAAAATAGCCATTATGAATCTCTAGGGCCCAAATATTGACAACCCCAACTTTTATGACGAACTTGACTCGATAACATGTGCCCTTTACAAGGAGCATGTAATTGTCTGTGGTGATTGGAATGTACTGCAAGACTATTTTGTAGATGTTAAAACTACAAACATAAAAACAGTGTAAAAGCCAGAGATAGAATCCTTCAGTTGAATTTGAAAGATGAATTTCATCTTCGAAATTCTTGGCGATAAAGACATCCTGATGAAAAAAGATATACTTGGAGACAACCATCCCCACTGAAACAAGTTAGACTTGATTATTTCTAGGTCTCCCGCAATATCATTCCTTCTATAATTGATACAAAAATAGTATCTAGTTCCAAGTCAGACCACTCTCCAATATCAATTTCCCTTTAAATGATTTAGATAGAGGTGCAGGGTTTTGGTAATTTATTAACTCTCTCTGAAAAGATGTAACTTATGTTGACTTAGTTAAGAAGACAATGTCAGAAACATGCCTTAGATATAAAATAACAGAGAACAACAACAGCCAATTTGTTATTGATGACCAACTTTTTTTTAAACCTTGTTATTACTTATTCGTGGAGAAACTATAAAATAATCTTCAAATAAACCCTCAACAGAGAAAAAGAAGAAAGAGTGTTGATACAGAATATTGAAGAAACAACGGAAGTTTTGGAAAAAACAAATGTCTCGCAGACTAAAGCTACCTTATTGGAAAAAATCAATGACCTTAATAAAAAACTAAAAAATCTAAATAAAACAAAAACCCAGGGACAAATGGTTAGGTCAAAGGCTATTTGGACCGAAAAAGAGGAAAAACCTACCAAATATTTTCTAGGCCGTCAAACTAGAAACTTCTTGAAATCATTCACTTATTAAGAAAGTAATGACGGCAAAACTCTCACAAAACAAAAGGACATACAGGATGACGTTAAATCGTTCTATTCCAAACTATACAGAAACTGAATGACATAAGCAATGTAAACCTTGAAGAATTATTGAAAAAATTTAATGTTCCAAAGTTAGACGATGCTACTTCAGCAGCGGTGGAAGGGCAACTCAAATATCATGAACTGGTGGCTGCACTGAAAATTGTGAAATGTTTAGAAAATGATAGAAGTCCTGGATCGGCCGAATTCTTAAAGTTCTTTTGGACTGATATGAGTAAATATTTAATCAGATCTTTAAATATGTCCTATATGAGAGAAGTATTATCTGTTTCACCGAAACATGGACTTAGAATGGGTATACCTAATGGAAACAAGACTGAATTGTGCTTACAAAACTGGAGACCTATCTCCCTATTATCTGTTTTCTACAAATTAACTTCAGTGTCAGTACCCAAAAGAATAAAATCATTGCTTGTTAAATTAATAAACGATGATCAAAAGCGTTTCATGTCAGATATATATATATCGGGGGGAAATTACTAGTATTTCACTAGTTTACGACCTAATGGAAACTCGCCAAATTCCTGGCCTTCTTTTGCTTATTAATTTTAAAAAAGCTTTTGATACAGTAGCTTGGTCATTTATTGATAAAACACAATCCTTTTTCAACTTTGGCGAATCATTTCGTAAATGGTTCAGAATTATATATATCAAGTTATTGAATCAAATGTTCTTGTCAACGGCTATGAATCGGCTATGAATTCAAAGAGTTTGTCGCCAAGGGAATCCACTTTCTGCTATATTTTCATTTTGTGTACAGAGATACTAGCAATAATGATACGTAACAATAACAATAAAGGGTATTTTGTTAGGTAACATTAAGTATTTGCTAAATCAATTCGCTGATAACACAACATGTGCATTTGATGGTTCAGAACGCTGCCCCTGTGCAGCATTTACTTTTGCTAAACTCTTTTGCCAGATTTTCCGGTTTAAAGGTTAACATTGACAAGACACGTCACAAATGGATAGGATCAAAAAAGAGATGGCAAACAAAACTATGCTGAGACTTTAATCTAAACTAGGACCAAAGTGACTTCAGCCTTTTTGTAATTACTTTTTCTCTACATTTATAGTGAGTAAGTGAGTGAGTTTAGCACTCAGGAATATTCCAGCTATATGGCGGCGGTCTGTAAAAAATCGAGTCTGTATCAGACAATCCAGTGGCCATCAACAACATGAGCATCGATCTGCGCAGTTAGGAACCAATTACGTGTGTCAACCAAGTCAGCGAGCCCGACTACCCGATGCCAGAATCAACTGTAATACGCACTGACATGTAATATTTAACTTAGGCTTAATTAGAGTTGCTTCCCTTAGTTCTAGGTTGATTACCTCCCTTTTGCCAAGTATGTTTTATGGGGTTTTTTTAGCTATTAAACTATGTATCAAGACACAAGTTGATTTACAGTGTTACAGTATTCATTCTTCATATTCTTGGGATAATTATCCCATGGCACTGTCAGTATTTTTTATGCATTCAAATAAAATATGCATCTCGGTAATTTGTGAGGTTCTATATAAGTGGGGTAATGTTATTCAGTAAAAACATACTTTCATGAGGCTCATTATAAGTGGGCTCATCCATTCATGGAATTTATCAATGTTTATGAAACAACTCAGAACTGTCATGTTTATGAAACAACTTAGAACTGTCATGTCATTTTGACATCACACAAATGTTTTAATTGAGTGATTCTGAAGGTGCTCCATCAGTTAAAGACTCTTCTTTATGGTCATAGAAAATATGTCGCCCAGACCCTCTGCATTTTCATCTTAAGGCTAGACCAATTATATTTCTTGTTTTACATATTTTTGCCTAAATACTCATGATCACTGGCTGAGTATTGTCCAGATTAGGTTTTTGCAGACGGCTGATAGGGATGAGAGTAACATTAAACTAGTTTGCGCTGAAGCAAACACTATTCAGACCAACAAAGAATTCAGATCAAATAGTGAAATATTTATGTAGAGAAAAAGTAAAAAGAAAGGTAAATTATCCTCCCAAACTGTGTTCCACAGGTGATGTTGCTTAGGCAGTAGATTTTGTGCAATGCCTTGATGTCATGAACTTGATAGTGTCACAGTGCTATGACTTTGTTGCACTGCAAGTCTGATGGTAGTACAGTCTTGAGAGATGTAAATTTCTTATTGAAAACTAATGAAGAATGATTTTTGATGACAAATAGAATCTCATCCTTGTGTCTGCTGACACAATTATGTGAACACTTTTTGATGAAGTTAAAATATCCTCAGCAAGCCTCAGGTATATGTAACTTTAACATCTCGCTTTCATGTCATTGATATCAGTGGACACTTGGGAGAGATTCTCTGTATAGCAACAGAAATGTATAGTTAATGTTGTGTAGGTCACAAGTTGAATATTTAGACACTAGTATTAGGCCTAAGTATAAAGTCATGATGCAAAGTGTCTTTTTTTACCATTAAGTCATGTGATGACAAATTCCTTATACATGTACCTTTAAACTCAACACATTGATGAAGTGAATTATGATTGAAAACATTGTCAAATTCATGTTGTTATTTGTGCAAGCCAGGTTTATTTGGACTTGCTAAAACGTAGGGTCCAGGGCTTCCCAAGCAATAAATCAACTGAAGTAGCTAACATCAGTTAAGTTCATTTGGCACAAGATGTTTTTGTCACCGAGGTCCTTTGGTGACCTCAGAATCTTTTTATTGCTGAAAAAATGAAACTGTTTGCTCTTTTGGCTATTGTATGGCTTTTTGATATAAGTTGTATGCTTCTCCCAAGATTAATACGGTCTGCTGTACACCACTTTGTAGCAATGTTACTCAAGCACGTAGTCGACAGATGATACGACTACAAAAAGTGTTGAAAAGTTTACAACATGTTTATCAAATGTTATATCATGACGCCTTGTGATTGTTAGCAATACAGCTTCTAGGCAGAGAGTTTGGTGGTTACTGTGGCAGTGGGTAAATTTTTTTTCCATTTGTCAACATCTTGAAAGGGGTGAAATGGAAACTTGTTAAAGTGTCACTGACCAATGAAATTAAAGTATTTTACGTGAAGGTTGATTCAATCATTGCCTGTTTCAGCTCCAAAGAAGTGCACAGCAGCAGACACTGAAGAAGGTATTACTTTATCATATTAACTCAACAATATTAATAGTGTGCAGAATCAATTATCTCACAAAATCTATTAACTGTAAGTGTGTTGTGTTTAAAGTTTGCTTACACTCAAACTAACTGAAATTGTTGTTTATGATTTTTAGGTTGCTCTTAGTGAAATGACAACAATACATTGTAGTGGGATATTCATGCATTTGTTAGTTACTTACTTGTGAGTTGTAGAAGAGAGTGACTCCGAGAGAAGATGCTATATGGTGGATTTCCCTTGGCCTAGACAAGGAAGGATTTCAGCTAAAATTTGTGTCGGATTTTGTTGGCAAGTATTTTCATGAACTTGTCTCTCAAATACAAGCTGAAGCACAAAACACATTAGTTTTGTGAGTAAGTTATGTGTTCATCTGTATGTGCAACGTTTTTGCAGAGAGGAATGGTCACTGTTAGGTTGGAACTGCCTAGCTGATAGGAGTGGGTTTGTATCCACTTATATGAGGGGAAAATATGCTTGAGTTTCTTCTGTTTCAGTATACTGGTATCGTTTTAATATTTAGTTCACGTTCCAGTATATCATTGTTTTCATTATACTAGATACTCGAAAAATTGTATTTGACTTCAGTAACTATAAAAATATTCACTGACATGTTGATCCAAAGAGTTTATCCTTGAAGTTTGAGAACTGTTTAAACTTGCAAATCCTTTTATTTTCTGTCACTATACCACCTCTCTGCTTGATATGTATATTGCCTTTATGCACTTCAGGCTTTGGTGTGTTTGCGACGAAGAGCTTTGGAAAAGGGGATTTTCTATTGGAATATCGTGGCAGTCTCATTGACATTGAAAGGGCAAAGCAGTTAGAAAAAAAACATGCTAAAGCACGAGAGGGTTGCTTCATGTTTTATTTTTCTTTTCAAGACAAGAAGAAATGGTAGGTCTTAGAACAATATATTTGTAAGCTGGAAATATGGCCCACTTTGTGCCACATGTCATATCTTGAGCAGTTGCCAGAAAAATACTGGCTTGAAAGAAAACCTGACTCATAGGCATAGTGGTGAACTTGAGCTTTTTGACAGTTTGAAACTGTATTTAGTCTTTTGAGTTACCATGTCAACAAGTTCCATTTATTTTTGTTTTAACTGTGTATCCTTCCACCCTTGCAATATTTTAATTAACTTAGGCAGAGGTACAAGATTTTGAGACAAGTTTGTTACATGGATATACAATATTGCCTAAAAGTTCATTTCCTTTACACATTGATATTGTGTGCAACACACCACTTGCACCTGTAAAATACATGTAACACAGGACAAAGTTTGAATTGAATTTTACAAATAGCTCTAGCATTGCATTAACAAATTTTTATGACTTTCAAATTAGGAACTTTACCAGAAGTGATGGTAGGGCGGGATGAACTATAGGTTTGATTGGTATTTCTTTTGTTCATTTTCATGTTTTGTTTTTGTATTTTTCAGTATTTCAGAATATACTTAATGTATTCTGCAGAAATTTAAAATGGTTGTCACTTTTGTTAACATTTATTTTTCAAAGTTTAGTATGTCTATATTCATTTTGAGTCTTTTTTCCGAAATGAATGCTTAAATGTATGAGTGGAGAGTGAATTTCAACCCCCCAAAATAATATATTAGGTAAGATATAATGACAAGCTATTGGTGTTGCAGCATTGGTTGAAGTTCAAACAGTGCAGTATCCTGAAAGTAAGTATCAGTGATCAAATAGATTTGCTTACCCTGTACCTCATTTAGCCTGCCAGCATTCTCGATTTCAGCATAGATGCAACAGACGCCTATTCGTACCTAGGACGAATGGTAAACGATTTTGGGTCCAAAACTGAAAACTGTCTCATGAAGCTCATAAATCATCAAGGACAACCTCATCTCTGCTTGTTTGCCACCAAGGACATTGAACCCGGAGAGGAACTACTCTATGACTATGGTGACAATACCGTAAGCTGGAGAAAGCAGGTAAGTGCTGCCAGGTTATGATTTACAATTTGACTGTACATGTCTTCATTTAAGCATGAGGCAGTTACTAAATATTTGTGAAACATATTAAACCATTGCTGGAGCTCTGCACAATCTGATGGCTGAAGAAAGTCTGATGGGATTCATCTTTTATAGTGAGTGATCTTTTATCTTTGCATACATTTAGTTTGTTAGCAAGTGTGATGGGTTCACACATTTTCTAGTTCATGCACAAGTGTGATGGGTTCACACAGCTTTTAGTTCATGCACAAGTGTGATGGGTTCACACATTTTTTAGTTCATGCACACGTGTGATGGGTTCACACAATCTCTAGTCCATGCACAAGTGTGATGGGTTCACACTGTGATGTTCTTAATAACCAAGCATTTATTTGTAATACTGAAGTTAGATGTAATGAAGCTTTTGACTGGTAGTCTTGAGAGATATATCTTTAGACATCGGTTCGATTCCGATCAAAGGCAAACACATCATCTTATTAACTGCATGTAAATTTCTTTTGTGATTTAATGTCACTTTTTTAGAGTCAGTGCCATTAATACAAATGTTTTCTAACAGCAAGTTAAGTTTATCCCTTTATACATTTTTTTTCATGTAATATTGATGTTACTGAGATGCCTTTACTTAAATATTGACTGACATGTTACACTTCTTTAAGAAATTACAGATAGGTCAACCAGGTGTATAACACATGCATTAATTTTGTTGGTTAAGTTCCTAATGAGTCTTTCAGAAATTCTCTTTACTATTATGACAGTGGCATGTCCATCAAAGGTTAGGGTTGCCTTTGACATTATTGTGAAATCAGCAATTTTACAAATGAGAACATGTGTTGCAGAAAATATCTGGCAGTGAAGAAGCGCTCACCCAGGCTGGCAAGTGCTATAAAACAGATACATTTATGTTGTTTGACGTTTCTTCATTTGCTTTTAAAAACATTATTAATAGTTGTACTTGTTAATGTGAAGTTACCAATGTATCAACTTGGACAAATATGCCATAGTTTCCTACACACACATCTATTTTCATTTTCAAAGTTTGTTTCTTCACCTCCAATGATATGATGAAACATACAGTTGCAGTTTACCTTTGTTCCGTGTTATTATCCCCCCGGCATGTAATGCAGGGGTGATATAGTCAATGCCTCATTCGTCCATCCATAATCATTTTGTTTCCGGAGCATAACTCATAAACCGTTTAATACTTTTAGACCAAAATTGATAGATACAGTAATCTGAACGTATGGTTGTGCCTTTTGCTATTTACAGATTTTTGGCATTTTTATAATTTTTGTTATTCCATGGAACGTTTTGGTCTTAGTCAAATGGTGGGGTTTGTCCGTTTCCAGGGCAGAACTCTCAAAAACCATTCAATATTTTTCTGCAAAACTCGATAGGTATACCGGTATGAGTAAGAACCTGTAGTGGTGCCTTTTGCTATTTACTGGTTTTTGCGATCTATTGTTTTCTCAGTTTCCATGGAAATGTTTGGACTTAGTCTGAAAAGTAATAGATGTGTTTTGTTTCCGAGCAAAACTCGGAAACTTCTTAATGTCTGTCAGCAAAACTTGGTAGATATGTGTGGCAGACCCAAAATAGTGCCTTTTCGTATATACAAGTTTTATGTGATTTATTGTTTTCTTGGTTTCCATGGAAACATTTCGGACTTAGTCTCAAAACGAAGGGATGGGCTTCTTTCCCGGAGCAGAACTAAAAAAAAAGTGTCCAATATTTTTCTGCAAAGCTTGGTAGATATGTGTGGCAGACCCCAAAGTAGTGCCTTTTGGTATATACAGGTTTTCGTGATTTATTATTTTCTCGGTTTCCATGGAAATGTTTCGGACTTAGTCTCAAAATGGAGGAATGGGCTTCGTTTCCGGAGCAGAACTAAAAAACAGTTCAATATTTTTCTGCAGAACTTTGTAGATATATTAATCACAACCTAAAGTGGTGCCTTTTGCTATGTATAGCGTTTTGTGATTTATTATTTTCTTGGTTTCCATGGACACGTTTCGGACTTATTATCAAAACAGAGGGACGGGCTTTGTTTCCTGAGTAGAACTCAAAAACTTCTAAATATCTTTCAGCAACACTTGGTAGATTTGTAGGCAGACCCCAAACTCGAAAACCATGTCATATCTTTCAACAGATCTTGGCTGATGTATAATGCAGATCTTGAAATGGTGACTTTGGCTGATCACAGATATATGGCATTTATATTTTTCATGAATTTCATGGAAACAATTCAAACTTAGTCTAAAAAAAACCAATAACTAACTGTGAGATGATTTGTCAAACATGTGGGGGTCGGGGGGAAATGTCATCTTCTGATGACTCTTGTTTGTAGGGTTATCCTACTGGTCAGTGCATTGTTGTTTTAAGTATAACTAGTCCAGCATAGTCTATAGGAAAGCTACAGTGTACACACAGCTATCATTACATAATTATATGCGCTTTAGTGTCCAGCAGTACACCATCAGCTAATCTTATCTGTGTTATGAGATTGTTGAGGCAATATGCACTCACAGGTAAGGCAAAGGTGTGCATAACGTTAGTTGTTATGTTTTATTGTTTCTTATAAGTGACAGTTGATACATATTTATATGAATAATAATTGAAAGGAAGTGTCTGCAAATCAAAGTTCCCTGTAAGACTGCAGTCTGCAGGTTTTTTTGTTGTGTCTTAAGAAATATTTTGTTTTTTGAATGCATTTATTTACATATATTGTCTATTTAGTGAAGACTATTGTGTATCGAATATAGCCAAAATCAATAGTTTCATTGTTATTAGTGTCAAAGTTAAACCTTTTACATATCTTGTAAAATGTGAATTGATGGTAATTGTGTACATATTGACCCATGCATTGTGTTATTGTCCCCAACAGTATTTGCAGATATCTTTCCTCCAACTGTCATTATGAACTTGTGAAATGTTATTTCACTCCTTGACAACATTCATCTAGATTTTGCTGCATATTTTGCAGGTTTTCATTGTACTGTTTGATGATAAGGAAGTTTTTTGCAGAGTGTTTTTTCTTGATTAGAGCAAATTTGGTCACATAACTTAGATTTTCCTCACACTTTAAAAAACACATTCAGGCAGAAATACTGTTTACAGTTTTGTATTCAGTGCAGAACTACTGTCATATCAATTCAAATTAGTCAATCATCATCTGTCTGTCATTTGCTTCTTAATATCTGTTTGTAGTGATGTTCATTGCATATAATCCACTTTGGGGTTTTGTTCTTGCAATAGGGTAAGTTTAGCTCTATGACCATGCTCTAAATTCTCTCAAAGTTTGTTTCAGTGTACTGTGAACATAATCTCCTCAGAGAAGCAGAATCCTTGTATACATGTTCCCATAAATGATAAAGCTCCATATTTTTTAAGAGGTTTGAAAACTTCACATCCTCTACTCTCTGATATTGCTTCAAGTGACATTTTTTATGTGTGCAATTAAAGTAATGAAACTCAAAATGTTGAAGTTATTGTCAGTGTGGAGTAAATTTGAACTATTCCTTGCAAAGTTACCAGGTGTGTAATATACATTTTATAACTTTTGAACTAAAGTATTTATATAGTGCTCATTCACTACAGATACTGATGATGACAATCCATTTGATTTGTCTGATGTAGATGATCCTACCTACTATCAAGATGAAACTTCCAAAGGTAAAGGTCATAGCTGAATATTATTTAAAGCTGTATGAATAAGAGTGAATGTCTATGGTTTTTGTAATATTTCATCAATGTTAAAATTTAAATCTGGGTGGTATATAGAGCACCTCACCCAAATGTCTACTGATATCAGTTATATCAACAAGAGTTGATAAAGTTTAAAATATGCGTAGCATCTTTCTCCTGATCATTTGTGACGTCATTACGATTTTGTGTCACAGTATGATTTGAAGGACATCACTACTGTTGATGATGCAAAAAGAACAATTGCATGCAATATTTCTACATGTCAATACACAGTGAAAAGTTTTTCCTGGAAACTAATGCCATTTGATAATGATTTTCAACCATTCAGATTAAGGAGCACGGTGACTTTTGGTTTACAAGACAGGATAGTATCTATGATGCATTAATATTCGCCAAGCGCATGAGTTATGTAAAACAGACACACAGTGATAACAAAACGTTTCAAATATTTGATGAGTGTCACATGGTTACTGAAGTAATATACTTTGCGTTGTGTTTTATGGATAGATCTTTTGGCATGGTTAGCACATCTTGTCTGCAGGTGCTGTGCGAGTGGTTCCTAACAGGTTTTCCCAATTTAAGTCACAGTCACAAGAAAAGAGTATTATGTTTCCATTATTGTTTATTGTAAAAACTTGTATTGGAAGGTTTGATCCTGTCATATACTCAGAAACAAACAGTCCTACGTGTTTCTTCCCCTCCCTGTCTACCTAAAACCTGCTTAAATACAGTTAACTTTTGATTACATCCACCCCTTATACCTACTCCCAATAAAACAAAACCTACTTATTCCTATACTGATTCTCCCTCTTCACAGTCTATCACAAAGTCAATACAATATCCCCAGAACAATAAACAATGAGTGGAAAAAGAATTTGGTCTTGATTCAAGACTCTAGAGTGGCAGCTAGGTAACTTACCCGATATGGGTAGTGGACGATTGGCAGGGTAGGCTTATAAAGCTTACATTGGGCCATTGACAGGGGAAATCCTGTATTCGGCCAATGCGCACACTCTTGGCATTACTTTGATATACTTTCATTCCCTGAGATGCTCATAAAACTATATTTGATTAAACATTTGTTTGGCTTTACTTTGACGTCATCTGTCTGTTTTTTAGTGCAGGTTGTTTTCTTTCAGATTCTGATGCAGCTTCATCTGTGGTGCCCGTCACTGGATCAGTAGGCAAGTAACCTCCTTACAGTTACTGTTATAACATGATTAACATTTAACATAACAATAGTTTCAGTCGTTCATATATTCATATTCGCTTATTAAAATCTGTGTCTATCTATGATCAGATTCTTATTAGCTTCTCTCTTTTACCAAAACTACATGTGCAAGTGAAACATCAGACATTTTCACTGAAAGATATATGTATGTGTATGTATAGCGATATAAAAGGTCAGTGTCAGAGGGAAATACACTGCAAAAATAATTGTCATCAAAACAGGTGCTCTTTGTAATAGTACATTTATAAAAGATTAAAACATTTTGATTTTAGGGTTTAGTATTGATGTTTTGGGCTATGAAGGATCACAGGAATAGGGTACATTATTTTGAAGTGAAATTGATTGAAAGGTTCTGTCTTTTCAGATTCTGAATGCAGATTACTTTCAGTGTTTATTTAGGCACCATTGTTACAATGACCTCACTTGCCTCAGTGGTACAGCCTATTACAAAAGTCAGAATCCTGCTCTCTCACTTTTTAACATATTTTAGTTTATATTGACAGCAAAGTCCAGGGGATTTGAAGAGACGGTTGACATGGATTCCCTTCCAGGAGATGAAATACCAAACGAAGAAACATGTAATAATATTCTTTAGGAAAATAGGTGTTGCCACATTTAAATTCATCGTTTGTTGATGCAATATATCTGATCACCAAGAGAAAGCATGTAGCTCAACATTGTCAAGTATACCGTCAGGAAATATATCTGATAATATGACTAAATGTCCATTTGAATGATGGCAGTAATTCATAGACATCAGAAATTTTTTACATCTTCAGCTATGTAGCTAAATGTAGTTAAAGCTAATGTGCCATAATTTTGTATTGACAGCAAAGTCCAGGGGATTTGAAGAGATGGTTGACATGGATTCCCTTCCAGGAGATGAAATACCAAACGAAGAAACATGTAATAATATTCTTTAGGAAAATAGGTGTTGCCACATTTAAATTCATCGATAGTTGATGCAATATATCTGATCACCAAGAGAAAGCATGTAGCTCAACATTGTCAAGTATTCCGTCAGGAAATATATCTGATAATATGACTAAATGTCCATTTGAATGATGGCAGTAATTCATAGACATCAGAAATTTTTTACATCTTCAGCTATGTAGCTAAATGTAGTTAAAGCTAATGTGCCATAATTTTGTATTGACAGCAAAGTCCAGGGGATTTGAAGAGACGGTTGACATGGATTCCCTTCCAGGAGATGAAATACCAAACGAAGAAACATGTAATAATATTCTTTAGGAAAATAGGTGTTGCCACATTTAAATTCATCGATAGTTGATGCAATATATCTGATCACCAAGAGAAAGCATGTAGCTCAACATTGTCAAGTATTCCGTCAGGAAATATATCTGATAATATGACTAAATGTCCATTTGAATGATGGCAGTAATTCATAGACATCAGAAATTTTTTACATCTTCAGCTATGTAGCTAAATGTAGTTAAAGCTAATGTGCCATAATTTTGTATTGCCAGTAAAGTCCAGGGGATTTGAAGAGACGGTTGACATGGATTCCCTTCCAGGAGATGAAATACCAAACGAAGAAACATGTAATAATATTCTTTAGGAAAATAGGTGTTGCCACATTTAAATTCATAGATAGTTGATGCAATATATCTGATCACCAAGAGAAAGCATGTAGCTCAACATTGTCAAGTATACCTTCAGGAAATATATCTGATAATATGACTAAATGTCCATTTGAATGATGGCAGTAATTCATAGACATCAGAAATTTTTTACATCTTCAGCTATGTAGCTAAATGTAGTTAAAGCTAATGTGCCATAATTTTGTATTGACAGCAAAGTCCAGGGGATTTGAAGAGACGGTTGACATGGATTCCCTTCCAGGAGATGAAATACCAAACGAAGAAACATGTAATAATATTCTTTAGGAAAATAGGTGTTGCCACATTTAAATTCATCGATAGTTGATGCAATATATCTGATCACCAAGAGAAAGCATGTAGCTCAACATTGTCAAGTATTCCGTCAGGAAATATATCTGATAATATGACTAAATGTCCATTTGAATGATGGCAGTAATTCATAGACATCAGAAATTTTTTACATCTTCAGCTATGTAGCTAAATGTAGTTAAAGCTAATGTGCCATAATTTTGTATTGCCAGCAAAGTCCAGGGGATTTGAAGAGACGGTTGACATGGATTCCCTTCCAGGAGATGAAATACCAAACGAAGAAACATGTAATAATATTCTTTAGGAAAATAGGTGTTGCCACATTTAAATTCATCGATAGTTGATGCAATATATCTGATCACCAAGAGAAAGCATGTAGCTCAACATTGTCAAGTATACCGTCAGGAAATATATCTGATAATATGACTAAATGTCCATTTGAATGATGGCAGTAATTCATAGACATCAGAAATTTTTTACATCTTCAGCTATGTAGCTAAATGTAGTTAAAGCTAATGTGCCATAATTTTGTATTGCCAGTAAAGTCCAGGGGATTTGAAGAAACGGTTGACATGGATTCCCTTCCTGGAGATGAAATACCAAACAAAGAAACATGTAATAATATTTTTTAGGAAAATAGGTGTTGCCACATTTAAATTCATAGATAGTTGATGCAATATATCTGATCACCAAGAGAAAGCATGTAGCTCAACATTGTCAAGTATACCGTCAGGAAATATATCTGATAATATGACTAAATGTCCATTTGAATGATGGCAGTAATTCATAGACATCAGAAATTTTTTACATCTTCAGCTGTGTAGCTAAATGTAGTTAAAGATAATGTGCCATAATTTTGTATTGCCAGTAAAGCCCAGGGGATTTGAAGAGATGGTTGACGTGGTTTCACTTCCAGGAGATGAAATACCAAACAAAGAAACAGGTAATACATTCTATTGTTGGATAAGCTTGCCAGAAGTTGTTGAGTCTGTTGTAAAAAATTCAAAAGAATTGATAAAACTACACTTTTGGAGAGAAAAAAATGTTGTTATCCTTTAAAATCACATGCATGTATTAAACTTGTGCGGAACAAACTCGGTGAAACCACAATTTTGATTCAAAGAATTGTTGATACGACAGGACACCAAAAAGAAGCATCTATTTTGTTATAGAGTTTGCACTACCTACCATAACAAATAACATTGTTATGCATGGAGGGAAATCCAACTGTTAAGCCTAAACTTTCATTTCTTCCGTTACATTTTCAGAATTCAGATGTTGTATATGTGAGAAGGTATTAAAATCTAAGAGTGGATATACTGTTCATCAGCAGATGCATTTGAAGTCAAAAGGTACAAACTATTTTATTATCTTTCTAAAAATCATAAGCAACAGACCATTGAGCCACGTACCATATCTGCTAATATTCATCAGACTTGTTTGGATAATATGTTCATAAAAATTAGATGCTTAAGCAACACATTTTTCATGTTATTATCAGAGCTCATTAGCCAAAACATCCTGTATGTTATAATAATTATTGGTCAACACATCCTACATATTATCAGTGGAAATTTTGCTTTTTTATTGTATTCGTTGTGAAAAAAACCACCATGAAATATGCAACTGCGATAGAAGTAAAAAGATACAAATTTTTAACCAATACATTACATCAAATACCAAGATTAATAGACACATATTATCATTAGACCTATGGGCCACACATACATGTTATCAGCAGACCTTTGGGCAACACATACATATATTGTCAGTAGACCAATGGGCAACACATACATATTATCATTAGACCTTTGGGCAACACATAAATGTTATCATTAGACTTTAGGCAACACATACTTATATTGTCAGTAGACCAATGGGCAACACATACATATTATCATTAGACCTTTGGGCAACACATAAATGTTATCATTAGACTTTAGGCAACACATACATATATTGTCATTAGACTTTAGGCAACTCATACATATTATCATTAGACTTTAGGCAACACATACATATATTGTCAGTAGACCTTTGGGTAACACATAAATGTTATCATTAGACTTTAGGCAACACATACATATATTGTCAGTAGACCAATGGGCAACACATACATATTATCATTAGACCTTTGGGTAACACATACATATTATCATTAGACTTTAGGCAACACATACATATATTGTCAGTAGACCAATGGGCAACACATACATATTATCATTAGGCCTTTGGGCAACACATAAATGTTATCATTAGACTTTAGGCAACACATACATATATTGTCAGTAGACCAATGGGCAACACATACATATTATCATTAGACCTTTGGGCAACACATAAATGTTGTCATTAGACTTTAGGCAACACATACATATATTGTCAGTAGACCAATGGGCAACACATACATATTATCATTAGACCTTTGGGTAACACATACATATTATCATTAGACTTTAGGCAACACATACATATATTGTCAGTAGACCAATGGGCAACACATACATATTATCATTAGACCTTTGGGCAACACATAAATGTTATCATTAGACTTTAGGCAACACAAACATATATTGTCAGTAGGCCTTAGGTCAACACATGCATATTATCATTAGACATTTGGGCAACACATACATATTATCATTAGACTTTAGGCAACACATACATATATTGTCAGTAGACCTTAGGTCAACACATGCATATTATCACTGGACCTTTGGGCAACACATATATATTATCATTAGACTTTAGGCAACACATGCATATTATCATTAGACTTTAGGCAACACATACATATTATCATTAGACTTTAGGCAACACATACATATATTGTCATTAGACCTTTGGGTAACACATACATATTATCATTAGACCTTTGGGCAACACATACATATATTGTCAGTAGACCTTTGGGCGACACATACTTAATATCGGTAGACCATTGGGCAACACATACATGTTATCAGTAGACCATTGGGCAACACATACTTGTTATCAGTAGACCTTTGGGCAACATGTACATTTTATCATTATACCATTGGGCAACACATACATGTTATCAGTAGACCATGCGTGTGTGCATGGACACCACTGAGTTCGGTAATTTCATATTCTCCAGACATTTAATCCTTTTTCGTCATTATTCAATTTTGGATATAATATGAGACACTCGTTACATTGATGAAGTGATTTTAAAAATAATCTGGCCCTAATACGCTTTCATACTTCAGATCTCCAGTTGCAATTGATTTGCCTAGGTGCATGGAATTACAAGACGGCATCGTGTATTTTAAGTTGTTCACTGGTCACAAGGAGTGCATGATCTGATGTACCCTCAATGTTTGTTCAATTTTCCCAGAAACCCCTGGAAACAACCTATTTATCTTACCCAACACCTCAATGTATGTTTTGAACTTTTTGAAGCATGGGTATCAGATCATACACTTCAGCAAACCTGTGTGATTAGAAAGATTTGAATTGCTGTATTTCACGCAGGTATTGCCTTAGCAGTGTAATTCTCTTCTTTATATTCACACAGACTAGATTTGAACATTTTGTCAAAATATATATATTGGAATGCGCGCCGAATCATTTTGTAGCCATCACTAGATTCTGCAGACGACACAAGAAAAAACAGATTTATTTATCTCCCTTCCATCAACTTGAATTTGCAACACATCAGTAATTTCCATGCATCATACATGATTCAAAGTTATTCAGTGTTAAAAAAGTATGACCACAAAGTACGGAATGAGTTGCCATTAGAAAAAGACATTTAAGATAAATGTACATAGGTAGCCCAGTGGTCTCTTAATGGTGGTATATATAAAGTGATGATGATGATGATATGTACGATGTGTTTCTCAGTGGTCTCCTGATAAAGATGTATGTATGTGTGAAGCTGATCCAGATATGTCCTGAGGACTTCTGTACATTGTTTTGTATTATGTTCTTTTTCAGGTGCATACCGGAAGCCAGAGCGAAGATGCCCTTTCTGCAACATATCGCAAACACGTTTGTCAAGACACATTGCTCTGCAGCATAAGGATATTGCAGAAGTATCTGAAGCTTTGAAATTTGAAAAAAATTCCAAAGAAAGAAATATGCTATTTGACAATTTTCGGAAGCGTGGTATTTTTGAATTCAATAAGACTCAGGCACTGGAAGACGAGCCAGCTTTTGTATCAGAAAGAAGAGGACAGAAAGATCTTGTCTGTTGCACTTCGTGCAAAGGCTTTTATAGTCGCCAGCTTTATTATAGACATAAGGCAACATGCATGAAAGACAGTGCAATTTTGCCAAGCTCAGTATCTACAGATGCACTGCAACTAGAAGAGAGAGCTACTGCCAATCAGGATATCTTCATTAAAGAAGTATTGCTGCATTTCCACTCGGATGATGTAGGAAAGACATGCCGAACTGAACCTACAATAGTTGCCATAGGCAGGAGGCTTTTTCAGAAGAATTTGAGGAAAATTGAAAAGACAATGGAGACCAGAAAGTCAGTGATGAATGATATGAGGCTTTTGTCAAGGTTACTTATTGCATTTCAAGAAAAATCACACAAGCAGATGACAGCAGAAGATATGTTTCGACGAAGGAATTTCGCTATTTTGGAACAGGCTATTGAGGAGGTAACAACAAATGAAGGGCGTCTAAAATATGGCTTGAAAAATTCACTGTTCTACCTACTGCGACAATCAGCCAACATCTTAATGTTGCAAGCATTTGGCGAAGAAGAAGATGGCAGGGCAAGTGACATCGAGAAATTCATTCATTTGCTTGACCTTAACCAGAATGTTCTGTTTGGAGATGCCGCATATTCTATCAACAAAAGTAGGCAGGAGAGACTTCGCATGCCGGAACAGCATGCGAAAGAAGAAGAAGTCACGAAGTTAAGGAATCATACCCTTTCTGTCATCAAACGATTAATGTCTGAGTATGAAATTATTGGCCGCAATGAGTATGTCACTCTCAGGGATTCTGTATGTTGCAGAATCACCTTGTTCAATGCCCGTCGTGGTGGTGAGCCCTCTCGACTCAAGATCAGCAACTTAGAGGATGCGTTCGCCAATCGATGGATTGATGACTCCAGGATTGAGCAGTTAGAGCCATGGGAAAAAGAGCTGTTCAGTGAAATGCTGGTAGCATACCAAACTGGGAAAGGCAATCACTTAGTTCCAGTCCTGATACCTAGAGACTGCGTCAGTGCCTTGTCCATTCTTACTGACAAAGACAAGAGGAAGGAAGTTGGAATTCTGGAAGGAAATCCATATGTGTTTCCCAATACACAACAGTCTGCATTTCATGTTCTTGGTTGGGATGCCATTAGGAGTATGTGTGATGCGGCTGGTGTCAAGCATCCAGAGTTGTTAACAGCTTCGAAGCAAAGACACAGAATAAGTACAATATATGCCTCACTTGAAGTTCCTACTAGTGAAAGGGAATATTTCTATAAACATATGGGGCACAGCAAGGGTGTCAATGAAGGCGTCTACCAGTACCCTCTGCCAATTCAAGAAGTAACCAAAGTTGGGAAACACCTACTTCACATTGATCAAGGTGTGTATGACTTCAGCTAATAGCTGACTTAAGTGACTGACAAGTAGACTTTGTAGAACCATGCAGTGGCTGTTTCCATACAGTCAGTGCACCATATTTTCAAAATTACTATCAACAGTGACAGTTCTAGTTAACAGTTAAGAGTGTATGCAGAATTGTAATATGTGTCATACGGGTTCTAAGAATATGGAATGGAACTGTGATTCTATTAAAAACAAAACAGTATTTTTTTAATGGAATATTCAAGTTCATGGTAAATGATTTCATATCAGCCAAACTGCATATGCATTATTGTTGAATGTTTGAACTGCAGATTGAAAAAGATTCATGTATTTACTGAGGTTCTTGAATTCCATCTGTTGCCTCCATGAAAGAAACTAAGAAACAATCATCATAAGAAATTTGGTGCCACATTTGGTGCAGCTAAAGATTTTACAGGTGAATTAATTGCGAATAGCCATGTGCATTTAATTAGAAGATAGCAAAATATACTTGGTTTTGAATTAGATCACTACACTTCATTCAATGAATTTGAATTTGTCATTTTGATGAATATGGAATTTCTATTTCATACAAATTCTTACAAATTATGATTAAGTATTATGAGTTTTGGAACTTTATTGATACGACAGTTAAAGTTTGGCTGTATTTTCATTCCTCAAGACTAGCCAAACCTGTATCAGCCTTGAAACATCTGTGACCAATGGCAGTGATATGATTTTTTAAATCAGGTGATGCACCATCGATGTCTCAGCCGACAACAAGGAATATTGATATGGCCGCAGTTGAGTGTGAAGAATCTGTTGAGGAAAGTGGCTCAAAATCTCATTCCAAGGAACAAGAAGATGTTACCAAACGTTTCAAGTGGACGGAGGCAAGTACAAGACTTGTCCGAGAAGAATTTGCGGAGTGGATATGTTTGCCAAGTGGCAGTTCATTACCGAGTAAGTCAGTGCATTTCAATTTTGTTTGTTTTTAGATTTGTAGGTTCAATGCATAGTGAATGCAAAGATTGCCTACATTTGAAACGTAAAGCTGAAATTGTCCATTCCAAAAGAAATGTCTGCTTATTAATTGCTTTACTAAATTCTCAAGTCTGAAAAACTACCACATCTTTATCCTAACATAACTGGCCCAGCACTGCAAGAAATGGATTTACATAATGTAGGCATCAAACAGTTCCAATTGCATCATACTTACATATTTGGGGAAATAAATGACTGAGCCAGTTATGTGATGATTACAAATTAGCAAAATCTTTAAAGTGACAAATGTTTATTTGTAGTTTTAAGTCTTCAAGGTAGGGAGTTTGGGAAGGATTATTGGACTAGAACCTTAGTGGTGAAACTAACTACAATTGAATATTGCTGTTTGAACATATTTTTGAAAACTTTGTTATGTTTCAGAAAAGGAGACCGTTCTGGCTTTTCTGCAGATTTCCAAGCTTGAATGTTCATATGTTCAGCTCAGAACAAAAATTATGAATGAACAGAGGAAACAACAGGAAAGGACAAGGAAGAGATGGCAAGCATTTAGAGAATAAGGTTGACATCAGACAACAAGTGTTTTCTGTGGTATGTTATACCTGGGATTTCACTTTCCCAGATTCTAGTACTTTTGAGCAGGGGTTGAGCCCCATCTGTGATTTCAACCCACCCTTTTAAAGTGAGACACCTTACCATAGCCCTCTAAGTCAGCAGTTATACTTACTAAACAACCACAAGAGTAAGTAAGAAATGCTTTAGTCAAAAATGTAATCCCTTGTATTTGACCACCTTCTAAATGGTATTCTGTATTGAAAGCTTTCATCATGGGGACATGTTGCAAACATTACCAGGTTTCAGACTTGCCTGATTTTATGGCTGGTGATTTGGTGTGTCACTCTGAGACTGTGAGTTTAAGTCCCAAATTGAACCCAACCCTGAAATTCAAAAGTACCAGGAAAAGTAATCAGCTGAAAAAGTGTGATCCCAAATAAATCGTCTCAGGAAAGCATCACAGTAAGTTAAAAGTTTTGTTGAAATGAGAGTATATTTTTATTAACCCTCAGGGTGAGTAACTGAATGTAGTGATAAAATGTTTTTGGTTGAGACAAATATTTTAGTGATGAACTGATGCCTTCTGATGTAGGTGGTGAAAGGATGTGGAATGTGGATGTTACTGACAATTATTAATGCACTAATAATATGTGAGTATTTGACGCCTGTCATAGCTGTTGTTTGTATAGGTATAATTATTGTATGCATGATGTATGTTAGTGTCCTTGAATGTGTTTGTGTGTGTGTGTGTAGGTGGGTAGGTGGGTAGGTATTATTGTATATGTGTGTATGGGAAGGTCCCATACCATTTGAGAGAGACAGACTGTATGCTTGTATGCCTCATTGTATGTGTTATTTAGGTATCATTGTTTGCATGCATGTAGGTATCATTCTATGTGTGCAGGTATTATGTTAGGTTTGTTTGTGTGTAGATATTATTTTGTGTACGTAAATATGCATATATACATGTATATGCTCAGTATTGGAACAGATTTGTAGCATGTAGGCAGGTATTATTGTATGTATGTAGGTATTATTGTTTGTATTTGGGTATCATTGTATGTAGGTATTATTGTGCGCATGCAGGTATTATTGTATATATGTAGGTATTATTGTATGTATGTATGTTTGCTTGCACATGTGTACCAATTGTTTGTGTGTAGGAACCATTGTAAGCATGTAGGGATTATGGTAAGTATTTAGGTATTATTGTATGTATGTAGGTATCATTGCATGTATTTGCGTCGGTATGCATGTTTATGTGTATATCATTGTTTGTGTGTAGGAATCATTGTATGTATGTAGGTATTATAGAAAGCAAGTAGGTATTTTTCTATGTAAGTAGGGTTACTTGTACTTTTGTAGGCATTGTTTGTATGTAGGAACCATCAGACATTTGTAAGTATTATTGTATGCATGTAGGTATCATTGTATGTATGTACGTAGGGGTACTTGTTTCTGTGTAGGCATTGTTTCTAAGTATGAACTGTTGTATGTATGTAGGTATTATTGTAAATATGTAGGTATCATTATATGTATGTAGATAGGTATTCTTGTATCTGTGTAGATGTTGATTGCATGTAGAAACCATTGCACATTTGTAGTTATTATTGTATGTATGTAGGTATCATTGTATGTATTTGCATAGGTATACTTGTTTATGTGTAGGCATTGTTTGTATGTAGGAGCCGTTGTTTGTATGTAGGAGCCGTAGTGTGCTTGCAGGTATTATTCTAAGCATGTAGGGTATTATTTCTATGTATGTAGCTATTATTGTATGTATGTATGTATGTATGTATGTATGTATGTATGTATGTATGTATGTATGTATGTATGTATGTATGTATGTATGTATGTATCATTGTATGCATGTGGGTATTATTGTAAGCATGTAGGTATTATTGTATGTATGTACGTAGGGGTACTTGTTTCTGTGTAGGCATTGTTTCTAAGTATGAACTGTTGTATGTATGTAGGTATTATTGTAAATATGTAGGTATCATTATATGTATGTAGATAGGTATTCTTGTATCTGTGTAGATGTTGATTGCATGTAGAAACCATTGCACATTTGTAGTTATTATTGTATGTATGTAGGTATCATTGTATGTATTTGCATAGGTATACTTGTTTATGTGTAGGCATTGTTTGTATGTAGGAGCCGTTGTTTGTATGTAGGAGCCGTAGTGTGCTTGCAGGTATTATTCTAAGCATGTAGGGTATTATTTCTATGTATGTAGCTATTATTGTATGTATGTATGTATGTATGTATGTATGTATGTATGTATGTATGTATGTATGTATGTATGTATGTATGTATGTATGTATCATTGTATGTATCATTGTATGCATGTGGGTATTATTGTAAGCATGTAGGTATTATTGTATGTATGTAGGTATCATTTTAAGCATGTAGGTATTATTGTATGTATGTAGGTATTATATGTATGTACTTATGTATTCTTGTATTTGTGTTGGTATTTTATGTAGGAACCATTGCACTTTTGTAGGTATGGTTGTATGTATGTTGGTATTATTGTATGTATGTACATAGGTATACTTGTATTTGTGTAGGCATTGTTTGCATGTAACAACCATTGTAAACCAAAAGTAATGTGATAGGTTGAAAAACATGATCAAATGGTATTTGATTCCAAGAAACTGCAAGACTGTTCGCTGCATATTGACACCTAGAAACATTGCAAACAATTGTTTTGTTGTGTCATCGGCAGTGGTGACGGCATTCAGATCATATTGTGACATAAATGTCTCAAATGAGCAGCTCCAGATGCTACGATGGGGACCAGCTAAAACGACCAGATAATGACTCACTGCTGTACCAGTACTCGATGTAAACGAGTGACAGTAAAACCGTTTGGTTTACTTTTTGGTTTACAATGTCGATAAACATCATATGTTGGCCAATTTTCAGGTGTTATTGAGTATTTGAAGCAATGGAATATTTCATTTGAAACCTCCAGCTGATGCTGTCTGTTCCAAATGGATTCCTGTGCTTCAAATACTCAAGAACATCCGGAAATTGGCCAACACATGATGTTTATCTCCTAATTCTATGTTTAAAAGTATGATTGTATACATGTAGGTATTATTGTATGTATGTAGGCATAATTGTATGTATTAATGTATTATTGTATGTATGTAGGTATCATTGTATGTATTATTGTATGTATGTAGGTATCATTGTATGTATTATTTTATGTAGGTAGGTATCATTGTATCTATTGTATGTAAGTAGGTATTATTGTATGTATGAATGCATTATTGTATGTATGTAGGTATCATAGTATGTATGTGTTATTGTGTGTATGTAGGTATTGTATGTATTTGGGTAGGTATACTTGTTTCTGTGTAGACATTGTTTGTATGTATGAACGGTTGTATATATGCTTGTAGGTATCATTGACAGTAAAACCGTTTGGTTTACTTTTTGGTTTACAATGTCGATAAACATCATATGTTGGCCAATTTCCAGGTGTTATTGAGTATTTGAAGCAATGGAATATTTCATTTGAAACCTCCGGCTGATGCTGTCTGTTCCAAATGGATTCCTGTGCTTCAAATACTCAAGAACATCCGGAAATTGGCCAACACATGATGTTTATCTCCTAATTCTATGTTTAAAAGTATGATTGTATACATGTAGGTATTATTGTATGTATGTAGGCATCATTGTATGTATGAATGCATTATTGTATGTATGAAGGTATCGTATGTATTATTGTATGTATGTAGGTATCATTGTATGTATTATTGTATGTATGTAGGTATCATTGTATATATTGTATGTAAGTAGGTATTATTGTATGTATGAATGCATTATTGTATGTATGTAGGTATCATGGTATGTATGTGTTATTGTGTGTATGTAGGTATTGTATGTATTTGGGTAGGTATACTTGTTTCTGTGTAGACATTGTTTGTATGTATGAACGGTTGTATATATGCTTGTAGGTATCATTGTATGTAGGTTTTATTGTATTTATGTACTATTGCATGTATTTAAGTATTATTGTATGAATGTAGGTATTATTGCATGCATGTATGTATGTTTCATTGTTCTTGTGCACCCACTATGTAGGAACCATTTGTAAGCACAGTCATTGTATGTATGTATGTATGTATGTATGTATGTATGTATGTATGTATGTATGTATGTATGTATGTATGTATGTATGTATGTATGTATGTATGTTATCGTTGTATGTATGTAGGTATTATTTTATGTAGGTAGGTATTGTACATACTTAGGTAGTATTGTATGTACTTAGATATTATTGTATGTGTGTAGGTATTATTGTATGTATTTAGGTATTGTATGAATGTAGGTATTATTGTATGTATGTATGTATGTTTGTACTTGTGTACCTATTGTTTGTATGTAGGAACCATTGTAAGCATGTAGGTATTAATGTAAGTATGTAGTTTACGGGAATAGAGGTAAGTATTATTGTATGAATGTAAGTACCATTGTATGTAATTGTTATTATGTTCATAGATGTATTTGTATGTGTGTGTGTAGGTAATATTTCTATGTATGCTCTAATGTATGTTTGTAGGTATAAAAGTATGTATGTTGATGTATTTTTTATATATGCAGTGGCCTCTGTATGTAGTTTTCTTTCTGTATAGCGACTTTGCGAAACTATTGAAATTCATATAACATTTATGTCTCCACATTTGTGAAATATCTATCGCATTTATGTCCCGAAACTTGTGAAATTCCTGTCTCATTTAACTCATTAAACACGTTAAAACTTTGTCGCACTTATCTCCCGAAACTCTTGAATTCCTGTCGCATTTATGTCCGTATTTATCTCGCGAAACAGGTGAATTTTCTATGCGTTTCGCATGGTCAGACACTCATGGAAGTTAATATATTTGTTTCGTAGATTTGATGTTTAAGGACATCCTCTGTGGTGTCGTGCTTATTCCTTATGTTCTAAATAAATTACAGTTGTTTTGGGGAAAATTTTGGTTGTGTAATTATTAACATAAACCAGTGTTAGAGATTGCGGAGGAATTAGACAGACAAAAAAGCATGTGCACTATTTCTAGGGTGCCAGTGTGACAGTAAGTGCCACCATAGATGACAGGCCATCGCCATTTCATCTATACAGCCCGTGTACATTTTCTCGACATGAAATGTATCAGTGTGTGTATGTACGTATATCATTAGTATTCATTACTTGTTGGTATTTGAAGTATGACTGTATCACATATATGCATGGTATCAATGTATGTATGTAGGTATGTAGGATTTTGTGCCAGTTTGTGATATCCATTGACTTACATCCTTACCCACCTGGCGGAAAAAAATGTCAAAACTAAATACTGTTGATAGTGTGTTCTTGTTCTCCATATAATTCCACTTACGGTGAGCGTATCCAAAACTGATGATAACAAGAAGAAGGTCATTTATACTCAATACCCGCATTATTGATATATTGTTTTCTTTTTTCGTTTCTTGTGCCGATCACAGGACAATATCGCAAGCTGTTTGAACATCGCCTTGACGACTGAATGTGTGTGAGTACCGTGCTCGTACTATCGATAACCCATGCATTGCAACACTAGCGCATGAACGTAGCTAAAGAGGAAAGCATAAACTCTGCAAGTTTAATATGACATGAACACAGTAAGGCTATGTAAAGATTTGCACATTAGCAACGCAAGAGCGTCGTGGCTTGGCAGCTAAACGCACCCAGGCATTAAGTCCGACAACACAGTCTGTGGACACGTATATAACATACGGGCGCCCCTAGAGATTACAGCGTTCATAGTCTGGTTTGATCTATATCAGGATGGTAGCATTGTGATGTTCCATTTTTTTTCAGAGGGAGTCACTTCCGCAAAGACGCGAGCTCACACCATTGGCCACGACTACATTTCTGTCTGTTCATTGGGAAATCGAGGGGGTACCCGTGATTGCGTATGGGGATATTTGGTATTTAGTTGTTGGTTACTTTAACCATATCCTCAAAACTTTAGCCATTCAGGGCGTTAAAAATAATGTAAACTAATGTAAAACTAATAAATGTCGAGTTTCACAAAATTAGAAACTCGACACCCGCTGACAACTGAACGGAAACAAAACTGGTCATCATGCCTGGAAAACAGTCATCATGCTCACTTTAACATATGCTCAAAATTTAATCATCAGCAAACCAGGAGTTGTAGAATGAAAACTAATCCTATGCTAGGGTTACACTAATTGGGCGACATGAACATGTATATTACATAAGCGACCATTGGGCAACATGCACATGTATTTTACATAAGCGACCATTAGGCAACATGCACATGTATATTACATAAGCGACCATTGGGCAACATGCACATGTATATTGCATAAGCTACCATTGGGCAACATGCACATTTATATTACATAAGCGACCATTGGGCGACATGCACATGTATATTACATAAGCGACCATTGGGCGACATGTACATGTTACATAAGCGACCGTTGGGCGATATGCACATGTATATTAGATAAGCCCAATGCTGCATGTATGTTACATAAGCGACCAGTGGGCGACATGCACATGTATATTACGTGAGCGACAATTGGGCGACATGCACATGTATATTACATAAGCCCAATGCTGCATGTATGTTACATAAGCGACCATTGGGCGACATGCACATGTATATTACGTAAACGACCATTGGGCAACATGCACATGTAAATTGCATAAGCGACCACTGAGCGACATGCACATGTATATTACATAAGCGACCACTGAGCGACATGCACATGTAAACTAAAATTATATGTCATGGTATTAACGTTAATTAGTGTCTCATAGGCTTATTGGCCAGGTTTACTTTTAATTTGTAATTCCTAAGCCATTTTTATTGATTTATGTAACACTTAAATAAACTAACTTTTCTTCTATATTACATACGCAACCACTGGGAGAAATGCACATATATATTACATAAGCAACCATTAGGCGACATGCACATGTATATTACATAAGCGACCATTGGGCGACACATATATACGACCTTTGGGCGACAGTCGCCTAAAGGTCGAATATATACATGTACACCATACACTTGACCTTTGGGCGACACGGTTTGGGCGACACCAAAAATATATTCTCAATTTGTATATATTTACAAGGTTTTATCCTCTAAACACGATTAATTATCCAATATAGATGTTTTAAACAGAACCAGACTAATAAATGAATGTACGTTTGTGATATATGGCAATGTCGCCCAAAGGTCGCAATTTATAGAACTGTCGCCCAACGGTCGGATTTGCCCTTATATATATATATATATATATATATATATATATATATATATATATATATATATATATATATATATATATATATATATATATATATATATATATATATATATATATATATATATATATAGTACAAATAAAGCAGTAAATGTATGTTTCCATTATGTTATATATTCATTGTAAAACATGTTTTTTTTCAATTCATCATGAATTCTGGAAAGAAGAACAGCACTAAGCAACAGAAAGGATTGGAAAAGTATTATTTCAATGCTCAAAATCCAGGAGCATATTTTGGTCCATCACAACTTCGTGATGAATTAGCGAAAAACAAACCACACAAGATCAAATTGAGGAAGGTGAAACTATTTGTCAATAATCAAGATGCATATACTTTACATAAACCAGTCAAGCATAAGTTCAAGAGATTGAAAGTCAGAGTCAATTTCATCAATGAAATGTTTGATGTGGATCTAACGGATCTCTCACGATTTAGCAAACACAATGATGGTATAAGATATTTGCTGGTAGCTATTGATATCTTAAGCAGATATGCTTTTGTTCTACCTTTAACCAATAAAAAACCTGAAACAGTGTTGAAAGCCTTCAAGGAAATACTGAATACTAGACAACCTAAGAAGGTACGTACAGATGATGGATCAGAATTCAAAGCAGAGTTTCGCTCATTCTTAAAAAGGAAAAAACATAACTCATATCATTGCACACAATGAAAACATTAAAAGTAATTATGTGGAACGTTTTAACAGGACATTGAAATCTTTGATCACCCGGTACATGACTCACAACAACACCAAACACTACCTAGATGTTCTACCTAAACTAGTACACAACTACAATCATACATTACATTCCTCTCTACCTGGTGTATCTCCAGCTCAAGTCAGTAAAGCTAATGAACTGAAAGTTTGGGAACATGTATATGTCAAACCTTACATGAACCAACTGAAAAGTCTCCACAAAAGGAAGAAATTCAAATATAAAGTAGGTGACATTGTTCGCATTCCATATCTGAAGAGTGCATTCAGCAAGGAACTTGATTTGAAGTGGACACAGGAATTGTTTAAAGTAGCTCACCGTTACAAGAGACAGGAAATTCCTCTCTACAAAATCCAAGATTTTCATGATGAAATGATCAAAGGCACATTTTACACTAATGAACTGCAGAAGGTTGATAAAGCAGAAGATATTGAGTGGCAGGTGGAAAAGGTTTTAAAAAAGAAGCGGATGAATGGAAAGACATTTTTTGGTTCACTGGCTAGGTTGGCCTAGTTCCTTCGATTCTTATGTGGAAGAAAGTCAACTGAAAGTCTTGTAATGGAGAAATATGTGTTTCTGAAGTCTTCAGACTCTAAAAGTAAATATTTTAAAGAAAACTCTCCTTATCATTTTCGAGTGAAACTGAATCAAAGATTAGTGTTTGATGGTTTTTGGGTTGTTTCTCTCACTGAACTGAGTTTTGGAAAGACTGATCTCACACACATGAACAACCCTTATGTAGATGTGCTGTGTAACTTATGCGACAGTTCATTAGTAGGCGATACTCAAGCTCCTTTGTTGAGACAAATTGATTTGAGAGAGGGACCTAATTTCAAATTTGCCAATGAATACAATATTCATGTCATGGTTAAAGAATCTCCAGACATTGAAGTATGTATAAAAGCAAGTGATGGAACACCTCTCTCATTCTTAAAAGAGGAGACACACCTCACACTTCACCTTCAACGTTACCCCTTTACCAACTGATATGGAGTCTTTACCACTTTATGTCCCTGATTATAACAAATGGCAGAATTACTTTAAAACACACATGACAAACAGTTCCCCTCTTGTAAATGGAAAAATTCAACCTAAAATCATTACATCGCACTCACCAGACTCATCAAAAGTCAAGACTAATGTCAAACTGCAGATGACTTCTGAACCTCAAAGTGTGGTGGAAAGAGCAGATGCCAAAGAGAAGCGTCACAAGTCCTTAAAAAGAGCTGCAGGAGAACAAGTGGTCACAACCAAGAAGATACGTCGCACATGTACCATCCCTTCAAAGACAGCTCATGTGCTGAAGTGCAGTCCTGTGAAAGAAAACGATATCTTCAGTTAACATTATGGCATTGCTGACAAGTAAAAGTTTACAGGAAGTAGTTCCGGACTCTTTGAGCTTATTTACCCTGCCACCCTTTCAGACATGTATTCAACAACATTACTATGAAAATGTTCGTCCACTTAGTCAAATCAATGATTCGGCACCTTTGGAATTCCATGTTTCCAATTCAGGTAGTGATTACATTGATTTGAAGAGAACAAGACTACATGTGAAACTGAAGGTTACTCATGTAGATGGAACACCATTAGCAAAAGATGAACATTGTTCCTGTGTGAACCTGTTCCTTCAATCCATCTTCAGTTCACTGTCAGTTTATTTCAATGGACAATTGGTTTCTTCCACAAACAACCATTATGCTTACAAGAGCATGATGAAAGCATTGCTGAAGTATGGAACTGATGCGAAATCAACTCAACTGTGCTCACAGTTGTTTTATAAAGATGAAGGAGATGATAATGATGATATTGAATCCACTGATCCAGTCACAGGCTCTAACAGTGGGTTGTCAACACGAGCAAACTTTATCGCATTGAGCAAAGAAATGACCATGTCTGGTAATCTTTTTGAAGATGTGTTTGACATGAACAGACACATGATTAATGGTGTAGACCTGAGTTTGAAATTCTTCAGATCATCTCCTGACTTCTGTCTGATGAGTGGGGTTGCTGATAAAGAGTACAGTATTAAACTGTTGGATGTTTATCTCAAAATTTGCAGATTGAAAGTCAACCCTGCACTCATCCTGGCTCACAACACCTTGTTTGAAAACAACTCTAATGCTCTCTATCCTTTCATTAAGTCTGAGGTGAAGGTCACCAGCATTCCGGTCTCACAGTTAACTCATACCATAGACAATATCTCAAACCCTATTGCTAACCAGTATACCATTGGGTTTGTAGACAGTGACAGTTTCAATGGGAAGTATACTAAGAATCCTTTTAACTTTCAATCTAGCATGATTAAAACTGTTAACCTGTATGTCAATGGAGTAAGTGTCCCTGGAAGAGCTGCTCCCTCAGATGATGCAGACACCTATCTCAACCTATTTGATAACTTCAAATATTGGAGTCAAGACAAAGGAAACTTCATTTCAAGAAAGAACTTCTTGCTTGGAAGTGCTCTGTTTGTTTATCATCTTGATGAAATAGGTACTGACTATCTTAATCTTGTCAAATCAGGAAATGTTAGACTAGAAATAGAATTTAAATCTGCTCTTACAAAGACATTGAGCTGTATCATCATGAGTGAAAGAAACTCTATTATAGAAGTGGATAGAGCCAGAAATGTTTACATCAAGTAAAGAAGATGAAAGCAACTGAACTGTCATGTGCACTACAATGTGACCCTGTTTTACACAATCATGTTTTGGGTGTGTTTGCCAAAGACACCCTACCTATACTGTCAGTTTCTATGATAAGGAAAGGAGTTGGACTTATTGTAAATACTGACTTTACAAGCAAGAAAGGTCGACACTGGATTGCTATCTATCTTAAAGGAAATAAAGTAGAACTGTTTGATAGTTTAGCTGAACCTGTAGATGATGTATTTCATAGTTATCTAAAGTCTTATGTTCATTCCTACACCTACAGTAGCATACGTTTACAATCAGTAGATTCAAATGTATGTGGAATGTATTGTTTGTATTATCTGCTATGTAAATTCAGTGCCAACTGGACTTTTCATCATTTCTATCATCAGTTTGAGGTTTTAACTCACTAGTACAATACACAGGCAAAGTGTGCAACTCACCATGGAAGAATGTCTGTTACCCTTTCATACACCTACTACAATTTCTGTAGCTGGAGGATCCTCTAGTGGTAAAAGTGTTTGGACTGCTCGTCTTATAAAACAAGCAGATACCATGTTTGATCCACCACCTCACTTGATTATTTACTGTTATGTTGTGTGGCAAGACATTTATTCAGAGCTTGAAAAAAGTGTTTCCAATATTAGATTTCAAGATCACTTGCCTACTGAAGAGGAACTGAAAGCTTATTCTCATGAATCAGACAAACAATGTTTACTTGTCCTGGATGATTACATGCAACAAATTTGTAAAAGTCCTTTGATTTTAGATCTGTATACCACACTATCACATCATTTAGGGATTACAGTGATCAACATTATGCAAAGTGTCTACCCTAAAGGCGAATATGCAAGAACAATGTCACTGAACACACATTACTTTGTCTTGTTGTCCAATCCACGTTCAGCACATGAATACAAGATTTTAGCATCGCAAGTATTTCCAGGTCAAGCTAAGTATTTTGCTGAATCGTTTCAAGATGCAGTAGGAGGAAAGAAATATGGTTATCTTGTCTTAGATGTGTCACCTTATGCTGATGAACAGTATGGACGTTTAAGGACCAACATATTTACTGATGATGGAATGTGTACAGTCTACCTACCACAGAAATAACTTAGCATGATTTAAATATGCACATAGATGCATTTGATACACCATTTCATTTACAACCACTGAACTGAACTGAACAGAACTATGGATACATGTGGGCCATTTGAATGTTTTCCTCATGCAGAAGCAGATTGTGTTGGTTTGACACATAATTCTCCTTATGGAGAAAAGTTTAATGATAGATTGACTTCATTCAAGACATGGCCAATTCAGATCAAACAATCGCCTAAAGCCATGGCTGAAGCTGGATTTATTTACACTGGACAATATGATAAAGTCTACTGCTTCAAGTGTAAACTTTATGCATCACAGTGGCTATCAGAAGATGACCCAATGGCTGAACATTTCAGACTGTCTCCTCATTGTAACTATATCAACATGATAGCAGCTCCGAAACATACAACTGTGAATAAATGCAAAATCATCATGTTTTTGCAACAACTATCAACCTTATATAACAGTCAATTCACTTCACTTCACTCATTCTACTACAGCCACCTCTCCTTCAGCAAACAAAATGTATGCAGTGAAAGAAAGGAACTGTGCCATCAACATTATTGAAAAACACAGAAAGAATGGTACAACATTGAAAGAAACAGCTTCTCGAATGTTGTTTACAGTGTCAGTGTGGGGAGACGATTATGCTGCTTTACAAATAGAACATCACTATGACTCTTGGACTGAAGTCATTAAAGACTTGTTGTGGAATAACAGACTGTGTCCCAACATATTGGCTGAAGATATATGGATAGATGGAAGGGTAGGATATGAATGTTTCAGTACTGAAAATGACAGAGCGGTAGCTAATAATATATTTCAAAAGGCTATGTCTTTACAAGATTACGAAGTCGCAAAACACACTAGCTCTGTGTGTGTTAAGGGTGAAGATTTGCTGGAAAGTTGGCAAAGTGACCCACCGCATGATTGTAACCAGTGCAAAGAAGATTTTTGTGTGGGGATAAATAACAATAACTAAACATGTGTTTCTTCATTTGAAAGCGGAATAGCCACCCTACTACACCATCATCATGAGTGGATTCATAAAAAACCATGTAAGTTTCTTAACAGTGTTAGCAGATGCTAATCCTATACAGAGAAAGGCTATGCTGTCTCATGCTTCATCAGATCAATTCCTATCAATTATTACACTTGTGTATAATATTCTTATGGGTAACATAGAGGTGTCAGAAGAAGATAAAACTTGGTTGTCTCGTCGCAAAAAGACCATTCGCATGCTAGCCAACAAGGGTGTCAGTAGACACAGAAAACGTGAGCTCCTCATCTTACACCATTCAGTTCTTCCTATTTGCATAAGGAGTTATCTAACCTATCTAACCACTATACAAGATGTCTAAGCCAATGATTCTTTTGACAAGAGACAATTACCAGAGATTCATTACAAAACAAGAAGAAGAGAAAGCTCATCAGACAGCTCAACAGACACAACAGACAGCTCAGCCTCAGAAAGTGAGTGAACCACATAATGATGACACTTCACAACAGGTTCACAACATGGATCAACCAGTATGCAGCAAGAAACCAGAACACCTGTTTCAAGTTCCTGTACGATTAATAAAAGATATTACTTCTACCAAGACTATTGGGAAATTGATGTCAATGTGGCTCTTAGTGAAAAAGAGCATAGAAAATGGACAACTAGATGTAGATTCAAATTTACAACTTGTTTTGTCAAATGGAGATGTTGTGAAAAATTCAAACATTGTAGATATGATTCGTTTTTTTATTCTGTCACCACGAGGTAAACACTCACCTGTAGCCTATAAACGGTTTCTTAAACTCTTAAAACGTTTACATGTACCCAATCGTCTGATCACTAAAATACATAAGAAAAAGAAAACAGAGACTGTTAAAAATTCTTTATACATGAAAAGAAAAGCATCATAAGGTGTGCCTGGGATGAACAAATCCAAAACATTGGAATTGTATTACTGAAATCATATTGATTGTTATGGTATGTACAACAAGGAATAAAAGATGGAACTTTATTATGAGTTCTTTGTGTTTGAGGATCAAATGTTCTTCACATCTCTTTTGATATTGCACACAACATCTAATGACTGCTGCTAGCAATTAGCACTGTTTGCTACACAAACACATAGTTGTCAGTTCTTATGGTATATACTGTGTCATGTGCACAGTTTCTTATTCTTCCATACAGCATTCCTTACTGAACAGCACGTATGATAAACCTCTGGTAGGTGTATATAAGTTTGATGTGAATGTTTTCCCCATCTCTTTAGATTACACACAAATGTCAACTGCTAGCAATTAGCACTGTTTGTAACACAAACATAATTGTCACAGTAAATAGTCTTTGGTGATCTTCTCGATGAGCATCAACCAGGAAAAGTCCTTGACAAATGTTGCATTATTCTATATGTATCCTGAGTGTCTGCCATCCTGTTGAAGAAAAATAAAACTGCAATTAACATCAATGATCCCCAAATCAAATTATCTTACAAGTTTAATAAGTATGATTAATATTAACCATAAAAAAAAAGGAATGATAGATACACTTAGCAGGATAAGATATGTGTTAAAAAGCATATACCTGACTAAAGACTTCAGTTTTCTTTCTTTCCTCTGGACTCAATCTGATGGTGAATAACCATAAGGTACACTGTGAATACCATCATCCAAAATAAAGCGTTTGTTGTCTATGGATGTCAGAGCCACTTTGCTTTCCTTATTTGTGTACAAGGTATTATTGAAAGATCTAATCAGGTGGAAGGAACAGGTGACAGCTCTGTTGTCAAATAGACACTCTTTAAACATCTGATGTCTGAGAAATTTCTTGATAACACATTTTTTAATACCTTTAGCGATTTTCTTTTCAATAATTTCTTTATTTGTTTTCATAAAAAAAGAATACATCTTTGATTTTAACCCACAAAACTCAAAGATAATGTTTCCACCTGCTTCATCCTTCATCTTACCTGTGACTTTTCTGTTTTTGTCAGAATACAACCTCTTGTAGTCATCAGGCATATAATTGGAAGTGTCAAACAAATGGAGATTTTGCTTCATGAAAACATAAGGATCAAGGATATGTTCATGTGGAGCTGCATGTACTTGCATGAAAAGACTGTCTGTGTCTGTCATGAGCAAATCCAAATGTTCATGTCCATACTGTTTCTGCATGACATTGTAGTAAAAGTCATAAATTTCATATTTGGCCAGATCCAAAATGGTGAAACCAACAGCAATGGGTTGATCTAAAACAACTTTTGTGTTTTCCATTTCCACTGCAACCACCTCGTCTGAATAAATTTTGACCTGTTTGAAGTTAGTTTTGGCCGTTAGTTTTTGAAGTTTAGATCTTTGTGTTATCACTTGCACCGATTTGTGCTTGCGTTTATTCATGCAGAAGCGGCCAAAAACACAGTTGTTCATTAATTTGTAACGGTCTTTGTCACAATCATCTTTGGCATTTTTACGATGACTCAGGTTTCGTTCAACATAGGGTTTCAACCATGGGCCCTGGCTAAACTTAAGCACTCTATGTATGTGACCCAAAACCAAACCATGTTTCAAATACAGCTGTAAAGTTTTGAAATGAACGACATAATGGTTGCGGTCTTTCAAGGTACAAAAAAGTTTTCTACCTGAAGATTGCTTTGGAAGTTTTTCGATGGGACATTTGTTAAAATGAGCAAGAAGATTTTTCAGTGTGGGTGATAACTCTTCAAAAGGGATATCATCATGGGTGGGAGCCATAGGGAAAGCAGCATGCGCATTATGTAAATGATTAGGGTATTTCAAATCAACTTCTAAGATGTAACCATGGTCTCCTTTTGTGTCTATGTTTATCCAGTCTATGCTATTGAACTCAGCAGGTTCAAGGAAATGATAATTTTCTATAGGAAGAGGTTGTAACATTACAGTGGCATACAATGAATTCACATCAAAATAGAGAAGTGTGGAAGTGTCTTTCTCAGGAGCAAAATTATCCATGTGTTCATTGTTGCCTTCTGCATACTTTTTACCAATGACACTTACTCCACCACGAATAGAATTTTCAATGAAATTATAAGTGTCTACATCTGTAAATAAGTCCAATTTTGCTCCTGTGATTTTCATAGCAGCATCTAAACAGAAACCTGGCATGGAATAGTAATGGCAAATGTCTAGTCCATAGTCAGTTAAACAACCAGTTCTGAAGGTTTCAATAATATCAGTTAGTAACAAGACATCTACTGTCACATACAATCTCATGAAATCTGACATAGACTGACATACAAATGTATACCACAACTGTTGAGCGAATGCATAGTCATCATCGCTAATGTCCTGATCAGTCAATGAACTGTGAAAAGCTTCTTTTGGTGGTAATTTCTTCTCCTGCAATTTCTGCCATGAATCCATGTATTCATATGGAAATGGAAGTTTTCGCGTTAATAAGTCTATATGTTGTGGATATTCTTCTTTCAGATTAATGAAAGAATCAAGTCCTTTATTTAACTGATTTTGTGTCAGTGCATCCAAAGAACTTTGTAAAAATTTGTAGGAATCCAAGAAGACCAACTTATTGTCAACAGTAAACGATAGAAATTGTTCTGTGGTATGAGGTATGACAGAAATCTCTCGATCACCAAAATTGTGTGCTACTTCGAACAAAAGATGTGCGTCATAATGTTCCAAATTATGAAACATCACGATTACCTTTTTTCTTAACTGAAAGTTAAGATTGCATTTCTTATGCAAGACTTGTCTAAATTTACCAGACAAGTGGTCATGATCTAATACTCTATCTGATCCAAACAGCTGTTTACATAAACCGCAGTGAGTTGAATTTGCAATAGTTATTTTATCTTCATTGGTAAGCTGCATTGGTTTAACTGAAGCAAACAAGTTCATAATCTCATCATATTCTTTTAATATATTTTCAATGAAATGTTCTGCAGCATTTTCCCCCACATAAGTTTGAATAGGTTTGGAGTATTGTTCATCAGTACACACCACCTTGTAAGCATAAGCACAGGGTACATGACGGTTCACGCGTGAAGTATTGTTTCTCTCTGCTACTAATAAACTTTCAAAATCAGCTACAATAAAAAATTTAGCCCTCTCAGTCTTGCTTTGTGATCTTAACCCAAACTGATACACTGCTTCTTCTGGTTTAGGTAAAACCACTCTTTGAGCCTTTTTGTAACAGTAGGCTTTATGAGCCTCTAGCCTATCAGTAGTATAGGGAATGACAGTTCTAAAACACTTTCAAGAAAAGTCTCTACAAAGCCTTATTTAGTAAATAAGGCTTTGGTTGGGTCCTTAGCTCTTGCTACTATTACCCCTACTACTTAACGTGTGTTGGAGGTAACACTGTGCCGTACGGTACGATCAATAATTCTTCTCTTACAAACCCCCTACCCGGCCCACCCCTCAAGTAGTACAAGTTAGGTTCGTCGGCTTTCATATCCACTTTATCTATGTTGTAAGTTTTGACTGACCATATAGGATCGGTGGCCCGCTTACGGCTATCACCCTCGTGTTCCCCCGGTTGGTATAGATACCTCACTAGGGCCCTATCTGGTATCTGTTTCTCCTTCCCACGCAATGGAGCGGCCGACTCTGCAACTATTGATTTTAGTTTGATAGCGTCTGCCGGTTTCTTACCGGTGAGACGGGTGACTTCATGATTGATTGCCGACACCACCTTGGGTAACCTCGTGACCCATTCAGTCGATCGTTTTCCAGGGGTGGCCATCTCCCTAGCATACTGATGACCGAACAAGCGCTCAGCCAAAGTCCTATTAAATCTCTCAACTATGGCTTGGCTGCGATGGGCTCCGGCCGTGCCACGCCTGACCTTTGTATCGTGTTTGGCTAGCAGTTGTGACACGGCACCCATGAACTCCCGTCCGGGGTCAACTTGCAGCTCTGTTGGCCACGTCAGCGGACTGCGTTTGTATATGCGTTCGAATCCTCTGGCTACCTGGGCCGAATCTTTCGTGGTCAAGGGTTCGGCTTCCTTGTAACGACTGGCTACGTCCACTACGGTTAAGGCATACTTGTACCTCTTGTCGTGGGGTAGGAACAGTAGGTCTGCCTGGTGAACGCTATTAGGTATGTTAATACCGAACCTCCTTCTAGGCACGTAGCGTGGTGCCGGCAAATAGATCTGCCACAGGGCTTGTTTTTCAAGCCACGCTTTGGCTTCCTCCGGGGGTACTCGCGCTATTTTAGCTAGCTTATCTACTGCGCTAGCTCCTTTCCAGTACCCACGCGGGCTGTAGTAAATAGCCTCAAATTTTTTCATGTCCATACGCGTATGTGTTTATCCCATCAATAGCTATCCAACGTTTCGTGTCCATAGGCGACAGGGACGTCTTGTTTATAGTCAGTCCGTATATCTTATGTCCATCACTTCTAAGTGTGTTCATTTTATGTCTAAAGGTACGGGTCTTGAACAGGGCTTCCTTGAATCTGGCGTGTTTGATGTGTTGTTTCACCACATACTTCTTAACCCCCTTAGCCTTCCGGATCTCACTATTGTCGGCTTTCAGTATGGAGTACATCTTAGGTCTCAAACCTATGTACTCGGCTATGGGCGTGCCAGCACACTCGTCCTTCATCTTACCTAGGACCTTTTTATTTACCGTACTGTGTATGGCATGGGTCTTAGGGTAGTCGCTGGTGTCGTATAAATCGAGGTGTTTTTTCATGTCCTTGTACACGTCCTCGGTTCGAATCTCCATCAGCAGGGAATCCGTGTCAGTGTACAGCACTTCACACCTGTCACCGTACTGTTTCTTGAGCTCGTTGTAGTAAAAATCGTACATCAGGTGTTTGGATAAATCGAGGATGCTCATCCCCACGTAAACAGGCCGGTTGAATTTTATGTGGCTTTTCTTCATGTGTAGGGCAACCAGGTTGTCTGTGAATATCTTACTACGGTTGAATGCCGGACTGGCTATCAATATTAATCTCCTGAGCTTGTCTTCCTCACTCGACCGAACCAGCTTCACGGTCACGCGTTTCCTCAGGTTCTCCATAGTCTTACCAAACACCGAGTTGTTCATGAGCTTGTAGAGATTTTTCTCAAAATCACTGGTGGCTTTTTTTCGTAGGTCTGTGTTCATTCTGATGTAGGGCTCCATCCATGGGCTCTGGTCGAACATGAGCACCCTGTGTATTTTGGTCAGCCTCATACCCAACGACAGGTACAGCTGTAGGTTGCGATAGTGAACGATGTACTTGGTCTTATTCATTAAGTTAGGCACGAGTTTTTCAACGTCTGTCACACGCCCACCTGGCAAGTTCTGTTGGTACTCAGACATCCAGTCTGGGTTAACCCTCATACGTTCGGGGGCCAGGGGGTAGCTGTTGTGTGATGTGTGTAATTCCTTGGTATACTCTAAGTCAACCTCGAGGATATACCCTTTGTTCGAATCTGGTGCAACCCCCATAACATCAACGTGGGGTACCCATTCGAATCCCCCTGTAGGTAGATACTGGCTCATGGCCCAGCCGTACAGGTTGTTTGCGTCGAGGTAGAGAATGTGATTGGTTGGCTTGTTAGGATCGTAACCTTTCACGTATTGATTATTTGCTTTCGCGTATCGTTTGGATGCCATGGAAATCCCACCTCGCAAACCTTTCTCAATGAATAGGTGCATGTCGTAATCTGTGAGCAATTCCAAATTAACTCCGGTCTTTTTAAGCAAGGCGTCCCACGACAGACCTGGGCTGGTGTAATACCATGCGGGGTCGAGTTTATACTGCTTTAAACACGTCCGCCTAAACGTCTCAAACACGTCGGCTAACAGCAGTACATCTGTCCTCAAGTACAGGTCGTGATAATCACCCAGGTTCTTACAACCCAGTTTATTCCATACGTTAGTCGCGTGCGAGTAATCATCTCGTGAGACGGACGCCTCATTCAGCTTGCTATAAAAGCAGTCAATAGGGGGTAGTCTGGTCTCGGTGAACTTGACCCAACTATCCATGTACTCATAGGGGTACACACCCTTCCTCATAAGCAGGGGTCTAGTCTCGGCGTCTGTGTATCGATCGGTGATAGGGAAGGTATTGTTGGCCTTGACCAGACTGTCGAGTGACGACAGGAGGAACTGAAACGAGTCAATGAACCTAAGTCCGTTTAAACTGAAGGAGATGTATCTCTCCATGTTGTTGGGGATGCACGTTATATTACCATCGATTTTCGCGATGGCCTGCATGATCAAGTGTGAGTCGTACCCTCTCAAGTTGTGAAATACAACGGGGATGTTTATTGTCTTAGGGTTGATTTTAAGCTTGAGGTTGCACGCGTTGTGAGCGGCGCCTCTATACTTACCAGTTATGTGACAGTGATCTCTCACCGAATCACCGTTAAGTGGTGAGTCACACACGTGACAGTTAGTGCTACTAGCGTGGGCTAGCCTGTCGACTCGGGTCAGACGCATGGGAGCGATTTTATACAATGTATTCCTAATAATTTTTTCTTCCTCCTGCAAACACTTTAGAAACCTTTCAGCCGCGTCAGGGCCCCTATACACTACCGGAGCTTTCGTTTCCCCGTCACAACGGACAACAATGTATCCAAACGAACAGGCTTTATGCTCTTGTGTTTTGTGGGTGCGCACGAACTGTAGGTCAATAGCTCTATTCTGTCGTAATAATTCTACAAGCTGTGGTTTTCTCATACGGGAATACCCGCCTAAACCCAAATCGTGTGCCTCAGTTTTCAGTTGTTTTACAGTGGGACGTGCTACGGGGGCATGTGATAACAATGCGGTTAACCCGGCTCTCCCCAGGTTTGAATAACCCGTGTATCCAAGCTGTTTTGCTTGAGCTTTTAATTGTTTTACCGTAGGAGGGGCTTCTAAACCTAGTAATCTCAACAATGCTGACTTCCGCATTCGAGAATACCCGATCACACCTCTCTGTTTTGCGACCCTCTTCAGCTCGCGTACAGTAGACATCGTGTTTACACCTAAGAGAACCAATGTCTAATTGGTTCACAGTAAGGGGAGGTAACCCTTTCACGCACTGGAGTCTATCTTGAGCAGTCGCCTACGTTCTTTTATGTAGCCTTTTTTATTCTCGTAGATGAGTTGATGTCTGACTACGTTCGCTCCGTGAGCTTTACATAGACAGTAGTGTCCTTTAACCCCGATACCACACACAGAACACGTGTAGTTAGGACTTCCCATATGGAAACAACAGAACCCCTGATTCCTGCATTTCCTACCACAGGCCTCGGTCTTCCCCATAAGTATGTATTCGCATCGGTATGGAGCGGGTCTCATGTTTACTTACTCATATAGGTATTTTAATTTAATTGCTTCGCAACCAACGCAGTAGCTGCTATACCCAACACTATGAAGCCCAGTTCACGATTCATTTGTCCCTTGGATGGTGTGTAGTACTGAGCGAGTGTGGGTTTATTGAGCGGTTCCAATTGTTTACCAGTTAGTAGATAGTATCCTTTCATTGCTTCATCGACATCGTAGAATGTTTGAACGGCATGGTTTTCACGCTTGAGTTGTTCGTTAATAAAATCGATCCTCTGGAGGCGTTTTTTAGCGTAATCAGCCTGTGCTCTTTGTAATTTCTCAGTAGCGAGATCGTGTCGCTTCCTTTCTTCCTGTATTTCAGCCGCGTGATCATCTCGTAGTTTCGAGAAGAGGAAATTACTCCCGGAAAATGCCAGGGCATTCACTAACGCCCCACCGACCATCATAGCTATCGTGGCCATCCTTATATTTATTTCATTATATTATCAGGTATTATTCCTTGTTTTACTAGGATGTCTTTTGTGGCCATCGCCATACCAAGGTTCATTATAAGCATACCCATATCCTGCAGGTTGAAATCTAGCTTGATAGTTGGTTGTTTAAGCACCATTTTAGTCAACCGAGCGTACCCTACGGCTAGACTGGCGACCACTGTGGCGTGGTATGCGTCGTTGACGAACGTTTTCCCCTCAGACATTATGTATATGATATAAAATATTAAAATTATAACATGATATGCGGGTCTACCGTGGGGGTGGGGGGCTCAATGTTGGGTGGGGGCTCACTGTGGGAGGGTACCCCCACGTATAACCACGAGATAGCCAGGGCAGCAGTTACACCTACAGCCAACAACAGTCGGGGGTTGGTCACTTTATGTTGGTTACACCACCGCTTTTTACCGGCAGCTACTCTCTTAGGATTCTTCTGTCTGGTTACTGTTGGGGGTACCCCCACTGGGGTCACTGGTTCCTGTGAAGGGGTCTCCTCCACTGTTGGGGGTACCTCCACTGGTTCCTGTGCAGCATCCATCTATACTATTATTATTATTCTTTCTCTCAAATTGACAATGTTTTGCCGTGATAATCGCCGCCGTCACTGGAGCCAACAACATACCATATTTGTGGTACAGCCCGCAGCTGATAGAGCTCATGGCGTGTTCGATAAAAGGGTCTTTCTCGAGGTCCTCCCACAGGTAAAGTCGGCGCTCTGGTGGAATGGGAAGGAAGTGTGATACAATACCGGTGTATATCTGGGTCATAGCCGATCCTATTGTTTTTGTCATTTCTGCTCCGAGTCGGGACTCGTATCTAGCGTACAGCTTATCGATTTCTTCGGTTGATATTTTGTGAATTTTATCCGGGGTGTAGTCTCCAAAGTAATGTTTGGCTTTGCCGCCAACAGCCAACGCCACCAGTTTCTCTCGCTTGGGGGAATCCCCCACAGTGGGGGAGACCCCCAACTGTTCGAGCAATTCCTCACACTCCATCTTATAATATAACAAGTAAGATTTAGTTTTAACTATATAATACCCGATACAGACAAAACACAGAGAAATGAAGGTTAAGTTGCACACGACAAATACTTCAAATATCATAGCTATATGCTTAGCTTTGCTTAGCTTTGCTTAGCTTTGCTTAGCTTTGCTTAGCATACTATATATGCTACTGGTTGGTCGGTTTTTAGAACGAGCTTAGCGTGTTTAGTTTCAGCGAGCTGTTTCTTCACCCGTTCCCGTTCTAATTTGCTCATCACATCGTTCTCTCTCAAACACTCCTCGAACGAATCCCTGTCCTTGCAGTGAAATAAGGCCACCCATCGCGTCTGCTCCCTGAGGTCTTTCAACACCGAGTTGAACTTCTGCGTTAGCACCCAGACGCTGTGATTTGCATGCCGGCAGGAGAAGGCCAGGTACGATAGCATGTCTCTTTTTTTTGTTATCTCGCGATTAGCGCTGCAGTCGTCCAGTATAAACAGCGTCGGTTCTCCTTTAAATTTCTCGTGAAGAGCTTTCAACCAGTCCTGCAGGCATGTTCCAGGGTCGATTTTGTGTACGTCCGGGTCCGTCATCACCCAAGGTCGCGCGTACGTTTTATTCATGCTCAGAGTAGGGCACATGATAACGATGTTATCGAACACATCCTTGTAGTAACCCTCCAACATATCCAACACGAAAACGGTCTTCCTACAGCCAGTCTGCCCGCACACTATGGCGCAGTGTGGGTCAGTGGGCAGTTGTGGGTACCCCTGGGGGTCTCCCCCACTAGTAGATGGCTTGCACGAATCTCCCATTGTCTATATTAAGTTGCGCGTCCATAATAACGTACAGATATAATTTCAACTTACCAGCGGTTTGAGCCTTCTTAGTAATCTGGATGGTTATCCCTTCGCTGCCGTTATCTATACGGCGCCCGCTACCGTGCAGTTTATCATCATCCGTGGATCGCATGTCCAACCATAGGGCGTACTTGGTGGTCAGGTATTCACCGATCTGCACGGAGCCGAGGTCCAGGTCCTTTGTTATATAATGTGGGGCTCCCCCCACTGTCCCTGGTAGCTTTTTTATCTCATCCCACTGCTGGTGTGGTCTCATACCATGACTGAACAGCTGGTTGGGCACGCCCTCGATGGTCACTTCCACCTTTTCAATCTCGGGGTTGAAAAACTTCTCGCTGTCCCTCCGGAATGGATCGTAATCCTCCACGGGGACGACCAGGATACCTTTCATCGATCGTGCCGGCACGTTCAGGTTGATATTCCACACAGTGTCGCTCTTATCTCGCACGACTGATCTATGTCTCAGTACGCGATCGTACAGGATAGCCATCTTCCCAGAGTACTGGTTTCGAACCTGCCTGGCCAGCTCCGGGCTAGTGACCATGTCGAACTCCAGAGAGATGTTGTCTATGGTATAACTGGCCTCATCACCGTTCGGCGTACGCACTACTTTGCTATAGTCGTTAAACGTGAGCTCGTATTCAAGCCTATCACCCAGCGCGGCCTGGTAAAACGGCGCGTGTCCCGTGAGCAACTCGAAGTCGAGCGGCACGCAGAATCGATTCCCGTATGCTCGAGCGATGGCCTTTTCACCGTCCGATAGCTTGTCTTGCTGGTCTGGCGTGAAGACATACCCTATGCGCGCCCGGGTTGATTTGCTGATACCCTGGTACACATCATTGACTCGTTCTCTCTCGCTTTTCCAGAGATCCCTGTAGCAGTGAAACACGTCGCTGTCGTCGATGCTCAGCACCTCGTTACCGCTGATCTTGACGGTCGTTTTCTTGATGATAGCTCGACCCACGTTCCGCACTAGCTCGCGTTTGTCGTTGTCGGAGGTCAACGTGATATTGAACGCCAGTCGAACAGTGCCTGGTACAATGAGGTCATTCTCACCAAGGTTTGGAAATCTAACCAGCAGAGTTTGATTCTGGTCTATCTTGCTGGGATTGTTGGTGATGGTCACCGACTGACGCACGGCTCTTGCGCCTAATGGCTCTCTCAATCTTCTGAAAGGATCTAATTTTCTGCCGTACATTGTTATATATAAATAAAATATATTTAAATACTAATGGATGAAGACATAGATATGACGGAGATGCCGGGCGCTAGTGCCCAGGCATCTGATGAGCAGGAGACCTCATTTACTAGTTCACCATTGAACCAAGAACTTTTAGCAACAACGGTAGATGATTATTACGAAAGTTTAAGAAGTGATAAATACTACGTTGATCCACAGGGCCGATACCTTAATAATTTTTTTATTGATACAAAGGGTGTTCTACGCCTTAAGTCTAACCCAGAGGTTGACCTCTTTAACAAGCGCAATAAAAAAACACTGGCCTTGTCAACTCTAGCCAGCCGCCATGGTGTCGAATTTATCCGTGAACATCTAAACATGAATGATTACGTTGGTGCAATACCTAAGGCCGTTGTTGAAGATCTGCAAGCTACCAGATCCCACCTCACCACTAGAGATGAAATGACACCACAGCGTGCTACAGAAGCCTCGGACAGCATAGAAAAACTGTTGAGCACCTACTGGGACAAACCGTTACCGGGGTTTGACTTTCCGGTAAGGGAACTGCACGGCTTAGACGAAGCCGTGAAACGCGTGCGTGGAGAACTCGTGAACAACATGGGAAAACTGAACGAAATCGACGAGCACATCGCTAAGGAAAAAACCAAACTCAACGAAACTGAAAACGATGATATGAAGCGTCGTATCAATGAACGACTACGTGATTTAGAAGACGAGAGACGTACACGATTGGAAGCCGCTTCCTCGAATCGTGAACAGCTTCGATCCCAGATCAGTCGCATTCGGGAAACAATCGATAGAATACTGAATGAGGATACAACTTTAGCCAACAGGATTCGGATATTGTTCCGGGAGCAAGGGATCACCATCGTCAGCATTCTGACTGCATTGGGTTTCATCATATCAACCCTGGTGGTGTCACTGGTGGGAGGAACCGCTGTGGGGCCTGCCGGCGGCGGGGGAACTCCAAGTGGCGGTGGTGTTAAAGACTGGATAAAAAAACTCGGGGAAGGCCTAGCTAAACTGGCTGGTAAAGCCGCCGAAGCCCTTCCCGGCATCCTGGGTAGCATCGTCTCGTGGTTGTTGAGCGCTCTGTCTAAAACTGCCATGTGGCTCAGTCAAAACCTGTGGGCAGCCATCGTCGCCGTGGCGGGTCTGGTGTACGTAGCGGCTAAGAAATCTTTAACCAAATAAGTCCCAAAGTTACCCCACCAACCACTAGGGCTGTTTTATTATCAATTTGCTGCTGATAGGGGGGTACCCCCACATGTATATGGGGGTGTGTGGGGGGCACATGAACTTTAGACTCCGGGGGTGGCGCCACTATACCCTTTTCACGTGGTGGGATGTGTGGGATATAGGGGGTGTTAATATCGGGGTTGATACCCAACTTTTGGTCCGCCGTGGCTATGACTATTTTGTTGTTATAACCCACCACTTTTTTTTATTCTCAGTTGCATATCACTCGGAGCCATGTACAACCCCACGCCGAACACGTAATTGACTTTCGATCTGGCGTATTCTAATACGTTTTGGTAACGGTCGATGGCCCTCGGGAGATCAACTGGAGAATTGATAGCATCCTCAACGTTGGAAACGAATTGTGTCTGAGCGTCGTAAGCAGTTCCCTTACCGAGGATGTTGGAACGCGTCATCGACTGCGCACCCAACAGCGCCCACACGTACGTTCGAATCGAGTCGTTCAAGCGTATTGTACCAGCACGAGTGAATTCTTTCGATGTTTTTGAGATCATTTTAGTCCAGGCTGTGGCTGCATCAGGATTGGTTTGCTTTATACAGCTGACATGGATCTTTTCATTCGTTGTGGGGCCTGTAAATGTATGACGGTTTGGGTTGTATGAACCATCTTTAGAACCGGCATAATATGTTCCGGACCTGTAGAAGTACACGAGAAATATACCGAGACCATGGTTCACACCAGGAAGGCGAAAGTCTTTATTCGTTGGAATCTCAAACTCCCTACAAACACGTTCATAAGCGCGTCTATCATAGGGGTTATTCGTCATACTCCACGCTTTATCTTGGGGAAGAGGAGCACTTATTTCCTTCAATATTCGTCTCGTTTGATAATAAATATGAAACAAAATAACCGCCTTACTCAGTTCGTCTATACCGTAGTCTGGTGTCACACCCGACCCTGTCGTCGCACACCACACAGCAAAGTTGAGTTGGTTCTGCCAAAACTGCATTGGGTTTTGATTCCAGTTTACCACCGCCTGCGCGTTATTAACGGACACGATATAGTTTTCAAAGATATTAATAAAGGTTGTTTTAAACCCCGTACCATCTGCATTCACCACGATTTTCAAGTGTGCTAAATCCATATTATAATATATAAATTATATATTATAATATGTACATAACACTTCCAGGAATAACGAGCGGTGAGGCCGTTCAGCTGACGCACGCGATCGATAACACGTCAGGTCAACTCGAAGTCGCACTCTGCGATATCACCTACCTACCGCAATGGACTAATATTAATATCTGCAACAATAAGCTGTTCGTCAGTGGAACTTGCAGTCAGATAACTGACGGCTACTACAGCGTGTGCTCTCTAAACGACGAGGTCTTCAAACCCCTGGGAGCCGAACTCAAGATGAACGACTCAAACGGTACAGTGGTGTTAATCAACAACGGAAGAAACCCCTTGAGGCTAGGCCGACCATTAGCGAGGATACTCGGTATGTCTCCTGACGAGATAAAACCAACAACAACCGTCACAGGCACGAAGTTACCCGACCTAGTACCGTACCGAGAGCTGTACATTCATCTCGGTCAGGTGAGCACAACGTACAACATTCAAGGAGGTCACCCTTCCACTATACTGAGAGCAGTGCCGGTGAAAACTGAGAAATACAACGACGGTAGAACCGAGTCGTTTTCACCACGGCAGTATAAGAGATTAATCCAGGGCAACATACATGAGCTGACAATATCGGTGTTAGATATAAATCATAATCCTGTAAATATAGGATACCTCAGCTTAACGCTTCATGTAAAATGACCAGCGCACAAGGGCCCGGAGTGAAAAAATGCGTCAATATCGGGCTCTCCGACCTTGGAGACACGCGCGGTTTCGACGCTCCCGGAGTAGATGGTAAATCGTACGCCTTGCAACTGAAAAACAACATTTACAAACGCGTTGAAATCCCCTCCGGTGGAACCCTAAGTGATATAGTAGATACCACAAGAGCAACAGTCAACACTAAGTACACCCTTGTCAACACCGGTGATAATAATTGGATAATATACCCATCGTTTGGTGGTAAACTGTTCGACTTAGACGATGTTGAGAGCACTACCGTTGCCCGAAACAAACCATATATGCTTGTCTTCACCGAAGATGACAAGTGGGTGTTGTTACCCGATAACGACTGGTTTCTCAATATTAGACTCGTCTCTCCCTTCGTGTTTACTGATAACAAAGACAACCACCTAAACAAAGTCGTGAACAATGGAACCCTGCTCGTGGCTTATGTCCCAACTCAGAGACGTAGCGTAGTCGTCAGCCCAGTCAACACTATAGCAGCCCACATGCTATCAAGTAAACCAGCCATACAAAACGTGACATTGCAGTTGGTGTCTGAATTCGAAGGCGTGGTCACTATACTAGAGGATCTACCGGCAAACTCAACACTGGTCATCAAAGTCTACCTAGGGGAACCATCGGGGAATAATATCGAGATCGTGAAGGGGATCAAACTCGGGTGGGTGAAACGACACCAGTATCAAGTTTGCAACGTTTACGTGCGGGTGGGTGTCGGCTCCAACACCAGTCTGCAGGGGGTCAACGTGATCGTGGAAAACAAGATATCACTAACCAATATCTTCCTGCCTGACAACATACACTTCATGGGTATGAAGTTCACCCCTGAATTATTATCAGAAAACCAGTTGGAAATTATATCGTAATAGTATAATAATGACCAGTCATCATCCCAACACTACACTTAACGACTTAGGAGATACGGAGGGATTCGATCAGCCTGGTGAGGAAGATGAATTATACATCCTGCAATTCAAAGACAACGTGTACAGACGGATGTCGTTATCAGATTTTAAAGAGCCCAAATGGCTGATCAACTTAACACTCACCTCACCTTATATCACATTAAAAGACGAGTGGGGGGCCATCTCTAATATTAGGAATAACGGTATCTGGCCCGGGGATTTCATTTTTGAGGATAAAGCAACATCCTTGATAAGTCTTCGTAAAGGGAAAAATAGGTTAAGTTCTGGAATAAAAAATAAATTAACATTTAACAGTAAGTTTATCCCCCAGTGGGATCTTGATAAAATAATCTCCCCCTACACACTCATCATAGAAGTCTTCTTTTATGAAAACACCTCAAGAGTACACCAATTTTTACCCGGGGTGTCAATACACTGGTTTGACGAACACCAAGACCAATATTGTCGTATTGTTATACAACAGGATACCTCCACGGGTCCTATAAACCGCTTAATAAACCTCAGTGGGGTTTTTATTACAACAGGAAAGTCTATTAGCCTCTCACCTATTACCCTGGGTAATCTAGAACTTGTAGGCTTCAAATTCATTCGTGAACTATTAACTGAAACCCAATTAAAATATCTTTCATAATATATATTATAGGATGGGTCTGTACCCAGTCGTAGAGGAAGTAGCGAAGACGTTGGAAACCGTAGATGGGTTCCGCTTGAGGCAGTTATGTGATGTGAAACGTCAACTAGAACAAGACCGTGACACGCGGAAAGCACTATGTAAGAAGTACAATAGAGCTTTCAATATCGTGGACGGGGCTGACACTACCCTTATGGCAACCAGCATGGGACTAGGGGCGGCAGGCGTTGGGTTGTTAGCTACAATCGTGGCTGCACCTATAGTGCTAGGTATTGAAATAACAGCTGGGGTGGCAGGGTTGGCAGGGTTGGCGCTTAAGTTAGTATCACGCAGACTTAATCGTAAGGCATTGAAACACGACGAGATCAGGGTTCTGGCCGAAGCAAAGCTGAACACAGTGAGTGAGCGTATTTCCACGGCACTCTCTGATAGTAAGATCTCAGAAGAGGAGTTTCGTTCAATCCTCTCTGAACTCAAAAAATATAACGGAATGAAACAAGATATTCGATCCAAGTCTCGTAAGTCTGCTATCAGCGAGGACGAGAAAAAAAAGTACATAGAACAGGGGATACAAAAAGCCCAGCAAGCCTTTATTATGAACACCAAAGAGATCGTAGGCGGTTCACGTTAAACTGTTTCATCGATATAAACGTGACATAGGCCGCCAAAGTGAGGTATCTATACCAGCCGGGGGAACACGAGGGCGATAGCCGTAAGCGAGCCACCGATCCTATATGGTCAGTCAAAACTTACAACATAGATAAAGTGGATATGAAAGCCGACGAACCTAACTTGTACTACTTGAGGGGTGGGCCGGGTAGGGGTTTTGTAAGAGAAGAATTATTGATCGTACCGTACGGCACAGTGTTACCTCCTACCAACACACGGTAAACTGTTTCATAGACACCCAACCTTTTTGTAGTAGGGGTAATAGTAGCAAGATCTAAGGTCCCAACCAAAGCCTTATTTAGTAAATAAGGCTTTGTAGAGACATTTCTTGAAAGTGTTTTAGAACTGTCATTCCCTATACTACTCTATCTGAAGAAGTGAATTGCCACAAACATTTCCTACACAAAAAACACTGGTTTCTATTACCATTTCTGCTTCTGACTAACCCATTTAAATTTTCAATGAGACAGTAATGTGTGTTAGGCTTTTTGTCTACATCCATGGCTTGTTCATTATTTTCTAACCCTAGCACTCCCTCAAAATCATCTGGTTCACTTTCTTGAGTCAATAACAACAAATCCACCTGACAATGTTCTTGTACATTGAACTGATTAGAGATGTACAAGGGATACAAGATATCATCTTCAAAACCATACACATTGATGCTCAAACAATTGAGTTGTTCAAAACGAGGAATTTGTGTTAAAGTCATGGGAAAAGTAAACCCCCCTAAGTTAAGTGTATTCAAATATGGAAGGTAATGACTTTCTCTTTGTGTTGTGGAGCTGGATAAAATTTTGACACAATGGATAAAGGGAAACATAAATCATTGTTTTCATTTTTGATATTTGTAATACATCTAGTATGTTTTGCCAAACTTGCAGGCAATGGTATGTAGCTTCCGCCTTTAAATGGATTAAACTTCACAACAGTGAGTTTCAGCATAACAATAGCAGACACATTTAACCCTGAATGCACTCCTTCATAGTCATCTAAAGTTTGCAACATTTTGTTTACAGCTTCAAGGTATTGATCAATCAAATCTGTGCTTTGTGTGGCTATCTGCATTTCACTTCTGAAATAGGCTTCATGATAATTTGAATTAGCATCCTCATTTGGTTTCTCCATTTTGATATGTAGACATAGTGACCATTTGATTGATCTTTTTTCCTGTATTTCTGATTCAAGAGCTGAAATAACATTAATCTGTTCCCGCACGAGAAATTCTAATGCATCAGTAGCAGTTTTATCATGAAAATCATAGTCTCTGACATCACCATTTAAAGCTTGACTAGTACATGGTTTGGAAGCATCACTGTCAGAAGTAGTAGGTTGAGGAGACTGTGGTGGTTGAAATGTAGCTGTGTTGTCAGTGTCAGAATCAGGTGGAGCTACAGATGCAGTAGCTGTTTTAGTCCTTTTCTTAGCCTTACCTCTACCTATCATATCATGCCCAGTTTCATTCTTGTGCATTCTCAAGGCTTTACTAGTGCGAAAGGAATGTTGACATGTTTGACACTTATGATGACTAGTTTTGTTTGACAAACAGTATGTTATATGGTTTTGGTAGTCTGATTCATTGAGGAAATATTGAAAGCAATGTGGACACTGGCGACAATAGACAACTTTTTGTTTACAGGTCTTGGTATGACGTTTCAAACTGTCTTTTCTGTTGAATTTGTTTTGACAATATTGACAGGTATACAAAGCATCTTCTCGAGCACAATGCTGCTCATGGCGTACTAAATTACGTTTATATTTAAAAGTTTGATTACAGAGTTCACAAGTAAACACTAAACAAGTGCTATGAGTAGACATTTTACCTAAAGGTTATTCACCATTTAAATGTTTATGGTTGTCAATGACCAAGCACCTGTATAAAGAAAAGAAACATGTATTATACTTATTTATAGAATCTTGTGTTACTCCATCATGGTAATAAAAAATAGAAATTTTACATTTAAAGAACAACTGTTTTAAATAAATATTGTGAATGATTCATATTTCAACTAATGATATCATAAAAAAAAAAAAATAAATAAAATAAAAAAAAAATTCAACTTACCTTTCTGCTGGTGATGGTGTGAGTAGAGCCCGAGGATAGCTAAACATGTGACCAAGTGTGTTTGATTGCAATTTGTGAGTGAAGAAAAATGCAAATCTTCAAAGTTAAATACATAAACCCTATCTGCAACCTCTCTGTGTGCTACTGAAACTACTGGTTCGGTTACAAAGTAAAGTGGTAATGATTCATAAAGCTATTATTGTATAGAACTCTGAGAAACTTATTCATCATACATGACTTTGATCTAAGGTTTTGAACAAAATTTGTAAAAGGCAAAGATGACATGGTAAAAAATATTACTTATAATGTGATGAAGTTTTGAACAGGTGTAGATGAAAAGCATTCTTTCAAACTTGTCAGTGTTATTACAGCATGAACTGAATAGATCACATGATATCTTTAATGTACAGGTGTTTGAGATGAAAGAGAAGTAACCAGGTGAAACATACCAGTGACATTGCAGTTTTGGGAATGTAAAGAACAAATCAAGTGTTATATATTGATGATGATGATGATGATGACATTGCAGTTTGTAAAAGCTGTTCTATTGATTACTTTCCTTACAAATATGGATTTCAAAGGATAGGGGTGCGTGGAAAAGGTGCGCACTCTGATGTGTGAAAATGATACGGTTGAGAAATCAGTATAACTACTAGCACCAACTCCTTTCCTGTCATCATTGCTTCCTCTGCATTGAAGATGGCTAACAGCAACCACACCAGCTTCCTGTTCGCTGAAAGACATTACTTGTCTATAAATTCATTCAATGGGGTGATATATACCCATCTCACCAACTGGAATAGTCGGGGGTGAAAAAGAGTATTTCATTCACCTCTGATGTCTTCAAGCAACTTATGGCTTCTGCAACTGAATATGTTGCAAAGGTGGAAGAGTTTGAATTGCACCATCTAGTTGACCTACCAGATGAAGTTCCAGAACCGGACATTGAGCCTGCTGTGTTGACTCAACCGGCTGTGGTGGGAAACTCCAACAGTATCCAACAGCCACAGACTCCGCTCCCACCGGCTGGACATGGAAAACCTGTGATGCCTGCACCAACTCTTCGTCCACCCGGACCGATGAGAGCTGCAACACCAACACCTGTGAATCAACCCCCACCTTACCCCGGAACAGTTCCAGTGACACAGTCGCAGCCTTACTCTGGAAACAGTAGACCTACACCTTATTCCAGAGGTAAGACAAATACGTAAATACTTTGCAACATTACAAAACGCGACGTAACACAGATGAACTATTCAGAGATAGGAGTGATGCAGTTACCGAATGATATGTAGTGATAATTTGTGAAGCTTTAGCGTTACATCATTGAGAAAACATGTGTTCTTCGCAGTGCAAATCTGCAAATATTTCAATTCCTTGTTGTTTAATTATGTAGGTGTTAATTTCTTCACAAGAATACACTGACCGAAAACTGAACAATAACAATGGTTGCACGAACGCTTTTTTTCATTTTGAGATACTTAACACCCAGTTGGTGAAGTCTTACAAAATAACACTAGTTTCCCTACTTCAGTTCAGCTAAAGCTGACATTACCATATGTAAAATACCAAAATATTATTTAGGATTAAAATTCTCCAGCGTTGCATCGTACTCACTTCCTCATTTGAAAGTACCATGCTCTCACACACTGAGCTTACAGTCTGTATGGCTTCTGATTGGTGGATACAAATTCAACTGATTCTGCTATGACGTTAGTTTGTAGTTGTTCATGTGAAGATATGACCCATAGTAAATGTATCAGTGATGATTTATGTTTAATATTTCTAAGTTGTGTTGTGTGCTATGTTTTGTAAATAGTTTCTTTCATACGTTCATGAGAAACTGTTTCCGTACTCCTACATGTGATTGTACGCCAAAACGCAACATGGAGGAGAGGTCAGGTTTTCGTTTTGCCTATGAGTACTTACAGGTTGTGTTGGAGCGAATGTTTCCATCTTACTCATATCACAACGCAGATTTGTATACTAACAATTGCTATTAACTAACAATAAAGCGTATATATTATTATTATATAAAATAATTTATCAGGCCCCCCTAAGTAATTGAAGGAATTACAGCAAATTTGAAGGAATTGCATCTCAAATGTAAACAAACGCAGCCCACTCGCGAAACAATTGCAGCGATATCGGTAGTTTAGCAGTAATAACAGAAACACATCGGCCCTATCGGAAGCAATGTCGGTAATACTGGAAACACGATCGGCCATCTTCGGAGATTTTTCGGTCGCGAGCGGAAACTCACGCAGCAAAACATGGCGTCGTTGGAAGAAGCACCCGTCTCGGTGAGATTTGTTTTTAGTTCCTACGATTACATTTTCATACTTATCCATCTTTGACCACCCGCGTTGAATGCGTTTAGGTATGAGGTGTTGTCGGGGCAATAGCTTATGTTTTTAGGAAAAGATTGTCACTGCAGAAGAGTGTCACAAGTCATGCCACTGGAGATTGTTTACATCTGAACATCGAAGTCGTGCCGATGATTACGAGCATCATGAACGTGCGCCATGAAGAAGTTTATGAGCCATAAGTTTTCTTGCTACGAAGTGCAATTGACAAATTTAAACACATTTTACAAAAAAATGATGTTATATCTGGCGCACGTTCGTAATCATCGGCACGACTTCGATGTTCAGATGTAAACAAACTACAGGGGCATGACTTGTGACACTCTCCTAGAGTGACTATCTTTTCCTAAAAACATAAGCTTTTGCCCCGACAACACCTCATACCTAAACGCATTCAACACGGGTGGTCAAAGATGGATAAGTATAAAAATGTAATAGCAGAAACTAAAAACAAATCTCACCGAGACGGGCGCTTCTTCCAACGACGCCATGTTTTGCTGCGTGAGTTTCCGCTCGCGACCGAAAAATCTCCGAAGATGGCCGATCGTGTTTCCAGTATTACCGACATTGCTTCCGATAGGGCCGATGTATTTCTGTTATTACCGCTAACTTACCGATATCGCTGCAATTGTTTCGCGAGTGGGCTGCGTTTGTTTACATTTGAGATGCAATTCCTTCAAATTTGCTGTAATTCCTTCAATTACTTAGGGGGGCCTGTTTATGATTTCATTTATTAATTGTAGGTGCAAAGTAAGCCGTGGACTAACAGCTCATTCAAGGCAACAACAAATAACGGACCTTTCAATGGTTAAATGTTGTTCTTGCTTTGAAACCCGAATAAAAAGATAATGCTGAAAATATGGTTGGTGTTGTTTATACGAAGTTGAAATATTCCTACATATTATTGTGTGGACTTCAATGAGTGATAGTGATATATCACAAGTGTGTATCGCAGACCTTGAACCATATTATTTCCCAAACACCGTGGTCCTAGCTGCAATGCTGAAGCCCTAGATGAAGCAAGTGTAGATTTGCTCAGGTTCAACATCCCTGGTCTTAGGCTAACAATAATTAATATATTTTACTACTATATAATATAAATCAAAAGGAGAGCTAAGACTTTCTTCATTTTCAGAATCTAGACTTGCCACATATTCCAGACTTACAAGAGCTTTCTTGGATATAGTAGATTCAGAGTCTGTACCACAGACTACTCTGGTCTCTGCTGGAGCTTGTTTGTTATTCTCAAAGTTATGCATTCAGAGACTAAGAGTTAGTGTAATGTATCGCCCATGGTTTGCTAGTTCCACATTCACAGTACATGTGAGCTGCTATAGAGTGAATGTATCACCCATGGTTTGCTAGATCCACATTTCATGTGTGATTGCTGACTGGAACAATCATGAATGAACACAAAGGATTGCATAAAACACAGATATAATATTTAAAGAAACACACAGCTACTTTATTTTAAAATACACAAGAATTTAATTTAAAACTGTTATGATAAGATGGAACAAGACAGATCTAGACCGGGGTCAAAGCGTTAGAGGACTTGCGAAACATTGTCTCAGCTGTGTCCTCCCTGCTTTGACTTCTAGTCTGTATCCTCCCCCTGTCTGGCTGTGAACGTTTCCCCTGGCTCGTCTCCCTTTCCTGAACCGGCTGTTTAGCTTTAATGACACGCTCCTCTGCCTCAGCCAGCCAGCCGGCGGGACTGTCAGCACCTTGAGCAGCCGGTTCAGGACCTGATGGCACATGAGGGGGTGGTGTGCGGTGCGGGGATGAACTAATGGGTCTCGGTAAGGAAAATTCTGGGAAAGAAGAACAGCACTAAGCAACAGAAAGCATTGGAAAAGTATTATTTCAATGCTCAAAATCCAGGAGCATATTTTGGTCCATCAAAACTTCGTGATGAATTAGCGAAAAACAAACCACACAAGATCAAATTGAGGAAGGTGAAACTATTTGTCAATAATCAAGATGCATATACTTTACATAAACCAGTCAAGCATAAGTTCAAGAGATTGAAAGTCAGAGTCAATTTCACCATCATCATCATCATCATCATCATCATCATGCTCGTCGTCATCAGCATCAACATCATCGCTGTGGTGGTTGTGGTTATGGCGGAGTATGGGATCGAGATCGGGATGTGGGTGTTGAGTGGGTACTGTGCAAGCGGATAATGATAATAGGCTAGATAGGTTATTTGTTACAAAACAATATGATTACTCAACAGTAGGTTTGTAGACTGGATTATTTAACACTATGGGTGTATTTATTTTTTTCGTCACTGTTACTTTTTTCTTTTTCCTTATTCGAAGAAATATTGTAAGAGATATAATGAAAATAATAATAATGATACCTGTTAGTGAACCAATTATGAGTGGTAAATCCACTTGCAGATTTACTGATATTCCACGTACAGATATATAGACTTTGGCGAAACTAAAAGAAGGGTAACGTATAAAATATAACAACACACTAACCTTCAAGTTGGGGAACAGGTCCAAATCGATGAACAGGTTGTCGTACATACCTTGTACGTCAATTACATAAGTATTTGGATACCTAGCCCCAGAAATATGTACTAATACTTCCCCATGTTCGGGTGAACATTTCAGCATTCGCAGTCCTTTAGTCGCACATTTCTGGGTGAACAATGAGTTTGCAGCAAACGCTATGGTCAGAATGCTCAACATACAACTTAACCTTAACATGATGTCTTTTCGAATGACCGTTTGCCGCTAAAACGGTTGTGTATAATTGGTGGGAACCAATGAAACAATGTGTTACATGTGAAGCCGCTTGGGTCAAAGATCAAAATGCACGTGATTTAATCACCGACGATCTCACACAAATTGTGACGAAAACCTGACAAAAGTAGTGAAAATAGTTTTCGTCAAGTGTGAACAATCTACACTAAACAATTGAAATTCCTAAGTCGAATCATAACGAAAACAGACAATATAAGCTGAAAGGTATGAAATTATTTGCATCTTTCAGACTGATGCTGTCAGATAAGATACACTATCACAATGAACAGACACGGATATGTCAAATATGATAAAACTGACTGAATTAACAGACATGAATAGCGATACTCACCCAGAGCAACTGTGTCTTCAAACACAAAAAGTGTTCGCTGTCATAAGAATTTGAAATACTTCAAATTTGGTTAAGACGATGATTTTGCCTGAATGCAACTGTTTTAGTACAACAGATAATGTTTTTGAAGAAAATGAAAAAATAATTTCACAAGGGAAATGTTCACAGGTGATAAGATCAAAATGAGCAGAAAAAGCCAAAGTTGTGTAGTCAAAGTTTGTAATGGTTTGAACTAAATAATTGAATATTTGTTTTATCGCTTGGGCTTTAACGTCTGAACAAAATGTAATCGAAACACCAGATTTGGAAATTTGGAATTTTTCAGTCAGAGGCGAATAACTAAGATATGCATTCATGTTGAAGTTCTGAGTCCAAGAGTGTGTGTTTCCATTTTGTATAGGTTGTTAATGGAATGGTGGATTAATGAGAGTATATGATTCAGCAAAATCCACTGACTGACTAAGCGAGCTTGGTTTTACGTCGTTTTAGCAATAATGCAGTTACATGACGGCGAGGCACACCTGAAAAAAGGCTTCGTACCCTTCGCCTGAGAAAGGGAGTTTCTTAAAGTAACGAGAAATGAAGGCTTTAATTTGATTATATGCAAGGATAAATACAACCACTAAAGCGATACGTGAATTTGTATCTGTGGAAAGAGCGTGTAGAGTACGTGCTAGATGATGTTATAGATATCAAGTGATAACCTAACGATAGCTTTGATTAGGAGGTGTGCACTCGTATGATTCAGCAATATACTTTCATATGAGTGAAATGGAGTTTTATTAAAGTAACGAGAAATAAAACCAGAGATCTGAGCATAGAATTTAACATAAAAAGCAATCATATTGTGAGACATTGGCAATGATATTCCAGTTCGATAAACATAGAGTTCGTGTGGTGAACTTTGCTATAGTTAATCAGTAGACAGTGGAGAAAGTGGAATGTTTGAAAACTGAGAACATTTTGTGAAACGGACAAATAGACATTCTTGAAAATGAACAAATAGTATCATGAAAGAAAACAGAAACAGTTAGAAAAGTAGGGGAGAGGAGGACATTCACTGGAACGCAACGCTGAAAGTGGTTGAGAAGCAACACGTGAACTTAAAACAAGAAAGACCTTTAGAAAGGCAAGCTTGGAGGCAACGAATTTAAATATAATATACCTAAGGTACATATAGCGTTCAATGAGGACAAGAACGCTATGCAGCATTACCATAGGCCTCAATAGAGGAAATCCTTTGTCGCACTTTCGCGCACTTATTACGATTTTTGCTCACTTAATACTTATATGCAGGACTTACTTGTACTTGTACCTACATGTGTGACATATTTTCGTTATCAAATATGAAAAAGTAAATATTTGCAAGCCATTAAACATCTCAGTGGATCGCTCACATCGCGACGCCATTTTGAATCTGGTAACCAAGGACACAACGAGGATTCCCTTCTTAAAATAGTAACACACGTGTTGCTTCCATTGTTGCTTGTTTACAAGGAATTTTCATTTATTCTTCGCCAATTAAAACGAATGTATAGACACATTCGCTTCCAGTACACACCGCCTGACGGTCGTAGACATGTGACTATTTTTAACAAAACCAAACAAAAGGTATGTCAGTTGGATTATGAACAGGGCTGCCAGTCCACTTCAGTTAGCAATAGTGAATGCAGTTATATAAAGCATTGGTTTTCACCTTTTCTCTGAAACGGAAACGGATTTGCCTTACATTTTGAAGCTAAAGCAGCAGTGTTGAAAAGTTATGAAATGCAGTTAAGATAGCAGTGTAGCCTCCAAGCAAAAAGTTTTAAGTAGAAGGTGCAACATGGGATTGTGTAAAACATTAGCTGTATGATTGGACATGGAGTAGAACTACTACCATTTGATTGGTTCACAAGCTTACCCAGTTGGAATACCTTCATTTAATTGTTGAATGTATATTGTAAAGGAATGTTATTGCATCACACCGCAGTTATGCTAAGTATTTCCATTGTTTAAGCAGTTGCTCCACAGTTATGCAAAGTATTTCCATTGTTTAAGCTGTTGCTCCACACTGCTCCACAGTTATACAAAGTATTTCCATTGTTTAAGCTGTTGCTCCACACTGCTCCACAGTTATACAAAGTATTTCCATTGTTTAAGCTGTTGCTCCGCACTGCTCCACAGTTATGCTATTGTTTGGGAGATGGAATGTGTATTGTTAAGTTCAGGAATGTTATTGTTTAGCTTGGAATGCTATTGTGTAGCGCATATTTTCCATTGTGTGGCTGTAAGTGATTAATTATAAACTACTGACAGGCCCTTGTAAACACTATCCAGTATGTCAAAAGTTCAGATCAGGGTTTGTACTTCTCTATTTTCCACACCTTCGTCGTCAGTATCTATTGCTACTTTGCAAACTTGAAACAGTTGACAGTACAGTGGTGACTCTTGTACCGTGCGAGAACCCCTGAAAATCCGTTTTAGAATCAGTCTTCAGCAACCCATGCTTGTCCTAAAGGCGACCTGTGGGATCGGGTGTTCATGTTCGCCAACTTGCTTGACACATGTTATCGTATCCTAGTTGCGGAGATCAGTAGTGATGCTACTGATCACTAGATTGCGTGTTTCAACTCCGAATATTTACAGAGCACTGCCCTATAGCTGGGATATAGACGAGTTTGAGTTTAAATAACCAAACAAGCAAATCTTACTCAGTGATTTGTGTACTCTGTTCTCAGTTCCATGTGCGGGTATTACTTTCGTTATTTTATCATGGGCACCCGTGGCGAGCCGTGGGTGCTGGGTAACACCGAGAGCTCGCCGCCACCCCCGTAGTGGACCCGGGAGCATATTTGGTCCACCAACCTGTTGGCCGTGGGCTGCGGCCCTGTGTCGGTGGAGGAGGGGATCCTGGTGGTTGAGGGCAATGGGAACCTACAACCGTGTTCCTGTTGCCCAACACACTACTTTGGCCCTTACTTCACGAGTGGTTGAATGGGCCCGATTCAATCAATCGGCTGGTCACGTCGATTCCTGTGTTTAACTTTTTATGCTTTTAACCTTACTTGTGGAATGATCTCTGTTGACACAGTTTCGGATAATATATGAGATGCTTACCTGGAGCATATACCCAGAAGGCGGTGGCTAATGGGTCAATCTGGTTGATCTAGATCTGCTGGAGTATAACAAACTTGTATCCCTTTGATGTTAGTTTGCTGGATTTCCGCTTACGTGTGACATCGCCCTTGATGGCGCTCCGTGGTGGGCGGGGAGCAGGTTTGCTGAACCATATAACATTTCAATATGGGGTAACAAAATCCAAAATAACCAAAACGGCAACTTTCAGAATCTGATTCTAAATTAGATTCTTCTGACGATGAAATTGTCACAAAACTTCTTTATTCTGAAAGAAATACTTGGCCTCGATACCTTGTCATGGAAGCTAGAGGTGAACGTGCTTTACCTTCATATTCACCATTTCTTTTAGAAAAAAGACTTAAAGGGAAGGCTGGTGAGTTAAAAAATGATAAAAAAATTGCGTTCTGGAGCTCTTCTTATAGAATGTGCTCGAAAAGCCCAAGCTATAAATTTGATGACTTCAACAAAGTTAGCAGATATTCCCGTAACCTGCTCGGCACACACGACACTTAACTTCAGCAAAGGTATCATAAGAGGCCGTGATCGCAGTCTTGCTGATGAATCCATTGAGGAAATTGTGTCAGAACTCCGAAGTCAGGTGTGATTGACGCCACACGATTTACATACCGCAAAGATGGTCGTGTGTATCCATCCAATACCTATCTCTTGACTTTTGATATCACGACTCTACCCAGCTCTGTCAAAGTTGGCAGCTTTTCCATACCTGTAGACCTCTACATCCCACGACCTACTCGTTGTTTTAAGTGTCAGAAATTCGGACATGGTCAGAAGTCATGCAAGGGTAGAATCACTTGTGTCAGATGTGGTGAAATAGATCATGACGGAAATACGTGTACTCGTCCTTTAAAATGCTGTAACTGTGATGGAAACCATATGTCCTCCTCAACTGACTGCACTGAATTCAAATATCAGTCCCTTGTGCAAAAAATTAAATGTGAGCAGAAAGTCAGTTACTTGGATGCAATGAAACAGGCAAAGTCAGTTACTTCTGCCAATACAACAGGGCAATCGTATGCGTCAGTCACTAAAACCTTAAGAACTGTCAGCACGTCATCTGTAGAGTGTCAAACAGATCTTACATGGACACATGGTGAAACACCAAAACCAGTTTCTAATCCAGAAAACACAGTTCCGGTTCCAAAATCAAGATCAGTATCTACCTCTGCGAAAGTCGTCGAAAAACATAAAAATGAAACTTCTAAAAAGCAAAATCAAACTGATCGAGTGTCAAAGGCACTGAAAAATCCCATACAGTACAACAAGTATGGGTTGCTCGAGGATATGGATACAGAGGTATCCCACCATGTGAACATTAATGACAATGCCAGTGGTCACTCGCCCAAAAAGAAAAGAAGAGCACGGTCACCAGTTACTGCCCCTTAAATGACTAATACAGCCTTAATACAGTGGAATTGCAGGGGACTGAGGACCAATTTTACTGATTTACAGCTATTAGTGCAAGAGTTTACACCGTCAGATATACGTTTACAGGAGACTTATCTAAAAGAAACTGATATTTTTGACTTGCGTCAATTCAATGCATATCACACTTTTTCACCACCGGGAGTGAGGGCAAATGGAGGATCTTCCATCCTTGTTAAACATAATGTTATTCGCAGCCATGTTATGCTCAAAACTAATCTTCATGCTGTTGCAGCGCGACTTACGTTGCATGTTGCTTTTACAATATGCTGTCTGTATATCTCACCATCTTCAACTCTTCAACTAGCTGATATACAAGCCCTTTACAATGAACTTCCTAAACCCTGTATTATTATTGGTGATCTAAATGCCACAGCCCACTCTGGGGTGGTTCAACCACAAACACCAAAGGTAAATTACTGGAGGATTTTATTTCAAATAACGATTTATGCATTTTTAATGATGGTTCCAGTACATACATACGTCAATGATGACCTCAGTGGTAGTGACCATTTCCCAACACTACTGACACCTGTAACCCCATCTGATGTTTCTCCATCATCGAGATGGAATTTGAAAAAAGGCAAACTGGTCTTTATATGAAACGCTGTGTGTTGACAAACGTACACCGGAAACTTTCAATTATATTAATGTTCCTGATGCCATAAAAAGTTTCTCTGATGAAGTAACTCTCATTGCTGACGAGTGTATACCAAGGTCTTCTTCAATTCCACATATTCGAAAACCCCGATACATGCAAACAAGCTAGAAGAGAACGGAAAAAGGCAGAGCACTATTTCCGTAGACCCCCATGGTGCATAATATGACTTGATTTAAAATTTTAAATGCTAAAGCACGGCGTACTTTTAAACAAAGTAAATGCTAATCTTGGCAAAATTATGTATCAAACATTAGTTCGCGTACGCCAATATCTAAGGTCTGGAATATGATAAAAAAAAATCAAAGGGAAGGGTTCCAAATGTAGCATTCACCATCTTAAAGACTGAAACCAGTTGTTAACTGGTAGAAACGAAATTGCAAATAAACTTTCTGAAACCTTAGCAAAACATTCTTCTGAGTCCAATTATGACCCTAAATTCCAAAAGTGCCAAAAACAACAAGAAAAGAAATTTATTAATTTCAATTCAGATAATGGGGGAGATTACAATGATATATTTTCTATTGATGAGCTCTATACTGCTCTTGATCAGGCTCACGACACTGCTTCTGGAGCTGATAACATCCATTATCAACTCCTGAAACACTTACCGGAATCATGTTTGGAGACACTCTTACATATTTTCGATGACATTTGGACAACTGGAATTTTACCTTCGTCATGGCGTGATGCTATAGTTGTTCCCATCCCCAAATCCGGGCGTGATCATACTGATCCTTCCAATTATAGGCCCATTTCATTAACTAGCTGCGTTTGCCAGACCATGGAACGCATGATAAATAATCGACTTGTTTGGTACTTGGAAACAAAAAACCTCATAACAGATATACACTGTGGTTTCCTTAAAAACAGAAGTACTATCGATCATCTAGTGCGTTTGGAATCTTTTGTTAAGAATGCCATAATCAATAAGTAACATGCAGTGTCCATATTTTTTTTTTTTAAAAAAAAGTATGACACGACATGGAAACATGGGATTTTGAAAAAATTACATGACTTTGGATTGCGAGGCCGTTTGCCGCAATTTATATCCAACTTTTTAAGAGACAGGCAATTTTAAGTTAGAGTGGGTTCGACACTGTCTGATCTGTACAATCAGGATCAAGGTGTCCCACAAGGCAGTATTTTGTCTGTCACATTATTTAGTATTAAAATCAACAGTTTGTCAAAGGTTTTAAATGATTCAATTGATGGATCACTTTTTGTGGTTGATTTTAATATTTCTTGTCATGGGAAAAATATGCATACCATTGAACGGCAACTGCAGTTATGTTTAAACAAAATAGATAAATGGTGTCTTGCAAACGGCTTTAAAGTTTCTAAATCCAAAACTAATTGTATACACTTTTGTAGAAAATATAAACCGCAAAAAGATCCTGAACTGTTTCTAAATGGATCTCCCATAAAAGTTATAAAATCATTTTTGACTCACATTTTACGTTTCTGCCACATATCAAATCCCTCAAAACGAATTGCCCGAAGGCACTTGGCTTGGTGAAAGTCGTTTGAAAATCTAAGTGGGGAAGGGATCAAGCTTCCCTCCTGCAAATTTATCGATCACTGATCCGGTCAAAACTTCATTATGGCTCCATTGTATATGGTGGAGCCTGTAAAAGCAACCTAAAACTTTTAGATTCTGCTCACCGACAAGGTCTAAGACTTTGTCTTGGCTCCTTTCGCACTTCACCTGTTGACAGCCTGCACGTTGAGGTTGATGCGCCATCTCTTGAGCAGAGACGTATAAACTTTAGCTTTACAAAATTGTATTCCAGTGAGTCAAACCCTGCATATAACTGTGTTTTCAGTCCTCTGTATAAGGATTTATACAAAAAGAAATCTTCTCTTGTTCCAACTCTTGGTTTAAGAATTAAACTATTTCTTTCCTCAGTCGGCATTCAGCTGGAACATTGGCAATTGGTTAGGCCCCAAGTGGACCTAACATTAACTACATTTAAAAATTCAGAAACTAATAAATTTCAATACAAACAAGGCTGTTAAATATATTTGTTGTAAACATCCACTTGTAATTGTTTTCAGTCCTCTGTATGAGGATTGATACAAAAACAAATCTTCCCTTGTTCCACCTCTTGGTTTTAGAATTAAACTATTTCTTTCTTCAGTCGGCATTCAGCTGGAATATTGGCAATTGGTTAGACCCCAAGTGGACCGAACATTAACTACATTTAAAAAATCAGAAACTAATAAATTACAACATAAACAAGACTGTTAAATATATTTCTTGTAAACATCCATTCTTAGTTGAAATTATTGAATTGTATAATAATCTTGCTACTGGCCAGTACGACATTGTGTTCTGTTGGTTACCCAGCCACGTAGGCATTTCTGGTAACGCATTGGCCGATCTTGCTGCTAAGGCAGCACTCAACAAATCTGTGACACCACTTCGTATTTCCCACACTGATTATAAAGCTACCATTAGATCGTATATCCGTGATCTGATGCAGAAGAAGTGGGACACCCAAGTAGGTGTAAAAAAATTACATGCTATGAAACCATATATTGGGTATACCCACATGGGTTGTCAGTCCAGATTTGATGAGATCGTTTTGCAGCGATGTCGTATTGGCCATACGAGATATACTCATGATTACCTTTTGAAAGGTGAGGATCCTCCGTTCTGCATCCCTTGTGATGAAAGAATCACAGTCAAGCATATCCTGCTTGACTGTGTTAAGTATTCCAATACAAGGGATCAGTATTTTAATTCACGAAGTATGAAGGATCTTTTTACTAATACCAACTCTCATTTAATTATTGCATTTTTTAAAAGAATTACATTTGTTATCAGAATTGTAAATAGTTAAATATTTAAGATTGGTAGTCTAGATTAATAACTGAGATTGTTAGTGGCTGTGCCCTTGAGGGGGGTTGAAGTGTTGTAAAATTATTGCCCTCCTGAGAGGGTACGTAAGTCCAAAACATTCTATGTAAACTTAGTACGACCAAACTTTTAATCGTAGTATATTTGTTGTTTTTAATAATGGCTAACTTTCAGTATAATCGCCAATGGCTGAGGGGATGGTGTAAATCCATCTGGGATCCATGCAGGTAGCAAAGGTACTGTAAGCCCCCCTGGTCCCTAGTATGGTGATCTACCTTCAGTTGATCCTCCGTTCTGCATCCCTTGTCATGAAAGAAAATTGTTGAGTATTCCATTACAAGGGATCAGTATTTTAATTCACAAACTCTGAAGGATCATTTTACTAATACCAGCTCTCACGTAATTATTGCATTTTTTAAAGAATTAGATTTGTTATCAGAATTAATTAGGAGATAAACATCATGTGTTGGCCAATTTCCGGGTCTTATTGAGTATTTGAAGCACGGGAATGCATTTGGAATCGGCGGCGTCAGCCGGAGGTTTCAAATGAAATATTCCCGTGCTTCAAATACTCAATAACACCCGGAAATTGGCCAACACATGATGTTTATTGACATTGTAAACACAAAAGTAAACCAAAGGGTTTTACTGTCTGCACTCGTTTACATCGAGAACAAGTACAGCAGTGAAGTGTCATCAGCTGGCCGTTTCAACTGGTTCCCATGGTAGCATCTGGAGTAGCTCATTTGTGACGTCATTCTAACTTTACGTCACAATATGATTTGAATGACGTCAGCACTGTTGATGACGCACCAAAACAATTGTTTGCGAGGTTTCTACGTGTCTGTACGCAGTAAATAGTCTTGCAGTTTCCGGGAATCTAATACCATTTAATCATGTTTTTCAACCGATCAGATTACAGGACACAGTGACTTTTGGTTTACAATACATATTTTATCATTGATCGTCTAGATTAATACTTGAGGTGATGATGTAAATCCACCTGGGGTCCATGCAGGTAGCAAAAGTACTGTAGGTCCTCATGGTCCCTAGTATGGTGATCTACTTTCAGTTGTTGGAGATCTACAGCCCGTATTCTATATTGTATTGTCCAAATAGTTCTATTTGTTTTTACTCTCCACATTAGTTTTAATTGTAACTGTCATATTCTAGTATTTTTTACTGTTCTTTGACAGCAGGTTTTTATAATGTATACGTGTTTCATTTCAGTATCAAAATGTTCTCGTCACGATATGGCTGAAATATTGCCGATGTGACGTTCAATATTAACTCACTCACTCACTCACTCACACTTCACCCTTAAGTGACTGAGCTAGATGTAGATTTGGTCACTAATCTACACTTTGACTGGTTCATTCCCTTATGATACTATTGATATCTTTATTTGCCATACCTAATTCTACTGCTCTTTTAGGCGCATATACAGGTGGGCTGTTTAATCTTAGATCACCTGGACATGGTCCTTCTAAGTGAGTGAGTGAGTGAGTGAGTTAATATTTATCGTCACATCGGCAATATCTCGGCCATATCGTGACGAGAACATTTAATACTGAAATGAAATATATATGTCTATTATAAAACCTGTCAACGAGAGACTGTAAAACAACTAGAATATCACTGATGAGAATATAAAACTAGTAACTATACCTAAAACAATTGATCTATAGAGGACAATACAAGATAAAAATGGGCTATAGATTGCTAACAACTGAAAGTAGATCACCATACTAGGGACCATGGGGACTTACAGTACCTTGGCTACCTGCATGGACCCTAGCTGGATTTACATCATCCCCTGAGCCGTCAGCAATTTGGGAAACCTAGCCATGCAAATAAAAAGACACTTATGCTACGATTAAAAACATGAAAGTTTGAATTTACTTTGAATGTTTGTAGACTTACGTACACTCTCAGGGGGACAATAGTTTTACAGTACTTCAACCCCCTTTGAGGATACAGCCACTAACAAGCACAGTTCTCAATATAAACTTCCAATAATAAAATATTTATCTATTTAGAATTCAGTCAATAAATCTAATTCTTTTTAAAATGCAATGATTAAATGAGAGCCTGTGTTATTAAAAAGATCCTTCAGAGTTCGTGAATTAAAATACTGATCCCTTGTGATGGAATACTCGACACAGTCAAGCAGGATATGCTTGACTGTGATTCTTCCATCACAAGGGATACAAAACGGAGGATCCTCACCTTTAAGCAAATATTTATGTGTATATCTTGTGTGGCCAATACGACATCGTCGCATGATGACCTCCTCAAATCTGGACTGACAACCCAAGTAGGTGTAGCCAATATACGGTTTTATTTCATGTAATTTATTGATACCTACTTGAGTGTCCCACTTCTTCTGCATCAGATCACGGATATACGTTCTAATGCAAGCTTTGTAATCTGAATATGGAAGAAAAAGTGGTGTCACAGATTTGTTGAGAGCCGCCTTGGCAGCAAGATCGGCCATCACATTTCCAGAAATACCTACGTGACTGGGTAACCAACAAAAGACGATGTCGTATTGGCCAGTAGCAAGAGTATTATACAATTCAATAATTTCAATTAAAAGCGGATGTTTACAAGAAATATTTTTAATAGCCTGAAGACAAGAAAGAGAGTCGGAATATATCATATACTGTTTACGTTTAGGGTGTCTTTGAATATATTTAAGAGCTGTTAATATGGCGTTAGCTTCTGCTATAAAATTGAACTATTATCTGGTAATCTAGAAGATATTGTTCTCGATCCAATGACAGTAGCACAAGCAACTGCACCACCGTCCTTAGTACCATCTGTAAATAAGGATTTGTAATTGTTATATTTATGTTTCAATTGATTATATTCTTGTTTATACTGTAATTCATTAGTTTCTGATTTTTTAAATGTAGTTAATGTTAGGTCAACCTGTGGCCTAACCAACTGCCAAAGGGGAGATGAAAGAAGACGGAAAGGAGCTATATTGTTCAGCTCAATACCAGCAGCAGCAATAAACGGCTTTATTATGAGCCCAAGAGGTGGAACAAAAGAAGACTTTTTGCTATACAAATCCTCATAAAGGGGATTGAAGACACAGTTATATGCAGGGTTAGATTCGTTAGAGTATAGTTTTATAATATATTGTAAAGATAATTTGATACGGCGTTGTGGAAGAGATGGTTCATCGGCCTCAACGTAAAGACTGTCAACAGGTGAAGTTCTGAAGGACACAAGACAAAGTCTTAGACCTTGGTGATGGACAGGATCAAGAAGTTTAAGATTGCTTTTGCAGGCGCCACCATAGACGATGGAGCCATAATCAAGTTTAGAACGAACGAGTGATCGATATAAATGGAGAAGGGTGGCTTGATCCCCTCCCCATTTTGAATTTGAAACCACTTTCAACAAGTCAAGAGCTTTCAGGCATTTACTTTTAAGTGATTTAATATGTGGTAAAAACGTTTAGTGTGAATCAAAGATTAGACCCAAGAATTTGGCTTCCTTCACAACTTTAATGGGCGTCCCATCTAGAGACAGTTCAGGGTCTTTATGTGGTTTGTATTTACGACAAAAATGTATGCAGTTAGTTTTCGATTTAGAAAATTTAAAGCCGTTTTCAAGACACCATTTATTAATCCTGTTTAAACACAACTGCAATTGCCGTTCAATGGTATGCATATTTTTACCACGACAAGAAATATTAAAATCATCCACAAATAACGATCCATCAATTGAATCGTTTAAACCTTTAGATAAACTGTTGATCTTGATGCTAAAAAGAGTGACTGACAAAATACTGCCTTGTGGAACACCCTGATCCTGATTGTAATGATCAGACAGGGTAGAGCCCACGCGGACCTGGAATTGTCTGTTATTTAAAAATTTGGCAATAAATTCAGGCAAACGACCTCTCAACCCGAAGTCATGTAAATCTCGTAAAATGCCATATTTCCAAGTAGTGTCATATGCTTTTTCAAGATCAAAAAAGATAGACACAGCGTGTTGTTTGTTAATCAGTGCGTTTTTTACAAATGATTCTAAACGCACTAAGTGATCGACAGTACTTCTGTTTTTCCGGAAACCACACTGTATCTCTGTGATAAGGTTATTAGTTTCCAAGTACCAAACAAGTCGATTATTTATCATGCGTTCCATGGTCTTGCAAACACAGCTTGTTAATGAAATCGGACGATAATTGGACGGATCCGTATGATCACGTCCAGGTTCAGGTATTGGTACTACTATGGCGCCACGCCATGACGGAGGAAAGTTACCCGATGTCCAAATATCATCAAAAATATTTAGGAGAGTTTCTAGGCAGGATTCTGGTAAGTGCTTCAGGAGTTGATAATGTATGTTATCAGCTCCAGTAGCAGTGTCATGAGCCTGATCAAGAGCAGTATGGAGTTCATGAATAGAAAACGTTTCATTATAATCTTCCCCATTATCAGAATTGAAATTAATAGTTTTCTTTTCTTGTTTTTGATACTGCTGGAATCTAGGTAAATAATTAGAAGAGGAAGAGTGTTTAGCAAGGGTTTCACCAAGTTTATTTGCGATATCTGATTTATCAGTAAGTAATTGATCTTCATGTTTAAGATGATGGACAGTAGATTTAGTACCTTTACCTTTGATTTTCTGGACCATGTTCCATACCTTGGACATGGGTGTCCGAGAATTTATTTTAGATACATAATTTTGCCAAGATTGGCGTTTGTTCTGTTTAAAAGTACATCGTGCTTTAGCATTTAAAATTTTAAGTTTATTTAAATTATGCACCATAGGATGGCGACGGAAATAATGTTCTGCTTTTTTCATTGCCTTCCTAGCTTGTTTGCACTCATCGTTGAACCATGGTTTTCTTATGTGTGGAACTACAGAGGACTTTGGTATACACTCATCAGCTATGGAATTCAGTTCATCCGAAAAGCATTTAATAGTATCGGGAACGTCAATAAAACGTTCAGGTTTAAGTTTTTCAGCACACAGTGTTTGATATAAAGCCCAGTTAGCCTTTTCAAATTTCGTCTTGATGATGGAGGAACATCGGATGGAGTTACAGCTTTTAACATAGTAGGAAAATGGTCACTTCCACAGAGGTCATCGTGGACTGACCATTCGAATTCATTTAGTAGTTCGGAAGTTGTCAGTGACAAGTCAAGAGCAGAATAGGTCCCTGTACCAGGGTGTAAATATGTGTTGGAACCATCATTATAAATACATCATTATCAGAACAAAAGTCTTCCAACAATTTCCCTTTAGTGTTTGTAGTTACACTACCCCAGAGTGGGTTGTGCCCATTTAAATCTCCCATTATAATACAGGGCTTCGGGAGCTGATCATATAGAGCTTGAAGATCAGTTTTAGCGAACGTCGAAGACGGAGAAATATAAAGAGAGCATAGCGTAAACGCTACATGTAACGTAATTCTCACTGCAACAGCCTGCATATTAGTATTAAGTGAAACAGGGCTTTGAATAACGTTTTGTTTCACTAGAATGGATGATCCGCCAGTGGCCCTATCACCCGGAGGTGCAAAACAATGATATGTATTAAACTGACGAAAATTAAATGTATCTGTTTGTTTTAAATATGTCTCTTGGAGACATATCGCTGAAGGTATAAAATCTTGGACTAATAGCTGTAATTCATGTAAATTAGTCCTTAATCCTCTGCAGTCCCACTGTACAATATTATTGGAATAAACTATCTTTTAGGGGGTTTTATTGGGGATCTACCCCGCACTCTTTTGGAGGGCGACAAGCTATGTGCCCTAGAATGGACGTTTTCAGAAACGTCCATGTCTTCAAGAGACCCGTATTTATTGAACAATTGAATTTTGTTCTGTGACCCTTTTGGAGCTTTGCCACTTTGTTGTTTTGAAGTATCAGGCTTTGGCTTCGGTTTACTTTTCACAGTTTGTTGACTATCAGCTGTCGATTGAGACTTTGAGTGTGACTGAGATGATGATTTGTGATCAGAAGACTTTGAGGTACTAGGAAGTGATTCCTCAGTCTGTGATGATATAGCAGGGTACAAAAGCTGTGGAGAATCGCAATTTACCCAAGTCAAGGTAGTTTGGCAGCCTGTGGTTGATGTAGTGTTAGATTTAGATCCCGATGATGTTTTTGCTACTGTAGCATAAGTTTGTGGAAGATCAGATGTCTTTACCAGTTTTTTGGCCTCGGAAAAAGCGATATTTTGAGTAAATTTGATTTTATTGATTTCCATTTGTTCTTTCCAAATAGGACATTGCTTAGAAAATGAAGAATGGTCGCCTGAGCAATTGGTGCATTTTTTATAATCACTGTCACAATCTTCTGTTGTGTGTGTCTTCTCACCACAGTGAGCACACACAACAGACAATGTGCAAGTATTCACGCCATGTCCATATTTCTGGCATTTAAAACACCTGAGCGGGTTGGGGATGTAGGTATCAACTTGTATGTTACAATAGCCTGCCTTCACTGATTTAGGAGCATTTGGACATGAAAAAGTAAACAGATAGGTATTAGTTTGGAATGTTTCATTGTTTTTTTCGGGTTGAAAAGCGCTTCACATAAAGCACATCTTGATCTTTCATTTCTGATCCTATGTCAATTTCGGACATATCAGCAAACAATCGATCACGATCTCTGATGATACCTTTACTAGTATTCAAGGTCTTGTGAGCAGAGACCGTGACGGGAATGCCCACGAAATATTTCATTTTCATCAGGTTCGTTGCTTGTTGCTTTTTCCCGCATTCGACTAGCAGGGCACCCGAACGCAAGCGTCTAATGTTTTTCACCTCTCCTGCAACACCTTGAATACCCTTGGATACAGCAAAGGGGTTCAACTTTAACGGTGTCTTCTCAGGAGTCTCAATAACAACGAAACGCGGCCAATATTCAATCGATGCAGACGGTCTATGGTCAGTATCAACAGGGTCAATATCAAGTGGACGTTTTGTTTTTTTGGTTGGGGTTTCATACGCCATAGTTAGTGTAATATGGTTCATCATCCGAGCTCCCCACCCACCACGGAGTATCACAAGGACAATGCTAAAGCAAGCGGGCCTCCAGCTTGCAGCACCAAGGATACCCGGATGATATACTCCAGTAGAAGAATTACAAAGAATTAATCCACCAGATTGGCCCATGAGCCACCGCCTTCTGGGCATAAGACTCTAGGCAAAATTCAGAACTTCAAATACATTCCAAAACCAGAAAAGTCGATGAATAATTCAGCCAAGACCGAAATTAAAAGTCCAAATAAAATTTGTGCAATGACATATATATATAATTCATGCACAGGGCTTGGCATGACCAGCCGATTGGTTGAATCGGGCCAATTCAACCACCCGTCTAGGTGAAGTAAGGGCCAAAGTGGTGTGTTGGGCAAATGGAAAGTAGTTAAAAGCTCAAATGCCCTCAACCACCAGGTTCCCGTCCTCCACCGACACGGGACGCAACCCACGGCCAACAGGTTGCCCAATTTAGTCGCCTCTTACGACAAGCAATGGGGTGCTGTGGACACATTCTATCCCGGGTCCACACGGGAAGTTGTTGGAGATCTTACAGCCCGTATTCTATATTGTATTGTCCAAATAGTTCTATTTGTTTTTACTCTCCACATTAGTTTTAATTGTAACTGTCATATTCTAGTTTTTTTTACTGTTCTTTGACAGCAGGTGTTTATAATGTATACGTGTTTCATTCAGTATCAAAATGTTCTCGTCACGATATGGCTGAAATATTGCCGATGTGACGTTCAATATTAACTCACTCACTCACTCACACTTCACCCTTAAGTGACTGAGCTAGATGTAGATTTGGTCACTAATCTACACTTTGACTGGTTCATTCCCTTATGATACTATTCATATCTTTATTTGCCATACCTAATTCTACTGTTCTACTAGGCGGATATACAGTTGGGCTGTTTAATCTTAGATCACCTGGACATGGTCCTGCTAAGGTAACGGCACCGTAGAACATTTAGTTATCCGTATAGTGACAAAGACTGTACCAGACACATATCATTACCTTACAAAATCAAGGGACCAACAACATAAATTTCTGAACTACAACTATATCTGACCACTAAAATATCCCAGCCGAGGCAGCTCCTTAGCCCCGCCCCTTCGACTAGTGCGTTTCTATTTCGAACACCTCAGAGCTATCCACAACAAGTCAGTAAAATCTTTCACCACTGATCAACATTTCTTCTGATCACCTCACCATCCGTGAGTGAGTGAGTGAGTGAGTGAGTGAGTGAGATTAGTGTCACGCTGTAACCAGCAATATACCAGCTATCTGGCGTGGGTCCATAATTAATCGCAACTGGGAACCAATGACATGTTTCAGCGTACCTGACCTGCCGATACCATTAGTCGCCACTTATGCAGGGGCTACTGAAGATCAATTCTAACCAGGTTCTTTACGGGGAGATAATCATGGGTTAATGAAGATCAGTTCTAACTCGTATTTTAAAAGATGGAGACAAGCATCGATTACTGAAGATCAGTTCTAACTGGAATCTTTACGGGTCTGGTATCATAAGACATTACAAGTTATCAAACAATGACACATAACCCGTCTCATTTTTTTGTTTTGTTTTTTGTTTGTTTTTTGTTTGGAGAAGTTCTGAAATTAGACAAAACGTCTTCAAAGTGCACCGGTATTGAAGAACCAACCGTTACTTGGCAACTGCAATCAGTATGTATGGAACTGGGAATCATATTCATGCAGGGTTAATGCATATGAATCAATACACCACTTATGCTGTTAATGCGCTGTTTGAAAAATGCAATACATCATTAGAAAAGCCACATTGTTTTCTGTTATGTTGTGTAAATTGACATAACTGTGTTCCTCTTTAAATATTCAAATTGTAGATGTTTCAACTTTTTGAAATATAATACACAGAAACAGATCATCATGCTGTACTTAGCAATATTTCAGCTATATGACGTGCGTCCGTAATTAATGAAAATTAGCATTTTGTCGTTTGTGTTGCTGTGCAAATTGACATAAATGTGTTCACTGGAAACTGTTTCACGAATTCCTCTTTAAATATTTATATTGTAGAATTAAAACTCACTGGAAGTTCTTAGCGATCTTAGCTATCTACATCCCAGCTTTATATTACATTGGCTTTTTCAATTATTTACGGTTTAGTTACTAAACTATATATAATCAATTTGTATCTGTGACTATCTAGTTGTTTTCTTGTCCTAATTTGGCACCCGTGAACGGCCACCTCCTCGTGGTGGGTGCTGGCTAAAGCTAGGAGCCGTTCACCCCCGTTGTGGACCCGGGGGTAGGGGGGGGGGCTGGATAATTGGTCCACCAACCCGTTTGCCGTGGGTTGCGGCGATGTGTCGGTGGAGGAAGGGATCCTGGTGGTTCCGAGCAAAAGAGGCCTGGAACCGTGTTCCTGTTGCCTAACACACCACTTCGGCCCTGACTTTACCTAAACAGGTGGTAGAACAGGCCCAGTTCTATCAATCGGCTGGTCACGCCATACCTTGTTCATAGAATTTATTTTTGCACATTTAACTTATCGGACATTGGTTCTTTTGATTTGAAATGTAAAGATTATGCACATATTAAATTGCCTAGAGGCCTATGCCAGAAAGCGGTGGTTCATCCAATCCGGTGATGTTGACCTCTACATTCGTTGCAATTCTGTAATTCTCCTAGGTTTTGTTAAAGTTGAACCAGCATAACATTATATTTGGTAGACAAATATAGATATTTATGTCGTATTCATCGGAGTATGACACCGCTGTATCCCTAGTGTTTGCATGCTGGATATCCGCTGCAATGAAACACTGTCCTTGTTGACGCTCACTGGCGGGTGGGGAGCAGTTGTGTTGAACTACAGTGGAAACCGCCTAAGTAAAAACCGCTTCACTAAACATATCGGATATGTAAACACTATTGTTTGGTCCCGGCAAACTTCTTCATTAATCATCACTATTTGAGTCCTGTTAACTAAAATTGGATAAGTAAACAATACCGCTTAAGTCAAAGTTTTTACGTGGTCCCTGGAAGTAAATTAATGACCAAACGAGACCTGATAACTACATTAGCGATCACCACATAATCCGACATGAGCTACATGTGTCAAGTCACCAGGTAAATAAACATCCCACTTACAGCTTGCTCTGGCGTAAGCAGTTTACAATACACTCGCAACTGGAGGCCAACCCGGATGAGTTGTTCATTGTTGTATGTATCAGTGAGTAGACCGGTGCAATAAAACATGTTATATTACTTACAAATCTTGTCCGTTACTCTGTCATTTGCAGATATTGAATAGTTTGGATAAGTTAAAGAAAACGATACGTAAACAATTTTGACGAGTCGATTGAAAGTTTACTTATCAGGTTTCCACTGTATATCCATCATATCTCTTGTTCCACTTTCACAGCAACAAGAAACTTGGTCTAGGTTTATAGTCATTGCATCTACAAATGGAGAACCACTTCAACTCAATCCGTTTGTGATATCAAAAACAATTCAGTCTCTATGTGGAGAAGTAAAGAAGTAAAGAATGTCTCCATGGTGGTTTACTTCTTGTGGAGTGTTTGCGTCGGCAGCAGTCAATCGGTTTGCTACAAAAGCAAAACTTTGCAAGTATTAGTGTTGTCTCCTCGCCACACAAAACGCTGAATTCTAGCAGAGGCATTGTTAAAGACAGAGCTCGGTTCTTTGCGGACATGTCTGAAGAGGAAATAGTTTCTGAACTGAAAAGTCAAAATGTTATTTCAGTCAGGCACTTTTCTGTAAAGAAACAGAGTGGTACCACTCAACCAAGCAACACCTACATGTTTACATTTGCGTGAAGTACTGTACCTAAATCCATAAAAGCTGGTTATTTCAATATGGGAGCGGAGGTATATATCCCAGATCTACTCCGGTGTTATAACTGTCACAAGTTTGGACACGGGTCTACATCCTGTCGTAATGCACAACGTTGTCACCGGTGCTGTGAAGATCACCATGATCCTGCCTGCAATAAAGATCCTAAATGTGCAAATTGCGGCGGGAATCATGTATGGTTACCAAAATCTTGCCCTGAGTGACAGATACAATTATGAAATCCTCAAATTGAAACATAAGAGAAATATTTCCTTTATTGGAGCTAAAAAGCAAGTTACAAGCCGGATTAAATATGAAATATCGCGGACTGTTACCTAGTCAGATGTTGTCTCTGGAAATCCCAAAACAGTCTCTATCGCATGCCAGACTGAACTGACTGAAATGTGTTAAAACAGTAAAAGCCGTTACTTCTTTTACTCCTTCTGACTGCCAGTCTACTGTAACAACATCTGCCTCTCAAACTGTGAGTCAGTCAGAACCTGAACCTACGCAAACAAATGTTGATGTTGAGGAAATGTCAAAAGCACAGCGAAAACTCCTTAACCATATAAACTCTTCTAAAATCCCCTCCTCTGGAGAGAAACCTATATCTATTGAAGAGCATGTCACTCATTTGAACACCTCGAAATGGAGGTATCTCCATCTTTACTGCACAAAGATATGGGTTCTTCCTCAACACGTCCGCGGGAGAGATCCCCAATGAAACCGCCATGAGTCAAAATCGAAATCTTATACAATGGAATTGCAAAGGACTGAAAAATAACTTCAACGAGATCCATTTAGTACTACAGGACTTAAAACCGTCAGCATTATGTCTTCAAGAGACCTATCTTACAGTGAGTGAGTGAGTTAATATTTAACGTCACATCGGCAATATTGCAGCCATATCGTGACGAGAGCATTTAATGAGTAATTAGGATAATACAAATGAATTAATAGCACTTACATTGTAAAACCCTGTCGACGAAGGACAGTAAAACTAACTAGAATATCACAGAGTAGAATGTAAAACTAGTGAACAGACCTAAAACAATGCATCTATAGAGGACAGTACAATATAAAAATGAGCTATAGGTTGCCAACAACTGAAGGTAGATCACCATACTAGGGACCATGGGGACTTACAGTACATTTGCTTCCTGCATGGACCCTAGTTGGATTTACATCATCCCCTCAGCTGTTAGCAATTGTAGACAAATCTAGCCATAAACTAAAAACACACTTATTCCACGATTAAAAAGCTGGAAAACTTAAATTTACTTCAAATGTTTTTGGACTTATGTACCCTCTCAGGAGGACAATTGTTTTACGGTACTTCAACCCCCTTTGAGGGTACAGCCACGAACGATTTGAGTTTCTAATTTAATCTTCCAATTTTAAAATATTTATCTATTTACAGTTCAATTAACAAATCTAATTCCTTTAAAAATGCAATAATTAAATGAGGGCTAATATTGCTAAAAAGATCCTTCATAGTTTGTGAATTAAAATACTGATCCCTTGTGATGGAATACTCAACACAGTCAAGCAAGATATGCTTGACTGTGATTCTTTCATCACAAGGGATACAAAACGGAGGATCCTCACCTTTTAGTATATATTCGTGGGTGTATCTTGTGTGACCAGTGCGACATCGTCGCATAATGACCTCTTCAAATCTGGACTGACAACCCAAGTAGGTATAACCAATAGAGGGTTTTATCGCATGTAATTTGTTTATACCCACTTGGGTGTCCCACTTCTTCTGCATCAGATCACGGATATAAGATCTAATGGTGGCTTTATAGTCACTGTAAGGAATAAGAAGTGGTGTCACAGATTTCGTGAGTGCTGCCTTAGCAGCAAGGTCAGCCAATGTGTTACCTGAGATTCCTACATGGCTGGGTAACCAACAGAAGACGATGTGGTATTGGCAAGTGGCAAGATCATTACACAGTTCAATAATTTCTACTAAAAGTGGATGCCTGCAAGAAATATTTTTAATAGCCTGAAGGCAAGAAAGAGAGTCTGAATAGATTATGTATTGTTTGTGTTTAGGATGTTTCTGAATATATTGAAGAGCCGTTAATATGGCGTTAGCTTCAGCAGTGAAAATAGAACTATTATCCGGTAATCTAGACGATATTGTTCTGGATCCAATGACAGTGACACAAGCCACTGCGCTACCGTCCTTGAACCCATCTGTGTATATACATTTATAGTTGTTGTATTTACTTTTTAATTGATGATATTCTTGTTTATATTGTAATTCATTAGTTTCTGATTTTTTAAATCCAGTTAATGTTAGGTCAACTTATGGCCTAACCAATTGCCAAGGAGGAGAAGAAAGAAGACAGGAAGGAGCTATGTTTTCCAGCTCAATGCCGGAAACAGCAATAAATGGCTTAATTCTCAGTCCAAGAGGCGGAACAAGAGAAGATTTTTTGTTGTATAAGTCCTCATGAAGGGGATTGAACACACAATTATAGGCAGGGTTAGATTTATTAGAGTATAATTTAGTAATGTATTGTCAAGACAATTTTATACGACGTTGTGTAAGAGATGGTTCATCGGCCTCAACGTAGAGACTATCAATAGGTGAGGTTCTGAAAGACCCAAGACAAAGTCTTAAACCTTGGTGGTGGACAGGATCAAGAAGTTTAAGGTTGCTTTTACAGGCTCCGCCATATACAATGGAGCCATAATCAAGCTTTGAACGGACCAATGATCTGTAGAGGTGAAGGAGGGTAGCTTGGTCCCCTCCCCATTTTGAGTTGGAAACAACTTTTATTAAATCCAGCGCCTTCAAGCATTTATTTTTTATATATTTAACATGCGGAAGAAAAGTTAAACGGGAGTCGAAAATTATACCCAAGAACTTGGCCTCCTTGACCACATTGATGGGAGTGCCATCTAGAAACAGTTCCGGGTCCTTATGTGGCTTATATTTTTTACAAAAGTGTAGACAATTAGTTTTAGACTGAGAAAATTTGAATCCATTTTCGAGACACCATTTATTTATTTTGTTTAAACATAACTGTAGTTGTCGTTCAATAGTGTGTATATTTTTACCACGACAAGAAATATTAAAATCATCCACGAAAAGTGATCCATTTATTGAATCATTTAAAACCTTGGACAAACTGTTAATCTTAATACTAAACAGTGTGACAGACAAAATACTGCCTTGTGGGACACCCTGATCCTGATTATAATGGTCAGATAAGGTTGAACCCACCCGGACTTGAAATTGTCTATCGTTTAAGAAATTTGATATAAATTGAGGCAAACGGCCCCTTAATCCAAAATCATGTAAGTCTCTTAAAATACCATATTTCCACGTCGTATCGTATGCTTTTTCCAGATCGAAAAAGATCGACACTGCATGTTGTTTATTAATGATGGCATTTTTAACAAAAGATTCTAAACGTACTAAATGATCAATGGTACTTCTGTTTTTACGGAAACCACATTGTATATCACTGATTAGATTATTTGTTTCCAAGTACCAAACTAATCGGTTATTGATCATGCGTTCCATGGTTTTGCAAATACAGCTAGTGAGTGAAATTGGTCGATAATTGGAAGGATCGGTATGGTCACGTCCAGGTTTAGGAATTGGAACAATTATAGCATCACGCCATGAAGAAGGAAATTCACCAGATGTCCAAATACTATCAAAAATATTTAAAAGGGTCTCTAAACAGGATTCCGGTAAGTGCTTCAGAAGTTGATAATGTATGTTATCAGCTCCTGTAGCAGTATCGTGAGCCTGGTCAAGAGCAGTATGAAGCTCATGTATCGAAAAAGTTTCGTTGTAAACTTCCCCATTATCTGAACTGAAATTAATAACCTTCTTTTCTTGCTGATTTTGGTATTTTTGAAATTGGGGTACATAATTTGATGAGGAAGAATGTTTTGCCAATGTCTCACCAAGTTTATTCGCAATGTCTGATTTATTAGTCAATAAATGTTTCCCATCTTGGAGATGGTGAATGCTAGATTTAGAACCCTTACCCTTGATTTTCTGGATCATATTCCACACCTTTGATATCGGTGTGCGTGAATTTATTTTAGATATATAGGTTCGCCAAGAGTGGCGTTTACTTTGCTTGAAAGTACGCCTTGCTTTGGCATTTAAAATTTTGAATTTGTCTAAATTGTGGACCATAGGATGGCGACGGTAATAATGCTCCGCTCTCTTCCGTGCTTTCCTAGCCTGTTTGCATTCATCATTAAACCATGGTTTTCTTATGTGAGGAACTGCAGAGGACTTTGGTATACACTCGTCAGCAATATTATTCAATTCATCTGCAAAACATTGTATGGCATCAGGAATATCATTAAAAAGTTCAGGTTTAAGTTTGTCTGCACAGAGTGTTTCATATAAAGGCCAGTTAGCTTTTTTAAAATTCCATCTTAATGATGGTGTAACGTCAGATGGAATCACAGGGTTTAATATTGTTGGGAAATGGTCACTTCCACAGAGATCGTCGTGGACTGACCATTCAAATTCACTTAATAGGTTGGAATCAGTAATAGACAAATCAAGAGCTGAATAAGTACCTGTGCCAGGATGTAAATACGTATTTGAGCCGTCATTATATATGCATAAATCATTATTTGAAATAAATTCCTCTAGTAATTTACCTTTGGTGTTTGTATTAATGCCACCCCATAGTGGACTGTGGCCATTTAAATCACCCATGATTATACAGGGTTTAGGTAGTTGCTCATAAAGATCTTGCAGATCAGTTAGTTGGACAGCCGATGAAGGCGGAATAAAGCATAAAGTAAAAACAACTTGTAATGTAAGTCGGACTGCAACAACTTGAAGATTTGTTTTTAGTGGTACTGAGCTATGGATAATATTGTTCCGCACCAGGATTGATGAACCACCAGAAGCTCTATCACCCGGAGGAGAAAAGGAGTGGTATGCATTGAAGGGACGGAGCTCAAAATTATCTGTCTGTTTCAGATAGGTTTCTTGGATGCAGAACGCCGACGGTTTAAAATCTTGGTTTAATAAGTGTAGATCATTTAAATTATTCCGGAGTCCTCTACAATTCCACTGAATTATAGCAGAAGACATTATTTCCTTGGTGGATGTACAGGAGATCTACCCCTCACTTTCCTTGTGGGTGACAAGCTATGAGTCCGACCTTGGATGTGGTCGGACACATCCATGGCCTCAAGTGATCCAAACTTATTATATAGTTGGACCTGATCATTAGACCCCTTAGGAGGCCTGTTACGTTGATTTTTCTTCGTGATTTCATTGCTCGATCTCGATGTAATGTTCACATTTGACTTCACATTAGAGTCTGATTTAGATGCCTGTTTCTGAGAAGCAGATGAATCCTTCCCAGAGGAAACCTTAGACTGAACAATAGTTTGTACGCTGGAAGTTTCTTTTGAAGAATTTGCCTGTATTTCAGCAGACAGCAATGTTGGAGCTGATGTACTAGCCCACGTGTAATCCGTTTGACAACCGACTGAACTGCATGAAACGTGTTTTGGTCTAGAGGCCTGCACAGAAGCAGAAACAACAGCAGCATAACTCGGACCCGACTGTTCTTGTGCCAGAACGATCTGTTTTGCTTCAAAGAACGAAACGTTTTTCTCATGCTTCACCCGTGAAATCTTAGATTGTAACTTCCATGAAGGACATTCCTTGGATGAAGAGGGATGGCAACCAGAGTAGTTTACACATACAGGTGTGTTATCACAAAGGGTACTATCTTTGCACGCTCCAGCGCATCGTTGGCATGCAGCTGGATTGTGGCATGACTTGGATCCGTGCCCATACTTTTGGCAATTATAGCACCTCAAGGGGTTGGGGATAAAAGTATCAACCCTTAAGTTGCAGTATCCTGCTTTCAGAGATTTTGGAGGCATCGAGAGACAAAATGTAAACAAGTAAGTATTTGTCTTGAAGACATCATTATTCTTTTTGACTGTAAAGCGTTTAACATGAGTAACACCATGTGATTGTAGTTCAGTAACTATGTCAAGTTCACTCATGTCTGAAAGGCAACGTCCAGTATCACGGACGATGCCTTTGCTGGTATTTAATGTCCTGTGGGGGGACACCTCTACAGGAACATTTGCTAGAGACTTTGTTTTGAGCAGAATTTTTGACTGTATTTCTTTCCTGCATTCGATTAGCAGGGAACCAGATCTCAACTTTTTAATGTCTTTCACCTCCCCAACCAAACCTTCAATGCCTTTTGACACAGCAAAGGGATTTAACTTGAGAGGGCCCCCTTCAGGGGCACACATCACAATGAAACGAGGCCAATTATCAGGGTTACTGGACGTTGTACGCAACTCATCATCTGAAGATAATGAATCATCAGATTCGTGTGATCGTTTTTTAAGTGGGGTGCCATGGTAGACAAATATATGATTCACCCTCCCAGCTCCCCACCCACCATGGAGTGTCAACAAGGACGATGCCTCATGCCTGTGGATCTCCTGCAGACGGCACCAAGGATACTAGGAGGGTATACTCAAGCAGAAAATATCTTGAAAAGATATATCCCACCAGATTGGCCCATGAGCCACCGCGTTCTGGGCATAAGACTCTAGGCAAAGTTCACAACATCAGATTTCAAAATCAATAAACATTTTAGATGAGCAATTAAGCCAGGACCGACAGGAAAACAAGTTCAAATCAAATTTGTGCAATGACATATATAGAAAAGCCATGCACAGGGCTTGGCATGACCAGCCGATTGGTCGAACCGGGCCCATTCGACCACCCGTCTAGGCGAAGTCAGGGCCAAAGTGGTGTATTGAGCAACAGGAACACGGTTGCAAGCTCCTATTGCTCTCAACCACCAGGATCCCTTCCTCCGCCGACACAGGGCCGCAACCCACGGCAAACGGGTTGGTGGACCAAATATCCCCCCGGGTCCACTACGGGGGTGTCGGCGAGCTCTTAGCATTACCCAGCACCCACCACGAGGAGGTGGCTCGCCACGGGTGCCAGACCTATCTTACAAATACAGATACTTTTGATTTAAGACAATACAGCAAGTATCACCCTTTCTCTCCTCCAGGAGATAAGGCAACAGGAGGTGTATCCGTTTTTGTATGCCAGGGCATAATACATATCCCTGCCCCGCTCATACAAATCTTCAAGCTGTAGCTGTTCACCTAACCATGCATATTGCGATGACACTACACAGTTTATACATACCTCCCTTTTCTAGCATTCAACAATCGGATCTTCAAAATCTCTGTGATCAACTTCCAAAGTCATTTATAATCATGTGTGACCTCAATGGCCACAACCCGCTCTGGGGAGGTATATACAGGAATCATAAAGGTAAAATTACTGAAAAATTAATTTCAGATAATAATGTATGTATTTTTAATGGTGATGCAGCTACATATCTACATCCAGTTACGGGAACATACTCGGGAATATTGCCTTGACTCGCTAAATACAATGTTTATTCCCAATGCAGGATATTAACCATCACAATACACACAATGTCATTCTTGCTGTAAATTTTAAACATATTTGCCACAGATCGTGAAACTAAACTTCCTGAGATGTGCCCGCATATCTATGACGCCACAAATATGTGCGTAGTAATATGTGACGTCACAAGCTCGATGACGCAGTTTGCTACTGATCACTCATTTGTCTGAGTTAGGTCACATACTTCCCAGTCAGCGTATTGTTGTCAAAAAATATTAACTTAGTTTGAAAAATGACAAAAAACACGTGTGGAATTGGGGAATTTTTCAGTTAAACCTTTGAACAACAAATACAATGTTTGCGAGGCATTTTTCAAGCACACTTGTCAACGGACAAAGGGTCAAACAGTTCATTCGAGATTTCCCTGGCTGCTGTCTGAGTCAATGATTGCAAGACGCCTGCGTTTCGGTGCTGGTGAGGTCGTAATCAGTCCCATCTATTATTACACGACAACAATTTTCACTCATCAAGGCACTGGCAGTTCCGTAACCACGGCCGTCAGATTAGACACGATCGCCGATACATGTGCGTGACGCCATGTTTGTTTACAGTGTGAAAGTAGTCCCTAAAATTGGCATATGACCTCTCTAATTTGCATCGGTATCTGTATATGACCCCAACAGATACCGAAAATATCCGTTGGCTTTATCCTGCCGAGTACACTACCCATTGTATGATAAATCAATATCTCGGAAAAGAGACATAGTTTGACATACTATTACTATTCCTCTTGGGAAACAGTTCTGAAACAAATGATGTCATTATGTTGATATCTCGTTGTGCAGCACATCAATAGCGTTTTGTGTGACCAATCAGGCCCTTTGGCTGAGAGGAACAGCTGACACGTACTCTCAGCACATTCATAACAATCGTTGCAGCCTTCTGTGCTCTTGTGTTTTTCGTACACTTCAAGCCAGGTTTCTTGTACTGTCTGACTGTCTAGAATCTAGAGATAGGTGTTCAATTTTTTTGCTCACTGTGTTTGAGGTGTAGACATATGCGTTCATAACTTTGGGTTCACTATCTACTTGGTGATAGCCTCCAGAGATTGGTGAAAATAATCTTTGCATTGACCGTGATTCTTGAACCTCGTGGTAGTCGTGCATCATCTCACGAGTGGTGATTTCAATAGCTCTCGGACATGGCACCGAGCGACCGTGTGAAATTAGTCCTGGCATTAACGATTTTGCTGATGTTTGTCATTTCAACAGGAAGCACGAAGCAGTCTACACCTAAGAAGATGGACGGCTATGTTATCAAGAACATTGGTATCAAGCTGTGCCAGCTTAAATGTGCTGAACATGGTCAATGTGTGAATATTGAATACGATGCTGAGACTTTAACCTGTCGTTTATCAACAGATGAATCAGCGATCGAGAAAAAGGAGGGACATGTCAATCTTGCATGGAGCCACTCACACGTAAGTAAATGTTTCCAAAGGCTAGTCCTAAATGGGTACTCAATAAACACATGTATCAAACATGTAGTTCCTGATGCATGTTGGAATTATCTGAGCATCATTTGTAATGTTGTGTGAATGTGAATTTTTGTCTTTGTTTACTTTACATTGGGCGTCCAACACTTCTAATTTTCTTACCGACCTGTCAGTCATTCTTTTTATTCCAAAACCGAACCTGAAACCTACCACACCATCATAGAAATCTGCTTATCTTTAAATAAGAACAACGATTACAACAGATGAAAATAAAATCACAAACAGTATTGAGATAATTTTGTCTTTTTAAAACTTATTCCCGACCAAGCGCCCCATGTTCAAAATTTGGTGGAGACGCAAAACAGTTTCTGAATACATCGAGACATGAAACACATAAATCTTACTCAGGGTGAAAAACGGATGGAAGGGAGAGGTTGGTCTGACCATTATGAGATTTATTGGGTAAATCGATCTGGGTATTTGAACGAAGTTAAATGATCAATAAAGTACATATACATATAAAGAAGAAATGTAGATCTACGCCTACTATATTGATATCAGTATACGCTTGTAGGAAGAAGGACGTAATAGTTTCAATTTTACAAGTCCCTGTGTTAACGTTTGCGGGCGACACCACATTTACAATCACGATAGACACCTAATATGATGTATTCTTTTACTTGGATTGTTTTATTTCCGCTTTTATCGCAGAACCTAAAGTTATTATAGGATTACATATAATGCTTGTAACCACACACACACACACACACTCTCTCTCTCTCGCTCACACACTCTCTGTCTGTCTCTCTCTCTCTCTCACACGCACACAAATAAATTGTATTTAATTCCACAGAAGTGTTCTCGTTTTACATGCTGTCAGAAGGAGTGATAACCTCAGAATGAAAATGATGAATGGAGTGGGTGATAAAAGTAGTATCGGTAATGTCAATCGAATCACTAGAAGGGTAAGATGGGTCATATAAATATTCGTATATATTCAAAATTATATTATTAGATGAGGTAGAGAGGACAACATTACCTGATTCTTCTTTCTGCCTTTTCAAGGTTCCATCTGGTATGTGCAACGCAGGTCAACGATATTTGAAGACTCGATCTGGAAAAGAGGTTTGCGTAGAAGGTAATATCCAGTATTTTTAATATGATCGCTTATATACTCACCTAACATCATTCAAAACTGTTCCTCTATTATCAGTGTGTGTATTAGTCATGAAATTCATTGTCATCATTCATGTTTTCCGAATATGCTACACCAGTCCACAATATCTGTTGTTTCACGTCCATCTTAGACCTGATGCAAATGGTGGCGAAAAAGACTAAGATCTGAGACTAAAGTTAAATACGGGAGTTCACTTTAAATCAGAGACAGACGGCGTAAGTGGTCTAATGATTCAGACGCATTAACCCTACATGAATATGATTCACAGTTCCATACATACTGACTGCAGTTGCCAAGTAACTGCTGGTTCTTCATTACCGGTGCGCTCTGTAGACGTTTTGTCTACTTTCAGAACAATTTATTATACAATAAATTGTCCTATGTTCGCATTACATACAAGACAGACATTAGCCATAGACAGCTGCGATTTCCGCTGTCATCTCAGATCATCTCTTTTCAAGGGAGCTTCATCTTCGACTAAGAAAGGTGGTCCTTGATCACTTTGTATCTGAGACCAGAGTTAACCAAATGGAGTTATGAGTTAAACTCATAACTCAAACAAATGCCAACAATGTGATATGGCATGAGGCCAAAGATAAACACAAAGTCTTTATATTCAATATTATAACTTGTGCTCCACAGAAACAACTTACAGCAGCGTCCCATAAGTCTGTGGATTCGTCAGATATAACGGGGTAAACATACGTTTAAAGAAAAATATGAACGAGAGGATGGTAATAATGATATAATTATGAAATATTATCACTAACATATTGCCCCATCTTTTGCAGTGACTACAGTCCTTACTCTTTTTGGCATATTACGGTACAGCTTGTACAAGGTAGATTTGGGTAAACTGTACGGGTGTTTTCGACGGATGTCCACAGCCCATCACTTGATGTTGGAGAGTCTCTGGTGACGTTTTTTCGGGCCATGGTAAAACCTCGATGCCTTTGGCAGCTAGGAAGTCAGTAATTGATTTCGAAGCATGAGCAGGGGCATTGTCCTGTTGAAAAGTGAATTCTTTCTCAGGAAATGCGAGACAACGACCATGAATATCTATGTCACTGATTATAGTTTGCTGATATCGAACACTGTTCAATGTTTCAGTCACATTTTTCAGCACACCTGGGCCATTTGCAGATATCAGTCCCCACACGTGAATTTGAGGCGGATGTTTCACAGTCGTTTGCAAACAATATGGACAGAATCTTTGGTTTTTCAAACGTCGGATCTTCATTCTCCTTCGGTTGCTGAAACATCTGAAGATCAATTCATCCGAAAACAGTATCTTCTTCCATTGTGGCACTCCAAAACGTCTCACCTTCCATGCCCACAAGAGTCGACGTTTTCGCTGCACCTTGTTTAGCAGAGGTTTTCGTGACAGGTACATAACAAACTATCCCAAATCTATGCAGCCTGCGAGAGATCGTCATCCTACTGACATACCTGCCCAGTGTCTGCTTCCGCCTACCCCGAATTATATTCAGGGTTGAATATCTTTCCTTGAGACATTGTCTCCTGATGCACTGGTCTTCTCGATGTGTCGTACATTTTGGCCTGCCAGATCTCGACAGGTCCTTCATGACACCTGTTTGCCTGTATTTCTTGTCCAGCAAACACATTCCACTCACTGACACCTTCAAATTATTCTCCTTGGCCACTATGTCTTTAATTCTTGTCCACTGAAGTCCCATACCCCTAAGAGTAATAATCTCCGTCCTTTCCATAACGGTCCTTTCCATGTCGCTTTTTACCACCCATTTTCTATCAGAAAACATGATTGTATAGTTAAAAGGAGGTAGAGGAATTGAAAAGAGATGCTATCATTTACACAAATATCAGTGAACGTGCAAAGAATTGTTTAAAGACAATTTTGACTATATATTATGCTTCCTTCACAAAAGGCCTATATCCCTCCGAAATGGCAAATTACTTTCACAAATTTAAGTGCACCAGTACGTTGTGACACTTAGAATTTCAACAGTTAATTATCAACATAGGTACTGAACATAACTCACCTGTGCTTGACAGCTGTGGTCCCCGGAAAATCACTGACGGAATGTTAAACGATAATTTTGTGGCAATAAAGTAAAGTTTGAATAATCTCTAGTCCGGATATTAGTAATTTGAATATTAGTGCTAACCGAATATCACAAAACAACAGCTACGTGGATTACAGATTCGAGAAATAATCATAAAAGGTAACTTTTCCTTTCATATTGTGACTTCCACAAACTTCTGGGACGCAGCTGTAGATCCACAAGAAATACAGTCCGTTTGCGTTCAAATGAGAATGGCGAATTATTAAGTAACAAGAAATTGGGATTTCTGTTTCTCACATGGCTGAGAAACAGCTGGTGGAGCATCACCACCTCTTTCCTGACAAGTAGAGTGCATCTAAAAATATATCACGAATTACATTCAGTCTCATTCATGTTATCAGTCCCATAATCAGAATCGCCTGTGACGTCACCTAACGTCGGCACTAACGAAGGAGCGGACGCTTCATGTAAGCTACTACATAACCAGTAGCTTCGTTCTACATCACCCACCACTTTGGCCTCTTCATGAACTGTGAGTCTGCTGCGTCATTCCTGTTCACCTATGGCTATTTCCCATATAACCTGATAGCAATTCATGACCTGTGAGTCTGCTGCGTCATTCCTGTTCACCTATGGCTATTTCCCATATAACCTGATCGCAACAAGATCACAGTGATGAGGTGGGACTGGTAATACAGTGTGATTCTGACTTCTAATGTAATTGTCCAAGTTGTATAAACAATGATGGAACGAATTCGGACAATTCGCCGTTCCCACCATTGAGTATACAACCTGGACAATTATAGCACATGACCGGCTATCTCTTTCAGTGATCCACAAACTGACTTGCCAAGACGTTCTTGTAAAAGCGTTCGACTTACGTACCCTAGCAAAGTGACAGACCACACCACATGAGCGACACGTGTAGAACGAAAGTACTTGTAAAAGTGTTTGACCTAGATACCCTAACCAAGTGAGATGTCGCACCATGTGAGCAACAAAAGGATATGTAAGACAAACGTTCTTGCAAGAGTGTTTGACATAGATACCCAATCACCAGTCTATATATGACTTTACAACCACCTTGTCACTTGTACGAATTTTGTGTCCACAATGGTCCTTGAGGACCTCAATGATGGTTTTGCAGACCTCTAGGAAGAACTTGCAGATTGTACTAACTTCTGAGGTTGCACTGACTTGCATAAGAATAACCCGTTGGCTTGGAAGCGAAGAATGATTGCCAACTTGGGTCGCACCTCCAGCAGTACTCTCGGAAATGTGGTCTTCTTCTCAAGATGAAGGGCTATTTTCTCCACAATCTCCAGGAACAAGGCGCAGAAAAATATGATGATGTCTGTAGTCTCTCCTTGTGAATAGACACCTGTTCTTTCCTGCATTATAAGACTATTCTCTGCCGTTCAGCATCTTGTAGGTCCACAGCAATGCATGAAGCTGGGACTGATGCCTACTAGTTTCATAGCCTGGCGTCAAGCCAGACAAGGCGGGACCAAATAATGCCACGACTGCTTCACATATGTGTGAAGTGAGTGCGGTAATGCATGACCATGCTTAAACATGCCCCACAGTTGGCGTAAACAATTGCACCAACAATACTTGACCTAGACGTAAAGAAGTCATGTGATACCATGTCATTGCATGACAATGCACACCATTTCCGGTCACTTATTGCATGCTGTTACATTGTATTATTAAAAGAGAGCAAGTTACACAAAAGTCACAATTCAATTTCACAATGCCGATGTCAAATACAATACAAGTGAGACAAAGTCTATGGCAATGGGTCACAAAATTTATAGCAATCTCACCAAAGTCTTAGTGCGAGAGGGAAACAGTTATGCAGAATATAACACCGTGAGCAGTTTGACAGCGGCTATGAAGATCAAACGTTGGCAGGGTTTGGTGATGTTTACTCCAGTAATGTGTGTCCGTGTCCGTGTTCAACATGACAACTAGCATTTATATATACATACAGCCATTTCCTGAAAGTTCGAGCACATACGATCATCTCCACTAATGTGGGAAGCTCCAGAATAATCTCCCGGAAGTAAACAAATAGAAAGCCAAGGGCAGATAACTCCAAACTACTGCCTTACAGGCGTGCCTCTTACATAATTTTCTGCAGGAAATGTGACACATAATAACTATTACTTAATTAGTAACAAATTATTCCGAAAATACACACCCGTAACAATGCCTAGTGTGTACCTTATGTGTGAACATGGCGCGGGCAGTGTGCTTTACGATTTATGTGTAGCCATTAAATCACAAGCATTGTCACGGATATCGTTGTTTTACTGCCGCGGCAGAGCAAAGTTCTTGCATGTGTCAGGGTGGTATTAGCTTTGCTGAGGCTAACTCAGCTACCTTCATATGCTACAAACGAAAACAAAACAACATTCATGGTTAAGTGTTCTATTTAAGACAGTTTGTTCGTGCCTGTTAGGGCAACCTTTAACTTTACCAGGCCACAGGGGTTGTCAAGCCTCGATTTGGGGAATTAGCTATTGGGAGCGAACCTTGAAACAAGAAAGAGAGAGCTGTGAGTTCCTTGGGTTTATTCAAGCAAGTGTCTGAGATGACATTCACAATACACCAATTCATACATAATAATGACACACAAATAATAGACATAATAATCAATATCCTAATACACTTTCAGTATAAGTAATTTAAGCAGTGTGTGGTATAACAGAGTATGTATGGCAACTGCTTACAGAAACATAATACAAATAATACAACATAACCTAATCCTACCTTCGAGGGGATGTCAATAAGTTTTGAGCCTTGAGCATTTTTCATACCCAGGTGTCACAACCTATGGTACGATATTGAGGGTGTAGCTGATGTGATGTAGAGTGAGTGAGTGAGTTTAGGCTTACGCCGCACTCAGCAATATTACAGCTATATGGCGGCGGTCTGTAAATAATCGAGTCTGGACCAGACAATCCAGTGATCAACAACATGAGCATCGATCTGCGCAACTGGGAACCGATGACATGCGTCAACCAAGTCAGCCAGTCTGACCACCCGATCCGCCTCTTAGTCGCCTCTTACGACAAGCTGAGTCGCCTTTTATGGCAAGCATGGGTTGCTGAAGGCTTATTCTACCCGGGGACCTTCTCTTGTGATATGTGATGTAGAAGTTTTGGTATCCTACTCTCAGAAGTTATTGAACAGCTCACATTGACAGAAAGAGACCCCACAGTGAAAATGAATAAAATTGGGTATAGAGCAGTAATTAAGTTTTTAGTCCTTGAAGGAAACTCGGTGAAGAACATTGAAGAAAGGCTTTCAGCAGTATAGGGGAAGTCTTCCCAATCATTTGGTACCATCAAACGATGGGTCAATGAATTTAAGCATGGTAGAGAGGATCTTGAAGATGACCCCCGTCCAGGTCGCCCAAAAACAAGCACCAGTCAGGAAAACATTGACAGAGTGCACAGACTTGTGCTGGAAAATCTTCGAATCACACTCCACCAGTTAGAGGAGACCACAGGCATTTCACACAGATCCATCGAGACAATTCTACATGAACATCTCGTCATGTCTAAGGTGTGCGCAAGATGGGTGCCAAGAATGCTTGCAGATGAAATGAAGGAAACAAGGGTCACCAAAAGCAATTCCATGCTAACCAGATACAACAAGAATCCAGCAGATTTTCACTTTAGGCTAGTAACCTGTGATGAAACCTGGATCCACCACAATGATCCTGAGAGCAAACAAGATTCCATGGAATGGAAACATGTCACTTCTCCCAGGACCAAAAAGTTCAAAGGCTCCACATCAATGCAGAAGGTAATGGCGACAGTCTTCTGGGGTAGCAAAGATTACTTACCAAAAGGAAGAAGAATGAATGGGGAATATTACGCTAACTTGTTGAGGCAAGTGCGACAGTCAATCAAGGAGAAGCGCCGGGGCAAGATCAGACGTGGTATTCTTCTACATCAAGACAATGCTCCAGTACACGCCTCTCACGTTGCAGCCGCTGCTGTCCAGGAATGCGGATACAAAATCTTGCCGCATCCCCCTACTCTCCAGACCTGGCACCAAGTGAGTACCGTCTGTTCCCAAATCTCAGGAAACACTTGTGTGGTCGTAGATTTCAGGATGATAATGAGCTTATTGCTGCTACTGAGGCTTGGCTTCAGGACCAAAATGGCGCCTTCTACAAAGATGGCATCAATGACTGGCAGAAAAGATGGAACAAGTGTCTTGACTCACAAGGGGACTATGTTGAAAAATGAATGTGGTTCATACCAATATTTTGTCTTTTTCTATGCACTCTCAAAACTTATTGACATCCCCTCGTACAGTAACGATTTATGACTATTAGGGGTGTAGCGTCTAATGTTCTAACAATCGTAATGGGTTCACGATAATTACTGTATGCAGTGCATATTGCATTACCTATGGTTTGAATTAATGTCCGTTATGGTAGGTCGCGCTTGATGCATTAACTACGGTAAAACTTAACGGTTAATGTCAGTAGTTTTCAGCTATCAAAATACATGCTTTGAGCAAATACGATAAACGGCATGTACTGCTCAGATTGGACATAAGCCATTTAACTCCGGTATTGCCAGACGCACTCTACCTACAATGTTAGCAAATGCTTTCTCTATACAATACGGTACGTGACATAAGTAACTAGTACGTGTAACTACAGGGGAGACGGTACAATTGTAGCTAGAGTAATGTTAATTTGTTTTATCATGAATTATTTGGGTGACTACGGTAAATGTGTTCCGACTGATGTTGCTATGGACAACGAGCGGTTTTGATATGTAAGGAACTCAGCAATAACGTAGAATACATGTAATACTGTAATGCTATACTTAAAGATGTCGGAATGTACATTTTTGTGCTTTACAAACAAGACAATAACACAGCTAAATGACAATGATAACTTGCTAGGATGGCTCTGATAAAATACGACACTATATAGGAACAGAATGAAGGCTGTAATTACATGCTGAACTATGCATGAAATAGGAAGAGAAGACAATACCATTTCTGAATGATTACGGTACTTGACTTCACATATAAACTGTTCTGTACTGTGTACAAGAGCACGTGGAACTGAACGTTTCAAATCATAAATGAAATACTTATTTATGTTTATGAGACATCAAAATACACAATAATTAATGTTGACTGTTGTAACCTGTTCTGCGTATTTCATGTAAATCTACTCGAATATTATTTGATCCACAGACTCTCTTAAAATACGGAATAACTGACCTATAATATAAATTCATCATTGCTCGAAATAATTGTATGAACTCTCGGAACTGACTTTGTGACTAAACTACAAGCGTCTAGGCTACTGAACAAAAATCTAACCTGTATGTACAGACCTAACACGCAAATTGAATAGAACTAGACAAAGACTTGGGATATACATGTACAACTGTGTGTTGAAACATAGAAAGGAAACATTCGTTTGTACATAAAAAAACATGAAACTTGTGGAGCCCACGACGCAATGTGCATAAATAAATACTTCTGGGTAGCGGCTAAGAATTAATGTAGAACCAGCAATTGCACTGAAAGGTGCTTCAATATCGTAGAAGTGTTTCAACCTGAAATCTAGCATTTTTCAAAAGAAATAGCAAGTTAGACCAAAACAAGAATAAGGTTTAAATAGTTCTTACCTTGAAACAAGAAAGGAGACAGCTGTGAGTTCCTTGGGTTTATTCAAGCTAGTGTGCCTGAGATGGAAGAACCCAGGTTTTTATAACCCATAGCTCTACCCGTTTGTCGTTATCAAGTTTTTTTGGTGTTGGAGCTTTCCATATGCGTTATCTACCCTATGCTGACAAGGTTTACTACACGAGGTAGGTGGTAAGGAGATGATTACCTAACAAAACTTGAATTTCTTTATGGTATAATAATAATAATAAAACAAGACATCCAGGGTCTTGACCGCCTGACCAGAAGGATCATGTCAGATAACAGAGCACACCACCCTCGTTCCTCTCTTAATCGTTTATATATGCCAATCAATTCAGGAGGTCGGGGTTTGATTAATGTGGAAGCTCTTCATGACAGAATTTTATTGTGTACTTTTGCACATATTTATTTATGGGATGATCCTCTGGTGATGCACGTCAAGACTCACAATGAAAGCAAGGAATTCCACAGCTTTTTTAAGCGCGCCAGGGTTGTTGGACACAATCTGTAATTTGAAGTTGATTTTGTTGATGGTGATGTACTGCTGGACGGTACAGTGATGGGAGTAAACCAGGTGAAGTCCTTCACCAAGTCTGCCCAGTGTCGGTCCTTTGTGGAGAAACTGTCTGAGAAACCATTGCATCGAGTGTACATGCAGTGTGTGGAACAGAACAGCAATCCTTCGCCTGGATGAAGTCGGCTGGTCTCAAATGTGAAACTGAGGGCTTCCTTTTTGCTGCTCAGGACCAGTCACTTCCCACTCGCAATCGCCAGAATGTTATTCTTAAAGAGAATATCAATATGAAATGTCGTCTTTGCAATACATTTACAGAGACTGTCCAACACCTTGTCAGTGGATGTCCTTCCTTGGCACAAACAGCATATCTTAAAAGACATGATGGCATGGCTTGCTGCTTTTATTATCGTCTCCGCAATGCCTGTGGCTTTGACTCCGAGGTCCATCCATGGTACGACCCTGAACATGTCCACGGCGTCCTGGAAAATGCCAGCTACAAACAGGCCAATATACAGCCTGAGACGAATTCCAGCCAACAAACCTGATCTTGTCCTTTTTTGATAAAGCCAATGAAATTATTTATATCATTAAATTTTCTGTCCCTTTTGACAGCAACGTGATTGGCAAGATTCAGGAAAAGCATGACAAATATGCGGACCTCGCCTTTGAAATGTCTCACTTGCATCCCAAGTACACTGTCGTCAGGCTCCCCATTGTTCTCGGTGCCCTTGGTTTGGTACCTCCTGATCTCTTGGCGCAGATGAGGAGAGTGCCCGGGTTCTTCACCGGGAGCACAGCCCTTCTGACAATCTGGGTAATGCAGAAGGCTGCAGTGTTGGGGAGCCTCCATATTCTCCGGAAAGTTCTTGGTGGGTTCGACTAGGCAGTGTTTCATGGGAGAAGTCCCATTCTCTGTCTGGGCTGCGTGTAGGGGGCGAGGGCCCTGAGCTGATGATGAGCTTGACCAGCCTGACTGTGCCAGGATCACCCAAACCCACTCTGCTGCATTTCTATCTCAATCTGTAAAACATGATAATAATAATAATAATGATAAGTGTTCTTGTATGGCGCACAAATCAAACTGCAAGGCAATTTCTCTAGGCGCTGGAAGACAGAGTGATCTGAAGAAAGGGTTAAAGTTCATAAGCTTGTTTGAAAAGGAAGGTTTTCAGTTGAGACTGGAAAGATTCCACGGACGAGGCTTGTCGTATGCGAAGAGGCAGTGAGTTCCAGAGAAGGGGAGCTGTGTAAGAGAACTTTCTATGTCCATATGACTTTAGTCTGACCTTGGTAACATTCAGCTGACAGTTCGAACTTGATCTTAAAAGCCGCGGAGGGACATATTCCCTGAGGAGATCTTTCAGATAGAGTGGACCTTTGTCATGGAGGCACTTGAAAGTGAGAGTGAGGACTTTATACTCTATTCTCTGTTTCGTAGGCAGCCAGTGTAAGCGTATCAGGAATGGTGTAATGTGACTGCGCTTGTTGACTCGACAAGTCAGTCGCGCCGCAGAGTTCTGAATCCTCTGTAGGTTAGACAGTAATTCTTGGCGGATATTTACAAGGAGACTGCAGCAGTAGTCCAAACGTGAGAAAATAAGTGAACAAACTAGATGGTGAGCTGCATCGAGTGTCAGAATATCACGAATGGAAGCAATACTTCTGAGGTGAAAATAGCATGACTTACAAACAGAGTTCACGTGTGTTTCCATGGACAAAGAACAAGGTATGATAAGGGTGGTTTTTGGCCCACTAACAAAATTGGCTGAAAACATGTTATTTGTTTAGAGACAAGTTAGTTTTGCATAAAAATGCCATATTTTGTATGTTCTGAGGTGTAATTCTTCTGCAGAGGGGCCCAAAATGGGTTTTATCAGTTCCCATGAAAAATAACAAGAAGTCTGAAATATCAGTGTGCCATAATGGCTAATTTACAACTGTTATTTTATTTACATACATATTACAGCAGTTTTACGACAGGTAGTCATGCTGAAAAACATGTTAATGTCAGTCATAATGTTTTAACTTCAAGGGGCCCGATTAGGGTTGCAAAACATTGTTAATTCAATTACTTGCCAATTGTGTCCCCAAAACGCAATCATTATTCACAGCATTCTTTGCAAATGTAATCCATGGGTCCATTGTACAACATGTAAGTATGATAACAATCATGTTGCACTAAGAATCACAGGGGCCTGTTTTGGGTGAAGCTTCATTTTGGGCACAGCTTCATTCTAACTAGTAAGTGGTACAAGTCAGCATTTACAACCAGTTTTAGCAAATATACATTTAACATCTCAATCATCATATGTTATTGCAATAGCCAACCATTTTGCACTAAAAAAATCACAGGTCGTGACATCAAAGGGGCCCATTTCGGGTGGAATTTCATTGTCAGTGCCTGTTCATATTAACACCATGCACATGTTAAAGTCAGTATTCAAAAGACTTCACAGAGTAATTATTCACAACTTATCCACTTTAAAGATATAAAACATCCATTATTTCTTTTCATTCACAAAGTCATCAGTCTCCGTATCTGATTCACAATCAAGAACTGCAGTATTCAAAAGTGTATGAACCTAAAGTAGATCAAAATGTATTAAATATGAATTTAAAATATTGGGAACAAAGGCAACTAGACCGACTTGAAAAGGTGAATGGTCAGTGTCTTAAGAAAAGATTTACATGGTGTTAATTAAAGCTTGTTTCACCAGTGTTGTAACATAGATTACCAAACTTAAGAAAAAAAATACAATATTTGGATTTGATGTGAAACAGTTTAGTTAAACATTGTAGGCTTGATAAACAAACTTTGAAAAAAAAGAAAGAAAAGTTACATGGATTTGAACCTGCATGTCTGATAACAAAAGTAACCTACAGTCCACTATTGCAACCATTAGGCTACATATTCCTTTGCCTTCCAGTGTGAATTTAAGCTTATATATTACACTTTACAACTATGTTTGACTTGACGTCTACTTGTGTTCATCACCTGCTAGACCTTGATACAATGTTCTTATTCTAGCTAAAACGTCCTTTTCATACAGTTAAGTGTAGTCATTTTGGTTAAATGAAATCTAATATGTCATTGGAGACATCAAGGTACATAAGTTCTTGGAAAATGCATATGTTTATACATGGCAATCCTGTTGAATGACAGTGTTATTTTGACACTGATGGGTGACTCAAAGGTGTTTGATACACAGATGATAGAAAAACTATGATCAAATTCTTACATAATAACAAATATTTTCACCTTTACAGTACTGTTTGATCATATTTTGAAAATCTTCAGACATCTTCTTACTTTTCTAGCAGAGACCAACAACCAAACACCAATGTTTACCTCTCATAAATCTGCCTTGTGAGTGCCTTATGATATTGAAAATTTTAATAACGATGTTTGATATGTGTATTTTAGAGCACAAAACCATTCAAAATATAATGTATCATGGCACAGATGTGTTAATGTGATGGATTGTTTTTAAAGATGTTAGCTTATGTCAATGTTTATTTTTTTGAGATGTTGTATGGGGCAATTTCATAAACCAAAAAATGTACTTTTTGAAAGATTTTGATGTGAGCAAAAGCGTGACCCACCACAATTTTTTAGGTGTACATTCTAATTTACACGCTTCATATGTGGTGAAAAAATTGGGATGGGTCACGCTTTTCTATCACTCTGAAAATCAGAAAATGTAGGTTTCTAGAAGATATTGTAAAATATGTAAACTTTGAGGTCTTCAAAGAGGAAAACTAACAACACTAGAAACATAAAAATGCAACTGAAGGTAACTTCAACAATTAATTTAGCTCCTTTTATGCTAAAATTATCGTGTTGTAAAATTTTGATAATCATGACATGTTGTGGGCCAATAGGGGCCTCTATCATACCTTGTCCTTTGAGTCTAGAAAAACACCAAGGTCTTTCACCGAGTCACTGAAAGGAACTTTCTCGTTACCCACTACCAGCGAAGACACATCCACCTTAGCTTTGCTACCGGGTGATCCACACAGCAGAACCTCGGTCTTACTGTCATTTAATCTCAGTTTCCTTTGTGTCATCCATGCTTTGGAGTCAAGGATACAGTCTTCAACTATAGATATATCAGCTCGGAGTGAATCCGATTTAGTGGAACGCAACAGTTGGGTGTCATCAGCATATGACTCGTACATGACACCATGGTGCCAAATGATATTGCCGAGGTTCTTCATATAGAGTGTATCCATGGCCAGCTTGTGTCAGCTGCCAATCCAAATAGCTGTCAGTACGTGCTCATGCCATTTACGACAAGACACAGAGAGTGGTACGATGGTAAAGTTGATTACGGCCTAGTCGGTGGTATACATGCTCCTGCTGCGATGGACCTACCTATCTGCGCCTGACCATGGGATGTAGCTGAGAAGAAAAGCCAGTGCCGACACAGCTCCATAATTTCATCTCTGATTAATTAGTTAAGGTTGGCATGGACGCGTTTGCTAATTGCCTGACGCTGTGCTTGACAAGTTGTGTCATAAACAAGGTACACTATGCACAGCAACTTGCTCCTATACGGATTTCCTTAGTTTTTTTAAACATATAAAAATATATAAGGAAATATGTGCATTGTAATATATTTAATAACTCTTCTGGCTGGTTTTCATGCAACACTTGTATTACTGTCAGTACTGAGCCACATCACTGTCGGCACACCGTCGATATGTTTCCGAGTATAGACCTATAAAAAGGAAAGAGCTACTTCTCAGTGGTAACACCACTCAGATTACACTACAAAGGGTTCCATTTGCATTTCTCGTGTCTGGAGTAATACTCACGTTATTAAATGACGACTCATGTGGCCATATTACGTGTTATGAAGTACGAGCATGGACGAGCAGCAAGGGGAATTATCAACTGAGTTAGAAAAACAAACACTGATCAAAGGATTAACCGATAACACCCTTATTGATTAATTAATTTTGTACAGCAGATTTGTCAAAAAGTAGTAGTTATGTATTTAGATTTGCTAATTGAAACTGAACACACGCTGCCGTAAAGTGTTTCTCTTAGAATGAAACCCTTCTTTCAAGGGATTAACCACCAATAGGGTGACTGCTTGATCATTATTGGCAAACTAAATTACTTTTATTAAAGCAGGGCGGACATAATGCAATTATAAATTCACAGGTGTGCTATCTGGGGTGACCATTGAGACTGTACACTAATGTGAAAAACCTGAAACAGTCACGTCATCAGTTGTGAAAGTACCACTAGGATATAACGATATATCACTTTTTTACATTTTGGACCATTTAAAGACACATGACATGGAGCAGGATTTGTTGTCAGCTGTAGATGAATGGCACACCGTTCGTTTATGTGGAAATTGTTGTGAACATTTCTTGAATAAGGTAATAGCCCCCAATTGTTGCTATAACTTTAGTCTGTTATAATTTTGATATTTGCAATTTGTTTTTTATTCATTTGTTGTAGCATTCAGCGTAATATTTATTTATTTTTATTTTCATCACCGGAGTGTAAAGAATCAGAAAATATGCTCATGGTCACACTTTGTACATGTGTGTGAAATATGATTCACACTGGCAATCACTAACATGTCTAGATATTACAGTCATGTTATAAACTCATTATCGTGTGGTTATTATTATTTTTAGTTAGGAATATGATAATAAATCAATTAGGATAATAAGACAAAATATAAAGACCCACACTTGCTTCGATACTTTTTTCAGTCCTAACATGTTCTATCACCGACTGATGATTCAGAATGTTTTCATTTGTTATATAATGACGATGGAAATATTTTCGACTAAAAATAGATTTCTTCTTTGTTGATCACATTATACTTAAAAACAAACAATTGCACACACGGGTGGCGCGACACAGGTCACGAACCAGTCAAAAATACTGGTATATCATCCAGATGCTCACGAGAGAAAAACAACAACAAACGCAACAACCAGTCTGTGGAAATTGCTTTGCATCAGTGCCCCTTTAAGATAACAAATGTAAATCAAGACCAAAAACGTTGAATATTTCACGTAGATGCTCGCGAGATTTGTTCATTGTTGTCCTGGTTACGAGTTTAGGTGGTTAAGAAGCATTTCCATTGTATCCTTTTTTTATGCAGATAATTCAAGGCCGAAGCAGACGTAATGAACTTTATCAATTAACAAGAAGCATGTTGAAATAATTTCCAAAAGCAATCTAAAATTCAAAAATATTTAAAAAATGAAATAAAAAAAAATGACAAAGAAACAAGGAAAAGAGCAGTTAACATCTGAATGTTTTCATTTGTTATATAATGATGATGGAAATATTTTCGACTAAAACTAGATTTCTTCTTTGTTGGTCACATTATGCTTAAACAAACTCAGGGCTGATGCATCAGAGGTCAACAACCAGTCAAAAATCATGGGATAGCATTCGGATACTCACGAGAGAAAAGCAAAAACCAGTCTACAGAAATTGCTTTGTATCAGTGCCCCTTTCAGATAACAAATGTCCGTCATGTCCAAAAGCCCTCTCCTTCCCTGTCTGTTACAAGATCTTCTGAGAACAAACATTTTCCGACGTGGTGTACTGCTGAAAAAAGCACTACCACGAATGTTGTTCTTTTCACTTTGGTTTGTTGTCTTTGTTCGTCTGAGAAGAAATATTTTCCAAGTCGGTGTTTTGCCGAAAAAAGGCACAGATAAAAAGTCACAGGAAAAATGTCACAGTACAATAACATATATTGTCCCATAATATATACTAGTGATTTGGAAAATGTCTCATTTGTTATAACAACTCCTGTTTCTGACATGGTTCTAATTAATGAGGTAATTGGTAGGGTGGATATTGCAGAGAATTTTGAGTGAGTGAGTAAGTGAGTTAATACTTAACGTCACATCGGCAATATCTCAGCCATATCGTGACGAGAACATTCAACAATGAAAAAGAGCATATATAAATCATAAAAACCCGTCAACGAAGGACGGTAAAACAACTAGAATATCACAATTTCAATTAAAACTAGCATGGAAAGTTAAAACTAATAGCACTATTTAGACAATACAATATAAAAACAGACTATAGATCGCCAACAACAGAAGGTAGATCACCACACTAGGAACCATGGGGACTTACAGTACCTTTGCTACCTGCATGGTCCCTAGTTGGATTTACACCATCCCTTCAGCTGCTGGCGATTGTATGAAAAGTTAGCCGAAATTAAAAGAACATGAATGCTACGATTAAAATCCTGGTAGACTTAAATTTACTGTGAATGTTTGTGGACTTACGTACCCTCTCAGGAGGACAATAATTTTACAATACTTCAACCCCCTTTGCGGGTACAGCCACCAACAATTCAAGTTACTAATTCAAACTACCAATCATTAAAATACATCTATTTACACAACATAAATTTCAACATTCCACCAAAAAATCACTTTCTTTTAAAAAACCAATGATTAAATGACAACTAACAGTGCTAAAAAGGTCCTTGATAGTTTTGACATTGAAAAATTTATCCCTTGTGATGGAGAATTCAACACAGTCAAGCAGAATATGCTTGACCGTGACTCTCTCATCACAAGGGATACAAAACGGAGGATCCTCACCTTTTAAAAGGTATGCATGAGTGTATCTTGTATGGCCAATACGACATCGTCGCAAAATGACTTCTTCAAATCTGGACTGACAACCCAAGTATGTATAACCAATGTAGGGTTTTATTTCATGTAGTTTATTTATACCTACTTGAGTGTCCCACTTCTTCTGCATCAGATCACGGATATACGTTCTAATGTTTGCTTTGTAATCATAATATGGAAGAAGAAGTGGTGTCACAGATTTGTTGAGTGCTGCCTTGGCAGCAAGATCAGCCATCACATTCCCAGAAATACCTACGTGACTGGGTAACCAACAAAAGACGATGTCGTATTGGCCAGTAGCAAGAGTATTATACAGTTACATAATTTCTATTAAAAGTGGATGTTTACAAGAAATATTTTTAATAGCCTGAAGGCAAGAAAGAGAGTCGGAATATATTATATACTGTTTACGTTTCGGGTGTCTTTGAATATATTTGAGAGCTGTTAATATGGTGTTAGCTTCTGCTGTAAAAATAGAACTATTATCTGGTAATCTAGAAGATATTGTTCTGGATCCAGTGACAGTAGCGCAAGCAACTGCACCACCATCCTTGGACCCATCTGTAAATAAGGATTTATAACTGCTATATTTATGTTTCAATTGATTATATTCTTGTTTATACTGTAATTCATTAGTTTCTGATTTTTTAAATGTGGTCAGTGTTATGTCCACTTGGGGCCTAACCAACTGCCAAGGAGGAGAAGAGAGAAGACGGGAAGGAGCTATATTTTCCAGCTCAATGCCGGCAGCAGCAAGAAATGGTTTAATTCTTAAACCAAGAGGCGGTACAAGCGAAGATTTCATATTGTATAAGTCCTCACACAGAGGACTGAAAACACAGTTATATGCAGGGTTTGACTCACTGGAATATAATTTTGTTACATACTGTAAAGCTAATTTGATACGTCGCTGCTCAAGAGATGGCTCATCGGATCAGTGATCGATAAAGTTGCAGGAGGGTAGCTTGGTCCCCTCCCCATTTAGAATTTGAAACGACTTTCAACAAGTCAAGTGCCTTCAGGCATTTAGTTTTGAGGGATTTGATATGTGGTAGAAACGTTAAATGTGAGTCAAAAATTAATCCCAAGAACTTGGCCTCCTTTACAACTTTGATGGGAGTGCCATCTAGAGATAGTTCTGGGTCCTTATGTGGCCTATATGTTCTGGAAAAATGTATACAATTAGTTTTGGACTTCGAAAATTTGAAGCCGTTTTCAAGACACCATTTATTTATTTTGTTTAAACACAACTGCAGTTGCCGTTCAATAGTATGCATGTTTTTACCTCGACAAGAAATATTAAAATCATCCACGAAAAGCGATCCATCAATTGAATCGTTTAAAACTTTTGATAAACTGTTGATCTTGATACTAAAAAGAGTGACAGATAAAATACTGCCTTGTGGAACACCCTGATCCTGATTGTAATGATCAGACAGGGTAGAACCCACACGGACCTGGAATTGTCTGTCATTTAAAAAGTTGGCAATAAATTGAGGCAAACGACCTCGCAAACCAAAGTCATGTAAATCCCTCAAAATACCATGTTTCCAGGTTGTGTCATATGCTTTTTCAAGATCAAAAAAGATAGACACAGCATGTTGTTTATCAATTAGTGCGTTGTTAACAAATGATTCTAAACGCACTAAGTGATCGACAGTACTTCTGTTTTTACGGAAACCACACTGTATATCTGTGATAAGATTATTTGTTTCCAAGTACCAAACAAGTCGATTATTTATCATGCGTTCCATGGTCTTGCAAACCCAGCTAGTTAGTGAAATAGGTCGATAATTGGACAGATCCGTATGATCACGTCCAGGTTTAGGTATTGGTACTACTATGGCGTCACGCCATGACGGAGGAAAGTTACCCGATGTCCAAATATCATCAAAAATATTGAGAAGAGTTTCTAGGCATGATTCCGGTAAGTGCTTCAGGAGTTGATAATGTATGTTATCAGCTCCAGTAGCAGTGTCATGAGCTTGATCAAGAGCAGTATGGAGTTCATGAATAGAAAACGTTTCATTATAATCTTCCCCATTATCAGAATTGAAATTAATAGTTTTCTTTTCTTGTTGTTTTTGATATTGCTGGAATTTTGGTACATAATTAGAAGAGGAAGAGTGTTTAGCAAGGGTTTCACCTAGTTTATTAGCAATATCTGATTTATCAGTAAGCAATTGATCTCCATGTTTAAGATGATGGACAGTAGATTTAGTACCTTTACCTTTGATTTTCTGGACCATGTTCCATACCTTGGACATGGGTGTCCGAGAATTTATTTTGGATACATAATTTTGCCAAGATTGGCGTTTGTTTTGTTTAAAAGTACGCCGTGTTTTAGCATTTAAAATTTTAAATTTATTTAAATTATGCACCATAGGATGGCGACGGAAATAATGTTCAGCTTTCTTCCTTGCCTTCCTAGCTTGTTTGCACTCATCGTTGAACCATGGTTTTCTTATGTGTGGAGCTACAGAGGAATTTGGTATACACGCATCAGCTATGGAATTCAATTCATCAGAAAAAGATTTAATAGCATCGGGAACGTCAATAAAACGTTCAGGTTTAAGTTTTTCAGCACACAGTGTTTCATATAAAACCCAGTTAGCCTTTTTAAAATTCCGCCTTGATGATGGAGGAACATCAGATGGAGTTACAGCTTTTAATATAGTAGGAAAATGGTCACTTCCACACAGGTCATTGTGGACGGACCATTCGAATTCATTTAATAGTTCTGAATTTGTCAATGACAAGTCGAGAGCAGAATAAGTCCCTGTACCAGGGTGTAAATATGTGTTGGAACCATCATTATAAATACATAAATCATTGTCGGAACAAAAGTCTTCCAACAATTTCCCTTTAGTGTTTGTAGTTACACTACCCCAGAGTGGGTTGTGCCCATTTAAATCTCCCATTATAATACAGGGCTTCGGGAGCTGATCATATAGAGCTTGAAGATCAGTTTTGGCAAACGTTGAAGACGGCGAAATATAGAGAGAGCACAGTGTAAATGCTACATGTAAAGTAATTCTCACTGCAACAGCCTGCATGTTAGTAATAAGTGATACAGGGCTTTGAATAACGTTTTGTCTGACTAGAATGGATGATCCACCAGTGGCTCTATCACCCGGAGGTGAAAAACAATGATATGTATTAAAATGACGAAGGTCAAATGTATCTGTTTGTTTTAAATATGTCTCTTGGAGACATAACGCTGAAGGTGCAAAATCTTGGACTATTAGCTGTAATTCATGTAAATTAGTCCTCAGTCCTCTGCAGTTCCACTGTACAATATTATTGGAATAAACTATCTTTTGGGGGGATTTATTGGGGATCTACCCCGCACTCTTTTGGAGGGCGACAAGCTATGTGCCCTAGAATGGACGTTTTCGGAAACATCCATATCTTCCAAGGATCCGAACTTATTAAAAAGTTGGATTTTGTTACTAGACCCCTTTGAGGCTCTTCCACTTTTACCCTTTTGTGAAGATTCACATCTAGATTTAAGCTTGTTTTTCTCAGTTTCTTTCACATTGGATTGAGACGTCCGTTTTGCATTTGTCTGAGATAATTTCTCCTGTGTACAAGGTACATCCTGAACACCCATGGGCTCCGGAAGTACGTCAGCAGTTTGAGTGGATGATTCAGGTAGCAAAGTCTGAGGAGTGTCAGTATTAATCCATGTTAAGTTGGTTTGACAGCAAACAGAACACTTGATTACATTCATGGTTGGCGAAGGCGATGTTCGGGTAACAGAAGCATAAGTTTCTGTTAAGTCTGATCTTTGGACAACTTTTTTTGCATCTGCAAAGCTAATGTTTTGAGTATATTTGATTTTGTTGATTTCCATGTTCCGTTTCCAAACTGGACAGTCTTTTGAGAAAGACGAGTGACTTCCGGCGCAGTTAACGCATTTCTTAAAGTTGTTGGTACAATCTTCTGTTGTATGTGTCTGCTCACTACAGTGAGCACACGTGACAGACAATGTACAACTATTCACTCCATGTCCAAATTTTTTCCACTTAAAACACCTTAATGGGTTAGGAACATAGGTATCAACAACGATGTTACAGTATCCAGCTTTCACAGATTTTGGAGCAGTTGGCGAGGAAAAAGAAAACAAGTATGTGTTTGTTGGAACAGTTTCTTTATTTTTCCGGGTTGTAAACCTTTTGACATGCATGACACCTTGATCTTTCATCTCTGTCCCAATATCTAATTCCGTCATGTCCGCAAACAACTGATCACGATCTCGAATTATGCCTTTGCTAGTGTTGAGCGTCCTGTGAGCTGAGACTGACACAGGAATTCCTACCAACATTTCAGTTGTCATCAGGTTTGTACCTTGCTGTCGTTTACTACATTCAATGAGAAGAGCTCCTGAACGCAAGCGTTTTTGACATCACCCGCAATGCCTTGAATAGCCTTCGATACTGCAAACGGGTTCAACTTTAGTGGTGTCTTATCATGAGTCTCGATCACTATAAAGCGTGGCCAGTCGTCAATTGATTGGGTCGGTCTGTGTTCATTATCATCTTCATCAGGGTCCAGTGGACGTTTTGCTTTTTTAATGGGGGTTTCGTAAGCCATAGTTGGTTTTAAATGGTTCATCATCTGAGCTCCCCACCCACCACGGAGTATCACAAGGACAATGCTAAAAACAAGCGGATCTCCAGCTTGCAGCACCAAGGATACCCGGATGATATACTCCAGTAGAAAAATCAAAAGATTAATATTTCCACCAGATTGGCCCATGAGCCACCGCTTTCTGGGCATAGGACTCTAGGCAAAAACATATATAAAATGATGAATTTCAAATTACAATCTCCAAAGAGCCAAGCATGAAAAATCAAATTACCAGTTTCATAAATTTTGAGCATGAAATAGTTGTAGCTCAGGGCTTGGCGTGACCAGCCGATTGATAGAACTGGGCCAGTTCTACCACCCGTCTAGGTGAAGTAAGGGCCAAAGTGGTGTGTTGAGCAATAGGAACACTGGTCTTGCTCCCATTGCCCTCAACCACCAGGATCCCCTCCTCCACCGACACAGGGCTGCAACCCACGGCAAACGGGTTGGTGGACCAAATATCCCCCCGGGTCCACTACGGGGGTGTCGGCGAGCTCTTGGCGTTATCCAGCACCCACCACGAGGAGGTGGCTCGCCACGGGTGCCACAAAATATATAGCAAACTCACCAAAGACTTAGTGCGAGAGAGAAACAGTCATGCAGAATGTAACACAGCGAGAGGTCTGGCAGCGGTTAATGATCAGGCGATGACGGATGTGGATGATGATGTCCGTGTCCGACCCAACACAGCAACTAGCATTTATATATACTTTCATAGTTTCAAGAGCTTTCGAGCACTTACGATCATCGCCACTAACGTGGAGAGATCTAGATCAGTGTCGCCCGGAAGTCAAATAATCAAAACAAACTCAAAAAGGGGTAACTCCAAAGCACCTCCAGAAAGCCTGCTGCCAAAATCCTAAAACTGCTGACCATCTATTGTGCGAAATGTGACCCATCGTAATTATTATTTAATTAATAGCAAAATATACAGAAAATACACACTCATAACGTTATATATTTAGAAGTATTAATTACCCAATAAGGATAAGAAACCCAGGGTAAAAGTACTCAGTCTTAAAACTAGTGGTGGTATCCAAAATGCTAGCTACCCATCTAAATTACAATTATTCAAACATAAACAGACATGGGAGAAAATTTGCAATTGCTTCAAAAATTATCTGGAGGTCTGGACTGAGCCCTATGATCTATGAAAAGCGCTGTAGTGTAATGTTGGATTGTGTCTATGTAAATATTTGAATATCATCACTAGTATCTTGAAAGCAATCCTGTATCTCTGAGGTATATGTCTCCCGTCTTAAACTTACTCGGGATGAAACTGAAAACTAACCAGCATCAGTCAACTTTGTCAACACGTTAATTTCATGACAGATTATCAATGAAGATCCAGGTTTGTACTGATCTTCACTAACCCAAGCATGTCGTAACAGGCAACTGGCGGGATCGGGTGGCCAGGCTCGCTGACTAGGTTGAAACATGTAACAATATAATTGGTGAAACGATGCTGCTTTCAGAGATTTTAAGGGAGTTTCTTTAAGTATATTTGACTGGCGCAAACCTTTGCCCTGAGCGTACTGTACAGGTGGTACTGAGGTCAGGTGTGTGCGTTTCGTTCGTGAAATACCTAATATTTTTCATACACAAATGAGAAAATAATCATGAAAAATCTAAATATTCGGAAATAGGTGTGCAGGCGATATCAAGTATCGGTGTATATAGGGTCACCACATACGCGGGTGGTTTGAATTACAACATAACGATGCAGCTACAGGCTGATTCCAGCGTCGGACCTAAAACATAGGTAAACCTTCCGTAAAAGAACGAGGCATGAACCCAACAAGCAACTTGTCTATGTGATGCAATTAAGGGTTTACTGTAAATACAACATAAATACCTAAAAGTGACAATTACAAAGGCAACATGATACAGTGAGTGAGTTGGATCCCTCTCACTTAGAGGGATCCAAATGCAGCATATGCCAGACACGGAACACTGATCTTCACACATATACCAGTCTCCCAGAAACAGTGAGTACATCTATAAATGGCGAGATGGTAATATTCCGCTCTCACTTAAAGGGACGAAACTTACAGCATGTGTCAGACATGGAACATTGATCTTCACTCATATGCCAGTCTCCCAGGAGCAGTGAGTACATCTATATATGTCGGGATGGTAATATTCCGCTCTCACTTAGAGGGACCCAACTTGCAGCATGTGCCAGACACGGAACACTGATCTTAACACGTATGCCCGTCTCCCAGGAACTTCTCTTGAGATAACAAGCTAGAATATTGTCCCCTTAACCGCATGGGAACAATATGCTGGTTTTAAAACACCAAATGTTCTCCGATTGACTTCTATAGTAACGTTATACGTTTTTCAAAATCACCCAGGCAGCAACCATTCCATGTACACAGGGATACAGTCTGGGCTGTCAGCTACAGTATAAACAGACTTTTTTCTTTCAGTGGTCACGAAGAAAGTGAGTATCACGTGCACCTGTTCCATAAAATAATGCATCATATTTTATTTAACTAATATTGATTTTACAGTTTTACAAACGAAGCAAGATGTAATCTTATGTCAGTTATGTGTCTCGTGATGACCCAGTGTACAGTGTTTACTAGTAGTGATCTCCCTGGAATGTAACGTTTCCATGGAGATCCTAGCCATGCGGTGGTGATTTATAATTTTGTATGACATGATACACTGTCATTCCCGTGTTTATGTTAATAGGACTACTTTCTTTTTCTTCCTTTTTCTTTCTTTTTCTTCTTTTTTACAATTTCACCTAAATTCTCTGACTCTCGTAGTGTTAAAAATAAGTCCCATTCCCATTCCACGAATAAGCGGCGACTAACAGGATCAGTTGATCACTGGATTGTCCGATCCACACTCGTGTATTTACAGATCCCCTGCAGTTGAAAAGTTCTATTTTCATATAACGCTTTTCAGAATCTGATAGCAGTTTTAACAGTTCAAACTTTGCATTTTCAAATGTGTATTTTCTATCTCACACTTAGTGTATCAATAAAATGATGGCATATTAAGACATGTCATTTCACCGTACACTATTGCTCTGAGGATACACAGACTCAACAAACCGAGGATGTGTACTGTCCTGTTGCTACAATTTGATCAAAACCATGCATGTCTTGTATTTCTGACTGGAGAACGGGTTACTTCTGATTTACCCTGTAACAGCTAATGCTGACACAACTGTTGTGTGTTTAGGGAACAACAGTTGATGAATTTGAGGAAAAGTAAGTGTGGATGCATTTGCTGGATTCAATTACACTGAGGTTTTATTGATAGACACTATACAAGATGAAGAATCACCTGACACAATACATTTGAAGATCCACCTTACACAATACAAGATGAAGACTCACTGCGGAGAGTAGAATCATGAACCCAGGCAATTACAGTGACAATCATATGTCATTTTAAGACCCGTGAACGTCAGGGTTAGAACTTGTCATTAGTAACCCAGGATCGTCGTCAGAGGTGACTAACGGGATCGGACGGTCAACCTAGCTGTCTTGACAGATGTCATTGGTTCCTCATGGCGTAGATCGAGGCTCATGCTGTTGATCATTGGACTCGATTGTGTATAAACATCTGACATATAGCTGGAATATTGTGCGGCGTTAAATCCTACAAGTAAATATTTGAAGGAAAACACTATCTAAACATCAAAACACTTTTTGTAGTTGCCAGGGGAACGTGACTGTTCACATGCTATGAGTCTTTGCCTGTCTGTAGATATTAAGGCCTTTGGTCAACTGTTTTCTCAATTCATCTTTGGACTGAATGTATTAGTTTATTCCGAGCACATATGTGTGAACCCTTAACGTGGACATCTTAGCCTTGGATTATTACATATTAGCCTTGTGACACAGAACAGACCATTAGTTGCAGAGACATCAGAACAAACGTAACTTTTTTAGTAATATGATACTATTTAAAAGAAGCATTGGACAGACAAATAGCCAAGCTTCATGAAATCTTCGTAGAGGCATCCAGCTACAAGAAGGTCAAGGACATTCTGGAGCAGCACGGTGACAATGTCGGGTGCAGCAGGCAGAGGGAAGACTTCTCTCGACCTCATGTTAAGGTCACATTATCAACAACGTTGATTTCAAGTGATTGTTGTGGTGGATGTTTGCAATTTCAAGTTATCGGATTACAGTGGTCTTGGAAAGGATGTGTGTTTAATATTTCGTGATATATGCAGGAGGCTGGACTTCTCCAAAGATTTATGTCCAGGAAAGGCTCGGATACAGGGGAGGAGCCACGACATAAGGTTTATCCTATATTTACAACAAACATGGATTACGTCAAAACTGGAATATCACAACTTGAGGAGCTGGAAGACATGTTTTTATTATTATTACAGGATATTTATATAGCGCACGTTCTCAGTCTCAACGTCACATCATATTATCAATCTCAAATCTTTGGGGAGTATACAACTCTTGCTGCCACTAGGTGCACCGGGTTTTGTTGTGGCTCTCTCATCCTAACGAGGTACCAAATTCACAGCTGGGTGGACTGGGACACATAGTCACAGTACTTTGTCCAAGTTTACTGAACGTTGCTGTACCCGCAACTACCTGTTTGCACGTATTCGTGGAGCCACCATCTGGTCATATACCAACGGATTCATGGGTTCTTTTAAGTGCACAGTGTTGTGTACTGTACACTAGAGGTTGTACTCTAGGAGTTTGCACCCGGTCACAGGTGGGCTCGATCCCGTCACCTCAATCTCGCTGGCGCTTTAAACAGCTCGCCCGCCGCGCCCAAGGGCCCTTTATTGCTAGACGTGACAGATTTGAGGTTAACAGCAGAGGAGAAGAGTGAGTGAGTTAAAATGTAAAGTCACTTTGGCAATATTTCAGCCACATCGTGACTAAAACAATATATAGAGTAACAATAATGAAAGATTGATTATATAATCCTGTCAACAAAGGACAGTAAAATGACTAGAATATCACAGATATACAAGTAAAACTAGAAATGAATTCTAAAATATTTAGCGATAGGGGATAACACAATATAAAAATAGGCTATAGATCGCCAACAACGGAAGGGAGATCACCACACTAGAGACCAAGGGGACTTACAGTACCTTTGCTACCTGCATGGACCCTAGTTGGATTTACATCATCCCTTCAGCTGATGGCGATTGTAGGAAATTTTAGCCAAAATTAAAAGAACAAGAATACTACATTTAAAACTCCTGGTACGTTTACACTGGCTTTGAACGATGTGGGACTTACGTACCCTCTCAGGAGGACAATAATTTTACAATACTTCAACCCCCGTCGAGGGTACAGCCACAAACAGCTCAACTTCCTAGTCTAGCTACCAAACATTAAAATACATCTATCTGCAGAGCATATTGTTCAGAATTCAACTAATAAATCAATTTCCTTTAAAAATGCAATAATTAAATGAGAACTAACTGTGCTAAAAAGATCTTTAACTGTTTTAACAGTAAAATATTTCTCCGTTGTGATGGAGAATTCAACACAGTCAAGCAGTATATGCTTGACCATGACTCTCTCATCACAAGGGATACAGAACGGAGGATCTTCACCTTTTAATAAGTATTTGTGAGTATATCTAGTATGGCCAATGCGACATCGTCGCATGATGACCTCTTCAGATCAGGACTGACAACCCAAGTAGGTGTAACCAATGTAGGGTTTTATTTCATGTAATTTATTGATACCTACTTGGGTGTTCCACCTCTTCTGCATCAGATCACGGATGTAAGTTCCAATGCTAGTTTTGTAATCCGAGTAAGGAACAAGAAGTGGTGTCACAGATTTGTTGAGTGCTGCCTTGGCAGCAAAATCGGCCATTGTGTTACCAGAAATACCTACGTGGCTAGGTAACAAGCAGAGGATTGTCGTACTGGCCAGTAGCAAGAACATTATATATTTCAATAATTTCTATTAAAAGTGGATGTTGACACGATAAGTTTTTAATAGCCTGAAGGAAAGAAAGAGAGTCTGAATAAATTATATACTGTTTATGTTTAGGGTGTCTTTCAATATGTTTAAGAGCCGTTAATATGGCATTTGCTTCCGCTGTGAAAATAGAGGCATTGTCCGGTATTCTAGACGATATTGTTGTAGAACCAATAGCAGTGGCACAGGCCACAGCACCACCGTCCTTGGACCCGTCTGTGAACAAGGATTTGTAATTGCCATATTTAGTTTTTAACTGATTATATCCTTGTTGGTATTGTAATTCATTTGTTTCGGATTTCTTAAACATTGTCAGGGTGAGATCAACCTCTGGCCTAACCAATTGCCAAGGAGGAGACGAAAGAAGATGGGAAGGAGCTATATGTTGTAGCTTAATGCCAGCAGCAGAAAGGAAAGGTTTAATTCGTATTCCAAGAGGCGGAATAAGAGAAGTTTTTTTCCCATAGAAATCCTCGTAGAGAGGATTAAAACGCAGTTGTATGCAGGGTTGGATTCATTAGAAAACAGTTTTGTAACATACTGCAAAGAGAGCTTAATACGTCGATGGTTCAAAGAAGGCTCATCGGCTTCAACATAAAGACTGTCAAGGGGAGAAGTTTGATTTGATCCAAGACAAAGTCTTAGACCGTGGTGATGAATAGAATCTAAAAGTTTCAGGTTGCTTTTGCAGGCTCCGCCATACACAACGGAGCCGTAATCAAGTTTGGATCGTATAAGAGCTCGGTATAGTTGGAGGAGGGTTTTCTGGTCTGCACCCCACTTTGTATTAGATACAACCTTTAGCAAATCGAGGGCCTTCAGGCATTTATTTTTTAAATATTTAATGTGTGGTCGAAATGTTAAATGTTCATCAAAAATTATGCCCAAGAATTTTGCTTCTTTAACAACTGTAATAGGTGTGTTATCTAGATATAGTTCGGGGTCTTTATGAGGTTTATACTTTCGGCAAAAGTGGATGCAATTAGTTTTGGATTTTGAAAATTTAAATCCATTTTCCATACACCATTTATCAATCTTATTTAAACAAAGCTGGAGTTGTCTTTCAATTGTGTGCATGTTTTTCCCACGACAAGAAATATTAAAATCATCCACGAAAAGTGATCCATCAATTGAATCATTTAAAACCTTTGCTAAACTGTTGATTTTAATGCTAAATAAAGTTACAGACAAAATACTGCCTTGTGGGACACCCTGATCTTGAGCATAATAATCAGACAAGGTAGAACCCACGCAGACTTGAAATTGCCTGTCAGCTAAAAATTCGGATATAAATAGAGGCAGACGACCTCGGAATCGAAAGTCATGAATATCTTCTAAAATACCGTCCTTCCATGTAGTGTCATAAGCCTTTTCTAAATCGAAAAAGATTGACACTGCATGCTGTTTGGATACAATGGCATTCTTAACGAATGATTCCAATCGAACCAAATGGTCCATGGTACTTCGATTTTTGCGAAAACCACATTGAATATCTGTGATTAAGTTGTTTGATTCTAAGTACCATATCAATCTGTTATTGACCATGCGTTCCATGGTTTTGCAAACACAGCTAGTCAGTGAAATAGGTCTATAATTAGATGGATCAGTATGATCACGTCCAGGTTTAGGTATGGGAACAACTATGGCATCACGCCAGGATGAAGGGAATTTACCTGACGTCCAAATTTCATCAAAGATATTCAACAGAGTCTCTAAACATGATCCTGGTAAGTGTTTCAGGAGTTGATAATGTATACCATCAGCTCCTGTAGCGGTATTATTAGCTTGTTCAAGAGCATTATAAAGCTCATGGATAGAAAAGAGTTCGTTATAATCTTCCCCGTTGTCCGAATGAAAATTGATGGGTTTCTTCTCCTGTTGTTCTTGGTATTTTTGAAATTTTGGAACATAATTAGACGAGGAAGAATGTTTGGCAAGCGTTTCACCCAGTTTATTTGCGATATCGGATCGATCAGTTAACAACTGATCTCCAGATTTTAGATGGTGGATGCTTGATTTGGTCCCCTTACCTTTAATTTTCTGGATCATGTTCCAAACCTTTGACATTGGCGTTCGTGAAGTTATCCTTAACACATAATTTTGCCAAGACTTGCGTTTATTTTGTTTAAAAATACGCCGGGCTTTAGCATTTAGTATTTTATATTTATTTAAGTTATGGACCATGGGATGGCGACGGAAATAATGTTCAGCCTTCTTCCGTGCTTTCCTAGCTTGTTTGCAATCAGTTGTAAACCACGGTTTACGTATGTGAGAATTTGGAGAGGACTTTGGAATACAATCTTCAGCTATTTTGAGAAGTTCAGCAGAGAAAGATTCTATAGGATCGGCAACATCTGTAAAAGCATCAGGTGTTAGTTTATTAGTACAAAGAGTAATACAAATTCCAGTCAGCCTTAGTGAAATTCCATCTGGATGATGGAGGAACATCAGATGGACACACAGCTGTGAGAACAGTAGGAAAATGGTCACTTCCGCACAGGCACCGACCACTCCAATTCACCCAGTAAATTGGAATCCACTATTGACAAGTCCAGACAAGAGTAACTGCCAGTTCCAGGATGAAGATAAGTGTAAGAACCATCATTAAAAATACATAAATCATTGTTTGAGAAAAACTCCTCTAAGATTTTACCGTTTGTATTGATGTTAGTACTACCCCAAAGAGGGTTATGACCATTTAAATCTCCCAGGATGACACAGGGCTTCGGTAGCTGGTCATATAATGCTTGAAGGTCAACCTGTTGGAGACAAAACGAAGGTGGAATATATAAAGAACAAAGAGTAAACACAATATTCAGGGTTACGCGTACAGCAACAGCCTGGAGAGAGGTTTTTAGAGGAACAGGACTGTGAATAACACCCTGCCTCACCATAACAGAAGATCCTCCAGTAGCTTTATAACCTGGAAGGGAAAAGTGATGGTAAGAAGTATATGATCTCAAGTCAAAATTATCTGTAGCTTTAAGGAACGTTTCCTGTAAGCAAAAGGCTGATGGTTTTAGATCTTGTATTAATAGCTGAAGATCATTAAAATTATTACGAAGTCCTCTACAATTCCATTGAAATAAAGTAGTGGAAGAAGTCATGGTGGTTCAATTGGAGATCGAGCACGCGGAGAAGGTCTTCGCTGATCTGATAGCGATGGCGTGACCTCCATGTCCAGAGGTTCAAAAGTGTTGTGAACCTCTACAGGAACAGTTAAAGGAAGAGGCACTTCTATGTGCTTAAGTGCCGTAGTTTCTTTCATTTTGAGTTGTTTCTGTTGTTTGTTTACCGATGCTGGCTGTACTTCGGGGTCGGAAAGAACTTCAGGTGCTGGCGATGTAGTGGTGGTTAATGGTGTGGGAGACATGGCTGGAAGCATATGGTCAGCTTCAGTCTCTGTCTGAGTGGCAGCACCATTTCTGGCACCAGAAACACTGTACAAAACAGTTTGGTCATCGGAGACCCAGGTGATCGCAGTTTGACAGCCCTGATCAACCTTTGCACAAGGAGTAGAAACGGCTACTGCGTACGTTTTTGCAGACGACATGTGACTTGCAACTGGTAAAAGTTTCTTTGTTTCATTGAAGGATATATTGTTGGTGTGCTTCAATTTCAAAATTTGTGCTTGTCTTTCATATGCTAGACATGATTTGGAAAATGACATATGGTTACCATTGCAGTTCGCACATTTTATTTCATTAGCGCAGTTGACATTTTCATGTTTCCCACTACAACGGGAGCAAACTGGGGAGCTGTGACATGACTTAGCTCCATGTCCAAACTGTTGACATTTGAAACATCGAAGCGGATTGGGAATATACACTTCCACTTCAATGTTAAAATAACCAGCTTTTATTGATTTTGGTAAGGACGTGAGACAGAAAGTAAACAGGTATGCATTCGTCCCAATGATATAATCACCTAGTTTCCTAGAGAATCTCTTGACAGAGGTGACACCTTGGGACTTCAGTTCAAAAGCAATTTCGCCTTCTGACATGTCAGCAAGACATTTTGCCCGATCACGTATGATGCCTCTGCACGAATTAAGAGTTTTATGAACGGAAACAGTAATCCCAGTATTCGCAAACTGGCGAGCTGCGAGCAAATTAACAGATTGCTGTCTCTTTGCACATTCAACTAACAGAGAACCTGTCCTGAGACGTGTTACATTTCTCACTTCACCACATATTCCAGCAATGGCTTTTGATATGACAAAGGGGTTAAGCTTCAAGGGTTGTCCATCAATTCCGTCCACAACTAAAAAGCGCGGCCAGGATTCACTACTGACTGCGGTAGAGTCATCATCAGAAGATGATAAACCATCTGTTTCAACATGTCGCCTTTTTGATTTTGATCGAGAACCAGTTAGATTGGGGGTAGCCATAATGAAGAAAGGGTATTCGACAACCCTGCTCCCCACCCACCATGGAGTGTCAACAAGGACGGTGTCGAAGTGGAAACCGACTCCAAACCACCAGGGTTACAGGGTTGTTATACTCTAGCAGTACGGACACAGGTAGCAAAATTGTCAAACAGAAGAAAAGTCAGGCTGGTTCCGCCCATGGCTATTATCTGAAGACACATAGAACCCGGAGGTCAGTATTGCCAGATTGGCCCATGAGCCACCGCCTTCTGGCATAGGACTCTAGACATAGCAACAATTTTCAAACATGAGAGTATCACAAAAATATTTCGTGGAAAAGATACACAGATATATATAATCCACATTTGATGTTGACCATGCACAGGGCATGACATGACCAGCCGATTGGTAGAACCGGGCTAGTTCTACCTCCCGTCTAGGTGAAGTCAGGGCCAAAGTGGTGTGTTGAGCAATAGGTACACGGTTGCAGGCACCTATTGCCCTCAACCACCAGGATCCCTTCCTCCACCGACACAGGGTTGCAACCCACGGCAAACGGGTTGGTGGACCAAATATCCCCCCGGGTCCACAACGGGGGTGTCGGCGAGCTCATGGCGTTACCCAGCACCCACCACGAGGAGGTAGCTCGCCACGGGTGCCCTAGACGATATATAGACGAGTGTGGCTTTAAATAATCAAACACGCAAATCGTACATAGTGATTTGTGTATTTTTTCTCAATTCGATGCTACGGATATTACTAAGCGTGTCATGAAGTAGTAATTTCAGAGTGTACCAAAGTGAATGGAACTGCTGTACGAAGTTGGCATATCCAAATTATTCTAAATCACTGCTATCTAACTGAAGAAAATTAAATAATTTTATATATATTTGTATTTACATAGCGGCATTAATAACATTTTGGAAAATAGACGTGGCAGAAATGTTACTGTTATGTGAAATTGAAGTCAATCTATCATGTTTGACAAACAAAGAATAATTTCATGTCCTGATATTTTAAAAACACACAGTCATAAATTGATTACCTGTTGTGATAGATTTGCGTGTATTTGTTGGTATCACCCTTTAAATATCGACCGCATCTGTAGTGTAGTGGTTAGAGCGCTCGCCCGGGGAGCGGAAGGTCGATGGTACCATCTCTGTGGCGACGTCATCCCAAAACACGTATGGTACTTGTTCGTCCCTGTCTGGCACTCGGCATTATTGGGTACAACAGAGACTGGTCAGCTCGGAGTAAATATAATGTGTATGCGCCACAGTGCCTAACCTTGCAAGCTCCCCATTCTGTCTTGAAATGCTACAATTTAGGTCTTCCACGAGCAAAAAGTCGCTGTTCGGGTATTTGCTGGCTTTCATTCAAATTCTAATAAAAATGGAATTTATTTGCATAGTGTAGTAATATAGATAGCAGCCCATCTAAATTCAGTCAATTTTGGTGTGAAGATCCAAGAGAAGGGCAGAACCTGGAATTCATTTGCATAGTAAAGCTGTACAAACACTAAATCATCTGAATTTGAATTAATTCTGGTGGAAACATCTGTGACAAGCACAGTACCCGGTCAGTTTGACCCGTTCTATCCAGAAATGCTACCATATTGGTCTTCGACAGTCAAAAACCACTGTTAAAGTACTTGCTAGATTTTGTTCAAATTCTACTGAAATTAGGATCTCTATGCATAAGTATTTTGTTAATCTCCTCTATATACTTGAACTTGATGAACGTGCAAGATGTACACAGCCCGTCGCATTGCTCTTTAAGTGTGTTGCCAAAGACGAAAAAAAGCAAAGTGATGATGGAAAACAATACCCTTAAATTTTGCTTCCTTTAAAATTTTAACAACAGCGCCATCTAACATGAATGTAGGAAAATATCTTACGAGTGATTATTCCTTAAACCGAGTAATTGTTTTTGTGAGTACACCACGAGTCATAAAATGGTCTACGTTTCTGTGTAATTTCAAGAACGTAGGTAAGTCCAGTGCATATCTCGCACACCATCACTTTTCACAGGATTCTGATGTAATCATATGTATTCGGAAGGATATACGAAATACAGGATCCCATGTATTCCCGATCAAAATATATATACAATGAGGACACTAACTGGAAGTTGCGAGAGCACATAGGGGACTTGAAACTGCTTTACTTTATTTGAACTGAAAACAATAAATCAAGTTGGTATGTTTGACGTGATTAAAATCTGAAATATCGTGCGATCCCATTTTTTTTCTTTCGCAGTATATGTATGTCAGAAACAATGAGGCGAGCAGGCAGCACTGTTAGTGACAGTGTGTTGCAGCAACAGTTTACGGAAAGGGGCGATTGGTTCAGAATGCAAAAATAAGAAACAGCACTGTCTTTACATGGGATGTCTATGGTCATTGTCAAATGTTCCGATTGCTTTCTTGGAATTTGTGAGTGAACGTGATCACGTGACTGCCATTGTCAGGACAGCTATGAATGTGTGCGATGTGTTACTAAACCTGGTTTATAACAGAAAAGTAAATATATAGTAAATCTAGAAGCATGAGGTATGCAGTTTGGCACATACGTATACCCAATACTGTAGGGGAAATCATTCTGTTACGAATCAATCCTCAGTTATATTGGATTAAATATGTATTTTTAATGTGCAGGACATTGGTTCATGGCAATTACAAAAACATTTGTGGAAACACAACCTGTCTCTTGCTGAAAGAAGTGATCTTGAAGATACGCGTTTACTTATGTAGCCAAGGTGTTGTTATTGAGTTCTGGCGAAGAAGTGACACCCCGGCAAAACTTTAAATCTTATTAAAAGGGGTGAAAACAATCACAGAAACATATGCGCTGCAATCGGCGATTTTTTCATGCGAGCATGGCTGTATGATCTAAACTGAGCATCTCTGTAGATACTAAACTGATAGCTTGGATCCAACATTTGCGATATCCAGTCAGGGGAGATAACCGAAACAGTTCTTCTCGTAAGCACAAAAACATGGTCAGAAAACGGGGTAAAAACAGGGGCTTCTGTAACGTTGTCTCTGATTGCACAGAGAATACAAATAAACCAATAGAAAGGGGGATAACAAAGCTAGACACACCTTTTTTCGTACTTTGAGAAATGTGACGTCAAATGTTGACTTTGTGACGGGAAAAAACGTCCGAAGTGTAAAAAACATATTTATGCAAAACGCACATGTCTGTAAACATAATCATAGTTAGAAGAATCATCCAGCTTCAAATTACACTTGTAATTGCATCCTGACAAGCATGTCGTCCCTGGTACTAATTTCCCCAAGGTACACACACTATCTCACCTTTCAGATAGTCACTGTTTGCAAAACAACCGTGACATTTGGCTTCATTAAGCTAGAGGACAACTCTGTAGCTCCACAGGGTACCCTGGGGAGACTCATCTCATAATCCCTGAAAGGATAGCTAACAGGAGTGTAGCCCCTTGACGAGGCCATAGCCCTGAACTGTTCGGAAAACCTTTTAGGTCCTGCAGCCAGTTCAATCTGAACCTTATCCTTCGTCCACCACTTCACATAAGGATGTATCGCTCTCGCAGATCCTTAGTTGACACTGCATTCCATGAACTAAAACCTCTTTAACTATTAAATAAAAAAAAACTTGGAGAGAAATGGCATATCAGTTTTCGAATGACGTGGGTTAATACTCAGTCCTGACTGCCTCTCCCGGATTGTTCTTTCTGAAACAATACATGCTTGACGATGAAACCTCTCTACAGACTATTGAAAGTGTACAACTTAGCATTTGTAGCTTGTTTGAATGGACACTCATTCATCTTTTCATTTGGTGCCGTGGGTACAATGTGTGAAGCGCATTTCTGGTATCCCCTAGCTTGATATTACTACAGTATTGCTAAAAGCAGTGTAGATCCATACTCAGTCACACATTCACTCAATGGTGTTATAGTGAACATGCATCTGTTAAACATCACAAATTTAATTTCTCTTCATTAAAGGCATGTACTTGTCTGCATATCATTCTGTTACTCATTGGGTTTTCTGGTCCAGACTCCGTTACTTAAAGAATTCTACTTTATAGTTGGAATAGTGTTCACTGCCATGTTAAACTGAAACTACTCTCCCACTCATTCCCTCTGCGATCATCATTAATCACTTGATTGTCTGGTCTGGACTTGATTGTTTAGAGATTACCACTAGAGAGTTGGAATATTGCTCATGGTGGCATGAAACAAAACTCACTCACTCACTCACTCACTCTGAGTGTTAATGAACCAGCCTGGGAATAAATGTGTCTGATGGGCTGAGGAACCAGGGTAAGGGTGTGTCACCCCTTTGGTATCTGAGGGATTAAAGAATCTGAGTAAGGATGTGTCACGTCTTCAGTATATGATTTATTAGGAACCAGGGTAAGGGTGTGTCACCTCTTCAGTACTTGAGGGTTTAAGGAACCAGGCTAAGGGTGTGTCACCCCTTCAGTGTCTAAGGGTTTAAGGAACCAGGGTATAGGTGTGTCACCTCTTCAGTATGTGATTTATAAGGAACCAGGCTAAGGGTGTGTCACCCCTTCAGTGTCTAAGGGTTTAAGGAACCAGGGTATAGGTGTGTCACCTCTTCAGTATGTGATTTATAAGGAACCAGGCTAAGGGTGTGTCACCCCTTCAGTGTCTAAGGGTTTAAGGAACCAGGGTATAGGTGTGTCACCCCTTTGGTATCGGGGGTGGGGGTGGTTTAGGAACCAGGGTAAGGGTGTGTCACCCCTTTGGTATCGGGGGGTTTAAGGAAGGCGTTTAAATTTGTTTCTAGTCAAATCATATCACCTGAATATATCTTCCCCATCTGATCAGGATGGGTTTTAATGTGTTTCTTTGATTGTATCTGAACATATTGAAAAAAATATCAAACTGCAAAAACTACCACTCAAAGAATTTTTCCTCGTCGTTGAAATTTAGGGGGATTTGGGTGGAAGTCGTACTGAACCAGCCTAAGGGTGCGTAACCCATTTGGTATCTGAGCGATTAAAGTACCAGGGTAAGGGTGTGTCACCGGGGTAAGGGTGTGTCACCCCTGTGGTCTTACGGGCTTTGAAACCAGAGTAAATCTGTCTCTCGTTTAGTAGTTGAGTATGTCACTCGCTCATCCACTAAATCACTCACTCTGTGTTGCCTTTAGTCACTTTTAGTGTGGGGTGAAACAATCACTCACTTACTCACTCGCACACTCACATATCAATGTTACATTTATGTTTACCTGTGTGTTTAGTTTACAGTTGGAATTGATTAATATGATCAGAGACAATGAATCCCATCATAAGACACAAAGATGCAGATAGGCAATATATGAGGAAATGAAATAAAAATTTCCTGGAGCAATTACAATTTCTATATCTTACTTGACTGTTGCACCACTGATGTTGCAATACACTTACGAGGAGCGGGTGTTGTGGCCTCTGCCCTTGTGCTTGTCCGCAATTGTCTTGACATCTGTCAATGAAATACATCCAATTATATAGTCAGAATATACAATTTTGGGCCGAGTCATGGCCGCTACATATTTTCTTGGAATGACAGATATTTCGTTTGACACTTGTGCGGTGGGGTTCTAAATGAAAGTGTTTAACATTTATACATAGCGAATTTCCACACAACTGAGAACAATCCAAGTTTGATGGACGAGATAACTTATCATAGTGCACATAATGTATGCCAAATGATGAACAAGAACATGTTTGAATGTTGACCCTCCTGACAATTTTATGTTTATCCTTCCATACAAAGTTTTAGATTTAGAGCCTTTCCAAAGGAAGCAACCATTTTTCCTGTGACCTTTCTGTGTGAAAGGCAGACTGTGTTACGAAAATGTCGACATCATTTCTTACAATTATCCGTTTTGCCCACAATATTTTTGTATTGTAATGGATCCATATACTTTGGGTATGCAGATATTTCCAGAATGTAAACAAACAACGGATTTGAAAGTGCCCAACTTCAAACACTTGGTACTGTCAATCCGCCAACATTTGATTTTAGACACACTCGTCCCCTCACCAGTCCAAACAGGATTATTCTTCCGTTGTGTTCAGTTACTCATACGAATATTTTAGTACGTTACAATATAAAAACACACAACCATAGACGGGGACAAGGATTGGGAAAGAGAACTTTGACAATGGACCAGTTGTAGGATTATGAGTGATTTTCTCTATTTAGAACCACCCACTGCCCTTGTATCAATAGAAAACAAAATTGTCATGAGCCATTTTGTATTCTAATGGCCCCTGGCCCTGACTTTTCCAATCCCTGCACAGATACCTACTACCCCTTTACAGTCGAGTTCCACCCGCCTTCACCATGCCCGCACAGGGCACGGAAGGTCTTCCGTGGAATGAATTAAAGGAACGAAGGAGTGTGCATTATGTTGGTGATTGCAAAATGTAGAAAAGTACTGTTTTTAAAAGTATATTCACTAAAATTGAATGAACGGCCTAAACGTTCATCATCCGAAATTTCACGCTTTAAAACTCGAGGTCGTATCCGCCATGCCACTCGGTTATAGGAATTAGCAACGCTACAAATAAAAAAACAAAAAAAAAAACTCTGCAGAACACTAACATCATTCGTGTTATGCCAATAGCTGTACAATGAGTATAAGTATAAGTAAACATTACCGGCCACTCTCATCACATTTCTTTCTCAAAGTGGTTCTGTCGTGTTTGGTGTTGCATCATATTATAAAAAAGTGCACTGGTTAAAATACGGGTTACCCCACCAAACGTTAACATTATTGTAAGTTATGGTTAGAAGTTATATGATGCACTCTTAGTGTTTACCGTCCTAATTCACAGTTGAACACTTATGTTTCATGTCATCGTTTGCGTCGGGCAACACGTTAACACTTTAAATTCGGTGCAATTTTAGGTATTATGAATCATTGACTTGTAATCTGAAACACATTTCACCAGTAGGTCTCACATAAATATCAAAACCAGGGTACACTCAGTAACAAAACAGGTGACCGTGAAAACATTACTTACTCTAACTGTGGAAAGTTCAGACTGGAGCAATATTCCAATTCGAACACGTCTGGTTTGTCGATTAGTTAGTTGGTAAACAATCAACCAATGCCATTGCCTGCAGTCATGTTTCCGCCACGCGTTCAACTAATTAGTATGCACTATTCCACCCGTCACCTTCAGACTACGTCGAGGACGCTATCGTGCACGGACATGGTCAAAGGGAAGACAACTTCTGGCATACTTTCAGGCCGACTTATGGGAAATGACAACAACAGTGGTTGGGCTCCCCTACACGAAGGTTCAATTAAGGTGAGTGGAAGGCAGGATTATTACGAATATCTGACAATTGAATAAATTCCGTAAAGAATGTAAGAGTTACTTACGTGTTGCCGTGTTCACCTTCACTAAAAAAAACTATCGTTTATGACGTCATTAACTAACACATGTTTTGCTTCGATTGTTAGTTTGGAAAAGCATCATTGTTTACTTTCCAAATGTAGTACGAATGGCGTGGCTTGGCGTGGCTTGGCGTGGCGTGGCGTGGCGTGGCGTGGCGTGGCGTGGCGTGGCGTGGCGTGGCGTGGCTTGGCTTGGCGTGGCGTGGTATTTCGGGTGTAGGTGATGTCGACGACGTGAGGGAACAAGCATATATTCATTTCCCCTTTAAAAGCGTCGTGGGCGAGTGGGCAGTATGCTTAGTTTTGACAGAGCAGAATGTGGGACTTGCGGCTTGGGATTCGACCGTGAAAACCCTGGCCGTATTGTGGATGATATTTTGCACTGATTTCCTGTTTTGTTTGCTACCTATACTCAAGAATAAGACCACCATGGGAAATATCATGTCAGTGAATTCATGTATGATTGTGTTGCTATATCCGTCGTCCACATACCCGGGTGGTAATCTAGCAGATATTGTTCTGGATCCAATGACAGTGGCGCAAGTCACTGCACCACCGTCCTTGGACTGATGAGTAAATAAGGATTTGTGGGTTGTCTTTACTCCTTAATTGATTATAATCTTGCTTATATTGCCAGTCATTAGATTCTGATTGTTTAAAAGTTGCTAATGTTAGTCGACTTGTGGCCTAATGAGCTGCCAGGGAGGAGGAGAAATAAGACGGAAAGGAGATCTATTCCCCTGTTCAATGCTGGCAGTGGAAATCAGTGGTTTAATTCTGAGCAAAAACAGGAGACGACTTCTTGTTATACAAATCCTCATATACAGGATTGAAGACACAGTTATATGCAGTGTTACATTCGATAGAGTACAGTTTGTAATATATTGTAAAGCTAATTCTATACGGCGTTGTGTAAGGGATGGTTCATCTGCTTCGACATAAAGACTGTTAACCGGAGAAGTTCTAAACAATCCAAGAAAAAGTCTTAGACCCTGGTAGTGGACAGAAGCGTGAATCTTAAGGTTGCATTTGCAGTCTCCATCGTGTACAATGGAGCCATATTCAAGTTTAGATCACACAAGCAATCTATATAAGAGAAGGAGATGTCAAACACTTTGTCAGTTGATGACCTTCCTTAGCACAAATGGCATATCATATCAAATGTGAAACTGAGGGCTTCCTTTTTGCTGCTCAGGACCAGTCACTTCCCACTCGCAATCGCCAGAATGTGATTCTGAAAAAATATCAACATGAAGGCACCCGTGGCGAGCCACCTCCTGGTGGTGAGTGCTGGGTAATGCTAAGAGTACACCAACCCCCGTGTGGACCCGAGCCAGCAAGGTCCATAGCATCCCATTGATGGTCGCAAGGGGCAGCCGAATTGGGCAACCTGTTTGCCACGGCTTGCGTCCCTCCCGTGTCGGTGGAGGACTGGATCCTGATGTTTGAAGGCAGCTGATCCGTTAACCATGTTCCGTTTGCCTAACACACCACTTCGGCCCTTACTTCACCCAACTGGTGGTTGAATGGGCCCGATTCAACCAATCGACTGGTCATGCCAAGCCCTGTGCATGGATTTTATACAGCTACATATCACACTGCTTCCGTTCAGGATCCATTCTAATTGAATGTAGCAGGAAACGGCAAGCTACCAACCTTTTAACTTCGGATATGTTCGTTTGAGTTCCTGTGATAGTCTCTGCCCACTGAACACTAAATACCAGTAAAGGTATAATCAGAGACAGGGATCAACTGTTGGCTGATATGTCTGACTTAGAGATTGCTTCTGAAATGAAAGATCAGGCAGTAATATTTGTCGAGCGGTTTCTTACCCGAAAAAATAATGAAACCATTCAGACCAATACCTACCTCTTTGCTTTCTCGTCACTGACTCCTCCAAAGTCAGTCAAGGCTGGTTACAACAACATGTCCGTTGACATCTATATCCCAGATCCTTTGAGATATTTTAGCTGTAAAAAATATGGACACTGCGTTAACAACTGTACAAAACCAATAACATGTCGCCACTGGAGTGAAACTACAATGTGACAGAAGACTGTACTAGTAACATAAAGAAGTGCACAAACTGTGCAGGAAATCATTCTTCCATTTCAATAGACTGCTCAATTTGGAAAAAAAACAAAAACAAATGGAAATTGCTGAAATCCAATTTACCCAAAATATTAGCTTTGTAGATGAAACAATAATCGTTCATTGAACAGCACCAAATGGTTCATATGCATCAGCTGCATGGACATCTTCGGACACAAACCCAAAGGTAAACCCCTTATTAGTACCCACCTCCTCAATACATTGTCAGACCGACTTGACGTGAGTTAAAGCCACCAAGCCTCAGCCAGTCACACCTGAACAGTCTACTCGTAGTATCGTAGTTATCATGTGTGACATTCCATCACGGACTTCTAATTAAGATTCATCTTCATCCGGGGGACATTCGTCATCTCAATCCACCCAACAAACTCGAACTAAAGTCAATTCTTAAAAAAAAACACTTTTCAAAGTATTCATAAACCAAGGACAGAATCATTGAAAAAAGTGGCAGACCTCCAAAGGGTTCAGAAAATCAAATCAAGATATGTAATAAATAGGGTTCACTTGAGGACATGGAAGTGTCCGAAAACTCCTGTCCCAGGACAGCTTGTCGCCCTTGAAGAAAGTGAGGGGTAGATGCCCTATCAATCCACCTAAAAGATAAGTCAACCTACTGCTAACGTACAGTGGAATTGTAGAGGTCTTGATCAACTAATTTTATGAACTACAGCTGTTAGTCCTGGATCTAACACCATCGGTATCCTGTCTGCTAGAAATGTGTCTAAAACAGACGGATAACCTTTGTTTTTGCCCCAGTTTATAGCCTATCATTGTTTTTCCCTCTCGTTGATAGGGCCACTGGAGGATCTTCTATCGTAGTACGGAGGGATGATATTCACATTCCTTTTATAATAAAACCTCCTCTCCAAGCTGTGGCAGTGCCACTTACTATCGGTGTACAGATTGATCTTCAATCACTTTATGATCAACTCCCGAAGCCATGTGTTATTATGGGTGATCTAAACAGTCACAACCCACTTTGGGGCAACACTAACACTAATACTAAAGGCAAAATACTTGAAGATTTTATTTCCAGTGATGATAATATATATTACCAGCTACTGAAACATTTACCTGAACCATTTCTGATGACACCTTTAGATATATTTGATCGAATATGGACGTCTGGAGAATTTCCTCCTTCATGGCGTAATGCCATTGCAGTTCCAATCCCAAAACCTGGCAAGGATCATACAGATCCATCGAATTACAGATCGATATCGCTCACTAGCTGTACCATGGAACGTATCGTGAATAATACATTAACTTGGTATCTTGAAACCAATAACCTTATCACAAATATTCAGTGTGGTTTCAGGGACAAAAATGTATTACCATTGATCATTTTGTACATAAAGAATCCTTTCTTAAAAATGCTAAAGTCAATAAACAACATGCTGTATCAATTTTCTTTGATCTTGAGAAAGCTTATGATACGACCTGGAAGCATGGTATTTTAAATGATTTACATGATTTTGGTTTGAGAGGCCGTTTGCATCTTTTTATATCACAGTTTTTTAAAAGAGAGTCTATTTCAAGTCCGAGTGGGTTCAACCCTGTCTGATCATTACAATCAGGATCAGACTGTCCCTCAAGGTAATATTTTGCCTGTCACTTTATTTAGTATTAAGATCAACAATATATCAAAGGTTTTCAATGATTCAATTGATGGATCATTATTTCTGAATGCTTTTAATATTTCTTGTCGTGGTAAGAATGTGTACAGTATTGAACGACAACTGCAGTTGTGTCTAAAAAAATTATCTGGTGTTTTGAAAATGGCGTTAAATGTTCTAAATCCAAAACTACATTTTGGTAGAAAATATAAGCCGCATAAAGACCCTCGACTGTTTTTAAATGGCACTCCCATCAATGATGTAAAAGAAGTCAAATTCTCGGATTTAATTTTCGATTTTCGTTTAACCTTCTTACCATACATTAAATCCCTTCAAACTAAATGCCTGAAGGCACTAGACATGTGAAAGGTTGTTTCCGATTCAAAGTGGCTAGAGGATTAAGCTGCCCTCCTTCACTTTTACAGATCATCGGTACAATCTAAAGTTTATTATGGCTACATTGTATATGGTGGAGCCTGGAAAAGCAACCTTAAACTTCTTGATTCTTTCCACCACCAAGGTTTAAGACTGTCTTCTTCTTTCAGTACCTGACCTGTTGACAGTATCTGTGTTGAAGCCGATGAACCATCTCTTACACAAAGCCATATAAAATTGTGTTTACAGTATATTACCAAATTACACGCTAGTGACTATAACCCTGCCTATAACTGTGTGGTCAGTCCCCTACATGAGGATTTATACAACAAGAAATCATCTCTTGTTTCGCCTCTTGGTCACAGAATTAACCGATTAATTTCTGCTGCCGGCATTGAGCTGGAAAAGATAGCTCCTTCGCGTCTTCTTTCTTCTCCCCCTTGGCAGTTGGTTAGGCCACAAGTTGACCTTACAATAGCTACATTTTAGAAAAAGGAGAAAGTAATGAGTTACAATATAAACAAGAATATCATCAAATATAAGGTAAATATAGCAATTACAAATCCTCATTTACAGATGGGTCCAAGGACGGTGGCGCAGTGACATGTGTCACTGTCATTGGATCTAGGACAAGATTACCAGAATACGAGATAACAGCTCTATTTTTACTGCAGAAACGAACGCCATATTAACTGTTTTAAATATATTCAAAGATGCCATAAATATAAACTACATATCATATCTTCAGATTCTCTTTCTTGTTGAAGGCTATTAAAATCTTTTTCGTAAACATCCATTTTTGATAAAGAAAATATTGAATTATGCAATGATCTTGCTACTGACCAATACAACATTGTCTTTTGTTGGTTACCGCGCCATGTGGGCATTTCTGGTAACACAATGGCCGATCTTGCTGCCAAGGCAGCACTCCTGCAAAAGAGGTGGGACACCCAAATAGGCATAAATGAATTGCATGCAATAAAACCGTATACTGGTTACACCTACGTGCACGTGGGTTATCGGTTTGAAGAGGTCATTTTTCGACGATGTCGTATTGGCAATATATGATATACTGATGCATACCTGTTAAAAGGTGAGGATCCTCCATTTTGTATCGCCTGTGATGAGAGAAACACGGTCATGAATATTCTGCTTGACTGTGTTGAATTCTACATCACAAGGGATAAATATTTCACTGTCAAAACTGTAAAGGATCTTTTTTAAACTGTTAGTACTAATTTAATTATTGGTGTTTTAAAGCAAATTGACATCATGGATGAATTTTGATTAATGTGTTCTGTATATTAGATTAGTAACATGAATTGTTAGTGGCTGCACCCTCAAAGGGGTTGAAGTATTTGAAAATTAATGTCCTCCTGAGAAGGTCCGTAAGTCCCAAAACTGTCAAAGTCAATGTAAACTTACCCGGATTTTTAAACGTAGTGTTTTTGTTATTTTAATTTTGGTTAAAATTTCTTACAGTCGCTAGCGGCTGAGGGTATGGTGTAAATCTGACTAGGGACCATACAGGTAGCAAGAGACAAAATCTAAGTCAGAATGCCAGAATGCTAAAAGTGTTGACCAGATATTAAAATGAAATGTGACCCATAACATTTACTATCAAAAACACTATACATTGTGACCCAATAATAATTATTATCGAATTAATAACATAATTATACAGCAAATACACACTCGTAACAATATTAACTCACTTACTCATCAATATGAAATGTCGTCTTTGCAATGAATTTACTGAGACTGATGAAGACCTTGTCAGTGGATGGCCTTCCTTGGCACAAACAGCCTACCTTAAAAGACATAATGGCATAGGTCGGTGCTTATACTATCATCTCCGACATTCCTCTGACTTTGACTCAAAGGCCTTCCATGGTACGACCTTGAGCATGTCAAGGGCGTCATGGAACAGGGAAGATTTTGTATTATGTAACTCCTCACAGTTCGACTCCCTCCCCAGTTTGAATGAGAAACTACTTTCAATAATTCAAGTACTTTGAAGCATTTACTTTCTTAAATACGTGTAAAAGTGAAGAAAGACACAAGGATGGATTATCTAAACAAAACATCTTGTCATCCAAATATGGTCATTTGTCAGTTTGATGTTTTGATGTTCAGAATTAAACATTTGGATGATCCTTCCTAAACGATGATATTTGATCAGAAACTTAAAATCAATATTATCAAGGTGAAAGGTTGCTATGGGACATAATTTCACAAAATATTCACTGATATTTTACTCTAGATGCAAGTCGTTAAAGCCATGGCATAAAATGTCTCTGTCATTCCTCGAACATATTCTCTTGACTATAAACTCCCCAAAAGGGGTGGTCATTATTATGAATGGACAATTGGTAAAATGTGAGCCTGTTTTCAAGTACACATGACTTCCCTGCTGCAGAGGACTACACAAGCTGTATACTGTATCACCAAACAGTCCCGGACGACAGAGCATACTGAAATATTTACAAAGAAAAGAGCAAAATCGTTTCAAATGAACACGTTCACATCTATTTCCACAGGGAAGTAGTTTATCATCAAATGCGTATTTTTGAGGGTTTTTTTTCCTTTGGAAGAAGAGACTTACAGTGCAGCTGATCTAACTATTAGAGCATAATAGCTCAGTATGAATGTGGTTGGAATTTTCTCATACATTGAAAGGAGTTGCCAAGTAACGTATTTTGTTCTCTGATAAACGTTAAAGAAAAGTTTAGTTGTCAAATTTGGAAGCTTCTGTTACCAAATTTTACCAAATTTGTAGGATTTTAGTCTGGTTTACACCGGTAGTTGGATTAAGCCTAATGCACTACCGACCCATTCTCCTACAACGCCATTTGTAATAATATACTTGCCTTACTCTGTACGTTGGTGCATGCTTATTTTGACTGTTGCTTGATGTCATGGTTTTATACCTAAGACATAATATAAATAATAATAAATAAATAAATAAATAAAATGTTACATAAACACACTGACACATACACACAATAACACATACAATGCCACTGGCACGTAGACACTGACACATACAATCTCACTGACACATTCAGAAACTGGCACATACACATACAATCATACTGACACATATACACACTGACAGATACAATGAAACTGACACATCCGGGGTGGTCATATGTGCGAGTCGATGTCAATCGTGATGGTAGTCACAAGGTTGCATGGCATTTTATGTGCTTCATTTGACGAGGTTGGAACATACACACATGCACGCACACTTAGTTTCTCGCAACTTCACCGTGTCGCACACACTCACACACTCTCTCTGACACACATAAACACAGGCATCCTCACTAACTCTCACACAGACTCACATATGCACCCTGATATATGTCGTGTAAATCGGTCACTCACTCACTCACTCACTCACATGCATGGTACTCCACATTACCTGTCCATCACTTTTATTATCGGGGTAACCACACCAACCAACCAATAAAACAATCACCCAGTCTGTCGGGTTACATAAACAGTTTACTGAAAATAGAATGATCTGTACAAAGACAAAGACAACCCTGCATAGTGCTGCAATATCCTCGAGTACAGTGGTGTGTAATCTTCCAGAACAGTGATGTGCTATCATGTGGTACAGTGGCACGTCATCTCCCAGTGCATCGGCACATTATCGTCCAGTACCGTGGTATGTTGTCACCAGCACAGTGGTGGGTAATCTTCCATCACAGTGATGTGCAACCTCCCAGTACAGTGGCACGTTATCTCCCAGTGCATTGATATGTTTTCACCAGTGCAGTGGTGTGTAGTCTTCCAGCACAGTGATGTACTATCATCTAGTACATTATCTCGTTATCTTCCAGTACATTGGCACGTTATCTTCTTGTACTGTGGTGTGTTTTCACCAGTACATTGGTGTGTAATCTTCCAATGCTGTGATGTGCTATCATCTAGTACAGTGGTTTGCTCCAGGTACGGTGGTGTTATTGTCTTCGTACAAAATGGTGTGTCATTTCCCGTACTGGGGTATGTTATCTCCAATACAGCGGTGATGTATCTGCCAGTACAGTGGTATGCTATCTCAAGTACTGTGATGTGTGATCTTCCAGTTAAGTAATTTCTTTTTTTTTTCAAGTAATGTGGTGTGTTTTCTTTCAGTACCGTCGCCTGTTTTCTTCCAGGAGAGTGTCGCTTTATCTTCCAGAGCAATTGTGTGTTATCTTCAGTACACTCGTGCGGTATCTGCCAGTACAATGCTGTGTTATCTTCCTGTACAGTGGCACGTTTTAGTACTGTACAGAGGCGCGTTATCTTCCAGCACAGCGTTTGCTTATCCAGCAGAGATGTGTGTTACATGTGGTGTTATCTCTAATACGTTTCAGTGATATCGCCAGTACAGTGGTGTGTTATTTTCCATTACAGTGGCAGGTTATCTTGAAGTACAGCGATGTGTTATTTTGCAGTACAATGTTGTGGTATCCTTAATACAGCGGTGTATTATCTTCCAGTACAATTTGCTGTGTTATCCCTAAGATTTATTAAACGATTTCTACAAATATAAATATTTTATTATTGGAAGTTCAAAATTCTTAACTGCGCTTGTTCGTGGTTGTAGTCTCAAAGGAACTTGAAGTACAGTTTGTCCTCCTGAGAATGTACGTAATTCCACAAACATTCAAAGTAAATTCAAACTGTCTACGTTTTGAATCGGAGAATACGTGTCTCTTAATGTAAGGCTAGATTTCCTAAATTGCTAAAAGCTGAAGGGATGATGTCCATCCAGGTTGGGTTCATGCAGGAAACAAATGTAATGTAAGTCCCCATGGTTCCTAATATGGCGATCTACCTTCAGTTGTTGAGAATCTATAGCCAGGTTTTCTATTGTACTTTAATACTGAAACCTAAAATTTGGCATGCGGAAATTTTAGCCGTCATGTGAAGCCATAACGATAAACAAAGATAAAATAGGACTAGCTTCTGGGATGCTTTTACCATTAACGTTTGGTGGCGTCATGGAATAATTGTGGACTATTTTAGGGAAACACCACGTGCACCAAATCAGATATTCAGTTTTCGAAAAAGAAAAATTAGGAACCAGTTTATTTTCTATCAACATGTGTCTTTAAGCAGTTAATATATGTACAGAGCATGACAACGTTGACTCTCTAACCAGTGGACAGAACATGACAGGACCAGCACTGTCACAATTTGTTCGAAGCCAGACTAGTCGGAGATCTTGATTCTGTCTTCCAGGCCGAGGTCAACGTGGACTCTCTAACCAGTGGCGAGCGTGGTGTTTGTCGACACATCAAGTACAGATACATTGCCGTCGTCTAGCCCTCAGTCCTCTATCGGTGAAACATATATATTTCACTTCAGTGTTCATGTCGTCAACGCCAGGTAATAGGGTACTGTATGTGTCGGCATCAACGTCGCCAGCTCCGTCGTGGAAGTAGTCGGCCAACACAGACATTGCACACATCTCTATTTCCCCCTGCTTCTTCGCTGCACGTGCTCTGTGAACGTCTTCATCGGTGACCTCACAGTAGCCCATCAACGTCTTGCAGTCCGGGGGCGAGGGCGCGGTTGGTCGAGGATTTCTACTTCATTGATGCTTTAACACATTTGCTGTATCCTTACTGTACCTCGTGGAGAGACACGGTATCTCCTGGATAGATATCGTACGTCATGGATAGATACTGGCTATGAAACAGTTACTAAAACAAGAATCTTACCTATCTGGACTTGGTCCTTTTCAGTACCACGTCTTCAGAGCTGAATATATTATGTTCAACGTTCATCTGCTATGCTCTGATTCGCATCTCCGTAGAAACAGAACTGCACTTATTGGTACAAACGCTAACTTATGCAATGCACGTACGTTGGCCCATTTCAAACTTCACACGTCATGTCGGGTGCTCTCATAAAAGGCACGGCTGCACATTTATACAAACAGAGATTAATCAGTATAGTCTTTATTTTGGTCTGTACTAAAGCAAGTTCTCCAGTTGTTATAATCTTTGGGAACAGGAAAGAAATATATACACGGCAAAGAGAGATTATGAAGATCTGAAATCTTTTGAATTTCAAATCGTAAGCATTGAGCGTCTTTCTGCATGAGGAACACAACGGGTCACTGTGATTGCTGTACATACACACCTGGCCGGTCGAGAACACCTGCTGTAATAGAGACAGCTTGCAATCAGGATTAAGATGACGAGGACGGCGAATGCTGTTGTTGCCGCTGCCATTATAACGGTAGAGTGAGTGCTGTCGTCTGACAAACACAAACATGTTCTCGTGATGTGGTGTACGTTGTCTATTATGTATTTTCTGGGATTTCGGACTCATTTAAGTGCGTTTTGACCTTTGTTGGAATTAAACTTCAGAGCCATATTTCAACCAACTTGAGATATACAGTATACAGCTGTCCGTGGATGTGGTGATGTATCGGTGTATTCGTGGATACAGGTATTCGAGCTCTGACTTCAGTGAGCACTACGTGATACCATGAGATCCATCACTGACTGATATCGCTGGTTTCTCGCCAAGTAGGCCCCTGTCTTCCTGTGGTTGATGTCCACCATGTTCATGGACAGGATCAGCTTCACAGTCTCAAGGCAGCCTGGTTCCCTGGGTCTGATGCGCCTGCGCAAACGCTCCGACACAGACCCAGGCAACCACTGCTTTGATATTTCGTGTCAGCTCGCTATTACCACGAAATCGTACACATAAAACATATATCTGAACGACCACACTGATTGGAAATAGTTAGCATCATCATTTGGGGGAATTTGATGACGTGTAATTCGTTGATTTGGTCCTATTTTCTCCTGTTATGTGTGTTGGAAACAAACTGAAAGCCAAGTCATTGTAACTCGAAAATGGTTTTTACGTTACATTATTATAAGTAATAATAATTAGATCTAACACTTGTAAAACACATAAATGATTCACTCAACAATGTTTTTGCATTTATTATTTGTATTCATTTGGTATATTATTGGTGTTCATTTGGTATATATGATTTCAATATAACACTGGGCCACATCATAGTGGCATTGATCTTCAAACGTTTCACAGTACTCATGGTATGGCAATATCTGGGTGATGCTACTGGTAGGTTGATTACATACTGGAGCATTATATATAAAATTGAATATACTCAATTCCCCAACCCATATATAGCTACAGTTTTGTATACAATAGGAAAACAGATACATCAGGAAATATTCATAACTGTGTGTGTATTAGCTTGTTTTGAAAGAGCCCATTCACAAAAGGAAAGTGTGCTTGACACTGATACACAACACTCCAAGATGGAGGTTCATGTTTGTTGAAGACATGTTAAGTGAAAAAACAGTCATTGATAGTTCATAATGTGTCCATTTCCTATTACATAAAAACACTGTAGCTATATCTGGGGTTGGAGAGGGGTGGGGAGAGGGATACATTCAATTTTGTTGCATCTTGTTATTAAAATCACAATAAACAGTTTAATACAGACAATGCTGGATTGCATGACACAAGCGTATGTCAGTGAAGCAATCAATTACAATTCCCTTGGCTGTTGAACATAAATATAGTGAGTGAGTGAGTTAATATTTAACGTCACATCGGCAATATCTCAGCCATATCGTGACGAGAACATTTAATACTAAAATGAAATATATATCCATTATAAAATCTGTCAGCGAAGGACAGTAACACAACTAGGATATCACAGATTAGAATATAAAACTAGTAACTATACCTAAAACAATTCATCTATACAGGACAATACAATGTAAAAATGGGCTATATATTGCTAACAACTGAAGGTAGATCACCATACAAGGGACCATGGGGACTTACAGTACTTTTGCTACCTGCATGGACCCTAGCTGGATTTACATCATTCCCTCAGCCATCAGCAATTTGTGAAATCTAGCCATACAATAAAAATACATTTATTCTACGATTAAAAACCTGGAAATTTAGAACTTACTTTCACTGTTTGTGTACTTACGTACCCTCTCAGGAGGACAATACTTCAACCCCCTTTGAGGGTACAGCCACCAACAATTCTAGTTACAAATCTAAACAACCAATAATTAAAATACATCTATTTACAGAACATGTTTTTCAAAATTCAACCAAAAAATCAAGTTCTTTTAAAAAACCTATAATTAAATGAGAATTAATGTTTGTAAAAAGATCCTTTACAGTTTTGACATTGAAATATTTATCCCTTGTGATGGAGAATTCAACACAGTCAAGCAGAATATGTTTGACCGTGACTCTCTCATCACAAGGGATACAAACTGGAGGATCCTCACCTTTTAAAAGGTATGCATGAGTGTATCGTGTATGGCCAATACGACATCGTCGATAAATGACTTCTTCAAATCTGGACTGACAACCCAAGTGGGTATAACCAATGTAGGGTTTTATTTCATGTAGTTTATTTATACCTACTTGGGTGTCCCACTTCTTCTGCATCAGATCACGAGTGTAAGCTCTAATGCTAGCTTTGTAGTCAGAATAAGGAATAAGAAGTGGTGTCACAGATTTGTTGAGTGCTGCCTTAGCAGCAAGATCGGCCATTGCGTTACCGGAAATGCCAACGTGGCTGGGTAACCAACTAAAGACGATGTCGTACTGGTCAGTAGGAAGATCATTATATAATTCAATAATTTGAATTAAAAGTGGATGTTTACAAGAAAGATTTTTAATCGCCTGAAGGCAAGAAAGAGAGTCGGAATAGATAATATATTGTTTATGTTTATGGCGTCTTTGAATATATTTAAGAGCTCTTAATATAGCGTTAGCTTCTGCTGTAAAAATAGAACTATTATCTGGTAATCTACAAGATATTGTTCTGGATCCAATGACAGTGGCACAAGCTACTGTGCCGCCGTCCTTGGACCCATCTGTAAATAAGGATTTATAACTGCTATATTTATGTTTCAATTCATTATATTCTTGTTTATACTGTAATTCATTAGTTTCTGATTTTTTAAATGTGGTCAATGTTAGGTCCACTTGGGGCCTAACCAACTGCCAAGGAGGAGAAGAAAGAAGACGGGAAGGAGCTATATTTTCCAGCTCAATGCCCGCAGCAGCAAGGAATGGTTTAATTCTTAAACCAAGAGGCGGCACAAGCGAAGATTTCATATTGTATAAATCCGCATACAGAGGACTGAAAACACAGTTATATGCAGGGTTTGACTCACTGGAATATAATTTTGTTACATACTGTAAAGCTAATTTGATATGTCGCTGCTCAAGAGATGGCTCATCGGTCTCAACGTACAGGCTGTCAACAGGTGAAGTTCTAAAGGAGCCAAGACAAAGTCTCAGACCTTGATGGTGAACAGAAACTAAAAGTTTCAGGTTGCTTTTACAGGCTCCACCATATACAATGGAGCCATAATCAAGTTTTGACCGGATCAGTGATCGATAAAGTTGCAGGAGAGTAGCTTGGTCCCCTCCCCATTTAGAATTTGAAACGACTTTCAACAAGTCAAGTGCCTTCAGGCATTTAGTTTTGAGGGATTTGATATGTGGTACAAACGTTAAATGTGAGTCAAAAATTAATCCCAAAAACTTGGCCTCCTTTACAACTTTGATGGGAGTGCCATCTAGAGATAGTTCTGGGTCCTTATGTGGCTTATATGTTCTGCAAAAATGTATACAATCAGTTTTGGACTTCGAAAATTTGAAGCCGTTTTCAAGACACCATTTATTTATTTTGTTTAAACACAACTGCAGTTGCCGTTCAATAGTATGCATATTTTTACCTCGGCAAGAAATATTAAAAGCATCCACGAAAAGCGATCCATCAATTGAATCGTTTAAAACTTTTGATAAACTGTTGATCTTGATGCTAAAAAGAGTGACAGATAAAATACTGCCTTGTGGAACACCCTGATCCTGATTATAATGATCAGACAGGGTAGAACCCACACGGACCTGGAATTGTCTGTCATTTAAAAAGTTGGCAATAAATTGAGGCAAACGACCTCGCAAACCAAAGTCATGTAAATCCCTCAAAATACCATGTTTCCAGGATGTGTCATATACTTTTTCAACAGCATGTTGTTTATTAATTAGTGCGTTTTTAACAAATGATTCCAGTCGCACTAAGTGATCGACAGTACTTCTGTTTTTACGGAAACCACACTGTATATATGTGATAAGATTATTTGTTTCCAAGTACCAAACAAGTCGATTATTTATCATGCGTTCCATGGTTTTGCAAACACAGCTAGTTACTGAAATAGGTCGATAATTGGACGGTTCCGTATGATCACGTCCAGGTTTAGGTATTGGTACTACTATGGCGTCACGCCATGACGGAGGAAAGTTACCCGATGTCCAAATATCATCAAAAATATTGAGAAGAGTTTCTAGGCAGGCTTCCGGTAAGTGCTTCAGGAGTTGATAATGTATGTTATCAGCTCCACTAGCAGTATCATGAGCTTGATCAAGAGCAATATGGAGTTCATGAATAGAAAACGTTTCATTATAATCTTCCCCATTCTCAGAATTGAAATTAATAGTTTTCTTTTCTTGTTGTTTTTGATATTGCTGGAATTTTGGTTCAGAGTTTGAAGAGGAAGAGTGTTTAGCAAGGGTTTCACCTAGTTTATTAGCAATATCTGATTTATCAGTAAACAATTGATCTCCATGTTTAAGATGATGGACAGTTGATTTAGTACGTTTACCTTTGATTTTCTGGACCATGTTCCATACCTTCGACATGGGTGTCCGAGAATTTATTTTGGACGCATAATTTTGCCAAGATTGGCGTTTATTCTGTTTAAAAGTATGCCGTGCTTTAGCATTTAAAATTTTAAATTTATTTAAATTATGTACCATAGGATGGCGACGGAAATAATGTTCTGCCTTTTTCCTTGCCTTCCTAGCTTGTTTGCACTCATCGTTGAACCATGGTTTTCTTATGTGTGGAACTACAGAGGAATTTGGTATACACGCATCAGATATGGAATTCAGTTCATCAGAAAAAGATTTAATAGCATCAGGAACGTCAATAAAACGTTCGGGTTTAAGTTTTTCAGCACACAGTGTTTCATATAAAGCCCAGTTAGCCTTTTTAAAATTCCGTCTTGATGATGGAGGAACATCAGATGGAGTTAAAGCTTTTAATATAGTAGGAAAATGGTCACTTCCACACAGGTCATCATGGACTGACCATTCGAATTCATTTAATAGTTCTGAATTTGTCAATGACAAGTCGAGAGCAGAATACGTCCCTGTACCAGGGTGTAAATAGGTCTTGGAACCATCATTTTAAATACATAAGTCATTGTCAGAGCAAAAGTCCTCCAACAATTTGCATCTAGTGTTTGTATCTACCCTACCCCAGAGTGGGTTGTACCCATTTAAATCTCCCATTATAATACAGGGCTTCGGGAGTTGGTCATACAGGGCTTGAAGATCAGTTTTGGCAAATGTCAAAGACGGCGAAATATAGAGTGAGCATAGCGTAAACGCTACATGTAAAGTAATTCTCACTGCAACAGCCTGCATATAGTATTTAGTGAAACAGGACTTTGAATAACATTTTGTCTGACTAGAACGGATGACCCGCCAGTCGCTCTATCACCCGGAGGTGAAAAACAATGATATGCGTTAAACTGACGAAGGTCAAATGTTTCTGATTGTTTTAAATATGTCTCTTGGAGACATATCGCTGAAGGTGTAAAATCCTGGACTAATAGCTGTAATTCAGGTAAATTAGTCTTCAATCCTCTACAGTTCCACTGTACAATATTATTAGAATAAACTACCTTTTGGGGGGATTTATTGGGGATCTACCCCGCACTCTTTTGGAGGGCGACAAGCTATGTGCCCTAGAATGGACGTTTTCAGAAATGTCCATGTCTTCAAGAGACCCATACTTATTGTACAATTGAATTTTATTTTGTGACCCTTTAGGAGCTCTGCCACTTTGTTGTTTTGAAGCATCATGCTTTGTCTTCGGTTTACTTTTCACCGTTTGTTGACTATCAGCTGTCGATTGAGCCTTTGAGTGTAACTGAGATGATAATGATTTGTGATCCGAAGAAGACTTTGATGTACTAGGAAGTGATTCCTCAATCTGTGATGACATGGCAGGGTACAAAGGCTGTGGAGAATCACAATTTACCCAAGTCAAAGTAGTTTGGCAGCCAGTGGATGATTTTGTCATTTTAGAGGTAGACTCCGATGATGTTTTTGCTACTGTAGCATAACTTTTTGGAAGATCAGACCTCTTTACCAGTTTTTTTACCTCAGAAAAGGAGATGTTTTGAGTAAACTTTATTCTGTTTATCTCCATTTGCTCGTTCCAAATAGGACACTGTTTTGAAAATGAGGAATGGTCGCCGGAGCAGTTGGTGCATTTTTTGACGTTACTGTCACAATCTTCTGTTGTGTGTGTCTTTTCACTGCAGTGAGCACACACGACAGACAATGTGCAAGTATTGACACCGTGGCCGAACTTTTGGCATTTGAAACACCGAAGGGGATTTGGAATGTACTTTTCCACACTAATATTACAGTATCCAGCTTTAAGTGATGTTGGAGCAGTAGGTGAGGAGAATGAAAACAGATAGGTATTGGTTTGAATAGTTGTGTTGTTTTTACGGGTTGTGAAACGTTTGACATATAATACACCCTGGTCTTTCATTTCGGAAGCGATATCAAGTTCAGACATGTCTGCCAGCAAGCGATCTCGATCACGTACGATTCCCTTACTCGTGTTCATTGTTTTGTGGGCCGTGACAGTAACCAGAGTGCCAACGAAAGTATCTGTGTTCAAAAGGTTCGTTGACTGTTGCCTTTTGGCGCACTCGATCAACAGAGCACCAGAACGTAATTTTCTAATATTCTTTACATCACCGGCAATGCCTTGGATACCCTTAGACACCGCAAAAGGGTTTAACTGTAAAAGTGCATTATCTTTGGTCTCAATAACAATAAAACGTGGCCTGTAGTCAATGTGTTTAGACGGTCTGAGGTCATCAACAGGGTCATTTTCAAGAGGACGTTTACTCTTTTTAGTGGGGGTTTCGTAAGCCATGGTAAGTTATTCAGGGTTCATCATCCGAGCTCCCCACCCACCACGGAGTATCACAAGGACAATGCTAAAGCAAGCGGGCCTCCAGCCTGCAGCACCAAGGATACCCGGATGATATACTCCAGTAGAAGAATTATAAGAAATTAATCTACCAGATTGGCCCATGAGCCATCGCCTTCTGGCATAAGACTCTAGGCAAAGTTCATATTATCATAATTTACAATCAAACAAGTTACAAATCAGTATTGCCAAAGCCGAAATTTAAAACAATTCCAAATCAAATTTGTGCAATGGCAGATAGACAGTCCATGCACAGGGCTTGGCATGACCAGCCGATTGGTTGAATCGGGCCATTTCAACCACCCGTCTAGGTGAAGTAAGGGCCAAAGTGGTGTGTTGGGCAAATGGAAAGCAGTTAAAAGCCCAAATGCCCTCAACCACCAGGTTCCCGTCCTCCACGGCAAACAGGTTGCCCAATTTAGTCGCCTCTTACGACAAGCAATGGGGTGCTGTGGACACATTCTGTCCCGGGTCCACACGGGAGAAGAGCACTTAGCGTTATCCAGCACCCACCACGAGGAGGTGGCTCTTCATGGGTGCCTCACATAAATATAGACGTGAGCTATATACAGCATCAGAGGTCTGTCTGTCAAAGTTTTCAGATAAAAGATGTTGGTTGGTTTGTTGTTTAAGGCTGCACTCGGCTCTGAAAATGTTATAATGCAGGACTGTACATATAATTGTTTAAGATACATACACAATTCTTATGGTCGAGTAGTGGTCACATACAAGCAATACATGCATATGAAACTCACATTCAACAAAATATCTTCCCCTTAGTATACACAATTTAAAGTCATTCAGTGTTTGGGACATATGTGTATCTTCCAAAATCGACTGGAAGTTTAAACCTACTACACCTGGGAACCGTGGGTGGTCTAAAGTGTATAGGGATAGGGAATGTTAGATTCTTTTCCACATTTAACAGTGATTTAAAATGCTGTTAATAGAAGGAATCAGACTACATCGTTGTTGTTGTAGGTTTTAAAAAGATCTGTGTTTCGAAGAGTGAATAATTATCTTCACACCTTGTGCTAATCACATATGTTCAAATTCAAATCTAAACAGAATATTCTAATGAGCAGCCCATCCTGGCGAGACAGTGTGAGTTCATCCAGTTACAGTAGGCTGCACCAACAGCTCATATCCCTTGTGGTGTGCACAAGCTTTTTAACTTGGAGAGGGGTTCTGCCACATTCTCCTCAAACAATAGCATTGTTTGCAGTTTTGAGAAACCTTTCGTACATTGTTGCTGTACATCTTCAATAATTTTACAGCATGAGGTCCCCTATACTTCTGCTCACCTACACACCATAGGAACAATCATAGCATTAAGTATCATATTAATCTTGAGGTTATTTTATTTTCAACTTTCTTTTGACATGTGTACAATGCCATAACATCCTTTTTACTGTGTGCACCAAGAGTAGTTAGTGCTTTAGTACAAATAAGTTTAGGTGTTAACACACTACTCAATATCTATATCCAGATATACTTTCTAGATACACACCATAAAATTAAGATGTAAAAAAATAAAATCACAATAATGAACTGTTCAACAAGTACTGAGCAAAATACTCAAAATTCAAAAGCAAAATCACTGATGGTGAGTTAATTTATGTATGAATGCACTGATGTAAAAGTATAATAAAGTAAAGCAAAAAGCCCAGAGCAGCCTTTAACTTTTTTTCTTTTATTTATTAACTGATATCTATCTGAATAATTGCTGATGTTAGATGATTTGTATCAGATGTACTCTAAGTACACCAGGGTTATCATGCTCAAAATAATCAGAGTACAGTACTAGCTGATACTAGCTTCAAGCCACAAAAAATACAGTTCTCATGACAGGTTTCATAGGTAAAAATCACCCTTAATTCAACAGTTCAGAAACATTGGAATGTTTATCCATCTTATAAGTTCTTCCCGTATATGCATGTCAATGTATTAACATACTAATTATACCATTATTTTTGTGTATTCAGTTTTGGAATATAAAGTACCAAATTCATTTTTTGAGCTGTAGATGTGTGTGTATTTTTGTAGATTGATAATTTGATTCCCTATGTTTATTATAATCATAAACATTTCTGAATGATGCTGGCATATACGTTAACTGTTTCATTTTCTTTTGTGGAGGCTGAATATCAGAATGCCAAACCCTAGCTGTCATTAACCTCATTCATATCAGTCTAAGCGCTTTACCTTGTAATTTCACAAGGCCGTCGAAAAATATATCCGCTAAACCTACCCTGACGCGATGGATGACACGGGACGTAATGGGCGATATTTACGTCATCAAATGTGCTAAAATGAAGATGCTAACTATTTCAAATCAGTGTGGTCGTTCAGATCTATGTCTTATTAGTACGATTTCGTGCTAATAGCGAGCTGACACGAACTATCTAAGCATAAGTCGGTGATGAAAGTAGGAGGCGTGGCATTGTTTATATATCGTCCATGTAACGACGATGTAACTGCTTAAATAACGTTTTCCAAAACTGAACGTACAGATGGCCGTTCTTCTGGTGAGGTACACTTTGCCACAGTATCGATCAAAAAATACTATGAAAAACGTCTAACCACCCGTCCTCGGATTTTTCTATAGTAAATGTATGGCGCGTCTCCCTGCAGTGAACGCCGCCATGCGGCAGTGGTTGCCTGGGTCAGTGTCGGAGCGTTAGCGCAGGCGCATCAGACCCAGGAAACCAGGCTGAGTCTCAAGGTCACCTTTATATCAGGCCAGTGAAGGATGTTGTAACCGTTCTTGTTCACCAGTGACACATCAGACCCTCTACCCACAAGGAACTCCACCACAGCCCTGTGTCTCCACTGTACTGCCACCATCACCGATGTCAAGCTCCCCTCTGCCCTGGCGTTGACATCCCCGTGACCCGCTGCCAGGATCCGCTTCACTCCAGGTCACCGGCCTCACTGGCGGAGTAGAGGTCACGGTCTGTTTCTTGTGATGGAGCCACTGAAACATAAAAATAACCCTGTGTATCAGACATCTTTGTCACACATCTACAGTGTCTTAATCAAGTTGATACGTGACTCGGGCACTGCTGCGTCATTTAAACAATTCCATCAATACAACATGACAAGTCAACATGTAGTTTCAGGAATTTACGATGGTGTGTTTAATACATATCTTTCTGTTAGAGCTTGAAGTTGTAGCATTATTTTGTGTACAAATGGAGAGGTTTGATGTTTGTTGAACTTGACAGCTTGATAATGTCACTAAAACTGTTGCTGCTGGGTTTTCCATCTACCGAGGTGATCAGAGTCTTGTGTCGTCACTGGTGCTGGTGGAATCGTCATGCTTGGCGTCAGATTATCACTCGCATCAGTCTGAAACAGGCAAAATGTTGCTCAGATAATTATATACAGCACATAAGCATTTCTACTGCTGGTCTGCTTTCGCCATTCCAGATTCTTTGCCTTTCAATAATATGCATGATAAAAGTGTACTTAGAGACCGTCTGCGGTGAAAACGTACTGATGTATTTCACTTCAAACAAAAATGAAATGAAAAACAATGTAAAGTGAAATTATGACTGCAGATCTTTAAAATTTCACCTTCCCATTTGGAAAGTTAAGTCTCAGAATGTTATTAATAAAATAGCGCTGTAGTTACAACAGTAAAACTAATGCACATGTGGTACGCGATGAGCGGTAACTAGCGCTAATGTGCAGTTCAACTGCTCAAATGAGCCTGATTATCATGATTATCACATTGTTATTATTATTATTAGGTGAAAACAATGACATATACACTGTTACCTACTCATAATTACTCTTTATAAAATGACTGCCTCTTCATGCCTCATGAATTCTTTAACCGCGTCTGAATTTAGAAACAATGCACTTCCTTGATGTCCACTCCCGTCTCTCCCCGATTAGTGTACCTGGTATTTTAGGCAATACCGTTAATTCCAATGTGAAGCAGATTAAAACTTCGGTGTTTATCACGCCGTGTAAAGGGCAGCAGGGCAACCTATCTTGGTGTTTGTGCAACACAGTTGTAAATGTTTGTGTCAGGCAAACACCCACACCCACAGATACCCAGTGACACCGACAGAGCAACGGGCGATCTGTTTGCTGAGAGGGGCGATAACTCTCATTTTGAAATGATATAAGCGACGATCCAACGTCTCGCTTCTGGTCTGGTTCACAAATCAATATACTTTTCCAGAAGTTGCCACATATAAAAGCAGAATTCAGTTGACGCGTTGGCGGCTCAAATTCATTGTGAAACAAAAACTACGAAAATCCTATAACTGACACATGTTTTGCTTAGATGTTTAGCTCTGCATCGTTTGTTTAATTTCCAAGTGTAGCACGAATTGGCACGTTACAAGACAACATGGCAACGCCATGAAAAATCGATACATTGTCACGGCATTTCCTGGGATAGAACACGAGACAGTGCAAGTATTGGGTATCGTAGCTTCTATGTAATAATGGAAATTCTTTGTATATATTATCAACCCTTATGTTCTTTCGAATAGTAATTCTTTAACTATTGCTGCCTTAAAATTTCACTTTACTACCACCAATAAATATAAGGAGATCAGAGATACACTTCCAACCAACGAGTATCCTTCGGAAGGTCTTTTTCGCCAATTTGATTGCTACACATTCTGACTAATAAAAAACAATAGGGTTTGAGCAACAGTTCCTCACACCTCTGAATCGACTTTGGCTTTAAATTCTGACACTGTATTTTCACATATACTTATATATAATTCCACCTACCTCATCATCCACGCTATTATCAACAACTCTATGTAGAAATATTTCTAATCGTCCCATGCTTGCTCTCCTGTTTTATCAGATGAGTGCAACATGTTACAACACATTTTATGTTACCTGTGGCGTGACATGGACAACAATGGTATAGGCAAATCGCATGCTTCCTTAAATTGGAGTATTTCACCGATTGTTTGTATCATTAAACTCATAATATATGCTTGACAAAAAAATAAAAAAATAAATATTTAAAGATAATAATAATTATCCCCATAATTAGGTTCTTTATTTATTTTTATAGAGGATTGGACATATATAGCTGCGACCACTCTGTCAAAGAAGCACAAATTGACATAGTTACATTGAGCTTATAAGACTTAATATAACATCAATAGACAAACTGTGGTTTCCTGAGCCAGTTGTGCTAGGTATGGACAGATACGTCTAGGTGTGAAATAGATATACCGAGACACAGTCCACCCCGGGTATAATGTTTGTTGTGCTTAGTACAAACAGATATCTCCCAACTCTGTCTAGGTGTGAAACAGATGTACCAAGATACAGTGCACCGTGGGTATAATGTATGTTGTTCCAAGTGTAGACAGATATTCTGCCATTCAGTCTAGGTGCAAAACAGAGATACTGAGATAGAGTGCCTCTGAACGTAAACTCTCTACTTTTCACTTTAAGTGGTAGGTAATACGTAACAGGTGCACATGAATTATAGACCGGCTATTGCCGGAACGTATGGACATCCACCTGCCTCCCTGGGTCTACCTTTTATATCAGTGATTTCTGTAAGCTGTTATGTAGAAGGGAGTATTTATGTATTTCTTTAACATTTTGTCATCTTTTTTATGTCTCAGTCGGAATTAAATTCACATCCTGTCCCTACGTTAAAAAACGAAACAAAAGACACACACACACACACACACACACACACACACACACACACACATCCGAAAAAAGAGTACAAAAGTCATAGTATCAGTTCTCTTTACAGAACTATAATAATTTATGATACAGGTCAACTTCCTTCGGTAGTTTACGATCACATGGGAAAACAGATCTTTCAAATTTCTCTCAACATAATCAGAGTTCCTTGCGGGTAAAAAGTCCGGACAGTCAAGCAAAATATGCTTGATGGTGAACACTTCATCACAGACACACATTGGACGTCCATCGCCATCTGTTTTCAACAGATAGTGATGAGTGAAACGAATGTGGTTAATACGACATCGTCGTAAAACTGCCTCATCACGTCTTGATTGACAACTAAGTAGGCATAAGCATTTGCTGGCTTCAGTTCATGGAGTTTATTTCTTACTAACCCAGGTGTCTCACCGTTTTGCATAAAGGCCCGAGTATAACTTTTTAACTTTTTTATCAATTGGTTCTGGTGTTTAATAACGCTGTGAAGAGAGCTTTGGCATCAGCGGTGAAGATAGAACTGATATCTGGGATTCTGGAGGTGACAGTCTTGGACTCAATGATTGTATGATTCAAATCACTGGCAACTAGGCCACAGTGATTTGACCCGTCTGTAAAGATGGATCAGTGGAACTTGGAATGTAGCTGGTTGTATTCCTGTTGGAACACCAACGGGTTTGTTTTTGACTTTTTGAGTTTGGTCAGGGTAAGATCGACCTGTGGTTTCACCATCTGCCAGGGTGGTGAAGAAAGAAGCCGATAAGGTGCTATGAGATGGAGATCAATTTTACCTGCAGATATGTGAGGCTGAACTCTGATTCCATGGGGTGGATGCAGGCTTGGCACGTTAGAGGACAGGTTTTTATATAGAGGGTTGAAAACACAGCTGTATGCTGGATTGAACTCATATGCGTGCAGTTTAGTGACATATTGTGGTGCAAGTTTAATGTAGGGTGTGTGTGTGTGTGTGGGGGGGGGGGGGGTAGGTAAGGGGGGAGGAGGGTTCATTAGCCTTTTTTCACACTGCTTTTGCAGGCTCCATCCTTAAACAATGGAGTGGTAACCCAGTTTAGAGCAAATCGATGATCTGTACAGGTGAAGGAGGGTAGTGTGATCCCATCCCCACTCTGTGTTTAATACGACTTTTAGTAAGTCGACGGCCTTCAGACAATTTGTTTTCAAATATCTGATGTTTGGCAAGAGTGAGTGAGTGAGCTAATATTACAGTCATTTAGCGATAAAAACAAGGTAATCAGTTACAACTTTCTGAGTAAAACTAACTAAACTAACACAGGCGTGTATGTTGTAAAACTAGCAATGAAATCAAAACACTTTGACTACAGAGGACAATGTACAATCTTGACAGGTGCATGATCAACAGAAAAGTCTGAATCCTTGTGTGGTTTGTATTTGGGGCAAAAGTGAAAACAGTTTAATTTGGTTTTGGATAACTTAAAGCCATTTTAATTGGACCAGTTTTGTATTTTGTTAATGCATAGTTTTATCTGCCTTTCTTTTGCATGCATATGCTTTCCTCGGCATAAAATATTTCAGTCGTCCACGAAAAGGGACCAATGAACACAACTATTCATCCATAAAGTTGATTGAAGTAAAAATTGTTGGGAAGTAATCGCTTTCACAAGGTCATTATGGACCAACCATTCAAGCTCGTTTAGAAGATTAGAATCTGTTAGTGGCAGGATGAAGATAAGTGTTTCAGCCCAGTTAAAGTATTTGAATTTCAGTATTTGAAAGACAATCTTCTAGGACCTTCCCTTCTTGATTGTATCAGTACTTCCCCTTGGAGGTTATGACCGTTCATGTCGCCCATGATTCTGCAGGGCTTCTGGAGTTGATCGTACAAGTTCTGAAAATCTGAAAGGCGGACAGTTGCGGATGGGGGAAGGTAGAGTGAACATAGTGTAAACCCTATATTCAGAGTGATGCAGATAGGGACAATTTGTAGGTTGGCGTTTAGTGAAACAGGGCTGTGGAGGATGCCCTGCCTGACCAGGATAGAAGTGCCTCCTGTAGCTTTGACACCGGGAGGAGAAGAATATTGGTACGCACTGTACTGACGGATGTCAGATTTGTCAGTTCTTTGTAGGAGGTTTCTTGGAGACAAAACACAGCTGGTTTAAAATATTGGATCAATAACAGCAATTCATTAAACTTGTTCTTAAGTCCTCTCCAATTGCACTGAATCATGTTTTGTGGATTCATGGTGCTTCCACAGGTGATATGTCACGTGACTGTGTGAGAGCGTTTGAAGTCTTCCTACAGATGGAGTGACCTCCACATCCAGAGTTCCAAAGGAGTTATGGACCTCGTCAGGGTTTGGCGGTTGCTGAGGCTGTCTTATTTTCTGTAGTTTCTTTCGTTATTTTCTGTCCTTCTTTCAGGCTTTGACGTTGGCTCTGTTTGTCATTAAGATGTTTTGATTGTTCTTTCTGGAGATAAATCGGCCGAGATGAGCTGAGAATTGGTGACTCATGTCAGATCGTTTTGTAGTATTTAGTGACAGGACGGAAGACGGCAAAAGAGCATTAGACGGTTGGACTGTTTACAGTTAAACATGCACCCTTCTTATTTGCTTCTTTACGTATGACATTTAAAATCTCAGATTCACGTTGCCACACTGGACAAGACTTAGAAGAAGTCATATGGTTACCGCTGCAGTTTGAGCACTTTATTTCCTTAGTACAGTCATTGCCCTCATGCAATGACAAGACTTGGAGCCATGTCCAAACTTTTGGCGGTTGTGGCACCGGAGTGGATTGGTGACGTACACCTCCACACCAATGCTGCAATAACCAGCTTTAATCGAGTCAGGAACCTGTGCTCGCCCGAATGTACAGAGTTAGGTGTTTGTTGCTTGAACAACATCGTCCTTCTTGAATGTTGTTATGAGTGTGTATTTTCTGTATATTTTGTTATGAATTAAGTAAGAATTATTATTGAGTCACAACGTTTAGTGTTTTAAATAATAATAATGATGGGTCACATTTTGTACAATAGATGATTCGCATTTTTAGGATGTCGGCAGCAGGCTGTCCGGAAATTATGTGCCCTTGGCTTTTGATTATTTGACCTCCGGGAGACATTGTTGGAGGGCATTCTATGGTGTTGGCGATGGCAGCAAGTGCTGGAACTTTCGGGAAATGACTGACAGTATATATAAAGGGTAGTTGTCATGTTGTGGGGGACACACTCACACACTCACATTCATTTGCTGGAGTTTATATGTTTTTGCCTCTGCCAACGCTTTATCTCCATTGCCACTGTCAGACCGCTCACTGTGTTACATTCTGCATGACTGTCTCTCGCACTAAGTCTTTGATGAGTTTGCTACATTATATTTTGTGACCCATTGCCTTAGATTTTGTCTCACTTGTATTGCATTTGAAATCGATATTCTAAAATTGACTGGTGACTTTCTATAACTTGCTGTCTTTGCTAGTGATAAGTTTTGAATATTTTCAACTTGTTTTTGTTCTGTTTTGCTGGTTTCACATGGGATTTCTTACATTGTTTGTCACGGTAAATCCTTAACCGTAACAATGTGTACAGCTGTAAAAGACTGCTGTGAGAGATCACAGACAATTTGTTCTTCAGTCATGGCAGACAGGCATCTAGCTCTGTTCCGATGCCTCTACAAGAGTTAAATGTTTTGTGCACTGAGACTGAAACCTTGACATTGGCACTTTTTGTATTTTGAGCAGGTTTCGTGAAGCCTTTATTGGAGCTTAGTGACATTGGCAACTTTTCCACAGATAGCAGTGGTACCTTTGGAGATTGCAAAGGGGTTCATTTACATAGGTTGTTTGTCACAAGCTTCAGTGATCAGAAAGCGTGCCAAGTAGTCAGGTCAGGAGGGCGTAGTCCCATCAGAAGAGGAATAGTTGAAGTCTTCATGTCCTCATTTTGAACGCAGGGTGTTAGGAAGTCTTGTCGTTTGGAATATGGTTCGGCACCCCCCTCTCCCCACCCATCATGAACTGTCAACAGGTGCAATCTCATATTGCAGTGGATCTCCAAGCTGCAGAGACCAGGGACAACGGGGTATTATACTCAAGCAATGTTGACACGAAAAGCTGTAGCTGTCTACCAGATCAAAGGTGAGATGGTTCGGCCCGTGACCATCAACTGGCGTCATACAATAATCGCATGTCGTCATTAACAGATCGTAGCCACCACCGTCTGTGCATGGGTCTGCACAGCTGATCTGTTTCGTGCCGTGTCATGACATTCTAAATATTGAATAAAGATTCCATGCACATGGCAAGGCATGACAATCCAAGTGGTAGAATCGAGCCTATTCTACCATCCGTCTAGGTAAAGTTAGGGTCGAAGTGGTGTGTTGGACTATTGAACGCTATTGCCGGTTTTGTCATCCTCAACTACAAGACTCTCTTCTCCTGCTCACACAGGACACAACCTACGGCCAACAGGTTGCCCAATTTGGTTGCCTCTTACAACCAGCAGTGGGGTGCTGTGAACCTGTTTGACCCCAGCGAGAGATAAGAGCGATTGGTTTTACCCAGCACCCACCACGAGAAGGTTGCTCTTCAGGGGTGCCTTGGGGTTTTACTGACTTGAGGGTCGTGAAAAAGCAGTCAAACCTGCTAACAGGCAAAAATGCCCATAAAGAAGTTGACATTCAAGACTCAGAAAACTATGATAAATTCCGAAACTGACGAGGAGTGGCAGGAGGTTGGTGAAGGTTTTATTTGCAAGTGGACTCTCTAGAAGCTGTGGATGGTAAGTGCATTGCTGTGAAGACGCCCCCAAAGCTGGGTCACTCTACTACAATTATATGGGATTCATCAGCATAATGCTCATGGCCCTGTACATGCTTGAAGTTCTGATATGATGACTTCGGTGCTTCAGATGGAAGACTGAATAACTGTAGATTGCATTCACAAAGAATGCTTACACCCTGTCCCATTACCTTACAAATATAAGGTAAAATTCCCTGCATTTCGCCTTTGTCTCAGATGTAAGTCCGTTTCACTACCATTTGTATTATGTCTAAGATGGACGTGAAGCACATTATCCATTTGTATTATGTCTAAGATGGACGTGAAACACCAGATAATGTGCACTGGTGTAGCATAATGAGAAATCATAAATGTTGAAACAGAATGTTATGACAAATACATAGATAACAGATGAAGAGCTTCCCATCCCGTCTGGTAAGTATATGAGAGAAAATATCTAAAGTACTAGGCATTACCTTGTACACATACTTCTTTTCCAGATAGAGTCTTCAAATATCGTTGTCATAAGTTGCACGAACCACATGTACAAGAACCATTTGGAAAGTGGAAAATGAGAAACAAGAACGATGTTATGTTGTCCTCCATAACTCAGATAACAATATCATAATTCTGAATTATTCATGTTCTACTTAAATCAACCATGCGTGTAATAAAATACGATCTAAATTAATTTGTTTGTGATAATACCACGCGGGAGTGAGTTGACATTAAACTCGAGAAGGTAATGCCTCAGTGTGACGAAAACAATCTGATTGATTAAACTACATAATAATTAAAAAAGGAACAAGTTGTACAGTTACAAAATATATCCCAGTTCAGTTGTATTGTAACTAGACTATTTGGCCTAGAATTGGGTACTAATTATGTGACATCTGATTTTCAACTCTTTCAAAATCAACTGACTGAGTAACACATGCTGCTGCTTAGGAATTAGGTAGTTATGTCTTTGTCTGTATAAGCAAGTAATTGGAAACATTTACTAACGTCTGAATGGCCCCTTGGAAAAATGACATGTCGTGGCTTCGTCTTGATCTTTAATGGCAGGTTAAAGTCTCATCATCGTATTCAATACTCACACAATGACCATGTTCAGCACATTTAAGCTGGCACAGCTTGATACCAATGTTCTTGATAACATAACCTTCCGTCTCCGTCTTCTTAGATGTACACTGCTTCGTGCTTCCTGTTGAAATCACAAACACCAGCAAAATCATTAATGTCAGAATGTTCCTCTCAGAGTCACTCAAATGCCTCAGTGTCACATTCAAGAGATATCAGCTTCCAATCACCACCTGTGAGATGTTGCACGACTACCACGAGGTTCAACGATCACGGTCAATACACAGACTACTTTCACCAGAGGCTATCAACAAGTAGATAGTGAAGTTATGAACGCATGTGTCTACAGACCACCACTTGATACACAGTGAACACAATACTTGAACACCTATGTCTGGAAGCTTCCAACAGGTAGACGCTTGCCATAATAGGCGACTACTATGTTTGTCGTAAGAGGCGACTAACGGGATCGGGTGGTCAGACACATGTCATCGGTTCCCAACAGCCCAGATAGATGCTCATGTTGTTGATCACTGGATAGTCTGGTCCAGACTCGATTATTTACAGACCACCGCCATATAGCTGGAATATGGCTGAGTGCCGCAAAAAACTAAACTCACTCACTCACTCACTCCATCAGGTAGACAGTCGGTACAATGTACCTTGCTTGACTTATACGGCAAACACAAGAACACAGTAGGCTGCAACGATTGTAATGAATATGCAGAGAGTACGTGTCAGTTATTTCTCTAGTGGTAAAGAGGCTCTCAATTGGTCACACAACACGGTATTGATCTGCTGCAGAACGAGACATAAACATAATGATTGTTTTCCAGAAGTGTTTGGCAAGAGAAAAAATTGAAGCATGACAAACTTGTTCTCTTTTCAGAATGATTGATGTCAATGTTTTCATATCGCCATGAGTTACCTGCGTCTTCGTATCTTTATTGATATATGAGCAGACCGTCCCTTCTTCCTCAGTCTTAATTGGTGTCAGAGGAAACCAACAGGACTGGGCGAAAGGATCACTGTCTTTGTTGGTGCACATCATAGCATCCAAAATGTTCATAACAGATGTTCATGATGCACCAGACTCAATCTTTGCATACCGGCATCTTGTAGTCCGAATATTTCTGCGTGCGCCGTTAAATTATAAACACTCACTCACTCACTCACACTTCACCCTTAAGTGACTGGGCTAGATGTAGCTTTGGTCACTATTCTACACTTTGACTGGTTCATTCCCTTATGATACTGTTGATATCTGTGTTTGCCATACCAAATTCTACTGTTCTTCTAGGAGCATATACAATTGGGCTAATTTTTCTTAGATCACGAATCTACATGGACATGGTCCTGCTAAGGTAACGGTACCGTAGAACATTTAGTTATCCGTATAGTGACAAAGACTGTACCAGACACGTATCAATACCTTACACAATCAAGGGACCCACAACATACATTTATGAACTACAAATACATCTGGCCACTAAATTACCCCAACCGAGGCCCGCCCCTTCGACCACTGTGTTTCTATTTCGAACACCTCAGAGCTATGCACAACTCAGTTGGTTGAACAAGTCGGTTATATTTTTAACCACTGATCAGCATTTCTTCTGATCACCTCACCATTCGTGAGTGAGTGAGTGAGTGAGTGAGTGAGTGAGTGAGATTAGTGTCACGCTGTGACCAGCAATATTCGAGCTATCTGGCGTGAGTCCATAATTAATCGACACTGATCAGAGCAACTGGGAACCAATGACATGAGGGACATGCTCAAAGCGCGTATGACATCTATACATATGCACAGGGCGGACAACAGTGGATACAGTTAGTGGTAGCGTTGGAAGAGATAGTTTTTAGTCCAGATTTAAACACAGATTTCGTAGGTGCACTCTTGAGGTTAAATGGGAGAGAGTTCCATAATGAGGCAGCTGCATGTGAGAAGGATCTAGCCCCAAAAGATTTCAGTTTATAAACTGGTAAAGTCAAGAGCAGTTGGTCAGCTGATCGGAGATTTCTAGAGGGCTTGTAGTGGGCAAACATGTCCTGAAGATATACAGGGGCAGTGTTTTGAAAAGACTTGTAGACTAAAGAAAGGATCTTAACGTCAATCCTTTCTCGGATCCTGAGCCAGTGAAGTAACTTTAGAGCTGGGGAGATGTGAGAATGGAGCTTGGTCCTGGTTATGATACGGGCAACCCTGTTCTGTATCCTCTGCAGTCTGTTCAGCTGATCTCCTGATATTCCCACGAGTTAGCTGTTGCAGTAATCCAGACGAGAAAGTATGAGTGATCTAGCCAGAGTGGCTGTGGTTTCAGCTGTAAGAAGATGGCGTATTGATCCTATGTTTCTGAAATGAAAGTGATATACTTTGCAGAGATGGTCCACTTGCTTATCCATAGTAAGAGAAGAGTCAATAAAAACACAAAGCTTTTTACATGAGGTGAGAAAGGTATGAGAGACTGTCCAATATGCAGGTGGATTAGCCGGGATTTTTGCTGTCTAGAAGGTGGACCAATGATGATGGCCTCTGTCTTTTCGTCATTTAATTTAAGCATATTGGTTGACATTCATTTGACATTGTTGAGACAACTTTCCATGTTATGTAGAGATTCCATCTGACTTGCTAAGGTGGGTCTGAAACTGTCTACCAGCTGCGAGTCATCGGCACAGAAATGATGAGCCATATTTTTCTCTGATATCAAGTGTCCCAAAGGTCTTGTGTACATGGTGAAAAGGATCGGACCTAGCACGGACCCTTGAGGGACACCACAGGCCAGAACTTCACTGTGGGACATAGCCTTATTTACTTGGACAAACTGTTTCCTATCTGTAAGGTATGATGAACACCACTCCAGGACAGTGCCGTTCAAGCCATAGTCATGTTCCAAACGACTCAGCAGCATTGCGTGGTCGATGGTTTCGAAAGCGGCTGATAGGTCTTACAGGTCTAACATGGCGATTTCTCCAGAATCAACAGACATATTTATGTTATTCAAAACACAGTTTAGAGCTGTCTCAGTGCTGTGTGCCACTCTATATGCGGACTGATAGTTGTCCATCAGATTGGACTTTTGAAGATGTTCCACGAGCTGTGCTCTAACAACTTTTTGTAGAATCTTTGACATGAATGTCAAGTTGGATACCGGGCGGTAGTTGCTCAAGGTCTGAGCGTCTAGAGCTGGTTTATTGATTTGTGGCTTGATAACTGCCTTCTTGAAGCATGATGGCACCTTTCCAGTGGCCAAGCTGGTGTTTACAATCTGTGTTATCAAGGGAAGAAGCACGTCCACTAATCCAAAGAGGAATTTTGTGGGTAGTGGATCTAGCGAGAATGATGTTGGTTTAGATGAAGTGATTAGTCTCTTTAATTGCAGTTGCGAGACTGGGGTGAAAGAAGAAAATTTGGTTCCCGTGAAGTTTGTATAAGAACCAGTATCACACACGGACCCCACACTATGGCGTATCTTTGATATTTTCTCTGAGAAAAACGTACTAAAGTTGTTTGCCAGGGTTGTATCAGTACCATGTGGCTAAGCAGCATCCGCCTTCTTGCCGAACAGCTTGTTAAGCGTGGACAACAAGAGCTTAGGATTATCACTGTTAGTGTTAATTTCTTGAATAATGTAATCTGATCAAGCCTTTCTGATACATCTGTTTACTTCATTCCGTGCAGAGTTGTACATCTGACGGTGGACTTCAAGTCGTGACTTATGCCAGCATCCCTCCGCAGCACGCCTCTTTCTCTTTGCGTTTCTGACTTCTGAACAGTACCAAGGTGCTGTATCTTGAGGACGAATTGGCTTGATTTTGATTGGTGCATGCTTATTCAGTAGGTCAAGCAATCTTTTATCAAACAATGCTGCCAGTTCATTAACATCATCAGGAGGAGAACGAAGGAGTGTTGATTCCTTCAGATCATTTATGCAATGCTGAATATTAATGGACTTAAGATTCCGCATCTGAGTTTCCTTCTTGATGACGGGAGGCCTGCTAAAGTTAAGATGACACGTGATCATAAAATGGTCCGACATCTATCGATCATCGACTGAGACTCCAAGAATAGTGTTATCATCTCTAGACACTATCCAGTCCAGAACGTGACTAGATTTGTGTGTGGGCTCAGCAACATGTTGCTTCAAGGCATGAGAGTCAAGAACTGCACACACTTTTTTGTCAGTTTATTTTCTTTGTTGTCAGACTGGACATTGAAGTCTCCCAAAATCAGGTAGGTTCCAGTCTTGCCATCTAGATAATCACACAGTGATGAAAACTCTGTATGAAAATCTGAGGTTTTCAGATTATTTGCTTTTGAGGGTGGGGGTCTATATAGACAGACAGTCTTCAATGTCTTTTTCCTGAAGCTGATGACAGCCACCATGTACTCAAAAGTAACGAATCTATCAGTCAGTTTAGAGAAACTGATAACCATGTCCTTCTTATATATCATAGCTATACCTTCGCCTCTACCACTAAGTCGGGGTACATGGTGAAGTTTGTAACCAAATGGTGTCATCTCAGAGCATTTTGATTCATCTCCAATTACTGACAACCAAGTTTCAGTTAAGAAAAGAATGTATCAGAGAACCTGACCTGCCGATACCATAAGTCAGGGGCTACTGAAGATCAATTCTAACCAGGTTCTTTACGGAGAGAAAATCTTGGGTTAATGAACATCAGTTCTAATCCGTATCTTAAAGGATGGAGACAAGCATCGATTACTGAAGATCAATTCTAACCGGAATCTTTACAGGAGTGATCTAATAATACATTGTAAATTATCAAACAATGAAACATAACCCGTCTCATTTCTGCGTTGCAGGCTAATAATCTTAAAAGCGGAAATGGTCTGTGATCACAATTGACAGTGAAAGCTGATTTAACCTAAATTAGAAATTTTTGTTTGTAGAAGTTCTGAAATTTGACAAAACGTCTTCAAAGTGCACCGGTAGTGAAGAGCCAGCCGTTACTTGACAGCTGCAATCAGCATGTATGGAACTGGGAATCAAATTCATGTGAGAATGCGTATGAATCATTAGACCACTTACCCCGTTAATGCGCTGTTTGAAAAATGCAATACATCATTAGAAAAGTCACATTGTTTTCTGTTCTTTTGTGTAAATTGTTACAACTGTGTTCTTCTTTAAATATTCAAATTGTAGATGTTGTCAATAAGTTTTTGAAATATAATGCACAGAAACAGATCATCACGATGCACTCAGCAATATTACAGCTGTTTGGCGTGAGTCCATAATTAATCAAAATTAGCATTTGTCGTATGTGTTGATGTGTAAATTGACATAAATGTCTTCACTGGAAACGGTTTCACGAATTCCTCTTTAAATATTTATATTGTAGAGGTTGTCAAGAACTATTTGAAATCTAAAACACATGTTGTGTAGTCGGCGACAGCTGGCTGAGCATGTGTCCTTCAAGACAGGATCGTATTTTAGCAACGGTCCATTTCCATAATTAACGCCCCATTTGGGGAATTAAAACTCACTGGAAGTTCTTAGCGATCTACATCCCAGCTTTATATTACATTGCTATTTTTTAATTAAAGTATTTAAGGTTTAGTTACTAGTTATAAATTTGTATCTTTGACTATCTAGTTCTTTTCTTGTCCTAATTTGGCACCTGTAAACTGCCACCTCCTCGTGGTGGGTGCTGTGTAAAGCTAGGAGCCGTTCACCCCCGTTGTGGACCCGGGGGGAATATTTGGTCCACTAACCCATTTGACGTGTGTCAGTGGAGGAAGGGCTCCTATGGTTAAGGGCCCTGACTTCACCTAGACGGGTGGTAAAACTGGCCCAGTTCTATCAATCGGCTGGTCACGCAAGTTTTGCACATTTAACTTATCAGGTATTGGTCCTTTTGATTTGAAATGTCAAGATTATGTACATATTAAATTGCCAAGAGTCCTTTGCCAGAAGGCGATGGCTCATGGGCCAATCCGGTGATGTTTACCTGTAAATTCTGTGCAACTCTGTAATTCTCCAAGTTTTTGTTCAAGCCGAACCAGCATAACACAACATATGGTAGACAAATATATCTATTTATGTCGTATTTATTGGAGTATAACGCCGCTGTATCCCTAGTGTTTGCATGCTGGATATCTGCTGCAATGAAACACTGTCCTTGTTGACACTCGCTGGCGGGTTGGGAGCAGTGGTGTTGAACTTTACGATATCCATCATATCTCTTACAAATTCTGGTTCAAACAGAAATGACAAAAAGAGACGTCTAGAGGCTGATCATATTTCAAGTCATGAAGGTGTTCCAGTTTCACAGAAAGAAGAAACTTGGTCTAGGTTTATAGTCATTGCATCTACAAATGGAGAACCACTTCAACTCAATCCGGTTGTGATAGCAAAAACAATTCAGTCTATATGTGGAGAAGTAAAGGATGTTTCACGTCTCTGTGGCGTTTACTTCTTGTGGAGTGTTTGCGTCGGCAGCAGTCAATCAATTTGTTACAACAGCACAACTTTGCAAGTATTAATGTTGTCTTCTCGCCACACAAAACACTTAATTCTAGCAGAGGTATTGTTAGAGACAGAGCTCGGTTCTTTGCGGACATGTCTGAAGAGGAAATACTTTCTAAACTGAAAAGTCAAACTTTTACTTCAGTCAAGCACTTTTCTGTAAAGAAACAGAATGGTACCACTCAACCAAGCAACACCTACATGTTTACATTTGCGTTAAGACTGTGCTTAAGTCCATAAAAGCTGGTTATTTCAATATCGGAGTGGAGGTATATATCCCAAATCTACTCCGGTGTTATAACTGTGACACGAACAAGGTTCTACATCCTGTCGTAATGCACAACGTTGTCACCGGTGCTGTGAAGATCACTGTGATCCTGCGTGCAATAAAGATCCTAAATGTTAAAATCGCGGTGGTAATCATGTATGGTCACCAAAGTCTTGCCCCAAGTGACAGACACAATAAAAAATCCTCAAAGTGAAACATCAGAGTAATATTTCCTTTATTTGAAGCTAAAAAGCAAGTTACAAGGCAGATTCAATCTGAAATATCGCCAACTGTTAGCGACTCAGCTGTTGTCTCTGGAAATCACAAACCAGTCTCTATCATATGCCAGACTGAACTGACTTGACTGAAATCTGTTAAACCAGTAAAAGCCGCCGTTACTTCTTGTACTCCTGCTGACTGCCAGTCTACTGTAGCAACATCTGCCTCTCAAACTGTGAGTCAGTCAGAACCTGAGCCTGTTGATGTTGAGGAACATACTGAAATGTCAAAAGCACAGCCAAATCTCCTTAAGCATATAAACTCTTCTAAAATCCTCTCCTCCAATATCTATTGAAGAGCATGTCACTGTGCAAGTTCATAACTCGTTTGAACCCCTTGAAATGGAGGTATCTCCATCTTCACAGCACAAAGATATGGTTTCTTCTTCAACACATCCGCAGGAGAGATCCCCAATCACACCGCCATGGGTCAAAATCGAAATCTCATACAATGGAATTGCAAAGGACTGAAGAATAACTTCAACGAGATCCATTTAGTACTACAGGACTTAAAACCGTCAGCATTACGTCTTCAATAGTCCTATCTTACAAATACAGATACTTTTAATTTAAGACAATACAGCAATTATCCACTCTTTCTCTCCTCCAGGAGATAAAGCCACAGGAGGTGCATCCGTTTTGGTATGCCAGGGCATAACACATAGCCCTGCCCCACTCATACAAATCTTCAAGCTGTAGCTGTTCTCCTAACTTTGCATATTGCGTTGACACTACGCAGTTTATACATACCTCCGTAGCATTCAACAATCGGATCTTCAAAATCTCTGTGATCAGCTTCCAAAGTCATTTATAATCATGTGTGACCCAAATGGCCACAACCCGCTCTGGGTATGTATAAACACAAATCATAAAGGTACAATTACTGAAAAATTAATTTCAGATAATAATTTATGTATGTTTAATGGTGATGCAGCTACATATCTACATCCAGCCACGGGAACATACTCGGGAATATTGCCTTGGCTCGCTAAATACAATGTTTATTCCCAATGCAGGATATTAGCCATCACAAAACAATCAATGCCATTCTTACTTTAAAATTTAAAACAGATATGCCACAGATCGTGAAACTAAACTTCCTGAGATGTGCCCGCATAACTATGGCGTCACAAGTATGTGCGTAGTAATACGTGACGTCACAAGCTCGGTGACGCAGTTTTCTACTGATCATTCATTTGACTGAGTTAGGTCATATAGTTCCCAGTCTGCGTATTGTTGTCAACAAATATTAACTTAGTTTGAAAAATGACAAAAAACACGTGTGGAATTTGGGAAAAATTCAGTTAATCTCTTGAACACCAAACATAATAATCTCGAGGCATTTTGCAAGCACATTCGTCGACTGACAGAGTGTCAGTTCATTCGCGATTTTCCTGGCTGCTGGCTGTGTCAATGATTGCAAGACGCCTGCGTTTCGGTGCTGGTGAAGTCGTAATCAGTCCCATCTATTATTACACGACAACAATATTCACTCATCAAGGCACTCACAGTTCCGTAACCACGGCCGTCATTCTACACACGCCATGTGTGTTTACAGTGTGAAAGTAGTCCCTAAAATGTGCATATGACCTCTCTACTTTGCGTCGGTATCGGTATATGACCCCAACAGATACCGAAAATATCCGTTGGCTTTATGCTGGCGAGAGCACTACCCATTATATGATAAATTAGTATCTCTGAACAGAGACCAAGTTTGACATGCTATTACTATTCTTCTTGGGGAACCCTTCTGAAACAAATGATGTCATTATGTTGATATCTCGTCGTGCAGCACATCGATACCGTGTTGTGTGACCAATCAGGTGTTGAGAAGTCCTTTGGCTGAGAGGAACAACTGACACGTACTCTCTGCATATTCATGACACTCGTTGCAACTTTCTGTATTCGTGTGTTTGCCATATACTTCAAGCCACGTTTCTTGTACTGACTGTCTACCCGGTGGTAGCTTCTAGATATAGCTGTTCAAATCGTTTGCTCACTGTGTATCAGACACAGTCGTTCCTAACTTTGGGTTGACTATCTACTTGGTGATAGCCTCCAGACATTGTTGAAAATAGTCTTTGAATTGACCGTGATTTTTGAACCTCGTGGTAGTCGTGCATCATCTCAGGGGTGGTGATTTCAATAGCTCTCGGACATGGCACCGAGGTATATGAGCGACCGCCTCAAACTGCTCCTGAGATTAACGATTTTGCTGATGTTTGTCATTTCAACAGGAAGCACGAAGCAGTCTACACATAAGAAGATGGACGGTTATGTTATCAAGAACATTGGTATCAAGCTGTGCCAGCTTAAATGTGCTGAACATGGTCAATGTGTGAATATTGACTATGATGCTGAGACTTTAACCTGCCGTTTATCAATAGGTGAATCACCTATCGAGAAGAAGGAAGGACCTGCCAATCTTGCACGAAGCCACGCACACGTATGTAAACGTTACCAAAGGCTTGTCCTAAATGGGTACTCAATAAGCACGTTTCAAACATGTAGTTCTTGTGCCTTTTGGGATTATCTGCGCATCTGTTATAATTGTATGTGTATGTTTATTTTGTGTTTTGTTTCTTTTTCATTGCCCGTCCGATTCTTCTAATTTTCTTGCCGAACTGTCAGTCTTATTTTGTTTTATTCAAACACCGCCAACTCGAGCCTGAAACTTACCATATTGCCATATAAATTTGCTTATCTTTAAATCAGAATTGTAATAATGTTTCAGCCATATCGTGACGAAAACAATTTATGTGAGAAAAATGAAAACACTTTGAAGAATAAAGCCTATCACAATGGACAGTAGAAATACTAGGGTATCACAGATATGGGTATAAAACAAGCATGGAAAAGTAAAAATTGTGGTAAAAAAATTAGACAATACCGTATAAAACACGGGCTATAGATCGCCAACGACTGAAGGTAGATCGCCATACTAGGGACCATTGCCTATATCAGGGGACAGGACATGTTGGGTGCTGTCAACGGTCTTACGGGCGCTGAACATTCACAGTCCATTCACATGTTGCACATCGACGTAAAGCTGGTTTCCTGGTGGTGTCATCAGAAATGACCTGTCGTCAACAGGTTCGTCGTCGGGACGCTTTTAAACTCGATGTAACTCGATTTAGGCAGCTTTTCACGCTACGCGTACTTTTCATGATTCGTACATCGACCCCAGGGTTTTATTTTTACTATGGACTGGAAGCCCTGTGTTTGGCTTTCATATCAAGTGCGACACATGTGGCTGTCGTCATGTTTTTCCACCCTTAAAGCCACCCAAAGCCAAGGCCCGTGCATGTGGTATTATCCAAAGTTGAGTGAGTGAGTGAGTGAGTGAGTGAGTGAGTGAGTGAGTGAGTGAGTGAGTGAGTGTTACACATACATTTACGAATTGAAATCCAGAACTGCCCACTGCTTTTTGATGTCAAGTGGACGCCATCCTTTGCCAGCAGTGCAGGTCCCATCCTCATGTACTGACATCCAGACTGCATCACAACATCTCCTTCAAACGTTAGATTCCTTTTATGTTAGATTGGTTTGGCGTTACCGTTTTAGACGGGGTTAATTTGTGCTTTTAGGTTTGCGTTTATCTCAAGTTTTACCTTCTTTCAGTTACAAGCACTATTAGTTCAGTGTTTATATTCAGTTTTAAGTGCCTAGGTATTGATGCTTTTCAGCTTTAAATTCATGTCATTTGGGTTATTTCGGTTTGTGTTAGTGTAGAAAGAAGGACGTAGACTTCACGTATTAAGTTTATGTTATTTTGATTTGAGGTTACTGTTTTAGATTAGAGAGAAACAGTGTTAGCTTCTTCTTTTAATTTAGCATGCACCATGATAACCGTAGCTCACGAATTCAATACCCGTACAATTGTCGTACATAATGAACAGATAGCTCAAATGTGTTTACACAAATATATAATAAGTAGATGCCTCACGTAAATAGCTGTAGACACTACATCAATAGAGCGTTCACTTTCCATATGCCACACCTTATAGTCCTGGGGCTGTTTCCCATATAGGCCTTAAATCTAGAGTTGGCTGCACCCCTACTCCAACATAGGTTTCTTGGTGTTTTCTTCTAGTTTGAACAGTAAATTTATCAATTCAGAACATTAACCAAAAATAAATCTGTCCGTTGTGTTAAAAAACGCGTGTTTGCTGTTGGTGGTTATTGTGAAATTACCAAATATCAAGAAAACATGCAACATGCTAAAAAATGATGAATTGATTACAAATATTTCCTTAATACCATTTAATTTATGCCGGATATAACAAACAACAACAATTATATACTTATAATAATTTTTGCAAGTGCACATGTGAACAATTAGCACATTTGTGTCCGGAATCTCTCATTTTAACTCTAGCAGTGACATTGTTTGTTGTATAATGACAACTTGTTCTCTTTTATACCATGATACATGCATATTCTTATGTTGGTATATTTAAACTCTATCACACAGAAAAGGCATCATCAAGATCCAATAATCCTGAAGAAATTAATTAACATTTCAATATCCCTACCCCTAACACCAGCAGATGTGAGTGAACGGTGGACAAGAACACTGAGTAATGGAATCTGAGCAAACGCAACTTATGCTACATTTAGACATTTTGCAATGTATTTACAGCAAGTGTGCTAGATAACATTGCAGAACTAAAAAGGATGGAATCTTGATTACATTACTGTTTGGTTGTGATTTCAAGATCAAAATGATGGAGTCTAAGATAAACGCCGTCGTACAGCAAGTACTGGGAAATCGAGTGAATGTTTATGCCATGGTTACTTACGAAATCCGGGAAAATTGGAAAGATTTACACCAACATCGTGGAACACATTCTGTAGAGCTGCAAAACGTCGAAAAGACTCTGTTGACATCAAGTTGAAGGAGTATATTGATGGCGAAAATGAGTTACCAAACGCTGTGACTGAGTTGGTGAAGCATCACAACTGTTATGCTATATACACCTTAGGCAAGAGTATTCAACTCCCTGATCAAAAGCAACAACAGTCACAGACACAAAGTGAAACATCAAAGTGTAGCTCAGGTTTTGTGCCTGATGTGACAGTAACACCATTGACACGATCCAGTGTTTCTCAATCAGATATATTGAAGGGTATCATTTGCCAGAAGGACAAACGTCTACGTGGAGACAGACGCAAATTGGAAACTGCCAGCCCAATGACTTTGTACTCAGCTGTTGAAACATTACGGCATGCTGCAACAATTAGAAATGAACATAGGGTACTCATGCAGCTGTCAGGAGGTGCAAGAGGAGGAACTGATAGTATTGCTGGTGATGTACTTGTGCATAGATCATGTCGTAGTTCTTATACCCACAGTAAATTTAGTCTTACCTTTGTCCAAGAAAACACATCCACAGACAATGCTTATGATGAGGCATTCAAACGTCTTTCAAATGAAATTATAAATGGAATCGTTGATGGTTGTGAAGTTTGGAAGATGTCAGGTGTTAGAGATAGATGTATTGAAATTCTTCAAGATGTGGGCATCGATCAGCCAAATTACAGGTCAGAAAAACTGAAGAAACATATCATTAAGACATTTGGAAAGACAATTTCTTCCTGGCATCCAAAGTTTCGAAGTGAATCTGAGATGATATTTTCTGATATTGTCCCAGAAGCCATGCATATTGAAGCAAGGGCCTCAATACTCCAAAGCATGTATTATTGGCTGTTTCAGTACATCATCTCACAGGTAGCATGGAACTAGTGTCAACATTAAACCTCTTTGGACATTGTATTTCAAAATCAACTGGAAGAGAGCTTGAGAAAATTCTGAACCTGTAAATGTAGTACCTTGTGATAGTACATGGATTATTGATGCAATGACCGTCCTACAGGCACTTAAGCTAGATACAGTTATGACCTACAGGGAGTTGTCACAGCTAGTCTTGAGCTATATTCTGAGAGGTGTTGGTATCTGTTCAAGAATTGCCTGGGTTGTGAACACATATCCAGCTATTTCAATCAAGAACGTAGAGAGAGAACACAGAACTGCATCTGCGCAAGGATCGCTGGGGACCACCATTCATTCAAGGAATCAGAAAATCTATGCACAGTTCAAGCGTGAACTGACACAGTTTTTGGTTACAGAATGGCAAAACCCCAGCTATGCATATTAACTAAACAAACGGACACTGTTTGTAACTAATGGCGAAGAGTGTCACCGACTCAGAGTCAATGATGAGAGAAACCAGATAACATCGGAAAGCATACATGAGCTGTATGGCAGCCACGAGGAAGCGGATACTCGCTTACCTCTACATGCAGCGCATGCAGCCAGCCGTGGTTCTAGCTCAATAGTACTTAAGTCACCAGACACAGATGCTGCCGTGATTGCCATAGGCATGAGCCATTTCATACCTGTACATATGATATTCAAAACAGGCACAAAACAAAGAACTCGGTACATCAGTCTCACATCCATTGGGCCTATCCTTGGGCGAGATGTGTTTGAAGCTTTGATAGGCTATCATGCATTCAGTGGATGTGGTTCAGCAAGTGCTTTTGTTGGGCGTGGCAAGGCGAAGGGTCTAAAATTGGTAAAGTCTCACCAAGGTTTCACAGCATGGCACAGTTGGGTAAATCACTTGTAACTGATGAAGCTCTATTGAGAGAGGGTGAATCGGCTGTTTGTGTCCTATGTGGAGGCAAACCCGAACTTGGTCTCAACAAACTACGGCTAGCGCTGTTCGGGTCACCCACAACAGATCCAGAAAATTTGCCGCCATGCAGTGATGCATGTGAGAAACACATTAAACGTGTCAATTGCCAGGCAGCTATTTGGCGGCATTGTTTAGAAACAAAATCAGAAGTGGTTTCTTCCCATTTGAATGGTGGAGGATTGATAGAGACATTATAATACACTGGATGGATACCCGAGCAGCTCCAAAAGCTGCCCTTGAATGTGTTAGCTGAAAATGTCAGAATTGTGCCAGTATTCGTTGCACATGCAGGGTCAAACAACTAAGATGCACCGGTGCTTGTCACTGCAATAGCAACGAATGTCAGAATCAGACAAACACGACTACAGATATGGATGAAGACAACTTATTATCTGAAGATGACTTGGATTTTGACTGAGAATCATCGCACTAAACTGTTACGCACGTCTTTTGCTGCCATTAGTCCTCTCAGAAAGACAGCGAACCAACTATTCACAGTGTTGCACAGATGGAAATCAGCTGCAGACACCTTCTTATATTACTCAAGAGCTCTTGAATATGCGAAAATGTTGATAAGTATATGGTATAACTTGCAACCACACACATTTGATCAGGTAAAACAAGAAAAATCATCAGGAGCAAATTGCTGTAACAACACAATGAATTTGTGAAGAATAAAATTATTTTGCAAATATTTAACTTTAAACATCTGTGTGAATGTTATCATTATGTTTCCAGGTTAATTTTGCAGGTTTGTGCTAATCTCTGAGAAGATGCTTAGCAAATTGATTTACATATAACATAGAGTGTTTTTTCATCAGTTGGTGATTTGTATTGTGCCCTCAGTAATAATAATTGATTTTTTAATAGAACAGACACTTTTATTTTTGGTTAATGTTTTAAAATCATATATATACACTCCAAATATTATGAAAATGTCAAAAACCTATGTTGGAACAGGGGTGCAACGAAAGTCATATTTTCTGGAACAGCCCTAGGACTATTAGGGAATCGCAAATATTTGACTCGGCAAATCTTGAACAATTACCACCAAATCGGCTTTGAGCCTCCTGTCGAACGGGTGTGACGGGTGTGGGGTGCGCCACCTACCCTTTCACAATCATCGGCACACCTCGCGGGATCGTCCCCTCGCCTCCTATGCAACACAAATTTGGAACCTCCCGGCATCACGCCGAGCCTTATTGAAATCATACACGACGCCACTGAAGGTCTTTGGGCATGTCCAAGTTGAATTATCCCACAAGAGAAGTACCACATCACCAGGCGCTTACCGTCATCAGATGGAAGTTGATCTGCCTTGGCCCGGTCCAGGATGTCCCTCACCTCCAGTCTGGTTGCAGGATCAGTGTACCCCTTTTGAACAACGGAAATGGGCGGCGGTTGTCTGGTTTCATCTCTGAATTCTGTAACAGATTTACGGGTCTCTTCGCGTTTATACTGGCTACGGACACCTATATATGAACAATGTGTGGCACTTGTAAACCTACGCAAATTGGTGACATTTTAACATATGTTTGGCAGTAACTGTGAAAGTATTTGACAGCTAAGATGTAATGTTTAGTACCATCTGATTATCAGACGTGCTTGGAATGCACATTATAACTTGGAAGAGCTGCACTTGGAAGGGCTTTGCGATGCATTTTATACATTAAATTTTGGATGATGGATCGTGAAATTATAAGCGCCGTAATACGGATGGGAGACGCGCGCCAGATCCCCGAATACTTCACGGGCTATGAGCGCAAGTGCTGTTACATAATGACGCGCATTGCCTGATTATCAGACGCGACTCGAATGCACATTACACATGGGCAGAACCGCACTTTCAAGGGCTTTCCACCACAGTAAAAGTTTAAATATTAAGACTACAGGTATTGCTTTTATGGCTTTATTCCAAACTTTAGCTCTGTCAAGTATATTGATTCTTGTGTAGCTCGACTATCTAATGTTGCACACCCGCATGTTACATATTTCCAGAATCCCACATAAATGATCTTGCAAATGCTTTATAGTTGTAAATATTAACGACGCCGGTGCAGCCAGTGTACAGATTCATCTAAATTCCGCCAATTCATAAATTCATATCACCTCCGGTATCTGTTGCATTTCGCACATTAATACCTATATAGCTCCATCACTAAATGCGCAACGTGGGCGTTTTAAATGGCCTTTAAACGCACTATACAAATGCATTTTCTGAGGTGACTCGTAACTGTGGCTGCCATTACATCATGGCCGGATGATGGTGAGACGATAAAGAAGAATTGAAGTTCAAGAAAATTACACAAACCATCATGTAGGAGATTCAATGCGGACTGTTTACCAGGGGCAGCATAAGATTCACGTTTGCATTTTCGGAGAGAGCGTTTCCTCGAGTTTCCAACGATGTATAACATGCATAGGTATAACAAAGTAAAAGGCTTCCAAAATACAATGGAGCGAGCGACTTCCACCGGAGGCTGAATGGAAGAAAAATCTTCCACCGAGACTTCTGTGGTAGAAATTCAGTCAGAATGAAATCACAGAAATCTTAATTGCTCGGCTATAAATTTGCCAAAAACCAAACGGAAAAGTTCTCCTTGGTGCTCCATGATTCTGCTATCCAACGACATACAGCATGCGCGTGTAAGGCGGCGAATGCACCTCCCAAGGGAGCCGTGCTGAAATAGGTGATACAATCTGGATTAATATATACATCATACTGGTGATTGGCTTCACTCCAGCAAAATGTATGCTGCGTAGAGGGACTGTCTTTCCTATAACGAGTCAGAAAATAAACAAAGTACGATAGAATCAAGTTGGAAACCAAATTTAATTCTTCTCACTTGAGGATTTGTTTCAAATGCAGCAATGAAATTCATGAAAAACGCGTGTGAAGTGGAAACATTTTAAACTGAGCTACGTGACCTAAATCTCGCCTGAACGTCAGCCATCAGTGTTGGGCTATTGTAGTCATCACGCTGAGAAGTGTTCACAATCATGAAGTTAATAGGAGTATTTAATTAGGAGTGATACATACAACAGAAGGATCCAAATGTGAATAACAGGGAGCTATACCCTAATGTATATTTAAACATGCAGCGTAGTACCGGCAATGTCAATCAAATCACTAGAAGGATAATATGGTTCATATACAGTATGGTTCAAAATTATTGAGAATAGCTAAAGCATTTCATATTATTAAACGAGAACAAATCAGATAAAATTGAATGTATTGTGAAAGTGAACTGACCTTTTCATGTTGTGTAGGTAACAATTTAATATTTTATCAAGTCTCCTTGAGCTTCACGGCACAGTCTAAGACGGGTAGGCATACTTCCTATCAGAGAGGTTAGTGTCTCGTGAGTTACGCTGTCCCAGTATCGGACCACTTCTCTCTTCATGTCTTCAATTTTTGTCAACCCCTTTTGATTCACACATTCCTTCATCATCCCCCAAATGTTCTCAATGGGATTTAAGTCAGCACTATATGCAGGAAATGGTAATGCAGTCACATATTTCTCCTGAAACCACTGCTTCGCATGTTTTGCGGTGTGTTTAGGATCATTATCTTGCTGCAAAATCCAGTCATTTCCATAAAACACATGTGCACTTGGAAGCAGAAAATTATCTAATATGTTAGTGTAGCGTTGACTTCAGATTTCCCTCAAACACACTCAGCGGGGTCGTTCCTAATAAGGATATCCCTCCCCATGCATGAAACTTTGGGCTGTATTTAGGTCGTCGATACAACGGTGCTGACGCAGACTTTGTCAATATTTTCACATTATTGGGATAGACCCATATTGAGCTTTCATCAGTAAAAATCACATTTTCCCAGTCAAAGTTTTCATGTGCCAAACACCACTCAACACGCCTGTCTTTATGTTCTTGTTTCATGAGAGGAGAAAGAATTCCAGTCTTTTTCTCCCATCCAAGATCAATCAAATTTCTTCTAACTGTAGATTTTGATACAACTGTTGATCCCCTTTCTATCATTTCATACCTGATGTTGGAGATGCTTGCCCTTTGCTTTTTAGACGCTAAAATTCCCAGCCGGACGCGATCTGAGAAGTCCAATTTTCTGGGTCTCCCTGCTCCTTTCTAATGCCCAAAATCCTTTCCCTCTTTAAATTTCTTCCTAATCCTATACACAGTAGAAAGAGGAGTTCCTGTTCTCTCTGCCAGTGTATTTACATCATCAATTCCTTGATTACACAACTCAAAAATCAACCTTCTTTTATCTTCAGCAGACATTGTTGACAGTGCTGAGGAAAATGACGTCTGCTACAAATTCAGGGGAGGTAACTCTAATTGTACTATACTCAGTAGGCCAAGATGAGTTACCTCCCTTATACCATTACTTAGTTTTAAGTATCAGTGAATCAGTTGAGGTGTTAGGATAGCTCAAAGTAAGAAGAAAAATTCTCAATAATTATGAACCAGACTATATATATTCATATGTATATATTCAAAATTTATATTATTAGATGAGGTATAGAGGACAACATAACCTGATTCTTCCTTCTTCGTTTTTGAGGTTCCATCTGGTATGTGCAACGCAGGTCAACGATATTTGAAGACTCGATCTGGAAAAGAGGTTTGCGTAGAAGGTAATATCCAGTATTTTTGATATGATCGCTCATATACTCACCTAACATAAATTTCGAAGCTCTTCATCTACTATCTCTGTATGTATTTGTACAGATGTTTTCGTCATCATTTATGTTTTCCAAATATGCTACACCAGTGCACATTATCTGGTGTTTCACGTCCATCTTAGAACTGATACAAATGGTGGCGAAAAAGACTTTGATCTGAGACTAAAGTTAACAATCTTACCCTATATTTGTGGGCAGCACTCAACTGAAGCGAGTTACAAGTTGAAAACATTCGAGACCAATGAATCAAGTCCCTGTCCAGCATAAAAAGAAGGAGCTTTGATCAGTGATCAATGATAAATTGATAGTGCTCTTAATTCACCTTACATCTGGGGCCATGTTAGCTTCGAAAACATGCAAGCTCATTAATGGTAGACACCAATGCTACAATCCATTTCCCTGTGGTCACTTTACATCCGAGATAGATATTAGTCATAGACAGCTGCAATTTCCTCTCATATCATCTCTTGTCTTTATATTCAATATTATAACTTGCGCTCCACAGAAACACCTTAGATCCACAGCAACTACAGTCCGTTTGGATTCAAATGCGAATGATGAAGGATTAAGTAACACGAAATTGGGATTTCCACTTCTCTCATGGCTGAGAAATTGCTGGTTGAGCATCATCACATGTTTGCTGACCAGTAGACTCCATCTAAATATATCACGGATTACATTCATGTTATCAGTCTCGTAGTGAGAATCGTCTTTTAGCCATGAACTCTCGTTCGAGAACAGTCCCAGTGAACTTGATAGCGGCGACTCAAGTACTATGAATCCGACAGGTCGCACCCTAGAACTACCACGTGGGTGGCATGATGGAGAGTCTTGTCCACTGGGTACACAAACTAACATTTCTTGCGAAACTGTTCCATCTGAAAATGAGCACTCACACTTATTTATTAATAAACCAGGTCAATTAGCGTTCTAAGTGTAAACGTTTGTGGACTGAGAAATATACTTAATTTTCCAGAATTGTTGGAACTTGTAAATAATTTTAACTTTGTTGCCCTTCAAGAAACTAAAACAGATGTACTTGATGATATTGAAATTGATGGCTACAAACTGTTTTTGAAGCACAGAGCCCAGGGTGAGAAACGCTCAGGGGGTATTGGTCTAGCAGTTAAAGACTGTTTCTCCAAATATATCTCTTTAGCAGATTTTGATTCAGAATATATTCTGTGTTTTAACATATCCAAGGTAGCTTTTAACAGACGATATTATGATTGGCGTCGTGTACCTCCCCCCTGAAGGATCCAAGTACACCACTACTGACATGTTCGGTTAGTTAGAACGGGCACTGTTATACTTGTATTCTCAATCTGAAATTGCCATTCTTACCGGTGACTTTAATGCCCGTACTGGAACATTGTGTGATTATTTAAGTTTAGATAAACATTTGTTAGAAGAGTTAAATATAGACACTGATGAAATGTCACATGACTTAGATCCTGAAATTGTTTTAGAAGAGCTTCTTATCCTGCTAAAGCGATACTCGTACGACAGAAATAAAATAAATAATTACGGACATAAACTGATTGATATCTGCAAACATTTCAATTTACTCATATGTAACGGTAGAATGGATAAAGATGCAAAGTTAGGAAAAGTTACTTGTAAGAACACAAGCACTGTTGATTATGTCATATGTTCTAATAGATGTTTACCATATATTAGGAACTTTGAAATTGTTGATTTTCCCCCTCTCTATTCAGATGTACACTGTCCTATAGCATTCTCGTTATCAAACATGAATAGGAGATTGCATACTAAGGCATCTTAATCATTTACTGATAAACCTGTAATTACATCGATGAAACCAAAAAGACATGACTCTTCAAAAAAGGACCAATACAGGAGCAATATTGATATTATCCAAATAGACGAGATAAGCATATTATTAAATGAAGTGGCTGCTGACAATACGAAGGTAAATGAATTAGTAAACAAAGCAACCGTGGTTTTCTCAGATGTTCTTACAAACGCAGCTCGGAATACTCTTGGCATACGTCCTTCTCGTCCACCTAATTATACTTGTGATTATAAGAACAGTAAATGTAACAAACCCTGGTTTGGAAAAGAATGTATTCAGAAACGTAGACACTACCATAAAACTAGAAAGAAATATCGAAAACAAAGGAATGATGCAAATCCTATCTACTACCGCCATGCAGCTAAGGAGTATAACAAATGTATGAACAAACATATGAATAGATACAAGTGTAAACTAGCCACCGAAATTCGACATAAACAGAAGAACCCAAGGGAATACTGGAAATTACTGCATAAACGGAAACCGACACATAATGATTCTTCAAGGAATCATATGAATACTTGAAGAACATTAACGCACAAGGGTGTAATGATACAGTCTCTGAACATATTACTGATACGGATGTACACATAAACTGCTCAACTCTTAACGCTGCCATAACACAGAAGGAAATCTCCGATGTAGTCTCACAACTAAAAAGAAACAAAGCATCAGGTGAGGATCTTATAGAAAATGATTACATGATTGATTCCATAGATTTATTTCTCCCATTCCTAGAAAATCTTTTTATGTTGTATTGGACACAGGAGAAGTTGCAGAATCATGGTTAATTGGAGTCATCAAACCCATCTACACAGGTAAAGATGACTCACGTGATCCGAGTTCACATAGACCGATTACAATCTTAAGTTGTCTTGGAAAACTTTTTACTATCATACTTAACTGTAGATTATCCAGATTCTTAGATACCAATTCTTTATTATCACCTTGTCAAGCCGGATTTCGTAAAGGTTACTCTACGATAGACAATATGTTTGTTCTAAACCCAGTCATTGAATTTCTAAAACATAATAAGTACAAGCTGTACTGTGCTTTCATTGACGTTTCTAAAGCATTCGATAATGTCTGGAGAGTTGGTCTTTGGTCAAAAATGTTATCTTATGGTATTCAGGGAAAGTTTTATACATTAGTTCAAAATATGTACTCTAACATCAAATCAAGTATAGAGTTTAACTATGAAAAATCGGCATCTTTTCCAAGTTTCTCGGGGGTCCGACAAGGAGAAAATCTCTCTCCTTTATTGTTCTCTATTTTCATAAATGATTTAGAATTATGGTTCAAAACATTTGATTGTAATGGCGTTAATAACTATGATATGAATGTAATCTACATACAGCTTCTGGTACTTTTATATGCAGACGACACCTTACTATTTGCTACCTCAGCAGCATCCCTGCAAAGGTCCCTGGACCAGTTTCATGGATATTGCCAGATGTGGAGACTGACTGTAAATAGTGATAGAACTAAAGTTGTTATTTTTGGAAGTGGGAAGTGTAGAGTAAATAAGCTATCGTTTCATTATGGCACAAATGAACTTGAAATAGTAGATAATTATAACTACCTGGGGTTTAATTTTCACAAAAATAGAAAGGATTCCTTCGGTATTAATGTACTTGCTACACAGGCAAAAAATGTATGTTTTTGTTGTTGAAATTGGCAAGAAATAATGACTTACCACTACACTGTGTACTTAAAGCGTTTGATATCATGATTTTGCCTATCATGTTGTATGGCTCTGAATTTTGGGGCCATGGTAAAATTGAAATACTTGAAACCGTACATATAAAATTTTTAAAACTGGCCTCGGGTCTCAGAATGTCTACACCAAATTACTTCTTATATGGTGAATTCGGAAGATGTCCTATCAGTATTCATGTATCTAAAAGAATGATTAGTTATTGGCATAAACTTGCTACGACCATGTCCCAATCCAAATTATCGCAGATAGTCTATAATCTCATGTCACTAGATAGTGTATTAACTAATCATTCCCATCCTTGGCTTAAATTTGTTGAAAATATTTTAAACTCATGCGGACTTAGCAATGTCTATATGTTCCCTAGTAATTTTAGTCGAACATGGTTGTTGAATATGGTAGAATGCAGGTTAAGAGATCATTTTTTGCAAGATTGGAGGAATAAAATAGAAATGAGCTCTATGGGACAATATTATAAATATATTAAAACTCTACCCTCATTTGAAGCCTTTCTATTATTGCCCAAACATATTTATTTTCCATTATTAAAATTCAGAACTTCCAATCATTGGCTACCAATTGAAACCGGGCGCTGGAAAAAAACTCAGACATGTCATATCATCAACTGATTTGTTATAATATATTGTCATATTGTCATACTCTGCCGCCATTTTGACTGTATGTAAAGATTGATGTGTGTACCATGTATTCTCATACCACTATTGGTGGTCTTTGGAGAATAAATGAAGTTGAACTTGAAGTTGAAGTTGAAGACTTCACCTATTGTCGGCACTATGGAAGGAGCGAAAGCTTTATGCAAGCCATTACATAATCAGTACCTTCGTTCTATATCACCCTCCACTTAGGCCTCTTCATCAACTGTGACTCTGCTGCGTCATTCGTGTTCAACTGTCTCAACATCTAGTAGTCTACAGGCTGGCATGTAACATTACCTATGGCAATGCTTCATACAGCCTGGTTCCCTGGGTCTGATGCGCCTGCACTAACGCTCCGACACAGACCCAGGCAACCACTGCCGCATGGCGGCGTTCACTGCAGGGAGACGCGCCATACATTTACTATAGAAAAGTCCGAGGACGGGTGGTTAGAAGTCTTTCATAGCATTTTCATCGATACTATGGCAAAGTGTACGTCACCAGAACAACGGCCATCGTTACTTTTAGTGTTGGAAAACGTTATTTAAGCAGTTTCGAGACACGAAAATCGTTGCTACACAGGCGATATGTAAACAATGACACACCTCCTACTTTCATCACCGACAGGTGCTTTGATATTTTGTGTCAGCTCGCTATTACCACGAGATGGTACACATAAAACATATATCTGAACGACCACACTGATTGAAAATAGTTAGCATCTTCATTTTGGGGGAATTTGATGACGTGTAATTCGTTGATTTGGCCCTATTTTCTCCTGTTATGTGTGTTGGAAACAAACTGAAAGCCCAGACATTGTAACTAGAAAATGTATTTACGTTACATTATCATAAGTAATAATAATTAGATCTAACACTTTTGAGACATATAAATGATTCACTCAACAATGTTTTCGCATTCTTTATTTGCATTCATTTGGTATGTTATTGGTATTTATTTGGTATATATCTTTTCAATATAACACTGAGCCACATCATGGTGCAATTGATCTTCAAAAGTTTCACAGTACTCATGGTATGGCAATATCTGGGTGATGCTACTGGGAGGTTGATTACATACTGGAGCATTATATATAACATTGAATATACCCAGTTCCCCAAACCATATACAGCTACAGTTTTGTATACGATAGGAAAACAGATACATCATGAAATATTGATAACTGTGTGTGTATTTGCTTCTTTTGAAAGAGCCCATTCATGAAAGGAAAGTGTGCTTGTCTAAAAGACACTGATACACAACGCTCCAAGATGGGGCTCATGTTTGTTGAAGACATCTTAAGTAAAAGAACAGTCATTGATATTTCATAATGTGTCCATTTCCTATTACATAAAAACACTGTAGCTCTATCTGGTGTTGGAGAGGGGTGGGGAGAGGGATACATTCAATTTTGATACCTCTTGTTATTAAAATCACAATAAACAGTTTAATACAGACAATGCTGGATTGCATGACACAAGCATATGTCAGTGAAGCAATCAATTACAATTCCCTTGGCTGTTTAACATAAATATAGACATGAGTTATATACAGCATCAGAGGTCTGTCTGTCAAAGTTTTCAGATAAAAGATGTTGGTTGGTTTGTTGTTTAAGGCTGCACTCGGCTCTGAAAATGTTATAATGCAGGACTGTATAATTGTTTAAGATACATACACAATTCTTATGGTTGAGTAGTGGTCACATACAAGCGATACATGCATATGAACTCATATTCAACAAAATATCTTCCCCTTGATATACAAAATTTACAGTCATCCAGTGTTCGGGACATTTGTGTATCTTCCAAAATCGACTGGAAGTTTAAACCTACTATACCTGTAAAGAACCATGGGTGGTCTAAAGTGTATAGGTATAGGGAATGTAAGATTCTTTTCCACATTTAACAGTGATTTAAAGTACTGTTAATATAAGGAATCAGACAAACTATTGATAGAACTACATCGTTGTTGTTGTTAGACCTGAATCCTGCAGTGTGACCTGAAATTCTGTTATAAGCATCGCAAAGAGAAACTTACAACCCTGACGTACGCCACTTAATGATTGGAAATACCTGCCAATTGACAGATGGGAATGGCGAACTGACACCAATATTTTGGAATACATATCCCTTAGAACTGAGATTAAGTTGCCTCTTATCCCTTAACCTGAAAAGTGAGTACCAAAGTAGTGTCGTGTTAACGAAATCAAAAGCCTTTCGGAAGTCTACAAACAATAAAAACGACCACCACCTTTAGAAAGATACTTTTGAATGAGACATTGTGAATGAACCCAACTTGTGCCTCGGGAATTTTAGAGTAAACTTCTGCGAATCGCTGAAGACGGTTATTTATTACAATACAAAACAATTTACCAAGAACATCCATTAACCAGATACCCCTATAATTATCAACATTATTAACACTACCTTTCTTATGTAAAGGTACAATAATACCCTTTGACCACTCCCGTGGATACGTGCCAGACGCAAGTACTCTATTGAAGATAAGTAACAAATACGGACATAGAAGACGAACGCAGCAAATAATCATCTCAGCCTCGATAGCGTCTGGTCCTGCAGTCTTGCCACGCTTTAGACATTTTACAGCAGCTTCAATCTCATTATGGTTTATGTCATCGTTCAAAATACAGTCAATATTACTATCATAATCAACATCAGTATCATCGTCAAGACATCCATTGATATTATCTAACAACGTTTCAGCATCATTGATCATCTCAGTGTCCACAATAACATTAGTAATATTACATACATCCTTAAAATATTCTGTCCACCGTGCGCAGGTTTATATTGGGGGACTGGCTACGAGAACATATCAACGATTTGACCGTAGTCCAAAACTTTTTGCTGTCATTATTCACAGATAGGTTCACAAGTTCGTTGATCTGATATTCGTCAGATTAAAATTTCTTTTTACTACACGTGTTAAGGTATTACAACACTCATTTAGTTTATCTTTATCACCAGAAAACCTGAATTCATTCAAATATGACATTTTAGTTTTTATTTCAGTTTTTCACGATCGTCATCGTGTCATAAATTAGATTTGAGTTGTTGGGTGTTATGCCGTTTTGCCTGTAAGCCAAAACAAGCTGTGCAAGCTTGAAGAGTGTTCGTAAGTCTTTCCACTGCAGAGTCTATACTCAGGTTCAACAAGTCACTACACTGGTCTACACTGAAGTCAGCTAACAGATTACGTAAACAATCATTAAACCTCTCCCTGCAATCATCTCTCTATGAAAACATAGGTATACTACAGCTCGCACTAAACATTATCAGTCACTTTTGCTTGTGTATCGGAAAATGAGAATGTCACACTGAGAGGGAAATGATCTGAATTGTCTCTAATGTGAATATTAAAGTCAACAACGTTGGTAAATAAGTCAGTGGAACACCGTATATAATCTACCGTGCTGGCGCCATTATCCTTAAAACATGTGTACGACCAAGAACGATCACCGGGAAATCTACCATTGAGTATGTGTATACCAAACACACAAAATAACCTAATTAAATCTTCTCCATACGCATTGATAACATCATCAGTAGAACACCTGGATTTGTTGAAATAGTCAGTTACATAGTCCATATCTTCGATATACTTATTAATGTCATCAATGATATAATCTTGCAGGTTGCCTGTCCTCGCGTTCAAATCGCCGTGGAGACTGACGTCACAGTTAGTTTACTCAGTCAGTACCTCTGTAAGACACTGTTCTAAGTAATCTATACCTTTACAAGGTCTCGTTTCCGTAGCTACTGATGAGTAACCAGGATGGACATACACGTAGCAAAACAAAATATTGTTTTGTAGATTGAACACAGTGTTATCGAAAACTACACAGACTATATCCATAAAGCTGGTTATTACTTGAAGTATGCCGTGTTCTAGAGATCGGTGAAGTCCGACAGCTACACCTCCTCTATGGTTAAAATCGCTATGATTTATGTATATGAGGTAATCGGGAAATTCCTCCTGTATGTCAGACAGTGTACAGCTACCCCATACTTCAAGAAAACCAAAAACATCAAAACTTGTCACAAAAGATATAAAGTCGCAGTCTTTGAGTTTACTTGATAACCCGTTTACATTCCAGGACAGGGTAGAGAACGTGTTGATCGTGTTAATTTCAGTGTCACTCAAGGCCTGGCCACACCTCTAGGCGGGACTGGTGTCACCGCAGTTATCACGTGTGCGCGCGTCCCGTCCTCTGATTGGCTGATCTTTCAAAACAATAACACAGGCGCCTTCCAGATCCCATGTGTACGTGGAGTTGTCAATGATCAGTTTGTCGAAACGTAGATAAGCACGCTGATAAAGTAGTATAGGGAATGATAGTTCTGGCTCACTTTCAAGAAATGTCTCTACAAAGCCTTATTTACTAAATAAGGCTTTGGTTGGGCCATTAGCTCTTGCTACTATTACCCCTACTACAAAAAAGTTGGCGGTAATTACTGTGCCTTGGTAGGAGGTAACACTGTGCCGTACGGTACGATCAATAATTCTTCTCTTACAAACCCCCTACCCGGCCCACCCCTCAAGTAGTACAAGTTAGGTTCGTCGGCTTTCATATCCACTTTATCTATGTTGTAAGTTTTGACTGACCATATAGGATCGGTGGCCCGCTTACGGCTATCGCCCTCGTGTTCCCCCGGCTGGTATAGATACCTCACTAGGGCCCTATCTGGTATCTGTTTCTCCTTCCCACGCAATGGAGCGGCCGACTCTGCAACTATTGATTTTAGTTTGATAGCGTCTGCCGGTTTCTTACCGGTGAGACGGGTGACTTCATGGTTGATTGCCGACACCACCTTGGGTAACCTCGTGACCCATTCAGTCGATCGTTTTCCAGGGGTGGTCATCTCCCTAGCATACTGATAGCCGAACAAGCGCTCAGCCAAAGTCCTATTAAATCTCTCAACTATGGCTTGGCTGCGATGGGCTCCGGCCGTGCCACGCCTGACCTTTGTATCGTGTTTGGCTAGCAGTTGTGACACGGCACCCATGAACTCCCGTCCGGGGTCAACTTGCAGCTCTGTTGGCCACGTCAGTGGGCTGCGTTTGTATATGCGTTCAAATCCTCTGGCTACCTGGGCCGAATCTTTCGTGGTCAAGGGTTCGGCTTCCTTGTAACGACTGGCTACATCCACTACGGTTAAGGCATACTTGTACCTCTTATCGTGGGGTAGGAACAGTAGGTCTGCCTGGTGAATGCTATTAGGTATGTTAATACCGAACCTCCTTCTAGGCACGTAGCGTGGTGCCGGTAAATAGATCTGCCACAGGGCTTGTTTTTCAAGCCACGCTTTGGCTTCCTCCGGGGGTACTCGCGCTAGTTTAGCTAGCTTATCTACTGCGCTAGCTCCTTTCCAGTACCCACGCGGGCTGTAGTAAATAGCCTCAAATTTTTTCATGTCCATACGCGTATGTGTTTATTCCATCAATAGCTATCCAACGTTTCGTGTCCATAGGCGATAGGGACGTCTTGTTTATAGTCAGTCCGTATATCTTATGCCCATCACTTCTAAGTGTGTTCATTTTATGTCTAAAGGTACGGGTCTTGAACAGGGCTTCCTTGAATCTGGCGTGTTTGATGTGTTGTTTCACCACATACTTCTTAACCCCCTTAGCCTTCCGGATCTCACTATTGTCGGCTTTCAGTATGGAGTACATCTTAGGTCTGAAACCTATGTACTCGGCTATGGGCGTGCCAGCACACTCGTCCTTCATCTTACCTAGGACCTTTTTATTTACCGTACTGTGTAGGGTATGGGTCTTAGGGTAGTCGCTGGTGTCGTATAAATCGAGGTGTTTTTTCATGTCCTCGTACACGTCCTCGGTTCGAATCTCCATCAGCAGGGAATCCGTGTCAGTGTACAGTACTTCACACCTGTCGCCGTACTGTTTCTTGAGCTCGTTGTAGTAAAAGTCGTACATCAGGTGTTTGGATAAATCGAGGATGCTCATCCCCACGTAAACAGGCCGGTTGAATTTTATGTGGCTTTTCTTCATGTGTATGGCAACCAGGTTGTCTGTAAATATTTTATTACGGTTGAATGCCGGACTGGCTATCAATTTCCTGAGCTTGTCTTCCTCACTAGATCTAACCAGCTTCACGGTCACGCGTTTCCTCAGGTTTTCCATAGTCTTACCAAACACCGAGTTATTCATGAGCTTGTAGAGATTTTTCTCAAAATCACTGGTGGCTTTTTTTCGTAGGTCTGTGTTCATTCTGATGTAGGGCTCCATCCATGGGCTCTGGTCGAACATGAGCACCCTGTGTATTTTGGTCAGCCTCATACCCAATGACAGGTACAGCTGTAGGTTGCGATAGTGAACGATGTACTTGGTCTTATTCATTAAGTTAGGCACGAGTTTTTCAACGTCTGCCACACGCCCACCTGACAAGTTATGTTGGTACTCAGACATCCAGTCTGTGTTAACCCTCATACGTTCGGGTGCAAGGGGATAGCTGTTGTGCGATGTGTGTAATTCCTTGGGATACTCTAAGTCAACTTCGAGGATATACCCTTTGTTCGAATCTGGTGCGACCCCAATAACATCAACGTGGGGTACCCATTCGAATCCCCCTGTAGGTAGATACTGGCTCATGGCCCAGCCGTACAGGTTGTTTGCGTCGAGGTATAGAATGTGATTGGTTGGTTTGTTAGGATCGTAACCTTTCACGTATTGATTATTTGCTTTCGCGTATCGTTTGGATGCCATGGAAATCCCACCTCGCAAGCCTTTCTCAATGAATAGGTGCATGTCGTAATCTGTGAGCAATTCCAAATTAACTCCGGTCTTTTTAAGCAAGGCGTCCCACGACAGACCTGGGCTGGTGTAATACCATGCGGGGTCGAGTTTATACTGCTTTAAACATGTCTGCCGAAACGTTTCAAACACGTCGGCTAACAGCAGTACATCTGTCCTCAAGTACAGGTCGTGATAATCACCCAGGTTCTTACAACCCAGTTTATTCCATACGTTAGTCGCGTGCGAGTAATCATCTCGTGAGACGGACGCCTCATTCAGCTTGCTATAAAAGCAGTCAATAGGGGGTAGTCTGGTCTCGGTGAACTTGGCCCAACTATCCATGTACTCATAGGGGTACACACCCTTCCTCATAAGCAGGGGTCTAGTCTCGGCGTCTGTGTATCGATCGGTGATAGGGAAGGTATTGTTGGCCTTGACCAGACTGTCGAGTGACGACAGGAGGAACTGAAACGAGTCAATGAACCTAAGTCCGTTTAAGCTGAAGGAGATGTATCTCTCCATGTTGTTGGGGATGCACGTTATATTACCATCGATTTTCGCGATGGCCTGCATGATCAAGTGTGAGTCGTACCCTCTCAAGTTGTGAAAGACAACGGGGATGTTTATTGTCTTAGGGTTGATTTTAAGCTTGAGGTTGCACGCGTTGTGAGCGGCGCCTCTATACTTACCAGTTATGTGGCAGTGATCTCTCACCGAATCACCGTTAAGTGGTGAGTCGCACACGTGACAGTTAGTGCTACTAGCGTGAGCTAGCCTGTCGGCTCGGGTCATACGCATGGGAGCGATTCTATACAATGCATTCCTAATAATTTTTTCTTCCTCCTGCAAACACTTTAGAAACCTTTCAGCCGCGTCAGGCCCCCTATACACTACCGGGGCTTTCGTTTCCCCGTCACAACGGACGACAATGTATCCAAACGAACAGGCTTTATGCTCTTGTGTCTTGTGGGTAAAGGTACCACTGGGAGCCTCGCCGGCGGCAGCCACTAAGGCTTCGAAGTCGGCGTATATAATATAAGGTACAGACATTTGGTTCTTGTGGTTACTGAATTTTAGGATATTTTCACCTTCCTTAGGCATGTCGACTCGTATGGCCGTCTGCCCCACACCTTGGCAATCATCCCGGTGGGATTCTAATAAATCAGCTCGACTGAAACCGTGTAGGCATCGTACACAAAAGTGTTTTTCCCCAACGTGTTTCGACTGGTCGTGCAACAACCGGCTGAGATGTTTTATCCACGTGTAGTGATACTTTTCACCTCGCTGGATCATGAATATATTGATAACTTGGCGATCCTTCACCGGGCTGACCCTGTGTACTATTGTTGTGTTACCTTCGTGCCCAAAGACATTTATAGCCAGATTATTCTGTTTTTCTACTTTAGTGATCTGGGATATTGGGGTGGGTTCATCTATACCATCCCAATTAAGCCCATCATCTTGGGGATAGCTAGAAAGCCTATCTGAATTCTTGCCAGCTGGAAATAAGGCTGACCTGATAGCTAACCTCAGGCAATCGTTTCCTCTATTCTTAACGTTTACTATGGCATGTTTGTTCCTATAGTAGGGAGGCAAGGCTAGGTATGACCCGCCTCTGAACGGCACGTAGTTAGCTATGTCTAGATAGACATTATCGATTTTATCTACAGCCCACCCGGACCCTAAGTGTGTGTAGCGTTCTAGGTATTCTCGTATCTGCTGAAAACTTGTATCGATTGATGCGTCAATGGTCTCTGCATGTGTGACGACCTCTTGTTTACCTCGGAAGTAAGGCTGAACATACTCAGTGGTACTCCCAACCTGCTTATCGAGCGACATTTTCACTGTGATCTGAAACTTGATACTTCCTAGGTTATTTAGTTCCTGGTTGACCTTATCAGCTATCAGAGGCTTGATATCTGTAATGTCTATGTTTCTATCAACGCGCATGCGCCAACCTCTCAAATAATTGCCTACGGCGCGCTCAGTGCGCACGAACTGTAGGTCAATAGCTCTATTCTGTCGTAATAATTCTACAAGCTGTGGTTTTCTCATACGGGAATACCCGCCTAAACCCAAATCGTGTGCCTCGGCTTTCAGTTGTTTTACAGTGGGAGGTTTTGCTACGGGGGCATGTGATAACAATGCGGTTAACCCGGCTCTCCCCAGGTTTGAATAACCCGTGTATCCAAGCTGTTTTGCTTGAGCTTTTAATTGTTTTACTGTAGGAGGGGCTTCTAAACCTAGTAATCTCAACAATGCTGACTTCCGCATTCTAGAATACCCGATCACACCTCTCTGTTTTGCGACCCGCTTGAGCTCGCTTACAGTAGACATCGTGTTTACACCTAAGAGAACCAATGTCTAATTGGTTCACAGTAAGGGGAGGTAACCCTTAAGTGGCTATCTTGAGCAGTCGCCTACGTTCTTTTATGTAGCCTTTTTTATTCTCGTAGATGAGTTGATGTCTGACTACGTTCGCTCCGTGAGCTTTACATAGACAGTAGTGTCCTTTAACCCCGATACCACACACAGAACACGTGTAGTTAGGACTTCCCATATGGAAACAACAGAACCCCTGATTCCTGCATTTCCTACCACAGGCCTCGGTCTTCCCCATAAGTATGTATTCGCATCGGTATGGAGCGGGTCTCATGTTTACTTATATAGGTATTTTAATTTAATTGCTTCGCAACCAACGCAGTAGCTGCTATACCCAACACTATGAAGCCCAGTTCACGATTCATTTGTCCCTTGGATGGTGTGTAGTACTGAGCGAGTGTGGGTTTATTGAGCGGTTCCAATTGTTTACCAGTTAGTAGATAGTATTCTTTCATTGCTTCATCGACATCGTTGAATGTTTTAATGGCATGGTTTTCACGCTGGAGTTGTTCGTTAATAAAATCGATCCTCTGGAGGCGTTTTTTAGCGTACTCAGCCTGTGCCCTTTGTAATTTCTCAGTAGCGAGATCGTGCCGCTTCCTTTCTTCCTGTATTTCAGCCACGTGATCATCTCGTAGTTTCGAGAAGAGGAAATTACTCCCGGAAAATGCCAGGGCATTCACTAACGCCCCACCGACCATCATAGCTATCGTGGCCATCCCTATATTTATTTCATTATATTATCAGGTATGATCCCTTGTTTTACTAGGATGTCTTTTGTGGCCATCGCCATACCAAGGTTCATTATGAGCATACCCATATCCTGCAGGTTGAAATCTAGCTTGATAGTTGACCATTTTAGTCAACCGAGCGTACCCTACGGCTAGACTGGCGACCACTGTGGCGTGGTATGCGTCGTTGACGAACGTTTTCCCCTCAGACATTATGTATATGATATAAAATATTAAAATTATAACATGATATGCGGGTCGACAGTGGGGCCTGCCGGCGGCGTGGGGGTACCCCCAGAGTTTCCCTCAGTTCTCCCACTATATAACCATGTTATAACCACGGCAGCAGTTACGCCTACAACCAAGAACAGTCGGGGGTTGGTCACTTTATGTTGGTTACACCACCGTTTTTTACCGGCAGCTACTCTCTTAGGATTCTTCTGTCTGGTTACTGTTTGTGAAGGGGTCACTTCCCTCACCTCGGGAGGGGTTTCCCTCACTGGTTCCTGTGTCACTTCCGTCACCTCGGGAGCAGCATCCATCTATACTATTATTATTATTCTTTCTCTCAAATTGACAATGTTTTGCCGTGATAATCGCCGCCGTCACTGGAGCCAACAACATACCATATTTGTGGTACAGCCCGCAGCTGATAGAGCTCACGGCGTGTTCGATAAAAGGGTCTTTCTCGAGGTCCTCCCACAGGTAAAGTCGGCGCTCTGGTGGAATGGGAAGGAAGTGGGATACAATACCGGTGTATATCTGGGTCATAGCCGATCCTATTGTCTTTGTCATTTCTGCTCCGAGCCGGGACTCGTATCTAGCGTACAGCTTATCGATTTCTTCGGCTGACATTTTGTGAATTTTATCCGGGGTGTAGTCTCCAAAGTAATGTTTGGCTTTGCCGCCAACAGCCAACGCCACCAGTTTCTCTCGCTTGGGGGAATCCCCCACACCCCCAGTGGGGGTACCCCCAGGTACCAACTGTTCGAGCAATTCCTCACACTCCATCTTATAATATAACAAGTAAGATTTAGTTTTAACTATATAATACCCGATGCAGACAAAACACAGAGAAATGAAGGTTAAGTTGCACACGACAAATACTTCAAATATCATAGCTATATGCTTAGCTTTGCTTAGCTTTGCTTAGCTTTGCTTAGCTTTGCTTAGCTTTAGCATACTATATATGCTACTGGTTGGTCGGTCTTTAGCACGAGCTTAGCGTGTTTAGTTTCAGCGAGCTGTTTCTTCACCCGTTCCCGTTCTAATTTACTCATCACATCGTTCTCTCTCAAACACTCCTCGAACGAATCCCTGTCCTTGCAGTGAAATAAGGCCACCCATCGCGTCTGCTCCCTGAGGTCTTTCAACACCGAGTTGAACTTCTGCGTTAGCACCCAGACGCTGTGATTTGCATGCCGGCCGGAGAAGGCCAGGTACGATAGCATGTCTCTCTTTTTCGTTATCTCGCGATTAGCGCTGCAGTCGTCCAGTATGAACAGCGTCGGTTCCCCTTTAAATTTCTCGTGAAGAGCTTTCAACCAGTCCTGCAGGCGTGTTCCAGGGTTGATTTTGTGTACGTCCGGGTCCGTCATCACCCAAGGTCGCGCGTACGTTTTATTCATGCTCAGAGTAGGGCACATGATAACGATGTTATCGAACACATCCTTGTAGTAACCCTCCAACATATCCAACACGAAAACGGTCTTCCCACAGCCAGTCTGCCCGCACACTATGGCGCAGTGTGGGTCAGTGGGCAGTTGTGGGTACCCTTGGGGGGTGTGGGGGTACCCCCCATCAGTAGATGGCTTGCACGAATCTCCCATTGTCTATATTAAGTTGCGCGTCCATAATAACGTACAGATATAATTTCAACTTACCAGCGGGTTGAGCCTTCTTAGTAATCTGGATGGTTATCCCTTCGCTGCCGTTATCTATACGGCGCCCGCTACCGTGCAGTTTATCATCATCCGTGGATCGCATGTCCAACCATAGGGCGTACTTGGTGGTCAGGTATTCACCGATCTGCACGGAGCCTAGGTCCAGGTCCTTTGTTATATAATCCCCAACTGGTAGCTTTTTTATCTCATCCCACTGCTGGTGTGGTCTCATACCATGACTGAACAGCTGGTTTGGCACGCCCTCGATGGTCACTTCCACCTTTTCAATCTCGGGGTTGAAAAACTTCTCGCTGTCCCTCCGGAATGGATCGTAATCCTCCACGGGGACGACCAGGATACCTTTCATCGATCGCGCCGGCACGTTCAGGTTGATATTCCACACAGTGTCGCTCTTATCTCGCACGACTGATCTATGCCTCAGTACGCGATCGTACAGGATAGCCATCTTCCCAGAGTACTGGCTTCGAACCTGCCTGGCCAGCTCAGGGCTAGTGACCATGTCGAACTCCAGAGAGATGTTGTCTATGGCATAACTGGCCTCATCACCGTTCGGCGTACGCACTACTTTGCTATAGTCGTTAAAAGTGAGCTCGTATTCGAGCCTATCACCCAGCGCGGCCTGGTAAAATGGCGCGTGTCCCGTGAGCAACTCGAAGTCGAGCGGCACGCAGAATCGATTCCTGTATGCTCGAGCGATGGCCTTTTCACCGTCCGATAGCTTGTCTTGCTGGTCTGTCGTGAAGACGTATCCTATGCGCGCCCGGGTTGATTTGCTGATGCCCTGGTACACATCATTGACTCGTTCTCTCTCGCTTTTCCAGAGATCCTTGTAGCAGTGAAACACGTCGCTGTCGTCGATACTCAACACCTCGTTACCGCTGATCTTGACGGTCGTTTTCTTGATGATAGCTCGACCCACGTTCCGCACTAGCTCGCGTTTGTCGTTGTCGGAGGTCAACGTGATATTGAACGCCAGTCGAACAGTGCCTGGTACAATGAGGTCATTCTCACCAAGGTTTGGAAATCTAACCAGCAGAGTTTGATTCTGGTCTATCTTGCTGGGATTGTTGGTGATGGTCACCGACTGTCGCACGGCTCTGGCTCCTAATGGCTCTCTCAATCTTCTGAAAGGATCTAATTTTCTGCCGTACATTGTTATATAAAAGAAATATATTTTTAATACTAATGGATGAAGACATAGATATGACGGGCGCTAGTGCCCAGGCATTCGATGATGAGCAGGAGACCTCATTTACTAGTTCACCATTGAACCAAGAACTCTTGGAAACAACGGTAAATGATTATTACGAAAGTTTAAGAAGAGATAAAAACTACGTTGAACCACAGGGTCGATACCATAAGAATTTTTTTATTGATACAAAGGGTGTTCTACGCCTTAAGTCTGACCCAGGGGTTGACCTCTTTAACAAGAGCAATAAAAAACCACTGGCCTTGTCAACTCTAGCCAGCCGCCATGGTGTTGAATTTATCCGTACAAATCTAAACATGAATGATTACGCTGGTGCAATACCTAAGGTCGTTAAAGAAGATCTGCAAGCTACCAGATCCCACCTCACCACTAGAGATGAAATGACACCACAGCGTGCTACAGAAGCCTCGGACAGTATAGAAAAACTGTTGAGCACCTACTGGGACAAACCGTTACCGGGGTTTGACTTTCCGGTAAGGGAACTGCGCGGCTTAGACGAAGCCGTGAAACGCGTGCGTGGAGAACTCGTTAACAACATGGGGAAACTGAACGAAATCGACGAGCACATCGCTAGGGAAAAAACCAAACTAACGAAACTGAAAACGATGATATGAAGCGTCGTATCAATGAACGAATACGTGATTTAGAAGACGAGAGACGTACACGATTGGAAGCCGCTTCCTCGAATCGTGAACAGCTTCGATCCCAGATCAGTCGCATTCGGGAAACAATCGATAGAATACTGAACGAGGATACAACTTTAGCCAACAGGATTCGGATATTGTTCCGGGAGCAAGGGATCACCATCGCCAGCATTCTAACTGCATTGGGTTTCATCATATCAACCCTGGTGGTGTCACTGACAGGGGGAACCCCCACACCTGCCGGCGGGGGAACTCCAAGTGGCGGTGTTAAAGACTGGATAAAAAAACTCGGGGAAGGCCTAGCTAAACTGGCTGGTAAAGCCGCCGAAGCCCTTCCCGGCATCCTGGGTAGCATCGTCTCGTGGTTGTTGAGCGCTCTGTCTAAAACTGCCATGTGGCTCAGTCAAAACCTGTGGGCAGCCATCGTCGCCGTGGCAGGTCTGGTGTACGTAGCGGCTAAGAAATCTTTAACCAAATAAGTCCCAAAGTTACCCCACCAACCACTAGGGCTGTTTTATTATCAATATGCTGCTGATAGGGGGGTCCCCCCACATGAATATGGGGTACATGAACTTTAGGCTCCGGAGGTGGCTCCACTATACCCTTTTCACGTGGTGGGATGTGTGGGATATAGGGGGTGTTAATATCGGGGTTGATACCCAACTTTTGGTCCGCCGTGGCTATGACTATTTTGTTGTTATAACCCACCACTTTTTTTATTCTCAGTTGCATATCACTCGGAGCCATGTACAACCCCACGCCGAACACGTAATTGACTTTCGATCTGGCGTATTCTAACACGTTTTGGTAACGGTCGATGGCCCTCGGGAGATCAACTGGAGAATTGATAGCATCATCAACGTTGGAAACGAATTGTGTCTGAGCGTCGTAAGCAGTTCCCTTACCGAGGATGTTGGAACGCGTCATCGACTGCGCACCCAACAGCGCCCACACGTACGTTCGAATCGAGTCGTTCAACCTGACTACCCCGGCACGAGTGAATCCTTTCGACGTGTCCAGCATGAATATTTTCCACCCGTCTGAGGTTGACTGCTCCACTTTCTGGACTGTGAAAGCAACCCCACCTTTAAAGCTCATACGATCATCCCTCCATTCATTACTCGACAAAGCAAAGTCCTGGCGTAGTATATCTCGTTTTAGTAAATCATCACTGACTTCTTTCACTGGTCGCCCCCCATCATAAGGAATACCCAACCCGTGGTTCGGCCCCGGCAAACGCCAATCCGTCTTCGGGTTTATTTCAAATTCATTGCAAATACGTTCGTAGACCCGTCTATCGTACGGGTTGTTTGTTGCGTCCCACGCTTTGTCCTGTGGGAGGGGGGCGCTGATCTCTTTAAGGATACGTCTGACCTGGTAGTACACGTGGAACTTGAACACAGACTGACTCAGCGGTCCACGCCGAGTGTCGGCCAATGTCACACCACACCCCGTTGTAGCGCACCACACGGCAAAGTTGAATTGATTCTGCCAGAACTGCATAGGGTTGTTGAACCAAGCGTGGACTGCCTTGATGTTAGTCACCGAAAGCTTATACTTATCGAATACATCTAAAAGCTGGGCATTGAAATACAACTCAGGAGCAACCACGATCTTCATGGGGGAGAAATCTACGTCCAGTTTAGGGTAAAACACACCAGGGGAATACATTTTAAAACTATTATATAATAAATATATATGTAATATGTACATAACACTTCCAGGAATAACGAGCGGTGAGGCCGTTCAGCTGACGCACGCGATCGATAACACGTCAGGTCAACTCGAAGTCGCACTCTGCGATATCACCTACCTACCGCAATGGACTAACATCAATATCAACAACAATAAGCTGTTCGTCAGTGGGGCTCGCAGCCAGATAACTGACGGCTACTACAGCGTGTGCTCTCTAAACGACGAGGTCTTCAAACCCCTGGGAGCCGAACTCAAGATGAACAACTCAAACGGTACAGTGGTGTTAATCAACAACGGAAGAACCTCCTTGAGGCTCGGCCGACCATTAGCGAGGATACTCGGTATGTCTCCTGACGAGATAAAACCAACAACAACCGTCACAGGCACGAAGTTACCCGATCTAGTACCGTACCGAGAGCTGTACATTCATCTCGGTCAGGTGAGCACAACGTACAACATTCAAGGAGGTCACCCTTCCACTATACTGAGAGCAGTGCCGGTGAAAACTGAGAAATTCAACGACGGTAGAACCGAGTCGTTTTCACCACGGCAGTATAAGAGATTAACCCAGGGCAACATACCTGAGTTGACAATATCGGTGTTAGATATAAATCATAATCCTGTAAATATAGGATACCTCAGCTTAACGCTTCATGTAAAATGACCAGCGCACAAGGGCCCGGAGTGAAAAAATGCGTCAATATCGGCATCTCCGACCTCGGAGACACGCGCGGTTTCGACGCTCCTGGAGTAGATGGTAAATCGTACTCCTTGCAACTGAAAAACAACATTTACAAACGCGTTGAAATCCCCTCCGGTGGAACCCTAAGTGATATGATAGATACCACAAGAGCAACAGTCAACACTAAGTACACCCTTGTCAACACCGGTGATAATAATTGGGTAATATACCCATCGTTCGGGGGTAAACTGTTCGACTTAGACGATGTTGAGAGCACTACCGTCGTCAAAAACAAACCATATATACTCGTCTTCACCAAAGATGACAAGTGGGTGTTGTTACCCGATAAAGACGACTGGTTTCTCAATATTAGACTCGTCTCCCCTTACGTGTTCACGGATAACAAAGACAACCACCTAAACAAAGTCGTGAACAATGGAATCCTGCTCGTGGCTTACGTCCCAACTCAGAGACGTAGCGTAGTCGTCAGCCCCGTCAACAATATAGCAGCCAACATGCTATCGAGTAAACCGGCCATACAAAACGTGAAATTACAGTTGGTGTCTGAATTCGAAGGCGTGACCAAGATACTAGAGAGTCTACCGGCAAACTCAACACTGATCATCAAAGTCTACCTAGGGGAACCATCGGTGAATGATGTCGAGATCGTGAAGGGGATCAAACTCGGGTGGGGCAAACAACATCAGTTTCAAGTTTGCAATGTTTACGTGCGGACGGGTGTCGACTCCAAGACCAGTCTGCAGGGGGTCAACGTGATCGTGGAAAATAAGATATCACTAACCAATATCTTCCTGCCTGACAACATACACTTCATAGGTATGAAGTTAACCCATGAATTATTATCAGAAAACCAGTTGGAAATTATATCGTAATAGTATAATAATGACCAGTCATCGTCCCAACACTACGCTTAACGACCTAGGAGACACGGAGGGATTCGATCAGCCTGGTGAGGAAGATGAATTATACATCCTGCACTTCAAAGACAACGTGTACAGACGGGTGCCGTTACCAGATTTAAAAGAGCCCAAATGGCTGATCAACTTAACACTCGCCTCACCTTATATCACATTAAAAGAGGGGGGTGGAGGATTGGGGTTTGTCTCTAAGATTAGGAATAACGGTATCTGGCCCGGGGATTTCATTCTGGAGCATAACGTGAATAAAGTAGCTACGATAGATTTTAGGGAAGAAAAAATTTTGTTAAGTACTGGAACAGTAGATCATAAATTAACATTTAACAGTAATCTTTATCCCCAGAGGGTTCTTGATAGAACATCCTACTCCTACACAATCATCATAGAAGTCGTCTTTATGTATTTTGACAATGAAAACTCCTCGAAAGGACAACAAATTTTACCCGGGTTGGTAATACACTGGTATACCGAACACGTAGGTCAATATTGCCGTATTGTTATACAACGGGATACCCCCACGGGTCCTATAAACCGTTTAATAAGCCTCCGTGGGGTTTTTATTACAACAGAAAAGTCTATTAGCCTCTCACCTCTTAGCATTAGTTATAATCTATCCCTTGTAGGTTTCAAATACATTGATAGAGTATTAACTGAAACCCAATTAAAATATCTTTCAAAATATATATTATAGGATGGGTCTGTACCCAGTCGTAGAGGAAGTAGCGAAGACGCTGGAAACCGTAGATGGGTTCCGCTTGAGGCAGTTATGTGATGTGAAACGTCAACTAGAACAAGACCGTGACACGCGGAAAGCACTATGTAAGAAGTACAATAGAGCTTTCAATATCGTGGACGGGGCTGACACTACCCTTATGGCAACCAGCATGGGACTAGGGGCGGCAGGCGTTGGGTTGTTGGCTACCATCGTGGCTGCACCTATAGTGCTAGGTATTGAAATAACGGCTGGGGTGACAGGGTTGGTAGGGTTGGCGCTTAAGTTAGTATCACGCAGACTAAATCGTAAGGCATTGAAACACGACGAGATCAGGGTTCTGGCCGAAGCAAAGCTGAACACAGTGAGTGAGCGTATTTCCACGGCACTCACTGATAGTAAGATCTCAGAAGAGGAGTTTCGTTCAATCCTATCTGAACTCAAAAAATATAACGGAATGAAACAAGATATTCGATCCAAGTCTCGTAAGTCTGCTATCAGCGAGGACGAGAAAAAAAAGTACATAGAACAGGGGATACAAAAAGCCCAGCAAGCCTTTATTATGAACACCAAAGAGATCGTAGGCGGTTCACGTTAAACTGTTTCATCGATATAAACATAACATAGGGGGAACACGAGGGCGATAGCCGTAAGCGGGCCACCGATCCTATATGGTCAGTCAAAACTTACAACATAGATAAAGTGGATATAAAAGCCGACGAACCTAACTTGTACTACTTGAGGGATGGGCCGGGTAGGGGTTTTGTAAGAGAAGAATTATTGATCGTACCGTACGGCACAGTGTTACCTCCTACCAAGGCACAGTAATTACCGCCAACTTTTTTGTAGTAGGGGTAATAGTAGCAAGATCTAAGGGGCCCACCAACGTCTTATTTAGTAAATAAGGCGTTGTAGAGACTTTTTGTGAAAGTGAGCCAGAACTATCATTCCCTATACTACTTGATAATGACTCCTCGCCTCCATCATCATGGGTTTCAGCTTCCTTCGTATCTCACGAACAGTACGAGAGAAGTCCTCGCCAATCCATATCGAAGAACCCTTGACTTTTTTTAGAAGATGCGAAGATACTCCGCCTATGTTTATCATCGGGTACGAGCGCAACGATTGCTTTACCGTTCATTATCCGATGAGCTCGACTGATTGATATAAGGGAGTCATCAATCTCGAGTTTGTCCCTGATCACAGTTCTAACTGCAGATTCACAATCATCCCATGTCTCGTTCCGATTTGTCTTAGGTATCCCGTAAAATATCATATTCGAACGTCTGCTATGATTTTCTAGGTAATCAATTTTACCCTCCATCTTTGTGATAGTCTTTTAAAAGTTTGTTTTCGTTTTCTAGTCTCATGCGTCTAGTTTTCACATCAGTCAGCTTTCTGTTTATATTTTGTAATGAGGTATCAACAGTTTCCAACTTACTGTGTATATCCTTTGACGCGACGATGTCTTCAAACTTCGATGTCAGCGATTGCATTGCCTCGAAAACATGGTCCAGTTTCGACTGAGACGTATCAAACCCTGTCAGACGTTGTTGTTTGGCACTTTCAGTGCTTCTGGTGACTCTTTGGTCCCCTTCCTTGTTACCTGTGGGTTCCGGGTTAGACTCTACCCCCACCCGGAGTAGCAACATGAGTATGAGATTGAGTACTGTGATTCTAGTAGGCATGCTCGTCATGGTGTGCATTCGGGGTATGCGCGAGGCTTCCGCTTTTCGGCATTTCTTACTCAATATGTGCATCAAAACTGGCCTGAACCATCCACTACTGCGTCTATGTTGTTCTATGGTACTTCCCATTGTAGAAGTTCACCATTTACTCCCTTTTTAAAATAGATGAAGGGTATTTTCGGCAGAGCGAGGCATATGTCATGTCACAAATGAAGGAACACTACACTCAATTTGTTTACACTCACTAAGTTTTCAATCGGGCGACAATTCAGTGTTTATTTAGTCTGTAGTTACCTTCCAAAGGTAAATTATGTAAGCAATGTTTTGGTAAGTATTTCGTGGTTATAAGACATATGTCATATATTTAAAAAAGAATTGGAAGGATTGTTTGAACCCTAAAATGGTAGCGGTTTTGCCTGTTTTACTTTATTACATCCAGTATCGCAAATAATATGAAACAAAAGTGAGGCACTGTGTGTATCAATAACTGTTACCATTCATATTGGGTAGATAGAGTCTTCTTTTGATATTCAATGCATTTTAAATAGCATATGTATTTTCTGTTTATATTGGCGTACTGTTTCCTACAATATACAGCAATGGTTTATCTGAAGGAATATGTGGACATAATTTGCAAAAGTATCCTGCTTGAAAGGGTGTTTAAAACAATGTCAGTAGATGTATCTATTTGATTAGTTGACGTGTTGCCCGTGTGTTTCAAAAACGGTGCATGACTGAGGAACAATATGGCAGTTGGAGTGATTTCCTCGATTATTCACCGGAATAATGGAGAACAATAGCATCTAGAATACCAGGTAACAGCTCTAACAGAAGCAAACGCTATATTAACAGCTCTTAAATATATTCAAAGATAAACACTCGAAACATAAACAGTATATACTCTATTTAGACTCTTTCGTGCCTTTAGGTTATTAAAAACCTTTCCCGCAAGCATCCACGTTCATTATTGAATTATTGAATTGTATAATGATCTTGCTACTGGCCACTTCGACATCATTTTCAGTTGGCTTCCCAGTCACGTTGGAATCTCTGGTAACACATTGTTTTGAAGTTCCGTTAAATTATTGTCCTCCTGAGAGGACACATAAGTCCCAAAACATTTTGAGTCAGATTGAATCTGCCACTATTTTAGTATTTCTGTCAGCTTAACATCACATATTATTAGCAGGGTGCACTGTATCTGGGTATCTCTATTTCACATCAAGAGGGGAATACCTGTCTATACTTAGCGCAACTGGCTCAGAAAACAGCAGTTTGTCTTTCAAGGTTATATTTAGCAGTATACGCTCAATGCAAGTACCTCGATGTCCTTGTTTGAAAGAGTGATCTCAGCTATTTACACCTAAGTAATTGAGGTCTACTAATATCCAGATATGACCTATTTTGAAAGGGGACTTATATACTTTTTAAACACATAAATAAGGAATTACGCAATACAAACAGTCGGTGAATTAGTGCAATTTAGGGTAGCGTCCGATATGCTAATATACAATTGTTGTCCATGTAATGCCGCAGGTAACGCGCACTGTGTTGTAACATGCTAAGCAAAACTAGAGACCAAACATTAGACGATTGGAAATATTTCCACATACAGTTGTTGATCCGTCCAAGCGGGCGAGCGCCAAACGTTGTCGTGCTCATATGCTAACACGTCACAATGACGTCATAGCTGGCAGCTGTGCTTCGTGGCGTCGCCAGTCAAAGCATTTCTCAACTAGCAGTGAGGTGTCGCTCTTGTTAGGACGTACGTTACTGGTGGGTAAGTTCTCATTTTATCACTTTAAACTGACTTATGAAACTAGATGAGATAGTGTAAATGTATATTGTATGACTTTTGTAAAGCAGTGTGAATGTTGTAGGAAACAAGTGTTTCCTTCACACAATGTTTACACCCAGACCTGTGTTTAGCCTGTCACCGACGGGTTACGATGGAAGGTCTGGGGAAACATAACAACGCAGCGTTTCACCTGATAGTCTTGTTATATTTTATCAAATTATGAGGTCTCTCTTACCCTTAACCTTTGACCTGGTGACATTTACCTCTTTCACGGAAGACTTCATGAGTTTCCGCCTAAGTTAGTAGGCGTGTGCTCTGTCGCTGTCACGCGGTATTCAGCCATTTTGTGAGAGCTTCACGGAATCTGCCTGACACGAATTACAACGGTGTTGCACAAACAATGACTCAAGTTGACGTGTTGCCCTTCACACTGCCTGAATAAAAATGAAGTTTTAATCTGCTTCACATTAAAATTTGTCTAAAATACCGGGTACAGAGTCGTGCAAGACGTATTAAGACACAATTTACAATTTCATAATTCCTGTTCTTCGCTGTTTCTTTATCAAATGGCAACAATTTGATCAACATATGCACAATGCCGAAATTACGCACTGAGGAACTATACGTAATAAAGTTGATAAATATGATGTGATTAGTTAAATAGTGGTCGGAAAGTTGAACTTAAATTGTGTGCCCGGAGCAGAGATGATTTTAAATTTCAAATTCAAGTTTTATGTTTTAGGAAAATATGCATCTATGCAATTACAACGCTTCAAGAAAGGGGGCGATCTCAACTATCATCACACCGTCAATGCACAAAACACACCTTACTACATTTACTGAAGCAGACTGTGAAAATATATTTAGGAAATTAAATCTTAATGAAAGCAAACCATACATTCAACACCTCTGTTATAACTGAATTTATCAATACATACTATTGAAAGGCAAAACATTTGTAGGAAGCAGAACCTGAGGCCAGTTGTAATAATTTGAATATTTTCTATGTATAGTTTTCTGACTAAAATTCTCCTTGTTTCAGCCTCGACTGACCCGAGCGAGAAATACATGGTTTCACCACCAGCGCCCGTGACGACACAAGACGTACAGGGTAGGTAGGAAAACCCAGCAAACAGGAAGCTCAGTTTTTAATTCTCCCAGCATTTCCCTCTCTGATGTATATGCCCATGGTGATTTTGACTTGATGGATGAATATCACCCGGTATCGATCGAAAGAATTTCTGTAAAAATTAATATTAGGATGAGTAACTTCTTTCCGTGCTTTTAAGAGTTATCTCAATCAAACTGAATGATATATGGTTAATACTTTGTCCATAAGATATGTACTTAGAATTTAATCATGCATAATATTTAAAGGCAAAACATATCTGGAAAGGCGAAAACAGAAATGTTTATCTGCTTCGTATCGTCTTCTGAACAACATGTTCCCTGTTTTAGCCTCCATGACTGACGCGAGTCAGGATCTGACACCCAGCAAGACGGTTCCACCGACGCCAGTGACGACACAAGACTCTGATCACCACGGTAGGTTGGAAAACCCAGCAACAACAGTTGTATTGACACTGTCACCTGGTAAAATTCAACAAACATCAACACTCTCAAGTCGTACGCAAAATAATCTTCTGACTCTAACAGAAAGTTACACATTAAACACGCCATCGTTAATTCCAGAAACCACATGTTGACATTCCCGTCATGTTGGATTGTTGTCAGCCATGGTGGAATTGTTTAAATAACGTAGCAATGTCCGAGTCACGTATCAATATGATGTAAACATTGTAGATGTGTGACAAAGATGTCTGGTGTACATAGTTTACTTTGTGTTACAGCGACTCCATCAGCAGCAGCAGGCCGTGACCTCTACGACGCCAGCGAGGACGGTGACCTGGAGAGAGTGAAGCGGATCCTGGCAGCGGGTCACGTGAACATCAACTATAGAGGACAGAACAGCAGGACACCGGTGATGGCGGCAGCAGAAAGTGGACACAGGGACGTGGTGGAGTTCCTGGTGGGTAGAGGAGCTGATGTGTCACTGGTGGACAGGGGTGGTACCAACGTCCTTCACTGGGCCTGTTATAATGGAGACGTGGAGACGGTGAAGCTGATCCTGGACCTCAACGTGGTGGACGTCAACGCCAGGAACAACTACGGGAAGACAGCGGCCGTCTACGCGAGACGCCGGGGACATCAACGAGTGTTGAATCTCCTGGTGTCACGTGGTGCACACTGAAGTCGGTGTTGGTGTGGACAGAGACGGAGCACATGTCGTTACTGACATCGACGTGGTGTGTGCCGTTCATGTAGTCGTGATTTCCTTTTTTTCTGAATATAAATAAAAGTTGATGAACTTATTTCAGACATTTCGTCATGTTTGTGTTTGGAACCTCGCATGATCAGGTAAGAAATTTGTGAAGTGAGTGTAACCATAAACAATGAGTGATTGTACGTAAACGTCGCCCGTCTTGACATAATTCTGTGTTAATTTTATTCTGAGAATCTCACGAATTGTGAAACGGACAACAACAAACTGTTTGTTTACATGTCGCTGCACTCTGTAACCTCAGACTGAGCTGAGGTTCACCCAGCTGACGTGGCGCCATTTGTACAGTGACAGTGACGTCACACTGCTGATGACGTCACAGACATACAGAGGTGCTCGGTCGTCTTCTCAGCCGCGCACTGCCACAGAACACAAGCAGTGTTACTGCAATACCATGTCGTCGCTGTTGCTTAACAAAAGGAGAATGGAAGTCTGCAACTGATTATTGCAAGATTTAACAATGTTGCTGTCACATGCACCCATTCTGCAGTGACTAAACGCAGACTATACAAAAAAAAATTGAAAAAAGCATCACCCAAACACTCTCAGTTTTATTTTTTCCTGGATACCAAAAAAGACAATTATATATCTAATTCACTTCTGCAACATGCTTTTTTTAAGTGAAATACAATTGCTGAGATGACCGGCAATAATTATGTACGTCGTAAACCTCGCCATGTTGACATTTGCGGTACCGTTTACTGTATGTATGCATGTAAATGTAAATATTGGATATTTATCCATTGAACTAAATTTTGAAAACAGCCAATTAGTGATCAGTGGCATGTAATCAAGTCGCCAATCATTATCCTGAAATCTCACCTATAAACATGGGATGAGCCTTTAAATCGTCTTAGTGGCAGGCAAACAGAGACGCAGAAGTGAGCTTTGCGTTATACATGTGTATTTGATAGTGTCAGTGAGTGAGTGCGTGAGTGAGTTAGCTTAGTTTTACGTTGCTTTTATCAGTATTCCAGCAACACCCTGGCGGGGTACACCCGAAATGGGTTTCACACACTGTACCTACGTAGGGAATCAAACCGTCTAGATCTATGATCAATCAAATCGACCTTTTTCAGTCAACCTCGTCCAGCGACAACCTTGACTTCACCTGTCTTGTGGTGTTTCTTTCACGAACTTGCTGATGACGCTGTGACAGATGTTAACACGTCTTGTAATCGGTCGCAAGGACATCTCGCCTTCTCTCATTTTGCCATTTTGTGGCCTCAGATAACTGGTTGTGAGCCATTTTACTGAATCGTCAACTCACACAGCACTACTCTCGAAACAATGTTTCTGATAAATATGTACATGCATCCATTTCAGCTGCAAGCACGAGCAAAACTAGTGAGACGAATATGTAAGCCACTGAAAACTGTTATTCATTCAATGTATTAATAATTTCATTTACATCACGTTCAATCAGGTGTTGCCTCAAATTTTATCATCAGTATATGTACAACAGAGTTGACATACAACATCGCTACCCATGACAGACTTTTATAAAATGGCGAAGTCATTGACATCGTCACCCAAGATGTATTGAAGAGCCATGCCTTGATTCAGGAGTCGTTTGTACAAAAAACAAACGTGACATAAGTAATCAAAGACTGCCTGCCCTGAAAATCTATTTATTCATTTATTTATTTATCTTTTTGTTCGTTTGTTTGTTTATTGCAGCATGGAGAAGTTAGAAAGGTCTATGATTGCGCTGTCGTTGCATCGTTGGTTTGCGTCAGTCACGATGGACAGAAACAATGACTATTTCGTAAATCATCAAATGTCTGGCACTTTGAGAAGATGTTACGCAGTCTAAAAACGTAAAAACATGTGATTGTTCTGTGCTTGCATGTCAAACAAGCGCAGTCCTACCAGCACAGTTTTCGTTTTGACACCAAATATATTTCGTTTGGGTAACATCTCTGCACTTGGTATTGCTGACAAAGACCATTTGTTATTTTATACTAAATACACGAAGAATTCAATAATGCATTTGTCACAGCTGAATGTGAAATATGCATGGCGTTATGGTGGTTTCATGACAGGTCTTTGTGAACACTATCCAATCTGTCGAAAGCTCGGCGTTTGTACGTTTCTATTTTCCACACTATCGTCGTCGTCGATATCTACTGGTGGCTTGCAGACTTGAAACAGGTGACAGTTGTGACTCTTATACAGTACGTGAACGTGTGAAGATCCAGTTTAGAATCAGTCTTGGCGACCAACGGGATTGGGTGATGGTCGCCGACTTGCTTGACACATGTCATCGTACCCCAGTTGCGTAGATCAGTACTGAGGCTATTGATCACTGGATTGCATCTTCCCAAGCCCGAATATTTACAGACCGCTGCCCTATAGCTGGAATAGAGACGCGTGTGGCTTTAAATAACCAAATATTTATGTTCAAATCTTACGTAGTGATACGTGTACTTTGTTCTCAATTCGATGCTACGGATATTACTATGCGCGTCATGAAGTAGTAATTTCAGAGTGTACCAAAATGAAATGGAACTGCTGTACGAAGTTGGTATATCCACATTATTCTAAATGACTACTATTTGAAGAAAGTCAAATACTTTTTATAAATATTCGCATCGTATTTACGTAGCCGCAGTAATTAGTTTCTGATTTTATTAAATGTGGCCAATGTTAGGTCCACTTGGGGCCTGACCAACTGCCAAGGAGGAGAGGAAAGAAGACCGGAGGGAGCTATGTTTTCCAGCTCAATGCCGGCCGAAGGAAGAAGGGCTTTAATTCTATGTCCTAGAGGCGGAAAAAGAGAAGATTGTTTGTTGTATAAATCCTCATAAAGGGAATTGAAAACACAGTTAAAGGCAGGGTTAGATTCATTAGAGTATAATTTAGTAATGTACTGTAAAGCTAACTTAATACGGCGCTGCTCAAGATGTGGTTCATCAGCCTCAACATAGAGGCTGTCGATAGGTGAAGTTCTAAAAGACCCAAGACAAAGTCTTAGGCCTTGATGATGGACAGAATCAAGTAGTTTTAGGTTGCTTTTACAGGCTCCACCATATACAATGGAACCACAATCAAGTTTAGATCGAACGAGTGATCTATATAAGTGAAGGAGGGTAGTCTGATCCCCTCCCCATTTTGATTTAGAAACAACCTTTAATAAATCGAGTGCCTTGAAACACTTGGCTTTAAGGGATTTAATATGCGGCAAAAAGGTCAAATGTGAATCGAAAATAAGTCCCAAGAACTTGGCCTCCTTTACAACTTTGCCTGCGGCACCACTTAGAAATAATTCTGGTTCTTTATGGGGTCTGTATTTACGACAGAAGTGTATACAATTGGTTTTTGATTTAGAAAATTTGAAGCCATTTTCAAGACACCATTTATCTATTTTGTTTAAACACAACTGTAGTTGCCGTTCAATAGTATGCATATTTTTCCCACGACAAGAAATATTAAAATCATCCACAAATAACGATCCATCAATGGAATCGTTTAAAACGTTCGATACACTATTTATCTTTATACTAAAAAGTGTGACAGACAAGATACTGCCTTGTGGAACACCCTGATCCTGATTATAATGGTCAGACAGGGTTGTACCCACTCGGACTTGAAATTGCCGGTCTTGTAAAAACTGTGATATAAAATGAGGCAAACGCCCTCTCAAACCAAGATCATGTAGATCCTTCAAAATGCCATGCTTCCAGGTAGTATCATATGCTTTTTCAAGATCAAAGAAAATTGATACAGCATGTTGCTTATTGACTATAGCATTTTTAACAAAGGATTCTAAACGTGCCAAATGATGAATGGTGCTACGGCTTTTCCTGAAACCACATTGAATATTTGTGATAAGGTTATTGGTTTCAAGATACCATGTTAATCTATTGTTTACCATCCGTTCCATGGTTTTACAGACACAACTCGTTAATGAGAATGGTCTGTAGTTAGACGGATCAGAATGATCCCGGCCAGGCTTTGGAATGGGAACTACAATGGCATTACGCCAGGAATTTGGGAAATTCCCCGAAGTCCATATGGTATCAAATACATTTAGCAGCGTTTCTAAACACGACTGGGGCAAATGCTTCAAGAGCTGGTAGTGGATATCATCAGCTCCTGTTGCTGTATCATGAGCCTGCTCAAGGGCGCTATGGAGCTCATGTAGTGAAAATAATTCGTTATAATCTTCACCATTGTGTGAGGTAAAATTGATTTTCTTCTTTTCCTGTTGTTTCTGAAGTCTTTGAAACTCAGGAATATAATTTGATGAAGATGAATGTTGGGCTAAAGTCTCACCAAGTTTATTTGCAATGTCAGTTTTATCAGTTAAAAGACTATCACCATTCTTCAGATGGTGAACTGTGGATTTAGAACCTTTGCCCTTAATCCTTTGCACCATATTCCACACCTTGGACATAGGTGTACGTGAGTTTATTTTGGAAATATAGTTCCTCCAAGACTGACGCTTATTCTGTTTGAAGGCGCGTCGAGCCTTGGCATTTGATATTTTAACACTGTCTAAATTATGGACTGTAGGATGTTTGCAGAAATATTTTTCTGCTTTCTTCCTAAGCTTTCTGGCCTGTTTACATTCATTATTAAACCATGGTTTACGAATATGAGGAATTGCAGTGGACTTTGGTATAGCTTGGTCAGCAATGGTGTTTAGTATATCTGAAAATTACTGTATAGGATCTTCGCTGTTCGCTAAGACATCATGTTTTAAAGTGATCAGCACATAGAGTCTTATATAATGACCAATCAGCCTTGGCAAAGTTCCGTCGTGATATAGGTGGATCATCACCTGGGCTGATCGTTTTGAGAATGGTGGGGAAATGATCACTCCCACATAGGTAATCGTGGACCACCCACTCAAATTCATTGTATAAGCTGGAATCAGCAATTGACAGATCCAGGGAAGAATATGTTCCCGTAGCTGGATGTAAATAAGTGGCTGAATCATCATTGAAAAGACATAAATGATTATCGGATATGAAGTCCTCAAGGATTTTACCTTTAGAACTAGTGCGGTCACTCCCCCAAAGCGGGTTGTGTCCGTTGAGGTCACCCATAATTAGACATGGCTTAGGGAGCTGATCATATAGATTTTGAAGTTCCGATTGTCGAACATCAGAAGAAGGAGGGATGTACAAACTGCTTAGAGTCAATGCAATGTGCAGGGACAGACGGACAGCGACGGCCTGAAGATTAGTTTTAAGAGATACAGGGCTATGAATAATACCTTGGCGTACCAAAATGGTAGCACCTCCAGTTGCTTTATCTCCCAGGGGAGAAAAAGAGTGATAATCTGTATACTGTCTTAGATTAAAGTGATCAGTATTTTTTAGATAAGTCTTTTGAAGACATAACGCTGACGGTTTACAATCTTGTATCAACAAGTGGATCTCATTGAAGTTATTATTCAGTCCTCTACAATTCCACTGCATTAAAGTAGACAACTGAGTCATGGTGCCTCAGTTGGAGATCGATCTCGCGAACGTGACATGGAAGTATTCCCCCGTCTGTCTTGCGTAGACAGGGTAACCTCCATATCAAGAGGCCCAAATGAGTTTTCAGTAGGAACTTCTGGAGGGGAAGGGTTGGTTGGGGTTCGTTTTCTGTTTAATTTCTTTTCTTTCCTTTTCATGGTACTGGCGTTTGAAGTTTGGGAAGAAGGCGGTTCAGCAGACTCTCTATTTGGCACCCAGATGTAGATTTAATGACAGTAACCTGGGGCGGCAACTGAGTGACTACAGTCGTGGATGGGTTAGCTGACACATCAGGTTGTTCTGACTTGACCCAAGTCAAGTCAGTCTGACAAGTTGATGTTGCCACAGAGCGTGTAACTGCGGCAGAAAAAGTAATATTCATTGGAGGTGTGGTCTGGTTTGTGGAAAGCTTTTTAGCCTCAAAGTATGAAATATTCTTTTCACACTTAAGTTTCATGATTTGAGATTCTTTTTGCCATGCAGGGCATGATCTGGAAGAAGCGGGATGCGAGCCGTTACAATTTGCACATTTATAATCCTTCTCACAGTCAGTATCATCATGGTGGTCTCCACAACGGTGGCACACCACTGAGTTACGACAGGATTGCGAACCATGGCCAAACTTTTGACATTTATAACAACGTAGTGGACTGGGTACATACACCTCCACTCCGGTGTTCAAATATCCAGCTTTGATTGATGATGGAATAGTAGCGCGAGCAAACGTCAAGAGATACGTATTAGTTTTAACGGTAACCCCTTCTCTTTTAACTGTAAAGCGTTTCACGGCTGTAACAGCTTGGTCTTTTAACTCCAAAGCAATGTCTTCTTCACTCATGTCAGACAGACAACGAGCTCTGTCGCGAGCAATGCCGCGACAGGAATTTAAAGTTCTGTGCACAGATACAGCAACCTCAATATTTGCAAACATTTTGACTGACAAAAGATTCAGAGATTGCTGTGTCCGTGCACACTCAATCAGAAGCGAGCCACTACGAAGACGAGTTACGTTCGCAACTTCACCACAAATTCCAGAAATGGCTTTAGAAATGGCAAAAGGATTCAATTTGATAGGCATATTATCTTTTCCTTCAAAAACTAAGAATCTAGCCCATGAGTCACCAGTAGTAGACATATTTCCTGTGTTTTGGTCAAGTTCATCCAAACGCCTTTTCTTTTCACTTCTGTTTGAACCAGATTGTTGTAATGCCATAATGAAAGGAAAATGATTCAGCACCCCTGCTCCCCATCCACCACGGAATGTCAACAAGGACAGTGTCATATAGCACCGGATCTCCGTGATGCTGACACCAAGGATACAGGGATGTTATACTCCAGAGAATATGACATGAACAGATGCATTTATCTACCAATTTAATGTCAGACTGGTTCGGCCCTAGACACGAAAGTGGAGACATACATTATTCAGAGGTCAGATTCACCAGATTGGCCCATGAGCCACCGCCTTCTGGCATAGGACTCTAGGCAAATATGTATAATATAATCTGACATACAATCATTCTGTTTTTCAGAAAAAACAATAATGAGCAATAATTGCAGAAGAATGTTGTCCATGCACAGGGCATGGCGTGACCAGCCGATTGATAGAACCGGGCCAGTTCCACCACCCGTCTAGGTGAAGTGAGGGTCAAAGGGGTGTGTTGAGCAAAGGGAACGTGGTTGCAGGCTCCCAGTGCCCTCAACCCCCTGACTCCCGTCCTCCACCGACACAGGGCCGCAACCCACGGCAAACGGGTTGGTGGACCAAATATGCCCCCGGGTCCACAACGGGGGTGAACGGCTCTCAGCGTTACCCAGCACCCACCACGAGGAAGTGGCCGTTCACGGGTGCCACCTCTGTTATAAGAGATAGTTTTGGACTTCGTCCATACAAAATAGTGAAAGGCAAAACATTTGTGGAAAGCGGAAACCAGTAGTCATAATACTTTAACTATTTTTGTACTATGTATAGTTTTCTGATTAAAATATTCCCTGTTTCAGCCTCGACTGACCGGAGCCCGAAATACACTGCTCCACCAGTGCCCGTGACGACCCAAGACCTACAGGGTAGGTGCGAAAACCCAGCAGGCAGGAAGCTCAGTTTTCAATTCTCCCTACATTTACCACACTGATGCATATGCCCGTAGTGATTTTGACTCGAGGGATGAATCCCACCGGTATCGATCGACGCTGTCAATCACAGAATTTCAAACTGCAACAATTAATATTAGGAAGTGTCACTTCTTTTCGTGCTATTACGAGTTATCTTAATGAAACTGAACGCCACATGCTTAATACTTTTTCAATAAGATATGTATTTAGAACTTAATCATACATAATAGTGAAAGAAAAACATATCTAGAAAGGCGAAAACAGAAATGGTTATGTGCTATGTATAGTCTTCTGAACAACATATTCCCTGTGTCAGCCTCCACGACTGACGCGAGTGAGGATCTGACACCCAGCAAGACGGTTCCACCGACGCCAGTGACGACACAAGACTCTGATCACCATGGTAGGTGGAAAACCCAGCTGCAACAGTTGTACTGACACTGTCACCTGGTAAAGTTCAACAAGCATCAACACTCCTACGTCATACACAAAATAATGCAACTACTTCTGTCTCTAAGAGACAGTTCTGTATTAAACACTCCATCCTTACTTGCAGAACGACATGTTGACATTCCCGTCATGATTGTTATCAGCCATGAAGGAATTGTTTAAATGACGTAGCAATGTCCAAGTCACGTATCAACATGATGTAAAGATTGTAGATGTGTGACAAAGATGCCTGGTGTACATGGTTTACTTTGTGTTACAGCGACTCTATCACCAGCAAAAGGCCACGACCTCTACAATGCCAGCAGGGATGGTGACCTGGAGAGAGTAAAGAGGATCCTGGCAGCAGGGCACGTGGACATCAACTATAGAGGAAAGGGCAGGTGGCACAACTCGACGCCGGTGATGATGGCAGCATGGAAGGGACACAGAGACGTGGTGGAGTTCCTGGTAGGCAGAGGGGCTGATGTGTCGCTGGTGAACAGTTACGGTAACAACGTCCTTCACTGGGCCTGTGTTAGTGGAGACCTGGAGACCGTGAAGCTGATCCTCTCCCTGGACGGGGTTGACGTCAACGCCAGGGCCAACAATAGGCTGACAGCGGTCGACTACGCCAGACGCTGGGGACATCAGCGAGTGTTGGATCTCCTGGTGTCACGTGGTGCACACTGAACTCAGTGTTGATGTGCATGTGGACAGAGACGGAGCAGATGTCGTTACAGACACTGACGTGGTGTGTGCCGTTCACGTCGTTGTGTGTCACAATACAGGGGATTTCCTTTTTTTTAATGTAAATAAAAGTTGTTGAATGTATTTTCAGACATTTTGTCATGATTTGTGTTTGGAACCTCGCAGGATCAGGTAAGAAAATTGTGAAGTGAGTGTAAACATAAACTATGAGTGATTGTACGTAAACGTCGACCGTCTTTACATAATTCTGTGTTAATTTGGTTAATCAAATACCATGTCGTCGCTGTTGCTTAACAAAGGGAGAATGGAAGTGTGTAGCTGATTATTGCAAGATTTCACCATATTTAAACTGAAAACAAGTATCACCCAAAACCTCTCAGTTTTATTTATTCCTGTATACCAGAAGGACAAATATATCTCCTCCACTTCTGTTACTCAATCTAACATACTGTTTTTAGGTGAAATACAATTGCTGAAATGACCGGCTGTAATTATGCACGCCATTTTGACACATGATGAATTCGTCATTGTGGCATCGTTTACAGTATGAATGCATGTAAATTAAATGTTGGATATGTATCCATTGAACTCAATTTTGAAAACAGCCAGTTAGTGTTCAGTGGCATGTGTGGTTTGTCAAGTCGCCAATGATTATGCTAAAATCTCACCTATAAACATGGGATAAGCCTTTAAATCGCCTTAGCGGCAAGCAAACAGAGACGCCGAAGTGGGCTTTACGTTATACATGTGTATTTGATAGTGTGAGTGCGTTAGCTTGGTTTTACGCCGCTTTTATCAATATTCCAGCAACACCCCGGCGGGGGACACCACAAATGGGTTTCGCACACTGTACCCACGTGGGGAATCAAACCCGGATCGCAGCTGCCGTCTAATCCAGCAACTCGGCCTTTTTGAGTCAGCCTTCACCAGCGACGTCCTTGACTTCACCTGTCTCGTGGCGTTTCTATCACGAACTTGTCTTGTAATCAGTCGCAGGGATATGTCACCTTCTCTCATTTTGCCATTTTGTGGCCTCAGATAACTGGTTGTGAGCCATTTTACTAAATCGTCAACTCACATAACACTACTCTCAAAACCATGTATTGGTAAATGTGTACATGCATCCATTTCACCAGGAGGCACGAGGAAAACACGTTTTCTGAATTGGTGAGGCGAATGTGTAGGCCACTGAAAGCTGTTGTTCATTCAATGTATTAATTTGAATGGTTTTATTTACATCGAGTTCAATGAGGTGTTGCCTCAAATTTTACCATCAGTCTATATACAACAATGTTGAAATACAACATCGCTATCCATGACATACTTTTATAAAATGACGCACTCACTGACATCAGCACCCAGTATTTATTTATTTATTTATTTATTTATTTATTTATTTATTTATTTATTTATTTATTTATTTATTTATTTATTTATTTATTTATTTATTTATTTATTTATTTATTTATTGCAGCATAGAAAAGTTAGAAAGGACGGTGATTCCGCTGTCAGTCTGAGAAAATGTTACATAGTGGATAAAAGTGATTGTTCTGTGTTTGCATTTCACACAAGCACAGTGTTTGGTTTTACACCAAATACATTTCGTTTGGTAGTATCTCTACACTAGGTATTGCTGAAAAAGACCATTTCTGATTTTATTCTGAAATGCACGATGAATTAAAAAATGCATTTGTCACTGCTGAATCTGAAATGTACATTACGTTATGGTGGTCTCATGACAGGCCCTTGTAAACACTATCCAGTATGTCAAAAGTTCAGATCAGGGTTTGTACTTCTCTATTTTCCACACCTTCGTCGTCAGTATCTATTGCTACTTTGCAAACTTGAAACAGGTGACAGTACAGTGGTGACTCTTGTACCGTGCGAGAACCCCTCACTCACTCACACTTCACCCTTAAGTGACTGAGCTAGATGTAGATTTGGTCACTAATCTACACTTTGACTGGTTCATTCCCTTATGATACTATTGATATCTTTATTTGCCATACCTAATTCTACTGCTCTTTTAGGCGCATATACAGGTGGGCTGTTTAATCTTAGATCACCTGGACATGGTCCTTCTAAGTGAGTGAGTGAGTGAGTTAATATTTATCGTCACATCGGCAATATCTCAGCCATATCGTGACGAGAACATTTAATACTGAAATGAAATATATATATCTATTATAAAACCTGTCAACGAGAGACAGTAAAACAACTAGAATATCACAGATGAGAATATAAAACTAGTAACTATACCTAAAACAATTGATCTATAGAGGACAATACAAGATAAAAATGGGCTATAGATTGCTAACAACTGAAAGTAGATCACCATACTAGGGACCATGGGGACTTACAGTACCTTGGCTACCTGCATGGACCCTAGCTGGATTTACATCATCCCCTCAGCCGTCAGCAATTTGGGAAACCTAGCCATGCAAATAAAAAGACACTTATGCTACGATAAAAAACATGAAAGTTTGAATTTACTTTGAATGTTTGTGGACTTACGTACCCTCTCAGGGGGACAATAGTTTTACAGTACTTCAACCCCCTTTGAGGATACAGCCACTAACAAGCACGGTTCTCAATTTAAACTTCCAATAATAAAATATGTATCTATTTACAATTCAGACAATAAATCTAATTCTTTTAAAAATGCAATGATTAAATGAGAGCTTGTGTTATTAAAAAGATCCTTCAGAGTTCGTGAATTAAAATACTGATCCCTTGTGATGGAATACTCGACACAGTCAAGCAGGATATGCTTGACTGTGATTCTTCCATCACAAGGGATACAAAACGGAGGATCCTCACCTTTAAGTAAATATTTATGTGTATATCTTGTGTGGCCAATACGACATCGTCGCATGATGACCTCCTCAAATCTGGACTGACAACCCAAGTACGTGTAACCAATATACGGTTTTATTTCATGTAATTTATTGATACCTACTTGAGTGTCCCACTTCTTCTGCATCAGATCACGGATATACGTTTTAATGCAAGCTTTGTAATCTGAATATGGAAGAAAAAGTGGTGTCACAGATTTGTTGAGAGCCGCCTTGGCAGCAAGATCGGCCATCACATTTCCAGAAATACCTACGTGACTGGGTAACCAACAAAAGACGATGTCGTATTGGCCAGTAGCAAGAGTATTATACAATTCAATAATTTCAATTAAAAGCGGATGTTTACAAGAAATATTTTTAATAGCCTTAAGACAAGAAAGAGAGTCGGAATATATCATATACTGCTTAAGTTTAGGGTGTCTTTGAATATATTTAAGAGCTGTTAATATGGCGTTAGCTTCTGCTGTAAAAATAGAACTATTATCTGGTAATCTAGAAGATATTGTTCTCGATCCAATGACAGTAGCACAAGCAACTGCACCACCGTCCTTAGTACCATCTGTAAATAAGGATTTGTAATTGTTATATTTATGTTTCAATTCATTATATTCTTGTTTATACTGTAATTCATTAGTTTCTGTTTTTTTAAATGTAGTTAATGTTAGGTCAACCTGTGGCCTAACCAACTGCCAAGGGGGAGATGAAAAAAGACGGAAAGGAGCTATATTGTTCAGCTCAATACCATTAGCAGCAATAAACGGCTATATTCTGAGCCCAAGAGGTGGAACAAAAGAAGACTTTTTGCTATACAAATCCTCATAAAGGGGATTGAAGACACAGTTATATGCAGGGTTAGATCCGTTAGAGTATAGTTTTATGATATATTGTAAAGATAATTTGATACGGCGTTGTGCAAGAGATGGTTCATCGGCCTCAACGTAAAGACTGTCAACAGGTGAAGTTCTGAAGGACCCAAGACAAAGTCTTAGACCTTGGTGATGGACAGGATCAAGAAGTTTAAGATTACTTTTGCAGGCGCCACCATAGACGATGGAGCCATAATCAAGTTTAGAACGAACGAGAGATCGATATAAATGGAGAAGGGTTGCTTGATCCCCTCCCCATTTTGAATTTGAAACCACTTTCAACAAGTCAAGAGCTTTCAGGCATTTAGTTTTAAGTGATTTAATATGTGGTAAAAACGTTTAGTGTGAATCAAAGATTAGACCCAAGAATTTGGCTTCCTTCACAACTTTAATGGGCGTCCCATCTAGAGACAGTTCAGGGTCTTTATGTGGCTTGTATTTACGGCAAAAATGTATGCAGTTAGTTTTCGATTTGGAAAATTTAAAGCCGTTTTCAAGACACCATTTATTAATCCTGTTTAAACACAACTGCAATTGCCGTTCAATGGTATGCATATTTTTACCACGACAAGAAATATTAAAATCATCCACAAATAACGATCCATCAATTGAATCGCTTAAAACTTTAGATAAACTGTTGATCTTGATGCTAAAAAGAGTGACTGACAAAATACTGCCTTGTGGAACACCCTGATCCTGATTGTAATGATCAGACAGGGTAGAGCCCACGCGGACCTGGAATTGTCTGTTATTTAAAAAGTTGGCAATAAATTCAGGCAAACGACCTCGCAACCCGAAGTCATGTAAATCTCGTAAAATGCCATATTTCCAAGTAGTGTCATATGCTTTTTCAAGATAAAAAAAGATAGACACAGCGTGTTGTTTGTTAATCAGTGCGTTTTTCACAAATGATTCTAAACGCACTAAGTGATCGACAGTACTTCTGTTTTTCCGGAAACCACACTGTATCTCTGTGATAAGTTTATTAGTTTCCAAGTACCAAACAAGTCGATTATTTATCATGCGTTCCATGGTCTTGCAAACACAGCTTGTTAATGAAATCGGACGATAATTGAACGGATCCGTATGATCACGTCCAGGTTTAGGTATTGGTACTACTATGGCGCCACGCCATGACGGAGGAAAGTTACCCGATGTCCAAATATCATCAAAAATATTTAGGAGAGTTTCTAGGCAGGGTTCTGGTAAGTGCTTCAGGAGTTGATAATGTATGTTGTCAGCTCCAGTAGCAGTGTCATGAACTTGATCAAGAGCAGTATGGAGTTCATGAATAGAAAACGTTTCATTATAATCTTCCCCATTATCAGAATTGAAATTAATAGTTTTCTTTTCTTGTTGTTTTTGATACTGCTGGAATTTAGGTAAATAATTAGAAGAGGAAGAGTGTTTAGCAAGGGTTTCGCCCAGTTTATTTGCGATATCTGATTTATCAGTAAGTAATTGATCTTCATGTTTAAGATGATGGACAGTAGATTTAGTACCTTTACCTTTGATTTTCTGGACCATGTTCCATACCTTGGACATGGGTGTCCGAGAATTTATTTTAGATACATAATTTTGCCAAGATTGGCGTTTGTTCTGTTTAAAAGTACGTCGTGCTTTAGCATTTAAAATTTTAAATTTATTTAAATTATGCACCATAGGATGGCGACGGAAATAATGTTCTGCCTTTTTCCTTGCCTTCCTAGCTTGTTTGCACTCATCGTTGAACCATGGTTTTCTTATGTGTGGAACTACAGAGGACTTTGGTATACACTCATCAGCTATGGAATTCAGTTCATCCGAAAAGCATTTAATAGCATCGGGAACGTCACTAAAACGTTCAGGTTTAAGTTTTTCAGCACACAGTGTTTGATATAAAGCCCAGTTAGCCTATTCAAATTTCGTCTTGATGATGGAGGAACATCGGATGGAGTTACAGCTTTTAACATAGTAGGAAAATGGTCACTTCCACAGAGGTCATCGTGGACTGACCATTCGAATTCATTTAGTAGTTCGGAAGTTGTCAGTGACAAGTCAAGAGCAGAATAGGTCCCTGTACCAGGGTGTAAATATGTGTTGGAACCATCATTATAAATACATAAATCATTATCAGAACAAAAGTCCTCCAACAATTTCCCTTTAGTGTTTGTAGTTACACTACCCCAGAGTGGGTTGTGCCCATTTAAATCTCCTATTATAATACAGGGCTTCGGGAGCTGATCATATAGAGCTTGAAGATCGGTTTTAGCAAACGTCGAACACGGAGAAATATAAAGAGAGCATAGCGTAAACGTTACATGTAACGTAATTCTCACTGCAACAGCCTGCATATTAGTATTAAGTGAAACAGGGCTTTGAATAACGTTTTGTTTCACTAGAATGGATGATCCGCCAGTGGCCCTATCACCCGGAGGTGCAAAACAATGATATGTATTAAACTGACGAAAATTAAATGTATCTGTTTGTTTTAAATATGTCTCTTGGAGACATATCGCTGAAGGTATAAAATCTTGGACTAATAGCTGTAATTCATGTAAATTAGTCCTTAATCCTCTGCAGTTCCACTGTACAATATTATTGGAATAAACTATCTTTTAGGGGAATTTACTGGGGATCTACCCCGCACTGTTTTGGAGGGCGACAAGCTATGTGCCCTAGAATGGACGTTTTCAGAAACGTCCATGTCTTCAAGAGACCCGTATTTATTGAACAATTGAATTTTGTTCTGTGACCCTTTAGGAGCCCTGCCACTTTGTTGTTTTGAAGCATCAGGCTTTGGCTTCGGTTTATTTTTCGCAGTTTGTTGACTATCAGCTGTGGATTGAGACTTTGAGTTTGACTGAGATGATGATTTGTGATCAGAAGAAGACTTTGAGGTACTAGGAAGTGATTCCTCAGTCTGTGATGATATAGCAGGGTACAAAAGCTGTGGAGAATCGCAATTTACCCAAGTCAAGGTAGTTTGGCAGCCTGTGGTTGATGTAGTGTTAGATTTAGATCCCGATGATGTTTTTGCTACTGTAGCATAAGTTTGTGGAAGATCAGATGTCTTTACCAGTTTTTTGGCCTCGGAAAAAGAGATATTTTGAGTAAATTTGATTTTATTGATTTCCATTTGCTCTTTCCAAATAGGACATTGCTTAGAAAATGAAGAATGGTCGCCTGAGCAATTGGTGCATTTTTTATAATCACTGTCACAATCTTCTGTTGTGTGTGTCTTCTCACCACAGTGAGCACACACAACAGACAATGTGCAAGTACTCACGCCATGTCCATATTTCTGGCATTTAAAACACCTGAGCGGGTTGGGAATGTAGGTATCAACTTGTATGTTACAATAGCCTGCCTTCACTGATTTAGGAGCATTTGGACATGAAAAAGTAAACAGATAGGTATTAGTTTGGAATGTTTCATTGTTTTTTCGGGTTGAAAAGCGCTTCATATAAAGCACACCTTGATCTTTCATTTCTGATCCTATGTCAATTTCGGACATATCAGCAAACAATCGATCACGATCTCTGATGATACCTTTACTAGTATTCAAGGTCTTGTGAGCAGAGACCGTGACGGGAATGCCCACGAAAGATTTCATGTTCATCAGGTTCGTTGCTTGTTGCTTTTTCCCGCACTCAACTAGCAAAGCACCCGAACGCAAGCGTCTAATGTTTTTCACCTCTCCTGCAACACCTTGAATACCCTTGGATACAGCAAAGGGGTTCAACTTTAACGGTGTCTTCTCAGGAGTCTCAATAACAACGAAAAGCGGCCAATATTCAGTCGATGCAGACGGTCTATGGTCAGTATCAACAGGGTCAATATCAAGTGGACGTTTTGTTTTTTTGGTTGGGGTTTCATACGCCATAGTTAGTGTAATATGGTTCATCATCCGAGCTCCCCACCCACCACGGAGTATCACAAGGACAATGCTAAAGCAAGCGGGCCTCCAGCTTGCAGCACCAAGGATACCCGGATGATATACTCCAGTAGAAGAATTACAAAGAATTAATCCACCAGATTGGCCCATGAGCCACCGCCTTCTGGGCATAAGACTCTAGGCAAAATTCAGAACTTCAAATACATTCCAAAACCAGAAAAGTCGATGAATAATTCAGCCAAGACCGAAATTAAAAGTCCAAATAAAATTTGTGCAATGACATATATATATAATTCATGCACAGGGCTTGGCATGACCAGCCGATTGGTTGAATCGGGCCAATTCAACCACCCGTCTAGGTGAAGTAAGGGCCAAAGTGGTGTGTTTGGCAAATGGAAAGTAGTTAAAAGCTCAAATGCCCTCAACCACCAGGTTCCCGTCCTCCACCGACACGGGACGCAACCCACGGCCAACAGGTTGCCCAATTTAGTCGCCTCTTACGACAAGCAATGGGGTGCTGTGGACACATTCTATCCCGGGTCCACACGGGAAGTTGTTGGAGATCTTACAGCCCGTATTCTATATTGTATTGTCCAAATAGTTCTATTTGTTTTTACTCTCCACATTAGTTTTAATTGTAACTGTCATATTCTAGTTTTTTTACTGTTCTTTGACAGCAGGTGTTTATAATGTATCAAAATGTTCTCGTCACGATATGGCTGAAATATTGCCGATGTGACGTTCAATATTAACTCACTCACTCACTCACTCACACTTCACCCTTAAGTGACTGAGCTAGATGTAGATTTGGTCACTAGTCTACACTTTGACTGGTTCATTCCCTTATGATACTATTCATATTTTTATTTGCCATACCTAATTCTACTGTTCTTCTAGGCGGATATACAGGTGGGCTGTTTAATCTTAGATCACCTGGACATGGTCCTGCTAAGGTAACGGCACCGTAGAACATTTAGTTATCCGTATAGTGACAGAGACTGTACCAGACACATATCATTACCTTACAAAATCAAGGGACCAACAACATAAATTTCTGAACTACAACTATATCTGACCACTAAAATATCCCAGCCGAGGCAGCTCCTTAGCCCCGCCCCTTCGACTAGTGCGTTTCTATTTCGAACACCTCAGAGCTATCCACAAGTCAGTAAAATCTTTCACCACTGATCAACATTTCTTCTGATCACCTCACCATCCGTGAGTGAGTGAGTGAGTGAGTGAGTGAGTGAGATTAGTGTCACGCTGTAACCAGCAATATACCAGCTATCTGGCCTGGGTCCATAATTAATCGCAACTGGGAACCAATGACATGTTTCAGCGTACCTGACCTGCCGATACCATTAGTCGCCACTTATGCAGGGGCTACTGAAGATCAATTCTAACCAGGTTCTTTACGGGGAGATAATCATGGGTTAATGAAGATCAGTTCTAACTCGTATTTTAAAAGATGGAGACAAGCATCGATTACTGAAGATCAGTTCTAACTGGAATCTTTACGGGTCTGGTATCATAAGACATTACAAGTTATCAAACAATGACACATAACCCGTCTCATTTGTTTTTTTTTGGGTTTTTTTGTTTGTTTTTTGTTTGGAGAAGTTCTGAAATTAGACAAAAGTGCTCCGGTATTGAAGAACCAACCGTTACTTGGCAACTGCAATCAGTATGTATGGAACTGGGAATCATATTCATGCAGGGTTAATGCATATGAATCAATACACCACTTATGCTGTTAATGCGCTGTTTGAAAAATGCAATACATCATTAGAAAAGCCACATTGGTTTCTGTTATGTTGTGTAAATTGACATAACTGTGTTCCTCTTTAAATATTCAAATTGTAGATGTTGTCAATCAATAACTTTTTGAAATATAATACACAGAAACAGATCATCATGCTGTACTTAGCAATGGATAATTGGTCCACCAACCCGTTTGCCGTGGGTTGCGTTGTGGGTAAACAATACCGCTTAAGTCAAAGTTTTTACGTGGTCCCTGGAAGTAAATTAATGACCAAACGAGACCTGATAACTACATTAGCGATCACCACATAATCCGACATGAGCTACATGTGTCAAGTCACCAGGTAAATAAACATCCCACTTACAGCTTGCTCTGGCGTAAGCAGTTTACAATACACTCGCAACTGGAGGCCAACCCGGATGAGTTGTTCATTGTTATATGTATCAGTGAGTAGACCGGTGCAATAAAACATGTTTTATTACTTACAAATCTTGTCCGTTACTCTGTCATTTGCAGATATTGAATAGTTTGGATAAGTTAAAGAAAACGATAAGTAAACAATTTTGACGAGTCGATTGAAAGTTTACTTATCAGGTTTCCACTGTATATCCATCATATCTCTTGTTCCACTTTCACAGCAACAAGAAACTTGGTCTAGGTTTATAGTCATTGCATCTACAAATGGAGAACCACTTCAACTCAATCCGTTTCTGATATCAAAAACAATTCAGTCTCTATGTGGAGAAGTAAAGAAGTAAAGAATGTCTCCGTGGTGGTTTACTTCTTGTGGAGTGTTTGCGTCGGCAGCAGTCAATCGGTTTGCTACAAAAGCAAAACTTTGCAAGTATTAGTGTTGTCTCCTCGCCACACAAAACGCTGAATTCTAGCAGAGGTATTGTTAGAGACATAGCTCGGTTCTTTGCGGACATGTCTGAAGAGGAAATAGTTTCTGAACTGAAAAGTCAAAATGTTATTTCAGTCAGGCACTTTTCTGTAAAGAAACAGAATGGTACCACTCAACCAAGCAACACCTACATGTTTACATTTGCGTGAAGTACTGTACCTAAATCCATAAAAGCTGGTTATTTCAATATGGGAGCGGAGGTATATATCCCAGATCTACTTCGGTGTTATAACTGTCACAAGTTTGGACACGGGTCTACATCCTGTCGTAATGCACAACGTTGTCACCGGTGCTGTGAAGATCACCATGATCCTGCCTGCAATGAAGATCCTAAATGTGCAAATTGCGGCGGGAATCATGTATGGTCACCAAAATCTTGCCCTGAGTGACAGATACAATTATGAAATCCTCAAATTGAAACATAAGAGAAATATTTCCTTTATTGGAGCTAAAAAGCAAGTTACAAGCCGGATTAAATATGAAACATCGCGGACTGTTACCTAGTCAGATGTTGTCTCTGGAAATCCCAAAACAGTCTCTATCGCATCCAGACTGAACTGACTGAAATCTGTTAAACCAGTAAAAGCCGTTACTTCTTTTACTCCTTCTGACTGCCAGTCTACTGTAACAACATCTGCCTCTCAAACTGTGAGTCAGTCAGAACCTGAACCTACGCAAACAAATGTTGATCTTGAGGAAATGTCAAAAGCACAGCGAAAACTCCTTAACCATATAAACTCTTCTAAAATCCCCTCCTCTGGAGAGAAACCTATATCTATTGAAGAGCATGTCACTCATTTGAACACCTCGAAATGGAGGTGTCTCCATCTTTACAGTACAAAGATATGGGTTCTTCCTCAACACGTCCGCGGGAGAGATCCCCAATGAAACCGCCATTAGTCAAAATCGAAATCTTATACGATGGAATTGCAAAGGACTGAAAAATAACTTCAACGAGATCCATTTAGTACTACAGGACTTAGAACCGTCAGCATTATGTCTTCAAGAGACCTATCTTACAAATACAGATACTTTTGATTTAAGACAATACAGCAAGTATCACCCTTTCTCTCCTCCAGGAGATAAGGCAACAGGAGGTGTATCCGTTTTTGTATGCCAGGGCATAATACATAGCCCTGCCCCGCTCATACAAATCTTCAAGCTGTAGCTGTTCACCTAACCATGCATATTGCGATGACACTACACAGTTTATACATACCTCCCTTTTCTAGCATTCAACAATCGGATCTTCAAAATCTCTGTGATCAGCTTCCAAAGTCATTTATAATCATGTGTGACCTCAATGGCCACAACCCGCTCTGGGGAGGTATATACAGGAATCATAAAGGTAAAATTACTGAAACATTAATTTCAGATAATAATGTATGTATTTTTAATGGTGATGCAGCTACATATCTGCATCCTGTTACGGGAACATACTCGGGAATATTGCCTTGACTCGCTAAATACAATGTTTATTCCCAATGCAGGATATTAACCATCACAATACACACAATGGCATTCTTGCTGTAAATTTAAAATATATTTGCCACAGATCGTGAAACTAAACTTCCTGAGATGTGTCCGCATATCTATGACGCCACAAATATGTGCGTAGTAATATGTGACGTCACAAGCTCGATGACGCAGTTTGCTACTGATCACTCATTTGTCTGAGTTAGGTCACATAGTTCCCAGTCAGCGTATTGTTGTCAAAAAATATTAACTTAGTTTGAAAAATGACACAAAAACACGTGTGGAATTGGGGAATTTTTCAGTTAAACCTTTGAACAACAAATACAATGTTCGCGAGGCATTTTTCAAGCACACTTGTCAACGGACAAAGGGTCAAACAGTTCATTCGAGATTTCCCTGGCTGCTGTCTGAGTCAATGATTGCAAGACGCCTGCGTTTCGGTGCTGATGAGGTCCTAATCAGTCCCATCTATTATTACACGACAACAATTTTCACTCATCAAGGCACTGGCAGTTCCGTAACCACGGCCGTCAGATTAGACACGATCGCCGATACATGTGCGTGACGCCATGTTTGTTTGCAGTGTGAAAGTAGTCCCTAAAATTGGCATATGACCTCTCTAATTTGCATCGGTGTCTGTATATGACCCCAACAGATACCGAAAATATCCGTTGGCTTTATCCTGCCGAGTACACTACCCATTGTATGATAAATCAATATCTCGGAAAAGAGACATAGTTTGACATACTATTACTATTCCTCTTGGGAAACAGTTCTGAAACAAATGATGTCATTATGTTGATATCTCGTTGTGCAGCACATCAATAGCGTTTTGTGTGACCAATCAGGCCCTTTGGCTGAGAGGAACAGCTGACACGTACTCTCAGCACATTCATAACAATCGTTGCAGCCTTCTGTGCTCTTGTGTTTTTCATACACTTCAAGCCAGGTTTCTTGTACTGACTGTCTGACTGTCTAGAATCTAGAGATAGGTGTTCAATTTTTTTGCTCACTGTGTTTGAGGTGTAGACATATGCGTTCATAACTTTGGGTTCACTATCTACTTGGTGATTGCCTCCAGAGATTGGTGAAAATAATCTTTGCATTGACCGTGATTCTTGAACCTCGTGGTAGTCGTGCATCATCTCACGAGTGGTGATTTCAATAGCTCTCGGACATGGCACCGAGCGACCGTGTGAAATTAGTCCTGGCATTAACGATTTTGCTGATGTTTGTCATTTCAACAGGAAGCACGAAGCAGTCTACACCTAAGAAGATGGACGGCTATGTTATCAAGAACATTGGTATCAAGCTGTGTCAGCTTAAATGTGCTGAACATGGTCAATGTGTGAATATTGAATACGATGCTGAGACTTTAACCTGTCGTTTATCAACAGATGAATCAACGATCGAGAAAAAGGAGGGACATGTCAATCTTGCATGGAGCCACTCACACGTAAGTAAACGTTTCCAAAGGCTTGTCCTAAATGGGTACTCAATAAACACATGTATCAAACATGTAGTTCCTGATGCATGTTGGAATTATTTGAGCATCATTTGTAATGTTGTGTGAATGTTAATTTTTGTCTTTGTTTACTTTACATTGGGCGTCCAACACTTCTAATTTTCTTACCGACCTGTCAGTCATTCTTTTTATTCCAAAACCGAACCTGAAACCTACCACACCATCATAGAAATCTGCTTATCTTTAAATCAGAATAACGATTACAACAGATGAAAATAAAATCACAAACAGTATTGAGATAATTTTGTCTTGTTTAAACGTATTCCCGACCAAGCGCCCCATGTTCAAAATTTGGTGGAGACGCAAAACAGTTTCTGAATACATCGAGACACGAAGCACATAAATCTTACTCAGAGTGAAAAACGGATGGAAGGGAGAGGTTGGTCTGACCATTATCAGATTTATTGGGTAAATCGATCTGGGTATTTGAACGAAGTTAAATCATCAATAAAGTACATATACATATAAAGAAGAAATGTAGATCTACGCCTAGTATATTGATATCAGTATACGCTTGTAGGAAGAAGGACGTAATATTTTCAATTTTACAAGTCCCTGTGTTAACGTTTGCGGGCGACGCCACATTTACAATCACGATAGACACCTAATATGATGTATTCGTTTACTTGGATTGTTTTATTTCCGTTTTTATCGCAGAACCTAAAGTTATTATAGGATTACATATAACGCTTGTAACCACACACACACACACTCTCTCTCTCTCTCGCTCACACACTCTCTGTCTGTCGCTCTGTCTCTCACACACACACAAATAAATTGTATTTAATTCCACAGAAGTGTTCTCGTTTTACATGCTGTCAGAAGGAGTGATAACCTCAGAATAAAAATGATGAATGGAGTGGGTGATAAAAGTAGTATCGGTAATGTCAATCGAATCACTAGAAGGGTAAGATGGGTCATATAAATATTCGTATATATTCAAAATTATATTATTAGATGAGGTAGAGAGGACAACATTACCTGATTCTTCTTTCTGCCTTTTCAAGGTTCCATCTGGTATGTGCAACGCAGGTCAACGATATTTGAAGACTCGATCTGGAAAAGAGGTTTGCGTTGAAGGTAATATCCAGTATTTTTAATATGATCGCTTATATACTCACCTAACATCATTCAAAACTGTTCCTCTATTATCAGTGTGTGTATTAGTCATGAAATTCTTTGTCATCATTCATGTTTTCCGAATATGCTACACCAGTCCACAATATCTGTTGTTTCACGTCCATCATAGACCTGATGCAAATGGTGGCGAAAAAGACTAAGATCTGAGACTAAAGTTAAATATGAGAGTTCACTTTAAATCAGAGACAGACGGCGTAGGTGGTCTAATGATTCAGACGCATTAACCCTACATAAATATGATTCCCAGTTCCATACATACTGACTGCAGTTGCCAAGTAACTGCTGGTTCTTCATTACCGGTGCGCTCTGTAGACGTTTTGTCTACTTTCAGAACAATTTATTATACAATAAATTGTCCTATGTTCGCATTACATACAAGACAGACATTAGCCATAGACAGCTGCGATTTCCGCTGTCATCTCAGATCATCTCTTTTCAAGGGAACTTCATCTTCGACTAAGAAAGGTGGTCCTTGATCACTTTGTATCTGAGACCAGAGTTAACCAAATGGAGTTATGAGTTAAACTCATAACTCAAACAAACGCCAGCATTGTGATATGGCATGAGGCCAAAGATAAACACAAAGTCTTTATACTCAATATTATAACTTGTGCTCCACACAAACAACTTACAGCAGCGTCCCATAAGTCTGTGGACTCGTCAGATATAACGGGGTAAACATACGTTTAAAGAAAAATATGAACGAGAGGATGGTAACAATGATATAATTATGAAATATTATCACTAACATATTGCCCCATCTTTTGCAGTGACTACAGTCCTTACTCATTTTGGCATATTACGGTACAGCTTGTACAAGGTAGATTTGCGTAAACTATACGGGTGTTTTCGACGGATGTCCACAGCCCATCACTTGATGTTGGAGAGTCTCTGGTGACGTTTTTTCCGGGCCATGGTAAAACCTCGATGCCTTTGGCAGCTAGGAAGTCAGTAATTGATTTCGAAGCATGAGCAGGGGCATTGTCCTGTTGAAAAATGAATTCTTTCTCAGGAAATGCGAGACAACGACCATGAATATCTATGTCACTGATTATAGGTTGCTGATATCGAACACTGTTCAACGTTTCAGTCACATTTTTCAGCACACCTGGGCCATTTGCAGATATCAGTCCCCACACGTGAACTTGAGGCGGATGTTTCACAGTCGTTTGCAAACAATATGGACAGAATCTTTGGTTTTTCAAACGTCGGATCTTCATTCTCCTTCGGTTGCTGAAACATCGGAAGATCAATTCATCCGAAAACAGTATCTTCTTCCATTGTGGCACTCCAAAACGTCTCACCTTCCATGCCCACAAGAGTCGACGTTTTCGCTGCACCATGTTTAGCAGAGGTTTTCTTGACAGGTACATAACAACCTATCCCAAATCTCTGCAGCCTGCGAGAGATCGTCATCCTACTGACATACCTGCCCAGTGTCTGCTTCCGCCTACCCCGAATTATATTCAGGGTTGAATATCTTTCCTTGAGACATTGTCTCCTGACCCACTGGTCTTCTCGATGTGTCGTACATTTTGGCCTGCCAGATCTCGACAGGTCCTTCATGACACCTGTTTGCCTGTATTTCTTGTCCAGCAAACACATTCCACTCACTGACACCTTCAAATTATTCTCCTTGGCCACTATGTCTTTAATTCTTGTCCACTGAAGTCCCATACCCCTAAGAGTAATAATCTCCGTCCTTTTCATAACGGTCCACTGAAGTCCCATACCCCTAAGAGTAATAATCTCCGTCCTTTCCATAACGGTCCAATTTTGTCGCTTTTTACCACCCATTTTCTATCAGAAAACATGATTTTATAGTTAAAAGGAGGTAGAGGAATTGAAAAGAGATGCTATCATTTACACAAATATCAGTGAACGTGCAAAGAATTGTTTAAAGACAATTTTGACTATATATTATGCTTCCTTCGCAAAAGGCCTATATCCCTCCGAAATGGCAAATTACTTTCACAAATTTAAGTGCACCAGTACGTTGTAACACTTAGAATTTCAACAGTTAATTATCAACATAGGTACTGAACATAACTCACCTGTGCTTGACAGCTGTGGTCCCCGGAAAATCACTGACGGAATGTTAAACGATAATTTTCTGGCAATAAAGTATATATTTGAATAATTTCTAGTCCGGATGTTAGTAATTTGAATATTAGTGCTAACCGAATATCACAAAACAACAGCTACTTGGATTACAGATTCTAAGAATGATCATAAAAGGTAACTTTTCCTTTCATATTGTGACTTCTACAAACTTCTGGGACGCAGCTGTAGATCCACAACAAATACAGTCCGTTTGCGTTCAAATGAGAATGGCGAATTATTAAGTAACAAGAAATTGGGATTTCTGTTTCTCACATGGCTGAGAAACAGCTGGTGGAGCATCACCACCTCTTTCCTGACAAGTAGAGTGCATCTAAAAATATATCACGAATTACATTCAGTCTCATTCATCTTATCAGTCCCGTAATCAGAATCGCCTGTGACGTCACCTAACGTCGGCACTAACGAAGGAGCGGACGCTTCATGTAAGCTACTACATAACCAGTAGCTTCGTTCTACATCACCCACCACTTTGGCCTCTTCATGAACTGTGAGTCTGCTGCGTCATTCCTGTTCACCTATGGCTATTTCCCATATAACCTGATAGCAATTCATGAACTGTGAGTCTGCTGCGTCATTCCTGTTCACCTGTGGCTATTTCCCATATAACCTGATAGCAATTCATGAACTGTGAGTCTGCTGCGTCATTCCTGTTCACCTGTGGCTATTTCCCATATAACCTGATAGCAATTCATGAACTGTGAGTCTGCTGCGTCATTCCTGTTCACTTATGGCTATTTCCCATATAACCTGATAGCAATTCATGAACTGTGAGTCTGCTGCGTCATTCCTGTTCACCTATGGCTATTTCCCATATAACCTGATAGCAATTCATGAACTGTGAGTCTGCTGCGTCATTCCTGTTCACCTGTGGCTATTTCCCATATAACCTGATAGCAATTCATGAACTGTGAGTCTGCTGCGTCATTCCTGTTCACTTATGGCTATTTCCCATATAACCTGATAGCAATTCATGAACTGTGAGTCTGCTGCGTCATTCCTGTTCACCTGTGGCTATTTCCCATATAACCTGATAGCAATTCATGAACTTTGAGTCTGCTGCGTCATTCCTGTTCACCTATGGCTATTTCCCATATAACCTGATAGCAATTCATGAACTGTGAGTCTGCTGCGTCATTCCTGTTCACCTGTGGCTATTTCCCATATAACCTGATAGCAATTCATGAACTGTGAGTCTGCTGCGTCATTCCTGTTCACCTATGGCTATTTCCCATATAACCTGATGGCAACAAGATCACAGTGATGAGGTGGGACTCGTAATACAGTGTGATTCTGACTTCTAATGTAATTGTCCAAGTTGTATAAAAACAATGATGGAACGAATTCGGACAATTCGCCGTTCCCACCATTGAGTATACAACCTGGACAATTATAGCACATGACCGGCTATCTCTTTCAGTGATCCACAAACTGACTTGCCAAGACGTTCTTGTAAAAGCGTTCGACTTACGTACCCTAGCAAAGTGACAGACCACACCACATGAGCGACACGTGTAGAACGAAAGTACTTGTAAAAGTGTTTGACCTAGATACCCTAACCAAGTGAGATGTCGCACCATGTGAGCAACAAAAGGATATGTAAGACAAACGTTCTTGCAAGAGTGTTTGACATAGATACCCAATCACCAGTCTATATATGACTTTACAACCACCTTGTCACTTGTACGAATTTTGTGTCCACAATGGTCCTTGAGGACCTCAATGATGGTTTTGCAGACCTCTAGGAAGAACTTGCAGATTGTACTAACTTCTGAGGTTGCACTGACTTGCATAAGAATAACCCGTTGGCTTGGAAGCGAAGAATGATTGCCAACTTGGGTCGCACCTCCAGCAGTACTCTCGGAAATGTGGTCTTCTTCTCAAGATGAAGGGCTATTTTCTCCACAATCTCCAGGAACAAGGCGCAGAAAAATATGATGATGTCTGTAGTCTCTCCTTGTGAATAGACACCTGTTCTTTCCTGCATTATAAGACTATTCTCTGCCGTTCAGCATCTTGTAGGTCCACAGCAATGCATGAAGCTGGGACTGATGCCTGCTAGTTTCATAGCCTGGCGTCAAGCCAGACAAGGCGGGACCAAATAATGCCACGACTGCTTCACATATGTGTGAAGTGAGTGCGGTAATGCATGACCATGCTTAAACATGCCCCACAGTTGGCGTAAACAATTGCACCAACAATACTTGACCTAGACGTAAAGAAGTCATGTGATACCATGTCATTGCATGACAATGCACACCATTTTCGGTCACTTATTGCATGCTGTTACATTGTATTATTAAAAGAGAGCAAGTTACACAAAAGTCACAATTCAATTTCACAATGCCGATGTCAAATACAATACAAGTGAGACAAAGTCTAAGGCAATGGGTCAAAATATTTATAGCAATCTCACCAAAGTCTTAGTGCGAGAGGGAAACAGTTATGCAGAATATAACACCGTGAGCAGTTTGACAGCGGCTATGAAGATCAAACGTTGGCAGGGTTTGGTGATGTTTACTCCAGTAATGTGTGTCCGTGTCCGTGTTCAACATGACAACTAGCATTTATATATGCATTCAGCCATTTCCTGAAAGTTCGAGCACATACGATCATCTCCACTAATGTGGGAAGCTCCAGAATAATCTCCCGGAAGTAAACAAATAGAAAGCCAAGGGCAGATAACTCCAAACTACTGCCTTACATGCGTGCCTCTTACATAATTCTCTGCAGGAAATGTGACCCATAATAACTATTATTTAATTATTAACAAATTATTCCGAAAATACACACCCGCAACAATGCCTAGTGTGTACCTTATGTGTGAACATGGCGCGGGCAGTGTGCTTTACGATTTAATGTGTAGCCATTAAATCACAAGCATTGTCACGAATATAGTTGTTTTACTGCCGCGGCAGAGCAAAGTTCTTGCATGTGTCAGGGTGGTATTAGCTTTGCTGAGGCTAACTCAGCTACCTTCATATGCTACAAACGAAAACAAAACAACATTCATGGTTAAGTGTTCTATTTAAGACAGTTTGTTCGTGCCTGTTAGGGCAACCTTTAACTTTACCAGGCCACAGGGGTTGTCAAGCCTCGATTTGGGGAATTAGCTATTGGGAGCGAACCTTGAAACAAGAAAGAGAGAGCTGTGAGTTCCTTGGGTTTATTCAAGCAAGTGTCTGAGATGACATTCACAATACACCAATTCATACATAATAATGACACACAAATATTTAATAGACATAATAATCAATATCCTAATACACTTTCAGTATACGTCAAGTAATTTAGCAGTGTGTGGTATAACAGAATATGTATGGCAACTGCTTACAGAAACATAATACAAATAATACAACATAACCTAATCCTACCTTCGAGGGGATGTCAATAAGTTTTGAGCCTTGAGCATTTTTCATACCCAGGTGTCACAACCTATGGTACGATATTGAGGGTGTAGCTGATGTGATGTAGAGTGAGTGAGTGAGTTTAGTTTTACTTCGCACTCAGCAATATTACAGCTATATGGCGGCAGTCTGTAAATAATCGAGTCTGGACCAGACAATCCAGTGATCAACAACATGAGCATCGATCTGCGCAATTGGGAACCGATGACATGCGTCAACCAAGTCAGCCAGTCTGACCACCCGATCCGCCTCTTAGTCGCCTCTTACGACAAGCTGAGTCGCCTTTTATGGCAAGCATGGGTTGCTGAAGGCCTATTCTACCCCTTGACCTTCACGGGTGATGTGATGTAGAAGTTTTGGTATCCTTCTCTCAGAAGTTATTGAACAGCTCACATTGACAGAAAGAGACCCCACAGTGAAAATGAATAAAATTGGGTATAGAGCAGTAATTAAGTTTTTAGTCCTTGAAGGAAACTCGGTGAAGAACATTGAAGAAAGGCTTTCAGCAGTATATGGGAAGTCTTCCCAATCATTTGGTACCATCAAACGATGGGTCAATGAATTTAAGCATGGTAGAGAGGATCTTGAAGATGACCTCCGTCCAGGTCGCCCAAAAACAAGCACCAGTCAGGAAAACATTGACAGAGTGCACAGACTTGTGCTGGAAAATCTTCGAATCACACTCCACCAGTTAGAGGAGACCACAGGCATTTCACACAGATCCATCGAGACAATTCTACATGAACATCTCGTCATGTCTAAGGTGTGCGCAAGATGGGTGCCAAGAATGCTTGCAGATGAAATGAAGGAAACAAGGGTCACCAAAAGCAATTCCATGCTAACCAGATACAACAAGAATCCAGCAGATTTTCACTTTAGGCTAGTAACCTGTGATGAAACGTGGATCCACCACTATGATCCTGAGAGCAAACAAGATTCCATGGAATGGAAACATGTCACTTCTCCCAGGACCAAAAAGTTCAAAGGCTCCACATCAATGCAGAAGGTAATGGCGACAGTCTTCTGGGGTAGCAAAGATTACTTACCAAAAGGAAGAAGAATGAATGGGGAATATTACGCTAACTTGTTGAGGCAAGTGCGACAGTCAATCAAGGAGAAGCGCCGGGGCAAGATCAGACGTGGCATTCGTCTACATCAAGACAATGCTCCAGTACACGCCTCTCACGTTGCAGCCGCTGCTGTCCAGGAATGCGGATACAAAATCTTGCCGCATCCCCCTACTCTCCAGACCTGGCACCAAGTGAGTACCGTCTGTTCCCAAATCTCAGGAAACACTTGTGTGGTCGTAGATTTCAGGATGATAATGAGCTTATTGCTGCTACTGAGGCTTGGCTTCAGGACCAAAATGGCGCCTTCTACAAAGATGGCATCAATGACTGGCAGAAAAGATGGAACAAGTGTCTTGACTCACAAGGGGACTATGTTGAAAAATGAATGTGGTTCATACCAATATTTTGTCTTTTTCTATGCACTCTCAAAACTTATTGACATCCCCTCGTACAGTAACGATTTATGACTATTAGGGGTGTAGCGTCTAATGTTCTAACAATCGTAATGGGTTCACGATAATTACTGTATGCAGTGCATATTGCATTACCTATGGTTTGAATTAATGTCCGTTATGGTAGGTCGCGCTTGATGCATTAACTACGGTAAAACTTTACGGTTAATGTCAGTAGTTTTCAGCTATCAAAATACATGCTTTGAGCAAATACGATAAACGGCATGTACTGCTCAGATTGGACATAAGCCATTTAACTCCGGTATTGCCAGACGCACTCTACCTACAATGTTAGCAAATGCTTTCTCAATACAATACGGTACGTGACATAAGTAACTAGTACGTGTAACTACAGGGGAGAAGGTACAATTGTAGCTAGAGTAATGTTAATTTGTTTTATCATGAATTATTTGGGTGACTACGGTAAATGTGTTCCGACTGATGTTGCTATGGACAACGAGCGGTTTTGATATGTAAGGAACTCAGCAATAACGTAGAATACATGTAATACTGTAATGCTATACTTAAAGATGTCGGAATGTACATTTTTGTGCTTTACAAACAAGACAATAACACAGCTAAATGACAATGATAACTTGCTAGGATGGCTCTGATAAAATACGACACTATATAGGAACAGAATGAAGGCTGTAATTACATGCTGAACTATGCATGAAATAGGAAGAGAAGACAATACCATTTCTGAATGATTACGGAACTTGACTTCACGTATAAACTGTTCTGTACTGTGTACAAGAGCACGTGGAACTGAACGTTTCAAATCATAAATGAAATACTTATTCATGTTTCTGAGACATCAAAATACACAATAATTAATGTTGACTGTTGTAACCTGTTCTGCGTATTTCATGCAAATCTACTCGAATATTATTTGATCCACGGACTCTCTTAAAATACGGAATAACTGACCTATAATATAAATTCATCATTGCTCGAAATAATTGTATAAACTCTCGGAACTGACTTTGTGACTAAACTACAAGCGTCTAGGCTACTGAACAAAAATCTAACCTGTATGTACAGACCTAACACGCAAATTGAATAGAACTAGACAAAGACTTGGGATATACATGTACAACTGTGTGTTGAAACATAGAAAGGAAACATTCGTTTGTACATAAAAAAACATGAAACTTGTGGAGCCCACGACGCAATGTGCATAAATAAATACTTCTGGGTAGCGGCTAAGAATTAATGTAGAACCAGCAATTGCACTGAAAGGTGCTTCAATATCGTAGAAGTGTTTCAACCTGAAATCTAGCATTTTTCAAAAGAAATAGCAAGTTAGACCAAAACAAGAATAAGGTTTAAATAGTTCTTACCTTGAAACAAGAAAGGAGACAGCTGTGAGTTCCTTGGGTTTATTCAAGCTAGTGTGCCTGAGATGGAAGAACCCAGGTTTTTATAACCCATAGCTCTACCCGTTTGTCGTTATCAAGTTTTTTCGGTGTTGGAGCTTTCCATATGCGTTATCTACCCTATGCTGACAAGGTTTACTACACGAGGTAGGTGGTAAGGAGATGATTACCTAACAAAACTTGAATTTCTTTATGGTATAATAATAATAATAAAACAAGACATCCAGGGTCTTGACCGCCTGACCAGAAGGATCATGTCAGATAACAGAGCACACCACCCTCGTTCCTCTCTTAATCGTTTATATATGCCAATCAATTCAGGAGGTCGGGGTTTGATTAATGTGGAAGCTCTTCATGACAGAATTTTATTGTGTACTTTTGCACATATTTATTTATGGGATGATCCTCTGGTGATGCACGTCAAGACTCACAATGAAAGCAAGGAATTCCACAGCTTTTTTAAGCGCGCCAGGGTTGTTGGACACAATCTGTAATTTGAAGTTGATTTTGTTGATGGTGATGTACTGCTGGACGGTACAGTGATGGGAGTAAACCAGGTGAAGTCCTTCACCAAGTCTGCCCAGTGTCGGTCCTTTGTGGAGAAGCTGTCTGAGAAACCATTGCATCGAGTGTACATGCAGTGTGTGGAACAGAACAGCAATCCTTCGCCTGGATGAAGTCGGCTGGTCTCAAATGTGAAACTGAGGGCTTCCTTTTTGCTGCTCAGGACCAGTCACTTCCCACTCGCAATCGCCAGAATGTTATTCTTAAAGAGAATATCAATATGAAATGTCGTCTTTGCAATACATTTACAGAGACTGTCCAACACCTTGTCAGTGGATGTCCTTCCTTGGCACAAACAGCATATCTTAAAAGACATGATGGCATGGCTTGCTGCTTTTATTATCGTCTCCGCAATGCCTGTGGCTTTGACTCCGAGGTCCATCCATGGTACGACCCTGAACATGTCCACGGCGTCCTGGAAAATGCCAGCTACAAACAGGCCAATATACAGCCTGAGACGAATTCCAGCCAACAAACCTGATCTTGTCCTTTTTTGATAAAGCCAATGAAATTATTTATATCATTAAATTTTCTGTCCCTTTTGACAGCAACGTGATTGGCAAGATTCAGGAAAAGCATGACAAATATGCGGACCTCGCCTTTGAAATGTCTCACTTGCATCCCAAGTACACTGTCGTCAGGCTCCCCATTGTTCTCGGTGCCCTTGGTTTGGTACCTCCTGATCTCTTGGCGCAGATGAGGAGAGTGCCCGGGTTCTTCACCGGGAGCACAGCCCTTCTGACAATCTGGGTAATGCAGAAGGCTGCAGTGTTGGGGAGCCTCCATATTCTCCGGAAAGTTCTTGGTGGGTTCGACTAGGCAGTGTTTCATGGGAGAAGTCCCATTCTCTGTCTGGGCTGCGTGTAGGGGGCGAGGGCCCTGAGCTGATGATGAGCTTGACCAGCCTGACTGTGCCAGGATCACCCAAACCCACTCTGCTGCATTTCTATCTCAATCTGTAAAACATGATAATAATAATAATAATGATAAGTGTTCTTGTATGGCGCACAAATCAAACTGCAAGGCAATTTCTCTAGGCGCTGGAAGACAGAGTGATCTGAAGAAAGGGTTAAAGTTCATAAGCTTGTTTGAAAAGGAAGGTTTTCAGTTGAGACTGGAAAGATTCCACGGACGAGGCTTGTCGTATGCGAAGAGGCAGTGAGTTCCAGAGAAGGGGAGCTGTGTAAGAGAACTTTCTATGTCCATATGACTTTAGTCTGACCTTGGGAACATTCAGCTGACAGTTCGAACTTGATCTTAAAAGCCGCGGAGGGACATATTCCCTGAGGAGATCTTTCAGATAGAGTGGACCTTTGTCATGGAGGCACTTGAAAGTGAGAGTGAGGACTTTATACTCTATTCTCTGTTTCGTAGGCAGCCAGTGTAAGCGTATCAGGAATGGTGTAATGTGACTGCGCTTGTTGACTCGACAAGTCAGTCGCGCCGCAGAGTTCTGAATCCTCTGTAGGTTAGACAGTAATTCTTGGCGGATATTTACAAGGAGACTGCAGCAGTAGTCCAAACGTGAGAAAATAAGTGAACAAACTAGATGGTGAGCTGCATCGAGTGTCAGAATATCACGAATGGAAGCAATACTTCTGAGGTGAAAATAGCATGACTTACAAACAGAGTTCACGTGTGTTTCCATGGACAAAGAACAAGGTATGATAAGGGTGGTTTTTGGCCCACTAACAAAATTGGCTGAAAACATGTTATTTGTTTAGAGACAAGTTAGTTTTGCATAAAAATGCCATATTTTATATGTTCTGAGGTGTAATTCTTCTGCAGAGGGGCCCAAAATGGGTTTTATCAGTTCCCATGAAAAATAACAAGAAGTCTGAAATATCAGTGTGCCATAATGGCTAATTTACAACTGTTATTTTATTTACATACATATTACAGCAGTTTTACGACAGGTAGTCATGCTGAAAAACATGTTAATGTCAGTCATAATGTTTTAACTTCAAGGGGCCCGATTAGGGTTGCAAAACATTGTTAATTCAATTACTTGCCAATTGTGTCCCCAAAACGCAATCATTATTCACAGTATTCTTTGCAAATGTAATCCATGGGTCCATTGTACAACATGTAAGTATGATAACAATCATGTTGCACTAAGAATCACAGGGGCCTGTTTTGGGTGAAGCTTCATTTTGGGCACAGCTTCATTCTAACTAGTAAGTGGTACAAGTCAGCATTTACAACCAGTTTTAGCAAATATACATTTAACATCTCAATCATCATATGTTATTGCAATAGCCAACCATTTTGCACTAAAAAAATCACAGGTCGTGACATCAAAGGGGCCCATTTCGGGTGGAATTTCATTGTCAGTGCCTGTTCATATTAACACCATGCACATGTTAAAGTCAGTATTCAAAAGACTTCACAGAGTAATTATTCACAACTTATCCACTTTAAAGATATAAAACATCCATTATTTCTTTTCATTCACAAAGTCATCAGTCTCCGTATCTGATTCACAATCAAGAACTGCAGTATTCAAAAGTGTATGAACCTAAAGTAGATCAAAATGTATTAAATATGAATTTAAAATATTGGGAACAAAGGCAACTAGACCGACTTGAAAAGCTGAATGGTCAGTGTCTTAAGAAAAGATTTACATGGTGTTAATTAAAGCTTGTTTCACCAGTGTTGTAACATAGATTACCAAACTTAAGAAAAAAAATACAATATTTGGATTTGATGTGAAACAGTTTAGTTAAACATTGTAGGCTTGATAAACAAACTTTGAAAAAAAAGAAAGAAAAGTTACATGGATTTGAACCTGCATGTCTGATAACAAAAGTAACCTACAGTCCACTATTGCAACCATTAGGCTACATATTCCTTTGCCTTCCAGTGTGAATTTAAGCTTATATATTACACTTTACAACTATGTTTGACTTGACGTCTACTTGTGTTCATCACCTGCTAGACCTTGATACAATGTTCTTATTCTAGCTAAAACGTCCTTTTCATACAGTGAAGTGTAGTCATTTTGGTTAAATGAAATCTAATATGTCATTGGAGACATCAAGGTACATAAGTTCTTGGAAAATGCATATGTTTATACATGGCAATCCTGTTGAATGACAGTGTTATTTTGACACTGATGGGTGACTCAAAGGTGTTTGATACACAGATGATAGAAAAACTATGATCAAATTCTTACATAATAACAAATATTTTCACCTTTACAGTACTGCTTGATCATATTTTGAAAATCTTCAGACATCTTCTTACTTTTCTAGCAGAGACCAACAACCAAACACCAATGTTTACCTCTCATAAATCTGCCTTGTGAGTGCCTTATGATATTGAAAATTTTAATAACGATGTTTGATATGTGTATTTTAGAGCACAAAACCATTCAAAATATAATGTATCATGGCACAGATGTGTTAATGTGATGGATTGTTTTTAAAGATGTTAGTTTATGTCAATGTTTATTTTTTTGAGATGTTGTATGGGGCAATTTCATAAACCAAAAAATGTACTTTTTGAAAGATTTTGATGTGAGCAAAAGCGTGACCCACCACAATTTTTTAGGTGTACATTCTAATTTACACGCTTCATATGTGGTGAAAAAATTGGGATGGGTCACGCTTTTCTATCACTCTGAAAATCAGAAAATGTAGGTTTCTAGAAGATATTGTAAAATATGTAAACTTTGAGGTCTTCAAAGAGGAAAACTAACAACACTAGAAACATAAAAATGCAACTGAAGGTAACTTCAACAATTAATTTAGCTCCTTTTATGCTAAAATTATCGTGTTGTAAAATTTTGATAATCATGACATGTTGTGGGCCAATAGGGGCCTCTATCATACCTTGTCCTTTGAGTCTAGAAAAACACCAAGGTCTTTCACCGAGTCACTGAAAGGAACTTTCTCGTTACCCACTACCAGCGAAGACACATCCACCTTAGCTTTGCTACCGGGTGATCCACACAGCAGAACCTCGGTCTTACTGTCATTTAATCTCAGTTTCCTTTGTGTCATCCATGCTTTGGAGTCAAGGATACAGTCTTCAACTATAGATATATCAGCTCGGAGTGAATCCGATTTAGTGGAACGCAACAGTTGGGTGTCATCAGCATATGACTCGTACATGACACCATGGTGCCAAATGATATTGCCGAGGTTCTTCATATAGAGTGTATCCATGGCCAGCTTGTGTCAGCTGCCAATCCAAATAGCTGTCAGTACGTGCTCATGCCATTTACGACAAGACACAGAGAGTGGTACGATGGTAAAGTTGATTACGGCCTAGTCGGTGGTATACATGCTCCTGCTGCGATGGACCTACCTATCTGCGCCTGACCATGGGATGTAGCTGAGAAGAAAAGCCAGTGCCGACACAGCTCCATAATTTCATCTCTGATTAATTAGCTTAGGCTGGCATGGACGCGTTTGCTAATTGCCTGACGCTGTGCTTGACAAGTTGTGTCATAAACAAGGTACACTATGCACAGCAACTTGCTCCTATACGGATTTCCTTAGTTTTTTTAAACATATAAAAATATATAAGGAAATATGTGCATTGTAATATATTTAATAACTCTACTGGCTGGTTTTCATGCAACACTTGTATTACTGTCAGTACTGAGCCACATCACTGTCGGCACCCTTATTGATTAATTAATTTTGTACAGCAGATTTGTCAAAAAGTAGTAGTTATGTATTTAGATTTGCTAATTGAAACTGAACACATGCTGCCGTAAAGTGTTTCTGTTAGAATGAAACCCTTCTTTCAAGGGATTAACCACCAATAGGGTGACTGCTTGATCATTATTGGCAAACTAAATTACTTTTATTAAAGCAGGGCGGACATAATGCAATTATAAATTCACAGGTGTGCTATCTGGGGTGACCATTGAGACTGTACACTAATGTGAAAAACCTGAAACAGTCACGTCATCAGTTGTGAAAGTACCACTAGGATATAACGATATATCACTTTTTTACATTTTGGACCATTTAAAGACACATGACATGGAGCAGGATTTGTTGTCAGCTGTAGATGAATGGCACACCGTTCGTTTATGTGGAAATTGTTGTGAACATTTCTTGAATAAGGTAATAGCCCCCAATTGTTGCTATAACTTTAGTCTGTTATAATTTTGATATTTGCAATTTGTTTTTTATTCATTTGTTGTAGCATACAGCGTAATCTTTATTTATTTTTATTTTCATCACCGGAGTGTAAAGAATCAGAAAATATACTCATGGTTACACTTTGGACATGTGTGTGAAATATGATTCACAATGGCAATCACTAACATGTCTAGATATTACAGTCATGTTATAAACTCATTATCGTGTGGTTATTATTATTTTTAGTTAGGAATATGATAATAAATCAATTAGGATAATAAGACAAAATATAAAGACCCACACTTGCTTCGATACTTTTTTCAGTCCTAACATGTTCTATCACCGACTGATGATTCAGAATGTTTTCATTTGTTATATAATGACGATGGAAATATTTTCGACTAAAAATAGATTTCTTCTTTGTTGATCAGATTATACTTAAAAACAAACAATTGCACACACGGGTGGCGCGACACAGGTCACGAACCAGTCAAAAATACTGGTATATCATCCAGATGCTCACGAGAGAAAAACAACAACAAACGCAACAACCAGTCTGTGGAAATTGCTTTGCATCAGTGCCCCTTTAAGATAACATATGTAAATCAAGACCAAAAACGTTGAATATTTCACGTAGATGCTCGCGAGATTTGTTCATTGTTGTCCTGGTTACGAGTTTAGGTGGTTAAGAAGCATTTCCATTGTATCCTTTTTTTATGCAGATAATTCAAGGCCGAAGCAGACGTAATGAACTTTATCAATTAACAAGAAGCATGTTGAAATAATTTCCAAAAGCAATCTAAAATTCATTCCTAAACAGCAGCTAAGCTTTAATTGGGTTGTACAATATTTCTGCACTACAGTGAATGTTATTCTTTTCACTTTGACTTGTTGTTTGTGTTCGTCTGAGAAGAAACATTTCCCAGTTAACAAGTCACAGGAAAAAAAGTCATAGTACAACATATAACACATATATTGTCACATAATATATACTAGTGATTTGCAAAATGTCTCATTTGTTATAAAAGCTCCTGTTTCTGACATGGTAGCATCATTAATGAGGTAATTAGTAGGGTGGATATTGCAGAGAATTTTCATGTGATGATACATTGCACATACACATACATTGCGATGTGTATTTTAACATATTGCTAGCAGGTTTTTTTTCTTAATAGTTAATTTTAATAACTTAGCTACTGATAAAAGCTACTCAGTTAACGCTGCGCTTGACCTTAATACACACTTGTAATAATTACCCCCAAAAAATATTTAAAAAATGAAATAAAAAAAAATGACAAAGAAACAAGGAAAAGAGCAGTTAACATCTGAATGTTTTCATTTGTTATATAATGATGATGGAAATATTTTCGACTAAAACTAGATTTCTTCTTTGTTGGTCACATTATGCTTAAAAAAAACTCAGGGCTGATGCATCAGAGGTCAACAACCAGTCAAAAATCATGGGATAGCATTCGGATACTCACGAGAGAAAAGCAAAAACCAGTCTACAGAAATTGCTTTGTATCAGTGCCCCTTTCAGATAACAAATGTCCGTCATGTCCAAAAGCCCTCTCCTTCCCTGTCTGTTACGAGATCTTCTGAGAACAAACATTTTCCGACGTGGTGTACTGCTGAAAAAAGCACTACCATGAATGTTGTTCTTTTCACTTTGGTTTGTTGTCTTTGTTCGTCTGAGAAGAAATATTTTCCAAGTCGGTGTTTTGCCGAAAAAAGGCACAGATAAAAAGTCACAGGAAAAATGTCACAGTACAATAACATATATTGTCCCATAATATATACTAGTGATTTGGAAAATGTCTCATTTGTTATAACAACTCCTGTTTCTGACATGGTTCTAATTAATGAGGTAATTGGTAGGGTGGATATTGCAGAGAATTTTGAGTGAGTGAGTAAGTGAGTTAATACTTAACGTCACATCGGCAATATCTCAGCCATATCGTGACGAGAACATTCAACAATGAAAAAGAGCATATATAAATCATAAAAACCCGTCAACGAAGGACAGTAAAACAACTAGAATATCACAATTTCAATTAAAACTAGCATGGAAAGTTAAAACTAATAGCACTATTTAGACAATACAATATAAAAACAGACTATAGATCGCCAACAACAGAAGGTAGATCACCACACTAGGAACCATGGGGACTTACAATACCTTTGCTACCTGCATGGTCCCTAGTTGGATTTACACCATCCCTTCAGCTGCTGGCGATTGTATGAAAAGTTAGCCGAAATTAAAAGAACATGAATGCTACGATTAAAATCCTGGTAGACTTAAATTTACTGTGAATGTTTGTGGACAAATTTACTGTGAATGTTTGTGGACTTACGTACCCTCTCAGGAGGACAATAATTTTACAATACTTCAACCCCCTTTGAGGGTACAGCCACCAACAATTCAAGTTACTAATTCAAACTACCAATCATTAAAATACATCTATTTACACAACATAAATTTCAACATTCCACCAAAAAATCACTTTCTTTTAAAAAACCAATGATTAAATGACAACTAACAGTGCTAAAAAGGTCCTTGATAGTTTTGACATTGAAAAATTTATCCCTTGTGATGGAGAATTCAACACAGTCAAGCAGAATATGCTTGACCGTGACTCTCTCATCACAAGGGATACAAAACGGAGGATCCTCACCTTTTAAAAGGTATGCATGAGTGTATCTTGTATGGCCAATACGACATCGTCGCAAAATGACTTCTTCAAATCTGGACTGACAACCCAAGTATGTATAACCAATGTAGGGTTTTATTTCATGTAGTTTATTTATACCTACTTGAGTGTCCCACTTCTTCTGCATCAGATCACGGATATACGTTCTAATGTTTGCTTTGTAATCTGAATATGGAAGAAGAAGTGGTGTCACAGATTTGTTGAGTGCTGCCTTGGCAGCAAGATCAGCCATCACATTCCCAGAAATACCTACGTGACTGGGTAACCAACAAAAGACGATGTCGTATTGGCCAGTAGCAAGAGTATTATACAGTTACATAATTTCTATTAAAAGTGGATGTTTACAAGAAATATTTTTAATAGCCTGAAGGCAAGAAAGAGAGTCGGAATATATTATATACTGTTTACGTTTCGGGTGTCTTTGAATATATTTGAGAGCTGTTAATATGGTGTTAGCTTCTGCTGTAAAAATAGAACTATTATCTGGTAATCTAGAAGATATTGTTCTGGATCCAATGACAGTAGCGCAAGCAACTGCACCACCATCCTTGGACCCATCTGTAAATAAGGATTTATAACTGCTATATTTAGGTTTCAATTCATTATATTCTTGTTTATACTGTAATTCATTAGTTTCTGATTTTTTAAATGTGGTCAGTGTTAGGTCCACTTGGGGCCTAACCAACTGCCAAGGAGGAGAAGAGAGAAGACGGGAAGGAGCTATATTTTCCAGCTCAATGCCGGCAGCAGCAAGAAATGGTTTAATTCTTAAACCAAGAGGCGGTACAAGCGAAGATTTCATATTGTATAAGTCCTCACACAGAGGACTGAAAACACAGTTATATGCAGGGTTTGACTCACTGGAATATAATTTTGTTACATACTGTAAAGCTAATTTGATACGTCGCTGCTCAAGAGATGGCTCATAGGATCAGTGATCGATAAAGTTGCAGGAGGGTAGCTTGGTCCCCTCCCCATTTAGAATTTGAAACGACTTTCAACAAGTCAAGTGCCTTCAGGCATTTAGTTTTGAGGGATTTGATATGTGGTAGAAACGTTAAATGTGAGTCAAAAATTAATCCCAAGAACTTGGCCTCCTTTACAACTTTGATGGGAGTGCCATCTAGAGATAGTACTGGGTCCTTATGTGGCTTATATGTTCTGCAAAAAAGAGAATTTTGATGTGGCGATACAATTATTGCACATACACATATATTGCAATGTATATTTTAATATATTGGAAACAACATATTTTTTTTTCTTAATAGCTAAATTTATAGCTTACCTACTGATAAAAAGTACTGAGTTAACATTACACTTGACTGGACTTCAATACACACTTCTCCCTGGACACATTCTCTGTTCAGGTTTCTGATAATTGCAATGCTCGAAAACAGGGAACTATACAGAATCTCTACTTGACAGGTTTTGCAATAATATTAAACAGCTACAAGTAGCGTGCCTTAATTAAATATATACCTCAAATGTATTGTTACACGTTGATAACTGATGCAAATAGAAAGTAAACGGCTATAGATATAAAAAACTGGGCGTGTCGGCACCAGTGGAAATTCGCATAACAGTTTGTTTACACTCACTAAGTTTTCAATCTGGCGAGAGTTTAGTGTTCATTTAGTCTGGTGTACTGTTTATTTAGTCTGTAGTTAGCCTCCAAAGGAAAATTTTGCAAGCAATGTTTTGGTAATTATTTACTGGTTATAAGTCATATGCGTATATTAAAACAAAAGACTTAGAAGGGTTGTTTGGACTCTAAATGAAGGCGGTTTTGCTTGTTTTACTTTATTACATCCTGTATTGCAAATAATGTAAAACAAATGTGAGGCACTGTGTGTATCAATAACTGTATATAGAGTCTTCTTTTCATATTCAATGCATTTTAATAGCATATGTATTTTCCGTACTGTGGGGGTACTGTGTTCTACAATTTACAGCATCCATATATCTCATGGAATATGTGGAGATAATTTGCAAAAAAACACAAAACATCCTGCTTGAAACGGTGTTTGAAATAATGTCAGTACATGTATCTGTTTGATTAGTTGACGTGTTCACAAAAGCTCACAAAAACGATGCATGGCTGAGGTACAAATATGCCAGCTGGAGTGATTTTCTGCATTATTCACCGGAATAATGGAGAATGAAGGGGTAGTGTAAATCCAGATAGTTTGGTGATCCACCTTCAGCTGTTGGTGATCTATTGCCAATTATTATATTGTACTGTCCAAACAGTGATATCAGTTTTAACTGTCCACGCTAGGTTTAATCCTATCAGTGATATTCTGGGGGATTTACTGTCTTTCATCGACAGTTTCTAGCTAGCTACACTGAGTTTGGAATATTAGAACATCACACATTATAACCAGGGTGCACTGTATATATTTAGAATTTTATTGGGATTCAAAGTGAGGGTTGAAGTGGAAGGACATATATGTCTCTGTGGAATCCAGGGGGCTAGACTGAGTTCGGGAATGGCTGTCTACACGTAGTACAACTTTCATTACAAGCAGGGTGCACTGTATGTGGGGATCTGTATTTCACACCTTGACTGAGTTGGGGAATGTCTGTCTACACGTAGCACAACATACATTGTAAGCAGGGTGCCCTGCATCTGGGTATCTCTATTTCACACCTACACTGAAGTGGGGAATACCTGTTTATACTTAAGGCAACAGGCTCAGTAAACAACAGTTTGTCTGTCAAGGTTATATATAAGTGGTATAAGCTCAATGCAAGTACCCCAATGTCATGGTTTGAAAGAGTGATCACCCCTATTTACACTTAAGCCTTTGGGATCTACCAATATCCTGATATGACCTATTTCGAAAGGGGACACATGTTTTTTTAAACAAATAAATAAGGAATTAAGCAATACAAACAGTCGGTGAATTAGTGCAATTTGGGGAAGTATCTGATATGCTAATATACAATTAACATACCCTGCCACAGGTAACGCGAACTGTGTTGTAACATGCTACTGTTATAAAACTAAAACAACTAGAGACCAAACATCGGACGTTTTGAAGTATTTACATATAGAGTTGTTGATCAGTCAAAGCAGGCGAGCGCCAAACATTGTCGAGCTCCTAACCTAACACGTCACAATGACGTCATCGCTGGCAGCTCTGCTTCGTGGCGTCGTCAGTCAAGGCATTCAAAACTAGCGGTGAGGTGTCGCTCTGGTTAGAACGTAGGTTATTAATGGGTAAGTTCTCAGTTTATGGCTTTAAACTGACTTATAAAACTAGATGAAATAGTGTAAATGTATAGTGTATGACTGCTGTAAAGCAGTATGAATGTTGTAGGAACCAAGTGTTTGCTTCACACAATGTTTACACCCAGAACTGTCTTTAGTCTGTCACCGACAGGGGCGATGGAAGGTATGGGGAAACATAACAAGGCAGTGCTTCACTTGAAACTTGTTGTATTTGATCAAGTTATGTACACCCTCTTAATGTTAAACTTGACATGGTGGCATGTACCTCTGACACGGGACACTTTATGAGATTATCTTACATGTGTCCAGTCATTTCATTTGAAATGTATTGTGTTTTTTACTCGGGGCTGCTGCATTGCATTGAAATACATCCAACTGTAGCACACGGCCAAATGTATCTTTGTGCATGTCTGCAACGTGTTTTGAAAGTCAACTGTCAAGTCAATCTGAAAATAAATTATGGAATTGCAACTATGCTTTAGTTTTGTTACTTCTGATATTGATACTGACACAGCATGTCGGACATTTCGATCTTCACCACCACACACTGCTACTTGTTGATACCTTTATCAAAACACACTGCTTCCATCGATAAGTACTGACTGTTTCGTTACACCGTTCACTATATCAACTATGAAGGAGATCCCAATTGTTATCCCACAGTCAATGCACAATGGACAGCTTCTTAAATTTACTGAATCATACTGTGAAAATATATTTAGGGAATGAAATATCCATAAAATCAAACCATGTTTAATACCTCTGTTGTAACAGATAACAGATTAGTTGGACTTTATCCATGCATAATATTGAAAGGCAAAACAATTGTGGAAAGTGGAAACCAGTAGTCATAATACTTTAACTATTTTTGTACTATGTATAGTCTTCTGATTAAAATATTCCCTGTTTCAGTTTCGACTGGCCCGAGCCCGAAATACACTGTCCCACCAGCGCCAGTGACGACACAAGACCTACAGGGTAGGTGGGAAAACCCAGCAGGCAGGAACCTCATTTGTTAATTCTCCCTGCATTTACCACACCGATGTATCTGCCCGTGGTCATTTTGACTTGAGGGATGCATCTCACTCGGTATCAATGGACGTTGTCGATCACAGAATTTCAAACTGTAAAAATCAATATTGGGAAGTGTCACTTTTTTTTCCTGCTGTCAAGTTATCTCAATCAAACTGAATGATATATGGTTAATACTTTTTCCATAAGATATGTATTTAGAATTTAATCGTACATAATATTGAAAGGCAAAACATATCTAGAAAGGCGAAAACAGAGATGCTTATGTGCTTTGTATAGTCTTCTAAACAACGTGTTCCCTGTTTCAGCCTCCACGACTGACGCGAGTGAGGATCTGACACCCAGCAAGACGGTTCCACCGGCGCCAGTGATGAAAGAACACTCTGATTACCAAAGTAGGTTGGAAAACCCAGCACCAAGAGTTGTACTGACACTGTCACCTTGTAAAGTTCAACAAACATCAACACTCTCAAGTCGTACACAAAACAATGCTGCAACTTCTGACTCTAACTGGTTGTGAGCACGCCATCGTTAATTCCAGAAACCACATGTTGACATTCCCGTCGGTGTGGATTGTTGTCAGCCATGATGGAATTGTTTATATGATGTAGCAATGTCCGAGTCACGTATCAGCATGATGTAAACACTGTAGATGTGAGACAAAGATGTCTGGTGATGATGTCTACTTTGTGTTACAGCGACTCCATCACCAGCAGCAGGCCGCGACCTCTACGACGCCAGCTGCCGCGGTGACCTGGAGACAGTGAAGCGGATCCTGGCAGCGGGCCACGTTGACATCAACTATAGAGAAGGAGATTACAACAGGACACCAGTGATGATGGCAGCATACTATGGACAAGGAGACATGGTGGAGTTCCTGGTGAATAGAGGGGCGGATGTGTCACTGGTGGACAGTGATGGTGACAACGTCCTTCACTTCGCCTGTGGTAGGGGACATCTGGAGACGGCGAAGCTGATCCTGGACCTGAACGTGGTTGACGTCAACGCCAGGAACAACATCGGGAAGACAGCGGCTGACTTGGCGAGACACTGGGGATATCTGCAAGTGTTGGATCTCCGGGTTTCACGAGGTGCACACTGAAGTCAATGCTGGTGTGGACCGAGACGGAGCACATGTCGTTACTGACACTGACGTGGTGTGTGCCGCTCACGTAGTCGTGTGTGCCGATTCAGGTTATTTGCTTTTTTCTTTTGGAAGATAAATAAAAGTTGTTGAATTTATTTTCAGACATTTTGTGATGTATTCTTTGTGGATCAACGCAGGATAAGGTAAGGCGAGTGTGAAGTGAGTAAACGTCGCCCGTCTTGACGTAATTCTGAGAATATCGCGTATTGTGAAACAGATAACAACAAACTGTTTGTTTACATGTCGCTGCACTCTGTGACCTCATACTGAGCCGAGGTTCACCCAGCTGACGTGGCGCCATTTGTACACTGACAGTGACGTCACACTGCTGATGACGTCACATACATACACGGAGGCGCCTCGCCGTCTTTTCAGCCAGAGAGGGCGGTGAAATGCTGGCTCCATGCCATACAAAATAAGCAGTGTCAGTCACCTACCAGGTCGTTGATATTGCTTAGCAAAGAGAGAACGGACATTTGCAGCTATTTACTGTGTCATAGGAAATGCACCTATTTTGCACTGACTAAACATAAAATTTAACTGAAAACAAATATCATCAAAACAATCTCAGTTTTATTTATCTTTGGATATCATTAGGACAAATATAATCTCCCTCTGGACATAACATACATTTTTTAGGCAAAACACAATTTCTGAAAATGACCCATAATAATTATTTACATCGTAAAGTCCGCCATTTTCGACAATGACGAAGACACCATTAGCGGCCACGTTTACTGTATGTTGTATATGTAAATATTACCCGTTGAACTGAATTTGAAAAAAATAGCCAATAATTTGTGTTAGTGATGAGTGACGTGCGTTCGTTTTGTCAAGTCGCAAATTATTTTGCCTCGCCTATAACTTTGCGATATAGAAGAAAATAAAGAAATCCTTAAATCGCCCTTCCGTCATATTTGATAGTGAGAGTCTGGGCGAGTTAGCTTAGTTTTACGACTAAACGAGAAATGAGTTTCACACACTGTACCCATGTGGGGAATCAAACCCAGGTCTCCGGTAATCAGAGAATGCTTCAAAAATAAGGCTACCCCACTACTTCTGTTTGACAGTGTTTAGGAAATCCCGTTTCACGTAAGTTTTCATGAAACGCCCATTATACACAAATGTTTAACACTCAGCCGCAACACACACATCCTTGAATTCTTCACAGATTTATACAATCAGATGACTGATTTTTTTTCCTTAGACGTGAAGACAGTGTTGATGATATTAGCTCTTTAGATGCCGATGAAATAGTTTTGATAATATAAACCCAAGGTTTGAAAAGTTAACGTTGTGCAAGAATTGCGCTCCTGTAGTCCTGGATCTGGGTACGGCTATACAATTAGGTGTACGCAGAAATGTCGAATATTAAATTTCCTATCCGTTGGCACAAATATATATGCGACTCCAACCAGGGTTTGAGAAATAGACACTGCCAAAAATTGTGTATGCATTGAAAAACAATAAATTTCTCAGTTTTTAATCGCGCATCGATGAAAACACTCTGCTACGATGTGTATTTTTAACTTGTCATCTTTACCAATAGTGTGAACGAAGAAAATACGGCCTGATCTCTGAACGACATAAATGCATATGAAGTGGATTTATGCGCTTATGCATAACGTTATACCTCAACATTAAAGATGACCTGTAAAACTATTCCAATACAAAGTTTCCCAGTGTGAGCTTTTTGGTAGTTTCACAATTTATAAGAAAAGATGCCAATGTACTACAGGAGGAAGCATGTCATAGCAATTTGGATGGTCCTGTCCGATACATACTCTATTTTCGTCGATTCCTGTATACTCCTGCTTCTGTAGATGCGTTTGAATAACTGTGCATCATAAATAAAAGTGAATGAAATAGCGTCTGTCCGGGGGTCCGCTGCTTGCTAGTTGCATGGCGGGCTTACAACTTTATTTTATAGCCAGTCCTGTTGGCAAAAACATTTTCCAGGGGTATAAATTTAAGCTTTTCATTGCCTACGAGCAATACAACATCCAATACCTGGTCACAGGTGAGCTAGATCCCGACACCAGAACCTCGCTGGATCACAAACCTGGCGCTTTAGCCAGCTCGCCCGACGGACCCCAGCCAGCTCGCCCACCGCACCCCCAATACATATCTTATTGTGACCAACACGAGCATCTCTATGGCATAAAGTGAGTGAGTGAGTTAATATTTAACGTCACATCGGCAATATTTCAGCCATATTGTGACGAGAACATTTAACAAAGAAAAGGATTATATGTATATTATAAAATCTGTCGGCGAAGGACAGTAAAACAACTAGAATATCACAATTTAAAACTAGCGTGGAAAGATAAAACTAATATCACTATTCGGACAATAAAACATAACATCCGGCTATAGATTGCCAACAACTGAAGGTAGATCACCATACTAGGGGCCATGGGGACTTACAGTACCTTTGCTACCTGCATGGACCCTAGTTGGGTTTACATAATCCCCTCAGCTGTTAGCAATTTAGTCCCATCTAGCCAAATATTAAAAATACACATATGCTACGATTAAAAACACTGGAAGTTTAAACGTACAGGAAATGTGTAGGGACTTACGTACCCTCTCAGGAGGACAATAATTTTACGGTACTTCAACCCCCTTTGTGGGTACAGCCACTAACAATTCTAGTTACTAATCTAAACTACCATGAATTAAAATGCAGCTATGTACAGAATATAATCATCAAAATTCAGTGATGAAATCAATTTCTTTTAAAAAGCCAAGAATTAAATGAGAACTTACGGTGCTAAAAAGGTCCTTAATTGTTTTTACATTGAAATATTTGTCCCTTATGATGGAGAATTCAACACAGTCAAGCAGGATATGCTTGACCGTGGTTCTCTCATCACAAGGGATGCAAAACAGAGGATCCTCACCTTTCAATAGGTATGAATGAGTATATCTAGTGTGGCCAATACGACATCGTCGTAAAATAACCTCTTCAAATCTGGACTGACAACCCAAGTGGGTATAACCAATGTAAGGTTTTATCTCATGTAATTTATTTATACCTACTTGGGTGTCCCACTTCTTCTGCATCAGATAACGGATATAAGATCTAACGTTAGCTTTATAATCGGTGTATGGAATAAGAAGTGGTGTCACAGATTTGTTGAGTGCCGCCTTGGCAGCAAGATCGGCCATTGCTTTACCAGAAATGCCCACGTGGCTGGGTAACCAACAAAAGACGATGTCGTATTGGCCATTAGCAAGAGTATTATACAATTCAATAATTTCAATTAAAAGTGGATGTTCACAAGAAATATTTTTAATAGCCTGAAGGCAAGAAAGAGAATCGGAATAGATTATGTATTGTTTACGTTTAGGGTGGTATATTTAAGAGCTGTTAACATGGCGTTAGCTTCAGCTGTAAAGATAGAACTATTATCGGGTAATCTAGAAGATATTGTTCTGGATCCAATGATAGTGGCACAAGCCACAGCGCCACCGTCCTTGGATCCATCTGTAAATAAGGGTTTGTAATTGCTATATTTATGTTTTAATTGATGATATTCTTGTTTATATTGTAAGTCATTAGTTTCTGATTTTTAAAATGTAGTTAATGTTAGGTCAACTTGTGGCCTAACCAATTGCCAAGGAGGAGAAGAAAGAAGACGGGAAGGTGATATACCTTCCAGCTCAATACCGGCAGAAGAAATAAATGGTTTAATTCTGTGCCCAAGAGGTGGAACAAGAGAAGATTTTTTGTTATACAAATCCTCATAAAGGGGATTGAACACACAGTTAAAGGCAGGGTTAGATTCATTAGAATATAATTTAGTAATATATTGTAAAGACAGTTTTATACGACGTTGAGTAAGAGATGGTTCATCGGCCTCAACGTAGAGACTATCAATGGGTGACGTTCTGAAAGACCCAAGACAAAGTCTTAAGCCTTGATGGTGGACGGAGTCAAGAAGTTTAAGATTGCTTTTGCAGGCTCCACCATATACGATGGAGCCATAATCAAGTTTCGAACGCACGAGTGATCGATATAGATGTAAGAGGGTTGCTTGATCCCCTCCCCACTTTGAGTTGGAAACAACTTTCAACAAGTCAAGAGCCTTCAGGCATTTAGTTTTAAAGGATTTAATACGAGGCAGAAATGTTAAGTGGGAGTCAAAGATTAGGCCCAAGAACTTGGCCTCCTTTACAACTTTGATGGGAGTGCCATCTAGAGATAGTTCAGGGTCTTTATGTGGCTTATATTTTCTGCAAAAATGTATACAATTAGTTTTGGATTTAGAAAATTTAAAGTCGTTTTCAAGACACCATTTATTTATTTTGTTTATACACAACTGCAGTTGCCGTTCAATAGTACGCATGTTTTTACCACGACAAGAAATATTAAAATCATCCACAAATAACGATCCATCAATTGAATCGTTTAAAACTTTTGATAAACTATTTATCTTTATGCTAAAAAGTGTGACAGACAGAATACTTGTGGAACACCCTGATCCTGACTGTAATGATCAGACAGGGTAGAACCCACTCGAACTTGAAACTGTCTATCATTTAAAAAGTTGGCTATAAATTGAGGTAAACGACCTCGCAAGCCAAAGTCATGTAAATCTCTTAAAATACCATATTTCCAAGTTGTGTCATATGCTTTTTCTAGATCAAAAAAGATAGACACTGCATGTTGTTTATTAATTAGTGTATTTCTAACAAATGATTCTAAACGCACTAACTGATCAACAGTACTTCTGTTTTTGCGAAACCACATTGTATATCAGTTATAAGGTTATTAGTTTCCAAGTACCAAACTAGTCGATTATTTATCAGGCGTTCCATGGTCTTGCAAACACAGCTTGTTAATGAAATCGGACGATAATTGGATGGATCGGTATGATCACGTCCAGGTTTAGGTATTGGTACCACTATGGCGTCACGCCATGAAGGAGGAAAGTTACCCGATGTCCAAATACCATCAAAAATATATAGGAGAGTTTCCAGACAGGATTCTGGTAAATGTTTCAGGAGTTGATAATGTATGTTATCAGCTCCTGTACCAGTATCATGAGCTTGATCAAGTGCAGTATGGAGTTCATGAATAGAAAACGTTTCAATATAATCTTCCCCGTTATCGGAATTGAAATTAATAGTTTTCTTTTCTTGTTGTTTTTGATATTGCTGGAATTTTGGTACATAATTTGAAGAGGAAGAATGTTTAGCAAGGGTTTCACCCAGTTTATTAGCAATATCTGATTTATCAGTAAGCAATTGATCTCCATGTTTAAGATGATGGACTGTAGATTTAGTACCTTTACCTTTAATTTTCTGGACCATGTTCCACACCTTGGACATGGGTGTCCGAGAATTTATTTTAGATACATAATTTTGCCAAGATTGGCGTTTGTTCTGTTTAAAAGTACGCCGTGCTTTAGCATTTAACATTTTAAATTTATTTAAATTATGCACCATAGGATGGCGACGGAAATAATGTTCTGCTTTTTTCCTTGCCTTCCTAGCTTGTTTGCACTCATCGTTGAACCATGGTTTTCGAATATGGGGAACTGCAGAGGGAATTTGGTATACACTCATCAGCTATAGAGTTCAATTCATCAGAAAAGCATGTAATAGCATCAGAAACGTCAATAAAACGTTCAGGTTTAAGTTTTTCAGCACACAGTGTTTCATATAAAGCCCAGTTAGCCTTTTTAAAATTCCGCCTTGATGATGGAGGAACATGAGTTGGAGTTACAGATTTTAGTACAGTAGGAAAATGGTCACTTCCACACAGGTCATCGTGGACTGACCATTCAAATTCATTCAGTAGTTCTGAATTTGTGAGTGACAAGTCAAGAGCAGAATAAGTCCCTGTACCGGGGTGTAAATATGTGTTGGAACCATCATTATAAATACATAAATCATTGTCAGAGCAAAAGACCTCCACCAATTTACCTTTAGTGTTTGTAGTTACACTACCCCAGGGTTGGTTTTGCCCATTTAAGTCTCCCATTATAATACAGGGCTTCGGGAGCTGATCATATAGAGCTTGAAGATCAGTTTTGGCAAACGTCGAAGACGGTGAAATATAAAGAGAGCATAGCGTAAACGCTACATGTGAAGTAATTCTCACAGCAACAGCCTGCATATTAGTATTAAGTGAAACAGGGCTTTGAATAACGTTTTGTCTGACTACAATGGATGATCCGCCAGTGGCCCTATCACCCGGAGGTGAAAAAAAATGATATGCATTATAATGACGAAGGTCAAATGTATCTGATTGTTTTAAATATGTCTCTTGGAGACATATCGCTGAATGTGTAAAATCTTGGACTAATAGCTGTAATTCATGTAAGTTAGTCCTCACTCCTCTGCAGTTGCACTGTACAAGATTATTGGAGTGAGTGAGTGAGTTAACATTTAACGTCACATCGGCAATATCTCAGCCATATCGTGACGAGAACATTTAATACTAAAATGAAATATATATCCATTATAAAATCTGTCAGCGAAGGACAGTAACACAACTAGGATATCACAGATTAGAATATAAAACTAGTAACTATACCTAAAACAATTTATCTATACAGGACAATACAATGTAAATATGGGCTATATATTGCTAACAACTGAAGGTAGATCACCATACTAGGGACCATGGGGACTTACAGTACTTTTGCTACCTGCATGGACCCCAGTTGGATTTACATCATTCCCTCAGCCGTCAGCAATTTGTGAAATCTAGCCATACAATAAAAAGACATTTATTCTACGACCTGGAAATTTAGAATTTACTTTCACTGTTTGTGGACTTACGTACCCTCTCAGGAGGACAATAATTTTACAATACTTCAATCCCCTTTGAGGGTACAGCCACTAACAATTCTAGTTACAAATCTAAACAACCAATAATTAAAATACATCTATTTACAGAACATGTTATTCAAAATTCCACCAAAAAATCAAGTTCTTTTAAAAAAACTATAATTAAATGAGAATTAATGTTTGTAAAAAGATCCTTTACGGTTTTGACATTGAAATATTTATCCCTTGTGATGGAGAATTCAACACAGTCAAGCAGAATATGTTTGACCGTGACTCTCTCATCACAAGGGATACAAACTGGAGGATCCTCACCTTTTAAAAGGTATGCATGAGTGTATCGTGTATGGTCAATACCACATCGTCGCAAAATGACTTCTTCAAATCTGGACTGACAACCCAAGTATGTATAACCAATGTAGGGCTTTACTTCATGTAGTTTATTTATACCTACTTGGGTGTCCCACTTCTTCTGCATCAGATCACGAGTGTAAGCTCTAATGCTAGCTTTGTAGTCAGAATAAGGAATAAGAAGTGGTGTCACAGATTTGTCGAGTGCTGCCTTAGCAGCAAGATCGGCCATTGCGTTACCGGAAATGCCAACGTGGCTGGGTAACCAACAGAAGATGATGTCGTACTGGCCAGTAGCAAGATCATTATATAATTCAATAATTTCAATTAAAAGTGGATGTTTACAAGAAAGACTTTTAATCGCCTGAAGGCAAGAAAGAGAGTCGGAATAGATTATATATTGTTTATGTTTATGGCGTCTTTGAATATATTTAAGAGCTGTTAATATGGCGTTAGCTTCTGCTGTAAAAATAGAACTATTATCTGGTAATCAGTGTTTCATATAAAGCCCAGTTAGCCTTTTTAAAATTCCGTCTTGATGATGGAGGAACATCAGATGGAGTTACAGCTTTAAGTACAGTAGGAAAATGGTCACTTCCACATAGGTCATCGTGGACTGACCATTCGAATTCATTTAATAGTTCTGAATTTGTCAATGACAAGTCGAGAGCAGAATACGTCCCTGTACCAGGGTGTAAATAGGTCTTGGAACCATGATTATAAATACATAAGTCATTGTCAGAACAAAAGTCCTCCAACAATTTGCATCTAGTGTTTGTATTTACACTACCACAGAGTGGGCTGTGCCCATTTAAATCTCCCATTATAATACAGGGCTTCGGGAGTTGGTCATACAGGGCTTGAAGATCAGTTTTGGCAAATGTCAAAGACGGCGAAATATAGAGTGAGCATAGCGTAAACGCTACATGTAAAGTAAATCTCACAGCAACAGCCTGCATATTAGTATTTAGTGAAACAGGGCTTTGAATAACATTTTGTCTGACTAGAACGGATGACCCACCAGTCGCTCTATCACCCGGAGGTGAAAAACAATGATATGCATTAAAATGACGAAGGTCAAATGTATCTGATTGTTTTAAATATGTCTCTTGGAGACATATCGCTGAAGGTGTAAAATCCTGGACTAATAGCTGTATTTCAGGTAAATTAGTCTTCAATCCTCTACAGTTCCACTGTACAATATTATTAGAATAAACTATCTTTTGGGGGGATTTATTGGGGATCTACCCCGCACTCTTTTGGAGGGCGACAAGCTATGTGCCCTAGAATGGACGTTTTCAGAAATGTCCATGTCTTCAAGAGACCCGTATTTATTGAACAATTGAATTTTGTTCTGTGACCCTTTTGGAGCTCTGCTACTTTGTTGTTTTGAAGCATCAGGCTTTGGCTTCGGTTTACTTTTCACCGTTTGTTGACTATCAGCTGTCGATTGAGCCTTTGAGTGTAACTGAGATGATGATGATTTGTGATCCGAAGAAGACTTTGATGTACTAGGAAGTGATTCCTCAGTCTGAGATGATATAGCAGGGTACAAAAGCTGTGGAGAATCGCAATTTACCAAATTCAAAGTAGTTTGGCAGCCTATGGATGATTTTGTCATTTTAGAGGTAGACTCCGATGATGTTTTTGCTACTGTAGCATAACTTTCTGGAAGATCAGACCTCTTTACCAGTTTTTTTGCCTCAGAAAAGGAGATGTTTTGAGTAAACTTTATTCTGTTTATCTCCATTTGCTCGTTCCAAATAGGACACTGTTTTGAAAATGAGGAATGGTCGCCGGAGCAGTTGGTGCATTTTTTGACGTTACTGTCACAATCTTCTGTTGTGTGTGTCTTTTCACTGCAGTGAGCACACACAACAGAAAATGTGCAAGTATTGACACCGTGGCCGAACTTTTGGCATTTGAAACACCGAAGGGGATTCGGAATGTACTTTTCCACACTAATATTACAGTATCCAGCTTTAAGTGATGTTGGAGCAGTAGGTGAGGAGAATGAAAACAGATAGGTATTGGTTTGAATAGTTGTGTTGTTTTTACGGGTTGTGAAACGTTTGACATATAATACACCCTGGTCTTTCATTTCGGAAGCGATATCAAGTTCAGACATGTCTGCCAGCAAGCGATCTCGATCACGTACGATTCCCTTACTCGTGTTCAGTGTTTTGTGGAGCCGTGACAGTAACCGGAGTGCCAACGAAAGTATCAGTGTTCAAAAGGTTCGTTGACTGTTGCCTTTTGGCGCACTCGATCAACAGAGCACCAGAACGTAATTTTCTAATATTCTTTACATCACCGGCAATGCCTTGGATACCCTTAGACACCGCAAAAGGTTTTAACTTTAAAGGTGCATTATCTTTGGTCTCAATGACAATAAAACGTGGCCAGTAGTCAATGTGTTTAGACGGTCTGAGGTCATCAACAGGGTCATTTTCAAGAGGACGTTTGCTCTTTTTAGTGGGGGTTTCGTAAGCCATGGTAAGTTATTCAGGGTTCATCATCCGAGCTCCCCACCCACCACGGAGTATCACAAGGACAATGCTAAAGCAAGCGGGCCTCCAGCCTGCAGCACCAAGGATACCTGGATGATGTACTCCAGTAGAAGAATTATAAGAAATTAATCTACCAGATTGGCCCATTAGCCATCGCCTTGTGGCATAAGACTCTAGGCAAAGTTCATATTATCATAATTTACAATCAAACAAGTTACAAATCACCAGTATTGCCAAAGCCGAAATTTAAAACAATTCCAAATCAAATTTGTGCAATGGCAGATAGACAGTCCATGCACAGGGCTTGGCATGACCAGCCGATTGGTTGAATCGGGCCAATTCATCCACCTGTCTAGGTGAAGTAAGGGCCAAAGTGGTGTGTTGGGCAAATGGAAAGCAGTTGAAAGCCCAAATGCCCTCAACCACCAGGTTCCCGTCCTCCACCGACACGGGACGCAACCCACGGCAAACAGGTTGCCCAATTTAGTCGCCTCTTACGACAAGCAATGGGGTGCTGTGGACACATTCTGTCCCGGGTCCACACGGGAGAAGAGCACTTAGCGTTATCCAGCACCCACCACAAGGAGGTGGCTCTTCATGGGTGCCCAAGATTATTGGAATAAACTATCTTTTGGGGGGATTTATTGGGGATCTACACCGCACTCTTTTGGAGGGCGACAAGCTATGTGCCCTAGAATGGACGTTTTCGGAAACATCCATATCTTCTAAGGATCCGAACTTATTAAAAAGTTGGATTTTGTTACTAGACCCTTTTGAGGCTCTTCCACTTTTACCCTTTTGTGAAGATTCACATCTAGATTTAAGCTTGTTTTTTTCAGTTTCTTTCACATTGGATTGAGACGTCCGTTTTGCATTTGTCTGAGATAATTTCTCCTGTGTACAAGGTACATCCTGAACACCCATGGGCTCAGGAAGTACGTCTGCCGTTTGAGTGGATGATTCAGGTAGCAGAGTCTGAGGAGTGTCAGTATTAATCCATGTTAAGTTGGTTTGACAGCAAACAGAAGACTTGATTACATTCACGGTTGGCGAAGGCGATGTTCTGGTAAGAGAAGCATAAGTTTCTGATAAGTCTGATCTTTGGACAAGTTTTTTTGCATCTGCAAAGCTAATGTTTTCAGTATATTTGATTTTGTTGATTTCCATGTTCCACTTCCAAACTGGACAGTCTTTTGAGAAAGACGAGTGACTTCCGGCGAAGTTAACGCATTTCTAAAAGTTGTTGGTACAATCTTCTGTTGTATGTGTCTGCTCACCACAGTGAGCACACGTGACAGACAATGTACAACTATTCACTCCATGTCCAAATTTTTGGCACTTAAAACACCTTAATGGGTTAGGAACATAGGTATCAACAGCGATGTTACAGTATCCAGCTTTCACAGATTTTGGAGCAGTTGGCGAGGAAAAAGAAAATAAATATGTGTTTGTTGGAACAGTTTCTTTATTGTTCCGGGTTGTAAACCTTTTGACATGCATGACACCTTGATCTTTCATCTCTGTCCCAATATCTTATTCTGTTATGTCCGCAAACAACTGACACGATCTCGAATTATGCCTTTGCTAGTGTTGAGCGTCCTGTGAGCTGAGACTGATACGGGAATTCCTACCAACATTTCAGTTGTCATCAGGTTTGTAGCTTGCTGTCGTTTACTACATTCAATGAGAAGAGCTCCTGAACGCAAGCGTCTAACATTTTTGACATCACCCGCAATGCCTAGAATAGCCTTCGATACCGTAAACGGGTTCAACTTTAGTGGTGTCTTATCATGAGTCTCGATCACTATAAAGCGTGGCCAGTAGTCAATTGATTGGGTCGGTCTGTGTTCATTATCATCTTCATCAGGGTCTAGTGGACGTTTTGCTTTTTTAATGGGGGTTTTGTAAGCCATAGTTGGTTTTAAACGGTTCATCATCCGAGCTCCCCACCCACCACGGAGGACAATGCTAAAAACAAGCGGGCCTCCAGCTTGCAGCACCAAGGATACCCGGATGATATACTCCAGTAGAAAAATCAAAGGATTAATATTTCCACCAGATTGGCCCATGAGCCACCGCCTTCTGGGCATACGACTATAGGCAAAAACATATATAAAATGATGAATTTCAAATTACAATCTCCAAAGAGCCAAGCATGAAAAATCAAATTACCAGTTTCATAAATTTTGAGCATGAAATAGTTGTAACTCAGGGCTTGGCGTGACCAGCCGATTGATAGACCCGTCTAGGTGAAGTAAGGGCCAAAGTGGTGTGTTGAGCAATAGGAACACAGGTCCTGCTCCCATTGCCCTCAACCACCAGGATCCCCTCCTCCACCCACACAGGGCCGCAACCCACGGCAAACGGGTTGGTGGACCAAATATCCCCCCGGGTCCACTACGGGGGTGTCGGCGAGCTCTTGGCGTTACCCAGCACCTACCACGAGGAGGTGGCTCGCCACGGGTGCCTCTCTATGGCATAAAAAACCTGTTGCAAATGAAAGATAATATTTCGCAACACCTTAATATTCTTTCATATTATTATTTTTTTATTATGCTTAAATGTCTATAAACAATTTTCGTATAAACACCATTTGAATTAGATAGCCCACCATCACAGTGTTTTGATCGAATTTGAATTGATAGTATTATAGAAAACAATGACAATGAATCATACAAAGTTCTTTTGTTTTTTTTACTGTTATTTTGTGTTTGTTTTATGTTCCTAATTGTTTTGTTTAGGTAAACGCCACAAGACAATGCCTTTACATATCGTGTGTCAAAACATGAAATATGTCAGTTTTACTTATAAGATACATTAAGTCGCGGATCATTAACCTGCTCACATGAAACTGCAATATTAATCCCAAAGTACTTAATATTGCACATCACAGGCACTAAAACACATGTAACGGCTACGTGTGATCTTGTAACACTTGTGTAAAGGCTTAAAACGTGGCATGCCATACTTAATGAGCGAATTTCCCATGTAAATATTACTCAAACAATCAATAATTTTCAAATAATAAAAACGCATACCCTATACTCACATATATAACGTTGAACAAGAATAAATGTAGATGCTGTAAAGAGCTACATGAAAAAAGTATCAGAACAATAAGCGAAATATACATCATATTGCTGAAAGTGTAATCGGAATGATAGGGCCATTGTGTTTACTCGTGTTCAACCGACCTACACTTCAAAGAAATTGCCTTGTATGTGCAACAATGTTGACGTGTGACATCATTACTATTGACTTACTTCTTACCAACTGGCTGCTTCGCTGACAAGGGTACACGGGATATTGCGAGGGCTCTTCCCTTCATTCATGGATCGTTCGTACATTGATAGGAGATGCACGTAATCAGAGTGATTCTGCATATCTGTGTATCTTTGTGACATGTTTGCATTGTAAATAAGAGAAGAAGCCAGAAAAAGTATTTTGTTTCGTTTTGTTCAGACAGTTGGTATTGGTGACAAAGACCATATGTAATTTGCTTCATAGATGTCTGTGAAATCAATGATGCATTTGTCGCTACTGAATGTGAAATATACGCGATGTAATTGACGTCTCAATATTGGCCTTCGCCAAACGTGATTAAGTAAACACTATCCAATATGATGCAAAGTGCACTTCAGCACGTGTGTAAGTGTATTTTCGAAAACATCAAAACTGATTTTAGGTTCACTGGCGACGTTTCAGAAATATCTCTACTGGTTACATGACAACTTGATATCAGTGATCATTAATATGCTATTTTTGAAAGTCAATACTTCCAGTATTTATCAGATTTTCACATTTCAAAACATACAACAAATAACGCTGTGAATCGCGATTGTGTTTTGTTTGAAAACAATGGCGATATTTACGATGAAGACAATTTTGTGAGCTAATTTTAAGCACTTTAAGTTTGTCTGAGATAATGGTGGAGGGTATCAAGAAACGAAGAATTCAAAACTGTGAAGCATATTTATGTGTGTGATATCTTTAGAATTTTATTGGACTTCACATATATCCCTGTGGCATCCAGGAGGTAAATTGTGTTATGAGAATATCGCGAATTCTTAGTATATTTTAAAATCATATGACTGATGGTCTTTATTATCAGCTCAGATAGTGTTGATGATATGAACTCCTGGATGCCGTTCAAATAGTGCAGATGATATTAACTCCTGGATGCCGTTCAGATAGTGTTGATGATATTAACCCCTGGATATCGTTCAGACAGTGTTGATGATATCAACCTCCTGGATGTCGTTCAGATAGTGTTGATGATATTAACCTCCTGGAAGTCGTTCAGATAGTGTTGATGATATTCACCCCTGGATGTCGTTCACATAGTGTTGATGATATTAACCTCCTGGATGTCGTTCAGATAGTGTTGATGATATTAACCTCCTGGATGTCGTTCAGATAGTGTTGATGATATTAACCTCCTGGATGTCGTTCAGATAGTGTTGATGCTATTAACCTCCTGGATGTCGTTCAGATAGTGTTGATGATTTTAACCCCTGGATGTCGTTCAGATAGTGTTGATGATTTTAACCTCCTGGATGTCGTTCAGACAGTGTTGATGATATTAACCTCCTGGATGTCGTTCAGATAGTGTTGATGATATTAACCTCCTGGATGTCGTTCAGATAGTGTTGATGATATTAACCCCTGGATGTCGTTCAGACAGTGTTGATGATATTAACCTCCTGGATGTCGTTCAGATAGTGTTGATGATATTAACCTCCTGGATGTCGTTCAGATAGTGTTGATGATATTCACCTCCTGGATGTCGTTCAGATAGTGTTGATGATATTAACCTCCTGGATGTCGTTCAGATAGTGTTGATGCTATTAACCTCCTGGATGTCGTTCAGATAGTGTTGATGATATTAACCCCTGGATGTCGTTCAGATAGTGTTGATGATTTTAACCTCCTGGATGTCGTTCAGACAGTGTTGATGATATTAACCTCCTGGATGTCGTTCAGATAGTGTTGATGATATTAACCTCCTGGATGTCGTTCAGATAGTGTTGATGATATTAACCCCTGGATGTCGTTCAGACAGTGTTGATGATATTAACCTCCTGGATGTCGTTCAGATAGTGTTGATGATATTAACCTCCTGGATGTCGTTCAGATAGTGTTGATGATATTCACCTCCTGGATGTCGTTCAGATAGTGTTGATGATATTAACCTCCTGGATGTCGTTCAGATAGTGTTGATGATATTAACCTCCTGGATGTCGTTCAGATAGTGTTGATGATATTAACCTCCTGGATGTCGTTCAGATAGTGTTGATGATATTAACCCCTCGATGTCGTTCAGATAGTGTTGATGATATTAACCTCCTTGATGTCGTTCAAATAGTGTTGGTGATATTAACCTCCTGGATGTCGTTCAGATAGTGTTAGTGATATTAACCTCCTGGACGGTGTTCAGATAGTGTTGGTGATATTCACCTCCTGGATGTCGTTCAGATAGTGTTGGTGATATTCACCTCCTGGATGGTGTTCAGATAGTGTTGATGATATTCACCTCCTGGATGGTGTTCAGATAGTGTTAGTGATATTATCCTCCTGGATGGTGTTCAGACAGTGTTGGTGATATTCACCTCCTGGATGTCGTTCAGATAGTGTTGGTGATATTCACCTCCTGGATGGTGTTCAGATAGTGTTGATGATATTCACCTCCTGGATGTCGTTCAGATAGTGTTGATGATATTAACCTCCTGGATGGTGTTCAGATAGTGTTGATGATATTAACCTCCTTGATGTCGTTCAGATAGTATTGATGATATTCACCTCCTGGATGTCGTTCAGATAGTGTTGGTGATATTAACCTCCTTGATGTCGTTCAGATAGTGTTGATGATATTCACCTCCTGGATGGTGTTCAGATAGTGTTGGTGATATTAACCTCCTTGATGTCGTTCAAATAGTGTTCGTGATATGAACCTCCTGGACGGTGTTCAGATAGTGTTGATGATATTCACCTCCTGGATGTCGTTCAGATAGTGTTGATGATATTAACCTCCTGGATGTCGTTCAGATAGTGTTGATGATATTAACCTCCTGGATGTCGTTCAGATAGTGTTGATGATATTAACCTCCTGGATGTCGTTCAGATAGTGTTGATGATATTAACCCCTCGATGTCGTTCAGATAGTGTTGATGATATTAACCTCCTTGATGTCGTTCAAATAGTGTTGGTGATATTAACCTCCTGGATGTCGTTCAGATAGTGTTAGTGATATTAACCTCCTGGACGGTGTTCAGATAGTGTTGGTGATATTCACCTCCTGGATGTCGTTCAGATAGTGTTGGTGATATTCACCTCCTGGATGGTGTTCAGATAGTGTTGATGATATTCACCTCCTGGATGGTGTTCAGATAGTGTTAGTGATATTATCCTCCTGGATGGTGTTCAGACAGTGTTGGTGATATTCACCTCCTGGATGTCGTTCAGATAGTGTTGGTGATATTCACCTCCTGGATGGTGTTCAGATAGTGTTGATGATATTCACCTCCTGGATGTCGTTCAGATAGTGTTGATGATATTAACCTCCTGGATGGTGTTCAGATAGTGTTGATGATATTAACCTCCTTGATGTCGTTCAGATAGTATTGATGATATTCACCTCCTGGATGTCGTTCAGATAGTGTTGGTGATATTAACCTCCTTGATGTCGTTCAGATAGTGTTGATGATATTCACCTCCTGGATGGTGTTCAGATAGTGTTGGTGATATTAACCTCCTTGATGTCGTTCAAATAGTGTTCGTGATATGAACCTCCTGGACGGTGTTCAGATAGTGTTGGTGATGTTAACCTCCTGGATGTCGTTCAGATAGTGTTGGTGATATTCACCTCCTGGATGTCGTTCAGATAGTGTTGGTGATATTCACCTCCTGGATGTCGTTCAGATAGTGTTGATGATATTAACCTCCTTGATGTCGTTCAGATAGTGTTGATGATATTCACCTCCTGGATGTCGTTCAGATAGTGTTGGTGATATTAACCTCCTGGATGGTGTTCAGATAGTGTTAGTGATATTAACCCCTGGATGTCGTTCAGATAGTGTTGGTGATATTAACCATCTGGACGGTGTTCAGATAGTGTTGGTGATATTCACCTCCGTGATGTCGTTCAGATAGTGTTGATGATATTCACCTCCTGGATGTCGTTCAGATAGTGTTGATGATATTCACCTCCTGGATGTCGTTCAGATAGTGTTGGTGATATTAACCTCCTGGACGGTGTTCAGATAGTGTTGGTGATATTCACCTCCTGGATGTCGTTCAGATAGTGTTGATGATGTTCACCTCCTGGATGTCGTTCAGATATTGTTAATGATATTCACCTCCTCGATGTCGTTCAGACAGTGTTGATGATATTCACCTCGTGGATGTCGTTCAGACAGTGTTGATGATATTCACCTCCTGGATGGTGTTCAGATAGTGTTGATGATATTAACCTCCTTGATGTCGTTCAGATAGTGTTGATGATATTCACCTCCTGGATGTCGTTCAGATAGTGTTGGTGATATTAACCTCCTGGATGGTGTTCAGATAGTGTTAGTGATATTAACCCCTGGATGTCGTTCAGATAGTGTTGGTGATATTCACCTCCTGGACGGAGTTCAGATAGTGTTGGTGATATTAACCTCCTGGATGGTGTTCAGATAGTGTTGGTGATATTCACCTCCTGGATGGTGTTCAGATAGTGTTGATGATATTAACCCCTGGATGGTGTTCAGATAGTGTTGGTGATATTAACCTCCTGGACGGTGTTCAGATAGTGTTGGTGATATTTACCTCCTGGATGTCGTTCAGATAGTGTTGGTGATATTCACCTCCTGGATGGTGTTCAGATAGTGTTGATGATATTAACCCCTGGATGGTGTTCAGATAGTGTTAGTGATATTAACCTCCTGGATGGTGTTCAGATAGTGTTGGTGATATTTACCTCCTGGATGTCGTTCAGATAGTGTTGGTGATATTCACCTCCTTGATGGTGTTCAGATAGTGTTGGTGATATTCACCTCCTGGATGGTGTTCAGATAGTGTTAGTGATATTAACCTCCTGGATGGTGTTCAGATAGTGTTGGTGATATTCACCTCCTGGATGTCGTTCAGAGAGTGTTGGTGATATTCACCTCCTGGATGTCGTTCAGATAGTGTTGATGATATTAACCTCCTGGATGTCGTTCAGATAGTGTTGATGATATTAACCTCCTGGATGTCGTTCAGATAGTGTTGATGATATTAACCTCCTGGATGTCGTTCAGATAGTGTTGATGATATTAACCCCTCGATGTCGTTCAGATAGTGTTGATGATATTAACCTCCTTGATGTCGTTCAAATAGTGTTGGTGATATTAACCTCCTGGATGTCGTTCAGATAGTGTTAGTGATATTAACCTCCTGGACGGTGTTCAGATAGTGTTGGTGATATTCACCTCCTGGATGTCGTTCAGATAGTGTTGGTGATATTCACCTCCTGGATGGTGTTCAGATAGTGTTGATGATATTCACCTCCTGGATGGTGTTCAGATAGTGTTAGTGATATTATCCTCCTGGATGGTGTTCAGACAGTGTTGGTGATATTCACCTCCTGGATGTCGTTCAGATAGTGTTGGTGATATTCACCTCCTGGATGGTGTTCAGATAGTGTTGATGATATTCACCTCCTGGATGTCGTTCAGATAGTGTTGATGATATTAACCTCCTGGATGGTGTTCAGATAGTGTTGATGATATTAACCTCCTTGATGTCGTTCAGATAGTATTGATGATATTCACCTCCTGGATGTCGTTCAGATAGTGTTGGTGATATTAACCTCCTTGATGTCGTTCAGATAGTGTTGATGATATTCACCTCCTGGATGGTGTTCAGATAGTGTTGGTGATATTAACCTCCTTGATGTCGTTCAAATAGTGTTCGTGATATGAACCTCCTGGACGGTGTTCAGATAGTGTTGGTGATGTTAACCTCCTGGATGTCGTTCAGATAGTGTTGGTGATATTCACCTCCTGGATGTCGTTCAGATAGTGTTGGTGATATTCACCTCCTGGATGTCGTTCAGATAGTGTTGATGATATTAACCTCCTTGATGTCGTTCAGATAGTGTTGATGATATTCACCTCCTGGATGTCGTTCAGATAGTGTTGGTGATATTAACCTCCTGGATGGTGTTCAGATAGTGTTAGTGATATTAACCCCTGGATGTCGTTCAGATAGTGTTGGTGATATTAACCATCTGGACGGTGTTCAGATAGTGTTGGTGATATTCACCTCCGTGATGTCGTTCAGATAGTGTTGATGATATTCACCTCCTGGATGTCGTTCAGATAGTGTTGATGATATTCACCTCCTGGATGTCGTTCAGATAGTGTTGGTGATATTAACCTCCTGGACGGTGTTCAGATAGTGTTGGTGATATTCACCTCCTGGATGTCGTTCAGATAGTGTTGATGATGTTCACCTCCTGGATGTCGTTCAGATATTGTTAATGATATTCACCTCCTCGATGTCGTTCAGACAGTGTTGATGATATTCACCTCGTGGATGTCGTTCAGACAGTGTTGATGATATTCACCTCCTGGATGGTGTTCAGATAGTGTTGATGATATTAACCTCCTTGATGTCGTTCAGATAGTGTTGATGATATTCACCTCCTGGATGTCGTTCAGATAGTGTTGGTGATATTAACCTCCTGGATGGTGTTCAGATAGTGTTAGTGATATTAACCCCTGGATGTCGTTCAGATAGTGTTGGTGATATTAACCTCCTGGACGGAGTTCAGATAGTGTTGGTGATATTAACCTCCTGGATGGTGTTCAGATAGTGTTGGTGATATTCACCTCCTGGATGGTGTTCAGATAGTGTTGATGATATTAACCCCTGGATGGTGTTCAGATAGTGTTGGTGATATTAACCTCCTGGACGGTGTTCAGATAGTGTTGGTGATATTTACCTCCTGGATGTCGTTCAGATAGTGTTGGTGATATTCACCTCCTGGATGGTGTTCAGATAGTGTTGATGATATTAACCCCTGGATGGTGTTCAGATAGTGTTAGTGATATTAACCTCCTGGATGGTGTTCAGATAGTGTTGGTGATATTTACCTCCTGGATGTCGTTCAGATAGTGTTGGTGATATTCACCTCCTTGATGGTGTTCAGATAGTGTTGGTGATATTCACCTCCTGGATGGTGTTCAGATAGTGTTAGTGATATTAACCTCCTGGATGGTGTTCAGATAGTGTTGGTGATATTCACCTCCTGGATGTCGTTCAGAGAGTGTTGGTGATATTCACCTCCTGGATGGTGTTCAGATAGTGTTGGTGATATTCACCTCCTGGATGGTGTTCAGATAGTGTTGGTGATATTCACCTCCTGGATGGTGTTCAGATAGTGTTGGTGATATTCACCTCCTGGATGGTGTTCAGATAGTGTTGGTGATATTAACCCCCTGGATGGTGTTCAGATAGTGTTGGTGATATTCACCTCCTGGATGGTGTTCAGATAGTGTTGGTGATATTCACCTCCTGGATGGTGTTCAGATAGTGTTGGTGATATTCACCTCCTGGATGGTGTTCAGATAGTGTTGGTGATATTAACCCCCTGGATGGTGTTCAGATAGTGTTGGTGATATTAACCCCCTGGATGGTGGTCAGATAGTGTTGGTGATATTCACCTCCTGGATGGTGTTCAGATAGTGTTGGTGATATTAACCCCCTGGATGGTGTTCAAATAGTGTTGGTGATATTAACCTCCTAGATGGTGTTCAGATAGTGTTAGTGATATTCACCTCCTGGATGGTGTTCAGATAGTGTTGATGATATTCACCTCCTGGATGTCGTTCAGATAGTGTTGATGTTATTCACCTCTTGGATGTCGTTCAGATAGTGTTGGTGATATTTACCTCCTGGATGGTGTTCAGATAGTGTTGGTGATGTTCACCTCCTGGATGGTGTTCAGATAGTGTTGGTGATATTCACCTCCTGGATGGTGTTCAGATAGTGTTGGTGATCTTAACCTCCTGGATGGTGTTCAGATAGTGTTGGTGATTTTCGCCTCCTGGATGGTGTTCAGATAGTGTTGGTGATATTCACCTCCTGGATGGTGTTCAGATAGTGTTGGTGATGTTAACCCCCTGGATGGTGTTCAGATAGTGTTGGTGATATTAACCCCCTGGATGGTGTTGAGATAGTGTTGGTGATATTCACCTCCTGGATGGTGTTCAAATAGTGTTGGTGATATTCACCTCCTGGATGTCGTTCAGATAGTGTTGATGATATTCACCTCCTGGATGGTGTTCAGATAGTGTTGGTGATATTCACCCCCTGGATGGTGTTCAGATAGTGTTGGTGATATTCACCTCCTGGATGGTGTTCAGATAGTGTTGGTGATATTCACCTCCTGGATGGTGTTCAGATAGTGTTGGTGATATTAACCCCCTGGATGGTGTTCAGAGAGTGTTGGTGATATTAACCCCCTGGATGGTGTTCAGATAGTGTTCGTGATATTCACCTCCTGGATGGTGTTCAGATAGTGCTGGTGATATTAACCCCCTGGATGGTGTTCAAATAGTGTTGGTGATATTAACCTCCTAGATGGTGTTCAGATAGTGTTAGTGATATTCACCTCCTGGATGGTGTTCAGATAGTGTTGATGATACTCACTTCCTGGATGTCGTTCAGATAGTGTTGATGTTATTCACTTCTTGGATGTAGTTCAGATAGTGTTGGTGATATTTACCTCCTGGATGGTGTTCAGATAGTGTTGGTGATATTCACCTCCTGGATGGTGTTCAGATAGTGTTGGTGATATTCACCTCCTGGATGGTGTTCAGATAGTGTTGGTGATATTAACCTCCTGGATGGTGTTCAGATAGTGTTGGTGATTTTCGCCTCCTGGATGGTGTTCAGATAGTGTTGGTGATATTCACCTCCTGGATGGTGTTCAGATAGTGTTGGTGATGTTAACCCCCTGGATGGTGTTCAGATAGTGTTGGTGATATTAACCCCCTGGATGGTGTTCAGATAGTGTTGGTGATATTCACCTCCTGGATGGTGTTCAAATAGTGTTGGTGATATTCACCTCCTGGATGTCGTTCAGATAGTGTTGATGATTTTCACCTCCTGGATGGTGTTCAGATAGTGTTGGTGATATTAACCCCCTGGATGGTGTTCAGATAGTGTTGGTGATATTAACCCCCTGGATGGTGTTCAGATAGTGTTGGTGATATTCACCTCCTGGATGGTGTTCAAATAGTGTTGGTTATATTCACCTCCTGGATGTCATTCAGATAGTGTTGGTGATATTCACCTCCTGGATGGTGTTCAGATAGTGTTGGTGATATTAACCTCCTGGATGGTGTTCAGATAGTGTTGGTGATATTAACCCCCTGGATGGTGTTCAGATAGTGTTGGTGATATTAACCCCCTGGATGGTGTTCAGATAGTGTTGGTGATATTCACCTCCTGGATGGTGTTCAGATAGTGTTGGTGATATTAACCCCCTGGATGGTGTTCAAATAGTGTTGGTGATATTAACCTCCTGGATGGTGTTCAGATAGTGTTAGTGATATTCACCTCCTGGATGGTGTTCAGATAGTGTTGATGATATTCACCTCCTGGATGTCGTTCAGATAGTGTTGATGTTATTCACCTCTTGGATGTCGTTCAGATAGTGTTGGTGATATTAACCTCCTGGATGGTGTTCAGATAGTGTTTGTGATTTTCACCTCCTGGATGTCGTTCAGATAGTGTTGGTGATATTCACCTCCTGGATGGTGTTCAGATAGTGTTGGTGATATTAACCCCCTGGATGGTGTTCAAATAGTGTTGGTGATATTAACCTCCTAGATGGTGTTCAGATAGTGTTAGTGATATTCACCTCCTGGATGGTGTTCAGATAGTGTTGATGATATTCACCTCCTGGATGTCGTTCAGATAGTGTTGATGTTATTCACCTCTTGGATGTCGTTCAGATAGTGTTGGTGATATTTACCTCCTGGATGGTGTTCAGATAGTGTTGGTGATGTTCACCTCCTGGATGGTGTTCAGATAGTGTTGGTGATATTCACCTCCTGGATGGTGTTCAGATAGTGTTGGTGATCTTAACCTCCTGGATGGTGTTCAGATAGTGTTGGTGATTTTCGCCTCCTGGATGGTGTTCAGATAGTGTTGGTGATATTCACCTCCTGGATGGTGTTCAGATAGTGTTGGTGATGTTAACCCCCTGGATGGTGTTCAGATAGTGTTGGTGATATTAACCCCCTGGATGGTGTTGAGATAGTGTTGGTGATATTCACCTCCTGGATGGTGTTCAAATAGTGTTGGTGATATTCACCTCCTGGATGTCGTTCAGATAGTGTTGATGATATTCACCTCCTGGATGGTGTTCAGATAGTGTTGGTGATATTCACCCCCTGGATGGTGTTCAGATAGTGTTGGTGATATTCACCTCCTGGATGGTGTTCAGATAGTGTTGGTGATATTCACCTCCTGGATGGTGTTCAGATAGTGTTGGTGATATTAACCCCCTGGATGGTGTTCAGAGAGTGTTGGTGATATTAACCCCCTGGATGGTGTTCAGATAGTGTTCGTGATATTCACCTCCTGGATGGTGTTCAGATAGTGCTGGTGATATTAACCCCCTGGATGGTGTTCAAATAGTGTTGGTGATATTAACCTCCTAGATGGTGTTCAGATAGTGTTAGTGATATTCACCTCCTGGATGGTGTTCAGATAGTGTTGATGATACTCACTTCCTGGATGTCGTTCAGATAGTGTTGATGTTATTCACTTCTTGGATGTAGTTCAGATAGTGTTGGTGATATTTACCTCCTGGATGGTGTTCAGATAGTGTTGGTGATATTCACCTCCTGGATGGTGTTCAGATAGTGTTGGTGATATTCACCTCCTGGATGGTGTTCAGATAGTGTTGGTGATATTAACCTCCTGGATGGTGTTCAGATAGTGTTGGTGATTTTCGCCTCCTGGATGGTGTTCAGATAGTGTTGGTGATATTCACCTCCTGGATGGTGTTCAGATAGTGTTGGTGATGTTAACCCCCTGGATGGTGTTCAGATAGTGTTGGTGATATTAACCCCCTGGATGGTGTTCAGATAGTGTTGGTGATATTCACCTCCTGGATGGTGTTCAAATAGTGTTGGTGATATTCACCTCCTGGATGTCGTTCAGATAGTGTTGATGATTTTCACCTCCTGGATGGTGTTCAGATAGTGTTGGTGATATTAACCCCCTGGATGGTGTTCAGATAGTGTTGGTGATATTAACCCCCTGGATGGTGTTCAGATAGTGTTGGTGATATTCACCTCCTGGATGGTGTTCAAATAGTGTTGGTTATATTCACCTCCTGGATGTCATTCAGATAGTGTTGGTGATATTCACCTCCTGGATGGTGTTCAGATAGTGTTGGTGATATTAACCTCCTGGATGGTGTTCAGATAGTGTTGGTGATATTAACCCCCTGGATGGTGTTCAGATAGTGTTGGTGATATTAACCCCCTGGATGGTGTTCAGATAGTGTTGGTGATATTCACCTCCTGGATGGTGTTCAGATAGTGTTGGTGATATTAACCCCCTGGATGGTGTTCAAATAGTGTTGGTGATATTAACCTCCTGGATGGTGTTCAGATAGTGTTAGTGATATTCACCTCCTGGATGGTGTTCAGATAGTGTTGATGATATTCACCTCCTGGATGTCGTTCAGATAGTGTTGATGTTATTCACCTCTTGGATGTCGTTCAGATAGTGTTGGTGATATTAACCTCCTGGATGGTGTTCAGATAGTGTTTGTGATTTTCACCTCCTGGATGTCGTTCAGATAGTGTTGGTGATATTCACCTCCTGGATGGTGTTCAGATAGTGTTGGTGATATTAACCTCCTGGATGGTGTTCAGATAGTGTTGGTGATTTTCACCTCCTGGATGGTGTTCAGATAGTGTTGGTGATATTCACCTCCTGGATGGTGTTCAGATAGTGTTGGTGATATTAACCCCCTGGATGGTGTTCAGATAGTGTTGGTGATGTTAACCCCCTGGATGGTGTTCAGATAGTGTTGGTGATATTCACCTCCTGGATGGTGTTCAAATAGTGTTGGTGATATTCACCTCCTGGATGTCGTTCAGATAGTGTTGATGATATTCACCTCCTGGATGGTGTTCAGATAGTGTTGGTGATATTAACCCCCTGGATGGTGTTCAGATAGTGTTGGTGACATTCACCTCCTGGATGGTGTTCAAATAGTGTTGGTGATATTCACCTCCTGGATGTCGTTCAGATAGTGTTGGTGATATTCACCTCCTGGATGGTGTTCAGATAGTGTTGGTGATATTAACCTCCTGGATGGTGTTCAGATAGTGTTGGTGATATTAACCCCCTGGATGGTGTTCAGATAGTGTTGGTGATATTCACCTCCTGGATGGTGTTCAAATAGTGTTGGTGATATTCACCTCCTGGATGTCGTTCAGATAGTGTTGGTGATATTCACCTCCTGGATGTCGTTCAGATAGTGTTGGTGATATTCACCTCCTGGATGGTGTTCAGATAGTGTTGGTGATATTCACCTCCTGGATGGTGTTCAGATAGTGTTGGTGATATTCACCTCCTGGATGGTGTTCAGATAGTGTTGGTGATATTAACCTCCTGGATGGTGTTCAGATAGTGTTGGTGATATTAACCCCCTGGATGGTGTTCAGATAGTGTTGGTGATATTAACCCCCTGGATGGTGTTCAGATAGTGTTGGTGACATTCACCTCCTGGATGGTGTTCAGATAGTGTTGGTGATATTAACCTCCTGGATGGTGTTCAAATAGTGTTGGTGATATTAACCTCCTGGATGGTGTTCAGATAGTGTTAGTGATATTCACCTCCTGGATGGTGTTCAGATAGTGTTGATGATATTCACCTCCTGGATGTCGTTCAGATAGTGTTGATGTTATTCACCTCTTGGATGTCGTTCAGATAGTGTTGGTGATATTAACCTCCTGGATGGTGTTCAGATAGTGTTGGTGATTTTCACCTCCTGGATGGTGTTCAGATAGTGTTGGTGATATTCACCTCCTGGATGGTGTTCAGATAGTGTTGGTGATATTAACCTCCTGGATGGTGTTCAGATAGTGTTGGTGATTTTCACCTCCTGGATGGTGCTCAGATAGTGTTGGTGATATTCACCTCCTGGATGGTGTTCAGATAGTGTTGGTGATATTAACCCCCTGGATGGTGTTCAGATAGTGTTGGTGATATTAACCCCCTGGATGGTGTTCAGATAGTGTTGGTGATATTCACCTCCTGGATGGTGTTCAAATAGTGTTGGTGATATTCACCTCCTGGATGTCGTTCAGATAGTGTTGATGATATTCAACTCCTGGATGGTGTTCAGATAGTGTTGGTGATATTAACCCCCTGGATGGTGTTCAGATAGTGTTGGTGATATTCACCTCCTGGATGGTGTTCAAATAGTGTTGGTGATATTCACCTCCTGGATGTCGTTCAGATAGTGTTGGTGATATTCACCTATTGGATGGTGTTCAGATAGTGTTGGTGATATTAACCTCCTGGATGGTGTTCAGATAGTGTTGGTGATATTAACCCCCTGGATGGTGTTCAGATAGTGTTGGTGATATTCACCTCCTGGATGGTGTTCAAACAGTGTTGGTGATATTCACCTCCTGGATGTCGTTCAGATAGTGTTGTTGATATTCACCTCCTGGATGGTGTTCAGATAGTGTTGGTGATATTAACCCCCTGGATGGTGTTCAGATAGTGTTGGTGATATTAACCCCCTGGATGGTGTTCAGATAGTGTTGGTGATATTCACCCCCTGGATGGTGTTCAAATAGTGTTGGTGATATTCACCTCCTGGATGGTGTTCAGATAGTGTTGATGATTTTCACCTCCTGGATGGTGTTCAGATAGTGTTGATGATATTCACCTCCTGGATGTCGTTCAGATAGTGTTGATGTTATTCACCTCTTGGATGTCGTTCAGATAGTGTTGGTGATATTAACCTCCTGGATGGTGTTCAGATAGTGTTGGTGATGTTCACCTCCTGGATGGTGTTCAGATAGTGTTGGTGATATTCACCTCCTGGATGGTGTTGAGATAGTGTTGGTGATATTAACCTCCTGGATGGTGTTCAGATAGTGTTAGTGATATTAACCTCCTTGATGTCGTTCAGATAGTGTTGGTGATATTCACCTCCTGGATGGTGTTCAGATAGTGTTGGTGATATTAACCTCCTGGATGGTGTTCAAATAGTGTTGGTGATGTTAACCTCCTGGATGGTGTTCAAATAGTGTTGGTGATATTAACCCCCTGGATGGTGTTCAAATAGTGTTGGTGATATTAACCTCCTGGATGGTGTTCAGATAGTGTTGATGATATTCACCTCCTGGATGTCGTTCAGATAGTGTTGGTGATATTATAACCTCCTGGATGTCGTTTAGATAGTGTTGGTGATATTAACCACCTGGATGGTGTTCAGATAGTGTTGGTGATATTAACCTCCTTGATGTCGTTCAGATAGTGTTGATGATGTTCACCTCCTGGACGGTGTTCAGATAGTGTTGGTGATATTAACCTCCTGGATGTCGTTCAGATAGTGTTGGTGATATTAACCCCCTGGATGGTGTTCAGATAGTGTTGGTGATATTAACCCCCTGGATGGTGTTCAGATAGTGTTGGTGATATTCACCTCCTGGATGGTGTTCAAATAGTGTTGGTGATATTCACCTCCTGGATGTCGTTCAGATAGTGTTGATGATATTCAACTCCTGGATGGTGTTCAGATAGTGTTGGTGATATTAACCCCCTGGATGGTGTTCAGATAGTGTTGGTGATATTCACCTCCTGGATGGTGTTCAAATAGTGTTGGTGATATTCACCTCCTGGATGTCGTTCAGATAGTGTTGGTGATATTCACCTATTGGATGGTGTTCAGATAGTGTTGGTGATATTAACCTCCTGGATGGTGTTCAGATAGTGTTGGTGATATTAACCCCCTGGATGGTGTTCAGATAGTGTTGGTGATATTCACCTCCTGGATGGTGTTCAAACAGTGTTGGTGATATTCACCTCCTGGATGTCGTTCAGATAGTGTTGTTGATATTCACCTCCTGGATGGTGTTCAGATAGTGTTGGTGATATTAACCCCCTGGATGGTGTTCAGATAGTGTTGGTGATATTAACCCCCTGGATGGTGTTCAGATAGTGTTGGTGATATTCACCCCCTGGATGGTGTTCAAATAGTGTTGGTGATATTCACCTCCTGGATGGTGTTCAGATAGTGTTGATGATTTTCACCTCCTGGATGGTGTTCAGATAGTGTTGATGATATTCACCTCCTGGATGTCGTTCAGATAGTGTTGATGTTATTCACCTCTTGGATGTCGTTCAGATAGTGTTGGTGATATTAACCTCCTGGATGGTGTTCAGATAGTGTTGGTGATGTTCACCTCCTGGATGGTGTTCAGATAGTGTTGGTGATATTCACCTCCTGGATGGTGTTGAGATAGTGTTGGTGATATTAACCTCCTGGATGGTGTTCAGATAGTGTTAGTGATATTAACCTCCTTGATGTCGTTCAGATAGTGTTGGTGATATTCACCTCCTGGATGGTGTTCAGATAGTGTTGGTGATATTAACCTCCTGGATGGTGTTCAAATAGTGTTGGTGATGTTAACCTCCTGGATGGTGTTCAAATAGTGTTGGTGATATTAACCCCCTGGATGGTGTTCAAATAGTGTTGGTGATATTAACCTCCTGGATGGTGTTCAGATAGTGTTGATGATATTCACCTCCTGGATGTCGTTCAGATAGTGTTGGTGATATTATAACCTCCTGGATGTCGTTTAGATAGTGTTGGTGATATTAACCACCTGGATGGTGTTCAGATAGTGTTGGTGATATTAACCTCCTTGATGTCGTTCAGATAGTGTTGATGATGTTCACCTCCTGGACGGTGTTCAGATAGTGTTGGTGATATTAACCTCCTGGATGTCGTTCAGATAGTGTTAGTGATATTAACCTCCTTGATGTCGTTCAGATAGTGTTGGTGATATTAACCTCCTGGATGGTGTTCAGATAGTGTTGGTGATATTATAACCTCCTGGATGTCGTTTAGATAGTGTTGGTGATATTAACCTCCTGGATGGTGTTCAGATAGTGTTTGTGATATTAACCTCCTTGATGTCGTTCAGATAGTGTTGATGATATTCACCTCCTGGATGGTGTTCAGATAGTGTTGGTGATATTCACCTCCTGGATGGTGTTCAGATAGTGTTGGTGATATTAACCTCCTGGATGGTGTTCAGATAGTGTTGATGATATTAACCTCCTGGATGTCGTTCAGATAGTGTTGGTGATATTCACCTCCTGGATGGTGTTCAGATAGTGTTGGTGATATTATAACCTCCTGGATGTCGTTTAGATAGTGTTGGTGATATTAACCTCCTGGATGGTGTTCAGATAGTGTTGGTGATATTAACCTCCTTGATGTCGTTTAGATAGTGTTGATGATGTTCACCTCCTGGACGGTGTTCAGATAGTGTTGGTGATATTAACCTCCTGGATGTCGTTCAGATAGTGTTAGTGATATTAACCTCCTTGATGTCGTTCAGATAGTGTTGGTGATATTAACCTCCTGGATGGTGTTCAGATAGTGTTGGTGATATTATAACCTCCTTGATGTCGTTTAGATAGTGTTGGTGATATTAACCTCCTGGATGGTGTTCAGATAGTGTTGGTGATATTAACCTCCTTGATGTCGTTCAGATAGTGTTGATGATGTTCACCTCCTGGACGGTGTTCAGATAGTGTTGGTGATATTAACCTCCTGGATGGTGTTCAGATAGTGTTGGTGATATTAACCCCCTGGATGGTGTTCAGATAGTGTTGATGATATTCACCTCCTGGATGTCGTTCAGATAGTGTTGGTGATATTCAACTCCTGGATGGTGTTCAGATAGTGTTGGTGATATTAACCCCCTGGATGGTGTTCAGATAGTGTTGGTGATATTCACCTCCTGGATGGTGTTCAAATAGTGTTGGTGATATTCACCTCCTGGATGTCGTTCAGATAGTGTTGGTGATATTCACCTCCTGGATGGTGTTCAGATAGTGTTGGTGATATTAACCTCCTGGATGGTGTTCAGATAGTGTTGGTGATATTAACCCCCTGGATGGTGTTCAGATAGTGTTGGTGATATTCACCTCCTGGATGGTGTTCAAACAGTGTTGGTGATATTCACCTCCTGGATGTCGTTCAGATAGTGTTGTTGATATTCACCTCCTGGATGGTGTTCAGATAGTGTTGGTGATATTAACCTCCTGGATGGTGTTCAGATAGTGTTGGTGATATTAACCCCCTGGATGGTGTTCAGATAGTGTTGGTGATATTCACCCCCTGGATGGTGTTCAAATAGTGTTGGTGATATTCACCTCCTGGATGGTGTTCAGATAGTGTTGATGATTTTCACCTCCTGGATGGTGTTCAGATAGTGTTGATGATATTCACCTCCTGGATGTCGTTCAGATAGTGTTGATGTTATTCACCTCTTGGATGTCGTTCAGATAGTGTTGGTGATATTAACCTCCTGGATGGTGTTCAGATAGTGTTGGTGATGTTCACCTCCTGGATGGTGTTCAGATAGTGTTGGTGATATTCACCTCCTGGATGGTGTTGAGATAGTGTTGGTGATATTAACCTCCTGGATGGTGTTCAGATAGTGTTAGTGATATTAACCTCCTTGATGTCGTTCAGATAGTGTTGGTGATATTCACCTCCTGGATGGTGTTCAGATAGTGTTGGTGATATTAACCTCCTGGATGGTGTTCAAATAGTGTTGGTGATGTTAACCTCCTGGATGGTGTTCAAATAGTGTTGGTGATATTAACTCCCTGGATGGTGTTCAAATAGTGTTGGTGATATTAACCTCCTGGATGGTGTTCAGATAGTGTTGATGATATTCACCTCCTGGATGTCGTTCAGATAGTGTTGGTGATATTATAACCTCCTGGATGTCGTTTAGATAGTGTTGGTGATATTAACCTCCTGGATGGTGTTCAGATAGTGTTGGTGATATTAACCTCCTTGATGTCGTTCAGATAGTGTTGATGATGTTCACCTCCTGGACGGTGTTCAGATAGTGTTGGTGATATTAACCTCCTGGATGTCGTTCAGATAGTGTTAGTGATATTAACCTCCTTGATGTCGTTCAGATAGTGTTGGTGATATTAACCTCCTGGATGGTGTTCAGATAGTGTTGGTGATATTATAACCTCCTGGATGTCGTTTAGATAGTGTTGGTGATATTAACCTCCTGGATGGTGTTCAGATAGTGTTTGTGATATTAACCTCCTTGATGTCGTTCAGATAGTGTTGATGATATTCACCTCCTGGATGGTGTTCAGATAGTGTTGGTGATATTCACCTCCTGGATGGTGTTCAGATAGTGTTGGTGATATTAACCTCCTGGATGGTGTTCAGATAGTGTTGATGATATTAACCTCCTGGATGTCGTTCAGATAGTGTTGGTGATATTCACCTCCTGGATGGTGTTCAGATAGTGTTGGTGATATTATAACCTCCTGGATGTCGTTTAGATAGTGTTGGTGATATTAACCTCCTGGATGGTGTTCAGATAGTGTTGGTGATATTAACCTCCTTGATGTCGTTTAGATAGTGTTGATGATGTTCACCTCCTGGACGGTGTTCAGATAGTGTTGGTGATATTAACCTCCTGGATGTCGTTCAGATAGTGTTAGTGATATTAACCTCCTTGATGTCGTTCAGATAGTGTTGGTGATATTAACCTCCTGGATGGTGTTCAGATAGTGTTGGTGATATTATAACCTCCTTGATGTCGTTTAGATAGTGTTGGTGATATTAACCTCCTGGATGGTGTTCAGATAGTGTTGGTAATATTAACCTCCTTGATGTCGTTCAGATAGTGTTGATGATGTTCACCTCCTGGACGGTGTTCAGATAGTGTTGGTGATATTAACCTCCTGGATGGTGTTCAGATAGTGTTGGTGATATTAACCCCCTGGATGGTGTTCAGATAGTGTTGATGATATTCACCTCCTGGATGTCGTTCAGATAGTGTTGGTGATATTCACCTCCTGGATGGTGTTCAGATAGTGTTGGTGATATTATAACCTCCTGGATGTCGTTCAGATAGTGTTAGTGATATTAACCTCCTTGATGTCGTTCAGATAGTGTTGGTGATATTAACCTCCTGGATGGTGTTCAGATAGTGTTGGTGATATTATAACCTCCTTGATGTCGTTTAGATAGTGTTGGTGATATTAACCTCCTGGATGGTGTTCAGATAGTGTTGGTGATATTAACCTCCTTGATGTCGTTCAGATAGTGTTGATGATGTTCACCTCCTGGATGTCGTTCAGATAGTGTTGGTGATATTAACCTCCTGGATGGTGTTCAGATAGTGTTGGTGATATTAACCCCCTGGATGGTGTTCAGATAGTGTTGATGATATTCACCTCCTGGATGTCGTTCAGATAGTGTTGGTGATATTCACCTCCTGGATGGTGTTCAGATAGTGTTGGTGATATTATAACCTCCTGGATGGTGTTCAGATAGTGTTGGTGATATTAACCTCCTGGATGGTGTTCAGATAGTGTTGGTGATATTAACCTCCTTGATGTCGTTCAGATAGTGTTGATGATGTTCACCTCCTGGACGGTGTTCAGATAGTTTTGGTGATATTAACCTCCTGGATGTCGTTCAGATAGTGCTAGTGATATTAACCTCCTTGATGTCGTTCAGATAGTGTTGGTGATATTAACCTCCTGGATGGTGTTCAGATAGTGTTGGTGATATTATAACCTCCTGGATGTCGTTTAGATAGTGTTGGTGATATTAACCTCCTGGATGGTGTTCAGATAGTGTTTGTGATATTAACCTCCTTGATGTCGTTCAGATAGTGTTGATGATATTCACCTCCTGGATGGTGTTCAGATAGTGTTGGTGATATTCACCTCCTGGATGGTGTTCAGATAGTGTTGGTGATATTTACCTCCTGGATGGTGTTCAGATAGTGTTGATGATATTCACCTCCTGGATGGTGTTCAGATAGTGTTGATGATATTCACCTCCTGGATGGTGTTCAGATAGTGTTGGTGATATTAACCTCCTGGATGGTGTTCAGATAGTGTTGGTGATATTAACCTCCTGGATGGTGTTCAGATAGTGTTGGTGATATTAACCTCCTGGGTGGTGTTCAGATAGTGTTGGTGATATTATAACCTCCTGGATGACGTTTACATAGTGTTCATGATATTATTAACATCCTGGATGTCGTTCAGATAGTCTTGATGATGTTAACCATCTGGATGTCGTTCAGATAGTCTTGACCCTCTGGGTGTCGTTTAGGTAGAGTTGATGATATTAACACTCTGGATGTCGTTCAGATAGCCTTGATGATATTAACCCCTGGATGTCGTTCAGATAGTGTTGGTAATATTCACCCCTTGGATGTCGTTCAGAGAGTCTTGATGATATGAAGCTCCTGGATGTCTTTCATAGAGTCTTGATGATATAAACCTCCCGGATGTCGTTCAGATAGTCTTGATGATAATAAACTGTGTGTGTCGTTTTTAATATTAACCAAATCGATGTCGTTCAGATAGTCTTGATTATATTAACCCGGGTATGGTTTTCTGAAAAGTGATGGTTGTATTAGAATCGGGCTCACGCGGCCCCACATCTATTTTGGGTTCTAAAGTTATCCAGACAAGTAGAATATTAACTTAAATTTCCTATCTGATGGTAGAGATTCACAAAATACCCGTAGATACCGAAATTTTGTCACGGGTAAATATGACACGACAATTATCGATGCACGGCGCTATTTATTTTCCTTTTTAAGGATTATGTGGGTGGAAAAATACTGTTGAGTATCTGGACTCCATCAAATCTCCTTGTGCGTTTATAATTAACGGTATTCATTCAATGTATATAATAGCTGGACATCAATTACACACAGTGACGAGGGGACATAACTCCGCTATGCTTTATACTGTATGTCACTGTCTCTCAGCTCCCTGCAGCTGCCAGAGAATGGGGCGTATCGCCATACTAACCCGCCAGAGGGGCGCGTGCACTAGAGGTTATACTCTGTGTTGGATCTGTCCTTCGAATGATTTGCGAATAATTTCCCGCGAACTTCAAATAGAGTCGAAGCCAAGCTTACTTAAAATTAAACGTATCAAGTCAGTACCGCCTGTGGTCAGTGGCAAAATTGAAGTACCAGCTTCGCCAGAGAAACGTTTTGAGATCAGGAAGGAAAACAGCTCTGATAGATAGGTATGTAACATGTTTTATTATATTTTCAAGAGGACGTTCATTCATAATCTTCGATAATCGCTGCAGTTTCTGCTCGCCACGGACCCTATTTCCAAGCTATCAAAACCGCACCGTTTCTGTCAGTGTCACAGTGTTGTTTACTAAATACTGTGGCTGACTAAGTCAAGAATCTATCATGTCAGTTGTTGTAATCAGGGAGCTCAATGTTGTAGAGTATCCCTATTGTAATCTATGAAGCCATCACTTCCTGTACTATATTACGTGACAATAACCAAACCACTCTCTATGGCTCCCGATAATGTTTTTATTTCATATGTTCTCCAACAATTGTACTTTTCCGTAACGGTAATGATGCTTGCTGGATGAGGGTATCGACACATAGGTCCGTGTTCATACCGGTAGATGCTGTCTTCCACAACAATAATGAGCTATATCAGAGACCATATAATAGTCTCTCGTTATATTCAGTAGCAAAAGCGAAACAATATAAGTTTGATGTCCCTTTCCTCGACTGGAAACTTTCGTCTAACCGTCTGTCCGTTTTTCGACCACCTGATGTGTTTGGTGGTTTGGCACTTGTCTTTTGGAATCATGCTTTTCATGAAGGAAACAGTCGAGTTATGGTACATGCTTCGCTCCATAATGCCTGTAGTTCTGCATTAAAGTGACTTAAATGATCACACCTACTAAGAAATAATGAAAATGTAGTGTCATCTTTTCGTGTTTATCACATCAATTTTAGGAACAAAGGGACTGGTTGAAAGTTCCTATAATATTTGCCCACAGGAAGATAATACATTTAAAATATTCATACTACATGTATTTCTTATAAGTGACATTGTGCGCTGTGTTTTCAGATTAAATTAACTGAATTTGTGTTGTCATGTTAAATGATGGAAAATGGTATGTCCAAGTGTAAAAAATATAACACAATGACAGCCTATGATATTTACTTCAAATGCATCATTGCATAAAAGCCATGATATCTCCTGTAGTCAAACTGATTAAGGGAGTATGAAATATTTTTACAGATGCACTAATGAAAGTTCTCAAATATTAGCTACACAAATTCCATGAGTGAAAATATTTCTTTTCAGACTTGAATCAAATGACCAAAATTAAGATTTTGTTGGGCCGTCTGTCTCAGTCCCATGCCCCGCAAACACAATATGGCCTGTGTCAGGATTTATATAGCTGACACTATCCCATCGTGGATTGCTGCCTCCAATATCCAAGGCTATTTCATCTACCGCCTGTCAGAAGACATGCCAGCTACACAAGATGTCAAGATCATAGAGAAAGGTCCACTGATGCTTGAAGTAGACAGGGTGCTGGCATGCAGTGTTCACATAAGATCTACTGATGTCTACTTCAGCGGTATCGTCAGTGCATCAATGAAATACAAGTTATAAGTTAGATGCAATATCCAGAAGTTCAAAACAAAACAAATTACAAGTTACAAGAAATGGTGTATTGAAAAACAACATTGAAATTAATTTGTTCAAGATATAATTTAATGTGTGATTACCTGCATGATGGACAGAAAGTTTGGGATGAAGTTGTTGTTGACTGATCTCAAAGGTATCACGAAACTCTTTCAGGCGGACCGTGTATTGTCTCTGCAACCTGAGGAAACGGTCCTTGTAATGGCTCTGTAGCTTGAACAAAGGATCCTTGTGTTGTCTCTGCAGCCTGAGCGCGGGGTCCTTGTGTTATCTCTGCAGCTTGAACGAAGGATCCTTGTGTTGTCTCTGCAGGTTGGGCGACGGGTCATTTTACTGTCTCTACAGCTTCAGCGAAGGGTCCTTGTGTTGTCTGTGCAGCTTGAGTCAAGAGTCCTTGTATTGTCTCTGCAGCCTGAGCGTAGGGTCTTTGTGTTGTCTGCGCAGCCTGAGTGAAGGGTCTTTGTACTGTCTCTGCAGCTTGAGTGTAGGGTGCTTGTGTTGTCTCTGCAGATTGAGCACAGGGTCCTTGCTGATTGTTCTGTAGTTAGTGGTGTCAGTAAAATCCACAAGCCCCGTATGCACGGGCTATTGTGAAGATCCATAAGAACCCTCCGAAAGCTGGACTCTTAGTATATGTTCACGGGACACGGCGTTCTACAACACTGCCCAGTATCTCACCAAAGTATTAGCCTTCCTCGATGACACTGGCCGTACATCCACTTTTTCTCTTACCACCCTCTCAGACCTAAAACCGGCATCATCTCCACTCCTACCGTCTGAGCGCTCAACCTCTCTAAACCCTAGGCATGTCTTAACAACTATCCAACTGAACTTGTTGATCGTGTCATTAATCCCACCTTCAACCCAGCAACCAAACTCAACAGGAGTAAACCCGATTCTGCTCCCATTCACATCTCACTACCCTACATCGGCAAAACTTCACATCACTTCAGCAGTTTACTTAGACAGCAAGCAGACATAGACACATACTTCTCCACGGCCACAGCTCTCAAAACCATCCTGAATGAAAATGGTAGGAATCACAGTACAAAACAAAAACAGCCTAGAGGTGTGATCTACAGCATCAGTTGCGACTGTGGCAGCAACTTCTTGCTTCAGAGAGTCGGATCAGTTTGACCAAACTGACGACAACTGTTACCTAAAGTTAACTGAGAAACCACTTGTTTAACTGCTGGTCTTCACGATGATATTATAGATGTCAGGTTTGGATTGGGACATTCACAAAAAGAGTAAGCATTTCACTGACCCCACACGTGTACCCTTCTTGTGGGTATGTTTATTTGTGTATAGAAATCGGAATTCCGGCACGGAAGGAGGTTTAGAAAAATGATTCGTTCAATAACCACCAAAGACCGAGTTTTCTTCCACTGTTTTTCTCATCTGAAATTGTAATAAAGTACACCACTCATGTTTGTCATGTAGGTCTCCGATAAAACTTCAAAGTGACAGCACATTCTCCACAAAGTTGAAAAACACAAGATATGACATCAGCTTTTAAACATTTAACTTTCCCTTCAATGTTCAAACAGCCTTTGGTGTTTTTGTCGTGTAGAGTTGGCGAACTTTTTCATCGAATTTGCTAGTTTCAATTGGGCTCGGCACGCATTTCATTTCTTTCTGATAGAGTTCCAACTGCGAGGCACCGGCTTCTATCAATGCGCTGGTCACACCAAGCTCTGCGGTAAAACTATGTACCTTTACACAATATTGTGATTAATAGATGAAAACATTTTTAAGTCTTGGTAAATTAAGAATCTTTTATACTAAATTTCAGCTCCTCAATTTCTTGTATACTTTTGTCTTAGACGATGGCTCATGGGCCAAGAAAGGTGCTGTTACCAAATACAGGTACAATAGTGGACACACAGAACGGTGCTGTTACCAAAGACAGGTACAATAGTGGACACACAGAACGATGCTGTTACCAAATACAGGTACAATAGTGGACACACAGAACGGTGCTGTAATCAAATACAGGTACAATAGTGGACACACAGAAGGCTGCTGTAACCAAATACAGGTACAATAGTGGACACACAGAACGGCGCTGTTACCAAATACAGGTACAATAGTGGACACACAGAACGATGCTGTTACCAAATACAGGTCCAATAGTGGACACACAGAACGGTGCTGTTACCAAATACAGGTACAATAGTGGACACACAGAAGGGTGCTGTTACCAAATACAGGTACAATAGAGGACACATAGAACGATGCTGTAACCAAATACAGGTACAATAGTGGACACACAGAACGGTGCTGTAACCAAATACAGGTACAATAGTGGACACACAGAAGGGTGCTGTTACCAAATACAGGTACAATAGAGAACACACAGAACGATGCTGTAACCAAATACAGGTACAATAGTGGACACACAGAACGGTGCTGTAACCAAATACAGGTACAATAGTGGACACACAGAACGGTGCTGTTACCAAATACAGGCATAATAGTGAAGAAAGAAAAGTTGTTTTAATTTTATTGTTTTATAATTTTTGGGGGGTTTGTTTGTTTGTTCGTTTATGCTCACGTCTAACTGTTTTAAATTCTAATTAGTATGCTAAACTGTCATTACTATGACAACATTGTGGTATTCCTGTGATAATTACGATGCTAGGTCTCGCAGTATCACCACTGATGGTAGGGTATCTCGTAAATTTTACTTACTTGATTCAATGTTGTGAGCAATCACTGGGTATCTATATAATTATATCTGACGGAGAACCTGCGTCGTACTATTCTCGATAATCTGAAGACAAAACAGAAGCGAGAAATCTGCAGATTCCTATTGAAGAAAATGTATGCCCTACATTTAACAGCATTGTCCTGTGTCTATAAGAGGGATACGGTGTGTGGGTGAATGAGTGAATGGCATGTGTGTTTATCTTGGCTCCTTTATGACGATACCTGCTGTGATCTTTCACAATAATCTCGCTTAATCTTCCTGATTAAGGGTACTTCTTAACAACGGTGTAACGTCCGCCATATATCAAGAAATCTCTCTCTCATTTTTAGCACCTGTCCGATCTGAACTTGAACATTCGAGGTCTGCGTCTGTGTCAGGGAAAAATGTTTTGCAACACTGGAGAGTAATAGCCATAGGCCTGCTTGCAACAATGTAATATACAATGTAATATATAATATATGTACATCATATTTAGTTATGTGATATTTACTCTCAATCTGAGTTCATAGATCGTTAGTTTAAACAGGACAGTCAAGAAACAAATTCACAAGAGGCACGGAGGCCCAACATACCTATGGTATACTCAAAGGACGCACCTGCCTCTACATATTGCATACATCCTGTTACATCATACAAGTCACATATTGCATACATCCTGTTACATCATACAAGTCACATATTGTATACATCCTGTTAGATCATACAAGTCACATATTAGATACATTCAGTGAACTTGATACAACTAGCATACTGCGTACATTTTGTTATGTTCAGAACTCTTATCATCATGCAATTTGCCTGACGCATAAGAGCTGTTATCGTTAGACAGTTAGACATTTTACTTGATGTCCCAAACTGTTATCATTAGATATTTGGACAGTTAGACAGTTTACACATGTCAGAGAACTACAGTTAAGTTTCAACATCAAGACTGACATGTAAGTAAGTCTTCATTTCATTTTGAGGACCTGCATGTCAGATTTAGCGCTAAACACAATTTCAATCTCAAGACTGAAACAACTTCTAGTATTGTTAAACAGATGACATGTCAACTTGAACACTGACATGTCACCTTCAAGTAGTGTTAATCAGGACGATATGTCGCTCGCAGGTAACAATCTAAATAAGTGTCAATTTCGAATCCGATCCCACGAAATGAGAATCACGGCTAAATGCAAAAAACTCTACAAGCCTGAAGACGCCTGATACCGTTCGGTCTGTCAAGGCCATAGCTCAAGGTGAGAGACAGCCGCAATTTGCCAACACAAATATGTTAGAACGTCTAGCTTGGCGCATCTGATCTTTCAAGCAGATTGTAAAAACAACATGTACCTTGGCACGATGTAGTTTCTGCTGTTAATCTCAGATTACAGTACAGTCTTGGAAGCACACAGTGTGGTGTTTTCCTTTCCTACCTGAATTCTTTCTAGAAAACGTAAATTCCGAAGTCAGTGAGGATTGTCGAACATTGTGAGTGGGTGATGTTGTATCAAGTAATTAATATTGTGCTTTCAATGTATGAATGACAAAGAGTTGAAATAATATTGTGAATTACGTAAGTGAGTAACAAGCATCTAAGTAACATAATAATCAAGCGTTAAAAACTGAGTAATGGCGTGTTTAGGAATGTGGACTGCTGCTGCAAAGGAATTTTACTGAGGACAGTGATGGTGATACTGTGGTTTAAAAGTGTAATGTATGTTTAAGTGAGCGAAATTGAGTAAAGCAGCATTAAGTGTAAAATACAGGTTCAGGTAATAGAATAATGCTGTGTTTTAAGTAAGTGAGCTATGGAGCATTGAAGATGTCAGTTTTTATGAAGACAGAAGTGTAGCGCTAGGGAAGTGAGAGGGTAGTACTGTTTTAACTTAGCTATCTTTCTTCAATATTGCATGGACATGAGTAAGTGAATACACCGGGTCAGTGATTTATGTTGTATTGTTGTCAACTGAATAGTGCAACGCGTAGGAAGAGAATATCTAATACTTTGTTGTAAGTAAATAAGTAATGCTGTTTTACGTAAATATGTAATGCAGTGACCCAAGTGATTTAATCTGTTTAAGCTAGTCAGTACGTTAGTGCTACAAAGTACGTAAGTAGTGCATCGATAACGAAATGAATGATTGTACCTGTTTGCAGCATGCTAGTGTTACAACGTACGTAAGTAATGCAGCGATAAAGAAGTCAAATCATTGAGTAGTGTTCCATTTCGGAAGTTAATAAGTGATGCTGCGTATAAAGGAAGTCATTAATGTGGCCTTCACAGGGTAAGTGTTACTGTGTTTAAAGGAAGTAATTACTGCGGCCTTCATAGAGTGAGTGTTTCTGTGTTTAAAGCAAATCATTAATGTGGCCTTCACAGACTGAGTGTTTCTGTGTTTAAAGGAAGTCATTAGTGTGGCCTTCACAGACTGAGTGTTTCTGTGTTTAAAGGAAGTCATTAATGCGGCCTTCACAGAGTGAGTGTTTCTGTGTTTAAAAGAAGTCATTAATGCGGCCTTCACAGAGTGAGTGTTTTCGTGTTTAAAGGAAGTCATTAATGCGGCCTTCACAGAGTGAGTGTTACTGGGTTTAAAGGAAGTCATTAATGTGGCCTTCACAGACTGAGTGTTTCTGTGTTTAAGGAAGTCATTAGTGTGGCCTTCAAAGACTGAGTATTTCTGTGTTTAAAGGAAGTCATTAATGTGGCCTTCACAGACTGAGTGTTTCTGTGTTTAAAGGAAGTCATTAATGCGGCCTTCACATTGTGAGTGTTTCTGTGTTTAAAGGAAGTCATTAATGTGGCCTTCACAGAGTGAGTGTTTTCGTGTTTAAAGGAAGTCATTAATGCGGCCTTCACAGAGTGAGTATTACTGGGTTTAAAGGAAGTCATTAATGTGGCCTCCATAGACTGAGTGTTTCTGTGTTTCATATATGTGGGTGATGACACAATAACGCTTTAAATAGTGATGTGTAAGATGTGTAATGCTACGCTAAAGAAATAAACTCAAAGAAATGGATCATTTGAATTTGACAGGTAAGATAAGGACAAAATATAACATCCCCTGCCCAACCTGTTGTGCTAAATTAAAGGTTTCCAATGAGCCATTCAAATTCCTTCACCTAACACTGTCATGCTCCACTGTCCCGAATACTACATTTTAACTGTCGCTTGTCATTGCTGAAACACAGTACAAAGTGCATATAGTGTACAAGGAAATAGTACAACGTACATTGAAATGCAAACTGTCTAGATCATTTGCATATGCAATCATTACTGGTGGTGTTATACATTTTAACAATCGAATATAGGTTTGAACGTTCTAAATTTCAGATAAATGTTCAAAACGACCACTCACTCACTCACCCTACACAAACAAAATTTACTCTTCAAAGAAGGGAAACTTGACTCTCTGATTTGGAGGTTAGTTACTGAGTGCATATAACTGATTCAAGTGTGACATCATTGCTCAGTTACAATCAGTTTTGTTACGGTTAAGAATTTACTGTGACAAACAATGTAAAAAATCCTTTGTGAATCAGCAAAACAAAACAAAGACGAGTTTAAAATATTCAGATATTATTATTTAGCAATGAGAGAGCAAGTTATACAAAGTCACAAGTCAATATAGCAATAAGTACAACACAAATGCAACAAAATCTAAGGCAACGGGTCACAAAATATGTAGTACAGCGAACTCACCAAAGTCTTAGTGTGAGAGAGAAACAGTCGTGCAGAATGTAATACAGCAAGTGGTCTAGCGGCAGTAGATCAGGCGTTGAAAGATGCAGAAAGATATTAACAGCGCATTGTGTGAACGTGTCCCTGTCAACACGGCAACTAGCCTTTATATATACTGTCAGTCTTTTCTCGAAAGTACGAGCGCTTGCTGCCATCGCTAACACTGTAGAATGCACTGGAAACAATCTCCCAGAAGTAAACATACAGAAAACCAAAAGCAGATATTTCCCGGACAACCTGAATCCTAAAAAATGCAGATCATCTATTATACGAAATGTGACCCATAATAAGTATTATGCAAAACACCAAATATTGTGACCCAATAATAATTATTACTTAATTAATCTAAACAAATATACCGAAAATACACACTCGTAACACTTTACTAATTTCCAAAACATGGCTAACCAAAACGTTTTTGGTAAAACTACAAAGGGCTAAAAAAGACAGTTGGTCAGACTAAAATGTCACGAAGAAAGGAGATGCCGAATGTTGTTTTGAGCATGTGATGAAGTGTTGTGTGCAGAACCTGTAGTGTCTGAGGTGGCGGATTATGCTGGCAGAAGCGCTGATAAAGAGTACCCTCTGGATGTTCAATGGGGGACAAATCGGTGAACGACAAGGCCAAGGTAACACTTGGACACATTGTTTTGCTGGAGGAAGTCTTACTGAAGGATCTTCGATCACAGTTTAACATAAAGTTATCCATAGCCCTGTTATCCACTTACCTTCTAGAAGACTGATGCTAAACCTTCATGTGACCAACTACCAAAACCCTGTATTATTATAGGGGGAGTAAATAGCCTCAACCCACTCTAGGGTGTTGGAACTACTAATCATAAAAGTAAAATATTGGAAGAGTTCTGTTTAGATAATGATTTATGCATGTGAATGAGTGAGTTAATATTTTACATCACATCGGCAATATCTCAGCCATATCGTGACGAGAACATCTGATATCAAAATCAATTATATGTATATAAAACCTGTCCACGAAGAACAGTAAAACAACTAGAATATCACGAATGGAATTAAAACTAGCATGGAAAGTTAAAAACATCACCATTTGGACAATACACTATAAAATCAGGCTATAATTCGCCAACAACTGAAGGTAGATCACCATACTAGGGACCATGGGGACTTACAGTACCTTTGCTACCTACATGGACCCCAGCTGGATTTATACCATCCCCTCAGCTGCTGGCGAGTGTACAATATGCTAGCCAAAATTAAAACAACAGGAATACTACGATTAAAAACCTTGGTAGAATTAAATTTACTATCAATGTTTTTGGACTTACGTACCCTCTCAGGAGGACAATAATTTTACAATACTTCAACCCCCTTTGAGGGTACAGCCACTAACAATTGTAGTTACGAATCCAAACTACCAATTATTAAAATATATCTTTTTACAGAAACATATGGCTCAAAATTCAATCAAAAAATCAATTTCTTTTAAAAAACCAAGAATTAAATGAAAACTAACGCTGCTAAAAAGATCCTTCATTGTTTTAAGTGTAAAATACATATCCCTTGTGATGGAGAATTCAACACAGTCTAGCAGGATATGCTTGACCGTGACTCTCTCATCACAAGGGATACAAAATGGAGGATCCTCACCTTTTAACAGGTACGCATGAGTATATCTAGTGTGGCCAATACGACATCGTCGTAGAATAACCTCTTCAAATCTGGACTGACAACCCAAGTGGGTATAACCAGTGTAAGGTTTTATCTCATGTAATTTATTGATACCCACTTGGGTGTCCCACTTCTTTTGCATCAGATCACGGATATAAGATCTAATGGTTGCTTTGTAATCACTATAAGGAATAAGAAGTGGTGTCACAGATTTGTTGAGTGCTGCTTTAGCAGCAATGTCAGCCAATGTGTTACCTGAAATGCCTACATGGCTGGGTAACCAACAAAAGACGATGTTGTATTGGCCAGTAGCAAGATCATTATACAATTCAATAATTTCTATTAAAAGTGGATGTTTGCAAGAAATATTTTTAATAGCCTGAAGGCAAGAAAGCGAATCGGAATAGATTATATATTGTTTACGTTTCGGGTGTCTTTGAATATATTTGAGAGCTGTTAATATGGCGTTAGCTTCTGCTGTAAAAATAGAACTATTATCTGGTAACCTAGAAGATATTGTTCTGGATCCAATGACAGTGGCACAAGCCACTGCGCCACTGTCCTTGGACCCATCTGTAAATAAGGGTTTGTAATTGCTATATTTATGTTTTAATTGATGATATTCTTGTTTATATTGTAAGTCGTTTGTTTCTGATTTTTTAAATGATGTTAATGTTAGGTCAACTTGTGGCCTAACTAATTGCCAAGGAGGAGAAGAAAGAAGACGGGAAGGCGATATACTTTCCAGCGCAATGCCGGCAGCAGAAAGAAATGGTTTAATTCTGTGCCCTAGAGGTGGAACAAGAGAAGACTTTTTGTTATACAAATCCTCATAAAGGGGATTGAACACACAGTTATATGCAGGGTTAGATTCATTAGAATATAATTTAGTAATGTATTGTAAAGACAATTTTATACGACGTTGAGTAAGAGATGGTTCATCGGCCTCAACGTAGAGACTATCAATAGGTGAAGTTCTGAAAGACCCAAGACAAAGTCTTAAGCCTTGATGGTGGACAGAATCAAGAAATTTAAGGTTGCTGTTGCAGGCTCCACCATATACGATGGAGCCATAATCGAGTTTCGAACGTACGAGTGATCGATACAGGTGTAAGAGGGTTGCTTGATCCCCTCCCCACTTTGAGTTGGAAACAACTTTCAACAAGTCAAGAGCCTTAAGGCATTTAGTTTTAAGGGACTTGATATGAGGCAGAAATGTTAAGTGGGAGTCAAAGATTAGGCCCAAGAACTTGGCCTCCTTTACAACTTTGATGGGAGTGCCATCTAGAAATAGTTCAGGGTCCTTATGTGGTTTATATTTTCTGCAAAAATGTATACAGTTAGTTTTGGATTTAGAAAATTTAAAGCCGTTTTCAAGACACCATTTATTTATTTTGTTTAAGCAGAACTGCAGTTGCCGTTCAATAGTATGCATGTTTTTACCACGACAAGAAATATTAAAATCATCCATAAATAACGATCCATCAATTGAATCGTTTAAAACCTTGGATAAACTGTTGATCGTAATACTAGATAATGTGACAGACAAAATACTGCCTTGTGGAACACCCTGATCCTGATTGTAATGACCAGACAGCGTTGACCCCACTCGGACTTGGAATTGCCTGTCGCTCAAAAACTGTGATATAAAAAGAGGTAAACGGCCTCTCAAACCAAAATCATGTAGATCCTTCAAAATGCCATGCTTCCAGGTAGTATCACATGCTTTCTCAAGATCAAAGAAAATTGAAACAGCATGTTGTTTATTGATTATGGCATTTTTAACAAAGGATTCTAAACGTACCAAATGATCAATGGTACTGCGAGTTTTCCTGAAACCACATTGAATATTTGTTATAAGATTGTTGGTTTCAAGATACCATGTTAATCTATTATTTACAATTCTTTCCATGCTTTTGCAGACACAACTCGTTAAAGAGATTGGTCTGTAAATCGAAGGATCAGTATGATCCCGGCCAGGTTTTGGAACGGGTACTACAATGGCTTTACGCCAGGAAGCTGAGAAAGTTCCCTGAAGTCCATATTGTATCAAAAATATTAAGCAACGTTTCGAGACATGATTCGGGCAAATGCTTCAATAGCTGATAGTGTATATCATCAGCCCCTGTTGCTGTATCATGAGCTTGCTCAAGGGCAGTATGTAGCTCGTGTAGTGAAAATAATTCATTATAATCTTCACCATTGTTTGAGTTAAAATTTAATCTTTTCTTCTCCTGTTGCTTCTGAAACTTTTGAAACTCAGGAACATAATTGGAAGAAGATGAATGCTTGGCGAGCGTTTCACCCAGTTTATTTGCAATGTCAGTTTTGTTAGTTAATAAATGATCACCATCCTTCAGATGGTGAACGGTAGATTTGGAACCTTTGCCCTTTATTCTTTGAATCATGTTCTACACCTTTGACATAGGCGTGCGTGAATCTATTTTAGAAACGTAATTTCGCCATGACTGACGCTTATTTGGTTTAAAAGCACGTCTAGCTTTGGCATTTAGAATTTTAACTTTATCTAGATTATGTACAGTAGGGTGTTTGCGAAAATACTTCTCAGCTTTCTTCCTACACTTTCTGGCCTGTTTACATTCGTTATTGAACCATGGTTTAGGAACCTGTGGAACTGCAGAGGACTTGGGAATAGTTTGGTCAGCAATATCATTCAGTATATCGGAAAACAGTTGTATTGGATCTTCACTTGTCGCAAAAAACATCATGTTTTAAGTGATCGGTACATAGTTTTTCATATAATATCCAGTCAGCCCTGGCGAAGTTCCTTCTGGATAAAGGTGGATCATCACCAGGGTCAATTGGTTTGAGAATGGTGGGAAAGTGATCGCTCCCACATAGGTCGTTATGGACGATCCATTCAAAATCATTGTATAACATGGGGTCTGCAAGAGATAAATCTAGGGAGGAATATGTTCCTGTAGCTGGATGTAGATATGTAGCTGCATCACCATTAAAAATACATAAAGTATTATCTGAAATGAATTCTTCAATAATTTTACCTTAATGATTTGTGTTTCTACCTCCCCAAAGCGGGTTGTGGCCATTGAGGTCACCCATGATTATGAATGGCTTTGGAAGCTGATCACATAGATTCTGAAGATCCGGCTTTTGAATGCTAGAGGAACAGCTAGAGGCGAACAGCTACAGCTTGAAGATTCGTATGAAGCGGGACAGGGCTATGTATTATGCCCTGCCGTACCAAAACGGATGAACTTCCTGTTGCTTTATCTCCTGGAGTTGAGAAAGAGTGATAATTGCTGTACTGTCTTAAATCAAAAGTATCTGTATTTTTAAGATAGGTCTCTTGAAGACATAGTGCTGACGGTTTTGAGTCCTGTAGTAATAACTGGATCTCGTTTAAGTTATTCTTAAGTCCTCTGCAATTCCATTGTATGAGATTACGATTTTGACTCATGGCGGTTCTATTGGGGATCTCTCCCGCGGACGTGTTGAGGAAGAACTCATATCTTTGTGCTGTGAAGATGGAGACACCTCCATCTCAAGGGGTTCAAACGAGTTATGAACCTGCACAGTGACCTGTTCTTCAACAGGTACGAGTTTCTCTCCAGTGGAAGGGGTTTTAGAAGATTTCATACGGTTAAGGCGTTTTCGCTGTGCTTTTGACATTCCAGTATGTTCCTCAACGTCAACATTTGTGTGCGTAAGCTCAGGTTCTGACTGACTCACAATTTGAGAGGCAGATGTTGTTACAGGAGAGTCACAGTCAGGAGTACAAGAAGAAACAGCTTTTATTGGTTTAACAGATTTTATCCAAGTCAGTTCAGTCTGGCATGCGATGGAGACTGTTTTGGATTTTCCAGAGACAACAGCTGAGTAGCTAACAATCGGCGATATTTCAGATTGGATCTGGCTTGTAACCTGCTTTTTAGCTTCAACAAAGGAAATATTGCTCTGATGTTTCAATTTGAGGATTTTTGTTTGTATCTGCCACTCAGGGCAAGATTTTGACGACGATACATGGTTACCACTGCAATTTGCACATTTAGGATCTTTATCGCAGGCAGGATCATGGTGATCTTCACAGCACCGTTGACAACGTTGAGCATTACGACAGGATGTAGAACCGTGTCCAAACTTTTGACAGTTATAACACCGGAGTGGATTTGGGATATATACCTCCACTCCGATATTGAAATAGCCAGCTTTTATGGATTTAGGCACAGTACTTAGTGCCAAGGTAAACAGGTAGGTGTTGCTTGGTTCTGTGGTACCATTCTGTTTCTTTACAGAAAAGCGTTTGACTGAAGTAACATTTTGACTTTTCAGTTCAGAAACTATTTCCTCTTCAGACATGTCCGCTAAGCACCGAGCTCTGTCTCTAACAATACCTCTGCTAGAATTCAGCGTTTTGTGCGGCGAGACGACAACATTAATATTTGCAAACTTGTGCTGTTGTAGCAAATTAATTGACTGCTGCCGACGCAAACACTCCACAAGAAGCAAACCACCACAGAGACGTGAAACGTTCTTTACTTCTCCACATATAGCCTGAGTTGTTTTTGATATCACAAACGGATTGAGTTTAAGTGGTTCTCCATTTGCAGATGCAATGACTATAAACTTAGACCAAGGTTCTTGCTGCTGTGAAACTGGAACACCTTCATGACTTGAAAGATGATCAGCCTCTAGACGTCTCTTTTTGTCATTTCTACTTGAACCAGAATTCGTACGAGACATGATGGATATAGTAAAGTTCAACACCACTGCTCCCCACCCGCCACCGAGTGTCAACAAGGACAATGTTTTATTGCAGCGGATATCCGGCATGCAAACACTAGGGATACAGCGGTGTTATACTCCGATAAAGACGACATAAATAGCTATATTCGTCTACCAAATATAATGTTATGCTGGTTCGGCTTTAACAAACACTTTGAGACATACAGAATTTAGAGGTCGACATCACCGGATTGGCCCATGAGCCACCGCCTTCTGGCACAGGACTCTAGGCAATTTCATATATACATAATCTTTACATTTCAAATCAAAAGGACCAATACCCAACAAGTTCAATGTGCAAAAATAAATTCTATGCACAGGGCATGGCGTGACCAGCCGATTGATAGAACCGGGCCAGTTCTACCACCCGTCTAGGTGAAGTCAGGGCCAAAGTGGTGTGTTAGGCAACATGAACACGGTTCCAGGCCCCTGTTGCCCTCAACCACCAGGATCCCCTCCTCCGCCGACACAGGGCCGCAACCCACGGCAAACGGGTTGGTGGACCAAATATGCCCCCGGGTCCACTACGGGGGTGTCGGCGAGCTCTTGGCGTTACCCAGCACCCACCACGAGGAGGTGGTTCGCCACGGGTGCCTCTATGCATGTATAATGACGGCTCCACAACGTATTTACATACTGACATTAGAACTTATTCAGCACTTCATTTATCGATTACAGGCTCTTACCAGTTCATTGAACTGGATTGGTTAGTCCACACTGACCTCTGTGCAAGTGGTCAGTTCCATCAGTAGCCTGAGAATCCATCTGATATTACCCCATCTTCTTGGCGAAAAAGTCAGTTCGTTTTGCATCAAACTCTTATGTTGTAACAGACATAAACCTGGAGGTTCCGGATGCTATAAATGATTTCTCTGATGAACTCAATAACATAGTTGATAAGCGTAATCATCTACAGTTCCAAAACACGGTTCAACAATGAGTACAAACAGGCTAGGAAGGCACGTAGAAAAGCTGAGCTTTTATTTTCCGTCGCGAACCTATCGGGAACTCTTGAAGTCCCACGCAAGATTTAGCCCATGTGCTTAAATTTGAAATAAATTCTTAGGTGCTTAGAGTGACGTCCTTTTCCAAGCGCATGGCGAATTCGACTTTTTCAGCTTAGGTAGTGCTGTGTGAGATTATCACGCTTACATTTCCTGATTAAAGGGTATTAAAATTCCAATTCTTTTTATTTTTAGCAAACTATTGTGTATGTTCGAATTTAAGCCCTTTGTGGGCTTAGTGAGTGAGTGAGTGAGTGAGTGAGTGAGAGAGTGAGTGAGTGAGTTTAACATTGCACTGAGCAATATTCCGGATGTATGTCGCTGATCTGTAAATAATCGAGTCTGGACGAGACAATCCACTGATCAACAGCATGAGCATCGACCTGCACAAATGGGAAACGACGAGAGCCTAACCACCCGGTCCCGATGGCCACCTCCTACAAGAATCATTGACTACTGAAGGCCGATATTCTAAATCGGACTTTCACGAGTTTGAATAAAAAAAATAAATGCAACAGAACTATGTACTTTCAAGCAAATTAAACGTCCATGTTGGCGAAATTATGCGTCAAGAACTAATTCGTGAACCCCGATTTCAAAGGTATACAATGTGATAGAGAAAATGAAAAGTAATGGCTTTCAATGTAGCATTAAGCATCTTAAAGATGGTGACGGATGTGTATCTCGTAAATCTAAAATTGCAAATTAAATTTAAGAAAATATAGATAACAGAAAGTAGAAGGCTATCGTTTTCAATGAAGATAATAGGGAAGATTATAATGAAATATATTCTATTCATGAGTTTCATACTGCTCTTAAGCAAACTCATGACACTGCTACAAGAGCTGATAACATACATTATCAACCTCTGAAGCACTTACCGGAATCATGTTTAGAGACTCTCTTAAACACGTTGATGATATGTGGACGTGTTTCCTTCTTCATGGCGCGATACTGTTGTTCCCTTCCCTAAACCTGGACGTGACCATTCTGATCGTTCGAATTATCGATCGAGATCTGTAACTAGCTGCGTTCAGAATACCATGGAACGTATGATAAATAATCGCCTTGTACGGAACGTAGAAACCAATATTCTTAGCTATTCAATGTCGTTTCCGTAAACAGAAGTACCATCGATCACGTGATGCATTTAGTATATTTTGTTAGATATGCCATTATTCAAAAACATTCACGCAGCATGTATGTCTTTTGATTTAGAAAACATAACAAATTTTAAATGACAGGCAATATTAAGTCCGCGTGGGTTCTACCTTTTTTTACCATTACAGGCAAGATGTAGGATGTAAAGGCAGTAAACGGGCATAAAAACGCTTGCTGCAATGTGGTCTGTTGTGAGAGAAGCTGGCGATTTGCCAACACAAATACATTAGCACTTACAGCTTGGGGCATTTTATCTATTAAGCAGATTAACAAAAACAGCCTTAGTGTGCAATAACATGTAGATGTTGGTGAAACGCAGTAGGTATTTATCTGTGTCTGACCTTGACAAGATGTAGTTTTCTTGCTAAGCTCAGAATATAGTACAAGAGGCACACAGTCTGGTGTTTTCCGTTGCTACATGAATTTCCTGTATATCACATAGAGTTTTAAATCAGTGGTTATTTTATGCTTTGCCTTAAGTGAGTGTGTAAATGTTGGGAGTACGTAATACTGTGCCTAAGTAAGAGAGTAAGCCTGTGAGTGAGTGAGTTAAAATTGATTATCACGTCGGCAATATTTCAGCCTTGTCGTGACGAGAACATTAAACTTTATGCATACAAATCAATGGTAAATTGTAAAAACCTGTCAATCCAGGAAAGATATCATGATCCGGGATCAGTATCTCTTACAGTACCAAGGTATCATGATAAGGGATTAGTATATCTTAGAGAGACAAGGTATCATAATCCGGGACCAGTATCTCTTTTAGAGCCAAGGTGTCATGATCCGGGATCAGTACCTCTTACAGAGACAAGGTATCATGAACAAGGACAAGCATCTCTTACAGAGCAATGGTATCATGAACCAGGATCAGAATCTCTTATAGGGCCAAGGTATCATGATACGAAACCAGTATTTCTTACAGAGCCAAGATACCATGATCCGGGACCAGCATCTCTCACAAAGCCAAAGTATCATGAACCAGTAGTAATACCTCTTACAGAGCCAAGGTACCATAATGTGGAATCAATACCTCTTTCCGAACCAAGGTACCATAATCCGGGATCAGTGTCTCTTCAAAAGCCAAGTTGCCATAACCCGGGACCAGTATCTTTTGCAATGCCAAGGTATCATGATCCGGGACAAGTATCTGTTACAGAACCAAAGTATCATGTATAGGGACCAGTTTTTCTGACAGAGCAAAGGTGCGATACATTAATTTGTATGTTCGGCTGTTTGTATTCCGTGTTTGTCACGCATGTACCACGTATACCCTCGTGACATACTCGCAACAAGTCATGCATGATGATGGTTTCATTTCCAAGTTTGTCCAATAAATGTTAATAAAAGCTGATAATTCCCCAGTGAGCCCAGTGAGATTAAATGAGTCTGAAATACCGCGCCCCAGTCTTGTCTTCTGAACATGATGTCCTGACGTCACTAAACAGGACTTGTCTCACGGTAACGTGGACACAGCAATGGTTGTATGTGCCAGGTGTTGTCGACAATCAACAATCGCTCCGTTTTTCCATTCTGTAGATATGATGCTGTATTGTGATGACCATATTAGGTGGGACAACATCTTCATCATTCAAGGAAGCAACACACACATGGTGTTTAGAATTTTGTTTGTAAAGAGTGGGTCTGTTTAGTTTTTCGCTCCTTTTTAGCAATATTCCAGGAATATTACGGCGGGTGACACCACAAAATGGGCTTCACACATTGTACCCATGTTGGGAATCGAACCCGGGTCGGCGTGACAAGCGAACGCTTTAGCCACTAGGCTATCACAATGCCTTTTGTTTGTACTTGAAGAGCACCTGTTGACCGAACTTCTTTAAAGAACTTGTCATCCATAATAGCGTCTTGTATTAACTCTGGAGGAGAGTTTCATAACGTTGACCTCAATAGTGAAAGAAAGTACTTATCAAACTATCATCACTGTCTTTTACGAAGTTAAAGTATGTTTTGTGAAGTTTTACGAGGTTAAAGTAAGGGTAGTACTGCTGCAGGAACAGCCTTGATGGCGAGAAGAACTTTTGGGGTTGTATAAAGCATGGAAACTCAACATATTTTGTGTAGATGTAATAGTGGCAATATGCAGAACAGTGTTTGGATTACTGAGTACCTGGCACTGGAGAGTCATCACAGTATTCTCATGTAGTTATCCGCCATGTTAGTTGTTATGACGTCACGTGTGCGCACACCACTGGTATGCGTAGCGTGTGGTTGGTTCCCCGAGTTGGCGTTGCACCAACACCTGAGTCGTGCTATATAAAAAAAAACGTTTAGTCGGCGGCGGGGCAGTCGTCTTCCTAGCTGCGTTCTGCACAGTACACTGGAATAATGAAGATCTCAGTCTTTGTCTTTGTTCTTGTGGTGTTTGATGTACTTGGTGTACAGGCTGGTCGCAGTGGCCCAAACTTGGTTGATCGCGTGGCAGTGATTGAGGAGGAATGTAGAACGTGGAAAATCGCAACAGTTCAAGCTAAGACCAAACAGAGTACCTTGGCTAGACGTATGAGACTGGCGTTCGCTGAGATTAACAGCCTTAAAACCAGTCTTCAAAATACAAAGACACACCTGAAAATAACAACTCAAGACCTGCGACATGTTCGACAGGAAAGAGACATTTACATGAACAGTCTAGGAAAATTACGAGGCGAGATGATCGAAAACGTCCGTGCACTGCAGCTGAATCTGACCATTGAAGATCTCCTTGCTACAAAACAACAAATCACAGCTCTTACCGAGGACTTGATAACACTGAATATCACTTGTTGTGGGATGAGAAAAGAAGCTAAAGAGATTGATGGTAATGAGAGTTCGCTGACAACATCGTCCCTGTCGCAGGGGGCGTTCACGACTGTGACAACGACATATCCACGAGCTACAGCAGGTGAGGCTTTTAGCAGAGATTTGTGGCTTGGGTAAAATATTGATATTCCATCCCATAGATATGCGAACAACATAAGTATTTAGTTATGATTTATCCAATGTTCTTACAATCATACTGCAGACTTACCGAGTATGTGGCTTCTGCTTTTGAAACAATATGTTGGAGGTAAACTTTCTGCGCCTTTATGGAAACCATTCATTTCCGAATATGACAGTTTTAAACTGCCCATATTTCAAATGCTTATTAACCAATAGTTTGTGAACACAAAAGGTATGCCATTACAGGGCATTTTAAAATACTGGTCACAACATGTCAGTACAGGTTTTATTATGCTTGTGCACATATTGTTGGTAGGACATATATTTTATTGGGTATGTCTGTTGGGTATTGTAGATACGTGAAATGAGGGGTTTATTGTGCATTTGATCATAATGCGAAAGGGACATGTCACTGGTGCATGTCCTGCACTGAGTTTGTTGGAAATGCAGCCAAGCAAGGGCTTACATGGCATATGAACGTTGAGTTCAGAGGTGACGCCAAATCAGGGCTTGCAATGTCTGTGGACATATGATTTCTAGATTTCCATGTGTGTGTTGCTCTCCTTGTTGTAGATGCTGTGTATCATGTCCTTGTAAACGCTGATAGGAACGACGCCGAAACGTCGAAACTATCTCAATAAGAATATGTCTGTCCATAAAAAAATGATCCTCTTCATTTGTCACTTCTTGTGCCTGTAACCAACTGGGACACTTGCCACTTCTTGTGCCTGTCACCAACCGGGGCATTGTCACTTTTCTGGCCCTGGTGACTACATCGGATAGTAATTCTACCATATTTCACACTGATGTTGTAGGCGTATAGCCTTTGAATTTTGAATTTCAACTCTGACGTGTTCGTACTGAATTATCACTGTACCGCTATATTTTAACTTGCTTTGAATAAACTTGCACAATCCCCACTTGACAAGAAGACCTGAGCCTTCAGAGCAGACCTGTGCAGCACAGCTGCAACACTTTTTATGTATAAGATATTATGACCTGACAACGGAAGCAATCTGAGTGTGGCAGAAATCTGAACTTCAAATTGAAGGAAACCCTACATCAGATTATGTCCTTGGTTGTCTGTGAATGCCAACATTTTAGAATGTCCTAGTAGAACTTAGTTTAGGATTATCCTAGTGGGAGGAGGTTACCCGGGGAAATTAGGTGTTCAACTAATTTCACTAATAAGCAGCGTGATTGCAGAGGTATGTTTGTCGGGAATCTAATGGAATTAATCACCACGCTATAACTATTGGGTGATGCAGTGGTAAATGCTGTGCACAGATAGCCAGTACGAACACAAACCCATGTTTTACCTTCATTTATTTTCAATATAAACAATAATCATGACATGACTGACCACGACCATGATATTCTGAAAAGGCGGACAACTTATGGCTACTGTAGCTGAACAAAAATGCAATATATACTGGCTATATTTACACCGTTTGTCGAGGAGAAATGTAACCCACGGTTCAATATAACCATACAAGACTGTTACAGACATTTTGGCCAAGTAGAGAAAACAAGTCATTGCTTTCTTGATCGTTCTGTATGTCGCAGGTGCATAGCGAATGTACACTCGCACATAAATAGAACATACATGATAACCAGAGCGCACTGTTTCCTGGTATGTACTTCACACCTAGCCCCAGTAATGAAGAGACCTTCGCCTAAAAGAATTTTCCTAATGTGTACAACAATAATGACGTATGGCGTCACTACCATTGACCTGTTTCTTACAAAATAGCTTCACAGACAAGACTACACATGCTTTTGCGAGGAGTCTTGTCTTCATTCAGGAAACGTTTGTACAAAAATATGAGATATAAGTCATCAGAATGATTCCGACTGTTTGGGTATTTTTATACATTTCATCGTTTTCATTGTAAGTTAGATAAGAAGTCAGAAATGCTGATAATTACCGTTGTCTCTCTGGGTCATTTTGCGTCAGTCATGTCGTCACGCTGGACGGAAAATTTGATGATGTCTTTTGAGTTTAACATATGTCATATTTGGGATTACACTTTCTTAGAAAAGTACAAATGCTATTGTTTTGGGGTTTTTTTTAGTCCCATACGGGATTCGAACCTGCACCCTCGAAATCAGGCACCTAATCGGCAGATGCCTAGCCCGCTCAGCAGTCGCGACATGGTTGTCGTATTAGAATTTGTACTTTACATTATTACATCACACATGCATGACTTTACTCAGTCATTGTACATATTAGCTATCAAATGTTGATTAAAATAAATAAATGCATAAACATATCTTCAAAAATACTTGTGGGGTTAAATTCGAATGTATGTCATACAAATGATATTAAACACATCAAACAGACATAACACAAAGTTTTCTTTAAGAACCGTTTCATGGAAATCAGAATACAAAGCGTACAAATTTAGGTAATATATGGTCTGTGATGGGAAATATTTTGTCAACATACTGTCACCAAAACCAAATTTAAAATCAAAATGGATTCAGAGGAGTGAGGAAGGGCTACTCAAAACGCAATTTATAGATTTCTAACTAACTGATACATCTGGAATTTCTCCAATTGTTAGGGACGTGTAATCATCACAAACTGGCGAGAAAGACCTTCCAGGGATCGATTTAGTAGTCGTTGATTGGAGGTGTATCTCCGATATTGTCTTTCATTGAGATTTTAATGCGGCAATGTTTAAAGAATTACCGAAATAACATATGGGTTGATAACATATACAAAGAATTTTCATAGATGCTACGACACCCGAGACTTGCAGATAGTTGAATTTGCACTGCCTCGGCTTTTGTCGTAGGAAATGCCGTGACAGCATACCGATTTTTCATGGTATTTTCAGTCTTCATTTATATCGTGTCAGTTCTCACTGCACTCGGAAATTAAAAAGATCTTTTTCTAAACTAAAAATCAAAGCAAAACGTGTAAGTTAATGGCTTTTCGTCGTAAACGAGAGTTTATTTTTTCGGTGGCCAGGGCAACGCGTAAGCATGGTTCTGTGGGTACATGTAGCTAGTTGTCGACATTGAGTCGGGAACCAGACCAGAAGCAAGAAGATGGATATCATTTCAAAAAGAGAGTTATTGTCAGAAAGTGATTATGTGACTTTCGAATTTCAAGCAGATACGAAGCCTAATCCATTTTCGTTCTTGACAGGTCGATAATTACATACACCCGCCACAAGCATGTGTTTCTGATACAACCACGTGCTGTCCGTGTTTGAGTGTTCCTTGTCAGCTAGACTGGTTCCCATGCCCTATTCCGCGCTGCGCTATCGCTGCACTACTTGTGTAGCCACCTTGCTGAGCGTAGCATAGGCAGAGTACCAGTCTACTTGCCAGCTGCCTTATCTCGCAGATGTTGCGAGTCCCTGTGATGACAGTAAACTTACAAGAACAACCGGCGCATTCGTCTTCTCTTCAGTTATCGCCCTTCGCTATAAAAAGATCAAGCGCTCACTGATGCATTTGCCGCAGTTAACAATGAAATATACAAGATCCAATTGGTATCTCAATACCGGCCTTCGCCAAACGTGATTTTGTAAAAACTAACAAAGATGGCGGAAAGCACGCGTCGCATTCGTGTAAGTGTATTTTCGAAAACATCTGAACCGATTCAGGGTTCATCGGCAACGGCAGTAGTGATCTGATGGAGATCTGACATCAGTGATCATTATTATGCTATTCTTTTTAAAAAATTCAACACACCCAGTAATTATCCGGTTTTGACTTTTAAAAACAGCAAAGAACGCTGCAAATCGCGATGTGGTACTGTATCACAGGGCGATATTTGCGATGAAGCTTATTTTGAAAGGTAATTTTAATCACTTTAGCTTTGTCTGAGATAATAGTGAATGGTATCACGAAACTGGAAATTACCCACAGAAACCGAAACTGTGAATTATATTTGTGTGTTGATGTATTTAGAATTTTATTAGAATTCAACGTGAGGGTTGAAGTGGAAGGACATATATGTCCCTGTGACATGCAGGGAGTTGTGTCTACACGTAGCACAACATACATTACAAGCGCTAGCAGGGTGCACTGTATCTGGGCATCTCTATTTCACAACTAGACTGAGTTGAGGAATATCTGTCTACACGTAGCACAACGTACATTATAAGCAGGGTGCACTGTATCTGGGCATCTCTATTTCACAACTAGACTGAGTTGAGGAATATCTGTCTACACGTAGCACAACATACATTATAAGCAGGGTGCACGGTATCTGGGTATCTCTATTTCACACCTAGACTGAGTTGGGGTGAGTGAGTGAGTGAGTTAATATTTAACGTCACATCGGCAATATTGCAGCCATATCGTGACGAGAACGATTAATTATAAAAATACAAATGAATTACGAGCACGGACATTGCAAAACCCTGTCAGCGAAGGACAGTAAAACTGACTAGAATATCACAGAATAGAATATAAAACTAGTGAATAAACCTAAAACAATATATCAAAGAGGACAGTACAATATAAAAATGAGCTATAGGTTGCCAACAACTGAAGGTAGATCACCATACTAAGGACCATGGGGACTTACAGTACATTTGCTTCCTTCATGGACCCTAGCTGGATTTACATCATCGCTTCAGCTGTTAGCAATTTAGACAAATCTAGCCATAAAGTAAAAACACACTTATTCTACGATTAAAAGGCTGGAAAACTTAAATTTACTTCAAATGTTTCTGGACTTACGTAGCCTCTCAGGAGGACAATTGTTTTACGGTACTTCAACCCCCTTTGAGGGTACAGCCACTAACGATTTGAGTTGCAAATTTAATCTTCCAATTTTAAAATATTTATCTATTTACAGTTCAGTTAACAAATTTAGTTCCCTTAAAAATGCAATAATTAAATGAGGACTAACACTGTTAAAAAGATCCTTCATAGTTTGTGAATTAAAATACTGACCCCTTGTGATGGAATACTCAACACAGTCAAGCAAGATATGCTTGACTGTGATTTTTTCATCACAAGGGATGCAGAACGGAGGATCCTCACTTTTCAAAAGGTATGCATGTGTATATCTGGTGTGGCCAATACGACATCGCCGCATAATGACCTCTTCAAATCTGGACTGACAACCCAAGTAGGTGTAACCAATGTAGGGTTTTATTGCATGTAATTTATTTATACCCACTTGGGTGTCCCACTTCTTTTGCATCAGATCACGTATATAAGATCTAATAGTAGGTTTAAAATCTGAGTACGGAATACGAAGTGGTGTCACAGACTTGTTGAGTGCCGCCTTGGCAGCAAGATCGGCCATCACATTCCCAGAAATGCCTACATGGCTGGGTAACCAACAGAAGACGATGTCGTATTGGCCAGTGGCAAGATCATTATACAGTTCAATAATTTCTATTAAAAGTGGATGTTTACAAGAAATATTTTTAATAGCCTGAAGGCAAGAAAGAGAGTCGGAATAGATTATATACTGTTTACGTTTCGGGTGTCTTTCAATATATTTAAGAGCTGTTAATATGGCGTTAGCTTCTGCTGTAAAAATAGAACTATTATCTGGTAATCGAGAAGATATTGTTCTGGATCCAATGACAGTGGCACAAGCAACTGCGCCACCGTCCTTGGACCCATCTGTAAATAAGGATTTGTAATTGTTATATGTATGTTTCAATTGATTATATTCTTGTTTATATTGTAATTCATTCGTTTCTGATTTTTTAAATGATGTTAAAGTTAGGTCAACCTGTGGCCTAACCAACTGCCAAGGGGGAGAGGAAAGAAGACGGAAAGGAGCTACGTTGTCCAGCTCAATACCAGCAGCAGCAAAAAAAGGCTTTTTTCTGAGCCCAAGAGGTGGAACAAGTGAAGACTTTTTGTTAAACAAATCCTCATAAGGGGGATCGAAAACACAGTTATAGGCAGGGTTAGATTCATTAGAATATAATTTGGTAATATATTGTAAAGACAACTTTAAACGTCGTTGTGAAAGTGATGGTTCATCGGCCTCAACATATAGACTGTCAACAGGAGAAGTTCTGAAGGACCCAAGACAAAGTCTTAGACCCTGGTGATGGACTGAATCTAACAGTTTTAGGTTGCTTTTGCAGGCTCCACCATACACAACAGAACCGTAATTAAGTTTCGAAAGAACCAGTGATCGATACAGGTGTAGGAGGGTAGATTGATCCCCTCCCCACTTAGAATTGGAAACAACTTTTAATAGATCCAGTGCCTTCCAGCATTTATTCCTGAGGTACTTAATGTGTGGAAGAAAAGTTAAATGGGAATCGAATATTATACCCAAGAACTTGGCCTCCTTGGCAACTTTGATGGGACTGCTATTTAAAAACAGTTCTGGGTCCTTATGTTGCTTATACTTTCTACAGAAGTGCAGACAATTAGTTTTGGATGGAGAAAATTTAAATCCATTTTCGAGACACCATTTATTTATTTTGTTTAAACACAACTGCATTTGGCGTTCAATACTATACATATTTTTACCGCGACATGAAATATTAAAATCATCCACGAAAAGTGATCCATCTATGGAATCATTTAAAACCTTGGACAATCTTAATCTAAATGCTGAAGAGTGTAACAGACAAAATACTGCCTTGTGGAACACCCTGATCCTGATTATAATGATCAGACAGGGTTGAACCCACTCTGATTTGAAATTGTCTGTCTTGTAAAAAGTTGCATATAAATTGAGGCAAACGGCCTCGCAATCCAAAGTCATATAAATCTTTTAAAATACCATATTTCCAAGTAGTGTCATACGCGTTTTCGAGATCAAAAAAGATAGACACAGCATGTTGTTTATTAATAAGTGCGTTTTTAACAAATGATTCTAAACGCACTAAGTGATCGACAGTACTTCTGTTTTTACGGAAACCACATTGTATATCTGTTATAAGGTTATTAGTTTCCAAGTACCAAACTAGTCGATTATTTATCATGCGTTCCATGGTTTTGCAAACACAGCTAGTTAAAGAAATAGGTCGATAATTAGAAGGATCGGTAAGATCACGTCCAGGTTTAGCAATTGGAACAATTATAGCATCACGCCATGAAGAAGGAAATTCCCCGGATGTCCAAATACTATCAAAGATATTTAAAAGTGTCTCTAAACACGATTCTGGTAAGTGCTTCAGGAGCTGATAATGTACGTAATCAGCACCTGTAGCAGTATCGTGAGCTTGGTCAAGAGCTTTATGAAGCTCTGAAATAGAAAACAATTCATTATAGTCTTCCCCATTATCCGTGTCGAAATTAAGAGGTTTCTTTTCTTGTTGCAGTTGATATTTTTGAAATTGGGGTTCATAGTTAGAGGAGGAAGAGTGTTTAGCTAAAGTTTCGCCTAATTTATTGGCAATATCTGAAGTATCTGTTAATATTTCGTTTCCATTTTTAAGGTGGTGGATGCCAGGTTTAGAGCCTTTACCTTTGATTTTTTGTACCATATTCCACACCTTGGACATGGGCGTGCGTGAATTGATTTTTGACACATAATTCTGCCAAGATTGACGTTTACTTTGTTTAAAAGTACGCCGAGCTTTCGCATTTAAGATCTTAAATTTATTGAGATTATGGACCATGGGATGGCGACGGAAATAGTGTTCAGCCTTTTTCCGTGCCTTTCTTGCTTGTTTGCAGTTGTTATCAAACCATGGTTTTCGTATGTGAGGAACAGCAGAGGACTTAGGTATACATACATCAGCAATTATATTTAGTTCATCCGAAAAACGTTCGATGGGATCAGGAATGCCAATGAAAAGTTCGGGTTTCAATTTATTAGTGCAAAGAGTTTCATATAAATGCCAGTCAGCTTTTTGGAAATTCCATCGTGATGACGGAGGGACATCAGTTGGGGACACAGGTTGCAATATAGTTGGGAAGTGGTCACTTCCACAGAGGTCACCGTGGACTGACCATGTGAATTCATTCAACAAAGTTTAATCTGTGAGAGACAGGTCTAAACATGAATATGTACCTGTACCAGGATGTAGGTAAGTTTCTGATTCATCATTAAAGATGCACAGGTCGTTATCAGATATGAATTCTTGAATCACTTTTCCTTTTTGATTAATATTTGAACTACCCCATAACGGATTATGTCCATTTAGGTCACCCATTATGATAAACGGTTTAGGAAGCTGGTCGTATAACTGTTGAAGTTCAAGTTTCTGCATATTTGAAGAGGGAGGAAGGTATAGAGAACAAAGTGTGAAGGCAATTTGCAGTGTAAGACGAACTGCTACAGCTTGCAGGTTTGTTGTCAGGGGAATAGGACTGTGAAGAACACCCTGTCGTACGAGAATTGAAGCTCCACCAGTAGCTCTATCACCTGGTGGGGAAAATGAATGAAAAGAATTATAACGTCTGAGATCACATTTATATGTTTGTTTTAGGTATGTCTCCTGTAAACAAATAGCTGATGGACTTAGATCTGCTGTTAATAATTGCAGTTCATGGAAATTATGTTTAAGGCCTCTGCAGTTCCATTGAAGAAGATTGGAATGGCTCATGGTGGTTCTATCGGTGAACGCTCACGTGACCGCGAGGAGTAGTCACTAGAACTACTACTCCGTTCTGAAGAAGGAGCAAAATACATCTCAAGAGGGTCAAAAAAGTTGTGTAGATCTACTGATGATGATTCATTAGGACTAGGAATCTTGGTTTTAATTTTCTTGAGTTGTTTTTTTCTTTTGTTTGGACACTTCAACCGATGATTTTGTTGAAGCTTTTGTTTCAGGAACAGGTGTAGAGTGAGATGCACATTCTTCACAGTCTGGACCCGTGAAGGTCCCGGGGTAGAATAGGCCTTCAGCAACCCATGCTTGCCATAAAAGGTGACTATGCTTGTCGTAAGAGGCGACTAACGGGATCGGGTGGTCAGACTAGCTGACTTGGTTGACACATGTCATCGGTTCCCCATTGCGCAGATCGATGCTCATGTTGTTGATCACTGGATTGTCTGGTCCAGACTCGATTATTTACAGACCGTCGTCATATAGCTGGAATATTGCTAAGTGCGACGTAAAACTAAACTCACTCACTCACTCACTCTTCACAGTCTGAAACACTCGTCTGGCTGATCGATGATTGAATTGAAAGTTTTGGGTTTTCCGATTTGGCCCAAGTCAGATCAGTCTGACATGCAATCGAGTTAGTGGAGATAGAGCGGGACACGGCTGCTGCATATGTTTGCGTTGAGTGAGGTAATCGGCCAGCAACTACCTTTTTCGCTTATTGAAATGAAATGTTGTTTTGACATTTAACTGTCAACACATCCTTTTCATATATCCAGGAAGGGCAAATTTTGGATGATGCGTCATGTTGACCCTTACAGTTTACACAGTGGAGGTCCGCTGTACAACCAGAGCTGTCATGACTCCCTCCACAACGATAACACACAGCCGGACGATTGCATGATTTGGAACCATGTCCAAATTTCTGACAGTTGTAACACCGGAGTGGATTTGGGATATACACCTCCACCCCGATGTTAAAATAGCCTGCTTTTATGGATCTAGGGACAGATGACAAAGAAAATGTAAGCAGATAGGTATTTGTTGGGACAGTTACTTCTCCATCTCTTCTCGAAAATCGTTTAACTGATGTGACGTGCTGTCCTTTAAGTTATGTTAGTATTTCATCCTCTGTCATTTCTGCTAAGCAACGTGCTCTATCACGAATGATCCCCCGACTGGAATTTAACGTTCTATGCACAGAGACAGTAACTTCAGTGTTTGCAAAAAGTGAACATTTCAAAAGATTGGTTGCTTGCTGCTGTCGTGCGCACTCCACTAAAAGAGCACCACTCCGGAGGCGTGAAACATTTGATACCTCGCCACAAATACCTTCAATTGCTTTGGATATTGCAAAAGGGTTTATTTTCAAGGGGAGTCCACTTTTAGATTCTACAACAAGAAATCTTGCCCAAGAATTTGAAGTCTGTGGAAGAGAAATATCATCATCAGAAGACAACATCGCAGCCTCCAAACGTCTCTTTTTCTCATTTCGGTTAGAACCAGAATAATTGTGAGCCATGATTATGTGAAAGAGATTCGGCAGCCCTGCTCCCCACCCACCATGGAGTGTCAACAAGGACAGTGTCTAACCGCATCGGATCTCCAGCATGCAAACACCAGGGATACAGGAATGCTATACTCCAACGAATATGACATGAATAGTTATACCTGTTTACTAAGTTTATCGTCAGGCTGGTTCTGTCCATAACAAATAACTTAGAACGTATAGAACACAGTGGTCAACATCACCAGATTGGCCCATGAGCCACCGCCTTCTGGCACAGGACTCTAGGCAATTTAACATCAGGAATAATTGTAATTTCAAAAAACCAAGACCAAAAATATATTAAAATTGTGCAATACTACTCACTATGCACAGGGCCTGGCATGACCAGCCGATTGGTAGAACCGGGCCCATTCTACCACCCGTCTAGGTGAAGTCAGGGCCAAAGTGGTGTGTTGAGCAACAGGAACACGGTTCCAGGAACCTATTGCCCTCAACCACCAGGATCCCCTCCTCCACCGACACAGGGCCGCAACCCACGGCAAACGGGTTGGTGGACCAATATGCCCCCGGGTCCACAACGGGGGTGTTGGCGAGCTCTTGGCGTTACCCAGCACCCACCACGAGGAGGTGGCTCGCCACGGGTGCCACTGAGTTGGGGAATGTCTATCTACACGTAGCACAACATACATTATAAGCAGGGTGCACGGTATCTGGGTATCTCTATTTCACACCTAGATTGAGTTGGGGAATGTCTGTCTACACGTAGCACAACGTACATTATAAGCAGAGTGCACTGTATCTGGGTATCTCTATTTCACACCTAGATTGAGTTGGAGAACGTTTGTCTACACGTAGCACAACATACATTATAAGCAGGGTGCACGGTATCTGGGTATCTCTATTTCACACCTAGATTGAGTTGGGGAATGTCTGTCTACACGTAGCACAACGTACATTATAAGCAGGATGCACTGTATCTGGGCATCTCTATTTCACACCTAGATTGAGTTGGAGAACGTTTGTCTACACGTAGCACAACATACATTATAAGCAGGGTGCACGGTATCTGGGTATCTCTATTTCACACCTAGATTGAGTTGGGGAATGTCTGTCTACACGTAGCACAACGTACATTATAAGCAGGGTGCACTGTATCTGGGTATCTCTATTTCACAACTAGACTGAGTTGAGGAATGTCTATCTACACGTAGCACAACATACATTATAAGCAGGGTGCACGGTATCTGGGTATCTCCATTTCACACCTAGACTGAGTTGGAGAACGTTTGTCTACACGTAGGACAACATACATTATAAGCAGGGTGCACGGTATCTGGGTATCTCTATTTCACACCTAGACTGAGTTGGAGAACGTTTGTCTACACGCAACAAAACATACATTATAAGCAGGATGCACGGTATCTGGGTATCTCTATTTCACACCTAGACTGAGTCGGGGAATGCCTGTCTATACCTAACGCAACAGGCTCAGAAAACAGTAGTTTGTCTTTCAAAGTTATATTTAGTGGTATTAGATCAATGCACGTAACTCAATGTCCTTTTTTGGCAGAGTGATCGCAGCTTTGTACACCTAAGCCCTTGATGTCTACTACTATCCAGGTATGACCTATTTTGAAAGGGGACTTTTATATTTTCAAAGAAATAAATAAGGAATTAAGCGATACAAACAGTCAGTGAATTAGTACAACCTAGGGAAGTATGGGATATGCTTATATACAATTGATGTCCATGCCATACCAAAGATAACGCGAACTGTTTTGTAACATGCTACTGTCAGTAAACTAAATCAAAACTAGAGAGCAAACATAAGACGATTGGAAGTATTTACATAAAGAGGTGTTGATCAGTCCAAGCAGACGAGCGCCAAACGTTGTCGTGCTCCCAGCCTAACACGTCACAATGACGTCATAGCTCGCAACTCTGCTTCGTGGCGTCGCCAGTCAAAGCATTTCTTAACTAGCAGTGAGGTGTCGCTCGTGTTAGGACGCACGTCATTGGTGGGTATGTTCTCAGTTTGTGATTTTAAACTGACTTATGAAACTAGATGAAATAGTGTAAATGTATATTGTATGACTGCTGTAAAGCAGTATGAATGTTGTAGGAGCCAAGTGTTTGCTTCACACAATGTTTACACCCAGACCTGTGTTTAGCTTGTCACCAACGGGGGACGATGGAAGGTCTGGGGAAACATAACAAGGCAGCGTTTCACCTGAGTGAGTGAGTTAGTATTTAACGTCACATCGGCAGTATTGCAGCCATATCGTGACGAGAACGATTAATTATAAAAATACAAATGAATTACTAGCACGGACATTGTAAAACCCTGTAAACGAAGGACAGTAAAACTGACTAGAATATCACAGAATAGAATATAAAACTAGTGAATAGACCTAAAACAATGTATCTATAGAGGACAGTACAATATAAAAATTAGCTATAGGTTGCCAACAACTGAAGGTAGATCACCATACTAAGGACCATGGGGACTTACAGTACATTTGCTTCCTTCATGGACCCTAGTTGGATTTACATCATCCCTTCAGCTGTTAGCAATTTAGACAAATCTAGCCATAAAGTAAAAACACACTTATTCTACGATTAAAAGCTGGAAAACTGAAATTTACGTCAAATGTCTTTGGACTTATGTACCCTCTCAGGAGGACAATTATTTTACGGTACTTCAACCCCCTTTGAGGGTACAGCCACTAACGATTTGAGTTACTAATTTAATCTTCCAATTTTAAAATATTTATCTATTTACAGTTCGGTTAACAAATTTAATTCCCTTAAAAATGCAATAATTAAATGAGGACTAACACTGTTAAAAAGATCCTTCATAGTATGTGAATTAAAATACTGATCCCTTGTGATGGAATACTCAACACAGTCAAGCAAGATATGCTTAACTGTGATTCTTTCATCACAAGGGATGCAGAACGGAGGATCCTCACCTTTCAAAAGGTATTCATGTGTATATCTGGTGTGGCCAATACGACATCGCCGCATGATGACCTCTTCACATCTGGACTGACAACCCAAGTAGGTGTAACCAATATAGGGTTTTATTGCATGTAATTTATTTATGCCCACTTGGGTGTCCCACTTCTTCTGCATCAGATCACGGATGTAAGTTCTAATGCTGGCTTTATAATCAGTGTATGTAATATGAAGTGGTGTCACAGATTTGTTGAGTGCTGCCTTGGCAGCAAGATCGGCCATTGAGTTACCGGAAATACCTACGTGGCTGGGTAACCAACAAAAGACGATGTCGCATTGGCCAGTGGCAAGATTATTATACAATTCAATAATTTCTATTAAAAGTGGGTGTTTACAAGAAATATTTTTAATAGCCTGAAGGCAAGAAAGAGAGTCGGAATAGATTATATATTGTTTACGTTTAGGGTGTCTTTGAATATATTTAAGAGCTGTTAGTATGGCCTTAGCTTCAGCTGTAAAAATAGAACTGTTATCTGGTAATCGAGAAGATATTGTTCTGGATCCAATGACCGTGGCACAAGCCACTGCGCCACCGTCCTTGGACCCATCTGTAAATAAGGATTTATAATTGCTATATTTATGTTTCAGTTGATTATATTCTTGTTTATACTGTAATTCATTCGTTTCTGATTTTTTAAAAGTCGTTAATGTTAGGTCAACTTGTGGCCTAACCAACTGCCAACGAGGAGAAGAAAGAAGACGGGAAGGAGCTATGTTTTCCAGCTCAATGCTGGCAGCAGAAATAAGTGGTTTTATTCTTAAACCAAGAGGCGGAACAAGAGAAGATTTCTTTTTGTATAAATCCTCATACAGGGGATTGAAAACACAGTTATATGCAGGGTTAGACTCATTTGAATATAGTTTTGTTACATACTGTAAAGCTAATTTTATACGTCGCTGCTCAAGAGATGGTTCGTCAGCCTCGACATACAGGCTGTCAACAGGTGAAGTTCTAAAGGAGCCACGACAAAGTCTTAGACCTTGATCGTGGACTGAATCTAATAGTTTTAAGTTGCTTTTGCAGGCTCCACCATAAACAATGGAGCCATAATCGAGTTTCAAACGCACGAGAGATCGATATAGATGGAGAAGGGTAGCTTGATCCCCTCCCCATTTAGAATTTGAAACCACTTTCAACAAGTCAAGTGCTTTCAGGCATTTAGTTTTAAGTGATTTAAGATGCAGTAAAAACGTTAAGTGTGAGTCAAAAATGAGACCCAAGAACTTAGCTTCCTTCACAACTTTAATTGGTGTGCCATCTAGAGATAGTTCAGGGTCTTTATGTGCTTTATATTTACGACAAAAATGTATACAATTAGTTTTCGATTTAGAAAATTTAAAGCCGTTTTCAAGACACCATTTATTAATCTTGTTTAAACATAACTGTAGTTGTCGTTCAATGGTATTCATATTTTTACCACGACAAGAAATATTAAAATCATCCACAAATAATGATCCATCAATTGAATCGTTTAAAACTTTTGATAAACTGTTTATCTTTATACTAAAAAGTGTGACTGACAAAATACTGCCTTGTGGAACACCCTGATCCTGATTGTAATGATCAGACAGGGTAGAACCCACGCGGACTTGAAATTGTCTGTTATTTAAAAATTTGCATATGAATTCAGGCAAACGACCTCGCAAACCGAAATCATGCAAATCTCTCAAAATGCCATATTTCCAGGTTGTGTCGTATGCCTTCTCGAGATCAAAAAAGATAGACACAGCGTGTTGTTTGTTAATTAGTGCGTTTTTAACAAATGAGTCTAAACGCACTAAGTGATCGACAGTACTTCTGTTTTTCCGGAAACCACATTGTATATCTGTGATAAGGTTATTAGTTTCCAAATACCAAAGAAGTCGATTATTTATCATGCGTTCCATGGTCTTGCAAACACAGCTTGTTAATGAAATCGGACGATAATTGGACGGATCCGTATGATCTCGTCCAGGTTTAGGTATTGGTACTACTATGGCGTCACGCCATGACGGAGGAAAGTTACCCGATGTCCAAATATCATCAAAAATATTTAGGAGAGTTTCTAGGCAGGATTCTGGTAAGTGCTTCAGGAGTTGATAATGTATGTTATCAGCTCCAGTAGCAGTGTCATGAGCCTGATCAAGAGCAGTATGGAGTTCATGAATAGAAAACGTTTCATTATAATCTTCCCCATTCTCAGAATTGAAATTAATAGTTTTCTTTTCTTGCTGTTTTTGATACTGCTGGAATTTAGGTAAATAATTAGAAGAGGAAGAGTGTTTAGCGAGGGTTTCGCCCAGTTTATTTGCGATATCTGATTTATCAGTAAGTAACTGATCTCCATGTTTAAGATGATGGACAGTAGATTTAGTGCCTTTACCTTTAATTTTTTGTACCATGTTCCATACCTTGGACATGGGTGTCCGAGAATTTATTTTAGATACATAATTTTGCCAAGATTGGCGTTTGTTCTGTTTAAAAGTACGACGTGCTTTAGCATTTAAACTTTTAAATTTATTTAAATTATGCACCATAGGATGGCGACGGAAATAATTTTCTGCCTTTTTCCTTGCCTTCCTAGCTTGTTTGCACTCATCGTTGAACCATGGTTTTCGAATATGTGGAACTGCAGAGGACGTTGGTATACACTCATCAGCTGTGGAATTCAATGCATCAGAAAAGCATTTAATAGCATCAGGAACGTCAATAAACCGTTCGGGTTTAAGTTTTTCAGCACACAGTGTTTCATATAAAGCCCAGTTAGCCTTTTCAAAATTCCGCCTTGATGATGGAGGAACATCAGATGGAGTTACAGACTTTAGGATAGTAGGAAAATGGTCACTTCCACAGAGGTCATCGTGGACTGACTATTCAAGTTCATTTAGTAGTTCTGAATTTGTAAGTGACAAGTCGAGAGCAGAATAAATTCCTGTACCAGGGTGTAATTATGTGTTTGAACCGTCATTATATAAGCATAAATCTTTATCTGAACAGAACTCTTCTAATAGTTTACCCTTAGTATTCGTAGTTGTACCGCCCCAGAGTGGGTTATGGCCATTCAAATCTCCCATAATAATACACGGTTTGGGGAGTTGATCATAGAGGGTTTGAAGGTCGGTCCTCTGAAGAGTTGTAGACGGTGACACATACAAAGAACATAATGTAAGGGTAACATGTAAAGTGAGTCGGACGGCAACTGCTTGAAGATTAGTAGTGAGTGTAATTGGGCTATGGATAACATTCTGTTTGACTAGGATTGAAGATCCTCCAGTGGCTCTGTCACCCGGAGGTGAGAAACAATTATAAGCATTGAAATGACGTAGTTCAAAAACATCTATCTGCTTTAAGTAAGTCTCCTGCAGACAGACTGCTGACGGCGTACAATCCTGGACCAATAACTGTAACTCATTTTAATTATGCCTTAGTCCTCTGCAATTCCACTGTACAATATTGTGAGAGTAAACTATCTTTTGGGGGGGGTTATTGGGGATCTACCCCGTATCTTTTTGGTGGGCGACAAGCTGTGTGCCCTAAAATGGACATTTTCGGACACGTCCATGTCCTCAAGTGATCCATATTTGTTGAAAAGTTTAATCTTATTTTCGGACCCTTTTGGGGCTCTGCCACTGTGTTTTTGGGAAGAATCCGGCTTATGTTTACCTTTGCCTTTAGCAGTTTGTTGCACGTTACACAACAATTGAGACCTTGTGGTAGACTGAGATAAAAAAAATTTGATCACGATCTGGCTCTGGCTGACTTTGAGACGTGCCAGGAAGTGGCTCAGCAGTTTGTGTAGATATTGCAGGTGCAAAAGTCTGTGGGGAATCAGTGTTCACCCACGTCAAATCTGTTTGACAGCCTGAAGTTGATCTGGTTGCTTTATTCGTCGCCTCAGATGATGTCTTAGTTTTTGAAGCATATGTTTCTGTTAATTCAGATCTCTGAACAAGCTGTTTTGCCCCTGAAAAACTAATATTTTGAGTAAATTTCAGTTTGTTGATCTCCATCTGCTGCTTCCATACTGGACACTCTTTTGAAAAAGAGGAATGGTCTCCTGAACAGTTAGTGCATTTCTTATAACTACTGTCACAATCTTCTGTTGTGTGTGTCTTCTCACCACAGTGAGCACACACAACAGACAATGTGCAAGTATTGACGCCATGCCCATACTTCTGACACTTGAAACATCTCAGTGGATTCGGAATATATGTTTCCACTTTGATATGACAGTAACCAGCCTTTATTGATTTAGGAGCAGTCGGAGTAGAGAAAGAAAACAAATAGGTGTTTGTTTGTTGGATCTCATTGTGTTTACGGGTAGTGAAACGTTTTACATACAACACACCTTGTTCCTTCATCTCTGAGGCAATATCAATTTCCAGCATATCAGCAAAAAGGCGGTCTCGGTCTCTCACTATGCCTTTGCTGGTGTTAAGCGTTCGGTGGGCAGAGACTGATACGGGAATGCCAACAAAAGATTTAGTTGACAGGAGGTTATTTGCCTGTTGTCTCTTACTACATTCAATAAGAAGTGAACCTGTACGCAAACGTCTAACATTTTAACATCTCCTGCTATGCCTTGTACGCCTTTTGAAACAGCAAAAGGGTTCAGCTTCAAGGGAGTTTTGTCAACAGTCTCAAGTACTATAAAACGTGGCCAATAGTCAATAGATGTGGACGGTCTTTGATCATTAACATCAGGATCCGTGTCAAGAGGACGTTTTTTCTTGGTCATAGCGGTTTCGGAAGCCATAGTTAGTGTTTTAAGGTTCATCATCCGAGCTCCCCACCCACCACGGAGTATCACAAGGACAATGCTAAAAACAAGTGGGTCTCCAACTTGCAGCACCAAGGATACTCGGATGATATACTCCAGCAGAAAAGTTATAAATAGCTAATCTACCAGATTGGCCCATGAGCCACCGCCCTCTGGCATAAGACTCTAGGCAAAGAGCAAAACATCACATTGCAAATCATTGACATCTGATATGTATAAATGTACCGAGTCCAAATGTAAAACATTTTCAAATTAAACGTACATGTTTAACGTACATGAGTGACGTACAAGTCCACACACAGGGCTTGGCGTGACCAGCCGATTGGTAGAATCGGGCCGATTCTACCACCCGTCTAGGTGAAGTAAGGGTCGAAGTGGTGTGTTGAGCAACAGGAACACGGTTCAGGCTCCTACTGCCCTCAACCACCAGACTACCATCCTCCACCGACACGGGACGCAACCCACGGCAAACAGGTTGCCCAATTCGGTTGCTCCTTGCAACCAGCAATGGGGTGCTATGGACCTAGTTGACCCGGGTCCACACGGGGGTTTGAACGGCTCTTTGCGTTACCCAGCACCCACCACGAGGAGGTGGCCGTTCACGGGTGCCCGTTTCACCTGATAAATTTGTTATATTTAATCAAATTATGTACTCTTGACCTGATGTAATTTACCTCTGCACGGGAGACTTTGTGAGATTATTTTAAATCTGTCCAGTCCAATATTTCATTTCAAATGTATTTTATGTTCTTTTACTCGGGGCTGCATTACATTGAAATACATCCCCGCTGTAGCACACGGCCAAACATATCTTTGCGCTCTTTGCGTTTTATCAGAAATTATGCATTTTATGAGAAATTCGATGGAAAGTAGATTATGGAAGGGCAATTATGCTTTATTTTCGTATTTCCCTAACCTGACCCAAACCATGAGGGTGAACTGACTGTTTCTTTACACCGCTCATGTTTATACTTTTCATTTCCTCAATTCTACTATATGAACAAAGAGGGGGTATCTGAGCGGTTATCATACAGTCAATGCACAATGGACAGTTTATTAAATTTACTGAATCAAACTGTGAAGATATACTTAGAGGAAGAAATATCGGTAAAATCAAACTATGTTTAATACCTCTGTTATAACTGATAACAGATTAGTTGGACTTTATCCATGCATAATAGTGAAAGGTAAAACATTTGTGGATAGCGGAAACCAGTAGTCATAATACTTTAACTATTTTTGTACTATGTAAAGTTTCCTGATTAAAATATTCCCTGTTTCAGCCTCGACTGACCCGACCCAGAAATCCACGGTTCCACCAGTTATTGTGATGACACAAGACTTACAGGGTAGGTGGGAAACCCAGCAGACAGGAAGCTCAGTTTTTTTATTCTCCCTGCATTTACCTCACTGATGCAAATGCTCGTGGCCATTTTGACTTGAGGGATGAATCTCACCCGGTATCATTGTCAATCACAGAATTTCAAACTGTAAAAAATAAAGATAGGATGTGTAACTTTCTTTCGTGTCATTAGGAGTTCTCTCACTCAAAATGAACGATATATGATTAACACATTATCCATAAGATATGTGTTTGGAATTTAATCGTACATAATATTGAAAGGCAAAACATAAATGCGTATGTGCTATGTATAGTCATCTGAACAACATGTTCCCTGTTTCAGCCTCCACGACTGACGCTAGTCAGGATCTGACACCGAGCCAGACGGTTCCACCGACACCGGTGACGACACAAGACTCTGATCACCACGGTAGGTTGGAAAACCCAGCAGCAACAGTTGTTGTGACACTGTCACCTTGTAAAGTTCAACAAACATCATCACTCTCAAGTCATACACGAAATAATGCTACAATTTCTGACTCAACAGAAAGTTGTGTCTTAAAAACACCATCGTTAATTCTAGAAACCACTTGTTGACATTCCCGTCATGTTGGATTGTTGTCAGCCATGATGGAATTTTTTAAATGATGTAGCAATGTCCGAGTCACGTGCCAACATGATGTAAACATTGTAGATGTGAGACAAAGATGGTGTACATAGTTTACTTTGTGTTACAGCGACTCCATCACCAGCAGCAGGCCACGACCTCTACAACGCCAGCATATTCGGTGACCTGGAGAGAGTGAAGCGGATCCTGGCAGCGGGTCACGTTGACATCAACTATAGCGGAGAGTACAGCTGGACACCGGTGATGATGGCAGCATGGAAGGGACACAGGGACGTGGTGGAGTTCCTGGTGGGCAGAGGGGCTGATGTGTCACTGATGGACGGGAACGGTAACAACGCCCTTCACTACGCCTGTGATGGTGGAGACCTGGAGACGGTGAAGCTGATCCTGGACCTGCACGGGGTGGACATCAACGCCAGGAACTACAACGGTTACACTGCGGCCGACATAGCGAGAAACTGGGGACATCAGCGAGTGTTGGACCTCCTGGTGTCACGTGGTGCACACTGAAGTCGGTGTTGGTGTAGACAGACAGAGCACATGTCGTTACTGACACCAACGTGGTGTGTGCCGCTCGCATAGCCGTGTGTGACGATTCAGGTGATTTGGGTTTTTTTCTTTTTGAATATAAATAAAAGTTGATGAATTTATTTTCAGACATTTTGTCATGTTTTGTGTTTGGAACCTCGCATGATCAGGTAAGAAAATTGTGAAGTGAGTGTTAACATAAACTGAGTGATTGTACGTAAACGTCGCCCGTCTGGACATAATTCTGTGTTAATTTTATTCTGAGAATCTCGCGAATTGTGAAACAGACAACAACAAACTGTTTGTTTACATGTCGCTTCACTCTGTGACCTCAGACTTACCCCAGGTTCACCCAGCTGACGTGGCGCCATTTGTACAGTGACGTCACACTGCTGATGACGTCACAGACATACAGAGGTGCTCGGCCGTCTTCTCAGACGCGCAATAGCGGCACACTGTCACACAACACAAGCAGTGTTACTGAAACACCAGGTCGTCGCTGTTGCTTAAAAAAAGGAGAATGGAAGTGTGCAGCTGATTATTGCAAGATTTAACAATGTTGGTGTCACCTGCACCCATTCTGCAGTGACTAAACGCACAATATACAGAAGTAAATTCAAAACAAGCATCACCCAAAACCTCAGTTTTATTTTTTCCTGGATACCAAAAAGACAAATATACCTCCTCCACTTCTGTTACTTCGTCTGACATGCTGTTTTTGGGTGAAATACAATTTCTGAAATGACCGGCAATAATTATGCACGTCGTAAATCTCGCCATGTTGACATTCGCGGTATCGTTTACTGTATGTATGCATGTAAATGTAAATATTGGATATTTATCCATTGAACTAAATTTTGAAAACAGCCAATTAGTAATCAGTGGCATGCCATCAAGTCGCCAATGATTATCCTGAAATCTCACCTATAAACATGGGATAAGCCATGAAATCGTCTTAGTGGCAGGGAAACAGAGACGCAGAAGTGAGCTTTACATTGTACATGTGTATTTGATAGTGTTAGTGAGTGAGCTTACATTTTCGTCGCTTTTATCAACATTCCGGCAACACCCTGGCGGGGACGCCCAAAATAGCTTTCACACACCGTACCCACTTGGGGAATCAAACCCGGATCTTAGCAGCGGTCTGTCAACCTCCTCCAGCGACAACCTTGACTTCACCTGTCTTCTGGTGTTTCTTTTACGAACTTGCTGATGACGCTGTGACAGATGTTAACACGTCTTGTAATCAGTCGCCAGAAGATCTCGCCTTGTCTCATTTTGTGGGATCAGATAACTGGTTGTGAGCCATTTTACTGAATCGTCAACTCACATAACACTACTCTCGAACAAACTTACATGCATCAATTTCACCTGCAAGCACGAGCAAAACACTTAATGCACGTGCATATTGTTTTCTGAACCGGTGAGACGAATATGTAGGCCACTGAAAACTGTTAAGCATTCAATGTATTAATTTGAATGATTTCATTTACATCACGTTCAATCAGGTGTTGCCTCAATTTTTATCACCAGTATATGTACAAATTTTATTATCTGTATATGTACAACAGAGTTGACATACAACATCGCTAACCATGACAGACTATTATAAAATGGCGAAGTTATTGAAATCGTCACCCAGGATGTATTGAAAGGTCATGCCTTGATTCAAGAGTCGTTTGTACACAAAAACAAAACGTGACATAAGTAATCAGAGACTTCCTGCCCTAAAAAATCTATTTTTTCATTTGTTTGTTTATTGCAGCATAGAGAAGTTACAAAGGCCGGTGATTCCGCTGTCGTTGCATCGTTGGTTTGCGTCAGTCACGATGGACAGAAACAATGACAATGACAATTTCGTACATCATCGAATGTCTGGCAATTTGAGAAGATGTTACACAGTCTAAAAACGTAAAAACATGTGATTGTTCTGTGTTTGCATGTCAAACAAGCGCAGTCTTACCAGCACAGTGTTCGTGTTCACACCAAATATATTTCGTTTGGTATCCTCTCTACGCTTGGTATTGCTGACAAAGACCATTTGTTATTTTATTCTAAATACACGAAGAATTAAAAAATGCATTTGTCACTGCTGAATGGGAAATATACATGACGTTATGGTGGTTTCAGGACAGGCCTTTATAAACACTATCCAATCTGTCGACAGTTCGGCGTTTGTACGTTTCTATTTTCCACACTATCGTCGTCGTGAATATCTACTGGTGGCTTGCAAACTTGAAACTGGTGACAGTTGTGACTCTTGTACAGTACGTGGACGTGTGAAGATCCGGTTTAGAATCAGTCTTGGCGACCAACGGGATTGGGTGATGTTCGCCGACTTGCTTGACACACGTCATCGTATCCCAGTTGCGTAGATCAGTACTGATGCTATTGATCACTGGATCTTCCCAAGCCCGAATATTTACAGACCACTGCCCTATAGCTGGAATATAGACGAATGTGGCTTTAAATAACCAAATAGGCAAATCTTAAGCAGTGATTTGTGTATTTTGCTCTCAATTCGATGCTACGGATATTACATGCGTCATGAAGTAGTAATTTCAGAGTGTACAAAAATGAAATGGAACTGTTGTACGAAGTTGGCAGATCCAAATTATTCTAAATCACTACTATTTGAAGAAAATCAAATACTTTTTATAAATATTTGTATCGTATTTACATAGCCGCAGTAATAACATCATGGAAAATAGTCGCGGCAGAAATTCCACTGTTATGTGAAACTGAAGTCAATCTATCATGTTTGACAAACAAAGAATAACAAAACGGTTCTGTTGTCTGTGGTATGGTGAATATCGACAATTGTAAGATTGGGCTCGACAGAACTGAAACGCAGCTTTTACGTACAAAACTGATTTGTCAGGGCGTTTTGGGGAAATTTGATGACATTTTTCAGAAACTATGAATTTGCAAAGTGAATTTAAAACTAGCTCCCAGGGCCCCACTCCTCAAAGCGATCGTTGCTCTACGACAGTCGCAAGTCTTACGTTGCAGTATTATCGACTGACGGGATCGGGTGATCAGGCCCGTTGACTTGGTTGATAGATTGTATCCCAGTTATGTACATCGATACTCATGCTCTTGATCACTGGATTGTCTGGTCACACAACTAAGATATCACCGAACTTGGTGTTAAACACAAAAAACCCCAATAATTTCATGTCCTGATATTTTAAAAATAAATTGATTATCTGTTGCGATAGACTTGCGTGTACTCGTTGGTATCACCCTTTAAGTATACGTCCTTAGCATGGTGATCTACCTTCAGTTGTTGGCCCTTCAGTCTACAGCCCATTTTTACATTGTATTGTCATCTATAGTTAAAGTGTTTTAGATTTAATTACTAATCTTAAATGGATGTCTGTGATATTTACTAGTGGTTTTACTGTTCTTCGGCAACAGGGTTTAATTTCTTACATTCATTCATTTTACAATGTCATTATTACTTGTTCTCGTCACGATATGGCTGCAATATTACCGATGTGACGATACATATGAACTCACTCACTCACTCACTTTAAGTATACACCGCCTCCGTGGTGTAGTGGTTAGAGCGCTCGCCTGGAGAGCGGAAGGTCGGTGGAACCATTCGTGCCCGCGCCATACCAAAACATGCTAATGTGTGGTACTTGCTGATCCCTGTCTGGCGCTCGGCATTACTGGGTACAACAGGAACTGTCAGCTCGGAGTCAGTATAATGTGTCTGAGTTGGGTATTAACTGCAGCATGGTATCTAAGTGGGCTTGCGCAAGAAACTACCTTAAGTTTGGGAGAGTACAAGCAGCCACATATCCATTCATGCAGAAAATGTGCCAAATAGCCAGTTGTCCGCTAGCCCGTGGCAATTACAAATCCAGTCGGACCAGTAAATCTCCACAGTCACTGGCCAAACTGGCCTGTGAATTTTCATTCGGTCATTTGTAATAAAACCCTCTGTCCGACTCATGAAGGTATTATACACATTTAAAACACAGTTTAGGATTACAGTCTGTGGTCTATAGTCTATATCGTCATCATACTAGTAGCTTAGTGATGAAGGCAGTGTCATGCCGGCTATATATTATTCACATCTCTTTTTCTAATGTTAAGTTCAGTTTCTGCATTCACATTTTCGGCTAGTGAATAAGTTTGGGCTAGTTAGGTTCAGGTGTAGCTAGTCCGAGTGAGTAGCAAATTTAGAAACTATTTCGCACACTGTCATATGAGCGAAAAATTCTTACATACAAAGTTACGTTAAATCCCTTTTCACCCCACCTCACGTATCTTCAGATATTTCCGTCTGTAGAGTCATATTCATTCCACAAAAAGAAGGTCTGTCACCATTATTCTCGTCTCCTGATTCTTCAGAACTCAGACATACCGTCACAGACTTCAAGTAAACTACAATGCCAGTACCAGGGTCTACATTTTCGAAGTCTCTTAGCGCTAAGATTTAGCGCGTAATTTAATGTTAATGTGTGGATTTTACGACTATCTTAGCGCTAAGAGGGCTTCGAAAATCTAGGCCCTTGATGTTAGACCTTCGTTCCATTAGGACTACACACTCACTGCACAGTACTACATGTATACGGTATATCGCAATACACTCCTACAAAAGATACACAAATACTTTTTTCTGTCTGTTGGATAAAGAACACACATGGAGATTTTGTGATTATCTTTATGGTTTGAAATAAAATCTGCGCAGACTTTCATAGCTATGGGTGTGAGCTATTGCCAGCTATTGTGGTCAATAATTTACCCTGAAACATTTACACACATAATTCATTTTTAATTATTTTTTTTCACTCACTCACAGGTACGGTACATGCAGTCAAAAAGTGGTACATGGTATGTAAAGGTTGCTGGACATTAATTAGATACCACTATACCTTCCTAGTGAGTGAGTGAGTGAGTGAGTGAGTGTGTGTGTGTGTGTATGTGTGTGTGTGTGTGTGTGTGTAGATGGATGTATAGAGATAACATAGTTAACATAGTAAAATAGATAACACAGACGAGATTATCCATTGCTCTCCCTATAGTGCTGAAAAAGTGCGTGTTGAGATGACCGAAAAAGAAAAGATTTTGTCGACACCACAAGATGAGGAATAAATATATTTTGTAATGTCATAGTAATTAATTATCTCCCTTTTCACATGACTGATAAAGGGTACAGTTGAATTTCTACGGTTTTAGGATAACTTGTTTCACAACAAGTAGTATGGCATTTATTGGATTATTATTTTTCCCTTGGATCCCAAGCAAGACATTCTGTTTTGTGAAATACAACGGAGTATGCAAGTCAGTTAAGAGCCATGACTGGAGGTTTTTCCAGATATGTTGAACAATTTCAGTCCCAAAAGAGATGGGTAATTGTTTTAATTTTATAGTTACTAAAACTACAAATGGGAGAGTCTATGTACTTGATCTTAAACAGAAGCTGTTTTGTAGGTAGCATATTGTGAATAATTCTGTGTTGTAACCTTCTTAGATCAGTGCTATAAGTACATTTCCATGGCATAATATTAACCATTTTCCAGTCCTTTGGTAAAAGGATTAGATTCAAGCTGTCCCAGTTCTTATTATCGTATTCCGTTTTGAGTTTAGAGCACAGGAGTGTTTCATAGAAATATTTTCTACATTTTTGATTGAATTGTAGTTTGGACAAATTAAAAGGGTGTGTCGGTGTGTGCTTACGGTGATGAAATATGAAATATTTGCCTTTAACATGTAAGTAGTAATTGCTCGTTTGTCCCCTTCATATGTCAGGAAATTAGTTTGGAGTTTGTATAGATCCATAAAGTCATCAAGGGATAGAAATTTCCCTACTGATGTCAACATGTCAGATATGAATACAACTTGTCTGGTTTTCCTCTTCATATAAATCTAAAACATAGCTTTTGAAGTTTTTCTAAAACATGGTCTGGAGGACTTGGGAGTGTTGCAAATCTGATATGTTTCAGTATGTTCTGTAAGGTCATAGATTAGTCTAGTCACTTCTCCTATGTACCTTCCAATGACAAAGCCCTTTTGGTCTTCATTAATGATATGTGGGAGGACAGGCTTGATTCTGTTAGCAATGGCTGTGGTAGCAATCTTATATGATACATTAAGAAGTGAAATGGATCGCCAGTTCTTCAAAAGTCTTTTAGACTTATTTCCTTTTGGAATACAGGTTATCAGCCCTTGTTTCTGGGAGACGGATAAATTTCCAGTCCGAAAACCAAAATTTACAGATCTTATCAAAACTTCACCAAGATCATTCCAAAAGAATTTTAAAAATCTACTTTAAAACATCAGGACCTGGACTTTGTCGTTTTCCATATTTCTTAAGACTGTCAAAACTTCGGTTCTTGTTAATTCACCTTCCATTATAGTTTTTTGTTTGTTTGTTTAATAGGTTTCATATGGTAATATCTTGTAAAAGTTCATCCAAGGCTACTGGACTTACATCTTGTTTTGTGGACAATTTTTATAAAAAAGATTTCACCGCTTTTGGTATGGCGTCAAGATCATTTTGGATTGTTCCATCATCTTGTTCTAACTGTACAAAGGATTTATTTTAAAACTTTCTGGCTTCAAGTTTCACGGAGTATTTTGTTGGTTTTTCGCCCTGCTCTATCCACTTAGCCTTTGATCTAACAAGCATCCCTTCTATTTTCTTTCCACTGATATCCTCTAAATCAGTTCTAATTTAGTTAATTTCTTTTAGCATATCATTGTTTGCTGTGTCTGTGTTTGAATTATCTAGTCTGATTTCCACAGAGGCTAATTGTGTTTCCAGCTTGTTTTCTGTAAGCAGCATAGTTTTCTTTTGAGTCATAATAAATTGTCTTTCCTCTAAGCATTAATAGTAGAGTTTTCTATAGTATTTGATCATCAATTGAATATATTATGTCATTGTTCTTATTTCCATTATTAATTCTATATTGGTCAAGTGTAGATTTTATCGTGGATTTTATCAATTCCACATAGTTTCTATCCTGCAGCAAGGAATTGTTAAATTTCCAGAAACCTCATCCACGAGGCATATTTGAAAGTGTAAGTGATAATTCTATGAGAGAGTGATCAGATCCTATACTAGGTAATATATCACAGTGTCTAACGGCTGATAGCATTTCATGGGAGATTAAGAAGACGTCAAGACTGGCTTGTTTCAAAGGGGTTGCCTGCCGCCATGTATATCTCCTTTCACCAAACTTATGTTCACACCAGGAGTCTTTAAGATCCAGATCTCCCATTAGGTCTAATACTTTTTGTCTAGGATTGGGATTGTTAATGTGTTTGTAGTCGTAGGTGTCTGCTGATTGATCTTTCACTAGATTCCAGTCTCCGCATACTATAATGTTCTCATTGTCAGTCTTTTCAATAGCATCTATGATGTTTTGGAAGAAGTCTGGACAGTCATGGTTAGGTCCATAGATACTAATGATAGTATATCTAAATTCATCAATATTAACAGAAAGAGCAACACAATTCCCCTTGTCATCTGTAGTAGTATTGAGAACATTGAGTTATGTTGAACATTATAGATGTGCCCCTAGAATTGCTAGTGAAGGTACTTATGTAGCATTCATTGTAACCCTATTGGTGTGTTATATGTTGAATATCTTCAGGTGTGAAGTGTAAATCTTGTAACCAATAAATGTTCGCTTTTTCTTTTCATTTTTAGAAATTTGAATACTGTCTTTCTTTTCATATTATTGTTGAGACCTCTGCAGTTGAGGGATACTATCTTCAGTTCTTCAGCCATAGGATAGGGTGTGGCATCATTATATACATATACTGGGAATAATGAAAAGCAGGCAATAACCATGTGGCAATTTGGGCAAAAAGATGTACCTGTACCTTTCAAGCTCACAACCAACATCTGATTTTGAAGTGAAAACGAGACATCAAAAGTCAATGGAAACAAAAAACATGCATATACATGTCACATTTGGAACATACAAAGTCTACCAAACTTAGAATTTTATCCGCTCAATAATCATTTTGAGGATAAAACATCGAAAGAGTTAAAATTGGTCTTGTGACATCTGCTGAATGAAAATTGAACAAACATGACACGATGCACAATGCCTTCATCATATAAATATACAAGAGTGTCGTCTGTAACAACAATCTACACAAAGTAGAAAGTACAGTCATATAATGGAACCAACTTCTTAAGGATTTACAACAGATCACGATAATAGCAATATAATTAATAGCAAAAGTAATTAACACGTCACAATGTAATTCTGGACTCACAAAAGTCCAGAAGCTCTCAGCACTGTGGCCACTCTCTCACAAGGGATTTCGCAAAATTTTCGAAAACTCAAAATTTAAACTCGCTCGCCCATGGGCACGCCCAAGTGTTTCATTTCATCCAGAATAAATGTTTTGGAGGTTGTAAATGAATGGAAAAATGTTGATAAGTATCATGACACAAATTTCAGCTTGTTGTGACTTGACTCTGCTAACTGACAGCGATTTTAAAAAATCTCGCCCATGGGTGAAAAACATATTGGCCCATGGACTAGAATAATTAATTTCATTGAAACTACACGTTTTTTTTCCAGGCTTTGCAGTTTTTCAATAAATGAACGTGTATTTATTAGTGTCTTGACACGAACTTAAGCTTATTTTGACTTAATTCGGCTAATTCAAAGTGATTTTTCAAAACGCCTCGCCCATGGGCGAAAACCATTTGAGTGTTTACTCAAGATACACCCTTTCCCATGTTTTGGAGGTTGTGAATGGATGAAAGTATGTTCATAAGTATCATGTCACACAATTCAACTCATTTTGAATTAATTCCGTTAATTTAGAGCTATTTAACAAAATCTCACCCATGGGCGAAAAACATTTTGGCCCATGGGCGAGAATGTTTCCTTTTACCCCAAACACATCTTTTCCAATATTTGGAGGATGTAAATGAATGAAAGTACATTTATGAGTATCATGACAGAAATTTCAACTCATTTTGACTTAATTCCTCTAAATGAGAGCAATTTTGAAAACTCTCGCCCATGGGAGAAAGACATTTTGGCCCATGGGCGAGAATATTTGCCTTCACTCAAAATACATCTTTTCCTGTGATTTGGAGGTGTAAATGAATGAGGATATATATATGAGTATCATGGCACAAAACCCAACTCATTATGACTTAATTCTGCTAATTGAGACCGATTTTCAAAAACATCTCGCCCATGGGCGAAAAACATTGGGCCCATGAGCGAGAATATTTCCTTTTCACTCCAAATACATCTTTTCTAATGTTTTGGAGCATGTAAATGTATGAAAGTGCCACTGTGAGTATCATGACACCAAATTCAACTGAGTTTGACTTAATTTTGCGAGTTCAAGAAGATTTTTTAAAAATATGCCAGAATAATCACTTTCACTCAAAATGCATCTTTTCCTGTGTTTTGGATTTTGTAAATGAATGAGGATATATTTGTAAGTATCATGGCACAAAATCCAACTCATTATGACTTAATTCTGCTAATTGAGACCGATTTTCAAAAACATCTCGCCCATGAGCGAGAATATTTCCTTTTCACTCCAAATACATCTTTTCTAATGTTTTGGAGCATGTAAATGTATGAAAGTGCCATTGTGAGTATCATGACACCAAATTCAACTGAGTTTGACTTAATTTTGCGAGTTCAAGAAGATTTTTAAAAAATATGCCAGAATAATCACTTTTACTCAAAATACATCTTTTCCTGTGTTTTGGATTTTGTAAATGAATGAGGATATATTTGTAAGTATCATGGCACAAAATCCTCATTTTGACTTAATTCTGCTAATTTGTAACAAGTACAAGAATCTGGATTTCCACTTAAATTTTAATAGTTTTTTTATTGTCTTGGGGGTTGTAAATTTAAGAATGAAAGTGTGTTTATAAGTATCACGACAAAAAAAATGAAATCATAGATAATCGAGTTTGGATCAGACAATCCAGTGATCAACAGCATGAGCATCGACCTCCACAATTGGGAACTGATGACATGTGTCAACCAAGTCAGCGAGTCTGACCACCCGATCCCGTTAGTCATCTCTTACGACAGGCATAGTCGCCTTTTATGGCAAGCATGGGTTGTTGAAGCCCTCTTCTACTCCAGATCTTCACGGGTCCCGAACACTTCCAGCAACATATACAATACACTTAGAATACACCTTGAGATTCTTTTGAATGTAGGTATACTATAAATATACCAAAATTCAACCGCTATCTATGAAGTTGAAGTTATTTGTGAAAGCCCTAATCAAGAGTGACCAAACTCCAGTGACTATGCTGGGACACATTAATAAACGGTGTTGTGAGATCTTTAAACTGTATTGAAATATGTCTTGTCAATTCCACTGACATTCGCCAAATGTACCTACCTAGTAGTTTTAAGTGTACCTACCCAGTTTAGCATGTTTCGCTTTAACAGTGTGGTCTCCATTTTTAGTAATTCCCATTTGCCCGTCCCGGCTTTTCTTCGTCCGAGGTTTTATGGGGTATTCTGCTATTTGTCAGACCAGAAATAATCTACAACAGGGGTAGGTCACTCGTTTGTTTTCTTTACCATTTGTAAGAGCAAGAAGTATATGTGAATGAATGAAAGAAATGATGAAAGAAAGAAGTGCATATGTGACTGAATGAGAATGATATAATAAAAGAAAGAAGTACATATGTGAATGAATGAAAGAATAAATGATACACCACGGCTATCCCTTCCAAAACATGCTAAAGAACGCAAAACTATCGTTAGATCACATGTGTTAACATCAGCTTGTTATTGTCTCCCTGGTCAGACGTAACAATTGTCAGACAGGTTAAAACAACAAACTATCTGGTTGACTGCACAGCTGCCTGTTGACGTAGTATACCCACATCACCTGCTTTTCCTGCGTAACCTTCATCTACATCACCACCCTTAATATATTGAGCAGAGAACACAGAAGGCCGTATAGCTGTAAGCACTGAACCGTGAAGTCTCTCTGCTCTGTGTCCTTTTCTACCTATTGCATTAATCTTTAAAACATCTAACAAGCTCAACGCATGCATTTTTTACTCAAATGTGATGTTATACATATCATAAGAGTATTTTTATGTGTTATTCAGTTGATAAATTATTATTTCATGATACATATATGTACAATATTTTGCTTCGATTCTGTAACTACCCACATTATGACATTGAGACCATTCTGATTTACCGAGTAAAATACGATTGTATAGTTTTGAGTTTGAATCTTGGCATATTTTACCGGTTTGCCACTTTTGCGCTCTACCTTTTTAAAGGGGGCGTGCATATTTTGGTGGTTTTTAGTATTCCATCTATTCATTTGGATTTATTAATTTATTTGTTTTTGTTTTGTTTTGTTTTTTTACTGCCAGTGGGCCTGTTAGTCTGCTTTGGTAACTGTAAATTTATTCTGACGTTTGACGAGCGGAACATGAAGTGTTGTTATCATGTATGTTATGTAATTATATTATTGGTATGGAACGGCATTGATATGTATGTTTATGCTTGCCAATCCAGTCCCGATTACTTGAGAAGATTAGTTTAAACTATAGATTAACGTATCCATACTATTAATGTGTAATCATTATGTCGGGCTATGAGGAATACGTATTGTAATCATGGTTGACTTTGCGTTTACTTTTCTATTTTTTAAATAAATTTTCACTATTTTTGCTACACTCGAACAGATTTACTTTTGCTTTCGTGATTGTGGTCTCTAAGTATTTTAGAAATTATGTTGTTGAGACAACTGGAACTGTTGATCTGCAGTCTTTCAAAATTCATTTTTACGAGATATATTCTCCCTTTTAACCAGTTCTCAAAATGAACATATAGCTGTTTACACAAAGGTATCTTCCCGTAAAATAAATAGGACGAAACGTGAAGCATAGCAGCTTTACTGCAGCCATAACTGATTGCCATAACTGAAGTTGTTAAAATGATCCTGAAAACTGTCATTTTCAACATTCACCTTGCAAGCAATTTTACCAAGAAACTAAATAACTCATTATTAATGGAAGGAGTGAACTGAAAGCCCATTTTATTAACTGAAGTCACTGATTGAACTCGCTAACATCGACTCACTTACATTCTGGTACACGTGTCTTATTTCGTGTCCTGAGGCCATACATTTTACTTTTTTTTAAAGAAAATCCGTGTCTAATCCCATAAAACAACACCGTTGTCACTACACCAAACGATTTTGACCTCGACCCAAAACAAAGGTTTAACTTACAGGACTACCTGTAAGATATCCCTTTCCTGATAACGAGTTTAACAGCTACGCCGAAATGCTGCTTACCTTATAAGAAGTTGTATATCCATAGAACTTTCGTATTTTTTTTCCAAATGATCATGACCTGAACATATATATTACTTTGTCAGAGACTTCATAAGTGATTTTCAAGTTCTAATCCACACACTGATTTCCACTTTTTCATAATTTTTACTTTACTCGCAAAGACAATGGAAACTGAGCGGAACGATGACGCTTTCTGTTTCTTCCGCGTTCACTTACGTAATTTCCGCAAAGCGCCTGCGACAATTTGCGCCGAAAAAGTCATGTCTCGTCCGCTGGTCTTGTTTATTGGAGTATAACAGCTGCCGCTTTCAAGTGTATTTTACTTGTCATATACAAGATTCTCAAAGAATGTGGTTCGTTTAGCAAGCAAAATATTGTTTTGATTAACACTTCACCAGTACTATACAATATTACAGAATACACAAAACCGGATACACAAAAACGACAAATTATAGCATTGTGATTAGGGGTATATGGGGTTATAGGAGTCCATTCACCGAGTTTCATTCACCGAGACAAGTCCTACACGCCCTGGTGGGGTGTGGATTCGGGGAGGGGGTAACGGAGGAGATGACCAAGACACACGTACTCCATACGCTATCATGGTCTTCCTTTCTGCTTGAAGATCGACCTTTTCTCACTGTGGTCTATGATGACTTCGGGGAACGGAAAAGAACTTATTCACTGTGAAAACCAGAAAATAGTTGAATCCGTCCACGATTTTATCATAAAACACAAAGCTTGATTTTTAATTTTTTAACAGGAAACTAATTAACTTGTCAAAAACCTTCTCACAAATGTTCAGTGTTTCTACAAAGAGCTAGTCAGACACAACAAACCATAATTCTATTTTTCATGTTTACTTATATGATAGATGTATTTGATGTAATGATATGTATGCATATGTTATTATATGATAGTTCATATGGATGACGACACATGCTTCATTTATATTTTGTATTATATGCTGTATGGGTGAAGTACTGTAAAGCTTGTTCACCAGTCCCAATCACAGTTACAAAACACACAAAAATACAACAACATGGAGATGTGTGGCGAAAATAGAGACATATGGAGAACAGCAATGTCATAACTGAACAGAAATCATTCCCTCTATTGGTGAAGACCGTGTGGGATTAGAAACAAAGAAATCTAGTCGACCATGCCTCCTAATCCTCTTACTCCTTAAACAAACGACTTGCCTGGGCTGTCTAAAATTGAATTGAAATTTTTGTAAATTCGATGTTTCGGGTATTACGTAAGGAGGTAATCAGGTGTCAACACTATGGCATTCGACGCTCCGGACATGAAGGAAAACCAAATACGTTATAAAGTACAGTAATGTGGTCACTATGAGCGAGGCAGACAGTCTGATGAGCACAGCTCATTACGGAAATCTCTTGTCTTTGGAGCTGCTCGTTGAGACGCTGAAGCCTTCTGTCAAGTTCTTCTTTATTCTTTATTGTGGCCACTGTGTCACAATACGCAGTTTACATTGCTCACAGACCCTCGATTCACGATGACGCCAACTTTCTCGACTACTGTTCGTGCGACGGCTGTCATTCAGGAATTGGTTCCACAGCTCATTCTTTCACCGAAGTCTTTATGTATGTGTTTTAGCTCGTTAATTAGCGTAGAGACGAGTCTTCTGCTATTCTCGGGCATTCTCGGGCACAAGTTCTCCAAGGTAGTCGACGCTCCGGGTGTCATTAGAACAGTGTTGAGCACTGCCACACTCCACTGCTTTTCGACAGTCCTGTTGTGTATTTGATAAAACAATCGACAATCCGGGTGTGAACCAAAAGAGAATACCACCATTCTCATCGGTGGATGAAATGGGATGAAGAAAACCCGCATACGCTTCATCACATTGCTGCACGGTATTTACCATAACGAATGTTTAAATATCACTTTATGTAAATACAGCATCAAAACAAGCTGAAACCATGTATTATATTAACATGGTGCTAACTATAGTCGATTCGAACCACTGCTTTACAGTTCACTGACTGGATGCAGGCTTTTCCCACGTGGCGGGGTAAAACTTAATGATCTATTCTCCCTCGCAAGGCCACGTGAACCAATCAGAAATGGACATTCTTAAATGGGGTAGGAGAAATGTGCCCTGTACGTTCTTATGAACCTTGATCTTTCAGGTACATTTCATCATTTGTGTACAAATAATGGTCTAGAATAATGTTTCAAACACTTTAATACGTATTGATGCAGGGGCTCCATATATGTTCTTGTTTAAGTCCCGCTCGTCAAACGTCAGAATAAATTTACAGGTATCAAAGCAGACTCACTCGCTGGGCCACTTGCAATAAAAAACCCAAACAAAGCAAAAACAGGTAAATCAGTTAATTTAAACAAATAGATGGAATACTAAAAATCACCTAAATATTAGTATGCACGCCCCATTTAAAAAGATAGAGCGCTAAAGTGGCAAGATTCAAACTCAAAACTATTCAATCGTATTTTACTCATAAATCAAAATGGTCTCAATGTCATAATGTGGGTAGTTACAGAATCAAAGCAAAATATTTTACATGTTTATGTACGATTTATTTAGCAAAGCCAGAAAAATCCCCGACAAACACGGCCGCTTCTCCTCAATACGTGGGTTTGTGAGAGTGAGGGTACTCCCTACAAGGCTCACTCCCATTAGTTAACAAAGCTTCCTCCCATTTTATGTATTTATTACTCGATAGGTACGGAAAATTAATTAGGCGATGTGGGTATGTCATGACTGGTTGATTTCTCAGGATTAGGTGAATTGGGTATGGCAGAGTCGATATACTATGATCATAGGGGATTTAGCAACCATGTTGGAGTGAAGGAATGACAAAACTCTGTGATAGATTAATGAGTGTCTTTTTTAAGCAATATGAAAATGGGAATGGTAAATTAACACAAAATGCCCTAGACCAGTCCAGCGTATCATACATATATATATCATAAAATAATAATTTATCAACTGAAAAATACATAAAAATACTCTTATGATTATGTATAACATCACACATTAATAAAAAGATGCATGCGTTGAGCTTGTTAGATGTTTTAAGATTAATGGAAGAGGTAGAGAAGGACACCCCAACTTGGGAACTTAGGAGCAGAGAGACGCCACGGTTCAGTGGTTACAGCTATAGGGCCTTCTGTGCTCTCTGCTCAACATATTAAGGGTGGTGATGTAGATGAAGGTTACGGAGGAAAAGTAGGTGATGTGGGTATACTACGTCAACAGGCAGCTGTGCAGTCAACCAGATAGTTTGTTGTTTTAACCTGTCTGACAATTGTTACGTCTGACCAGGGAGACAATAACAAGCTGATGTTAACACATGTGATCTAACGATAGTTTTGCGTTCTTTAGCATGTTTTGGAAAGGATGGCCGTGGTGTATCATTTATTCTTTCATTCATTCACATATGTACTTCTTTCTTTTATTATATCATTCTCATTCAGTCACATATGCACTTCTTTCTTTCATCATTTCTTTCATTCATTCACATATACTTCTTGCTCTTACAAATGGTAAAGAAAACAAGCGAGTGACCTACCCCTGTTGTAGATTATTTCTGGTCTGACAAATAGCAGAATACCCCATAAAACCTCGGACGAAGAAAAGCCGGGACGGGCAAATGGGAATTACTAAAAATGGAGACCACACTATTAAAACGAAACATGCTAAACTGGGTAGGTACACTTAAAACTACTAGGTAGGTACATTTGGTGAATGTCAGTGGAATTGGCAAGACATATCTCAATACAGTTTAAAGATCTCACAACACCGTTTATTAATGTGTCCCAGCATAGTCACTGGAGTTTGGTCACTCTTGATTAGGGCTTTCACAAATAACTTCAACTTCATAGATAGCGGTTGAATTTTGGTATATTTATAGAATACCTACATTCAAAAGAATCTCAAGGCTTAGTATTCTAAGTGAACTGTATATGTTGCAGGAAGTAAAGGGCTTCAACAACCCATGCTTGCCATAAAAGGCGACTATGCTTGTCGTAAGAGGCGACTAACGGGATCGGGTGGTCAGACTCGCTGACTTGGTTGACACATGTCATCAGTTCCCAATTGTGCAGGTCGATTCTCATGCTGTTGATCACTGGATTGTCTGATCCAAACTCGATTATCTACAAGCCGCTGCCATATTGCTGGGATATTGCTGAGTTCGACATAAAACTAAACTCACGAAATTAAACTGAATTTTCATTAGAATTTCATCTATTTTTAAGCCATATGTTTGCAAAATAAAGAAAACGAGCAAACGAAAATATTTTCGTCCACGAGAGAGATTAGTCGAATTAAGAACGGAATGATTTCATTTTTTTTGTCGTGATACTTATAAACACACTTTCATTCATATATTTACAACCTCCAAGACAATAAAAAAAACTATTAAAATTTAAGTGGAAATCCAGATTCTTGTACTTGTTACAAATTAGCAGAATTAAGTCAAAATGAGTTGGATTTTGTGCCATGATACTTACAAATATATCCTCATTCATTTACAAAATCCAAAACACAGGAAAAGATGCATTTTGAGTAAAAGTGATTATTCTGACATATTTTTAAAAATCTTCCTGAATTCGCAAAATTAAGTCAAAATCAGTTGAATTTTGTGTCATGATACTCACAATGGCACTTTCATACATTTACACCCTCCAAAACATTAAAAAAGATGTATTTGGAGTGAAAAGGAAATACTTTCGCTCATGGGCCCAATGTTTTTCGCCCATGGGCGAGATGTTTTTGAAAGTCGGTCTCAGTTAGCAGAATTAAGTCATAATGAGTTGGATTTTGTGCCATGATACTCATAGATATATCCTCATTCATTTACAACCTCCAAACCACTGGAAAAGATGTATTTTGAGTGAAGGCAAATATTCTCGCCCATGGGCCAAAATGTCTTTCTCCCATGGGCGAGAGTTTTCAAAATTGCTCTCATTTAGAGGAATTAAGTCAAAATGAGTTGAAATTTCTGTCATGATACTCATAAATGTACTCTCATTCATTTGCATCCTCCAAATATTGGAAAAGATGTGTTTGGGGTAAAAGGAAATATTCTCGCCCATGGGCCAAAATGTTTTTCGCCCATGGGTGAGATTTTGTTAAATAGCTCTAAATTAACGGAATTAATTCAAAATGAGTTGAATTTTGTGACATGATACTTATGAACATACTTTCATCCATTCACAACCTCCAAAACATGGCAAAAGGTGTATCTTGAGTAAAAGTAAATATTCTCACCCATGGGCCAAATGGTTTTCGCCCATGGGCGAGACTTTTTGAAAAATCACTCTTATTAGCCGAATTAAGTCAAAATAAGCTTAATTTCGTGTCAAGACACTAATAAATACACGTTCATTTATTGAAAAACTGCAAAGCCTGGGAAAAAAACCATGTAGTTTCAATGAAATTAATTATTCTAGTCCATGGGCCAATATGTTTTTCACCCATGGGCGAGATTTTTAAAAATCGCTGTCAGTTAGCAGAGTCAAGTCACAACAAGCTGAAATTTGTGTCATGATACTTATCAACATTTTTTCATTCATTTACAACCTCCAAAACATTTATTCTGGATGAAATGAAACACTTTCGCCCATGGGCTTGCCCATGGGCCTGCCGATGGGCCTGCCCATGTGCCTACCCATTGGTCACTGTTCGCCCATGGGCGAGCGAGTTTAAATTTTGAGTTTTAGAAAAAAAATTTTTCCATTTTTTCATCCTTAGCACACATACATAACAGCTGCCTGTTTAATTTTGCGAAATCGCTTGTGCGAGAGTGGCAACAGTGCTGAGAGTTTCTGGACTTTTGTGAGTCCAGAATTAAATTGTGACGTGTTAATTACTTTTTTCAAGCACGTAGGTAATTCAGAAATTAACAGTTACGTGGGTGTATATCAAAGTTCTAAGTATGGCTATCTTTGTAAACATAATGGAACACGGGGACTTAATGTCCACACATGATTTCTTACGTTCATTTGAGATATCTTGGTTACTGAATGGAGGGATAATAGTTCACAAACAGAGATCTAAGTTATACAACACAAGGAAAACAAAAAACCTTTCTTGATCTTTTTAGGTGACACACCAGGTAAAATCAACGACATCGAAGGACATTTCTTATGAATGTGCAGATACTATTTCTGTTGGAGATAACTGTTCAGATATGTCATTCAATATATTCAAAGTTCATCTTCCAGTCCGACATCTTTCCAGGCAAACTGTTTACTTTGTCGGCATTGCAGGATGATATGAATTCCCCTCTCAAGGATCCCTGTTTGTACCTTGTGAGTTTGATGAAGTTCATAAGCTTTCGTTGCTAGTTTTCCTCTGTATGTTTTCAGTGGCACGGGTAGGTCGGTACGAATTGAGACCTTTTTTTCTCTCAGCAGTTTACCTTTGGTAAACGTGGCATTTAATATGTCCTGTCTGTCAGACATCTTGACAAACTTTACAACAATTGCTTTGGGCATGTTAGCAGTTCCCAGGTTAGTACTATGACGGGGTAGTCTGAGAATATTAACCAGGTAAATGCACCCCGCATTGTTTATGCCAAGATCTTCCAACAACTTGATGCAGCCCTCTGGAGGGTCTCGCGTGTCTGGAATACCAGAAATAAGCAAGTTACACTTATGATGGTACAGTTCCTGTTCCAGGAGCTTCTTTCCAAACTGACACTTCATCTCGGCCATGTCCGACTTCAGCTTGTTTACCTCAGCCTTGTTGTCTTGAATATCAGCGGAATTGTAACTTAACCACTCCCGAAGATTGTCACAAGATTCTCTCAATTCAGCAATATCTTTCTTTAATCCGCCTATTATGTCGGAAGTTCGTTGATGAAACACTTGATTTCCTCAGTGTCCGACATTTTTTGTGAATGTGACGGCTGACTATCGAAATCACTGTCCGGTGACAGAGAGCCCCTGTTTGATTGTTCCGCACTCTCCCCGGTCAAAAATGCACTCAAACCGCCTCGATGAACGTCGTCGGACTTTTATTTACCTTTCCCCCTTCGATTTGTAGTCATGTTTGTGGACTAAAGCGGATGTAACTGACGAGCACGTCTCGTCATTCACGCCAAACCGGAAGTTCGTATCTTTACCGACATACTGATGCATTAATAGGAAATACAATAAAATCATCAGTGTGCAATAGTTCGAACTAGTAGTTGTAAACAGACTAGATAACATACAATACACAGTAAGGTTACAACCTAGTTCAGTTGGCTAAACGTCGTTTTGCTGCCAAGGCATACACCGACGTTTAGCGTCCCAACCCAGTTTTATGAGAAGCACTTTCCCAGCGATTTTTTCCGGGAAGGTTTTTGACTGCAGAAACACTGAAAAACGAAGCATCGCATGTATATTTGTACACGGATCGAAAGATGCAGGATCGGCAGGCAAACGAAACAAAGCAGTTTTTTAATGCATTTGTTCTTAGTATTCAAAAACTGCTTTGTTTCGTTTGCCTGCCGTCCCCAGTTTTAACAAACCCAACTGGTACACACGACCCTGTAACGTCACGAGGCAAAATGGCCGCATCCGACTGTGGAAAGTACGGGGTGGTGATGAATATAATTGTGTTGAATTTTAAATACATTCTTTCAAGGTAAGACAGCAGTCCGATTTTGTAGCTAAAAGATAGATTTTTCGATCCGTGTACTAATATACATGCGATGCTTCGTTTTTCAGTGTTTCTGCAGTCAAAAACCTTCTCGGTAAAAATCGCCGGGAAAGTGCTCCTCATAAAATAGGGTTGGGACGCTAAACGTAGGTTTATGCCTTGGCAGGAACATGACGTTTAGCTAGCTACACTAGGTTACAACCCATCTCGCCAAGTAAATATTCTAATTGCAAAAAAAATTGTGAACTTTTTACAAATTGTACTCATGTAGTAGATGGGTAGGAGGATAACTAATCTATATCACATTTCTTAAGTAATTGGTATACATGTAGCTCATTGTACAAAACAGTAGGACATATTCTATACAAATCTCAAATGGACAATACAGACAATGAGCCTACAGTGTGATGTCGACCAGCACAGCACCACAAAATCGCCGGGAAAGTGCTCCTCATAAAACCCTCATAGGGTTGGGACACTAAACGTAGGTTTATGCCTTGGCAGGAACACGACGTTTAGCTAGCTGAACTAGGTTACAACCCATCTCGCCAAGTAGATAGCACAATACATATTCGTAAATATTCTAATTGAACTTTTTGCAAATTGTACTCATGTAGTAAATGGGTAGGAGGATAACTAATCTATATTACATTTCTTAAGTAATTGGTATACATGTAGTTCATTGTACAAAACAGGATAACATATTCTATACAAATCTCAAATGGACAAAACGAACAAGGAGCCTACGCTGTGATGTCGTCGACCAGCACAGCAACACACGTTATCCAGAACATATAAGAATAAAATGAATGGGTCGGGAGAAGATAGTGATAACCCACACATTTCTACTTTCGAGATAATTGCTTTTGAAAGTTGAGTCATTCATGAAAAATATTAGTGTGACTTCTGAAATATAATAAAAAATATGTTGTATTTATTTATACTTTTGGAAGTGTGCGAAAAACGACCCAAAATGATTCTTTTGCAGGAAAATGTGTTTTTATGTGCTTGAAGATACCTACTGTAAACATTTTGTGCTGGTTATCAGTTTTATGCCAAAATGAGCTTGTCATACTCTTGCTCAATGATCGATATTTCTACTTGTGTTAACCCACATCAGATACACACTAATAGGGAAATGTTTGGCTGTGTCATTCTTGAGTAAATATAAATATACTAATGGAAGAAGTAGCTGTGCATTATTTGGTGTTAAGCTATTTTTAACAGAAAATAACATGATCTGTAGTGTGTTTCGTGATCACTGTTTAACGGTTGGCAGGATTATACCCAAATGTATTAGATTTAAACCTATGCATCTTGACGCCCTTGAAGAAAATTAATGTAGTGTCAAAAAATTGGTTCACAAATTTAGTAACGTGTAAGTCCACTGTTGTCGTTGATGCAGACTTGACAGCGATGATGCATAGACACTAAGCGATTGAAGAAAGATTGGGGAATGTTGTTCCACGTCTGATCCAACACTCAGCTACATTAATGGCTGATTGTTTGGGCGTCATGACGTAGACAAAATCTATATTGAAATGAACATGTTTTCCACCAGATTTAGAGTCTAGAGAATAATCTACTGTTCTTCATTATTCGACATCAGGTGTCAAAAACATGCAAACGGAAAAGTTCATTGTGCACAAAAGTGCACATGCCACACACGATGTGTGAGATCAAATTGCATGAAAAGTGCTTAGGTACGTTTGTTTAGGGTTAATTAGTTTTTGTAACAAAATATTAATAAAAAAAGACCGAGATTACCCTTGTACTCTGTAATTTTTAGGATGTGAGTATAGAGTGACATCCCTCAAAACGTGACATTGTGTTTGTACCAAATGGGTGAGTGAGTGAGTGAGTTAATATTTAACGTCACATCGGCAATATTTCAGCCATATCGTGACGAGAACATTCTTGGAAAATAGAAATTTATGCATATGATAAAAAACATGTCAACGAAGGACAGTAAAACAGCTAGAGTACCACAATAAGAATTAAAACTAGCGTGAAAAGTTAAAACCAATATCACTCTTCGGACAGTACAATGTAAAAACAGGCTATAGATCACCAACAACTGAAGTTAGGTCACCATACTAGAGGTCATGGGGACTTACAGCGCTTCTGCTACCTGCATGGTCCCTAGCTGGATTTACACCATCCCCTCAGCCGCTGGTGATTGTATGCAACATTAGCCACAAATTAAAATGACAGATATACTACGGCTAAAAAGATGGAAGACTAAATTTGACTTCAAATGTTTTGTGACTTATGTATCCTCTCAGGAGGACAATAATTTTACGGTACTTCAAACCCCTTCGAGGATACACCCACTAACAATCTTAGCTGCTGATTCAACTTCCAATCATAAAATACTTATTTATTTACATGTCAGTCAATAAATTCAATTCTTTTAAAATGCAACAATGAAATGAGAACGTACGTTACTAAAAATGTCCTTCATAGTTCTTGATTTAAAATAATTCTCCCTTGTGATGGAATATTCAACACAGTCAAGCAAGACATGCTTGACCGTGATGATTTCATCACAAGGGATGCAGAACGGAGGATCCTCACCTTTCAAAAGATATTCATGCTGATAACCCATCATTTCGTTGTATATCTCAGCTTTAGTACAATTCAGATCATACATATTTTTAAGTAATGTGTTTCTACGTGCATATAACCTGCTTAGTCATAAAAGAAGAATTTACATAAAAGAATTTCCAAGTTGGGTGGATTGTGGAATATCAAAATCCATCAACCGATCAGTTTGGCAAGAACATAATAACCTACTTGAAATGAAGAAAGAGTGCATAATTACCATTTTAAACACTTAAATGTCAAGAAATGTTAAAATCAGTTCCTTGAGAAGTTCCTTCATTGTTGGGATCATGGGTCCATTCATCAAGTCTGCTCTGGATGGAGATTACTCTCAAAACATCTCCGCCAGACATCACATGTCCTGCCAGGATTTTGCGGCTTGTCATGTTCTTGCCAAAAGGGAACTGCAAGCGTGTGGCTTATACTAAGTATGGACATGACGCAACTCCGCACGCTGCCAAGTTAGGGGAGATAACTCATGCTCATATAGTAATACTGGACCTTGGAGACCACTAAATAAAATTATCTGGAAAAAGCATGATGTGTGGGTTGTCACTATCTTACCCCGACCCCTTCAAATATATTGTTAGACAATAGGTTTTACTTGGACAGTTAGCTTACCGATCAGTTGAGCAAGTCATGGTTTGGGTTTGTTAAAGACTTGAGGGACAGGTGACCTATGTTTTAACTAGTGTACTGATAAATATTTATGTAGAAAGACTAGAAAACCCTAATGTATTAAAATTCCTTTGTACAAAGTTACATCTGCCACACGACAGTAAAAGAAAATAGAGAGTCGAACCATCCAACTCCCTTGCGTCTGTTTACATATAATATGATCCAATATTTTTACAAATAATTAATATCTAAGATCAAAGATATGCTCATCTGTCGATTGCATTTCACTACTCTGAAATTAGAAATTCAACAGATCTATATTGCAATGCAACTTATTGCAACTTATTGCACTCTTGCACTTCTTTAACATGATCCCTGTGATGATGAAGACACGGGTTTCAGTAGGTCCTCAGCAACCCATGTTTGTGGAAAAGGTGGTCAGATTCACCAGTGGATTCACAAGTCGTTGTATGCCACCAATCACGGAGATGATGCTCATGCTTTTGATTGCTGGATTGTCTGATCCAGTCTCGATCATATACACTGACAGAAACGTATTTAGGAGCAAAGGAAATTCAAGTGTTCCTTTAATATTTTCCAGTTTTCATTACTACCTTATAGCTAGAACATTGCAGAGTTAAACAAAAAAAACCAAAAATACACCCTATTTTGGCATGAAACACAAAACTCAAGTGTGGTCATGGATGATATGACATGTATTTATTGTTATTATTATTATGAATTATGAAATATACATTCGCCATAAACATGTTTATGATAACTGCGCCTGTGCAGTGTATGTATATAAATACATATACAAACGTACAGGGAAATATACACAATAATGCTATAAGCCGAATAGTAATCCTCATATCTCACTCTCACCTTCACTGGAATGTCAGACCTAGGCTATAACAGTGCACATGAATTCACCAACTTTAGGCCATGGGATAATATACAAGTTTAGCTATATGACTCTGTTTTGGAAATTTCACAGTGGTGGAAATGGGCTTCACACGCTTTACCCATATGAAGAACCAGATCCTCCTGGTGACTGCTTTAACCACGAGGCTACCCCTCCGTCCCCCAAAATACCCCACAAAATACCAACATCAATCATCTTTACATATTTAGTGTTACAAGCAACCTTACTATAACGTGAATTATTAGAAATTATGACTTCTAAAAATAACTTTCTCTAATCCAAATAAGTAAAATATAATCATCTTGGTAACTGTTATTCAGGACGCGTTGCTATGCTACAGGTAAAGGCGAGTTGTGTATGTATCTGCCCCAGGACTGCTCATCCAGTGAAGATAGAGACTGAGTTCCAGGAGTTCTGTATAGGGTGTACAAAATAGCACACAGGAACAGGTAGGGTAACATACAGCTCCCCTACAGGGGCAATACTGGGATATGTATAATATGCATGTAGCTGATAAAACCAGGGTTTCCTCCCCTTGTCATGCAACAGTTACCTCCCTTTAAGAACCGACCACATACACTATAGCATCTGCTAATTATTCTTAATACATTTTATCAACATTTATCATCAGAACAATTTGGGAAATGAAATGAAAACAAATATCCAAAAATTGCGAAAGGATGTTTAGATACAGAGTCAAAACAAGACAAGAAAATATCTTTCTTGCCATGCTCTACCCCAGAAGAACATTATCAAAAGAAATATAGATTTTGTTACATGGAAGACAGAAAATTGGAGAAGCTGAACAGATCTATGTATTATGCTATATGACAACATGATGAAAGATCAATGATCGACTGAGATGTCCAGTAACGTGGCCCCTTATATTATTTTCGGCTTATTTCACATCCAAATTGTGGTATCATGGGATTAACTGTAAATAGGAAGCAAACTCACGTTCAATGTCTACCAGTGTCTACATTTACTTGTCAAATAGATATCACAAGCTGCGGAGCTGACCGGCTCCACTAAGGCTGTCATCCACTGTGAGCAGACTCGTGGAACACAATGTGTTTGCACCTGTCTGGCGACGTGGGACGTAATACCATGAGCCGCACAACGGACACAATTTAGTGTCAAGTCATGTTTTTGTAGTTTTGCAGAGGGCAGTAAACATGTTCAACATTACGTTATGTAACTAAAAGAATTGTCTTGATATCATTACACATTAAATATAAATTTATTTATTCTCACCGATAATGTCCTTTTTGATCTTGTAGTTTTAATCAAGACAAATTGAATTAGCCCCACTTTGGTAGAAATGTCAACTCTCAAGGTCATACAGAATCTCAGTAAACCTTTTCAGTATCGAATCACATGACTTGTATACAACAACTTCTAAATCACACAGCGATTTAATCAAAGCACATTACAATTATCTTACTACAAATATTATTTCACTCATCAATCCAACTCAAGTTTGTTATCTGATCAGGAGGAAACTAACAACGTTGGGCCCCGATCAACAGATGAGTGGAGTCTGCAGAAAGCTCTCGAATGAGTTGGAAACTTAAAGCACTATGGCTGTAGGCTATGTACAGGTCATCTAAGAGAGACAACTCGACAGGCAGAATAAACCGACGTGGTTAGCACCTTAGTGAAATATATCAACAAAACAAAGCAAGCTGAGATATGGTCCAAGCGTCCCTCCCCCTCTACAGCAGCACGTAAATAAACAGTCTACGCTCACACTACATTCATGAAGCTAGCTCGAAGCAGCCACAATCCAACCCAAAAAACAATAAGGCTTTGAGACAAAAAACTTTCAGATTATGCATGGTAAAACTTATGAGACTCTTAAGCTACAATAAGAAAGACAGACTCAGGTGTATAGAAGTGATCAGGGCCAGATGTGGACTAGTGAAGAAGCATGGAGCAGGATGAGGAACACTGGATTTCTGGATTGGGAATCCTGATTGTGTCATTACCCCTTGGTGAAATAAAGCTTCTTGGAAATAGAGACCTTGTTGGTTATTAACATTCAAACCAGTCGACATCTTGATGACAGGTACGAGGGAGTATTCGGACACTTGCAACTTAATAACAACAGTATAGTGTATTCCAACACTGACAGAAGCCACGTGAGTACCAGCGATCATTTTGAAGGGCCCAAACTTGTTGAAATGGAAAGGCTTAGTGTCAAAGTTGGTAGACAGTTTGAGTTTTGTGAATATATTGCTAAGTTGGGTTTTTTTGGTTTTTTGTTGTTGTTTTTTTGTTTTTTTCAAATGCAATTGAGATAACATTTTAGCTGATTTAGCTGAAACTCAGTTTGAAATTTGAGTAAAAACTTAGGTTTGTTTTAAAAAAGCGGGTCACAGGAAGGGATGATGTCAGCACAAGGGCCTGATGTCATGGGAAAGACCTGATGTCACATGAAGGGCCTTACGTCAGCAGCATGATGTCATGGAAACGATCTGATATCATTGAAAGATGTTGATTTTACCTGATATCATGGGAAGGGCCTAATGTGATGGGAAGAGTCCGATTCCAGTTTAGTGGAAAGGGTCTGACTATCCGATAAACGTTTTAGTCAGTTACTATCACAAACACTACCACAAATGTTCAACAGGCTGAAAATCCTACCTGTGCAATGCCGCCTACCATCCTCTTTTTGACAGTTAGGCGAACGCCCTTATCAACAAAGTTTTTAGCCTGCTGAGGCGCCTTCACAAGCGCCTCTGTGGCTTTCTTTACATCGTTGCCAGCAGGCTGGAGAAGAACGAAGATGTCTTATGTCCCTCAAAGTCATTAATGTAACATCACATTGTGACAAATGAGTGGAATCTACTTGACTCTCTCAAAGGGCCATTACCCAAGAGTCCATCAACAGTCATGGACTACATTGATTTACTCAATGAGTTTGATGAGACAGCATAATTCCAGCTACAGCATGTCAGACGGTAAATAACACATTCAAACAAACACTGTTGACTATGACGCAATGACAATGAGCCAAGTGACATACTAATGAACCATCCTCAGAGAGGTCCAATATCTATAAGGAAACCGAAAGTCAATTCAACCTCATCATTCCAAAGATTCCTGGTTAGTCAGCTGATATTAAGTCCTCCATGACAAAACTGATGCAACATACCTGAAGCCTCCGCATAGCCACTGAGTCTGAGTCTGCGAGTCAGTTTGTTGAGCCTATGTACGTATGACGTGCAAAACTCTGGCATAAAAGCCTCAAGAACTCTTGGCATGTCATATAGTCTTAACAATCTTCTGGAATAGTGTGCAGTGTCACTCTATAAGAAAAGTCAGATTTATGTATGTCAGCTTCTTTATAGTGGAAAACACAACGTGTCGGAGCGTATGCTTGCTTCTTCATCACATGATGAAGAACAGACGACCATCAATCTCGCTTTCCTTATGCGTTCCACTTCTGAATGCCCTCCACAGATTTAGTGCTACTCCAGGTTAAGCTTGACCCCGAAATCATCTAAAAATAGTATCTTCCACACCACTGCTTCTGCCCAGTGCTAATTTATTCCTGACTATCCAATGCTATGAACTTACACATAATCTTAACAGAAAATAATATAATATAATGCTCACACTGCTTAACTGGGATACCATACAGTCATGTCTTGATATCAGGCTATTATACCGGTCGTTTAGTTACGATTTTCGGCTGTAATAATTATTTTAAGTGCTTAGTACTGTTAAAAGTTTATCTTCTGAAACTGTCTGCCAATATCTTAGCACCAGGGTAGAACTGACCTTCGGGTTTCTCACCTGCACTTCACTTTGGCTTCGCAACCTAATGACGAAAAACAACCCCACTCAACAACCCAACCCAACCTCTAAAGAAGTTTAGAGTCTTCTGAACACAAAATCTCATTCCCGTTGACGTAGTATTAAACTAATTTCTGGCATTTTAAGGTCAACACAGAGGTCGTCTGAAGAGATCGTGATCTGAACCTGGTAAACCCATGTTTAGTGAGTCCCAAAACTTTCAAAATCAACTGAGCCAAACCATATTTTTTTATCTTAGTGTTTTTGGCATTTCAGTTTTTGTCTAAATATTCCTACAATGGCCAGCGACTGAAGAGATGTTGTCCATGCAGCGTGTTTTACATGTCTGTTCTAGTATGTTGCTGTCCATCGGCTTCAGGTTAACTCGTGAAAACGTTTTATTTTTTTACTGTAGACATTGTTTTTGTCACTTTTTTACTGTAGAGATTATTTTTTTGTCACGAATTTGACTGAAATATTGCCAGTATTGACATTTAGTATTTACTCAATCACTCACACACTCACTCAGATGAGTACATGAATAATTTTAACATCTACTATACACTTGTTGTATAATATATCGATAGATCACACCTTCATTCATCCACCCGTCAGTCTGTACATATCTGAACGGACCTTTTCGGGAATTAAAGGACAATTTTCGATGGAATTAATATCAATTTGTATCAATGATTAATCTGCGAATATCCGAGTTATACGTGATCTTCAGAAATCCATGCTTGCAGTGATGGGAACGGGTGGTCAGGCACGATGACTTGGTTGACACATGTCATCTTATCCCAACTGATCGATGCTCATGATGTTGATCACTGCATTGTCAGGTCCTATTCTGGGGTATTTCCATACCGCCGCCATATAGCCGGAATATTGCTGACTTCGTCGTAAAACTAAGTCACTTAGTATCAAGAGTTAGCTACTGAAGCCTTCTAAGCCACGCCTAACCAAGTTCTGTATATTCAAAGTTCTCTTACCGCTAAGATAGTCGTAAGTTAATGTTTAAGTATGGCACTTAGGATTATCTTAGCACTAAAAATCTTCGAAAAAATCTAGGCCCAGTAGTTTATATTATAGGCCCGGTATACTTTAGCATGATTGCCTGGACACGTAGTTCAGGGATAATATTACTTTGCTGGCAAAAGGCCAGCACTGCGTATTCGTGTGGATCAGCAAACAACGTTATCAAGTGATAACCAGTGTTAGTGACTGGTGACCATGATTTCCCCGAGAATAGCAACTTCAGAACTTGTAATCAACTGGTTGACATTGTTCCATGCATAAAAAAATCACCTTGCAAAGAACTGTCAATTGTAGTAAAGACTATTATACCGTTGTTATACGATACTGCAGGGCGGTGGAACAGCCCAGTGGTTGAAGCGTCCAATGTCATGCCGGAGAACTGAGTTCGATTTCCCACATGGGCACAATGTGTGAAGCCTACTTCTGGCGCCCCTTGATGTAGTTGAAACGTTGACAAATGTGGTTTAAAACTAAATTTAGTCTCTTTCTGCTAGGGTAAGGGACACAAAACGTTTCCGTACGAATATTGTTACAGACAAACATTGTCGATATTGAAAGGGACTAATACCTTCTAACATATCTTTGATAGTTTTCAGGTAATTCATAGCGGTAGGAGGGTGACAATTCTTTTGGCGTTTAGTGTAGGTGTGATTTGGCTGAGGCCCAGATATAATGTTCTTTGACTGGAAATGTCAAATGGAGAAATGCCAAGTAGGCTTAGAACTTGGTTTTTAAGGACCTTTCACTTTCAGTATCGCCATTTAGGGTACATGTATTGCAACGTAGCAACATATGATGTTGACAGATTAACCCGATTGATTCTACACCATTCCTCTTTATGTTGTGTTGTTGATTGACGTCGACATATATTAAAATATGGACGGAGATGACTCAACATGCTGTAATGCATTTCCTGCATGTGTCCTGTGACTTGTGAGCGGAGATGTGTCATACATGGCTGCTTCCCCAGAAACATAACTCAAACCTCTACCAGCTGTGAATGTATGAGCCTGTACATTCAACTGTTCATGACGGGATGCAACCAGTTACCTACAAAGGCAATGCTTCTTGGTTTATGAATAGCCTCAAGCTGTGACCAGTGCAGCTGAATGCGTTGTTGTAAATGCTAATTCACCTACTTTCTCATGTGTTATAGCGTTCACAAAGGTCCACCATGTTGACAACGATATCTTCCCTGTGGACCCGTGAAGGTCCAGGGTAGAATATACCTCCAGCAACCAATGCTTGCCATAAACGGCGACTATGTCGTAAGAGGCGACTACCATCTGTTAAGTTGTACTTCTGAATGTAGATTTCCGAGTATGGTTAAACATTGGCGTGGGATTTTATGAGTCACGGGATTTTCTGAAATGAACAGGTAATTAATATAACACCTGCAATAAGTCCAACAGCAGGTAATACTATGCAGAGAATCACTTTCAAATATATCTCAAACTGAAGATTTCGCCAGTGTTCCACCACTGTTATGCTGACAGTGCTTCACACCCAAGTAGTTCGATTCCCCACATTAGTACTTGATATTGCTGGAATAGAGCTAAACTCGATGTTAAATTAAACTCACTGTATTGCTCACTATGTAAGAGTGTATTAAATGAATGACTTTATTGCAATAGAGTGGACATACAGGCGCACTTTAAGGCGCATTGTGCAATAGGATACAAGTACTGACGGAGAGCCGTACAGTCGGTAGGGGGCACGGTGGGCGAGCTGGCTAAGGCGCAAGGCTAGTGATCCAGTTAGGTTGAGGTGTCGGGATCGAGCCCACCTCTGACCGGGTGTAAAAACCTTCCAGTCAACTTTGTGTGTAGACTCTTTCAGTGTCACAACCCCTAGTGTACAGTACACAACCCTGTGGACTCAAAAGAACCCACGAATCCGTTGGTATATGACCAGATGGTGGCCACATGAACGCGTGCATACACCTAGTTGCAGGTACAGCAACGTGCAGTAAACTTGGACAAAGTGATGTGACTGTGTGTCCCAGTCCACCCAACTGTGAATGGGTACCTCGTTAGGATGAGAGAGCCTCAATAAATGAAGATGATTATACAACCAGTCCGAAGACATGTTTCTATGTGTGCTGACTCTTCGTGGCTCTATTTTGGATAAATAAGACCCGTCTACAACCGGGTTACACTTGATCTCCAGTAACCCATAATGGTAGTAAGAGGCGACTAATGGGATCGGGTGATCAGACTCGCTGACTTGGTTGTTACACGTCCTCGTGTCCCAGGTGCGTAGATTGGTGTTCATGCTGTTGATCACTGGATTGTCTGGAATATTGCTGAGTGTGGTGTAAAACTAATGTAACTTACTCACTTCTTTGTATGAATGTAGTAATTTAACATGCGACCAGAGATGCACAAGGTACCATAAATAGCGTGATATCGTTGTTGATTCTCCTCCGTGGGGCGCTTGTATTCCTATACTCCAGATGGTCCTACCATTGCGGTCACTATCTGTCCGCCAGTACAAACGGTACACAACAGTTACAAATAACTCCCGTTGTTCTAGTTACACCATAGTGACCTTTTGCTGGCTGACAGTTGGTCAGTTTCTCTGATGTCCTGTCACTTTCTGCAGAAAACAGACACACGACACCTCGGTATGGATTTGAGAATAATTCTGCTTGTCGTGTATAGTAAGTTGTATTGAAGTTCAGTAGATGGGTAACAGGTCACGTTACACTGTATTCCCATGATGTCATGTGTAAGTGATGTAACCGACGGACATCACCAACTCACCAGAGCTCCAGATAATTTTTCAAGCAACTGGGAACCTCTCATTTTCACGAGGAGTAACTAGCATTTTGTACACTCCACTAGTAAACAGAATTGAGTACTTTCTTATCTAAATGTGTAAACTGGGTACTTAACTCTTCCAAATATGTAGCTATAAATACATCTCAATGGACTAAAAGTTTTTAGCAATTGTCATATTTCCAAAATATTTCGCAGCCACTTCTAAATACTCAACATGTAAGTCATGTGACTATAAGAGTAACCTCAAACACTGGCTTCGGCTACAATAGTCTATGTTTATATAAGCATCGCTTGCCACCAGCTTATGCTGTTTTAGAGTTTGCGCGCCACGACAAATCAGACGCAAGCCAGGTTATTCATTTGAGTAAAGTATGCAAAGTATTATAGACCAATTGGGTTTTAGGTGAATCTTGCGCGTTTTGTGTACTCCCAGATTTGTAATTAATGGAGTAAATGTGATTTGTATTGAGTAAAACACGCAAATACGCGCGTTATCTGGAGCCCTGAACTCACCCATACTCACCTTTCACTGACAATGCAAAACAATTCAACTATTTACATACTTTTGTAGTCTACTATTGTGGTTTAAGGGGTATGTTGTCTGCTATGAACTGCTATTATGTCTCTTGTATGTCATTGTCGACCTGCAGTAAAAAACAGCGACAAAACCCGGACTACGAGGAGTCTGCACTAAGAGCAGAGTTCATGAGTCAACCTGAAATAGTGATGCAAGTAGGTAACAACGTATGTTACCAGCCAGAACAGAACAGGATTTTACACGGCACCTCACTTCTGCCACTGACTTGTCAACTTATAATTTGTCCTTCACGTGTCTCAGTGCCATGAATATTGGATCTCCGATTGACAACTCTTGGGTCCCATTCCTTAAGGCGATCGTAGCTCTACGACTGTCGTAAGTCAATGTCTTTACACATCAATACAAAGGTGTCACTGATGAGTGTGATCTCCATACAGTACAACTTCCGATGTACTGTGAGAAGACTGACAAATGCTATTCCACGTCCTGCGCCTGACAACAAGTATTGATCACGCTGTAATGATGTACACTGTTCACATTGCAACATATAAGGTTGTAGAACAATAATCACACCTTTGAATAAACTCGTCCAAAAGACGTACAAATGCTTTTGATGTCATTTTAGCAGTTTAAACATGATGCTTGCTCTCTCTGCTATCCGATATAATTTTACTAGTTATGACGCAAATTTAGGACTACAGCAACAATTTCTCCTGTGTACTTTCCCTTGCTAGTGAGTTCAAGTTTGTAGTACATTCCAGAACACCTAATAACAGTCCATTTGTTTTCCGCTAATTAATTGCTTGTGTCCGTTTGTGACTGTGCTTCTGTCAATGCATGCACGCATGTTCATGCTTGTGCGTGCGTGTGCGCGTGCGTGTGCGCGTACGTGTGTGTATGTGTGATTATGAGTATTTATTTAGGATGGAGGTACAGATGAGAGAAATCAACAATACAAGCACACTAATGAAAGTCTTGTGTCGAGGAATAGTATCGAGGAAAAAAGTCGAGTTATTTGTTCATTTCTTTGAACAATAGACCTTTATTTGTTCATGACTGATGGCCAAGCTCGCAATACCTCAAAGTCAAAATCATCATTTGCTGTTGTCGATGAGAAAGAGGTTCAACCAGAGAAGTTACAGCTGTTGCGCAGGTTACTCCGAGTGAGTGAGTTAATATTTAACGTCACATCGGCAGTATTGCAGCCATATCGTGACGAGAACATTCTTATAAAAGGAATCTATGTATATGAGAAAAATCTGTCGACGACGGACAGTAAAACAACTAGAATATCACAATAAGAATTAAAACTAGCGTGAAAAGTTAAAACCAATATAACTATTCAGACAATACAATATAAAAACAGGCTATATGGGTCACCAACAACTGAAGGTAGATCACCATACTAGGGGCCATGGGGACTTACAGTACTTCTGCTACCTGCATGGTCCCTAGCTGGATTTACATCATCCTCTCAGCTGCTGGTGACTGTATGCCAGATTAGCCACAAATTAATATCACAGAAATACTACGGCTAAGAAAAAATGGAAGATCAAATTTGACTTCAAACGTTTTGGGACTTACGTACCCTCTCAGGAGGACAATAATTTTACAGTGCTTTAACCCCCCTCGAGGATACAGCCACTAACACTCTAAGTTACTAATTCAAACTTCCAAGCATAAAATATGTATCTATTTACAATTCATTCAGCAAATCTAATTCTTTTAAAAATGAAATAATTAAATGAGAGCTAACATAATTAAAAAGATCCTTCAAAGTTCGTGAATTAAAATATTTATCCCTTGTTATGGAATATTCAACACAGTCAGGCAGGACATGCTTGACTGTGATTCTTTCATCACAGCGGATACAAAACGGAGGATCTTCACCTTTTAATAGATACTCGTGAGTATACCTCGTATGGCCAATGCGACATCGTCGCATAATGACCTCCTCAAATCTGGACTCACAACCCAAGTAAGTATAACCGATATAAGGTTTTATTTCATGTATTTTATTTATACCTACTTGGGTGTCCCACTTCTTCTACATCAGATCACGGATATAAGATCTTATTGTAGCTTTATAATCTGAGTATGGAATAAGAAGTGGTGTCACAGATTTGTTGAGTGCTGCCTTGGCAGCAAGATCGGCCATTGTGTTACCGGAAATGCCTACGTGACTAGGTAACCAACAAACGACGATGTCGCACTGGCCAGTAGCAAGATTATTGTACAGTTCAATAATTTCTGTTAAAAGTGGATGTTTACAAGAAATATTTTAATCGCCTGAAGGCAAGAAAGAGAGTCGGAATAGATTATATACTGTTTATGTTTAGGGTGTTTTTGTATGTATTTGAGAGCCGTTAGTATGGCGTTAGCTTTTGCTGTAAAAATAAAGCTATTATTTAGTAATCTAAAAGATATTGTTCTGGATCCAATGACAGTGGCACAAGCTACTGCTCTACCGTCCTTGGACCCATCTGTAAATAAGGGTTTATAATTGCTATATTTATGTTTCAATTGATTATATTCTTGTTTATACTGTAATTCATTCGTTTCTGATTTTCTAAATGTAGTTAATGTTAGGTCCACTTGTGGCCTAACCATCTGCCAAGGAGGAGAAAAAAGAAGACTGGAGGGAGCTGTATTTTCCAGCTCAATGCCGGCTGAAGAAAGAAAGGGTTTAATTCTGAGTCCAAGAGGTGGAACAAGAGAAGACTTCTTGTCGTACAAATCCTCATACAGTGGACTGAACACACAGTTATATGCAGGGTTAGATTGATTAGAGTGTAATTTAGTAATATATTGTAAGGATAATTTAATACGGCGTTGTGTAAGAGAAGGTTCATCAGCCTCAACGTAGAGACTGTCAACAGGTAAAGTTCTGAAGGACCCAAGACAAAGTCTTAGACCTTGGTGGTGGATAGAATCAAGAAGTTTCAGGATGCTTTTGCAGGCTCCACCATATACGATGGAGCCATAATCAAGTATAGACCGTACTAATGATCTGTATAAGTGAAGGAGGCTAGCGTGATCCCCTCCCCACTTTGAATTTGAAACAACTTTTAACAAATCTAGTGCCTTCAGGCATTTAGCTTTAAGGGATTTAATATGCGGTAAGAATGTTAAATGAGTGTCGAAAATTAAACCCAGGAACTTGGCCTCCTGTACAACTTTGATAGGGGTGCCATTTAAAGATAATTCTGGGTCCTTATGCGGCTTATATTTTCTACAAAAATGTATACAATTAGTTTTGGATTTAGAAAATTTAAAGCCGTTTTCAAGACACCATTTATTTATTTTATTTAAACACAACTGTAATTGCCGTTCAATGGTATGTATATCTTTACCACGACAAGAAATATTAAAATCATCCACAAAAAGTGATCAGTCAATCGAATCGTTTAAAACCTTGGATAAACTGTTGATCTTAATACTAAATAGAGTGACAGACAAAATACTGCCTTGTGGAACACCCTGATCCTGATTATAATGGTCAGACAGGGTAGAACCCACTTGGACTTGAAATTGTCTGTCTTTTAAAAACTGTGATATAAATAGAGGCAAACGGCCTCTCAACCCAAAGTCATGTAAATCCTTCAAAATACCATGCTTCCATGTCGTGTCATAAGCTTTCTCGAGATCAAAGAAAATCGACACAGCATGTTGTTTATTGACTATAGCATTTTTAACGAAGGATTCTAAACGTACCAGATGATCAATAGTACTTCTGTTCTTCCGAAAACCACATTGAATATTTGTAATGAGGTTATTGGTTTCCAGATACCAAATCAATCTGTTATTTACCATTCGCTCCATGGTTTTACAGACACAGTTAAAGATATCTGTCTGTAATTGGAAGGATCAGTAGGGTCCTTACCAGGTTTGGGTATTGGGACCACAATGGCAGTACGCCATGAAGGAGGAAAGTTTCCAGATGTCCATATTTTGTCAAATATCCCCAAAAGTGTAACCAGACATGGTTCAGGCAAGTGTTTCAGCAGCTGATAATGAATATTGTCATCACCCGCTGCTGTGTCATGAGCTTGCTCAAGAGCAGTATATAGCTCATGTAATGAAAACACTTCATTATAGTCTTCACCGTTATCTGATTCAAATTTAATATTTATCTTCTCCTGTTGTTTCTGGTATCTCTGAAACTCAGGGACGTAATTTGCTGATGAAGAATTTTTGGCAAGAGTTTCGCCAATTTTATTTGCAATTTGACATTTGTCAGTAATTAGATTATCACCATCTTTGAGATGGTGAACGGCAGATTTTGAACCTTTGCCTTTAATTCTTTGAACCATGTTCCATACTTTGGACATTGGCGTGCGTGAATTAATTTTGGAGATATAGTTCCTCCAAGATTGTCGCTTACTTTGATTAAAGGTACGATGCACCTTTGCATTCAGTATTTTAAATCTGTTTAAGTTATGGACAGTTGGGTGATGGCGGAAATATTTATCTGCCTTTTTCCTTGATTTTCTAGCACTTTTACAGTCTGTCGTAAACCATGGCTTTCGTACATGTGGAGTTGTAGAGGATCTTGGTATGCACTCATCAGGGCACCCATGAAGAGCCACCTCCTCGTGGTGGGTGCTGGGTAATGCTAAATGCTCTTCTCCCGTGTGGACCCGGGACAGAATGTGTCCACAGCACCCCATTGCTTGTCGTAAAAGGCGACTAAATTGGGCAACCTGTTTGCCGTAGGTTGCGTCCCGTGTCGGTGGAGGACGGGATCCTGGTGGTTGAGGGCAGTTGGTCTTTTAACTGCGATCCATTTGCCCAACACACCACTTTGGCCCTTACTTCACCTAGACGGGTGGTTGAATTGGCCCGATTCAACCAATCGGCTGGTCATGCCAAGTCCTGTGCATGGACTATGTATGTGTCAGTGCACAAATTTGATTTTGAATTGTGAATTTTAGTCTTGGCACTACTTGTGATCTGTAACATTTTCGATTGTGAATTATCCAAATTATGATTATATGAACTTTGCCTAGAGTCTTGTGCCAGAAGGCGATGGCTCATGGGCCAATCTGGTAGACTAATTATTTATAATTCTTCTACTGGAGTACATCATCCGGGTATCCTTGGTGCTGCAAGCTGGAGGCCCGCTTGCTTTAGCATTGTCCTTGTGATACTCCGTGGTGGGTGGGGAGCTCGAATGATGAGCCATATGACACCAACCATGGCTTATGACATACCCCCCCAAAAAACAAAACGTCCACTTGAAATTGATCCTGCTGATACCGACCACAGACCGTCTCTATCGATTGAGTATTGGCCACGTTTTCTTGTTATTGAGACTCCCGACAAGACACCATTAAAGCTGAACCCTTTCGCAGTATCGAAGGGTATTCAAGGTATTGCTGGGGACGTTAAGAACATTAGACGCTTACGTTCGGGTGCGCTGTTAATTGAATGCGGAAAAAGACAGCAATCAACCAACTTGATGAATATTAAATCTTTTGTGGGCATTCCGGTCACGGTCTCTCCACATAAAACCTTGAACACAAGTAAAGGTATCGTGAGAGATCGGGATCGATTGTTTGATGATATGTCAGACCTTGATATAGGATCTGAAATGAAGGATCAAGGTGTACTCTACGTCAAGCGCTTTTCAACCCGGAGAAACAACGAAACCATCAAAACCAATACATATCTGTTTACTTTTTCCTCTCCAAATGCACCCAGATCAGTGAAGGCAGGCTACTGTAATATTCAGGTTGATTCGTACATCCCCAACCCGCTCAGGTGTTTTAAATGCCAGAAATATGGACATGGTGTATCTACCTGTACATTGTCTCTTGTGTGTGCTCACTGTGGTGAGAAGACACACACAACGGAAGATTGTGACAGTGACTTTAAAAATTGCACCAACTGCTCAGGCGACCATTCTTCTTCTTCGAAACAGTGTCCAATCTGGAGAGAGCAAATGGAAATATACAGAATAAAGTATACCCAAAACATCTCTTTTTCTGAAGCAAAAAAACTGGTGAAGAGATCTGACCTTACAGAAAGCTATGCTACAGTCGGAAAACCACCATCTGAGTCCAGATCTATAATAACAAAATCATCTACAGGCTGCCAAACTACCTTGACTTGGGTCAATTGCGATTCTCCACAGCTTTTATCCCCTACTATGTCATCACAGACTGAGGAATCACTTCCCAGTACTTTAAAGTCTTCTTCTGATAACAGATCATCATCTCAGTCAAACTCAAAGTCTCAGTCGACAGCTGATAGTCAGCAAACGGTAAAAAGTAAACCGAAGCCAAAGGCTGATGCTTCAAAACAACAAAGTGGCAGAGCTCCCAAAGGGTCACAGAACAAAATTCAGTTGTTCAATAAGTATGGGTCTTTTGAAGACATGGACGTTTCTGAAAACGTCCATTCTAGGGCACATAGCTTGTCGCCCTCCAAAACAGTGCGGGGTAGATCCCCAATAAATCCCCCCAAAAGATAGTTTATTCCAATAATATTGTACAGTGGAACTGCAGAGAACTGAGGACTAATTTACATGAATTTCAGCTATTAGTCCAAGATTTTACACCTTCAGCGATCTGTCTGCAGGAGACTTATTTAAAACAAACAGATACATTTGACCTTCGTCATTTTAATGGATATCATACTTTTTCACCTCCGGGTGATAGAGCCACTGGCGGGTCATCCATTCTAGTCAGACAAAACGTTATTCAAAGCCCTGTTTCACTTAATACTAATATGCATGCTGTTGCTGTGAGAATTTACTTTACATGTAGCGTTTACGCTAAGCTCTCTTTATATTTCACCGTCTTTGACGTTTGCTAAAGCTGATCTTCAGGCACTATATGACCAACTCCCGAAGCCCTGTATTATAATGGGAGATTTAAATGGGCACAACCCACTCTGGGGTAGTGTAAATACAAACACTAAAGGTAAATTGTTGGAGGACTTTTGTTCTGACAATGATTTATGTATTTATAATGATGGCTCAAGCACATATTTACACCCTGGTACAGGGACCTATTCTGCTCTCGACTTGTCATTGACTTATCATTGACAAATTCAGAACTACTAAATGAATTCGAATGGTCGGTCCACGATGACCTCTGTGGAAGTGACCATTTTCCTACTGTATTAAAAGCTGTAACTCCATCTGATGTTCCTCCATCATCAAGACGAAATTTTAAAAAGGCTAACTGGGCTTTATATGAAACACTGTGTGCTGAAAAACTTAAACCTGAACGTTTTATTGACGTTCCCGATGCTATTAAATGTTTTTCTAATGAACTGAATTCCATAGCTGATGAGTGTATACCAAATTCCTCTGTAGTTCCACACATAAGAAAACCATGGTTCAACGATGAGTGCAAACAAGCTAGGAAGGCAAGGAAAAAAGTAGAACATTATTTCCGTCGTCATCCTATGGTGCATAATTTAAATAAATTTAAAATTCTAAATGCTAAAGCGAGGCGTACTTTTAAACAGAACAAACGCCAATCTTGGCAAAATTATGTGTCCAAAATAAATTCACGGACACCCATGTCCAAGGTATGGAACATGGTCCAAAAACTTAAAGGTAAAGGTACTAAATCTACTGTCCATCATCTTAAACATGGAGATCAGTTACTTACTGAGAAATCTGATATCGCAAATAAACTGGGTGAAACCCTTGCTAAACACTCTTCCTCTTCTAACTATTTACCTAAATTCCAGCAGTATCAAAAACAACAAGAAAAGAAAACTATTAATTTCAACTCAGATAATGGGGAAGATTATAATGAAACTTTTTCGATTCATGAACTCCATACTGCTCTTGATCAAGCTCATGACACTGCTACGGGAGCTGATAACATACATTATCAACTCCTGAAGCATTTACCAGTATCCTGCCTCGAAACTCTTCTGAATATTTTTGATGATATTTGGACATCGGGTAACTTTCCTCCGTCATGGCGTGACGCCATAGTAGTACCAATACCTAAACCTGGACGTGATCATACGGATCCATCCAATTATCGTCCGATTTCATTAACTAGCTGTGTTTGCAAGACCATGGAACGCATGATAAATAATCGACTTGTTTGGTACTTGGAAACAAATAACCTTATCACACATATACAATGTGCTTTCCGTAAAAACAGAAGTACTGTCGATCATTTAGTGCGTTTAGAATCATTTGTGAAAAACGCGCTGATTAATAAACAACATGCTGTGTCTATCTTTTTTGATCTGGAGAATGCATCTGACACAACCTGGAAATACGGCATTCTGAGAGACTTGCATGATTTCGGTTTGCGAGGTCGTTTGCCTGAATTCATAGGCAAATTTTTAAATAACAGACAATTTCAAGTCCGCGTGGGTTCTACCCTGTCTGATCATTACAATCAGGATCAGGGTGTTCCACAAGGCAGTATTTTGTCTGTCACTCTTTTCAGCATCAAGACCAACAGTTTATCTAAAGTTTTAAACCACTCAATTGATGGATCGTTATTTGTGGATGATTTTAATATTTCTTGTCGTGGTAAAAATATGCATACCATTGAACGGCAATTACAGTTGTGTTTAAACAAGATTAATAAATGTTGTCTTGAAAACGGCTTTAAATTTTCTAAATTGAAAACTAACTGCATACGTTTTTGTCGAAAATACAAACCACATAAAGACCCTGAACTATCTCTAGATGGGACGGCCATTAAAGTTGTGAAGGAAGCCAAGTTCTTTGGTCTTATCTTTGATTCACATTTAACGTTTTTACCACATATTAAGTCACATAAAACTAAATGCCTGAAAGGACTTGACTTGTTGAAAGTGGTTTCAAATTCTAATTGGGGAGGGGATCAAGCTACCCTTCTCCACCTATATCGATCTCTCGTGCGTTCAAAACTTGACTATGGCTCCATTTTCTATGGTGGAGCCTGCAAAAGCAACTTAAAACTATTAGATTCAGTCCATCATCAAGGTCTAAGACTTTGTATTGGCTCCTTTAGAACTTCACCTGTTGACAACCTGTATGTCGAGGCCGATGAACCATCTCTTGAGCAGCGACGTATAAAATTAGCTTTACAGTATGTAACAAAACTATATTCAAATGAGTCTAACCCTGCATATAACTGTGTTTTCAATCCCCTGTATGAGGATTTATACAATAAAAAATCTTCTCTTGTTCCGCCTCTTGGATTAAAAATAAAACCACTTATTTCTGCTGCCAGCATTGAGCTGGAAAAAATAGCTCCTTCCCGTCTTCTTTCTTCTCCTCCTTGGCAGTTGGTTAGGCCACAAGTTGACCTAACATTAACGACTTTTAAAAAATCAGAAACGAATGAATTACAGTATAAACAAGAATATAATCAACTGCAACATAAATATAGCAATTATAAATCCTTATTTACAGATGGGTCCAAGGACGGTGGCGCTGTGGCTTGAGCCACTGTCATTGGATCCAGAACAATATCTTCTCGATTACCAGATAACAGTTCTATTTTCACAGCTGAAGCTAACGCCATACTAACAGCTCTTAAATATATTCAAAGACACCCTAAACGTAAACAATATATAATCTATTCAGACTCTCTTTCTTGCCTTCAGGCTATTAAAAATATATCTTGTAAACATCCACTTTTAATTGAAATTATTGAATTGTATAATAATCTTGCCACTGGCCAACACGACATCGTCTTTTGTTGGTTACCCAGCCATGTAGGTATTTCCGGTAACGCAATGGCCGATCTTGCTGCCAAGGCAGCACTCAACAAATCTGTGACACCACTTCTTATTCCATACTCTGATTATAAAGCTAGCATTAGAACTTACATCCGTGATCTGATGCAGAAGAAGTGGGACACCCAAGTAGGTATAAATAAATTACATGAAATAAAACCGTATATTGGTTACACTTACTTGGGTTGTCAGTCCAGATTTGAAGAAGTTTTTTTAAGACGATGTCGTATTGGCCATACTAGATATACTCATGTGCACCTTTTGAAAGGTGAGGATCCTCCGTTTTGTATCCCTTGTGATGAGAGAACCACGGTCAAGCATATCCTGCTTGACTGTGTTGAATTCTCCATCACAAGCTATAAGTATTTTACAGTTAAAACAATGAAGGATCATTTTACTAGCGTTAATTCATATTTAATTATTGGTTTTTTAAAAGAGATTGATTTTGTGGTGGAATTTTGAATGTTATGTTGTGTAAATAGATGTATTTTAATCATTGGAAGTTTGGATTAGTAACTTGAATTGTTGGTGGCTGTACCCTCGAGCTCGAAGGGGGTTGAAGAATTGTAAAATTATTGTCCTCCTGAGAGGGTACGTAAGTCCAAAAGCATTCACTGTAAATTTAAACTTTCCACTGTTCTTAATCGTAGTATATGTGTATTTTTAATTTTTGGCTAGATGTGACTAAATTGCTGACAGCTGAGGGGATGGTGTAAATCCAACTAGGGTCCATGCAGGCAGCAAAGGTACTGTAAGTCCCCATGGCCCCTAGTATGGTGATCTGCCTTCAGTTGTTGGCAATCTGTAGCCTGATTTTATGTTGTATTGTCCGAATAGTGATATTAGTTTTAACATTCCACACTAGTTTTAATCCCAATTGTGATACTCTAGTTGTTTTACTGTCAGTCGTTGACAGGTTTGTATAGTATCCATATATTTCATTTCAGTATTTAACGTTCTCGTCACGATATGGCTGAGATATTGCCGATGTGACGTTAAATATTAACTCACTCACTCACTCACTCACTCACTCACTCACTCATCAGCAATTACATTTAAAACGTCAGAAAATACCTGAATAGGATCAGCAATATCACTGAAACATTCGGGTCTTAGTTGAGATGTGCATTGAGTTTGAAATGAGGACCAATCGGCCTTGGAAAAATTCCATCTTGTATAAGATGAAGAATCAGTCGGAGATGATTCAGATAATATCGTTGGAAAATGATCACTTCCACAGAGATCGTTGTGAACGGACCAATCAAATTCATTGAGTAGATTAGAGTCTGCAAGAGACAAATCTAGAGAAGAGTAGGCGCCTGTTGCGGGATGTAGATAAGTGCTTGAATCATCATTAAAAATGCACAGGTCATTATTTGAGATGAAATCTTCCAGTATTTTGCCTTTAGTGTTAGTATTTGTACCACCTCAGAGTGGATTGTGACCATTAAGATCACCCATTATAATGCATGGTTTCGGAAGTTGATCATAGAGAACTTGGAGATCAGTTACGTGAAGTGTTGAAAGAAGGCGGAATATACAGTGAGCATAATGTAAGTACAACATGAAGTGTAAGTCTCACTGCAACGGCTTGGAGATTAGATGTAAGTGGTACATGGCTGTGGATAACATTCTGCTTAACAAGGATTGAAGATCCACCAGTGGCCCTATCACCCGAAGGTGAGAAATAACGATATGCATCGTACTGACGTAAATTAAATGTATCTGTCTGTTTCAGATGGGTTTCCTGCAGACAAAATGATGATGGTGCCAGATCTTGGACTAACAGTTGTAACTCATTATAATTAGTCTTCAATCCTCTACAGTTCCATTGTACTATATGTTTGGAAGACATTATCTTTTAGGTGGGTTTAATTGGGGATCTACCCCTCACTTTCCTGGAGGGCGACAAGCTATGTGCCCTGTGGTGGATGTTTTCTGACACATCCATGTCTTCGAGTGAACCATATTTATTGAATAATTGTATACGATTTTCTGAACCCTTGGGTGGTCTGTCAGTCTTTTTCCCATTACCTGTTCCCGTTTTGACAGTATTTTTAGACTTTGAGTTTGTTTCAGATCGAGTATGTTCTGTAGATTGTGACAATCTCTGTTCTTCACCCTGAACTGGAGATGGCACACGGGCGTTCACATTTGTTTCTGAAGTCTGAGTAGTTTGTTCAGGCGTGAAAAGTTTCGGATTATCAGTTTTAACCCAAGTCAGGTCTGTTTGAGGCAAACTTGATGAAGTGGATACTTTTTTAGTCATGGTGTCAGAAGGTAATCGGATGACCGATGCATAAGTCGTATTAGATAGTGTTGATTCCACAATCTTTTCAGCATCTGCAAAGCTAACATTTTGAGTGAATTTTACTTTGTTTATTTCCATTTGCTTTTGCCATATTTTACTTTCTTTGGCAAAAATTGAATGAGTGCCTGAACAATTTGTGCATTTTTTGACAGTGCTAGTGCAGTCTTCCGTTACATGAGACGTTTCACTACAATGAGCACTTGTCACTGGCTGTGTACAGGTATTAACTCCATGACCATATTTTTGGCCTCCAAAACACCTCAGTGGATTTGGGATGTATACTGCAACTGCGATGTTACAATAACCCACTTTAACAGACTGAGGGAGACTTGGAGATGAGAATGAAAAAAAGATATGTGTTTGTAGATATCAGTTCATTGTTTTTCCGGGTAGTAAATCGTTTAACATATGTCACACCTTGATCTTTCATTTCAGACGCAATGTCCAGTTCTGACATGTCAGCTAACAAACGGTCTCTATTTCTTATGATGCCTTTGCAGGTGTTCAAGGTTCTATGGGCTGTGACTGAGACAGGAATGCCAGCCAATGTTTGCATTGACAATAGGTTGGAGGCCTGCTGTTTTCTATTGCATTCTATCAGTAGAGATCCCGAACGCAAGCGTTTGATGTTCTTAACGTCGCCTGCAATGCCATATATACCCTTAGAAATAATAAAAGGGTTCAACTTCAGTGGAGTCTTGTCAACAGTGTCAAGAACAACGAAACGTGGCCAACTTTCTGTTACAGTGGATTCATTCTCTTCACTGTCATTATCAAGTTGACGTTTGATCTTTTTCGAGGGAGTCTGGTAAGCCATAGTGAGTTTATAATTGTTTCATCATCCGAGCTCCCCACCCACCACGGAGTATCACAAGGACAATGCTATAAACAAGCGGATCTCCAGCTTGTAGCGCCAAGGATACCCGGATGATATACTCCAGCAGAAAAATTAAAAGTTTAATCATTCCACCAGATTGGCCCATGAGCCACCGCCTTCTGGGCATAAGACTCTAGGCAAAGTTTATGAAAAACGTACCACGAAGTGAAATTTTTCTATGAATAAGGGTGCCATGACCATATTTTCAAAAAGTCCAAGTAAAAAGGTTGTGCAATCATATAAAATCTATGCACAGGGCTTGGCATGACCAGCCGATTGGTTGAACCGGGCCAGTTCAACCACTCGTCTAGGTGAAGTAAGGGCCGAAGTGGTGTGTTGGGCAAATGGAACGTAGTTAATAGCCCAGTTGCCCTCAACCACCAGGATCCCGTCCTCCACCGACACGGGACGCAACAAACGGCAAACAAGTTGCCCAATTTAGTCGCCTTTTACGACCAGCAGTGGGGTGCTGTGGACACATTCTGTCCCGGGTCCACACGGGAGAAGAGCACTTGGCGTTACCCAGCACCCACCACGAGGACGTGGCTCTTCACGGGTGCCAGGTTACACCGGACGTTGAAATTGTGCTCAGAACATTGTGCAGGTTACACCGGACATTGAAATTGTGCTCAAAACATATTCTCAATTCGAAAGCTCTGGTTACAAAAGACGCCAGTTATCAAACAGGAATGTATTGTTTGCTCTGTGTGGTGCTTCCTTTTGACAGGAGTCCATAACAAACATTGTAGGTTTTTTCTGCAAACCATGAGAGGCAGACGGAGAAATACACACTTTCTCGCACACATGTTTTGAGAAAACAGTCACTGCTAGTGTGTTTCATGAGTTTGTGATTAGACCATCAAACCTGGCAGTGTTCCAAGATAATGACGTAGCTAGTGATTCACAGGAGGAATATGTCTTCGGAAACCCTTGATGCTGGCACCAGTCGTCGTTAGACATTCCAGAACTCTGATTCAGCACTGGCGGCGCTACCAAAATGTGGCAAAAACATCCGCCTCCTGATGCATATAGTGCAGGATTATATGCAACACCTAAGCAAGATAACATTTTACACTGGCTTTAAACTCGTTCCCATGGATATCAGTTACCATCATCAAACATCATCTGGTAAACAAGGATCACCTTTTCAAGTCTGCAAGTGTCATCACAGGGAAACCCTGGGCACGTGTAGACGTCTGTAAACATCATCAGTATTAAACAGCGAAAACATGTTAAGGTATGTAAGTGTCATCACAGTTAAATCCTGGTCACGTGACTAAGTCTATAAGTGTCATCACAGGTAAATCCTGGTCACGTGTATAAATGTGTGAATGTCATCACAGGTAAAGTCTGGTCAAGTCTTATTACAGATAAACCTCGGTCACGTTATGCCGTGTGTCTCGAAATTATTGAGTTATGTAATGATCTTGCTACTGGCCAATTGGACATCGTCTTTTGTTGGTTACCCAGCCACGTCGGCATTTCTGGAAACACAATGGCTGATCTTGTGCCAGGACAGCACTCAACAAATCTGTGACACCACTTCTTATTCCATACATTGATTATAAGGCTACCATTAGATCTTATATACGTGATCTGATGCAGAAGAAGTGGGACACTCAAGTAGATATCAATAAACTACATGAAATAAAACCGTACATTGGTTATACTTATTTGGGTTGTCAGTCCGGATTTGAAGTGGCTATTTTGCAACGATACCGTATCTCATGCATACCTGTTAAAAGGTGAGGATCCTCCGTTTTGTATCCCTTGTGATGAGAGAATCACGGTCAAGCATATCATGCTTGACTGTGTTGAATTCTCCGTCACAAGGGATAAATATTTTAATGTCAAAACTGTTAAAGATCTTTTACTACTGTAAGTAATCATTTAATTATTGATATTTTAAAAGAAATGCATTTCACTGATGAATTTTGATTAATATGTTCTGTAGATTGATGTATTTTTATGATTGGTAGTTTAAAGTTGTAACTTGAAACGTAGTATTTTTTGTTCTTTTAATTTTGGCTAAAACGTCTTACAATCGCCAGCGGGGATGGGGGATGGTGCAAATCCAACTAGGGTCCATGCAGGTAGCAAAGGTACTGTAAGTTCCCGTAGTCCCTAGTGTGGTGATCTACCGTCTTTTGTTGGCGATCTGCAGCCTGTTTTTATATTGTATTGTCCATATAATGAAATTGGTATTAACTTCCAAGATTAGTTTTAATGCGAAGTGTGATATTCTAGTTCTTTTACTGTCCTTTGTTGACAGATTTTATAATATACATATAGTCCTTTTCATTATTAAATATTCTCGACACGATATGACTGAAATATTGCCGATGTGACGTTCAATATTAACTCACTCACTCACTCACTCACACTTCACCCATAAGTGACTGAGCTAGATGTAGATTTGGTCACTAATCTACACTTTGACTGGTTCATTCCCTTATGATACTATTGATATCTTTATTTGCCATACCTAATTCTACTGCTCTTTTAGGCGCATATACAATTGGGCTGTTTAATCTTAGATCACCTGGACATGGTCCTTCTAAGGTAACGGCACCGTAGAACATTTAGTTATCCGTATAGTGACAAAGACTGTACCAGACACGTATCAATACCTTATGCAATCAAGGGACCAACAATATAAATTTTTGAACTACAAATACATCTGACCACTAAAATACCCCAGCCGAGGCTGCTCCTTAGCCCCGCCCCTTCGACTAGTGCGTTTCTATTTCGAACGCCTCAGAGCTATCCACAACAAGTCAGTCATATCTTTCACCACTGATCAACATTTCTTCTGATCACCTCACCATCCGTGAGTGAGTGAGTGAGGTTAGTGGCACGCTGTAACCAGTAATATACCAGCTATGTGGCGTGGGTCCATAATTAATCGACACCGATCAGCACAACTGGGAACCAATGACATGTATCAGCGAACCTGACCTGCCGATACCATTAGTCGCCACTTATAAAGGGGCTACTGAAGATTCTAACCAGATTCTTTACGGGGAGATAATCATGGGTTAATGAAGATCAGTTCTAACTCGTATTTTAAAGGATGGAGACAAGCATCGGTTACTGAAGATCAGTTCTAACCTTAATCTTTACGGGTCTGGTCTCATAAGATATTACAAGTTATCAAACAATGACACATAACCCGTCTCATTTGGTTTTGCTTTGTCTTTTTCTTTTCTTTTCTTTTTTGTTTGCAGAAGTTCTGAAATTAGACAAAACGTCTTCACAGTGCACCGGTATTGAAGAACCATCCATTACTTGGCAACTGCAATCAGTATGTATGGAACTGGGAATCATATTCATGCAGGGTTAATGCATGTGAATCAATATATCACCTACACCGTTAATGCGCTGTTTGAAAAATGCAATACATCATTAGAAAAGTCACATTGTTTTCTGTTATGTTGTGTGATGGACAAAGCTGTCTTCCTCTTTAAATATTCAAATTGTAGATGTTGACAATCGATACATTTTTGAAGTATAATACACAGAAACAGATCATCATTCGGTACTCAGCAATATTTCAGCTATATGACGTTCGTCCGTAATTAATCAAAATTATCATTTTGACGTTTGTGTTGATATGTAAATTGACATAAATGTGTTCACTGGAAACGCTTTCACGAATTCTTCTTTAAATATTCATATTGTAGATGTTGTCAAGAACTATTTGAAATCTAAAAGGCTTCTTGTGTAGTTGGTGACAAGTGGCTGAGCATGTGTCCTTCAAGACAGGATCGTATTTTAGCAACGGTTCATTTCCATAATCAACGTCCCATTTGTGGAATTAAAACTCACTGGAAGTTCGTAGCTTTATATTACATTGGGTTTTTAATTAAAGTATTTACGGTTTAGTTACTAGTTATGAATTTGTATCTTTGACTATCTAGTTGTTTTCTTGTCCTAATTTGGCACCCGTGAACGGCCACCTCCTCGTGGTGAGTGCTGGGTAAAGCTAGGAGCCGTTCACCCCCGTTTTGGACCCGGGGGTATATTTGGTCCACCAACCCGTTAGCCGTGGGTTGCGGCCCTGTGTCGGTGGAGGAAGGGATCCTGGTGGTTGAGGGCAAAAGGGGCCTGGAACCGTTTCTGTTGCCTAACACACCACTTCGGCCCTGACTTCACCTAGACGGGTGGTAGAACTGGTCCATTGCACATTTAACTTGTCAGGTATTGGTCTTTTTGATTTGAAATGTAAAGATTATGCACACATTAAATTGCCGACAGTCCTATGCCAGAAGGTGGTGGTTCAAGGGCCAAGGGCTAGGTTTGTAGTCATTACATTTACAAATGCAGAACCACTTCAACTCAATCTGTTTGTGATATCAAAAGCAATTCAGTCTATATGTGGAGAAGTAAAGAATATTTCACGTCTCCGTGGGGATTTACTTCTTGTGGAGTGTTTGCATCGGCAGCAGTTAGAGACAGAGCTCTGTTCCTTGCGGACATGTCTGAAGAGGTTGCGGCCCTGTGTCGGTGGAGGAAGGGATCCTGATGGTTGCAACAAGAAACTTGGTCTAGGTTTATAGTCATTGCATCCACAAATGGAGAACCACTTCAACTCAATCCGTTTGTGATATCAAAAACAATTCAGTCTATATGTGGAGAAGTAAAGAATATTTCACGTCTCCGTGGGGATTTACTTCTTGTGGAGTGTTTGCATCGGCAGCAGTTAGAGACAGAGCTCTGTTCCTTGCGGACATGTCTGAAGAGGTTGCGGCCCTGTGTCGGTGGAGGAAGGGATCCTGATGGTTGCAACAAGAAACTTGGTCTAGGTTTATAGTCATTGCATCCACAAATGGAGAACCACTTCAACTCAATCCGTTTGTGATATCAAAAACAATTCAGTCTATATGTGGAGAAGTAAAGAATGTTTCACGTCTCCGTGGGGGTTTACTTCTTGTGGAGTGATTCCGCCTGCAGCAGTCAATCAGTTTGCTACAACAGCACAACTTGCAAGTATTAATGTTGTCTCCTCGCCTCACAAAACACTGAATTCTAGTAGAGGCATTGTTAAGAGACAGAGCTCGGTTCTTTGCGGACATGTCTGAAGAGAAAATAGTTTCTGAACTGAAAAGTCAAAATGTTACTTCAGTCAAGCGTTTTTCTGTAAAGAAACAGAATGGTACCACTCAACCAAGCAACACCTACATGTTTACATTTGCGTTAAGACTGTGCCTAAATCCATAAAAGCTGGTTATTTCAATATTGGAGTGGAGGTATATATCCCAGATCTACTCCGGTGTTATAACCAGTGATCGAAATAACGGCCTGCCCGACTCTGTGACCGGTAAATTTTGAGTGGGGCTGCCTGGAAATTCTCCCCACCAGCCCGATTGTCTGGCTGAATTTTTTTTTAAGTTGGCCTACTTTCAGTTCGCTTTCAGGACGATCATTCCATTTTAATTGTCATGTTATATTTTGATTTAAGAAAGATGAATGAAAGCTACGAGTATATTCCTTAATTATACATGGACAGCCAGTGAAGACAGCAACAGGACATTAAAACTAGGTTGGCTTAGTAAGCTACGCTATGATTGGATTGTAGTCACATGGTTCAATAATAACCAGTCAAAGAGAGGGTTACTTACTCGTTTGTACTTGTTACAAAATGGCGCCTTTTTTGTAAGTTACTGCAAAAATGTAAGTTAAAAAGGTGGGCAGGCAACTTTCAAGATGGGCAGGTAACATTTATGGGCCACCAGCCTGGCTGTCAGGTTGAGTTGAAAAATTATTTCAATCACTGGCTATAACTGTAAAAAGTTTGGACACGGTTCTACATCCTGTCGTAATGCACAACGTTGTCACCGGTGCTGTGAAGATCACCATGATCCTGCCTGCAATAAAGATCCTAAATGTGCAAATCGCGGTGGTAATCATGTATGGTCGCCAAAATCTTGCCCCGAGTGACAGATACAATCAAAAATCCTCAAATTGAAACATCAGAGTAATATTTCCTTTATTGAAGCTAAAAAGCAAGTTACTAGCCAGATTCGATCTGAAATATCGCCAACTGTTAGCGACTCAGCTGTTGTCTCTGGAAATCCCAAAACAGTCTTTATCGCATGTCAGACTGAACTGACCTTCCTGAAATCTGTTAAACCAGTAAAAGCCACTGTTACTTCTTGTAATCCTTCTGACTGCCAGTCTACTGTAACAACATCTGCCTCTCAAACTTTGAGTCAGTCAGAACCTGAGCCTGTTGATGTTGAGGAACATACTGAAATGTCAAAAGCACAGCGAAAACCCCTTAACCATATAGTTCATAACTCGTTTGAACCCCTTGAAATGGCGGTATCTCCATCTTCACAGCACAAACATATGGGTTCTTCCTCAACACGTCCGCGGGAGAGATCCCCAATCAAACCACCATGGGTCAAAATCGAAATCTAATACAATGGAATTGCAGAGGACTGAAGAATAACTTCAACGAGATCCATTTAGTACTACAGGACTTAAAACCGTCAGCATTATGTCTTCAAGAGTCCTATCTTACAAATACAGATACTTTTGATTTAAGACAATACAGCAATTATCACTCTTTCTCTCCTCCAGGAGATGAAGCAACAAGAGGTGCATCCGTTTTGGTATGCCAGGGCATAATACATAGCCCTGCCACGCCCATACAAATCTTCAAGCTGTAGCTGTTCGCCTAACCATGCATATTGCGTTGACACTACGGAGTTCATACCTACCTCCCTTTTCTAGCATTCAACAAACGGATCTTCAAAATCTCTGTGATCAGCTTCCAAAGTCATTTATAATCATGAGTGACCTCAATGGCCACAACCCGCTCTGGGAAGGTATAAACACAAATCATAAAGGTAACATTACTGGAAAATTCACTTCAGATAATAATTTATGTATTTTTAATGGTGATGCAGCTGCATATCTACATCCAGCTACGGGAACATGTTCGGGAATATTGCCTTGGCTCGCTAAATAGAGTGTTTATGCCCAATGCAGGATATTAACCATCACAAAACACTCAATGCCATTCTTACTTCAAAATTTAAAACAGATTTGCCACAGATCAAGAAACTAAAGTTCCTGAGATGTGCCCGCATATCTATGACCTCACAAATATTAACTTAGTTTGAAAAATGACAAAAAAAAAACGTGTCGAATTTGGGAAATTTTCAGTTAAACTTTTGAACAACAAATATAATGTTTGCGAGGCATTTTGCAAGCATATTTGTCAACCGACAAAGGGTCAAACAGTTCATTCGAGATTTTCCTGGCTGCTGTCTGAGTCAATGATTGCAAGACGCCTGCGTTTCGGTACTGGTGAAGTCGTAATCAGTCCCATCTATTATTACACGACAACAATTTTCACTCATCAAGTGTGAAAGTAGTCCCTAAAATCGGCATATGACCTCTCTAATTTGCATCGGTATATGTGTATGACCCCAACAGATACCGAAAATATCCTTTGGCTTTATCCTGGCGAGAACACTACCCATTGTAGGATAAATCAATATCTCTGAACAGAGACCAAGTTTGACATGCTATTACTATTCTTCTTAGGGAATCCTTCTGAAACAAATGATGTCATTATGTTGATATCTCGAGGTGCAGCACATCGGTACCGTGTTTTGTGAGCAATCAGGTGTTGAGAAGCCCTTTGACTGAGAGGAACAACGGACACGTACTCTTTGCATATTCATGACAATCGTTGCAGCCTTCTCTGTTCTTGTGTTTTTCGTACACCTCAAGCTAGGTTTCTTGTATTGACTGTCTGACTGTCTAGAATCTAGAGATAGGTGTTCAAATTTTTTTCTCACTGTGTATGAGGTGGTAGTCTGTAAACATATGCGTTCATAACTTTGGGTTCACTATCTACTTGGTGATAGCCTCCAGACATTGGTGAAAACAGTCTTTGCATTAACAGTGATTTTGAACCTCGTGGTAGTCGTGCAGCATCTCACGAGTGGTGATTTCAATAGGTCTCGGACATGGCACCGAGGTATATGAGCGACCGTGTGAAACTACTCCTGGCATTAACGGTTTTCCTGATGTTTGTTATTTCAACAGGAAGCACGAAGCAGTCTACACCTAAGAAGATGGACGGCTATGTTATCAAGAACATTGGTATCAAGCTGTGCCAGCTTAAATGTGCTGAACATGGTCAATGTGTGAATATTGAATACGGTGCTGAGACTTTAAGCTGTCGTTTCTCAACAGATGAATCAACGATCGAGAAAAAGGAGGGACATGCCAATCTTGCACGGAGCCACTCACACGTAAGTAAATGTTTCCAAAGGCTTGTCCTAAATGGGTACTCAATAAACACATGTATCAAGCATGTAGTTCCTGCTGCATGTTGGAATTATCTGAGCATCATTTGTAATTTTGTGTGAATGTTAATGTTTGTTTTTGTTTCTTTTACATTGGCTGTCCGACTCTTCAAATTTTCTTACCGACCTGTCAGTCATTTTTGTTATTCCAAAACCTGAAACCTACCATATCATCATAGAAAGTTGCTTATCTTTAAATCAGAATAAGGATTAAAACAGACGAAAATCAAAAACATTATTGAAATAATTTTGTCTTGTTTAAACGTATTCCCGACCAAGCGCCCCATGTTCAAAATTTGGTGGAGATGCAAAAGAGTTTCTGAATACATCGAGACATGAAACACATAAATCTTACTCAGGGTGAAAAACGGATGGAAGGGAGAGGTTGGTCTGACCATTATCAGATTTATTGGGTAAGTCGATCTGGGCATTTGAACGAAGTCAAATCATCAAAAAAGTTAAACTGCTTTAACAAACTTCTTGTTTTCAATTTTCTGTTTGTATCAACCTTCGGGAATGTATGTGAAAACATCAGGAAGTGGTATATAACTAGTACCCATTGTTAGGCCAAATATTCTATCCCCTATACAACTGAACTCAAACATCACAACAAAACATCACATTTTCAAACATCACAACAAAACGCACCATCCATAGAAAAACCCGTATTCAACGGCATGATTCTTAATTTCGGCGAGTAGTGTCACAGAATATACAATGCAATGCGCGTGAAAATTGGGGATCAGATAGTCTCAATGACGGGTATAAAAGATTGATTGTTGTCTGTCAATTTTTCACTGTATTTGGAATATTGTTGACGGACGCAAAATTGACACATCTGAAGTGAATCTGACGTCATATCACCATTGGTCTCTTTGAAGCTGACCAGTCTGAAGGTGTCCGACGTATGAATGTTCACCAAAGCACCATTTCACGGCTTTGGGGGAGATCCCAACAGCGCATTTAGGTAGCAGATGCCCCTCACGGTGGCCGACATCGAGCGACCACTGTACACGAGGGACATAAACGTGTGAGTGAGTGAGTTAAATCTAACGTCACATCGTCAATATCTCAGTCATATGTTGACGAAGACAATTTATATGAGAAAACTGAAAAGATTGTGAAGAATGAAACCTGTCACGATGTACAGTAAAAATTCAAGGGTATCACACATATGGGTATAAAACTAGCATGGAAAAGTACAACATTCTAGTAATTTAGGCAGATAATACAATATATAACACGGGATATATAGATTGCCAACGACTGAAGGTAGATAACCATATTAGGGACCATGGGGACTTACACTACCTTTGCATGAACTCAAGTTGGATTTACACCATACCTTCAGCCGCTGGATAATGTATGAAATGCTAGCCAAAATTGAAATAAAATGAATTAACTACGATTAAGAACCTGATAGAATGTTTTGGAAAACTGAAATTTACGTCAAATGTTTTTGGACTTATGTACCCTCTCAGGAGGACAATAATTTTACAATACTTCAACCCCTTTTGAGGGTACAGCCACTAACAATCTCAGTTGGGACATAAACAACGGACATTCACGAAAGACACAAACGTGATATGAAAGGGGAACGAGCCTTGTATACTATTTATTATCCACATTCTAAAAATTGAAAATATCGTTAAAATAAAGCAAGATTTTGCTTCATCTGTATAATGATACCACGCAGATTAATACATCATACTGGTGATTGGAATGTCAACCGCTTCACTCAAGGAAAACGTCTGCTCTGTAGTGGAACTATACTTCCTATAACTCTTCAAGAAAATGAACAGATTCCGATAGAATCAAGTTGGAATCCAAATTTATTTCTTTTCATTTGGGAATTTGTTTTCAAAGGCAGCAATGAAATTCATTAAAACACTTGTGAAGTGTAAACATTTAAACTGAGCTGCGTGACCTAAATCTCGTCTGAACGTCAGCTAGTCATCAGTGTCGGGCTACTGTAGTCGTCACGCTGAGAAGTGTTCACAATCAGGAAGTGAATAGGTAGCAGAATAAGGAGCAGAACACACAACAGCAGAAGCCGAATGTGAATAACAGGGAACTGTAAGTCTCTAGTAGTTGAACTATTGTGTTCAGACTCTGCGAAGTGCTTTTGGTCCCTACATGAGAAACCACGAGAGGCTTGGCACTTGTTTTGTGCTGGAGGACGCGAGTGGATTTGACAGTGACAGTGATCGAGATACAAGAGCACCGCTCATTTTTCCATGCTTAGTGTTAGAAAATCCCAGTGCAGTCCGTACAACATTAACACTGAAGGTATTCATTAGCATGATAATATTTCACAATTCTTTCAACCAGTTGTCCGTCATTTTTTACAAAATCAATAGATTTAATGTGCACAGGGTTTGAATTGCTGAATAAAATATGTTCTGGGTTCTAATAACATACACTGATATCCATATACATATAAAGAAGATATGTAGATCTGCTCCTACTATATTGATATCAGTATACGCTTGTGGGAAGCTGGACGTATTATTTTTGATATATGATAACGTTTGCGGGCGACGCCATATTTACAATAACACGATGCACACCTAATACGACGTATTCGTTTACTTACTTGGATTGTTTTATTTCCGCTTTTATTACAGAACCTTCGGTTATTATAGGATTACAAATACTACTTGTAACCACACATACACACACACACTCTCTCTCTCTCTCTCTCTCACACACACACACTATCTCTCTCTGTCTCTCTCTCTCTCTCACTCTCACACACACACACAATTGTATTTAATTCCACAGAAGTGTTCTCGTTTTACATGCTGTCAGAAGGTGTGATAACCTCAGAATGAAAATGATGAATGGAGTTGGTGATAAAAGTATTCGTAATGTCAATCAAATCACTAGAAGGGTAAGACGGGTCATATAAATATTTGTATATATTCAAAATTATATTATTAGATGAGGTAGAGAGGACAACATTACCTCATTCTTTTCTCTCCCTTTTCGAGGTTCCATCTGGTATGTGCAACTTAGGTCAAAGATATTTGAAGACTCGATCTGGAAAAGAGGTTTGCGTAGAAGGTAATATCCAGTATTTTTAATATGATCTTTCATGTACTCGCCTAACATGATTCAAAACTGGTCATCTATTATCTGTGTGTGTGTTAGTCATGACATTCTTTGTCATCATTTATGTATTCCGAATATGCTACACCAGTCCACATTATCTGTTGTTTCACGTCCATCTTAGACCTGATACAAATGGTGGCGTAAACGACTAAGATCTGAGACTAAAGTTAGATACGGTATTTCACTTTACATCAGAGACAGACGGCGTAAGTGGTCTAATAATTCATACGCATTAACTATACATGAATATGATTCCCAGTTCCATACATACTGACTGCAGTTGCCAAGTAATGGCTGGTTCAGCAATACCGATGCACTTTGAAGACGTTTTGTCGAATTTCAGAACAATTTATTATACAATAAATTGTCCTATGTTCGCATTACATACAAGACAGACATTAGCCATAGACAGCTGCGATTTCCGCTGTCATCTCAGATCATCTCTTATCAAGGGAACTTCATCTTCGACTTACACATGTGCTTCTTGGTCTGTTTGTGTCTGAGACCGGTGTTAACTAAATGGAGTTATGAGTTAAACTCATATTTCCGAGTTAAACTCATAACTCCTACAAACGCCAGAAATGTGATATGGCATGATGCCACAGATAAACACAAAGTCTTTATATTCAGTATTATAACTTGCACTTCACACAAACGCGTTAGCTCCACAAAACTACAGTCCGTTTTTGTTCAAATGAGAATGATGAATGATTAAGTAACACGAAATTGGGATTTCCACTTCTCACATGGCTGAAAAACTGCTGTGGAGCATCACCACCTGTTTCCTGACCAGTAGAGTGCATATAAAAATATATCACGAATTACATTAAGTCGCATTCATGTTATCAGTCCCGTAATCAGAATCGCCTGTGACATCACCTAACGTCGCCACTATGGAAGAAGTGGAAGCTTCATGTAAGGTAGAACATAACCAGTAGCTCCGTTTTATGTCACCCTCCACTTTGGCCTCTTCATCATCTGTGCGTCTGCTGCGTAATTCCTGTTCACCTATGGCTATGTCCCATATATCTGGATATCATTAAGATCACAGTGATAAGGTGGGACTCGTAATACAGTGTGATTCTGACTTTTATTGTAAGTGTCCAAGTTGTATAAACAATGATGGAACGACCTCGGACCATTCCCCCTTCCCACCATTGTGTATACAACCTGGACAGTTATAATACATGACCGGCTATCTCTTTCGGTGATCCACATGCTGACTTGTCAAAACGTTTTTGTAAGAGCTTTCGACTTACTTACAGCAAAGTGACAGATCACAGCACCTGAGCGACACGTGTAGGACGAAAGTACTTATAAAAGTGTTTGACCTAGATACCCTAGCCAAGTGAGACGTCGCACCACGTGAGCGACAAGAGGATATGTAAGACAAACATTCTTGTAAGTGTGTTTGACATAGATACCCAATCACCAGTGATTATGGGAGTTTACAACCACACTGTCACTTGCACGAATATTGTCTCAACAATGATCTTTGTGGACCTCAATGATGGCTTTGCTGACCTCTAGGAAAAACTTGCAGATTGTACTAACTTCTGAAGCTGTACTGACTTGCATAAGAATAGCCCAGTGGGTAGGAAGCAAAGCGTGATTGCCAGCTTGGGTCTCCTTGTGAATAGACACCTGTTCTTTCCTGTATTATGAGCCTGTTCCCTGGTGTTCTGCATCTTGTAGGTCCACAGCAATTCATGAAGCTGGTGCTGATGCCTGCTATTTTCATAGCCTGGCGTCAAGCCGGACAAGGCGGGACCAAATAATGCCACGACTGCTTCACATATGTATGAAGTGAGTATGGTAATACATGACCATGCTTAAACAATGCGCCTCATGCCTTACAGTAGATGTAATACTTGACCTAGACGTAAAGAAGTCATGCAATAGCATGTCGTTGCGTGACAATGCACACAGTTTTCAGTCGCGCATTGTATGTCAAGTATGTACCTCATGCGTGAACAGGAGCGCGAACAGTGTGCTTTAAGGTTTAATGCATACTATCTAAATCGCATGCATTGTCACGGATCTAGTTCTTTCTCTGTCGCGGCGGTGCAGAACGAAGTTCGGGCATGTGTCAGGGTGGTATTAGTTTTGCTGAGGCTAACTCAGCTACCTTCATATGCTAAAACAAGACAGCATTTATGGTTAAGTGGTCTATTTAATATTTCTACTGACTGATTTTTGCGCAACACTGGTATTACGGCCAGTACTGAGCGACACTGCTGTCGGCACACCTTTGATATGTTTCCGAGTATAGACCTCTAAAACGGAAAGAGCTACTTCTCAGTGGTAACACCACTCAGATTACACTACAAAGGGTTCCATTTACATTTCTTGTGTCTGGAGTAAAACTGACATTATTCAATGATGTCTGATGTGGCAATATCACATGCTAAGTAATACGAGCATGGACGAGCAGCAAGGGGAATTATCAACTGAGTTAGAAAAACAAACACTGATCAAAGGATTAACCGCTAACACCCTTATTGATTATTTAATTTTGTACAGCAGATTTGTCAAAAGGTAGTAATTATGTATGTAGATTTGCTAATTGAAACTGAACACACGCTGCCGTAAAGTGTTTCTGTTAGAATGAAACCCTTCTTTCAAGCGATTAACCGACAATACAGTGACTGCTTGATCATTATTGGCAAGCTAAATTACTTTTATTAAAGCAGGGCGGACTAATGTGAAAAACCTGAAACAGTCACGTGATCAGTTGTGAAAGTACCACTAGCAATAACGACATATCACTTTTTCACATTTTGGACTTTTTAAAGACACATGACATGGAGCATGATTTGTTGTCAGCTGCAGATGAGTAGCACACCGTTCGTCTATGTGGAAATTGTTGTGAACATTTCTTGAACAAGGTAATAGCCTCTGATTGTTGCTATAACTTTAGTTTGTGATAATTTTGATATTTGCAATTTGTTTTTTATTCATTTGTTGTAGCATTCAACATAATCTTCTTTTATTTGTATTTTCATCACAGGAGTGTAAAGAATCAGAAAATATACTCATGGTCACACTTTGGACATGTGTGTGAAATACGATTCACACTGGCAATCAGTAACATGTCTGGATATAACAGTCCTGTTGAAAACTCATGATTGTATGGTTATTGTTAATTTTAGGCAGGAATATGATAGTAAATGAATTAGGATTATAAGACAAAATATAAAGACCCACTCTGGCTTCGATATTTTTTCAGTCATAACATGTTCTGTCACAGACAGATGATTCAGAATGTTTTCATTTGTTATATAATGACGATGGAAATATTTTCGACTGAAAATAGATTTCTTCTTTGTTGATCACATTACACTTAAAACATGACAAACAATTGCACACACGGGTGGCGCAGCACAGGTCACGAACCAGTCCAAAATGCTGGTATATCATCCAGATACTCACGGGAGAAAAACACCAAAAGCAACAACCAGTCTATGGAAATAGCTTTGCATCAGTGCCCCTTTAAAATAACAAATGTCCGCCATAGACCAAAAAATTGAATATTTCACGTAGATGCTCGCGAGAATAGTTAATTGTTGTCATAGTTACGAGGTTAGGCGATTAAGAAGCATTTCCATTGTATTCTTTTTTCATGCAGATAATTCAAGGCCAAAGCAGACGTAATGAACTGTATCAATTAACACGGAGCATGTTGAAATAATTTCTATAAGCAATCTAAGATTCATTTCTAAACAGAAGCTAAGTTTTATTGGGTTGTACAATATTTTTGCACTACAATGAAAGTTCTTCTCTTCACTTTGATTTGTTGTCTGTTGTCTTTGATTTTCCAAGGCGGTGTTCTGCCGATAAAAGCCACAGTTAACAAGTCACAGGAACAAAAGTCATATCCAACATATAACATATATTGTCACATTATATATACTAGTGATTTGCAAAATGTCTCAATTGTTATAACAGCTTCTGTTTCTGACATGGTAGCATAATTAATCAGGTGATTGGTAGGGGTGGATATTGCAGAGAATTTTAGTGTGGCGATATAATTACTGCACATACATATACATTGCAATGTATATTTTAATATATTGCAAGTGACATATTTTTCTTAATAGCTAAATTTACTAACTTACCTATTGATAAAACTACTACATTACACTTGACTGGACTTAAATACACACTTCTAATCATTACAACAACAAAAATAAATAAAAAAAAGAAAAGCAAAAGTAATAAAGTAATATAAATGAAAAAGAAACAAGGAAAAGAACAATTTAACATCAACACAACGGTTGCTGGTTTGAACTAGTTTCTCCACCCTCTGAAAAAAGCCTTGAGATTTTAGAATTGAGCTATCAGAGATCACAGGTCAATAATGAGATCACAGGTCAATAATGAGATCACAGGTCAATAATGAGAAAATATATAAAGTATCACATCCAAACCATTGCGATTTATGATCACAATTACACATTAATAAACGGTTGTTATGGTTTGTTTTTCCTGTGACTTTATTTTCTGTTCTGACCTTTTTATGAGTGACTTCAATCTGTGACTTTCTTTCCGATCACGTCCTGTCCTGCCATAGCGTTTTTCCCTCGAGGGAAGGCTGCGTGAAAAACCAAAAGGTAAAAGGACTGACTTCAGAAATATATACATACATAACTACTGTTCATTGAATATATGGGGTACAGCATATTGTAAAACATGTAATAACTATGAAATTAGTTGACGTAAAAAAACCGACACTATGAGGTTTGTCCTATGTGGGAGAGTGGGAGGAATATTCTAGATCTATTGACGGACACAAAGTAAGTTATCACAGCTAAACTTTCAAACGGCTATAACAATGTCTCAGTGCTTGTCCCAGGACACATTCTCTGTTCTGGTTTCTGATAATTGCAATACACGAAAAAAAGGGAACTAGACAGAATCTGTACTTGACAGGTTTTGCAATAATATTAAACAGCTACAAGTATCGTGCCTTATTTTAAATATATACCTCAAATGTATTGTTACACATTGATAGCTGATGCAAACAGAAAGTAAATACGGCTATAGATATGATAAACTGGGCGTGTCGGCACCAGTGGAAAACAGTCACTAAGTGTTCAATCTGGCGACAGTTTAGTGTTTATGTAGTCTGTTGTTAGCCTCCAAACGAAAATTATGTAAGCATTGTTCTGTTAATTATTTTGTGGTTATAAGTCACATGTCATGTATTTAAAAATTATGTGTATATTTTTTGAAAAAAGACTTAGAAGGGTTGTTTGTACTCTAAATCATAGCGGTTTTGCCTGTTTTACTTTATTACATCCTGTATTGCAAGTAATATGAAGCAAAAGTGAGGCACTGTGTGTATCAATAACTGTTAATCATTCATATTGGGTATACAGAGTCTTCTTTACATATTCAATGCATTTTAAATAGCATATGTATTTTCAATTTGTATTGGGGCACTATGTCCTACAATATACAGAAACGGTAATCTGAAGGAATATGTGGACATAATTTGAAAAAAACCACCTTGCTTCAAACGGTGTTTAAAATAATGTCAGTACATGTATCTGTTTGATTAGTTGACGTGTTCACAAAAACTCACAAAGTCGATGCATGGCTGAGGTACAAATATGCTAGTTGGAGTGATTTTCTGCATTATTCACCAGAATAATGCAGACTGAAGGGGTAGTGTAAATCCAGCTCGGGACCGTGCAGTTAGCACAGGTACAGTAAGTCCAGATGGTTCCTAGTCTGGTAATCCACCTTCAGCGGTTGGTGATCTATTGCCAGGTTTTGTATTGCACTGTCCAAACAGTGATATTACTTTTAACTTTCTAATCTTTTCTGTGATATTCTGGTGGTTTTACTGTCGACAGTTGCTAGCTAGCTAGACTGAGTTTGGAATATTATAACATCACACTTTATAACCAGGGTGCAATGTATATATTTAGAATTTTATTGGGATTCACAGTGGGGTTAAAGTGGAAGGACATGTATGGCTCTTTAGAATCCAAGGGGCTAGACTGAGTTGGGGAATGTCTGTCTACACGTAGCTCTACATACATTATAAGCAGGATGCACTGTATCTGGGTATCTGAGCTTCACATCTAGACTGAGTTGCGGAATAGCTGTCTATATTTAACACAACAGGCTCAGAAAACAGCACTTTGTCTTTCACGGTTATATTTAGGGGTATAAGGTCAATGTAAATACCTCAATGTCCGTGTTTGACAGAGTGATCACAGCTATTTACACCTAATTCTTTGAGCTCTATTAATATCCACATATGACCTATTTTGATATACAATTAGCATACCATGCCACAGATAACGCGAAATGTGTTGTAACATGCTACTGTTATAAAACTAAAAGGAAACTAGAGAGCAAACATAGGACGATTGGAAGTTTTTACATATAGAGTTGTTGATCAGTCCAAGCAGGCGAGCGCCAAACGTTGTCGTGCTCCTAACCTAACACGTCACAATGACGTCATAGCTGGCAGCTGTAATTCGTGGCGTCGCCAGTCAAAGCGTTTCATAACTAGCACTGAGGTGTCGCTCTTGTTAGGACCTACGTTATTGATGGGTAACTTATCTGTTTATGACTTTAAACTGACTTATGAAATTAGATGAAATAGTGTAAATGTATATTGTATGACTGTTGTTACTCAGCATGAATAATGTAGGAACCAAGTGTTTGCTTCACACAATGTTTACACTCAGACCTGTGTTTAGCCTGTCATCGACGGGGGACGATGGAAGACCTCGGGAAACATAACAACGCAGTGTTTCACCTGAAACATGCTATATTTGATCAAATTATGTACACTTTCTTAACGTTAATCTTGACCTGGTGGCATTTATTTTCCATCTATTCGATTCCACTATATCAACAATCAAAGGGATCTCATTTACCTCTGACACGGGAGACTTTTACGTGTTTCCAATGTCAACTGTCAAGTCAGTATGAAAGTTGATTATGGAAGGGCAACTATGCTTTATTTTCCTTATTTCTAATATTGATACTGACAAAGCATGTCGGACATTTCGATCTCTACCACCACACACTGGTACGTGTTGATGCCTTTATCGCTTATCAAAACACACTGCTTCCATCGATAAGTACTGGCTGTTTCGTTACACCGTTCATGTTTATATTTTCTATCTATTCAATTCCACTATATCAACAATGAATGAAATCCCAAATGTTATCACACAGTCAATGCACAATGAACAGCTTATTGAATTTACTGAATCATGCTGTGAAAATATATTTAGGGAATGAAATCTCCATAAAATCAAACCATGTTTAATACCTCTGTTGTAACAGATAACAGATTAGTTGGACTTTTTCCATGCATAATATTGAAAGGCAAAACATTTGTGGAAAGCGGAAACCAGTAGTCACTATGTATAGTTTCCTGATTAAAATATTCCCTGTTTCAGTCTCTGCTGACCCGAGCCCGAAATACAGGGTTTCATTAGCGCCTGTGACGACACAAGACCCACAGGGTAGGTGGAAAAACCCAGCAGGCAGGAAGCTCATTTGTTAATTCTCCTTGCATCTACACACCGATACATGTGCCCATGGTTATTTTGACTTGAGGGATAAATCTCAACCGGTATCAGTCGACGACTTCGTCAATCACAGAATTGAAAAACTGTAAAAAATAATATTAGGAAGTGTCACCTTTTTCGTGCTATTAAGACATTTCATACAGAATATTGAAAGGCAAAACATATCTAGAAAGGCGAAAACAGAATTTCAAACTGTAAAAACTAAAAGTAGGATGTGTAACTTTTTTCGTGCTATTAGGAGTTATCTCAATCAAACTGAACGATATATGGTTAATACTTTGTCCATAAGATATGTACTTAGAATTTAATCATACATAATATTGAAAGGGAAAACATATCTAGAAAGGCGAAAACAGAAATGCTTAAGTGCTTTGTATCGTCTTCTGAACAACATGTTCCCTGTTTCAGCCTCCACGACTGACGCGAGTGAGGATCTGACACCCAGCACGACAGTTCCACCGACGACACAAGACTCTGATCACCAAGGTAGGTTGGAAAACTCAGCAGCAACAGTTGTACTGACACTATCACCTTGTAAAGTTCAACAAACATCAACACTCTCAAGTCGTACACAATAGCCATGATGGAATTGTCACCGATCAACGTGATGTAAACATCGTGGATGTGTGACAAAGATGTCTGGTGTACACAGTTTTCTTTGTGTTACAGCGACTCCATCACCAGCAGCAGGTAGACACCTCTACGACGCCAGCAGGCGCGGTGACCTGGAGAGAGTGAAGCGGATCCTGGCTGCGGGTCACGTTGACATCAACTATAGAGGATGGAACAGCAGGACACCGGTGATGGCAGCAGCATTCTATGGACACAGGGACGTGGTGGATTTCCTGGTGGGTAGAGGGGCTGATGTGTCACTGGTGGACAGTCATGGCAACAACGTCCTTCACTTGGCTTGTACAGGTGGAGACCTGGAGATGGTGAAGATGATCCTGGACCTCAACGTTGTTGACGTCAACACCAGGAACAACGAGGGGCAGACAGCGGCCAACTGCTGACATCAGCGAGTGTTGGGTCTTCTTGCGTCACGTGGTGCACACTGAAGTCGGTGTTGGTGTAGACAGAGACGGAGCACATGTCGTTACTGACACCGACGTGGTGTGTGCCGTTCATGTAGTTGTGTGTCAAAATTCACTTGATTTCCTTTTTGTCCTGAATATAAATAAAATTTGTTGAATGTATTTTCAGACATTTTGTCATGTTTTGTGTTTGGAAGCTCGCATGATCAGGTAAGAAAATGTGAAGTCAGTGTAAACAGAAACTATGAGTGATTGTACGTAAACGTCTGCCGTCTTGACATAATTCTGTTTTAATTTTGTTCTGAGAATTTTGCGAATTGTGAAACAGACAACAACAAACTGTTTGTTTACATGTCGCTGCACTCTGTGACGTCAGAATGAGCCCAGGTTCACCCAGCTCCCGCTGCCGCTGCCCCATTTGTACAGTGACAGTGACGTCACACTACTGATGACGTCACAGACATACTGAGGCGCTCGACCGTCTTCTCAGCCGCGCAATGCAACAGTGCACTGTCACACAACACAAGCAGTGTTACTGAAATACCAGGTAGTCGCTGTTGCTTAACAAAGGGACAATGGAAGTATGTAGCTGATTGCTGTAGGATTTAACCAGTTTGGTGTAACAAGCACCCATTCTGCAGTGACTAAAAGCACGCATCACCCAAAACATCTCTTTATTTCTTCCTGGATACCAGAAGGACAAATATATCGCCTCCATTATGTTACTCAGTCAAACATACTGTTTTTAGGTGAAACACAATTGTTGAAATGACCGTCGTAAATCTCGCCATTTTGACACATGACGAATTAGTCATTGTATGCATGCATGTAAATGTAAATATTGGATATTTATCCAATTAGTGATCAGTGGCATGCGATCAAGTCGCCAATGATTATGCTGAAATCTCACCTATAAACATGGGATAAGCCTTTATATCGTCTTAGCGGCAGGCAAACACAGATGCCGACGTGAGCTTTACGTAATATATATATATATATATTATTTGATAGTGTGAGTGAGTGAGTTAGCTTAGTTTTGCGTCAAACCAGGACCGCAGCTGCCGTCTATCATCCATCAAATCGATCTTTCTGAGTCAACCTCGACCAGCGACAATTTTGACTTCACCTGTCTTTGCGGTGTTTCTTTCACGAACTGACTGATGACGCTGTGACAGACGTTAACGTGTCTTGTAATCAGTCGCAGGGACATGCCACCTCTCATTTTGCCAATTGGTGGCCTCAGATAACTTGTTGTGAGCCATTTTACTAAATGGTCAACTCACATAACGCTACTCTCGAAACAATGTATTGGTAAATGTGTACATGCATTTCACCAGCAGGCACGAGCAAAACACTTAATGCATGTGTATATTGTTTTCTGAACTGGTGAGACAAATATGTAGCCCACTGAAAACTTATTCATTCAATGAATTCATCTGAATGATTTTACATCACGTCCAATCAGGTGTTGCCTCAAATTGTATCTTCAGTATATATACAACAATGTTGACATACAACATACAAAATGGCGACGTCATTGACATCGGCACCCAGGATTTATGGAAGAATCATGCCTTTATTCAGGAGTCGTTTGTACATGAGAGCGTGACTTAAATAATCAGACACTTCCTGTCCTGACAAATTGTTTGTTTGTTTGTCTGTTTGTTTCTTTCATTCATTCATTCATTCATTCATTCATTCATTTACTGCTGCATAGAGAAGTTAGAAAGGCCGGGTCAGTCACGATGGTCAGAAACACTGACAATTTCGTAAGTTGGTGAATGTCTGACAATTTGAGAAAATGATACACGGTGCAAAAACGTAAAAAAAAACCGCGACTGTTCTGAGTTTGCATGTCAAACAAGCACAGTTTTAACAGCACAGAGTTCGTTTTTACAGCAAATATATTTCTACACTTAGTATTGCTGACAAAGACCATTTGTTATGCTATTCTAAATTACACGAGGAATTCAAAAATGCATTTGTCACAGCTGAATGTGAAATATACATGACGTTATAGTGGCTTCATGACAGGCCTTTGTAAACACTACCCAATCTGTCGAAAGTTCACATCAGAGTTTGTATTTCACAATTTTTCACACTGTCGTCGTCTATATCTACTGGTACTTTGCAGACTTGAAACAGGTGACAGTTGTGACTCTTATGCAGTTCGTGAACCCGTGAAGATCAGGCCCTGATTTCTCGAAACAAACTTAAGTCTGAGTTTTGACTTAAGTTCAAGTTTTTGCTCAAATTTGAGAAAATGCAGGAACACGCATTTTCCAGAATGAAAGGAAATTGGCATCCAGCTCAAACATAGTAGACAATCTGAATTTGGTGGACAGATTTCTTTAGTTGTTTTGACTTTTTTAGTCTAAAAAATGCAGTTGAGATAAAAATTCAGCAGTTTCAAATTGTCAGACTCAGTTTGAGATTTGAGTTAAAACTTAAGTTTGTTTCGAGAAATCGGGCCCAGGTGACAGTTGTGACTCTTACACAGTACGTGAACCCGTGAAGATCCGGTGACAGTTGTGACTCTTATACAGTTCGTGAACCAGTGAAGAACAGGTGACAGTTGTGACTCTTATAAAGTTCGTGAACCAGTGAAGAACAGGTGACAGTTGTGACTCATATACAGTACGCGAACCAGTGAAGAACAGGTGACAGTTGTGACTCTTATACAGTTCGTGAACCAGTGAAGAACAGGTGACAGTTGTGACTCTTATACAGTACGTGAACCAGTGAAGAACAGGTGACAGTTGTGACTCTTAAACAGTTCGTGAACCAGTGAAGAACAGGTGACAGTTGTGACTCTTATACAGTTCGTGAACCGGTGAAGAACAGGTGACAGTTGTGACTTTTATACAGTACGTGAACCAGTGAAGAACAGGTGACAGTTGTGACTCTTATACAGTTCGTGAACCAGTGAAGAACAGGTGACAGTTGTGACTCTTATACAGTACGTGAACCAGTGAAGATCCGGTGACAGTTGTGACTCTTATACAGTACGTGAACCAGTGAAGAACAGGTGACAGTTGTGACTCTTATACAGTACGTGAACCCGTGAAGATCCGGTGACAGTGGTGACTCTTATACAGTACGTGAACCAGTGAAGAACAGGTGACAGTTGTGACTCTTATACAGTACGTGAACCAGTGAAGAACAGGTGACAGTTGTGACTCTTATACAGTACGTGAACCAGTGAAGATCCGGTGACAGTTGTGACTCTTATACAGTACGTGAACCAGTGAAGAACAGGTGACAGATGTGACTCTTATACAGTTCGTGAACCAGTGAAGAACAGGTGACAGTTGTGACTCTTATACAGTACGTGAACCAGTGAAAATCCGGTTTATAACCAGTCTTCAGCAACCCATGCTTGTCACAATCATCAGCACACCTCGAGGGATCGTCCCCTTGCCTCCTATGCAACACAAATTTGGTACCTCCCGGCAACACGCCGACCCTTATTGAAATCAGCCAACTTCATACACGACGCCACTGAAGGTCTTCGGGCATGTCCATGTTGAATTATCCCACAAGAGAAGTACCTCATCACTAGGCGCTTATCGTCATCAGATGGAAGTTGATCTGCCTTGGCCAGGTCCCGAATGTCCCTCACCTCCAGTCTGGTTGCAGGATCAGTGTACTCCTTTTGAACAACGGAAATGGGAGGCGGTTGTCTGGTTTCATCTCTGAAATCTGTAACAGATTTACGGGTCTCTTCGCTTTTATACTGGCTACGGACACCTATATATTTTTGAACAATGTGTAGCACTTGTAAACCTATGCAAATTGGTGACATTTTAACATATGTTTGGCAGTAACTGTGAAAGGATTTGACAGCTAACATGTAATTTTTAGTACCATCTGATATCAGACGTGCACATTATAACTTGGAAGAGCTGCACTTGCAAGGGCTTTGCGATGCATTTTATACATTAAATTTTGGATGATGGATCGTGAGATTATAAGCGCCGTAATACGGATGGGAGACGCGCACCAGATCCCCGAATACTTCACGGGCTATGAGCGCAAGTGCTGTTACATAATGAGGCGCATTGCCTGATTATCAGACGCGACTCGAATGCACATTACACCTCGGCAGAAACGCACTTTCAAGGGCTTTCCACCACAGTAAAAGTTTATGTATTAAGACTACAGGTATTGCTTTTATGGCTTTATTTCAATCTATTGCAACTTTAGTGCTGTCAAGTATATTGATTCTTGTGTAGCTCGACTATCTAATGTTGCACACCCGCATGTTGCATATTTCCAGAATCCCACATAAATGATCTTGCAAATGCTTTATAGTTGTAAATATTAACGACGCCGGTGCAGCCAGTGTACAGATTCATCTAAATTCCGCCAATTCATATCACCTCCGGTATCTGTCGCATTTCGCACATTAATACCTATATAGCTCCATCACTAAATGCGCAACGTGGGCGTTTTAAATGGCCTTTAAACGCACTATAAAAATGCATTTTCTGAGGTGACTCGTAAGTGTGGCTGCCATTACATCATGGCCGGATGATGGTGAAACGATATACAGAAATATATATAGAAGAATTGAAGTTCAAGAAAATTACACAAACCATCATGTAGGAGATTCAATGCGAAATGGTTACCAGGGGCATCATAAGATTCACGTTTGCATTTTTGGAGAGAGCGTTTCCTCGAGTTTCCAACGATGTATAACATGCATAGGTATGACAAAGTAAAAGACTTCCAAAATACAATGGGGCGAGCGGCTTCCACCGGAGGCTGAATGGAAGAAAAATCTTCCACCGAGACTTCTGTGGAAGAAATTCAGACAGCCTGAAATCACAGAAATCTTAATTGCTCGGCTATAAATTTGCCAAAAAACAAATGAAAAAGTTCTCCGTGGTGCGCCAGGGTCCTGCTACCCAACGACATGCAGCAAAGCGCGTGTAAGGCGGCGAATGCACCTCCCAAGGGAGCCGTGCTGAAATAGGTTATACAATCTGGATTAATATATACATCATACTGGTGATGGCATGTCAACCGTTTCACTCCAGCAAAATGTATGCTGCGTAGAGGGACTGTCTTTCCTATAACGAGTCAGAAAATAAACAAACTACGATAGAATCAAGTTGGAAACCAAATTTAATTCTTCTCACTTGAGGATTTGTTTCAAATGCAGCAATGAAATTCATCAAAACGCGTGTGAAGTGGAAACATTTTAAACTGAGCTACGTGACCTAAATCTCGCCTGAACGTCAGCCATCAGTGTCGGGCTGTTGTAGTCATCACGCTCAGAACTGAGACGTGTTCACAATCATGAAGTTAATAGGAGTATTTAATTAGGAGTGGTGCACACAACAGAAGAAGCCAAATGTGAATAACAGGGAACTATATCGTAATTTATGTTTAAGCATACAGCGTAGTACCGGTAATGTCAATCAAATCACTAGAAGGGTAACATGGGTCATATATATATTCATATAGGCACCCGTGGCGAGCCACCTCCTCGTGGTGGGTGCTGGGTAATGCTAAGAGCTCGCCGACACCCCGTAGTGGACCCGGGAGAATATTTGGTCCACCAACCCGTTTGCCGTGGGTTGCAGCCCTGTGTCGGTGGAGGAAGGGATCCTGGTGGTTGAGGGCAACAGGAGCTTGTAACCTTGTTCCTGTTGCTCAATACACCACTTTGGCCCTGACTTCGCCTAGACGGGTGGTCGAATGGGCCCGGTTCGACCTATCGGCTGGTCACGCCAAGCCCTGTGCATGGATTTTATGTAATTGCACAAAATGGGATTTGAAATTGTCTGTATTTCGGTCTTGGCGCCTTTGGATTATAGAATATTATTTAACTTAAATTTTGTATACATGAACTTTGCCTAGAGTCTTATGCCCAGGAGGCGGTGGCTCATGGGCCAATCTGGTGGAAGAATTAATCTTATGGTTTTTCTGCTGGAGTATATCATCCGGGTATCCTTGATGCTGCAAGTTGGAGACCCACTTGTGTTTAGCATCGTCTTCATGATAATCCGTGGTGGGTGGGGAGCTCGGATGATGAATCTTAAAACACTAAACATGGATTACGAAACTCCCGTAAAGGAAACAAAACGTCCTCTCGACACTGATCCTGATGACGATGACCACAGACAGCCAAAATCAGTTGCCTACTGGCCACGTTTTTAGTAATGGAGACTAAAGATAACACACGAATGAAGTTGAATCCTTTTGCAGTGCAAAAAGGCATACAAGGCATAGCTGGTGATGTGAAAAACATTAGACTTTTGCGTTCAGGGTCATTGCTCATTGAGTGCAGCAAAAGGCAACAAGCAACTAATTTGATGTCAACTGAAACGTTCGTCGGCATTCCGGTATCAGTCTCTCCTCGCAGAACACTTAACACCAGCAAAGAAGTTGTTAGAGACAGAGATCGATTGTTCGCTGACATGTCCGAACTTGATATTGTTTCGGAAATGAAAGACCAAGGAGTCATTTACGTCAAGCGTTTGGCAACACGCAAAAACCACGAAACCGTTCTGACGAACACTTACCTGTTCACATTTTCTTCTCCCAATGCTCCCAGATCAATAAACGCAGGATATTGTAACATGACCGTTGACACCTACATACCAAATGCTTTGAGGTGTTTCCAATGCCAGAAATTTGGTCATGGTGTTAGTACTTGTACATTGTCCGTTGCATGTGCTCACTGTGGTGAGAAGACACATACAACAGAAGATTGCGAGAGTACTTTTAAGAAATGTACCAACTGCTCGGTTGCTCACTCATCTTTTTCCAAAGATTGTCCAGTTTGGAAACAGCATATGGAGATCAACAAGATCAAATTTACTCAAAGCATTAGTTTCTCTGATGCAAAAAAGATTGTCTTAGGTTCTGAGATTAAGGAAACGTATGCTTCCATTGCAAAAACACCGTCTGATAAAACCCATACAATAACCACGTCATCTGGAAGCTGTCAAACGAACTTGACTTGGCTTAAAACCGAATCTCCTATGATGTTACCGCCTGTAATATCTACACAAACTGTGGAACCACTTCCTGACACGCCCCAAACCCAATCAGAAACATCTTCTGCTTGTGATACATCTTCTCAGGCATCTCAAATGACTCAGTCTAACAGAAACGTTCAACCAGTTGTCAAAAGCAAAAGCAAACCGAAACCAGATTCTTTCACAAAGCAAAGTGGCAGGGTCCCAAAGGGGTCAGATGATAAGATCAGATTATGTAACAGATACGGATCGCTTGAGGACATGGACGTGTCTGAAAACGTCCATTCTAGGGCACATAGCTTGTCGCCCTCGAAAAAGGTACGGGGTAGATCCCCTATTAATCCACCTAAAAGATAGGTCCATCTTAGCACATCGTGCAGTGGAACTGTAGAGGACTACGAACAAATTTTAATGAAATACGGTTGTTAATCCAGGATTTAGCCCCATCAGCGTTCTGTCTGCAAGAGACATATCTGAAACAGACAGATGACTTTAGTTTACGTCAGTTTGAAGCGTATCCTTATTTTTCCCCTCCAGGTGATAATGCCACTGGAGGTTCCACTATCCTCATACGACGGGATGTTATTCACAGCCCTGTTCCACTTAAAACTAATCTACAAGCTGTTGCTGTGCGACTGACTCTGGGAGTAGCATTTACACTATGCTCTCTGTATATTCCGCCTTCTTCAACACTACAACAGACTGATCTTCAATCACTATATGATCAACTCCCGAAGCCATGTATTATTATGGGGAACCTAAACGGTCACAACCCATTATGGGGCAGTACTAACACTAATGCTAAGGGCAAAATACTTGAAGATTCATTTCAAATAATGATCTGTGCATATTTAATGATGATTCAAGCACCTATCTGCACCCTGCAACTGGCACTTATTCTTCTGTAGATTTATCTCTTGCAGATTCTAACCTCCTCAATGAATTTGATTGGTCTGTTCATAATGACCTTTGTGGAAGTGACCACTTCCCAACTATTAATCCTCTCACAAATTACTCCATCTGATTCTCCATCGTTTACAAGATGGAACTTTTCGAAGGCTAACTGGTCTTTATATCAAACTATGTGTGAATCAAAACTGCGACCTGAGTGTTTCACTAATATTACTGATCCCATTCAAACTTTTTCTGACATTTTAAATAAAATAGCTGATGAGTGTATACCAAAGTCCTCTACAACTCCACATGTACGAAAACCATGGTTCAATGCAAACTGTAGACAGGCCAGAAAAGCGAGGAAAAAGGCAGAACATTATTTTCGCCGTCATCCAACTGTCCATAACTTAAATAAATTCAAAATACTGAATGCAAAGGCGCGTTGTACGTTTAAACAAAACAAACGACAATCTTGGAGAAATTATGTCTCCAAACTTAATTCACGCACGCCGATGTCCAAGGTCTGGAACATGGTTCAAAGAATTAAAGGCAAAGGTTCCAAATCTGCCGTACACCATCTCAAAGATGGTGATAATTTAATTACTAATAAGTCTAAAATTGCAAATAAAATCGGCGAAACTCTTGCCAAAAATTCATCATCAACAAATTATGTTCCTGAGTTTCAGAGATATCAGAAACAACAGGAAAAAACAAAACTTAATTTTGAATCAAATAACGGTGAAGATTACAATGAAGTGTTTTCATTACATGAGCTACAAACTGCTCTTGAGCAAGCTCATGACACTGCTACCGGTGATGATAATATCCATTACCAGCTTCTGAAACACTTACCTGAACCATGCTTGATGACACTTTTAGATATATTTGATAAAATATGGACGTCTGGGGAATTCCCTCCATCATGGCGTAATGCTATTGTAATCCCAATACCAAAGCCTGGCAGGGATCATACAGATCCGTCAAACTACAGACCAATATCTCTCACTAGCTGTGTCTGTAAAACCATGGAACGTATGGTGAATAATATATTAACTTGGTATCTTGAAACTAATAACCTAATAACCAATATTCAGTGTGGTTTCAGGAAAAAATGTAGTACCATTGACCATTTGGTACGTTTAGAATCCTTCGTTAAAAATGCTATAGTAAATAAACAACATGCTGTATCAATTTTCTTTGATCTTGAGAAAGCTTATGATACAACCTGGAAGCATGGCATTTTGAAAGATTTGCATGATTTTGGTTTGAGGGGCCGTTTGCCTCTTTTTATATCAGAATTTTTAAAAGACAGACAATTTCAAGTTCGAGTGGGTTCAACCCTGTCTGATCATTACAATCAGGATCAAGGTGTCCCTCAAGGCAGTATTTTGTCTGTCACACTTTTTAGCATCAAGATCAATAGTTTATCCAAGGTTTTAAATGATTCCATTGATGGATCATTATTTGTGGATGATTTTAATATTTCCTGTTGTAAAAATATGCATACAATTGAACGGCAACTGCAGCTATGTTTAAACAAAATAAATAAATGGTGTCTTGAAAACGGCTTTAAATTTTCTAAATCCAAGACGAATTGTATACATTTTTGTAGACAATATAAGCCTCATAAGGACCCAGAATTGTCTTTAAATGGCACCCCTATCAAAGTTGTAAAGGAGACCAAGTTCTTTGGTTTAATTTTCCACTCTCATTTAACATTCTTACCACACATTAAATCCCTTAAAGCTAAATGCCTGAAGGCACTAGATTTGCTAAAAGTTGTTTCCAATTCAAAGTGGGGAGGGGATCAAGCTACCCTCCTTCACTTATACAGATCATTAGTACGATCTAAACTTGATTATGGCTCCATCGTATATGGTGGAGCATGTAAAAGGAACCTGAAACTTCTTGATTCTATCCACCACCAAGGTCTAAGACTTTGTCTTGGGTCCTTCAGAACCTCACCTGTTGACAGTCTCTATGTTGAGACTGATGAACCTTCTCTTACACAACGCCGTATAAAATTGTCTTTACAATATATCACAAAACTATGCTCTAACAAATCTAACCCTGCATATAACTGTGTCTTCAATCCTCTTTATGAGGATTTCTATAGCAAAAAGTCTTCACTTGTTCCACCTCTTGGGCTCAGAATAAAGCCGTTTATTGCTGCTGCTGGTATTGAGCTGGACAACGTAGCTCCTTTCCGTCTTCTTTCCTCTTTCCTTTGGCAGTTGGTCAGGCCACAGGTTCACCTAACTTTAACTACATTTAAAAAATCAGAAACGAATGAATTACAATATAAACAAGAATATAATCAATTGAAACATACATATAACAATTACAAATCCTTATTTACAGATGGGTCCAAGGACGGTGGCGCAGTTGCTTGTGGCACTGTGATTGGATCCAGAACAATATCTTCTAGATTACCAGATTGCAGCTCTATTTTTACAGCTGAAGCTAACGCCATATTAACAGCTCTTAAATATATTGAAAGACACCCGAAATGTAAACAGTATATAATATATTCCGACTCTTTCTTGCCTTCAGGCTATTAAAAGTATTTCTTGTAAACATCCACTTTTAATAGAAATTATTGAATTGTATAATGATCTTGCTACTGGCCAATACGACATCGTCTTTTGTTGGTTACCCAGCCATGTAGGCATTTCTGGGAAGGTGATGGCCGATCTTGCTGCCAAGGCGGCACTTAACAAGTCTGTGACACCACTTCGTATTCCGTACTCAGATTTTAAAACTACTATTAGATCTTATATACGTGACCTGATGCAAAAGAAATGGGACACCCAAGTGGGTATAAATAATTACATGCAATAAAACCCTACATTGGTTACACCTACTTGGGTTGTCAGTCCAGATTTGAAGAGGTCATTATGCGGCGATGTCGTATTGGCCACACCAGATATACACATGAATACCTTTTGAAAGGTCAGGATCTTCCGTTTTTCCCTTGTGATGAAAGAATCACAGTGAAGCATATCTTGCTTGACTGTGTTGAGTATTCCATCACAAGGGGTCAGTATTTTAATTCACAAACTATGAAGGATCTTTTTAACAATGTTAGTCCTCATTTAATTATTGCATTTTTAAAGGAATTAAATTTGTTAACTGAACTGTAAATAGATAAACATTTTAAAATTGGAAGATTAAATTTGTAACTCAAATCGTTAGTGGCTGTACCCTCAAAGGGGGTTGAAGTACCGTAAAATAATTGTCCTCCTGAGAGGGTACGTAAGTCCAGAAACATTTGAAATATATTTCAGTTTTCCAGCCTTTTAATCGTAGAATAAGTGTGTTTTTACTTTATGGCTAGATTTGTCTAAATTGCTAACAGCTGAAGGGATGATGTAAATCCAGCTAGGGTCCATGCAGGAAGCAAATGTACTGTAAGTCCCCATGGTCCTTAGTATGGTGATCTACCTTCAGTTGTTGGCAACCTATAGCTCATGTTTATATTGTACTGTCCTCTATAGATACATTGTTTTAGGTCTATTCACTAGTTTTATATTCTATTCTGTGATATTCTTGTCAGTTTTACTGTCCTTCGCTGACAGGGGTTTGCAATGTCCGTGCTAGTAATTCATTTGTATTTTTATAATTAATCGTTCTCGTCACGATATGGCTGCAATAGTGCCAATGTGACGTTAAGTATTAACTCACTCACTCATATATATATATATTCAAAATTATATGATTAGATGAGGTATAGAGGACAACATAACCTGATTCTTCCTTCTCCGTTTTTGAGGTTCCATCTGGTATGTGCAACGCAGGTCAACGATATTTGAAGACTCGATCTGGAAAAGAGGTTTGCGTAGAAGGTAATATCCAGTATTTTTGATATGATCGCTCATATACCCACCTAACATAAATTTCGAAGCTCTTCATCTATTATCTGTGTATGTATTTGTACAGATGTTTTCGTCATCATTTATGTTTTCCAAATATGCTACACCAGTGCACATTATCTGGTGTTTCACGTCCATCTTAGAACTGATACAAATGGTGGCGAAAAAGACTTAGATCTGAGACTAAAGTTAACAATCTTACTCTATGTTTATGGGCAGCACTCAACTGAAGCGAGTTACAAGTTGAAAACATTCGAGACCAATCAATCAAGTCCCTGTCAAGCCTACAAAGAAGGAGCTTTTTTATCAGTGATCAATGATAAATTGATAGTGCTCTTAATTCACCTTACATCTGGGGCCATGTTAGCTTCAAAAACATGCAAGCTCATTAATGGTAGAGACCAATGCCAAAATACGTTTCCCTGTGTTCACTTTACATCCGAGATAGATATTAGCCATAGACAACTGCAATTTCCTGCTGTCATCTGATATCATCTCTTGTCAAGGGAACTTCAGCTTCGACTTACACAGGTACTTCTTAATCATTTTGTATCTGAGACCAGCGTTAACCAAAGGGAGGTATGAGTTCCTCTCATATTTCCGAGTTACACTCATAACTCAAACAAACGCCAGCAATGTGATATGGCATGAGGCCAAGGAAAAATACATAGTCTTTATATTCAATATTATAACTTGCGCTCCACAGAAACACCTTAGATCCACAGCAACTACAGTCCGTTTGGATTCAAATGCGAATGATGAATGATTAAGTAACACGAAATTGGGATTTCCACTTCTCACATGACTGAGAAACTGCTGGTTGAGCATCATCACATGTTTGCTGACCAGTACACTGCATCTAAATATATCACTGATTACATTCAGACTCATTCATGTTATCAGTCTCGTAGTGAGAATCCTCTGTGACGTCACCTATTGTCGCCACTATGGAAGGAGCGGAAGCTTCATGCAAGCCATTACATAATCAGTAGCTTCGTTCTGTATCACCCTCCACTTACGCCTTTTCATCAACTGTGACTCTGCTGCATTCGTGTTCAACTGTCTCAACATCTAGTAGTCTGCAGGCTGGCATGTAACATCACCTATGGCAATGCTTCATACGGCCTGGTTCCCTGGGTCTGATGCGCCTGCACTAACGCTCCGACACACTGACCCAGGCAACCACTGCCGCATGGTGGCGTTCACTGCAGGGAGACGCGCCATACATTTACACCTCTTACTTTCATCACCGACATGTGCTTTGATATTTCGTGTCAGCTCGCTATTACCACGAAATCGTACACATAAAACATATATCTGGATGACCACACTGATTGAAAATAGTTAGCATCTTCATTTTGGGGGAATTTGATGACGTGTAATTCGTTGATTTGGCCCTAGTTTCTCCTGTTATGTGTGTTGGAAACAAACTGACAGCCCAGTCATTGTAACTAGAAATTGTTTTTTACGTTACATTATCATAAGTAATAATAATTAGAGCTCACACTTTTGAAACACATAAATGATTCACTCAACTATGTTTTCGCATTTATTATTTGCATTCATTTGGTATGTTATTGGTGTTTTATTTGGTATATATCATTTCAATATAACACTGGGCCACATCATAGTGGCACTGATCTTCAAAAGTTTCACAGTACTCATGGTATGGCAATATCTGGGTGATGCTACTGGTAGGTTGATTACATACTGGAGCATTATATATAACACTGAATATACCCAATTCCCCAACCCATATATAGCAACAGTTTTGAATAAAACAGGAAAACAGATACATCATGAAATATTGATAACTGTGTGTGTATTTGCTTGTTTTGAAAGAGCTCATTCATAAAAGGAAAGTGTGCTTGTCTAAAAGACACTGATACACAACACTCCAAGATGGGGTGCATGTTTGTTGAAGACATGTTAAGTATAGAAAACACTCATTGATATTTCATAATGTGTCCATTTCCTATTACATAAAAACACTGTAGCTCTGGGGTTGGAGAGGGGTGGGGAGAGGGATACATTCAATTTTGATACCTCTTGTTATTAAAATCACAATAAACAGTTTAATAAAGACAGTGCTGGATTGCATGACACAATCATATGTCCGTGAAGCAATCAATTACAATTCCCTTGGCTGTTTAACATAAATATAGACGTGAGTTATATACAGCATCAGAGGTCTGTCTGTCAAAGTTTTCAGATAAACGATGTTGGTTGGTTTGTTGTTTAAGGCTGCACTCGGCTCTGAAAATGTTATAATGCAGGACTGTATAATTGTTTAAGATACATACACAATTCTCATGGTTGAGGAGTGGTCACATACAAGCAATACATGCATATGAAATTCATATTCAACAAAATATCTTCCCCTTAATATACAAAATTTACAGTCATTCAGTGTTTGGGACATTTATGTATCTTCCAAAATCGACTGGAAGTTTAAACGTACTAAACCTGAAAAGAACCGTGGGTGGTCTAAAGTGTATAGGGATAGGGAATGTAAGATTCTTTTCCACATTTAACAGTGATTTAAAATGCTGTTAATAGAAGGAATCAGACAAACTATTTATAGAACTACATCGTTGTTGTTGTAGGTTTTTAAATGATCTTGTTTCGAAAAGTGAATAATTATCTTCACATCTTGTGCTAATCACATATGTTCAAATTCAAATCTAAACAGAATATTTTAATGAGCAGCCCATCCTGGCGAGACAGTTTGCGTTCATCCAGTTACAGTAGTCCGCACCAATACCTTATAGCCCTTCTGGTGTGCACAAGTCTTTTAACTTGGAGAGGGGTTCTGCCACATTCTCCTCAAACAATAGCACTGTTTGCAGTTTTGAGAAACCTTTCACACATTGTTGCTGTACATTTTCAATACGTTTACAGCATGAGGTCCCCTATACTTCTGTACACTTACACACCATAGGAACAATCGCAGCATTAAATATCATATTACATGTGTACAATGCAATAACATCGTTTTTACTGTGTGAACCAAGAGTAGTTAGTGCTTTAGTACAAATAAGTTTAGCTGTTAACATACTATCCAGTATCTTTATCAAGATATAACTTCTAGAAACACACCATCAAATTAAGATGTAAAAAATATATAATCACAATAATGAACTGGTCACTGAGCACTGTACTGAGCAAAATACTCAAAATTCAAAAGCAAAATCACTGATGGTGAGTTAATTTATCTATGCATGCACTGATATAAAGTATAAAAATAAAGCAAACAGTCCAGAGCAGCCTTTAACTTTATTATTTTATTTATTAACTTGTATCTATCTGAATAATTGCTGATGTCAGATGATTTGTATCAGATGTACTCTAAGAACACCAGGGTTATCATGCTCAAAATAATCAAATTACAGTACACTGATACTGGCTTCAAGCACAACAAATACAGTTCTTATGACAGGTTTCATAGGTAAAAATCACCCTTAATTCCACAGTTCAGAAACACTGGAATGTTTATCTATCTTATACGCTCTTCTCTTATATGTGTATGCCAGTGTATTAACATACTAATCATACCATTATTTTTGTGTACTCAGTTTAGGAATATAAAGTACCAAATTCATTTTGAGCTGTAGATGTGTGTGTATTTTTGTAGATAATTTGATTCACTATGTTTATTATAATCATAAACATTTCTGAATCATACTGGCATATACGTTAACTGTTTCATTTTCTTTTGTAGAGGCTCAAACCCTAGCTGCCATTAACTTCATTCACATCAATCTAAGCGCTTTACCTTTTAATTTCACAAGGCAGTCGAAAAATATATCCGCTACACCTACCCTGACGCGATGGATGACACGGGACGTAATGGGCGATATTTTCGTCATCAAATGTGCTAAAATGAAGATGCTAACTATTTCAAATCAGTGTGGTCGTTCAGATCTATGTTTTATGTGTACGATTTCGTGGTAATAGCGAGCTGACACGAAATATCAAAGCACATGTCGGTGATGAAAGTAGGGTGTGTGTCATTGTTTACATATCGCCTCTGTAACGACGATTTTCGTGTCTCGAAACTGCTTAAATAACGTTTTCCAACACTGAAAGTAACGATGGCCGTTGTTCTGGTGACGTACACTTTGCGATAGTATCGATGAAAATGCTATGAAAGACTTCTAACCACCCGTCCTCGGATTTTTCTATAGTAAATGTATGGCGCGTCTCCCTGCAGTGAACGCCGCCATGCGGCAGTGGTTGCCTGGGTCAGTGTGTCGGAGCGTTAGTGCAGGCGCATCAGACCCAGGGAACCAGGCTGTGCTTCATATAACTCGATAGCATTAAGATCACAGTGACTCGTAATACAGTGTGATTCTGACTTCTAATGTAATCGTCCAAGATGTATAAACAATGATGGAACGAACTCGGACCATTCGCCATTCCCACTATTGTGTATACAACCTGGACAATTATTATACATGACCGGCTATCTATTTCGGTTATCCACAGGTTGACATGCCAAAACGTTTTTGTAAGAGCATTGACCAGGATACCCGAACCAAGTGAGATGTCGCTCGATGTGAATGACAAGAGGATATTTAAGACAAACGTTCTTTTAAGAGTGTTTGACATAGATACAACGTCAGCACAGTGGTTACTAGTTTGAGCTAGTTTCTCCACCCTCTGAAAAAAAGCCTTGAGATTTTAGAGTTAAGCTATCAGAGATCACAGGTCAATAATGAGTAAATATATAAAGTGTCACATCCAAACCATTGCGATTTATGATCACACTTACACATTAATAAACGGTTGTTGTGACTTGTTTTTCCTGTGACTTTATTTTTTGTTGAAAATTGCGACTTTTTGTGAGTGACTTTCTTTCCGATCACCTCCTGCCCTGCGATATTGTTTTTCCCTCGAGGGAAGGTTGCGGGAAAAACCACAAGGTATAAGGAATGACTTCAGAAATATATACATGTAACTACTGTTCATTGAATATATGGGGCACAGCATACTGTAAAACATTAAATAACTATTAAATTAGTTGACGTAAAAATACCGACAACATGAGGTTTGACCTCTGTCTGAAAGTGAGAGGAATATTCTGGATCTATTCATAGATATGTCGTTCTGACACTTAAAATTACAAACGGCCGTAACAATTTGTCAATGCTTCTCCCTGGACACTTTCTCTGTTCAGGTTTCTGATAATTGCAATGCGCAAAAAACGGGAACTAGAGAGAATCTGTACTTGACAGGTTTGGCAATAATATTTAGCAGCTACAAGTCCTTTCCTTACATTAAGTATATACCTCAAATGTATTGCTACACATTGATAACTGATTCAAACAGTTATTTACAGGAAATTCGCATAACAGTTTGTTTCAGTTTCAGTTTCTTTATTTTCGGTTTTGTAGGCCGTTGGCCCATGTACAATAAGGAAAACAATTTACAACATAAAGAGTAGCAAATTACATAGACGGAATTGAGTTAACTTGTAGGAGAGGATGTAATGGAATTTCTAAAAGTAATTGCTTCTTTTATATATTTAGAACCGTTAGAAAGTGTGTGGATACAAGTACTACTTATGAAACAAAAATATTTAGTCTGTTTGCTATCCATTCTAGAATATGGAAAATACCTATCCCTAATAAAATCATATGCTTTGCATTCAAACATGAAGTGCATTTCATCTTCTTTCGAGCCACAGTCACACATTTTACATATCTTATCAAAATTATTATCTCGAATATTACATCTCAAAGGAAGTGCATGTAGTCTGAGCAAACATACATTTCTTCTGATAGCTATTTGATTGATGGAAGAGACATAATATTCAGTATTCAACAATGACTTAACTTCTTTAAGGTATCTTAAATCGACAGATTATCTGATATTACCGAGAATACGTTGCTTATCACAATCAAGAAGTCTTTTCCTAAAAAGGGAAATGAAATGGTGAATATCACCAACATCCTGACTATACCATACATATCCGGAGCCATGAGCATTTAAAAGATATTTAACCGATGTCGCCCAAGTCACTCGACCAGCTGAATCTAATTTCTTCATAAGTAAATAACACTGTCTGGGGTAATGATCCTCAGACATCCTTAACAATTTACACCAATATATGATGCACCTTTGGTAGTAATCCACATAAATATTTGTTCTACCACATTCTGCTAAAATACCATTACTGGAGGCATGTTTTTCAACGCTAACAACATATTTACAGAAATTAGTATGAAACATTTCGATCTATTTCCTTTCCTCAAATCCCCAGATTTCGGAGCCGTATAATAACACTGGTTTAACTTTGCTATCAAATAATTTGAACATTAACTTTACAGGCATGTTAGGGTATTTATTCAATAACACCTTCAAAGAGAAAGGTGCCTTACTGGCCTTACCTACTAGAGTTTGTGTGCACTTAGTCCAGGACAACCGAGTAGAAATTAGAATACCAAGGTAATTATAGTATGTTGGTGTTTTGATTGGAATATCATTGTAAGACCATTTTTCATAGGAACGAAGGAATCCACCGTTGCGAAATACCAAAACCTCTGTCTTATCCATATTAACCTCCAGACCCCAAGAGCTACAGTAGTTATGTAAAATATTTATCTTTCTCTGCAATCCTATGACAGTATCATCAAATAAATGAAGATCGTCGGCGTACAGCAGCAGAAGTAAGTCAACATAATCGGATCCCACAAAGATACCCCTTAGACCTGAATCCTGCAGCATGACCTGAAATTCTGTTATAAACATCGCAAAGAGAAATGGGCTTAAAATATAACCCTGACGTAAGCCACTTCATGATTGGAAATATCTACCAATTGACAGATGGGAATGGCGAACTGACACCAATATTTTGGAATACATATCCCTTAGAACTTAGATTAAGTTGCCTCGTATCCCTAAGCCTGAAAAGTGAGTACCAAAGTAGTGTCATGTTAACGGAATCAAAAGCCTTTCGGAAGTATACAAACAAACAATAAAAACGACCACCACCTTTAGAAAGATACTTTTGAATGAGACATTGCAATGTAAATATATTATCTGTAGTGGAGTAACCTTTACGGAATCCAGCTTGTGCCTCGGGAATTTTAGCGTAAACTTCTGCGAATCGCTGAGGACGGTTATTTATTACAATACAAAACAAGAAGATCCATTAACGAGATACCCCAATATTTATCAACATAATTAACACTACCTTTCTTATGTAAAGGCATAATAATACCCTTTGATCACTCCCGTGGATACGTGCCAGACGCAAGTACTCTATTGAAGATAAGTAACAAATACGGACATAGAAGACGCACGCAGCAAATAATCATCTCAGCCTCGATAGCGTCTGGTCCTGCAGTCTTGCCACGCTTTAGACATTTTACAGCAGCTTCAATCTCATCATGGTTGATGTCATCGTTCAAAATACAGTCAATATTACTATCATAATCAACATCAGTATCATCGTCAAGACATCCATCGATATTATCTAACAACGTTTCAGCATCATTGATCATCTCAGTGTCCACAATAACATTATTAGTAATAATACATACATCCTTAAAATATTCTGTCCACTGTGCGCAGGTTATATTGGGGGACTGGCTACGAGAACATATCAACGATTTGACCCTAGTCCAAAACCTTTTGCTGTCATTATTCGCAGACAAGTTCACAAGTTCATTGATCTGATATTCGTCAGATTGTACTTTCTTTTTTCTACACGTATTTCGGTATGCATTCCTGATTTCACAATGCTCGTTTAGTATATCTTTATCACAAGAAAGCCTGAATTCATTCAAATGTGACATTTTAGATTTTTTTCAGTTTTAGTTTTCAGTTTCACAATCGTCATCGTACCATAAATTAGATTTGAGTTGTTGTGTGTTATGCCGCTTTGCCTGTAAGCCACAACAAGCTGCGCAAGCTTGAAGAGTGTTCGTAAGTCTTTCCACTGCAGAGTCTATACTCAGGTTCAACAACTCACTACACTGGTCTACACTGAAGTCAGTTTAAAGAGTACTAAACAATCAATAAACCTCTCCCTGCAATCATCTCTCCATGAATACATCTCTCCATGTGCACGACCCAGGACGATCACAGGGAAATCTACCATTGAGTATGTGTATACCAAACATACAACATAACCTAATTAAATCTTCTCCATACGCATTGATAACATCATCAGTAGTACATCTGGATTTGTTGAAAGAGTCAGTTACATAGTCCATATCTTCGATAATTGGAATATTTTTATTATTGTCATCAATGATATAATCTTGCAGGTTGCCTGTCCTCGCGTTCAAATCGCCGTGGAGAATGACGTCTCAGTTAGTTTACTCAGTCAGTACCTCTGTAAGACACTGTTCTAAGTAATCTATACCTTTACAAGGTCTCGTTTCCGTAGCTACTGATGAGTAACCAGGATGGACATACACGTAGCAAAACAAAACATTGTTTTGTAGATTGAACACAGTGTTATCGAAAACTACACAGACTATATCAGTGAAGCTGGTTATCACTTGAAGTATGCCGGGTTCTAGAGATCGGTGAAGTCCGACTGCTACACCTCCTCTATGGTTAAAATATATGATGATTTATGCATATGAGGTAATCGGGAAATTCCTCCTGTATGTCAGACAGTGTACAGCTACCCCGTACTTCAAGAAAACCAAAAACATCAAAACTTTTCAGAAAAGATATAAAGTCGCAGTCTTTGAGTTTACTTGATAACCCGTTTATTTTCCAGGACAGGGTAGAGAACGTGGTGATCGTGTTAATTTCAGTGTCACTCAGAGCATGGCCACACCTCAAGGCGGTACTGGTGTCACCACAGTTATCACGTGTGCGCGCGTCCCGTCCTCTGATTGGCTGATCTTTCAAAACAATAACACAATCGCCTTCCAGATCCCGTGTGCACGTGGAGTTGTCAATGATCAGTTTGTCGAAACGTAGATAAGCACGCTGATCATGACTCCTCGCCTCCAACATCATGGGTTTCAGCTTCATTCGTATCTCATGAACAGTACGAGAGAAGTCCTCGCCAATCCATATCGAAGAACACATGAACACTCACGAACGCTACTCCCTACAATTTGTTTACACTCACTAAGTTTTCAATCGGGCGACACTTCAGTGGTTATTTAGTCTGTAGTTAGCTTCCAAAGGGAATTATGTAAGCAATGTTTTGGTAAGTATTTCGTGGTTATAAGTCATATGTCATATATTTAAAAAAATTAGAAGGATTGTTTGAACTCTAAAATTGTAGCGGTTTTGCCTGTTTTACTTTATTACATCCTGTATCGCAAATAATATGAAACAAAAGTGAGGCACTGTGTGTATCAATAACTGTTACCATTCATACTGGGTATATAGAATCTTCTTTTGATATTCAGTGCATTTTAAATAGCATATGTAATTTCCATTTATATTGACATACTGTTTCCTACAATATACAGCAATGGTATATCTGAAGGAATATGTGGACATAATTTGCAAAAAGTATCCTGCTTAAAACGGTGTTTATAAAAATGTCAGTAGATGTATCTATTTGATTAGTTGACGTGTTGCCCGTGTGTTTCAAAAAAGCTCACAGCAACGGTGCATGACTGAGGAACAATATGGCAGTTGGAGTGATTTCCTCCATTCTTCACCGGAATAATGGACAACAATATCTTCTAGAATACCAGGTAACAGCTCTAACAGAAGCAAACGCTATATTAACAGTTCTTAAATATATTCCCAGATAAACACTCAAAACATAAACAGTATATACTCTATTTAGACTCTTTCGTGGCTTTAGGCTATTAAAAACCTTTCCCGGAAGCATGCACTTCTATTCTTGAATTATTGAATTGTATAATGATCTTGCGACTGGCCACTTGGACATTATTTTCAGTTGGCTTCCCAGTCATGTTGGAATGTCTGGTAACACATTGCTTTGAAGTACCGTGAAATTATTGTCCTCCTGAGAGGACACATAAGTCCCAAAACATTTGGAGTCAGATTTAATCTGCCACTATTTTAGTATTTCTGTCAGCTTAATATCACACATTATAAGCAGGGTGCACTGTATCTGGGTATCTCTATTTCACACCTAGACTGAATTGGGGAATGTCTGTTTACACGTAGCACAATATACATTATAATATTCAGGGTGCCCCGTATCTGGGTATCTGTATTTCACATCTAGAGGGGAATACATGTCTATACTTAGCGCAACTGGCTCAGAAAACAGCAGTTTGTCTTTCAAGGTTATATTTTGCAGTATACGCTCAATGCAAGTACCTCAATGTCCTTGTTTGACAGAGTGATCTCAGCTATTTACACCTAAGTAATTGAGGTCTACTAATATCCAGATATGACCTATTTTGAAAGGGGACTTATATACTTTTTAAACACATAAATAAGGAATTGAGCGATACAAACAGTCGATGAATTAGTGCAATTTAAGGTAGTGTCCGATATGCTAATATACAATTGTTGTCCATGTAATGCCGCAGGTAGCGCGCACTGTGTTGTAACGTGCTAAACAAAACTAGAGACCAAACATTAGACGATTGGAAATATTTGCATATACAGTTGTTGATCCGTCCAAGCGGGCGAGCGCCAAACGTTGTCGTGCTCATATGTTAACACGTCACAATGACGTCATAGCTGGCAGCTGTGCTTCGTGGCGTCGCCAGTCAAAGCATTTCTCAAGTAGCAGTGAGGTGTCGGTGAGTATTGGTGGGAAAGTTATCATTTTATCACTTTAAACTGACTGATGAAACTAGATGAGATAGTGTAAATGCATATTGTATGACTGTTGTAAAGCAGTGTGAATGTTGTAGGAACCAAGTGTTTACTTCACACAATGTTTACACCCAGACCTGTGTTTAGTCTGTCACCGACGGGTGACGATGGAAGGTCTGGGGAAACATAACAACGCAGCGTTTCACCTGATAGTCCTGTTATGTTTTATCAAATTATGAGGTCTCACTTACCGTTAACCTTTGACCTGGTGACATTTACCTCTGTCACGGAAGACTTCATCAGTTTCCGCCTGTTAGTAGGCGTGTGCTCTGTCGCTGTCACTCGGAATTCAGCCATTTTATGAGAGCTTCACAGAATCTGCCTGACACAAATTACAACTGTGTTGCACAAACACTGACTCAAGTTGACGTGTTGCCCTTGACACTGCCTGAAAAACACTGAAGTTTTAATCTGCTTCACATTAGAATTTGTCTAAAATACCGGGTACAGACTCGTGCAAGACGTATTAAGACACAATTTACAATTTCATAATTCCTGTTTTTCGCTTTTTATTTATCAAATGGTAACAGTTTGATCAACATATGCACAATGCCGAGATTATGCACTGAGGAACTATACGTAATTAAGTTGATAAATATGATGTGATTAGTTAAATGGTGGTCGGAAAGTTGAATTGAAATTGTGTGCTCTGAGCAGAGATGATTTTAAATTTCAAATTCAAGTTTTATGTTTTAGGAAAATATGCATCTATGCAATTACAACACTTGAACAAAGGGGGCGATCTCAATTCTCATCACACCGTCAATGCACAAAACACACCTTACTACATTTACTGAAGCAGACCGTGAAAATATATTTAGGAAATGAAATCTCAATGAAAGCAAACCATACATTCAACACCTCTATCAATACATACTATTGAAAGGCAAAACATTTGTGGAAAGCAGAACCTGAGGCCAGTAGTAATAATTTCAATATTTTTGTACTATGTATAGTTTTCTGATTAAAATTCTCCTTGTTTCAGCCTCGACTGACCCGAGCCAGAAATACATGGTTTCACCACCAGCGCCCGTGACGGCACAAGACCTACAGGGTAGGTAGGAAAACCCAGCAGACAGGAAGCTCAGTTTTTAATTCTCCCTGCATTTACCTCACTGATGTATATGCCCGTGGTGATTTTGACTTGAAGGATGAATTTCAAACTGTAAAAATTAATATTAGGATGTGTATCTTTTTTCGTGCTATTAAACTGAATGATATATGGTTAATACTTTGTCCATAAGATATGTACTTAGAATGTAAACATACATAATATTGAAAGGCAAAACATATCTGGAAAGGCGAAAACAGAAATGTTTATGTGCTTTGTATCGTCTTCTGAACAACATGTTCCCTGTTTTAGCCTCCACGACTGACGCGAGTGAGGATCTGACACCCAGCACGACGGCTCCACTGACGCCAGTGACGACACCAGACTCTGATCACCACGGTAGGTTGGAAAACCCAGCAGCAACAGTTGTATTGACACTGTCACCTGGTAAAGTTCAACAAACATCAGTACTCTCAAGTCGTACGCAAAATAATCTACAACTTCTGACTCTAACAGAAAGTTACATATTAAACACGCCATCGTTAATTCCAGAAACCACATGTTGACATTCCCGTCATGTTGGATTGTTGTCAGCCATGATGGAATTGTTTAAATGACATAGCAATGTCCGAGTCACGCATCAACATGATGTAAACATTGTAGATGGGAGACAAAGATGTCTGGTGTACACAGTTTACTTTGTGTTACAGCGACTCCATCATCAGCAGCAGGCCGCGACCTCTACTACGCCAGCAAGCGTGGTGACCTGGGGAGAGTGAAGTGGATCCTGGCAGCGGATCTCGTGAACATCAACTATAGAAAATTTAGCTGGACACCGGTGATGGCGGCAGCAGTGAAGGGACACAGTGACGTGGTGGAGTTCCTGGTGGGTAGAGGGGCTGATGTGTCACTGGTGGACAATGAGGGTGACACCATCCTTCACTAGGCCTGTCATGGTGGAGATCTGGAGACGGTAAAGCTGATCCTGGACCTGGACGTGGTGGACGTCAACGCCAGGACCAACCAGGGGCAGACAGCCGCCGACTACACGAGACGCAAGGGACGTCAGCGAGTGTTGGATCTGCTGGTGTCACGTGGTGCACACTGAAGTCGGTGTTGGTGTAGACAGAGACGGAGCACATGTCGTTACTGACACCGACGTGGTGTGTGCCGTTCATGTAGTCGTGATTTCCTTTTTTTCTGAATATAAATAAAAGTTGATGAATTTATTTAAGACATTTTGTCATGTTTGTGTTTGGAACCTCGCATGATCTGGTAAGAAAATTGTGAAGTGAGTGTAAACATAAACTATGAGTGATTGTACGTGAACGCCGCCCGTCGTGACACAATTCTGTGTTAATTTTGTTCTGTGAATATCGCGAATTGTGAAACAGACAACAAACTGTTTGTTTACATGTCACTGCACTCTGTGACCTCAGACTGACCCGAGGTTCATCCAGCTGACGTGGCGCCATTTGTACAGTGACAGTGACGTCACACTGTTGATGACGTTGGAGACATACAGAGGTGCTCGGCCGTCTTCTCAGCCAGTAATAGCAGCGCACTGTCACACAACACAAGCAGTGTTAGTCAAATACCAGGGCGTCGCTGTCGCTTAACAAAGGAGACTGGAAGTGTGCGGCTGGTTATTCTACAATTTAAACAGTTTGGTGTCACATGCTCCCATTCTGCAGTGAGTAAACGCACAATATATAAAATTCAACTGAAAACAAGCATCACCCAAAACAATCTGAGTTTTATTTCTTCCTGGATACCAGAAGGACAAAATCATCTCCCCCACTTCTCTGTTTCTCAATCTAGCATACTGTTTGTTTTTAGGTGAAATGCATTTGCTAAAATGACCGGCAGTAATTATGTATGTCGTAAATCTCGCCATTTTGACACATGGCGAATTCTCGCCATCGTTTACTGTATGCATGCATGTAAATGTAAATATTGGATACTTATCCATTGAACTCAAGTTTGAAAACAGCCAATCAGCGATCAGTAGCATGTGTGTTTTGTCACGTCGCCAATGATTATCCTGAAATCTCTCCTATAAACATGGGATAAGCCTTTAAATCGTCCTGGCGGCAGGCAAACACAGATGCCGAAGTGAGCTTTACGCTATACACGTGTATTTGATAGTGTGATTGAGTGAGTGAGTTTGCTTAGTTTTACGTTGCTTTTATCAATATTCCAGCAACACCCCGGCGGGGGACACCAGACATGGCTTTCACACACTATACCCACGTGGGGAATCAAACTCGGATCGTAGCTGCCGTCTGTCATCCATCAAATCGGCCTTTTTGAGTCAACCTCGACCGGCGACATCCTTGACTTCTCCCGTCTTGCGGTGTTTCTTTCGCGAACATGCTGATGACAAACGTTAATGCGTCTTGTAATCTATCGGATGGACATGTCACTTTCTCTCATTTTGCCATTTTGTGGGATCAGATAACTGGTCGTGAGCCATTTTACTGAGTCGTCAACTCACACAGCACTACTCTCGAAATAATGTATTGATGTACATGCATCCATTTCACCAGCAGGCACGAGCAAAACACTTACTGCACGTGCATGTTGTTTTCTGAACTGGTGAGACGAACATTTAGGCCACTGAAAACTGTTATTCATTCAATGCATTCACTTTAATGGTTTCATTTACATCAGGTCTGAACAATGTTGACATACAACATCACTACTAATGACAGACTTCTATAAAATGGCGAAGTCATTGACATCGGTACCTAGGATTTATTGAAGAATCATGCCTTTATGGAGGAGTCGTTTGTACATGAGAACGTGACGTAAATAATCAGACACTTCCTGTCCTGACAATTTATTCATTTATTCATTCATTCAATCATTCATTCATTCATTCATTCTTTCATTCATTCTTTCATTCATTCATTTACTGCTGCATGGAGAAGTTAGAAAGGCCGGTGAATCCGGGTCAGTCACGATGGACAGAAACACTGACAATTTTATAAGTCGGTGAATGTCTGACAATTTGAGAAAATGCTACACGGTGTAAAAACGTGAAAAAAACGCGACTGCCTTTGCATGTCAAACAAGCACAGTTTTAACAGCATAGCGTTTATTTTGACACCAAATATATTTCTACATTTAATATTGCTGACAAAGGCCATTTGTTAATCTATTCTAAAATACACGAGGAATTAAAAAATGAATCTGTCGCAGCTGAATGTGAAATATACATGACGTTATGGTGGTTTCATGACAGGCCTTACTATCCAATCTTTCGAAAGTTCACATCGGGGTTTGTATACGCCTTATTCACGCGACGCCATTTTGAAACAGAAAGCAAGCCTGGGAACGCAAACAGAACGATCAATATGGCGGCGTATGACTGCTGTGATCCTCAGTGCACAAATGATTCTCGATACGACGCGGATAAGTCTTTATCGTTTCACAAGTTCCCTACAGACAGTAAGCTACGGAAACAGTGGATCATAAAGATCAGAAGGGACTTAGGCCCACATTTTCGGGTAAGTAGATATATCTGACATATAGCTAAATCTACACTGCAGTTTTCGTGCTTTGTAGACAAAATTAGTGATAAATCAGTTGAGCATGTCATTGATATTTTTGTAATTGGCTTCGCTAACGAAAACGTCGGTTAGTAATCCAAAGCGATATAATAACATAACAACTGTGTTTTTCAGCTTAGTCATGCGACACGAGTGTGTTCATCTCACTTTGAATCAAGTGCTTTCAAAGGACCTTAAGCGGGAAGAGAGTGGTTAGGCCGGGGAGTTTACCCACCTTGTTTCCTTGGACACAAACACCATCTGTGCGAATCGGTCATCAAAAGAGATCTCGTATGTGAGTCCATTTTGATACTATATTACTTACATTGATATTGTAAAGATCAATTTATAGTGTACATTATTATTTAAGCATTTGAGTTGGGTGGGGTGTTAGTTATAAGCAGGGGTTGGGAAAGGCAGGGGAGATAGGCCATTTTGCACATTAGAATAAAAAAGGGCCCATTAAAAGTTTGAAATTTTCTATTGATTGACCCATTCTATAATCAGAAACTGTCTGACAATCCTGCAAATGGCCCGTCGACGAAGTTCTCTATCTCACTCCCTGTCTAAGCAATCTTGGGATGAGCTAGTTAATCAACCAGCTAAATGCCTGCTATACACCCTTGACATTATTGTTAATGTCATTGGTATTTACAGACTATTGTGCAATTATAGATTGATAGTTGGATGTCTGCATGTTTTATAATACATGTCTTACATGTGTGATTTCAAACCACTCCCAAAATTACATTACAATATCATCCCAAAGTGACATATATATCATAGTTATTTATATTATTTACATCGGTATGTCTTAATACTCGCAACTGACAGTTTTCTGAAAAGAGGTTTATGCTTCTATTCAAATTCATTAGGTATGTTGAACTATTTCACTATCCAGTCTTATTTTGAACAGACTGTGAATAATTTTACAGTGGTTTCATATCACAATACATGTCATACACTAGTTTTTAATCTAAGACAACATGTTTTGCAGCAGTAAAAATCATAAATGTTCCTTTATCATTTTTAGTGTGAAGTCATATAGGACCTCATGTGAAAAGGTGCATAGTTTTATGAACATTTTTTTATGTTTCTCTTCATTTTTCACTCTTAATTTCAGAGAGACAACTAGCATACCAAAAGAAATCTTGAATGACAGCACTGAATCAAGTACATGTGAGTCCCGAGAGCACAATACCAAGAGGGATATGGTGCCACTTGTGTGTCCTGATCATGATTATCATGTCACACCCAAACCCAAAGCATGGAAGCAGCAAGACAAGAAGTCAATAATCTACATCAACAACTTGAGGAAACGAAGACTAGACTATAAGTTTCTATACTGGGTTTAAGGACTATGATACTAAGTCTGTGTTTTCAGCTTTGCAACCAACAGCAGTGGCTATGGTCAGATGGAATCAAATGCAGAGACATTTGTCTTCGAGCACTGCCAACATCAAGGTAAATGCTTTCAGAGAAGAAGCCTTACCTCTGATTGACCAGTTCTTCATGTTTCTGTGCAGAGTTCACCCAGGACTGCCTGAACTAGATTTGTCCATCAAATTCAATGTGTCCCAAGCATCTGTGAGCCGTATGTTGATAACATGGGCAAACTATTTATATTTCATGTTGGGTAGCCTACAGATATGGCCATTACGTACACAGATACATAATAACATGCCACAGGAATTCAAAAAGATTTACTCAAGGACAAAAGTTATCATTGACTGTACAGAGTTGCAAGTACAGACACCCAGTTCAAGAGTTCTCAACTCTAACTTCTATTCTTACTACAAGAGCCACACAACCTTAAAGGGACTTATAGGCATCACGCCCTGTGGCTATGTCTCATTTGTAAGTTCCCTATACACCGGATGCACTTCTGATAAAGACATTACAGCAAAGTGTGGTTTACTGGACTTGCTTGAACCAGGGGACCAAGTTATGGCAGTAAAGCAGTGTAACATATGTCATATTTGGGATTTCACTTTCTCTAATTTCTCAAATACTAGTACTTGTTTGGTTGAGTCCCATGTGTGATTCGAACCCACACCCTCAGAGTCGGACACCTAATTGCCAGCACACAACCCGCTCAGCCACCGTGACTTCCACAAAAAATGAAAGTCGGACAACTAGTAGTCTATACTGCGTACTTTGTGTACCCCTCTGATAAGTGTGAAATGGCTTTCATTTCATTGTTTGTGGAAGTCGCGATGGCTGAGTGGGTTTAGGCGGCTGACTTCGCGTGCTTTCGATTAGGTGCCTGACTCTGAGGTTCGAATCACGGATAGGACTCAGCCAAAAAAGTACTAGAATTTGCACTTTACTGAGAAAGTGAAATCCCAAATATGACATATATTGCATTTGACCACTTTCTAAATGTCATCTTGTAATCAAGGTAAAGCAGGTCGGGTATTCAATCAGCACCCAGCCATGATCTGGCACACAAACTATGTATTTTTTCTACAATAACAAATTACAAGCTTAGATCATCTGAACTTAATACCCAGCAGCATGGCGGACACAATGACGCAAGCTCTTAGTTTTACAGAGGACTTGAGATAATTTGTAAACACTGTTGTAATTTACATAATATACTGTCATTACTGTTCAGTGATGTCAAAATGTACATTACCATGAAATAGGTAAGTTTGATAATGAATGCCAATTGAGAAAATAAAACGTGTCTCAATTACATTAACACTTTGCAATGATTTCTGTACAAGTAACAAAAGCTTGAAAATAGTACTTGTTTTAGGGATTTGGGGACAAACACCCCACCCCCACACAAACTATTCAGCCTTGTGAAAATGAATATTTGAGGAAATATTTACCTGAATATTGCATTTTCTTATTTCAATCTGTAAGTTTATCAACAAATACACCCGAAAATTTGCATATTTTTATTTTTTTATTTTTTGCTTCAGTAAATTTGGCAATGTTTCAATGAAGTGGGACTTAAGTAAAATTTGTCTCAAAATGGTGGTAGAGGAACCATGAGAAAGTAATTCAGTTTCACAGAAAGATCACTGCCAGCACAAATAGCTGGAAGGTAATACTGATAGAAAAACGAATCCAAAGAACATTTCATTTGATGCCATTTGTCATGATCAAAGTAAATTCGCTCCTTGTGAAAATCAAGCTTGCACTTCACAAGAAAATCACACCACTTCATGCCTGGTATGGCCATTTGCCCCATTACTTGATAATAATATCTATGACTACATTTTAGATTGAAGGTGCCATCTCTATTTTCTTTCAGAAAATCACACAATGCAAAGTTATCTTTAATAGAGCGTTTGATCTGTAAGAGTCCATTGCATGGATCGCTGTTTGGATCAAACATTTGCGGTCAGGCGAGGTACCCAGATGACAAGCACTGGGATTTATTACAAAACCACTACTATACACACTGTTCCCTGTCACTTCAGCATACAGCTTAGCTGCATTAGGTTCTTCAGAAATCCCATACTTCATTTGAGCTGTTTGAATGTTTTTGGAACACAGTAGTCTACTTGCAAGTTTTTTTTTATGATCAGCCCTCCGTGCACACACATCCCTGAATATTGATGAGGTAAGCCTGTGCCTCCTCACATCATGCCATGTTCTGTTGTGGCTCTGCATACGAGTTGAACTCTCAGTTTCTCTGTGACATCAAAAAGAAAGAATAAAGTTAGTAATTTTGAATACTAAAGTGTAAACAATGAAATTTTCTCCCTTAATGATTTTCTTTTAAGCTCATAACACTTCAAAGGTACAGTAGTCTTAAGGATTGCAAGGCATCTGGCAGCAAACTTTTCATATTTTCATATTTTCAACTTCTCACAGTGGTCATATTCCAAAAATGTGCTTGAGGCTTTTTCTCCAGAAGTAAAAGCCCTACAAAGCTAAAATCTTTCGACAGATTCCATGAGCAATAGGAATGAAATGTGACCCTCTAACCCAACTCTGGGGTCATGCATTGAAACCATATAAAATAATTTCAGACTTATAAATAAGTAAAACCCTGGACATCTGGAAACTTTTCATCATTCAAATTTTCACAACTACAGACCAAGTGGTTTTCCCTGGAGTGAATAACTGTCAACTTGTCACACTAGTTAAAGTAGTTCACTCACCTGGTTAGTTCATCAGCAACTTGTAATCCATATAAAGTTTCAGTTTCTCCCTGACCTATCACTGTTGAATAAGTACTCGTCAAGTGAGGCAGTGGAAAATCAGGAAAAGCAGGATGACTTGTGTGATGGATGATGTCTTCTTGTACATGTATCTTCTTCTGTTGATATGACAGAATGGATCCCACAGGAACAGGACCAAACCGTGAATCTGTTGTCACAATCTGATCCGGTTTTAACCGGAGAATCTGTGCATCACTCCCAATGGCAGACAGTTGTTGGATGATTTTGTCACAAAAGTCTTGGTGAGGAATAGGCTGTTGCACTGGACAGTATACTTTTGATATAACACCTTCAGTTACTTTCTGCTTTCTTTTTCTCATTTTCCTGTCTGTGGAAGGCTTCACCTTGTTAATCTGTATAGAATCTACAGTGCTGGGTTGGATATCATAAGTCCTTTGTGGTATGTTCCACACCTGTGGGCGAGAGGTTCTACTCTGAACAGGAGGGATGCAGGACAACTCTTGCTTTTGAAATTGGCAAATCAAATACAGGAGCGCTAGGCAGTGAGAGCAGTGCCATTTTCCAGCTTTGCATTCACAAGAGCACTTCTTAATTCGAGTTGACCCTTCGGATGACAAGGTTACCTAAAATTAGAAAGTGTTTGAATAAATAGCCATGGCTCAAAATGTGAAGAAAACATTACAACTTTATAATGTAAATACATACTGGTATCTGATGCTTTCCACAGTAATGTTGATAAGTAGTCCCCCCTCCCCTCAGTTGTAAGTAGCAATATTTACAGAAGCAGGTACAATCGTTCTACATACAGGCATGTACAAACATCTCTAAGTCATGCTTAGAAATTTTGCTTCATACTCATGAATAGCCAACATTTAAGCCTCACTCCTGCTGTTCTTGTGAAGTATCCATCTTTGCTGGACATGTCCTCTTGATGTGATAGCCATGATGTACTGTCCGTTAGTGTGTGTCACATTTCTCGAGGTGAACATGCTGTATTAAAGTGCTTTGAGAAAAAAATCAAATAAATTAAAAAATAATATTAATTTAAATGAAGTCCACGAATATGACAACATGCTAACAATTCAACATATTTACATTTGAAACAACAAGCAATTGGCATGCATTGTGAGATAACCAACATAACATGAATCATTTCAATTTTTTAATAATTTTTAATGTCAATAAAACAGTTAAGAAACTTCAAATACATTAAGAAGCATACATAAAGCAACACTGGTATGTAGTATACAAACCATCAGTCTATAGGGACTGTCATTCTTCCGTAATGCTGGAAAACTTTTTGCCTTTATGCGACACTCATTGCCTTCTATCTTCACAAATATTATTTGCAAATACAAAAAAATAATTTTGACATTTAGTGTGCAAAAGCTGAGGGGAAAACTAGAAATAAAGAAAGGAAAGATGTTGTTTGTTAATATGCTTAATGATATTTGATGACTTAGGAGTTTGCTGTTATTTACCGGTCACTTATAATTTCTGCAGGATTTCCATTATTGTAGAAAAGTGCTTACTTAGAGACCTAATAATACGTTCAATATATCCAAAATGTGCATAGGAAACAATGTGTCTATTTATTCTGATTATTGTTTTCTTTGATCACAATTCCCAAGGTGATATATTCAGGGACCGTTCATAATGCATGGGTGGGGTGGGGTGATCAATGTTTTACACATACATGCACGTACGTGGGGTGGGTGGGGTGATCCATGTTTTACACATACATGCACGTACGTGGGTTGGGTGGGGTGGGTGGGGTGATCAATGTTTTACACATACATGCACGTACGTGGGTTGGGTTGGGGTAATTCACATTGCACATGCTCCTCCATGAAAATAATCACCACCGCCCCCTCTCTAACATCTAGCCATAAATTTTGAACGGTTCCTTACCTTCGTTTCTATACAAATCGTAGCTCCTATAGGCATTTAAATATTAATTATTAACCAGTTGCCCGGTGCGCGAAAACAGAAGCATAGGGTATTTTCGCAAACTTACCTTCAACATCGTGTATGTAGCCCTCAAGATACAAGGAATAACCCTTTCGTCGCTTTCGTTTGGGTATGTTGCTGTCTGTCTCTGCCCATTTGTCAACATATTGTTGAGTTAAAACTGGAACACGACGAAGACTCTTTCACCAGGCCATGCGGAATGGGAATGTTGCTTGCGTTCGCCTCGCTTTCGTTGCCAACATTGCCGTGGTGTGAATATGGAGTATTTCTCTATTTTCCACACTATCGTCGTCATCAACATCTATTGGTACTTTGCAGACTTGAAACAGGTGACAGTTGTGACTCTTATACAGTACGTGAACCCGTGAAGATCCGGTTTAGAATCAGTCTTCAGCAACCCACGCTTGTCCTAAACGGCGACTGACGGGATCGGTTGATCATGTTCGCCGACTTGCTTGACATCGTATAGTATACTGATGCTACTGGTCACTGGATTGCATCTTCCCAAGCCCGAATATTTACAGACCGCTGCCATGTTGCTGGAATATAGACGATATATAGTGAGTGAGTGAGTGAGTGAGTGAGTTAAAATTTAAAGTCACTTTGGCAATATTTCAGCCACATCGTGACTAAAACAATATATAGAGTAACAATAATGAAAGATTGATTATATAATCCTGTCAACAAAGGACAGTAAAATCACTAGAATATCACAGATATACAAGTAAAACTAGAAATAAATTCTAAAATATTTAGCGATAGGGGATAACACAATATAAAAATAGGCTATAGATTGCCAACAACGGAAGGTAGATCACCACACTAGAGACCAAGGGGACTTACAGAACCTTTGCTACCTGCTTGGACCCTAGTTGGATTTACATCATCCCTTCAGCTGATGGCGATTGTAGGAAATTTTAGCCAAAATTAAAAGAACAAGAATACTACATTTAAAACTCCTGGTACGTTTACACTGGCTTTGAACGATGTGGGACTTACGTACCCTCTCAGGAGGACAATAATTTTACAATACTGCAACCCCCTTCGAGGGTACAGCCACAAACAGCTCAACTTCCTAGTCTAGCTACCAAACATTAAAATACATCTATCTACAGAGCATATTGTTCAGAATTCAACTAATAAATCAATTTCCTTTAAAAATGCAATAATTAAATGAGAACTAACTGTGTTAAAAAGATCTTTAACTGTTTTAACAGTAAAATATGTCTCCCTTGTGATGGAGAATTCAACACAGTCAAGCAGTATATGCTTGACCGTAACTCTCTCATCACAAGGGATACATAACGGAGGATCTTCACCTTTTAATAAGTATTTGTGAGTATATCTAGTATGGCCAATGCGACATCGTCGCATGATGACCTCTTCAGATCTGGACTGACAACCCAAGTAGGTGTAACCAATGTAGGGTTTTATTTCATGTAATTTATTGATACCTACTTGAGTGTCCCACCTCTTCTGCATCAGATCACGTATGTAAGTTCCAATGCTAGCGTTGTAATCCGAGTAAGGAACAAGAAGTGGTGTCACAGATTTGTTGAGTGCTGCCTTGGCAGCAAAATCGGCCATTGTGTTACCAGAAATGCCTACGTGGCTAGGTAACCAGCAGAGGACGATGTCGTATTGGCCAGTAGCAAGAACATTATATATTTCAATAATTCATATTAAAAGTGGATGTTAACACGATACGTTTTTAATAGCCTGAAGGAAAGAAAGAGAGTCTGAATAAATTATATACTGTTTATGTTTAGGGTGTCTTTCAATATGTTTAAGAGCCGTTAATATGGCATTTGCTTCCGCTGTGAAAATAGAGGCATTGTCCGGTATTCTAGACGATATTGTTGTAGAACCAATAACAGTGGCACAGGCCACAGCGCCACCGTCCTTGGACCCGTCTGTGAACAAGGATTTGTAATTGCCATATTTAGTTTTTAACTGATTATATCCTTGTTTGTATTGTAATTCATTTGTTTCGGATTTCTTAAACATTGTCAGGGTGAGGTCAACCTCTGGCCTAACCAATTGCCAAGGAGGAGACGAAAGAAGACGGGAAGGAGCTATATTTTGTAGCTTAATGCCAGCAGCAGAAAGGAAAGGTTTAATTCGTATTCCAAGAGGCGGAATAAGAGAAGTTTTTTTCCCATACAAATCCTCGTAGAGAGGATTAAAAACGCAGTTGTATGCAGGGTTGGATTCATTAGAAAACAGTTTTGTAACATACTGCAAAGAAAGCTTAATACGTCGATGGTTCAAAGAAGGCTCATCGGCTTCAACATAAAGACTGTCAAGGGGAAAAGTTCGAAAGGATCCAAGACACAGTCTTAGACCGTGGTGATGAATAGAATCTAAAAGTTTCAGGTTGCTTTTGCAGGCTCCGCCATACACAACGGAGCCGTAATCAAGTTTGGATCGTATAAGAGCTCGGTATAGTTGGAGGAGGGTTTTCTGGTCTGCACCCCACTTTGTATTAGATACAACCTTTAGCAAATCGAGGGCCTTCAGGCATTTATTTTTTAAATATTTAATGTGTGGTCGAAATGTTAAATGTTCATCAAAAGTATGCCCAAGAATTTTGCTTCTTTAACAACTGTAATAGGTGTGTTATCTAGATATAGTTCGGGGTCTTTATGAGGTTTATACTTTCGGCAAAAGTGGATGCAATTAGTTTTGGATTTTGAAAATTTAAATCCAGTTTCCATACACCATTTATAAATCTTATTTAAACAAAGCTGGGGTTGTCTTTCAATTGTGTGCATGTTTTTCCCACGACAAGAAATATTAAAATCATCCACGAAAAGTGATCCATCAATTGAATCATTTAAAACCTGTGCTAAACTGTTGATTTTAATGCTAAATAAAGTTACAGACAAAATACTGCCTTGTGGGACACCCTGATCTTGAGCATAATAATCAGACAAGGTAGAACCCACGCGGACTTGAAATTGCCTGTCAGCTAAAAATTCGGATATAAATTGAGGCAGACGACCTCGCAATCCAAAGTCATGAATATCTTTTAAAATACCGTGCTTCCATGTAGTGTCATAAGCCTTTTCTAAATCGAAAAAGATTGACACTGCATGCTGTTTGGATACAATGGTATTCTTAACGAATGATTCCAATCGAACCAAATGGTCAATGGTACTTCGATTTTTGCGAAAACCACATTGAATATCTGTGATTAAGTTGTTTGATTCTAAGTACCATATCAATCTGTTATTGACCATGCGTTCCATGGTTTTGCAAACGCAGCTAGTCAGTGAAATAGGTCTATAATTAGATGGATCAGTATGATCACGTCCAGGTTTAGGTATGGGAACAACTATGGCATCACGCCAGGATGAAGGAAATTTACCTGACGTCCAAATTTCATCAAAGATATTCAACAGAGTCTCTAAACATGATCCTGGTAAGTGTTTCAGGAGTTGATAATGTATACCATCAGCTCCTGTAGTGGTATTATTAGCTTGTTCAAGAGCATTATAAAGCTCATGGATAGAAAAGAGTTCGTTATAATCTTCCCCGTTGTCCGAATGAAAATTGATGGGTTTCTTCTCCTGTTGTTCTTGGTATTTTTGAAATTTTGGAACATAATTAGACGAGGAAGAATGTTTGGCAAGCGTTTCACCCAGTTTATTTGCGATATCCGATCGATCAGTTAACAACTGATCTCCAGATTTTAGATGGTGGATGCTTGATTTGGTCCCCTTACCTTTAATTTTCTGGATCATGTTCCAAACCTTTGACATTGGCGTTCGTGAAGTTATCCTTGACACATAATTTTGCCAAGACTTGCGTTTATTTTGTTTAAAAATACGCCGGGCTTTAGCATTTAGTATTTTATATTTATTTAAGTTATGGACCATGGGATGGCGACGGAAATAATGTTCAGCCTTCCTCCATGCTTTCCTAGCTTGTTTGCAATCAGCTGTAAACCATGGTTTACGTATGTGAGAATTTGGAGAGGACTTTGGAATACAATCTTCAGCTATTTTGAGAAGTTCAGCAGAGAAAGATTCTATAGGATCGGCAACATCTGTAAAAGCATCAGGTGTTAGTTTATTAGTACAAAGAACTGCATACAAATTCCAGTCAGCCTTAGTGAAATTCCATCTGGATGATGGAGGAACATCAGATGGACACACAGCTGTGAGAACAGTAGGAAAATGGTCACTTCCGCACAGGTCATCGTGAACCGACCACTCGAATTCACCCAGTAAATTGGAATCCACTATTGAGAAGTCCAGACAAGAGTAACTGCCAGTTCCAGGATGAAGATAAGTGTAAGCACCATCATTAAAAATACATAAATCATTGTTTGAGAAAAAACTCCTCTAAGATTTTACCGTTTGTATTGATGTTAGTACTACCCCAAAGAGGGTTATGACCATTTAAATCTCCCAGGATGACACAGGGCTTCGGTAGCTGGTCATATAATGCTTGAAGGTCAACCTGCTGGAGACAAAACGAAGGTGGAATATATAAAGAACAAAGAGTAAACACAATATTCAGGGTTACGCGTACAGCAACAGCCTGGAGAGGGGTATTAAGAGGAACAGGACTGTGAATAACACCCTGCCTCACCATAACAGAAGATCCTCCAGTAGCTTTATAACCTGGAGGGGAAAAGTGATGGTAAGAAGTATATGATCTCAAGTCAAAATTATCTGTAGCTTTAAGGAACGTTTCCTATAAGCAAAAGGCTGATGGTTTTAGATCTTGTATTAATAGCTGAAGATCATTAAAATTATTACGAAGTCCTGTACAATTCCATTGAAATAAAGTAGTGGAAGAAGTCATGGTGGTTCAATTGGAGATCGAGCACGTGGAGAAGGTCTTCGCTGATCTGATAGCGATGGCGTGACCTCCATGTCCAGAGGTTCAAAAGTGTTGTGAACCTCTACAGGAACAGTTAAAGGAAGAGACACTTCTATGTGCTTAAGTGCCCTAGTTTCTTTCTTTTTGAGTTGTTTCTGTTGTTTGTTCGTAAGACGTTTAGGTTTGTTTACCGATGCTGGCTGTACTTCGGGGTCGGAAAGAACTTCAGGTGCTGGCGATGTAGTGGTGGTTAATGGTGTGGGAGACATGGCTGGAAGCATATGGTCAGCTTCAGTCTCTGTCTGAGTGGCATCACCATTTCTGGCACCAGAAACACTGTACAAAACAGTTTGGTCATCGGAGACCCAGGTGATCGCAGTTTGACAGCCCTGATCAACCTTTGCACAAGGAGTAGAAACGGCTACTGCGTACGTTTTTGCAGACGACATGTGACTTGCAACTGGTAAAAGTTTTTTTGTTTCATTGAAGGATATATTGTTGGTGTGCTTCAATTTCAAAATTTGTGCTTGTCTTTCATATGCTGGACATGATTTGGAAAATGACATATGGTTACCATTGCAGTTCGCACATTTTATTTCATTAGCGCAGTTGACATTTTCATGTTTCCCACTACAACGGGAGCAAACTGGGGAGCTGTGACATGACTTAGCTCCATGTCCAAACTGTTGACATTTGAAACATCGAAGCGGATTGGGAATATACACTTCCACTTCAATGTTAAAATAACCAGCTTTTATTGATTTTGGTAAGGACGTGAGACAGAAAGTAAACAGGTATGTATTCGTCCCAATGATATCATCACCTAGTTTCCTAGAGAATCTCTTGACAGAGGTGACACCTTGGGACTTCAGTTCAAAAGCAATTTCGCCTTCTGACATGTCAGCAAGACATTTTGCCCGATCACGTATGATGCCTCTGCACGAATTAAGAGTTTTATGAACGGAAACAGTAATCCCAGTATTCGCAAACTGGCGAGCTGCGAGCAAATTAACAGATTGCTGTCTCTTTGCACATTCAACTAACAGAGAACCTGTCCTGAGACGTGTTACATTTCTCACTTCACCACATATTCCAGCAATGGCTTTTGATATGACAAAGGGGTTAAGCTTCAAGGGTTGTCCATCAATTCCGTCCACAACTAAAAAGCGCGGCCAGGATTCACTACTGACTGCGGTAGAGTCATCATCAGAAGATGATAAACCATCTCTTTCAACATGTCGCCTTTTTGATTTTGATCGAGAACCAGTTAGATTGGGGGTAGCCATAATGAAGAAAGGATATTCGACAACCCTGCTCCCCACCCACCATGGAGTGTCAGCAAGGACGGTGTCGAAGTGGAAACCGACTCCAAACCACCAGGGTTACAGGGTTGTTATACTCTAGCAGTACAGACACAGGTAGCTAAAATTGTCAAACAGAAGAAAAGTCAGGCTGGTTCCGCCCATGGCTATTATCTGAAGACACATAGAACCCGGAGGTCAGTATTGCCAGATTGGCCCATGAGCCACCGCCTTCTGGCATAGGACTCTAGGCATAGCAACAATTTTCAAACATGAGAGTATCACAAAAATATTTCGTGGAAAAGATACACAGATATACATAATCCACATTTGATGTTGACCATGCACAGGGCATGACATGACCAGCCGATTGGTAGAACCGGGCTAGTTCTACCTCCCGTCTAGGTGAAGTCAGGGCCAAAGTGGTGTGTTGAGCAATAGGTACACGGTTGCAGGCACCTATTGCCCTCAACCACCAGGATCCCTTCCTCCACCGACACAGGGTTGCAACCCACGGCAAACGGGTTGGTGGACCAAATATCCCCCCGAGTCCACAACGGGGGTGTCGGCGAGCTCATGGCGTTACCCAGCACCCACCACGAGGAGGTAGCTCGCCACGGGTGCCCTAGACGATATATAGACGAGTGTGGCTTTAAATAATCAAACACGCAAATCGTACATAGTGATTTGTGTATTTTTTCTCAATTCGATGCTACGGATATTACTAAGCGTGTCATGAAGTAGTAATTTCAGAGTGTACCAAAGTGAATGGAACTGCTGTACGAAGTTGGCATATCCAAATTATTCTAAATCACTGCTATCTAACTGAAGAAAATTAAATAATTATATATATATTTGTATTTACATAGCGGCATTAATAACATTTTGGAAAATAGACGTGGCAGAAATGTTACTGTTATGTGAAATTGAAGTCAATCTATCATGTTTGACAAACAAAGAATAATTTCATGTCCTGATATTTTAAAAACACACAGTCATAAATTGATTACCTGTTGTGATAGATTTGAGTGTATTTGTTGGTATCACCCTTTAAATATCGACCGCATCTGTAGTGTAGTGGTTAGAGCGCTCGCCCGGGGAGCGGAAGGTCGATGGTACCATCTCTGTGGCGGCGTCATCCCAAAACACGTATGGTACTTGTTCGTCCCTGTCTGGCACTCGGCATTATTGGGTACAACAGAGACTGGTCAGCTCGGAGTAAATATAATGTGTATGCGCCACAGTGCCTGACATTGCAAGTTCCCCATTCTGTCTTGAAATGCTACAATTTAGGTCTTCCACGAGCAAAAAGTCGCTGTTCGGGTATTTGCTGGCTTCCATTCAAATTCTAATAAAAATGGAATTTATTTGCAAAGTGTAGTAGTATAGATAGCAGCCCATCTAAATTCAGTCAATTGTGGTGTGAAGATCCAAGATAAGGGCAGAACCTGGAATTCATTTGCATAGTAAAGCTGTACAAACACTAAATCATCTGAGTTTAATTAATTCTGGTGGAAACATCTATGACAAGCACAGTACCCGGTCTTGCAGTTTGACCCGTTCTATCCAGAAATGCTACCATATTGGTCTTCGACAGTCAAAAACCACGGTTAAAGTACTTGCTAGATTTTGTTCAAATTCTGCTGAAATTAGGATCTCTATGCATAAGTATTTTGTTAATCTCCTCTATATACTTGAACTTGATGAACGTGCAAGATGTACACAGCCCGTCGCAGTGCTCTTTAAGTGTGTTGCCAAAGACGAAAAAAAGCAAAGTGATGATGGAAAACAATACCCTTAAATTTTGCTTCCTTTAAAATTTTAACAACAGCGCCATCTAACATGAATGTAGGAAAATATCCTACGAGTGATTATTCCTTCAAACCGAGTAATTGTTTTTGTGAGTACACCACGAGTCATAAAATGGTCTACGTTTCTGTGTAATTTCAAGGACGTAGGTAAGTCCAGTGCATATCTCTCACACCATCACTTTTCACAGGATTCAGATGTAATCATATGTATTCTGAAGGATATACGAAATACAGGATCCCATGTATTCCCGATCAAAATATATATACAATGAGGACACTAACTGGAATTTGCGAGAGCACATAGGGGACTTGAAACTGCTTTACTTTATTTGAACTGAAAACAATAAATCAAGTTGGTATGTTTGACGTGATTAAAATCTGAAATATCGTGCGATCCCATTTTTTTCTTTCGCAGTATATGTATGTCAGAAACACTGAGGCGAGGAGGCGAGCAGGCAGCACTGTTAGTGACAGTGTGTTGCAGCAACAGTTTACGGAAAGGGGCGATTGGTTCAGAATGCAAAAATAAGAAACAGCACTGTCTTTACATGGGATGTCTATGGTCATTGTCAAATGTTCTGATTGCTTTCTTGGAATTTGTGAGTGAACGTGATCACGTGACTGCCATTGTCAGGACAGCTATGAATGTGTGCGATGTGTTACTAAACCTGGTTAATAACAGAAAAGTAAATATATAGTAAATCTAGAAGCATGAGGTATGCAGTTTGGCACATACGTATACCCAATACTGTAGGGGAAATCATTCTGTTACGAATCAATCCTCAGTTATATTGGATTAAATATGTATTTTTAATGTGCAGGGCGTTGGTTCATGGCAATCACAAAAACATTTGTGGAAACACAACCTGTCTCTTGCTGAAAGAAGTGAGCTTGAAGATACGCGTTTGCTTATGTAGCCAAGGTGTTGTTATTGAGTTCTGGCGAAGAAGTGACACCCCGGCAAAACTTTAAATCTTATTAAAAGGGGTGAAAAGAATCGCAGAAACATATGCGCTGCAATCGGCGATTTTTTCATGCGAGCATGGCTGTAGATCAGGTAGATACTAAACTGATAGCTTGGATCCAACATTTGCGATATCCAGCCAGGGGAGATAACCGAAACAGTTCTTCTCGTAAGCACAAAACATGGTCAGAAAACGGGGTAAACACAGGGGCTTCTGTAACGTTGTCTCTGATTGCACAGAGAATACAAATAAACCAATAGAAAGGGGGATAACAAAGCTAGACACACCTTTTTTCGTACTTTGAGAAATGTGACGTCAAATGTTGACTTTGTGACGGGAAAAAACGTCCGAAATGTAAAAAACATATTTATGCAAAACGCACATGTTTGTAAACATAATCATAGTTAGAAGAATCATCCAGCTTCAAATTACACTTATAATTGCATCCTGACAAGCATGTCGTCCCTGGTACTAATTTCCCCAAGGTACACACACTATCCCACCTTTCAGATAGTCACTGTTTGCAAAACAACCGTGACATTTGGCTTCATTAAGCTAGAGGACAACTCTGTAGCTCCACAGGGTACCCTGGGGAGACTCATCTCATAATCCCTGAAAGGATAGCTAACAGGAGTGTAGCCCCTTGACGAGGCCATAGCCCTGAACTGTTCGGAGAAACTTTTAGGTCCTGCAGCCAGTTCAATCTGAACCTTATCCTTCGTCCACCACTTCACATAAGGATGTATCGCTCTCGCAGATCCTTAGTTGACACTGCATTCCATGAACTAAAACCTCTTTAACTATTAAACTTGGAGAGAAATGGCAAATCAGTTTTCGAATGACGTGGGTTAATTCTCAGTCCTGACTGCCTCTCCCGGATTGTTGTTTCTGAAACAATACATGCTTGACGATGAAACCTCTCTACAGACTATTGAAAGTGTACAACTTAGCATTTGTAGCTTGTTTGAATGGACACTCATTCATCTTTTCATTTGGTGCCGTGGGTACAATGTGTGAAGCGCATTTCTGGTATCCCCTAGCTTGATACTACTACAGTATTGCTAAAAGCAGTGTCGATCCATACTCAGTCACTCATTCACTCAATGGTGTTATAGTGAACATGCATCTGTTAAACATCACAAATTTAATTTCTCTTCATTAAAGGCATGTACTTGTCTGCATATCATTATGTTAATCATTGGGTTTTCTGGTCCAGACTCCGTTACTTAAAGAATTCTACTTTATAGTTGGAATAGTGTTCACTGCCATGTTAAACTGAAACTACTCTCTCACTCATTCCCTCTGCGATCATCATTAATCACTTGATTGTCTGGTCTGGACTTGATTGTTTAGAGATTACCACTAGAGAGTTGGAATATTGCTCATAGTGGCATGAAACAAAACTCACTCACTCACTCACTCACTCACTCTGAGTGTTAATGAACCAGCCTGGGAATAAATGTGTCTGATGGGCTGAGGAACCAGGGTAAGGGTGTGTCACCCCTTTGGTATCTGAGGGATTAAAGAATCAGAGTAAGGATGTGTCACGTCCTCAGTATATGATTTATTAGGAACCAGGGTAAGGGTGTGTCACCTCTTCAGTACCTGAGGGTTTAAGGAACCAGGCTAAGGGTGTGTCACCCCTTCAGTATATGATTTATTAGGAACCAGGGTAAGGGTGTGTCACCCCTTCAGTATATGATTTATAAGGAACCAGGGTAAGGGTGTGTCACCCCTTCAGTGTCTAAGGGTTTAAGGAACCAGGCTAAGGGTGTGTCACCCCTTCAGTGTCTAAGGGTTTAAGGAACCAGGGTAAGGGTGTGTCACCCCTTCAGTGTCTAAGGGTTTAAGGAACCAGGGTAAGGGTGTGTCACCCCTTTGGTATCGGGGGGTTTAAGGAAGACGTTTAAATTTGTTTCTAGTCAAATCATATCACCTGAATATATCTTCCCCATCTGATCAGGATGGGTTTTAATGTGTTTCTTTGATTGTATCTGAACATATTGAAAAAAATATCAAACTGCAAAAACTACCACTCAAAGAATGTTTCCTCGTCGTTGAAATTTAGGGGGATTTGGGTGGAAGTCGTACTGAACCAGCCTAAGGGTGCGTAACCCATTTGGTATCTGAGCAATTAAAGTACCAGGGTAAGGGTGTGTCACCGGGGTAAGGGTGTGTCACCCCTGTGGTCTTACGGGCTGAGAAACCAGAGTAAGTCTTTCTCTCGTATAGTAGTTGAGTATGTCACTCGCTCATCCACTAAATCACTCACTCTGTGTTGTCTTTAGTCACTTTTAGTGTGGGGTGAAACAATCACTCACTTACTCACTCGCACACTCACATATCAATATTACATTTATGTTTACCTGTGTGTTTAGTTTACAGTTGGAATTGATTAATATGATCAGAGACAATGATTCCCATCATAAGACGCAAAGATGCAGATAGGCAATATATGAGGAAATGAAATGAAAATTTCCTGGAGCAATTACAATTTCTATATCTTACTTGACTGTTGCACCACTGATGTTGCACTACACTTACGAGGAGCGGGTGTTGTTGCCTCTGCCCTTGTGCTTGTCCGCAATTGTCTGGACATCTGTCAATGAAATACATCCAATTATATAGTCAGAATATACAATTTTGGGCCGAGTCATGGCCGCTACATATTTTCTTGGAATGACAGATATTTCGTTTGCCACTTGTGCGGTGGGGTTCTAAATGAAAGTGTTTAACATTTATACATAGCGAATTTCCACACAACTGAGAACTATCCAAGTTTGATGGACGAGATAACTTATCATAGTGCACATAATGTATGCCAAATGATGAACAAGAACATGTTTGAGTGTTGACCCTCCTGACAATTTTATGTTTATCCTTCCATACAAAGTTTTAGATTTAGAGCCTTTCCAAAGGAATCAACCATTTTTCCTGTGACCTTTCTGTGTGAAAGGCAGACTGTGTTACGAAAATGTATCTCCTGCAGGTATTTTAGTTTATCTATCGACATCATTTCTTACAATTATCCGTTTTGCCCACAATATTTTTGTATTGTAATGGATCCCTATACTTTGGGTATGCAGATATTTCCAGAATGTAAACAAACAACGGATTTGAAAGTGCCCAACTTCAAACACTTGGTACTGTCAATCCGCCAACATTTGATTTTAGACACACTCGTCCCCTCACCAGTCCAAACAGGATTATTCTTCCGTTGTGTTCAGTTACTCATACGAATATTTTAGTACGTTACAATATAAAAACACACATAGACGGGGACAAGGATTGGGAAAGAGAACTTTGACAATGGACCAGTTGTAGGATTATGAGTGATTTTCTCTATTTAGAACCACCCACTGCCCTTGTATCAATAGAAAACAAAATTGTCATGAGCCATTTTGTATTCTAATGGCCCCTGGCCCTGACTTTTCCAATCCCTGCACAGATACCTACTACCCCTTTACAGTCGAGTTCCACCCGCCTTCACCATGCCCGCACAGGGCACGGAAGGTCTTCCGTGGAATGAATGAAAGGAACGAAGGAGTGTGCATTATGTTGGTGATTGCAAAATGTAGAAAAGTACTGTTTTAAAAAGTATATTCACTAAAATTGAATGAACGGCCTAAACGTTCATCATCCGAAATTTCACGCTTTAAAACTCGAGGTCGTATCCACCATGCAACTCGGTTATAGGAATTAGCAACGCTACAAATAAAAAAAAAAAAAAAAAAACCCGCAGAACACTAACATCATTCGTGTTATGCCAATAGCTGTACAATGAGTATAAGTATAAGTAAACATTACCGGCACTGTTTAAAATACGGGTTACCCCACCAAACGTTAACATTATTGTAAGTTATTGTTCTTCTATGTTGCACTCTTAGTGTTCACCGTCCTAATTCACAGCTGAACACTTATGTTTCATGTCATCGTTTGCGTCATTATTCAGGGGCACACGTCGGGCAACACGTTAACACTTTAAATTCGGTGCAATTTTAGGTATTATGAATCATTGACTTGTAATCTGAAACACATTTCACCAGTAGGTCTCACATAAATATCAAAACCAGGGTACACTCAGTAACAAAACAGGTTACCGTGAAAACATTACTTACTCTAACTGTGGAAAGTTCAGAATGGAGCAATATTCCAATTCGAACACGTCTGGTTTGTCGATTAGTTAGATGGTAAACAATCAAACAATGCCATTGCCTGCAGCCATAGTAGTATATACAATGGGGGTTTTAAAACACTTTCAAGAAAAGTCTCTACAAAGCCTTATTTACTAAATAAGGCTATGGTTGGGTCCTTAGCTCTTGCTACTATTACCCCTACTACTTAACGTGTGTTGGAGGTAACACTGTGCCTATGTCATGTTTATATCAATGAAACAGTTTAACGTGAACCGCCTATGATCTCTTTGGTGTTCATAATAAAGGGTTGTTGGGCTTTTTGTATCCCCTGTTCTATGTACTTTTTTTTCTCGTCCTCACTGATAGCAGACTTACGAGATTTGGACCGAATATCTTGTTTCATTCCGTTATATTTTGTGAGTTCAGAGAGGATTGAACGAAACTCCTCTTCTGAGATCTTACTATCAGAGAGTGCCGTGGAAATACGCCCACTTACTGTGTTGAGCTTTGCTTCGGCCAGAACCCTGATCTCGTTGTGTTTCAATGCCTTACGATGCAGTCTGCGTGATACTAACTTAAGTGCCAACCCTAACACCCCTGCCACCCCAGCTGTTATTTCAATACCTAGCACTATAGGAGCAGCCACGATGGTAGCCAACAACCCAACACCTGCCGCCCCTAGTCCCATGCTGGTTGCCATAAGGGTAGTGTCAGCCCCGTCCACGATATTGAAAGCTCTATGGTACTTTTTACATAGTGCTTTCCGCGTGTCACGGTCTTGTTCTAGTTGGCGTTTCACATCACATAACTGCCTCAAGCGGAACCCATCTACGGTTTCCAGCGTCTTCGCTACTTCCTCTACTACTGGGTACAGACCCATCCTATAATATATATTTTGAAAGATATTTTAATTGGGTTTCAGTTAAAAGTCTATCAATGAATTTGAAGTCTACAAGTTCTAGACTTCTACTCAGGGTAATAGGTGAGAGGCTAATAGACTTTCCTGTTGTAATAAAAACCCCACTGAGGCTTATTAAGCGGTTTAGAGAACCCCCGTAGGTATCCCGTTGTATAACAATACAACAATATTGGTCTAAGTGTTCGTTATCCCAGTGTATTGACACCCCGGGTAAAATTTGGTGTACTCTTGAGGTGTTTTCATTGAATAAAGACGTAAAGAAGACTTCTATGATGAGTGTGTAAGGGGAGGATAGTCTATCAAGAGACCACGTGTTCAAATAATTATTGCTAAATGTTAATTTATTGTTTGGTCCAGCACTTAACCTATTTATTTTGATATACAAATTTAGCGGGGTTGCTACGGTACCCTCCGGAATGAAATCCCCGACCCAGATACCGTTGTTCCTAATCTTAGAGACAAACGTATCTTCGTTTAATGTGATATAAGGTGAGGTGAGTGTTAAGTTGATCAGCCATTTGGGTTCTTTTAAATCTGATAACGACACCCGTCTGTACACGTTGTCTTTCAAGTGCAGGATGTATAATTCATCTTCCTCACCAGGCTGATCGAATCCCTCCGTATCTCCTAGGTCGTTAAGCGTAGTGTTGGGACGATGACTGGTCATTATTATACTATTACGATATAATTTCCAACTGGTTTTCTGATAATAATTCAGGGGTGAACTTCATACCCATGAAGTGTATGTTGTCAGGCAGGAAGATCTTGGTTAGTGATATCTTGTTTTCCACGATCACGTTGACCCCCTGCAGACTGGTGTTGGAGCCGACACTCACCCGCACGTAAACGTTGCAAACTTGATACTGGTGTCGTTTCCCCCACCCGAGTTTGATCCCCTTCACGATCTCGACATCATTCCCCGATGGTTCCCCTAGGTAGACTTTGATGATCAGTGTTGAGTTTGCCGGTAGACTCTCTAGTATACTGACCACGCCTTCGAATTCAGACACCAACTGTAATGTCACGTTTTGTATGGCTGGTTTACTCGATAGCATGTGGGCTGCCATAGTGTTGAGTGGGCTGACGACTACGCTACGTCTCTGAGTTGGGACGTAAGCCACGAGCAGGGTTCCATTGTTCACGACTTTGTTTAGGTGGTTGTCTTTGTTATCAGTGAACACGTAAGGGGAGCCGAGCCTAATATTGAGAAACCAGTCGTTATCGGGTAACAACACCCACTTATCATCTTCGGTGAAGACGAGCATATATGGCTTGTTTCGGGCAACGGTAGTGCTCTCAACATCGTCTAAGTCGAACAGTTTACCCCCGAACGATGGGTATATTATCCAGTTATTACCGGTGTTGACAAGGGCGTACTTAGTGTTGATTTTTGCTCTTGTGGTATCTACTATATCACTTAGGGTTCCACCGGAGGGGACTTCAACGCGTTTGTAAATGTTGTTTTTCAGTTGCAAGGCGTACGATTTACCATCTACTCCGGGAGCGTCGAAACCGCGCGTGTCTCCGAGGTCGGAGATCCCGATATTGACGCATTTTTTCACTACAGGCCCTTGTGCGCTGGTCATTTTACATGAAGCGTTAAGCTGAGGTATCCTATATTTACAGGATTATGATTTATATCTAACACCGATATTATCAGCTCAGGTATGTTGCCCTGGGTTAATCTCTTATACTGCCGTGGTGAAAACGACTCGGTTCTACCGTCATTGTATTTCTCAGTTTTCACCGGCACTGCTCTCAGTATAGTGGAAGGGTGACCTCTTTGAATCTTGTACGTTGTGCTCACCTGACCGAGATGAATGTACAGCTCTCGGTACGGTACTAGGTCGGGTAACTTCGTGCCTGTGACGGTTGTTGTTGGTTTTATCTCGTCAGGAGACATACCGAGTATCCTCGCTAATGGTCGGCCGAGCCTCAAGGAGGTTCTTCCGTTGTTGATTAACACCACTGTGCCGTTTGAGTCGTTCATCTTGAGTTCGGCTCCCAGGGGTTTGAAGACCTCGTCGTTTAGAGAGCACACGCTGTAGTAGCCGTCAGTTATCTGACTGCGAGTTCCACTGACGAACAGCTTATTGTTGCTGACGTTGATGTTAGTCCATTGCGGTAGGTAGGTGATATCGCAGAGTGCGACTTCTAGTTGGCCTGACGTGTTATCGATCGCGTGCGTCAGCTGAACGGCCTCACCGCTCGTTATTCCTGGAAGTGTTATGTACATATTATAATATATAATTTATATATTATAATATGGACTTAGCACACTTGAAAATCGTGGTGGTAGGTAGTACGGGGTTTAAAACAACCTTTATTAATATCTTTGAAAACTATATCGTGACCGTTAATAACGCGCAGGCGGTGGTAAACTGGAATCAAAACCCAATGCAGTTTTGGCAGAACCAACTCAACTTTGCTGTGTGGTGTGCGACGACAGGGTCGGGTGTGACACTAGACTACGGTATAGACGAACTGAGTAAGGCAGTCATTTTGTTTCATATTTATTATCAAACGAGACGAATATTGAAGGAAATAAGTGCTCCTCTTCCCCAAGATAAAGCGTGGAGTATGACGAATAACCCCTATGATAAACGCGCTTATGAACGTGTTTGTGGGGAGTTTGAGATTCCAACGAATAAAGACTTTCGCCTTCCTGGTGTGAACCATGGTCTCGGTATAGTTCTCGTGTACTTCTACAGGTCCGGAACATATTAGGCCGGTTCTAAAGATGGTTCATACAACCCAAACCGTCATACATTTACAGGCCCCACAACGAATGAAAAGATCCATGTCAGCTGTATAAAGCAAACCAATCCTGATGCAGCCACAGCCTGGACTAAAATGATCTCAAAAACATCGAAAGAATTCACTCGTGCTGGTACAATACGCTTGAACGACTCGATTCGAACGTACGTGTGGGCGCTGTTGGGTGCGCAGTCGATGACGCGTTCCAACATCCTCGGTAAGGGAACTGCTTACGACGCTCAGAAACAGTTCGTTGCCAACGTTGAGGATGCTATCAATTCTCCAGTTGATCTCCCGCGGGCCATCGACCGTTACCAAAACGTGTTAGAATACGCCAGATCGAAAGTCAATTACGTGTTTGGTGTGGGGCTGTACATGGCTCCGAGTGATATGCAACTGAGAGTAAAAAAAGTGGTGGGTTATAACAACAAAATAGTCATAGCCACGGCGGATCAAAAGTTGGGTATCAACCCCGATATTAACACCCCCTATATCCCACACATCCCACCACGTGAAACGGGTATAGTGGCACCGCCCCCGGAGTCTAAAGTTCATGTGGAGGTACCCCCCACACACACCCATATTCAGGCCTCCAATCACATCGATAGTAAAACGGCCCTGGTGGTTGGTGGGGTAGCTTTGGGACTTATTTGGTTAAAAATTTCTTAGCCGCTACGTACACCAGACCCGCCACGGCGACGATGGCTGCCCACAGGTTTTGACTGAGCCACGTGACAGTTTTAGCCAGAGCGCCCAACAACCACGAGACGATGCTACCCAGGATGCCGGGAAGGGCTTCGGCGGCTTTACCAGCCAGTTTAGCTAGGCCTTCCCCGAGTTTTTTTATCCAGTCTTTAACCCCACCGCCGCCGGCAGGTGTGGGGGGAACTCCGCCGCCGGCAGGCCCTGTCAGTGACACCACCAGGGTTGATATGATGAAACCCAATGCAGTCAGAATGCTGGCGATGGTGATCCCTTGCTCCCGGAACAATATCCGAATCCTGTCTGCTAACGTGGTGTCTCGGTGGAGGACTTGATTGATGGTTTCCCGCACACGGTTGGTCTGGGATCTAAGCTTTTCTTTGTAGCCGGACGCTGTCTCCAACCAGGTCTGCCTTTCATCTTCCAAATTACGTATTCGTTCCTCGATGGTGGCTTTCATAGACTCGTCATCAGTTTCACCGAGTTTTCCTTTTTCATAGGCGATGTGGTCGTCTATCTCACTCATTTTGGCCGTGCTTTTCCAGAGCTGACCACGAATGGTTTGCATCAACAGGTCCAACCCCTTCAGTTCCCGAAAGGTAATTTCGAGACCCGGGAAGGGCTTGTTCTTGTAGTCGGCCAACACCTTTTCAATATCATAAGTCATGTTTTGATCCGATGTGGCGTCCCTGATGCCTTCCAGACTTTGAACTAACTTCGGAGGATACTGCTTAGGTCGCGCGCCACCGTAATCTATGAAGCCTAGTTCATCGCGGACAAAGTTACTCCCATGTCGACTGCTCAGTGTTGATAAAGCAAGCGGTTCTCTCGTGCGTTTATTGCTCAGTGTTGATAAAGCAAGCGGTTCTCTCGTGCGTTTATGCACGAGATCGATCTCCGGGTGAGCCTTCAAACGCAGCGTGCCATTGCTATCGAGGGTAAACCTGGAATAGTTCCTTCCCAACGGCTTGAGTTTGGATTTATTTTCAACTGCGTTGTAATAATCGTCGACGGCGCCCTCCATGAGTGAGCCACCTTGCGAGAATGAGGTCTCCTGGTCATCATCGAATGCCTGGGCACTATCGCCCCGCATATCATCCATAGGTATGTCTTCATCCATTAGTATTAAAAATATATTTCATTTATATCTTTTTATATATAACAATCTACGGCAGAAAATTAGATCCTTTCAGAAGATTGAGAGAGCCATTAGGAGCCAGAGCCGTGCGCCAGTCGGTGACCATCACCAACAATCCCAGCAAGATAGACCAGAATCAAACTCTGCTGGTTAGATTTCCAAACCTTGGTGAGAATGACCTCATTGTACCAGGCACTGTTCGACTGGCGTTCAATATCACGTTGACCTCCGCCAACGACAAACGCGAGCTAGTGCGGAACGTGGGTCGAGCTATCATCAAGAAAACGACCGTCAAGATCAGCGGTAACGAGGTGCTGAGTATCGACGACAGCGACGTGTTTCACTGCTACGGGGATCTCTGGAAAAGCGAGGGAGAACGAGTCAATGATGTGTACCAGGGTATCAGCAAATCAACCCGGTCGCGCATAGGGTATGCCTTCACGACAGACCAGCTAGACAAGCTATCGGACGGTGAAAAGGCCATCGCTCGAGCATACGGGAATCGATTCTGCGTGCCGCTCGACTTCGAGTTGCTCACGGGACACGCGCCGTTTTACCAGGCCGCGCTGGGTTTATCAACGTTTAACGACTATAGCAAAGTAGTGCGTACGCCGAACGGTGATGAGGCCAGTTATGCCATAGACAACATCTCTCTGGAGTTCGACATGGTCACTAGTCCGGAGCTGGCCAGGCAGGTTCGAAGCCAGTACTCTGGGAAGATGGCTATCCTGTACGATCGCGTACTGAGGCATAGATCAGTAGTGCGAGATAAGAGCGACACTGTGTGGAATATCAACCTGAACGTGCCGGCGCGATCGATGAAAGGTATCCTGGTCGTCCCCGTGGAGGATTACGAGCCATTCAGGAGGGACAGCGAGAAGTTTTTCAACCCCGAGATTGAAAAGGTGAAAGTGACCATCGAGGGCGTGCCCAACCAGCTGTTCAGTCATGGTATGAGACCACACCAGCAGTGGGATGAGATAAAAAAGCTACCAGTGGGGGATTACATAACAAAGGACCTGGACCTCGGCTCCGTGCAGATCGGTGAATACCTGACCACCAAGTACGCCCTATGGTTGGACATGCGATCCACGGATGATAATAAACTGCACGGTAGCGGGCGCCGTATAGATAACGGCAGCGAAGGGATAACCATCCAGATTACTAAGAAGGCTCAACCCGCTGGTAAGTTGAAATTATATCTGTACGATATTATGGACGCGCAACTTAATATAGCCATCTATTGACCTCCCCACTGACCCACACTGCGCCATAGTGTGCGGGCAGACTGGCTGTGGGAAGACCGTTTTCGTGTTGGATATGTTGGAGGGTTACTACAAGGATGTGTTCGATAACATCGTTATCATGTGCCCTACTCTGAGCATGAATAAAACGTACGCGCGACCTTGGGTGATGACGGACCCGGACGTACACAAAATCGACCCTGGAACACGCCTGCAGGACTGGTTGAAAGCTCTTCATGAGAAATTTAAAGGGGAACCGACGCTGTTCATACTGGACGACTGCAGTGCTAATCGCGAGATAACAAAAAAGAGAGACATGCTATCGTACCTGGCCTTCTCCGGCCGGCATGCAAATCACAGCGTCTGGGTGCTAACGCAGAAGTTCAACTCGGTGTTGAAAGACCTCAGGGAGCAGACGCGATGGGTGGCCTTATTTCACTGCAAGGACAGGGATTCGTTCGAGGAGTGTTTGAGAGAGAACGATGTGATGAGTAAATTAGAACGGGAACGGGTGAAGAAACAGCTCGCTGAAACTAAACACGCTAAGCTCGTGCTCAAGACCGACCAACCAGTAGCATATAGGGTGTGCTAAAGCTAAGCAAAGCTTAGCAAAGCTAAGCAAAGCTAAGCCAAAGCTAAGCAAATGCTAAGTATAGCTATGATATTTGAAGTGTTTGTCGTGTGCAACTTAACCTTCATTTCTCTGTGTTTTGTCTGCATCGGGTATTATATAGTTAAAACTAAATCTTACTTGTTATATTATAAGATGGAATGTGAGGAATTGCTCGAACAATTGTTGGTACCTGGGGGTGTGGGGGATTCCCCCAAGTGAGAGAAACTGTTGGCGTTGGCTGTTGGCGGCAAAGCCAAACATTACTTTGGAGACTACACTCCGGATAAAATTCACAAAATGTCAGTCGAAGAAATCGATAAGCTGTACGCTAGATACGAGTCCCGGCTCGGAGCAGAAATGACAAAGACAATAGGATCGGCTATGACCCAGATATACACCGGTATTGTATCATACTTCCTTCCCATTCCACCAGAGCGCCGACTTTACCTGTGGGAGGACCTTGAGAAAGACCCTTTTATCAAACACGCCATGAGTTCTATCAGCTGCGGGCTGTACCACAAATATGGTATGTTGTTGGCTCCAGTGACGGCGGCGATTATCACGGCAAAACATTGTCAATTTGAGAGAAAAAATAATAATAATAGTATAGATGGATGCTGCTCCCGAGGTAGCCCCCACACCCCCAACAGTGAGGGAAACCCCTCCCGAGGTGACGGTGGAGGCCAGGGAAACAGTAACCAGGCAGAAGAATCCTAAGAGAGTAGCTGCCGGTAAAAAACGGTGGTGTAACCAACATAAAATTATCAACCCCCGACTGTTGTTGGCTGTAGGTGCTGCCGTGGTTATAACATGGTTATACGTGGGAGTACCCTCCCATAGTGAGGTGGTACCCCCCAACAGTGAGGTGGTAACCCCCACTGTCGACCCGCATATCATGTTATAATTTAAATATTTTTATATATACATAATGTCTGAGGGACAAACGTTCGTCAACGACGCATACCACGCCACAGTGGTCGCCAGTCTAGCCGTAGGGTACGCTCGGTTGACTAAAATGGTGCTTAAACAACCAACTATCAAGCTAGATTTCAACCTGCAGGATATGGGTATGCTCATAATGAACCTTGGTATGGCGATGGCCACAAAAGACATCCTAGTAAAACAAGGGATAATACCTGATAATATAATGAAATAAATATAGGATGGCCACGATAGCTATGATGGTCGGTGGGGCGTTAGTGAATGCCCTGGCATTTTCCGGGAGTAATTTCCTCTTCTCGAAACTACGAGATGACCACGTGGCTGAAATACAGGAAGAAAGGAAGCGGCACGATCTCGCTACTGAGAACTTACAAAAGGCACAGGCCGAGTACGCTAAAAAACGCCTCCAGAGGATCGATTTTATTAACGAACAACTCCAGCGTGAAAACCATGCCGTTCAAACATTCAACGATGTCGATGAAGCAATGAAAGAATACTACCTACTAACTGGTAAACGATTGGAACCGCTCAATAAACCCACACTCGCTCAGTACTACACACCATCCAAGGGACAAATGAATCGTGAACTGGGCTTCATAGTGTTGGGTATAGCAGCTACTGCGTTGGTTGCGAAGCAATTAAATTAAATACCTATATAAGTAAACATGAGACCCGCTCCATACCGATGCGAATACATACTTATGGGAAGACCGAGGCCTGTGGTAGGAAATGCAGGAATCAGGGGTTCTGTTGTTTCCATATGGGAAGTCCTAACTACACGTGTTCTGTGTGTGGTATCGGGGTTAAAGGACACTACTGTCTATGTAAAGCTCACGGAGCGAACGTAGTCAGACATCAACTCATCTACGAGAATAAAAAGGACTACATAAAAGAACGTAGGCGACTGCTCAAGATAGACTCCTATTAGACATTGGTTATGTTAGGTGTAAACACGATGACTACTGTACGCGAGCTTAAGCGGGTCGCAAAACAGAGAGGTGTGATCGGGTATTCTCGAATGCGGAAGTCAGCATTGTTGAGATTACTAGGTTTAGAAGCCCCTCCTATGGTAAAACAATTAAAAGCTCAAGCAAAACAGCTTGGATACACGGTTTATTCAAACCTGGGGAGAGCCGGGTTAACCGCATTGTTATCACATGCCCCCGTTCCCACTGTAAAACAACTGAAAGCCGAGGCACACGATTTGGGTTTAGGCGGGTATTCCCGTATGAGAAAACCACAGCTTGTAGAATTATTACGACAGAATAGAGCTATTGACCTACAGTTCGTGCGCACTGAGCGCGCTGTAGGCAACTATTTGAGAGGTTGCCGCATGCACGTTGATAGAAACATAGACATTACAGATATCAAGCCTCTGATAGCTGATAAGGTCAACCAGGAACTAAATAACCTAGGAAGTATCAAGTTTCAGATCACAGTGAAAATGTCGCTCGATAAGCAGGATGAGTATGTTCAGCCTTACTTCCGAGGTAAACAAGAGGTCGTCACACATACAGAGACCATTGACACATCAATCGATACCAGTTTTCAGCAGATACGAGAATACCTGGAACGCTACACACACTTGGGGTCCGGGTGGGCTGTAGATAAAATCGATAATGTCTATCTAGACATAGCTAACTACGTGCCGTTCAGAGGCGGATCATACCTAGCCTTGCCCCCCTACTATAGGAACAAACATGCCATAGTAAACGTTAAGAATAGAGGAAACGATTGCCTGAGGTTAGCTATCAGGTCAGCCTTATTTCCAGCTGACACTAATCCGAACAGGTCTTCTAATTATCCTCAGGATGATGGGCTCAACTGGGATGGTATAGATGAACCCACCCCCATATCCCAGATCACTAAAGTAGAAAAACAGAATAATCTGGCTATAAATGTCTTTGGGCACGAAGGTAACACAACAATAGTACACAGGGTCAGCGAAGTGAAGGATCGCCAAGTTATCAATATATTCATGATCCAGCGAGGTGACAAGTATCACTACACATGGATAAAACACTTTAGCAGGCTGTTGTATGACCAATCGGCACACAGAGAAAAGACCCACTTCTGTGAACGATGCCTACATGGCTTCACACGAGCTGATTTATTAGAATCCCACCGGGATGATTGCCAAGGTGTGGGGCAGACGGCCATACGAGTCGACATGCCTAAGGAAGGTGATAATATCCTAAAATTCGGTAACCACAAGAACCAAATGTCTGTGCCTTATATCATATACGCCGACTTCGAAGCCTTGGTGGTGGGGGATTCCCCTATACAAGAGCATAAAGCCTGTGGGTTTGGATACATTGTTGTCCGTTGTGACGGGGGAACGAAAGCTCCGGTAGTGTATAGGGGCCCTGACGCGGCTGAAAGGTTTCTAAAGTGTTTGCAGGAGGAAGAAAAAATTATTAGGAATGCATTGTATAGAATCGCTCCCATGCGTATGACCCGAGTCGACAGGCTAGCTCACGCTAGTAGCACTAACTGTCACGTGTGTGACTCACCACTTAACGGTGATTCGGTGAGAGATCACTGCCACATAACTGGTAAGTATAGAGGCGCCGCTCACAGCGCGTGCAACCTCAAGCTTAAAATCAACCCTAAGACAATAAACATCCCCGTTGTCTTTCACAACTTGAGAGGGTACGACTCACACTTGATCATGCAGGCCATCGCGAAAATCGATGGTAATAAAACGTGCATCCCCAACAACATGGAGAGATACATCTCCTTCAGCTTAAACGGACTTAGGTTCATTGACTCGTTTCAGTTCCTCCTGTCGTCACTCGACAGTCTGGTCAAGGCCAACAATACCTTCCCTATCACCGATCGATACACAGACGCCGAGACTAGACCCCTGCTTATGAGGAAGGGTGTGTACCCCTATGAGTACATGGATAGTTGGGTCAAGTTCACCGAGACCAGACTACCCCCTATTGACTGCTTTTATAGCAAGCTGAATGAGGCGTCCGTCTCACGAGATGATAACTCGCACGCGACTAACGTATGGAATAAACTGGGTTGTAAGAACCTGGGTGATTATCACGACCTGTACTTGAGGACAGATGTACTGCTGTTAGCCGACGTGTTTGAGACGTTTAGGCGGACGTGTTTCAAGCAGTATAAACTCGACCCCGCATGGTATTACACCAGCCCAGGTCTGTCGTGGGACGCCTTGCTTAAAAAGACCGGAGTTAATTTGGAATTGCTCACAGATTACGACATGCACCTATTCATTGAGAAAGGCTTGCGAGGTGGGATTTCCATGGCATCCAAACGATACGCGAAAGCAAATAATCAATACGTGAAAGGTTACGATCCTAACAAGCCAACCAATCACATTCTCTACCTCGACGCAAACAACCTGTACGGCTGGGCCATGAGCCAGTATCTACCTACAGGGGGATTCGAATGGGTACCCCACGTTGATGTTATGGGGGTTGCACCAGATTCGAACAAAGGGTATATCCTCGAGGTTGACTTAGAGTATACCAAGGAATTACACACATCGCACAACAGCTACCCCCAGCTACCCCCTGGCCCCCGAACGTATGTTAGGTGGGCGTGTGACAGACGTTGAAAAACTCGTTCCTAACTTAATGAATAAGACCAAGTACATCGTTCACTATCGCAACCTACAGCTGTACCTGTCGTTGGGTATGAGGCTGACCAAAATACACAGGGTGCTCATGTTCGACCAGAGCCCATGGGTGGAGCCCTACATCAGAATGAACACAGACCTACGAAAAAAAGCCACCAGTGATTTTGAGAAAAATCTCTACAAGCTCATGAACAACTCGGTGTTTGGTAAGACTATGGAGAACCTGAGGAAACGCGTGACCGTGAAGCTGGTTCGGTCGAGTGAGGAAGACAAGCTCAGGAGATTGATAGCCAGTCCGGCATTCAACCGTAGTAAGATATTCAGAGACAACCTGGTTGCCCTACACATGAAGAAAAGCCACATAAAATTCAACCGGCCTGTTTACATGGGGATGAGCATCCTCGATTTATCCAAACACCTGATGTACGACTTTTACTACAACGAGCTCAAGAAACAGTACGGTGACAGGTGTGAAGTGCTGTACACTGACACGGATTCCCTGCTGATGGAGATTCGAACCGAGGACGTGTACGAGGACATGAAAAAACACCTCGATTTATACGACACCAGCGACTACCCTAAGACCCATACCATACAAAGTACGGTAAATAAAAAGGTCCTAGGTAAGATGAAGGACGAGTGTGCTGGCACGCCCATAGCCGAGTACATAGGTTTGAGACCTAAGATGTACTCCATACTGAAAGCCGACAATAGTGAGATCCGGAAGGCTAAGGGGGTTAAGAAGTATGTGGTGAAACAACACATCAAACACGCCAGATTCAAGGAAGCCCTGTTCAAGACCCGTACCTTTAGGCATAAAATGAACACACTTAGAAGTGATGGACATAAGATATACGGACTGACTATAAACAAGACGTCCCTGTCGCCTATGGACACGAAACGTTGGATAGCTATTGATGGGATAAACACATACGCGTATGGACATGAAAAAATTTGAGGCTATTTACTACAGCCCGCGTGGGTACTGGAAAGGAGCTAGCGCAGTAGATAAGCTAGCTAAAATAGCGCGAGTACCCCCGGAGGAAGCCAAAGCGTGGCTTGAAAAACAAGCCCTGTGGCAGATCTATTTGCCGGCACCACGCTACGTGCCTAGAAGGAGGTTCGGTATTAACATACCTAATAGCGTTCACCAGGCAGACCTACTGTTCCTACCCCACGACAAGAGGTACAAGTATGCCTTAACCGTAGTGGACGTAGCCAGTCGTTACAAGGAAGCCGAACCCTTGACCACGAAAGATTCGGCCCAGGTAGCCAGAGGATTCGAACGCATATACAAACGCAGTCCGCTGACGTGGCCAACTGAGCTGCAAGTTGACCCCGGACGGGAGTTCATGGGTGCCGTGTCACAACTGCTAGCCAAACACGATACAAAGGTCAGGCGTGGCACGGCCGGAGCCCATCGCAGCCAAGCCATAGTTGAGAGATTTAATAGGACTTTGGCTGAGCGCTTGTTCGGCCATCAGTATGCTAGGGAGATGGCCACCCCTGGAAAACGATCGACTGAATGGGTCACGAGGTTACCCAAGGTGGTGTCGGCAATCAACCATGAAGTCACCCGTTTCACCGGTAAGAAACCGACAGACGCTATCAAACTAAAATCAATAGTTGCAGAGTCGGCCGCTCCATTGCGTGGGAAGGAGAAACAGATACCAGATAGGGCCCTAGTGAGGTATCTATACCAGCTGGGGGAACACGAGGGTGATAGCCATAAGCGGGCCACCGATCCTATATGGTCAGTCAAAACTTACAACATAGATAAAGTGGATATGAAAGCCGACGAACCTAACTTATACTACTTGAGGGATGGGCCGGGTAGGGGGTTTGTAAGAGAAGAATTATTGATCGTACCGTACGGCACAGTGTTACCTCCAACACACGTTAAGTAGTAGGGGTAATAGTAGCAAGAGCTAAGGGCCCAACCAAAGCCTTATTTAGTAAATAAGGCTTTGTAGAGACTTTTCTTGAAAGTGTTTTAAAACCCCCATTGTATATACTACTGTCATGTTTCCGCCACGCGTTCAACTAATTAGTATGCACTATTCCACCCGTCACCTTCAGACTACGTCGAGGACGCTATCGTGCACGGACATGGTCAAAGGGCAGACAACTTCTGGCATACTTTCAGGCCGACTTATTGGAAATGACAACAACAGTGGTTGGGCTCCCCCAAACGAAGGTTTGGGTTTCGATCGTGTAAACCCTGGCCGTATTGTTGCTGATATTTTGCACTAATGTCCTATTTTGTTTGCTGCCTATACTCAAGAATAGGACCATCATGGGAAATATCATTTCAGTGAATTCATGTATGATTGTGTTGCTGTATCCGTCCTCCACATACCCGGGTGGTAACCTAGCAGATATTGTTCTGGATCCAATGACAGTTGCGCACCACCGTCCTTGGACCCATCAGTAAATAAGGATTTATGTGTTATATTTACTCTTTGACTGTTTATAATTCTTGTTTATATCGTCATTCATTAGGTTCTGATTTTTATCCCCTTACATCACACAAGTAATCTATATAAGAGAAGGAGATATCAAACACTTTATCAGTGGATGACCTTCCTTAGCACAAACGGCAGACCATATCAAATGTGAATCTGAGGGCTTTCTTTTTGCTGCTCAGAACCAGTCACTTCCCACTCGCAATCGCCAGAATGTGATTCTAAGAAAGTATCAATATGAAGGCCCTAGTGGTGGGTGCTGGATAATGCTAAAAGCTCGCCAACCCCTGTGAGGACCCGGGTCAGCAAGGTTCATAGCACCCCGATGCCGGTTGCAAGGGGCGACTGAATTGGGCAGCCTGTTTGTCGGTGGAGGACTGGATCCTGATGGCTGAGGGCAGCTGATCCGCTAACCATGTTCCGTTTGCTTATCACACCACTTCGTTGAGAAGATACACCAATGCGAAAAACAAACAACCTAAAAAAGGGCACGTAACAGGTCTTTTGTCAGCTGCAGGTGAATAGCATGTCGTGGACTCTTTCGTGTGAATATTGATGGGTACATTCCTCGAACAAGGTAATAACCTAATGGTTAACGTTAGCTTGTTTTAAGTTTGATATCTATGTTTTGTTTTTATTTTTCTTGTAATAACATTATAAAAAGTCATTGCATTGCATTGCAGCACCAAGGATACCCGGATGATATACTCCAATAGAAGAATTATAAATAAACAAACTACAAGATTGGCCCATGAGCCATCGCCTTCTGGCATAAGACTTTAGGCAATGTTCACATTAGAATTCACAATAAAAAACTTACAGATCACAAGTAGTGCCAAAGCTGAAATTCAAAACAATTCCAAATTAAATCTGTGCAATGACACATATACAGTCCATGCACATGGCTTCGCATGACCAGCCGATTGGTTGAATCGGCCCATTCAACCACCCGTCTAGGTGAAGTAAGGGCCGAAGTGGTGTGTTGGGCAAATGAAACGCAGTTAAAAGCCCATCTGCCCTCAACCACCAGGATCCCGTCCTCCACCGACACGAGACGCTACCCACGGCAAACAGGTTGCCCAATTTAGTCGCCTCTTACAACAAGCAATGGTGCTGTGGACACATTCTGTCCCGGATCCACTCAGAAGAAGAGCACTTAGCGGTGCCCAGCACCCACCACGAGGAGGTGGCTTTTCATGGGTGACTTTTCTAAACTAAGCGAACTCTCATTGTCATCTTCCTTGTACAGAAACCTAGCAGAAACCTACATTACCCAAGATCCACAATTTTCTGCAAGACCAGAAACTTACTCACTCCAGCTATGAAGGTTTCAGTAAACTGAAACTAAATGGAAACTTCCAACTACAGTTTCAGTTGACGGGAACATGACGGAAACCAAGACTTGTTAGTTTCAGATGTGGAAACTATGCGGAAACTCTCATTGCACGTTTCCTGAAACTGACACTCACGAAGCCCTGTATTATAATGGGAGATATAAAAGGTCACAACCACTCTGGGGTAGTGTACCTACAAACACTAAAGGTGAATTGTTGGAGGACCTTTGTTCTGACAATGATTTATGTATTTATAATGATGGTTCCAACACATACATTATCAACTCCTGAAACACTTACCAGAATCCTGTTTAGAGACGCTCTTGTATATATTTGATGATATTTGGACTTCCGGGAAATTTCCTTCTTCATGGCGTGACGCCATAGTAGTACCAATACCTAAACCTGGACGTGATCATACGGATCCATCCAATTATCGTCTGACTTCATTTACCAGCTGTGTTTGCAAGACCACGGAACGCATGATAAATAATCAACTTGTTTGGTACTTGGAAACAAATAACCTCATAACAGATATACAACGTGGTTTCCGTGAAAAACAGAAGTATTGTCGATCAGCTAGTTCGACTGGAATCATTTGTGAAAAACGCTCTAATTCATTAACATCTTTTTTGATCTCGAAAAAGCATATAACACAACCTGGAAATACGGCATTTTGAGAGTTTTACATGATTTTGGTTTGCGAGGTCGTTTGCCTGAATTCATAGCCAACATTTTAAATGACAGGCAATTTCAAGTCCGCGTGGGTTCTACCCTGTCTGATCATTACAATCATTTTGTCTGCAGCACTTTTTAGTATCAAGATAAACAGTGTCAAAATTTTTAAACTATTCAATGGATGGGCCGTTATTTGTGGATGACTTTAATATTTCTTGTCGTGGTAAAACTGTGCATACCATTGAACGGCAAGTGCAGCTGTGTTTAAATAAAATAAATAGATGGTGTCTTGAAAACGGTTTTACATTTTCTAAATCCAAAACTAATTGTATACACTTTTGTAGAAAATGTAAACCGCATAAAGATCCTCAAGTTTCTAAATGGATCTCACATACAAGTTGTAAAGGAGGCCAAGTTTTTGGGAATATCTTTTGACTGACATTTAACGTTTCTACCATATATCAAATCCATCAAAACGAATTGCCTGAAGGCACTTGACGTGGTGAAAGTCGTTTCAAATTCTAAGTGGGGAGGGGATCAAGCTTCCCTCCTGCAACTTTTTCGATCACTGATCCGGTCAAAACTTGATTATTGGTCCATTGTATATGGTGGAGCCTGTAAAAGCAACCTAAAACTTTTAGATTCTGTTCACCGTCAAGGTCTAAGACTTTGTCTTGGCTCCTTTCGCACTTCACCTGTTGACAGCCTGCACGTTCAGGTTGATGAGCCATCTCTTGAGCAGCGACGTATAAAATTTAGCTTTAAAGTATGTAACAAAATTGTCAAACCCTAAATATAACTGTGTTTTCAGTCCTCTGTATGAAGATTTATACAAAAAGAAATCTTCTCTTGTTCCACCTCTTGGTTTAAGAATCAAACTATTTCTTTCTTCAGCCGGCATTCAGCTGGAATATTGGCAGTTGGTTAGGCCCCAAGTGGACCTAACATTATCTACATTAAAGAAATCAGAAACTAATAAATTACAATATAAACAAGGCTGTTAAATATATACTGAACATCATTGAAAACGCACCACCTGTAAATTTTGAAATAAGGCAATAGAATCTTTTGGAAATGGAAAATTAATGGTGGGAATTTTGATAATAACACACTAGATCGTAAATAACGCTCTACAGTAAAAAACGGATCGTTCGAACACATCATCGAACACATCACATGAAAACAACAAAATTCATGCACATCACACACGAAGGGCACAAATTGCATGCAGAAAGCATGCTGTTCAGGGGTATAAATGACCTTCGGCACAAAACCGTTCTCATTTTCGCAGTACTTTCGTAAGTAAAGTTTTTTCGCCATGCCAAGATTGTCACCAGAGGAACGAGAACAGGCCTTGGGTATGTTGCAGGTCGGCGCTTCAAGCAGAAACATTGCACGACGATTTGGGTGTCATCATTCGACCATTCTGAGGCTTGCTAACAGATACCAACAAACAGGAACCAGCAGGGACCGGTAACGCCCAGGTCAGGCACGTGTTACCACCCCTCGTCAAGATCGAGACATTGTACGGCGCCATATTCGGGATCGAACCTTGCCCGCTGCCAGAACCGCCAACGCTGTCCAGGGTCGACGTGGTTTGATCAGCGCTTCCACCGTCCGACGCCGTCTCCGTGCGGCAGGGTTACGTTGTCGACGCCCTTACGTTGGACCCATCCTGACTGACAGGCATCGCCGTGAACGCCGACAATGGGCTGAACAGCATCGTGTGTGGTTGTTACGACGTTGGCATGGTGTGGTGTTCTCCGACTAGTCGCGTTTTCACTTGCGAAATGCTGACGGGCGTCTACGGGTATGGCGTCGACGGGGTGAACGTTATCATCAGGATTGTGTTGTGCAAACCGATCGGTGGGGTGAAGACAGCATTATGGTGTGGGGAGGGATAAGTTATCACCACAGAACCGCTCTGATTGTTTGTCGTGGCAGAGTGAATGCCGTTTACTACCGTGACAACATTCTTCAGAACAACGTCGTTCCCTTCTTTCACCAGCATCAAGATCTGCACACATTTCAACATGACAATGCACGAGCCCACACTGCACGTGTTTCGATACAGTATCTGGCTAACAACAACATTCCTCTACTTCATTGGCCTGCATTGTCACCAGATTTGTCACCCATCGAACACTTGTGGGATTACATCGGCCAACGCCTCGCACGTCGTCCGCAGATCAACAACCTTGGGGAACTCGACAATGCCTTGCAGCAAGAGTGGAATGCAGTGCCTCAGGACTTTATTCAGAGACTTATCCGTTCAATGAGGAGACGTTGCACAGCTTGTGTTGCTGCTAGCGGGGGTCATACACGCTACTGACTTTCCATTTTGACCCCATCTTTATTTCATTGTCAGCTGCATTAAATCTTCACTGTTTTGCTTGATTGTTTTTTGCTTCTTTTCTTTATCAAACATTGGTCTACACAAATATGTAAAATTTACATAGATTGCTCACTTCTGCTCTTAGAAATCCACAATTTTAGGGGTGGTGCGTTTTCAATGATGTTCAGTATATTTCATGTAAACATCCACTTTCAGTTGAAATTATTGAATTGTATAATAATCTTGCTACTGGCCAGTACGACATTGTGTTCTGTTGGTTACCCAGCCACGTAGGCATTTCTGGTAACGCAATGGCCGATCTTGCTACTAAGGCAGCACTCAACAAATCTATGACGCCACTTCTTATTCCCTACACTGATTATGAAGCTACCATTAGAACATTTATCCGTGATCTGATGCAGAAGAAGTGGGACACCCAAGTGGGTGTAAATAAATTACATGCTATGAAACCATATATTGGGTATACCCACATGGGTTGTCAGTTCAGATTTGATGAGGTCATTTTGCGACGATGTCTTATTGTCCATACGAGATATACTCATGAATATCTTTTAAAAGGTGAGGATCCTCCATTCTGCATCCCTTGTGATGAAAGAATCAGTCAAGCATGTCCTACTTGACTGTGTTGAATATTCCATCACAAGGGATCAGTAATTTAATTCACAAACTCTGAAGGATCTTTTTACTAATACCAGCTCTCTTTTAATTATTGCATTTTTAAAAGAATTAGATTTGTTATCAGAATTAATAAATATTTTATTATTGGTAATCTAGATTAATAATTGAGATTGTTAGTGGCTGTGCCCTCGAGGGGGGCTGAAGTATTGTAAAAATATTGTCCTCCTGAGAGGGTACGTAAGTCCAAACATACTACGATTAAAAGTTTGGTCGTACTAAATTTACATGGGATATTTGTTGTTTTTATTTACGGTTAAATTTCAGTTTAATCGCCATCAGTGTAACTCCATCTGGGGTACATGCAGGTAGCAAAGGTACTGTAGGTCCTCATGGTCCCTAGTATGGTGATCTACTTTCAGTTGTTGGAGATCTACAGCCCGTATGCTATATTGTATTGTCCAAATAGTGGTATTTGTTTTTACTCTCCACATTAGTTTTAATTGTAACTGTCATATTCTCGATTTTTTACTGTTCTTTGACAGCAGGTTTTTATAATGTATACGTGTTTCATTTCAGTATCAAAATGTTCTCGTCACGATATGGCTGAAATATTGTCGATGTGACGTTAAATATTAACTCACTCACTCACTCACTCACTCACTCACTCACACTTCACCCTTAAGTGACTAAGCTAGATGTAGATTTGGTCACTAATCTACACTTTGACTGGTTCATTCCCTTATGATACTATTGATATCTTTATTTGCCATACCTAATTCTACTGTTCTACTAGGCGGATATACAGTTGGGCTGTTTAATCTTAGATCACCTGGACATGGTCCTGCTAAGGTAACGGCACCGTAGAACATTTAGTTATCCGTATAGTGACAAAGACTACCAGACACGTATCAATACCTTACACAATTAAGGCACCATCAACATAAATTTCTGAACTACAAATACATCTGACCAATAAATTACCCCAGCCGAGGCAGCTCCTTAGCCCCGCCCCTTCGACTAGTGCGTTTCTATTTCGAACACCTCAGAGCTATCCACAACAAGTCAGTAATATTTTTAACCACTGATCAACATTTCTTCTGATCACCTCACCATCCGTGAGTGAGTGAGTGAGTGAGTGAGGTTAGTGTCACGCTGTAACCAGCAATATACCAGCTATCTGGCATGGGTCCACAATTAATCGTGCCGATACCATTAGTCGCCACTTATGCATGGGCTACTGAAGATCAATTCTAACCAGGTTCTTTACGGGGAGATAATCATGGGTTAATGAAGATCAGTTCTAACTCGTATTTTAAACGATGGGGACAAGCATCGATTATTGAAAATCAGTTCTAACCTTAATCTTTACGGGTCTGGTCTCATAAGACATTACAAGTTATCAAACAATGACACATAACCCGTCTCAAGTGCACCGGTATTGAAGAACCAGCCGTTACTTTGCAACTGCAATCAGTATGTATGGAACTGGGAATCATATTCATGCAGGGTTAATGCATATGAATCAATAGACCACTTATGCCGTTAATGCGCTGTTTGAAAAATGCAATACATCATTAGAAAAGTTGACATAACTGTGTTCCTCTTTAAATATTCAAATTGTAGATGTTGTCAATCAATAACTTTTTGAAATATAATACACAGAAACAGATCATCATGCTGTACTTAGCAATATTTCAGCTATATGACGTTCGTCCGTAATTAATCAAAATTAGCATTTTGACGTTTGTGTTGATGTGTAAATTGACAGAAATGTGTTCACTGGAAACGCTTTCACGAATTCCTCTTTAAATATTTATATTGTAGATGTTGTCAAGAACTATTTGAAATCTAAAAGGCATCTTGTGTAGTTGGCAATAAGTGGCTGAGCATGTGTCGTTCAAGACAGGATCGTGTTTTAGCGACGGTCCATTTCCATAATTAACGCCCCATTTGTTGAATTAAAATTCACTGTTCTTAGCGATCTACACCCCAGCTTTATATTACATTGTTCTTTTTTTACTTAAAGTATTTACGGTTTAGTTACTAGTTATAAATTTGTATCTTTGACTATCTAGTTGTTTTCTTGTCCTAATTTGGCACCCGTGAACGGCCACCTCCTCGTGGTGCGTGTTGGGTAAAGCTAGGAGCAATTCACCCCCGTTGTGGACCCGGGGTTTGGGGGGAGGAGGGGGAGGGTATTTGGTCCACCAACCCGTTTGCCGTGGGTTGCGGCCCTGTGTCGGTGGAGGAAGGGATCCTGGTGGTTGAGGGCGAAAGGGGCCTGGAACCATGTTCCTTTTGCCTAACACACCACTTCGGCCCTGACCTAGACGGGTGGTAGAACTGGCCCACTGCACATTTAACTTATCAGGTATTGGTTCTTTTGATTTGAAATGTAAAGATTATGCACATATTAAATTGCCGAGAGTCCTATTCCAGGAGGCTGTGGTTAATGGGCCAAGCCGGTGATGCTGACTTCTACATTCTCTGCAATTCTGTAAGTCTCCAAGTTTTTGTTAATGCCGAACCAGCATAACATTATATTTGCTAGACAAATATAGCTATTTATGTCGTATTAATCGGAGTATAACGTCGCTGTATCCCAAGTGTTTGCAAGTCGGATATCCGCTGCAATGAAACACTGTCCTTGTTGTTACTCGCTGGCGGTAGGGGAGCATGGTGTTGAACTTTACTATATCCATCATGTCTCTTACGAATTCATTTTCACAACAACAAGAAACTTGGTCTAGGTTTATAGTCATTGCATCTACAAATGGAGAACCGCTTTAACTCAATCCGTTTGTGATATCACAAAAAAATTCGGTCTTTATGTGGAGAACTAAAGAATGTTTCACGTCTCCGTGGGGGTTTACTTCTTGTGGAGTGTTTGCGTCGACAGCAGTCAGTCAGTTTGCTACAACAGCACAACTTGCAAGTATTAATGTTGTCTTCTCGCCACACAAAACACTGAATTCTAGCAGAGGCATTGTTAATAGACAGAGCTCGGTTGTTTACGGACATGTCTGAAGAGGAAATAGTTCCTGAACTGAAAAGTCAAAATGTTATTTCAGTCAAGCGCTTTTCTGTAAAGAAACAGAATGGTACCACTCAACCAAGCAACACCTACATGTTTACATTTGCGTTAAGTGTCTGTGCCTAAATCCATAAAAGCTGGTTATTGAAGTGGAGGTATATATCCCAGATCTACTCCACTGTTATAACTGTAAAACGTTTGGACACGGTTCTACATCCTCTCGTAATGCACAACGTTGTCACCGGTGCTGTGAAGATCTCCATGATCCTGCCTGCAATAATGATCCCTAAATGTGCAAATTGCGTTGGTAATCATGTATGGTCACCAAAATCTTGCCCCGAGTGACAGATACAATAAAAAACCTCAAATTGAAACATCAGAGTAATATTTCCTTTATTGAAGCTAAAAAGCAAGTTAGAAGCCAGATTCGATCTGAAATATCGCCAACTGTCAGCGACTCAGCTGTCTGCCTCTCAAACTTTGAGTCAGTCAGAACCTGAGCCTACAGAAACAAATGTTGATGTTGCGGAACATACTGAAATGTCAAAAGCACAGCGAAAACTCCTTAACCATATAAACTCTTCTAAATGCCCCTCCTCTGGTGAGAAACCTATATCTATTGAAGAGCATGTCACTGTGCAAGTTCATAACTCGTTTGAACCCCTTGAAATGGAGGTATCTCCATCTTCGCAGCACAAACATATGGGTTCTTCCTCAACACGTCCGCGGGAGAGAACCCCAATCAAACCGCCATGAGTCAGAATCGAAATTTCATACAATGGAATTGCAGAGGACTGAAGAATAACTTCAACGAGATCCATTTAGTACTACAGGACTTAAAACCGTCAGCATTATGTTTTCAAGAGTCCTATCTTACAAATACAGATACTTTTGATTTAAGACAATACAGCAATTATCACTCTTTCTCAACTCCAGGAGATAAAGCAACAGGGGGTGCATCCGTTTTGGTATGCCAGGGCATAATACATACATAGCCCTGCCCCGCTCATACAAATCTTCAAGCTGTAGCTGTTCGCCTAACCATGCATATTGCGTTGACACTACGCAGTTTATACATACCTCGCTCTTCTAGCATCCAACAATCGCATCTTCAAAATCTCTGTGATCAGCTTCCAAAGTCATTTATAATCATGTGTGACCTAAATGGCCACAACCCGCTCTTGGGAGGTATAAAGACAAATCATAAGGGTAAAATTACTGAAAAATTCATTTCAGATAATAATTTATGTATTTTTAATGGTGATGCAGCTGCATATCTACATCCAGCTACGGGAACATATTCGGGAATATTGCCTTGGCTCGCTAAATACAATGTTTACTCCCAAAGCAGGATATTAACTATCACAAAACACTCAATGCCATTCTTACTTTAAAATTTAAAACAGATCATGAAACTAAATTTCCTGAAATGTGCCCGCATATCTATGACGTTACAAATATGTGCGTAGTAATACGTGACGTCACAAGCTCGGTGACGCAGTTTTCTACTGATCACTCATTTGACTGAGTTACGTCATATAGTTCCCAGTCTGCGCATTGTTGTCAGCAAATATGAACTTAGTTTGAAAAATGACAACAAAAAAAAAACACGTGTGGAATTTGGGAAAATTTCAGTTAAACTTTTGAACAACAAATATAATGTTCGCGGGGCATTTTGCAAGCACAGTTGTCAACTGACAAAGGGTCAAACAGTTCATTCGAGATTTTCCTGGCTGCTCTCTGAGTCAATGATTGCAAGACGCCTGCGTTTCGGTGCTGGTGAAGTCGTAATCACTCCCATCTATTATTACACGACAACAATATTCACTCATCAAGGCACTGACAGTTCCGTAACCACGGCCGTCATTCTAGACACGATCGCCGATACATGTGCGTGACGCCATGTTTGTTTACAGTGTGAAAGTAGTCCCTAAGATGTACATATGACCCCTCTAATTTGCATCGGTATATGTGTATGACCCCAACAGATACCGAAAATATCCATTGGCTTTATCCTGTGAACACTACCCATTATATGGTAAATCAATATCTCTTAAAAGAGACAAAGTTTGCCATGTTATTACTATTCTTCTTGGGCAACCCTTCTGAAACAAATGATGTCATTATGTTGATATCTCGTTGTGCAGCACATCGATACCGTGTTTTGCGACCAATCAGATACTGAGAAGCCCTTTGGCTGAGATGAACAATTGACATGTACTCTTTGCATATTCATGACAATCGTTGTAGCCTTCTGTGTTCTTGTGTTTGCCGTATACCTCAAGCTAGATTTCTTACATTGACTGTCTGACTGTCTAGAATCTAGAGATAGGTGTTCAAATTTTTTGCTCACTGTGTATGAGGTGGTAGTCTGTAGACATATGCGTTCATAACTTGGGGTTCACTATCTACTTGGTGATAGCCTCCAGACACTAGTGAAAATAGTCTTTGCATTGACCGTGGTTCTTGAACATCGTGGTAGTAGTGCATCATCTCACGAGTGGTTATTTCAATAGCTCTCGGACATGGCACCGACGTATATGAGCGACCGTGTGAAACTACTCCTGGCATTAACGGTTTTGCTGATGTTTGTCACTTCAACAGGAAGCACGAAGCAGTCTACACCTAAGACGATGGACGGTTATGTTATCAAGAACATTGGTATCAAGCTGTGCCAGCATAAATGTGCTGAACATGGTCAATGTGTGAATATTGAATACGATGCTGAGACTTTAACCTGTCGTTTATCAATAGATGAATCAACGATCGAGAAAAAGGAGGGACATGTCAATCTTGCATGGAGCCACTCACACGTAAGTAAATGCTTCCAAAGGCTAGTCCTAAATGGGTACTCAATAAACACATGTATCAAACATGTAGTTCCTGATGCATGTTGGAATTATTTGAGCATCATTTGTAATGTTGTGTGAATGTTGTTGCGGGTTTTTTTTTGTTTCTTTTACATTTGCGGTCCGACTCTTCAAATTTTCTTACCGACCTGTCAGTCATTTTTTTATTCCAAAACCTGAAACCTACCACATCATCATAGAAATTTGCTTATCTTTAAATCAGAATAAGGATTACAACAAATGAAAATCAAAAACATTATGGAAATAATTTTGTCTTTGTTAAACTTATTCCCGACCAAACGCCCCATGTTCAAAATTTGGTGGAGACGCAAAACAGTTTCTGAATACATCGAGACATGAAACACATAAATCTTACTCAGAGTGAAAAAGGGAAGGAAGGGAGAGGTTGGTCTGACCATTATCAGATGTATTGGCTAAATCGATCTGGGTATTTGAAGAAAGTCAAATCATCAAAAAAGTTAAACTGCTTTAACAAACTTCTTGTTTTAAATATCCTGTTTGTATACACCTTCGGAAATGTATGTGAAAAAATCAAGAAGGGGTATATAACTAGTACCCATTGTTAGGCCAAATTTTCTACCCCCTATACAACTGAACTCACTCAAATCAGACATATTTGCTTACAGTACATCTTGTTTTTTTGGTAATTATTATGTACCCACCCTACACACACACATACACCGCATCGTGAAAACTGACATTTCAAGAATTAAAACGTGATTCATTTTACAAAAGATTGGCTCTGTGGATGAGTCCTATGGTGCTCATGTTTTCAAACATCACAACAAAACGCACCATCCATAGAAAAGCCCGTATTCAAAGGCATGATTCTTAATTTCGGCGAGTAGTGTTACAGAATATACAACGCAATGCACGTGAAAATTCGGGGTCAGATAGTTTCAGTAGCGGGTATAAAAGATTGATCGTTGTCTGTCAATTATTCACTGTATTTGGAATATTGTTGACGAACGCAAAATTGACACATCTTAAGTGAATCTGCCGTCATATCACCATTGGTCTCCTTGAAGCTGACCAGTCTCAAGGTGCCCGAGGTATGAATGTTCACCAAAGCACCATTTCACGGCTCTGGGAGAGATATCGCCAGCGGATTTGGGTAGCAGATGCCCCTCACGGTGGCCGACATCGAGCGACCTCTGTTACACACGAGGGACATAAACGAGTGAGTGAGTGAGTTAAATCTAACGTCACATCGGCAATATCTCAGCCATATCGTGACGAAAACAATTTATATGAGAAAAATGAAACCATTCTGAAGAATGAAACCGGTCACGATGGACAGTAAAAATACTAGGGTATCACAGATATGGGTATAAAACTACCATGGAAAAGTAAAACATTCTAGTACTTAAAGCAGACAACATAATATAAAACACGGGCTATAGATGCCAACGACTGAAGGTAGATCACCATATTAGGGACCATGGGGACTTACAGTACCTTTGCTACCTGCATGGACCCAAGCTGGATTTACACCATCCCTTCAGCCGCTGGATAATGTACAAAATGCTAGCCAAAATTAAAATAACATGAATTAACTACGATTAAAAACCTGGTACACTTAAATTTACATCGAATATTTTGGGACTTACATACCCTTTCAGGAGGACAATATTTTTACAATACTTCAACCCCTTTTGAGGGTACAGTCACTAACAATCTCAGTTGGGACATAAACAAAGGACATTCACGAAAGACCTAAACTTGATATGACAGGGGAACGAGCTTTGTATACTATTTATTACCCACATTCTAAAAAGTGAAAATATCGTTTAAATAAAGCAAGATTTTGCTTCCTCTATATAATGATACAACGCAGATTAATACATCATACTGGTGATTGGAATGTTAACCACTTCACTCCAGGAAAACGTCTGCTGTGTAGAAGGACTGTGTTTCCTATAACTCTTCAAGAAAATAATCAGATTCAGGGTTAGAATCAAGTTAGAATCCTAATTTAATTCTTTTCATTTGAGAATGTGTTTTCAAGTGCAGCAATGAAATTCATCAAAATATTTGTGAAGTGTAAACATTTAAAATGAGCAGCGTGACCTAAATCTCGCCTGAACGTCAGCCAGCCATCAGTGTCGGGCTACTGTAGTCGTCAAGTTGAGAAGTGTTGACAATCATGAAGTTAATATGTAGCATTTAATAAGGAGCAGAACACACAACAGCAGAAGCCGAATGTGAATAACAGGGAAATGTAAGTCTCAAAGAGTTGAGCTTAATGTTACTGTATATATAATACTGCAACGCTTGGCTTTGGATGTCAGTGAAGCCTTCTGATCTCGACTTGGAATTTTCACTTGTCGAGAAGCAATGTTTCTGTTAACAACTCCACTAAAAAGTGGGCCTGAAAACACCCTGCCTTGAATGAAGACGATTTCAAGTCTATTGTGTTTAGACTCTGCGAAGTGCTTTTGTCCCTACATGAGAAACCACGTGAGGCCTTCCACTTGCTTTGTGCGGGAGGACCCAAATGGCTTTGATTGACACTGACACTGACAGTGATCGCGATACAAGAGCACCGCTCATCTTTACGTGTTTAGTGTTAGAAACTCCCCGTGCAATCCGGACAACATGAACACTGAAGGTATTCATTAGCCCGATAATATTTCAAAACTCTTTCAACCAGTTGTCCGTACTTTTTAACAAAATCATTAGATTTAATTTGCACAGGGACTGAATTGCTGAATAAAATATGTTCTGGGTTCTTAAAACATACACTGATATCCATATACATATAAAGAAGATATGTAGATCGATGCCTACTATACTGATATAAGTATACGCTTGTGGGAAGCTGGACGTACTATTTGTAATAGTACAAGTCCCTTTGTTAACGTTTGCGGGCGACGCCATATTTACTATATCACGATAGACACCTAATACGATGTATTCGTTTACTTACTTGGATTGTTATATTTCCGCTTTTATTACAGAACCTTCAGTTATTATAGGATTACAAATAATGCTAGTAACCACACACACACATAAAAAAAAATTGTATTGAATTCCACAGAAGTGATCTTGTTTTACATGCTATCAGAAGGTGTGATAACCTCCGAATGAAAATGATGAATGGCGTTGGTGATAAAAGTAGTACCTGTAATGTCAATCAAATCACTAGAAGGGTAAGATGGGTCATAATAATATTCGTATATATTCAAAATTATATTATTAGATGAGGTAGAGAGGACAACATTACCTGATTCTTCTTTCTCCCTTTTCGAGGTTCCATCTGGTATGTGCAACTTAGGTCAACGATATTTGAAGACTCGATCTGGAAAAGAGGCTTGCGTAGAAGGTAATATCCAGTATTTTTAATATGATCGCTCATGTACTTACCTAATATGATTCAAAACTGTTCATCTATTATCTGTGTGTGTATTAGTCATGGCATTCTTTCTCATCATTTCTGTTTTCCGAATATGCTACACCAGTCCACATTATCCGTTGTTTCACGTCCATCTTAGACCTGATACAAATGGTGGCGAAAAAGACTAAGATCTGAGACTAAAGGTAAATACGGGAGTTCACTTTACATCAGAGACAGACGGCGTAAGTGGTCTAATGATTCATACGCATTAACCCTACATGAATATGATTCCCAGTTCCATACATACTGACTGCACTTGCCAAATAAGGGCTGGTTCTTCAATACATATGCACTTTGGAGACGTTTTGTCTAATTTCAGAACAATTTATTATACAATAAATTGTCCTATGTTCGCATTACATACAAGAGAGACATTAGCCATAGAGAGCTGCGATTTCTGCTGTCATTTCAAATGATCTTTTATCAAGGGAACTTCATCTTCGACTAACAAAGGTGCCTCTTCACCAGTTCGTATCTGAGACCAGAGTTAACCAAATGTAGCTATGAGTTAAACCATATTTCCCAGGTAAACTCATAACTCAGACAAACGCCAGCAATGTGATATGGTATGAAGCCAAAGATAAATACATCTTTATATTCAATATTATAACTTATGCTCCACAGAAACACCTAACAGTTGCGTCCAATAAGATTGTGGAATCATCAGATATAACGGAGTAAACATGCGTTTAAAGAAAAATATGAACGGGAGGTTGGTAATAACGATATATTTATGAAATATAATCAGTAACATGTTGCCCCACCTTTTGCAGTGACTACAGCCCTTACTCTTTTTGGCATAATACGGTACAGCTTGTACAAGGTAGATTTTGGTAAACTATACCAGTGTTTTGGGACGGATGTCCACAGCCCATCACCTGATGTTGGAGAGTCTCTGGTGACGTTTTTACAGATAATGTCCCAGACTGTCTCAATGGGATTCATATCCGGTGAATTCCCGGGCCATGGTAAAACCTGGATGCCTTTGGCAGCTAGGAAATCAGTAACTGATTTCGAAGCATGAGCCCCTCATCAAGTGAGATGTCACACCATGTGAGCGACAAAAGGATATGTAAGACAAACGTTCTTGCAAGACTGTTTGACATAGATACCCAGTCACCAGTGTGTATATGAGTTTACAACCACCCTGTCACTTGTACGAATTTTGTGTCCACAATGGCCCTTGAGGACCTCAATGATGGTTTTGCACACCTCTAGGAAGAACTTGCAGATTATACTAACTTCTGAAGCTGCACTTACTTGCATAAGAATAACCCGTTGGTTTGGAAGTGAAAAGTGATTGCCAGCTTGGGTCCCACCTCCAGCAGTTCTCTCGTAAGTGTGGGCTTCTTCTCAAGATGAGGGGCTATCTTCTCCACAATTTCCAGGAACAAGGCGCAAAAATATATGATGATGTCTGTAGTCTCTCCTTGTGAATAGACACTTGTTCTTTCCTGCATTAGAAGACTATTCTCTTGTGTTCAGCATCTTGTAGGTCCACAGCCATGCATGAAGTTGGTGCTGATGCCTGCTAGTTTCACAGCCTGGCGTCAAGCCGGACAAGGCGGGACCAAATAATGCCACGACTGCTTCACATATGTATGAAGTGAGTGTGGTAATGCATGACCATGCTTAAACATGCCCCACAGTTGACGTAAACAATTGCACCAACAATACTTGACCTAGACGTAAAGAAGTCATGTGATACCATGTCATTGCATGACAATGCACACCATTTTCGGTCACTTATTGCATGCTGTTACATTGTATTATTAAAAGAGAGCAAGCTCCACAAACGTCACAAGTCAATTTCACAATGCCGATGTCAAATGCAATACAAATGAGACAAAGTCTAAGGCAATGGGTCACAAAATATATAGCAATCTCACCAAAGTCTTAGTGCGAGAGGGAAACAGTTATGCAGAATATAACACCGTGAGCAGTTTGACGGCGGCTATGAAGATCAAGCGTTGGCAGGGATTGGTAATGTTTACTCCGGTAATGTGTGTCCGTGTCCGTGTTCAACATGACAACTAGCATTTATATATAAATTCAGTCATTTCCTGAAAGTTCGAGCACATACGACTAACGTGGAAAGCTCCAGAATAATCTCCCGAAGGTAAACAAATAGAAAGCCAAGGGCAGATAACTCCAAACTACTGCAGCAAATGTGACCCATAATAACTGTTACTTAATTAATAACAAATTATTCCGAAAATATACACACTCGTAACAAATACACACCCGTAACAAATACACACTCGTAACAAATACACACTCGTAACAAATACACACCCGTAACAAATACACACCCGTAACAAATACACACCCGTAACAAATGCACACCCGTAACAAATACACACCCGTAACAAATACACACCCGTAACAAATACACACCCGTAACAAATACACACTCGTAACAAATACACACTCGTAACAAATACACACTCGTAACAAATACACACCCGTAACAAATACACACCCGTAACAAATACACACTCGTAACAAATACACACTCGTAACAAATACACACCCGTAACAAATACACACCCGTAACAAATACACACTCGTAACAAATACACACCCGTAACAAATACACACTCGTAACAAATACACACCCGTAACAAATACACACTCGTAACAAATACACACTCGTAACAATGTCTAGTGTGTACCTTATGTGTGAACATGGCGCGGGCAGTGTGCTTTACGGTTTAATGTGTACCCTCTAAATCACAAGCATTGTAACGGATATAGTTGTTTTACTGCCGCGGCAGTCTTTGCATGTGTCAGGGTGGCATCAGCTTTGCTGAGGCTAACTCAGCTACCTTCATATGCTACAAACGAAAACAAAACAACATTCATGGTTAAGTGATCAATTTAAGACAGTTTGTTCGTGCCTTAGGTTAGGGCAACCTTTAACTTTACCGGGCTACAGGGGCTGTCAAGCCTCGATTTGGGGAATTAGCTATTAGGAGCGAACTTTGCAACAACAAAATAGAGAGCTGTGAGTTCCTTGGGTTTATTCAAGCAAGCGTCTGAGATGACATTCACAATACACCAATTCATACATAATAATGACACACAAATATTTAATAGACATAATAATCAATATCCTAATACACTTTCAGTATACGTCAAGTAATTTAGCAGTGTGTGGTATAACAGAGTATGTATGGTAACTGCTTACAGAAACATAATACAAATAATACAACATAACCTAATCTTGCGGATAACGTGATACCTACTGTAACGATTTATGACTATTAGGGGTGTAGCGCCTAATGTTCTAACTATGGTAATGGGTTCACGATAATTACGGTATGTAGTGCATATTGCATTAACTACGGTTTGGATTAATGTCCGTTATGGTACGAGGGGATGTCAATAAATTTTGAACCTTGAGCATTATTCATACTCAGGTGTCAGAACCCTTGGTACGGCATTGAACCTTGGGATGTAGCTGATGTGATATATAAGTTTTGGTATCCTACTCTCAGAAGTTATTGAACAGCTCACATTGACAGAAAGAGACCCCCTCACGGCAGTGAAAATGAATAAAATTGAGTATAGAGCAGTAATTAAGTCTTTAATTCTTGAAGGAAACTCGGCGAAGAACGTTGAAGAAAGGCCTTCAGCAGTTTATACGAAGTCTTCTCCTTCATCTGCTACCATCAAACGATGGGTTAATAAATTTAAGCATGGTAGAGAGAGTCTTGAAGATGAGACCGTCCAGGTCGCCCAAGAACAAGCACTAGTCAGGAAAACATTGACAGAGTGCATAGACTTGTGTTGGAAAATCGTCGAATCACACTCCACGAGTTAGAGGAGACCACAGGCATTTCACACGGATCCATCGAGACAATTCTTCATGAACATCTCGTCATGTCTAAGGTGTGCGCAAGATGGCTGCCAAGAATGCTTACAGATCAAGTGAAGCAAACAAGGGTCATCATAAGCAATTCCATGCTAACCAGATGCAACAAGAATCCAGTAGATTTTCACTTTAGGCTAGTAACCTGTGATGAAACGTGGATCCACCACTATGATCCTTAGAGCAAACAAGAATCCATGGAATGGAAACATCTCACTTCTCCCAGGACCAAAAAGCGATACCTCCAGATCAGTTGCTGGGTATCGCTGAGAGCCGTTCACCCCCGTCGTGGGCCCGGGGGGATATTTCGTCCACCAACACGTTTGCCGTGGGCTGCGGCCCTGTCTCGGTGGAGGAAGGGTTCCTGGTGGTTGAGAGCAATGGGGGCCTGCAACTATGTTCCTATTGCCTAATACACCACTTCGGCCCTGACTTCACCTAGACGGGATGTTAAATGGGCCCGGTTCAACCAATCGGCTGGTCATGCCAAGCACTGTGCATGGATTATACTTGTATTTATCAATGCACAAATATCATTTGGAATTGGTGTATTTTGGTCTTGGCATTATTGTGTAAAACATTTGTAATTTGAAATATGTTGTTCTGAACTTTGCCTAGAGTCCTATGCCAGAAGGCGGTGGCTCATGGGCCAATCTGGTGGAATTATCAATCTTTTGATTCTTTTGCTTGAGTATATCATCCGAGTATCCTTGGTGGTGCAAGCTGGGGGCCCGCTTCATTTGGCATTGTCTTTTTGATTCTCCGTGGTGGGTGGGGAACTCGGATAACGGGCCAATGTGCCAGTGGTCATGGATTGCCGAGCCCCTGACAGAAAAACCAGGAGTCAGCTAGAAAATGACGATCAGCGTCGACCCTCTATACAAATCGATCGCTGGCCGCGTTTTTTAAATGTTGAGACACTTGACAAGACTCCTTTGAAATGAAATCCCTTTGAGGTTTCGGAGGGCATCTCTGGCGTTGCACGTGAGGTGAAAGATGTCAAACGTTTGCGATGAGGTTCACTGCTTATTGAATGTAGCAGAAGGCAACAAGATACCAACCTGTTGTCAACTGGTGTGTTTGTCGGAGTCCCGGTATTAGTTTCTGCCCACAGAACACTGAATACAAGCAAAGGTATGGTTCAAGAGCGTGGGCGTCTTCTAGCAGACATGACTGAGCTCGATATAATGTCCGAGATGAAAGATCGAGGAGTATCTTTCGTCAAGCGTTTCGCGGCACGGAGAAATGGTGAGACTGTCGGAGCCAACACATGTCTGTTTTCATTTTCAGCTCCAACACCTCCACAGTCTGTCAGGGGGGATTGCTGCAGTCTCAGTGTTGACTTATATATTACAAATCCTCTGTGCAGCTTTGGGTGTCAAAAGTACGGACATGGCGTTAATGCTTGCACGTTGTCTGTTGCATGTGCTCACTGTGCTGAGAATACACATGTGACCGAGGATTGTGACGGTGTTCTCAAAAGGTGAGCAGGAAATCATTCCTGATTTCAGGAAATCAGTCACCCTTTTCGAAAGAATGTCCCATTTGGGAAAGGCAGATGGACATTGACAAAATTAAATTTTCCAGGAACGACAGTTTTGCTGAAGCAAGAGAGATTGTACAAACTACTGGGCACACTGAAACATATGCCTCTGTCGCAAAAGCATCTAAGGCCTTGTCGGAGGGAGCAGCTGCGCTTCGTCAGGGTCATGTCGGACTGACCTAGCGTGGGTAAATTCAGATGTTCCTCAGTCTGTCTCTCCTGGTCTTCCGCAGTCTGTCTTGGGACATACATTATCAACTCTTGAAACACTTACCAGAATACCTAAACCTGGACATGATCATACGGATCCATCCAATTATCGTCCCATTTCATTAACTAGCTGTGTATGCAAGACCATGGAACGCATGATAAATAATCGACTTGTTTATAACAGATATACAGTGTGGTTTCTGGAAAAGCAGAAGTACTGTCGATCACTTAGTACGTTTAGAATCATTTGTGAAAAACACGCTGATTAATAAACAACATGCTGTGTCTATCTTTCTTGATCAGGAGAGGGCATATGACACAACCTGGAAATATGGAATTTTGAGGGATTTACATGATTCACGAGGTCATTTGCCTGAATTCATAGGCAAATTTTTAAATAACAGACAATTTCAAGTCCGAGTGAGTTCTACCCTGTCTGATCATTACAATCAGGATCAGAGTGTTCCACAAGGCAGTATTTTGTCAGTCATACTTTTTAGTATAAAGATAAATAGTTTATCCAAAGTTTTAAACGATTCAATTGATGGACCGTTATTTGTGGATGTTTTTAGTATTTCTTGCCGAGGTAAAAATATGCATACTATTGAACGGCAACCGCAGATGTGTTTGAAGAAAATAGATAAACAGTGTTTTGAAAAAGGCTTTAAATTTTCTAAATCGAAAACTAATTGCATACATTTTTGTCGTAAATACAAACCACATAAAGACCCTGAACTATCTCTAGATGGCACTCCAATTGGAGGTCAATTTTTGGGGATTAATATTTGACTCACACCTAACGTTTCTGGCCCATATTAAATCTCTGAAAACTAAATGCCTGAAAGCACTTGATTTCTTGAAAGTGATATCAAATTCTAATGGGGAGGTGATCAAGTTACCCTCTTCCATCTATATCGATCACTTGTCCGTTATAAACTTGATTATGACTCCATCGTATATGGTGAAGCCTGCAACAGCAACCTTAAAATTATTAGATTCTGTTCACCATCAAGGTCTAAGACTTTGTCTTGAATCCTTCAGAACTTCTCCTATTGACAGTCTATATGTTGAAGCCGATGAACCATCCCTTACACAACGCCGCATAAAATTATCTTTACAATATATAACAAAGCTATACTCTAATGTATCTAACCCTGCATATAACTGTGTTTTCAATCCTCTCTACAAGGACTTGTACAACAAAAAGTCTTATCTTGTTCCACCGGACACAGAATTAAAGCCTTTCTTTCTTTGGCGGGCATCGAGCTTTAAAACATAGCTCCTTCCCGTCTTCTTTCTTCTTCTCCTTGGCAGTTGGTCAGGCCACAAGTTGACCTAACATTAACTTCATTTAAAAAGTCAGAAACTAACGAATTACAATATAAACAGGAATATAATCAATTAAAAAGTAAATATAGCAATTACAAATCTTTGTTTACACAGATGGGTCCAAGGATGGTGGCACAGTAGCTTGAAAATATAGATTACCGAATAATCGCTCTATTTTCACTCCTGAAGCTAACGCCACATTAACAGCTGTTAAATATATTTAAAAAACATCCTAAACGTAAACAATATATAATCTGTTCAGACTCTCTTTCTTGTCTTCAGGCGATTAAAAATTTATCATGTAAACATCCACTTTTAATTGCAATTATTGAATTGTATAATAATCTGGCTACTGGCCAATATGACATCGTCTTTTGTTGGTTACCCAGCCATGTAGGTATTTCTGGTAACATGATGGCTGATCTTGCTGCCAAGGCAGCACTCAACAAATCTATGACACCACTTCATATTCCATATTCAGATTACAAAGCTAGCATTAGAACGTATGTCCGTGACCTGATGCAGAAAAAGTGGGACACCCAAGTAGGTATAAATAAACTACATGAAATAAAACTGCATATTGGTTGCACCTGCTTGGGTCGTCAGTCCAGATTTCAAGATTTTATTTTACGACGATGTCGTATTGGCCACACAAGATATACCCATAAATATTTGCTTAAAGGTGAGGATCCTCCATTTTGCATCCCTTGTGATGAGAGAACCAGGGACAAGCATATCCTGCTTGACTGTGTTGCATTCTCCATCACAAGGGATAAATATTTTAATGTAAAAACAATTTCAGATCCTTTTAACACAGTTAGTGCTCATTTAATTAGTAGATTTTAAAAAGAAATTGATTTCATCTTTGAATTTTGATTATTATTATGTTCTGTAGATAGTTGCGTTTTATTTATTGGTAGTTTAGATTAGTAACTTGAATTGTTGGTGGCTGTACCCTCAAAGGAGGTTGAAGTACCGTAACATTGTTGTCCTCCTGAGAGGGTACGTAAGTCCAAATATTCACAGTAAATTTAAACTTTCCACCGTTTTTAATCGTAGTATATGTGTATTTTTGATTTTTGGTTAGATGAGTCTAAATTGCTAACGGCAGAGGGGATGATGTAAATCCAACTAGGGTCCCTGTAGGTAGCTAAGGTACCGTAAGTCCCCATATGCATGGTCCTTAGTATGGTGATCTACCTTCAGTTGTTGGCAACCTATAGCTCATTTTTATATTGTACTGTCCTCTATAGGTACATTGTTGTAGGTCTCTTCACTAGTTCTACCTTCTACTCTGTGATATTCTAGGTAGTTTTACTGTCCTTCGTTGACAGGGTTTTACAATGTATATGCTATCAATTCATTTGTATTTTTTATAATTAATCATTCTCGTCACGATGTGACTGCAATATTGCCGATGTGACGTTAAATATTAACTCACTCACTCACCCAGATCAGTCCAGAAGGTAATGGTGACAGTCTTCTGGGATAGCAAAGGCGTCATCCACATAGAATACTTACCAAAAGGAAGAACAATGAATGAGGAATATTCCGCTAACTAAGTGCGCTAAGTGAGACAGTCAATGAAGGAGAAGCGCTGGGGCAAGATCAGACGTGATATTCTTCTACATCAAGACAATGCTCCAGTACACACCTCTCGCGTTGCAGCCGCTGCTGTCCAGGAATGCGGGTACGAAATCTTGCCGCATCCCCCCTACTCTCCAGACCTGGCACCAAGTGATTATCATCTGTTCCCACATCTCAAGAAACACTTGCGTGGTCGTAGATTTCAGGATGATAATGAGCTTATTGCTGCTACTGAGGCTTCGTTTGAGGACCAAAATGGCGCCTTCTACAGACATGGCACCAGCGACTGGCAGAAAAGATGGAACAACTGTCTTGACTCACAAAGTGACTATGTTCAAAAATAAATGTGGTTCATATCAATATTTTGTGTTTTTCTATGCAAGGCTCAAAGCTTACTGACATCCCCTCGTATTTAACGTCACATCGGCAATATCTCAGCCATATCGTGACGAGAACACTGAAATCAACACTTAAATGAAATATATGCATATTGTAAAAATCTGTCAACGAAGGACAGTAAAACAACTAAAATATCACAATTTCAATTTAAACTAGCATGAAAAGTTAAAACTAATGTCACTATTTAGACGATACAATATAAAAAAACAGGCTATAGATCGCCAACAACAGATCACCATACTAGTGACCATGGGGACTTACAGTACGTTTCCTACCTACATGGACCCTAGCTGGATTTACATCATCCCTTCAGCTGCTGGCGAGTGTACAAAATGCTAACCAAAATTAAAACAACAAGAATACTACGATTAAAAACCTGGTAGATTTAAATTTACTTTGAATGTTTTTGGACTCAGGTACCCTCTCAGGAGGACAATAATTTTACAATACTTGAACCCCCTTTGAGGGTAGAGCCAATTCTAGTTACTAAATATAAACTACCAATCATTAAAATACATCTATTTACAGCACATGCTACTCAGAATTCAACCAAGAAATGAATTTCCTTTAAAAAACCAATGATTAAATGAGAATTAACAGTGTTAAAAAGATCCTAAATTGTTTTTACATTGAAATATATATCCCTTGTGACGGAATTCAATACAGTCAAACAGGATATGTTTCACCGTGACTCTCTCATCACAAGGGATACAAAACGGAGGATCCTCACCTTTTAACAAGTATACATGAGCATATCGTGTATGGCCAATACGACATCGTCTTAAAATAACATCTTCAAATCTGGACTGACGACCCAAGTAGGTGCAACCAATATACGGTTTTAGTTCACGCAATTTATTTATACCTACTTGGGTGTCCCACTTCTTCTGCATCAGATCACGGATGTAAGTTCTAATGCTAGCTTTGTAATCAGTGTATGGAATAAGAAGTGGTGTCACAGATTTGTTGAGTGCTGCCTTGGCAGCAAGATCGGCCATTGTTTTACCAGAAATGCCTACATGGCTGGGTAACCAACAGAAGACGATGTCGTATTGGCCAGTAGCAAGATTATTATACAATTCAATAATTGCTATTAAAAGTGGATGTTTACAAGAAATATTTTTAATAGCCTGAAGGCAAGAAAGAGAGTCGGAATAGATTATATACTGTTTATGTTTAGGGCGTCTTCTAATATATTTAAGAGCTGTTAGTATGGCGTTAGCTTCTGCTGTAAAAATAGAGCTCTTACCTGGAATTCTAGAAGATATTGCTCTGGATCCAATGACAGTGGTACAAGCTACCGCACCACCGTCCTTGGAATCATCTGTAAATAAGGGTTTGTAATTGCTATATTTACTTTTTAAATGATTATATATTTGTTTATATTGTAATTCATTAGTTTCTGATTTTTTAAATGAAGTTAATGTTAGGTCAACTTGTGGCCTAACCAACTGCCAAGGAGGAGAAGAAAGAAGACGGGAGGGAGCTATGTTTTCCAGCTTAATGCCGGCCGAAGAAAGAAAGGGTTTAATTCTGTGCCCTAGAGGTGGAACAAGAGAAGACTTCTTGTATAAATTCTCATAAAGTGGATTAAACACACAGTTATATGCAGGATTAGATTCATTAGAATATAATTTAATAATGCATTGTAAAGACAATTTATACGACGTTGAGTAAGAGATGGTTCATCGGCCTCAGCATAGAGAGTGTCAATACGTGAGGTTCTGAACGTCCGAAGACAAAGTCTTAGGCCTTGGTGGTGGACAGAATCAAGAAATTTAAGGTGTTTTTGCAGGCTCCACCATATACGATGGAGCCATAATCGAGTTTTGAACGAACCAGTGATCGATATAGGTGTAAGAGGATAGTTTGATCCCCTCCCCACTTTGAGTTGGAAACAATTTTCAACAAATCTAGTACCTTCAGGCGTTTAGCTTTAAGGGATTTAATGTGCGGTAAAAAGGTTAAATGAGAATCGAAAATTAAACCCAAGAACTTGGCCTCCTTTACAACCTTGATGGGAGTGCCATTTAAAGATAGTTCAGGGTCCTTATGTGGCTTATATTTTCTACAAAAGTGTATACAATTAGTTTTGGATTTAGAAAAATTAACGCCGTTTTCAAAACACCATTTATTTATTTTGTTTAAACACAACTGCAGTTGCCTTTCAATAATATGCATATTTTTACCACGATAGGAGATCATCCAGAAAAAGTGATCCATCAATCGAATCATTTAAAACCTTGAATAAACTGTTGATTTTAATGCTAAAGAAAGTGACAGACAAAATACTGCCTTGAGGGACAACCTGATCAGACAGGGTAGAACCCACTCGGACTTGAAATTGCCTGTCTTTTGAAAACTCTGATATAAAAAGAGGCAAACCGCCTCTCAACCCAAAATCATGTAAATTCTTCAAAATGCAATGCTTCCACGTCGTATCATAAGCTTTCTCGAGATCAAATAAAATTGATACAGCATGTTGTTTATTCACTGTAGCATTTTTAACGAAGGATTCCAATGTTGATTGGGGATCTACCCCGAGCTTTCTCAGAGGGCGAAAAGCTATGTATCTGGGATGGATGTGATCGAAACTTGTTAAACCATTTTATTATCTGACGCCTTTGTGCTCGATTTGATTTCGACGTCCCTGGCCTTGTCTTGAATTTCGATTTTACAGTTTGTTTATCGTTTCTGTCAGACTGTGAAGGATTTGTAGTTGACGGAGATATGGCGTTTTGTGTAGACTGTGCTGTATCTGTCTGAGTAGACTGTTCTGAGATAGACTGTGGAAGATCAGGAGAGATAGACTGAGGAATATCTGAATTTACTCATGTCAGGTCAGTCTGACAGCTTGACGAAGTTAGTACTGGCGTAGTTGTTCGTTTTGATAAGGTTTCAGATGTCTTTGTGACAGAGGCATACGTTTCAGTGTGCTCAGTAGATTGTACAATCTGTCTTGCTTCAGCAAAACTGACGTTCCTGGAAAATTTTATTTTGATAATTTCCATTTGCAATTTCCAAATGGGACATTCTTTCGAAAAGGATGAATGATTTCCTCGACAGTTTGCACATTTTTTGTGAATACTGTCACAATCTTCGGTTACATGTGTATTCTCGGCACAGTGAGCACATGTAACAGACAATGTGCAAGTATTAACACCATGTCCGTACTTTTGACACTTAAAGCAGCACAGAGGGTTTGGAATATATAAGTCAACATTCAGATTGCAGTAACCTGCTTTGATCGACTTTGGAGGTGTTGGAGCTGAAAATGAAAACAGATATGTGTTGGTTTGCACAGTCTCATTATTTTTCCGTGTTGTGAAACGTTTGACGAAAGATACTCCTCAGTCATGTCTCCTAGAAGACGCCCACGGTCTCGAACTATACCTTTGCTTGTATTCAGTGTTCTGTGGGCAGAAACTACTACCGGGACTCCGACAAACATATCACTTGATAACAGGTTGGTAGCTTGTTGTTTTCTGCTACATTCAATCAACAGTGAACCTGATCTTTCACCTCACCTGCAATGCCAGAGATGCCTTTTGAAATTGCAAAGGGATTTAAAGTGGTCTCGATAATCAAAAAACGTGGCCAGTGATCAATTTGTATAGAGGGTCGATGCTGATCATCATTTTCCAGTTGACGTTTGTTTTTGGTTTTTTTTGTTAGGGGTTTCGTAATCCATGATTACTGGTATATTGGTTCGTCATCCGAGGTCCTCACCCACCACGGAGCAAGCCAGCATCGGGCCGACTTCGGCCAACTGCATCGGGCCGATGAAGTTTTGCTCATCCGATCGACATGTTGGATACTTCATTGGCCCAACATTAGCCCTGCATCGGCTCAACAGCGGCATTCTTATTTTCACCCTATACCTACTGTATTAATTATATCTTTGTTCACTGCATTTCGTAATAGTGGTGAACCACTTAAAAGTGGTCTTGATGTCTGCAGGCATCACTTTACCAGTGGCTGGTGTTCAAGTATTTCCTCCAGCTCTGAGTGAGACAGTCATGATATGAGTGGATGACAAGAATAATTGTTAAAAACTACATTTTAGAATCCATTACAGGCACATAAAATTGTCACAGGCTACTGTTGTATACTCATGCAAATTTTACCCCTTTTTATCTCTTTTTATCCCTTTAGCTACAACTTTACATTATAATGTATCATGTTGGGTGTTGATGGCAGTAATGTTATGCAAACTATGAAGGATCTTTTTAAAAATGTTAGCCCTCATTTAATTATTGCATTTTTAAAGGAGTTAGATTTGTTAACTGAATTGTAAATAGATAAATATTTTAAAATTGGAAGATTAAATTAGTAACTCAAATCGCTAGCGGCTGTACCCTCAAAGGGGGTTGAAGTACCGTAAAACAATTGTCCCCTTGAGAGGGTACGTAAGTCCTCAAACATTTGGAGTAAATTTCAGTTTTCCAGCTTTTTAATCGTAGAATAAGTGTGTTTTTACTTTATGGCTAGATTTGTCTCAATTGCTAACATCTGAAGGGATGATGTAAATCCAACTAGGGTCCTTGCAGGAAGCAAATGTACTGTAAGTCCCCATGGTCCTTAGTATGGTGATCTCACCTTCAGGTGTTAGCAACCTATAGCTCATTTTTATATTGTACTGTCCTGTATAGATGCATTGTTTTAAGGTCTATTCACTAGTTTTAGATTCTACTCTGTGATATTCTAGTTAGTTTTACTGTCCTTCGTTGACAGGGTTTTACAATGTATGTGCTATTAATGTATTTGTAGTATTATAATTACTTGTTCTCGTCACGATATGGCTGTAATATTGCCGATGTGACGTTAAATCTTAACTCACTCACTCACTCAGTAATGTTATGGTTAAAACACAAAGGACCAATTGTGTTAACACTGTGTTAAAATTCCAGGAAACAGATTTTGATTTCAGTGAACACAGATCATGGTTTCACAAACTCCCAAAATACGTGTACATCACTCTCACTCAACACGTATCACAAATGAAATATGTTCATTGTCCACAGAAAACGTCTAATAAAGACGTTTCACAGTGATGATGAAAATGAATATATGCTTATATTTAGCATATTGAAAGTTGTATTCAGCCTGTTCATCACTGAAACTGGCTCCAGATAAGGGACATATTGGCATATGTACAGACTTTGTAGGAAGTCATTTAGAAAACGTAGCAGATACACAAAACAATATTATAGATACATAGATATTCCATTAAATTCCATTCGACACTGTATGTAATGTTTATGTATATTTATCTGGTGCCCTACATGAAGCTGTGATTAGAACACAAAGTGTTCAGCGGCTCAAGGCTAAAGGATGGGTGTTGTTTATACGCCTGATATTTGACTGCAGAGTTTTGCTTTCAGTTTTCAATTTCAAAGACACAGTTTCATTCTTAATATTTGGATGGAATGTGCAAAAGACTGTTTCAGGTGACGATATGGCTGAGATAATGCCGATGTGACGTAAAATATTAACTCACTCACTCACTGTTTCAGGTGCATAATTGTGTGCATTGTTTTTAATACAACTGGAGGCTTTATGGACAATATTGTGAGCAAGCTTTCCTTGCAAGAGAACTCACATCTATGTGTTAACCACTATTCATAAAGCTTCGATCTTGAACTGAAGCATCAGTTGTTGTAACATGTTGCTGCAGTCCTATCAACACATTACTATTTTTTATCAATGTATGTATATCGAAAAGATAGATGTTTTCCATATAGAACAACTAAATATGGCATATGTAATGTAGGTAATTTGTATCAACTGTGAAGCAATTTTGCTTGACCATAGCATGTCTTCCTTCAGCACTGCAAAAGTGAAAAACCAACATATGAAATTCATGTTTCAAAATTTTACTTTACATAATAGGAACATGATGTTCTTCAGATCGAATTTGTTCATTTTTCGGACACCTTTAGTAATACTCCGGCAATATTAGGGCACACCATAAGTGAGCTTCACACATAGTTACCATGAAGGCAATCGAACCAATGTCTTCAGCCTAAAGAGCAAACACATGAACCACAAGGCTATCCCACCATCCCTTTTCTTCACCGTTTATGGAGACAGTTGTGGTACAAACTGGTTCAGAAAGCAGCAGTTTGTCTTTCAAGGTTATATTTAGCAGTATACGCTCAATGCAAGTACCTCAATGTCCTTGTTTGACAGAGTGATCTCAGTTATTTACACCTAAGTCTTTGAGGTCTACTAATATCCAGATATGACCTGTTATGAAAGGGGACTCATACACTTTTTTAATGCATAAATAAGGAATTAAGCGATACAAACAGTCGGTGAATTAGTGCAATTTAAGGTAGTGTCCGACATGCTAATATACAATTGTTGCCCATGTCATGCCACAGGTAACGCGCACTGTGTTGTAACATGCTAAACGAAACTAGAGAGCAATCATTGGACGATTGGAAATATTTACTCATAGAGTTGTTGATCAGTCCAAGCAGGCGAGCGCCAAACGTTGTCGTGCTCCTAACCTAACACGTCACACTGACGTCATAGCTGGCAGCTCTGCTTCGTGGCGTCGCCAGTCAAAGCATTTCTCAAATAGCAGTGAGGTGTCGCTCTTGTTAGGACGTACGTTACTGGTGGGTAAGTTCTCATCTTATCACTTTAAACTGACTTATGAAACTAGATGAAATAGTGTAAATGTATATTGTATGACTGCTGTAAAGCAGTATGAATGTTGGTAGGAACCAAGTGTTTGCTTCACACAATGTTTACACCCAGACCTGTGTTTAGCCTGTCCCTGACGGGGGACGATGGAAGGTCTGGGGAAACATAACAACGCAGCGTTTCACCTGATAGGCCTGTTACATTTTATCAAATTATGAGCTCTCACTTACCGTTAACCTTTGACCTGGTGACATTTACCTCTTTCACGGAAGACTTCATGAGCTTCTGCCTAAGTTAGTAGGCGTGTGCTCTGTCGCTGTCACTCGGTATTCAGCCATTTTGTGAGAGCTTTACAGAATATGCCTGACACAAATTACAACTGTGTTGCACAAACACTGACTCAAGTTGACGTGTTGCCCTTCACACTGCCTGAAAAACACTGAAGTTTTAATCTGCTTCACATTAGAATGTGTCTAAAATACCGTGTACAGACTCGTGCAAGACGTATTAAGACACAATTACATTTCATAATTCCTGTTCTTCGCTGTTTATTTATCAAATGGCAACAATATGCACAATGCCGAGATAATACACTGAGGAGCTATACATAATTAAGTTGATAAATGTGATGTGATTAGTTAAATAGTGGTCGGTAAGTTGAATTGAAATTGTTTGCCCAGAGCAGAGATAATTTAAAATTTAAATTTTATGTTGTAGGAAAATATGTATTTATTCAAATACAACACTTGGACAAAGGGGGCGATCTCAACTCTCATCACACCGTCAATGCACAATACAAACCTTATTACATTTACTGAAGCAAACTGTGAAAATATATTTAGGAAATGAAATCTGCATGATAGCAAACCATACATTCAACACCTCTGTTATAACTGTATTTATCAATACATACTATTGAAAGGCAAAACATTTGTGGAAAGCAGAACCTGAGGCCAGTAGTAATAATTTAAATATTTTTGTGCTATGTATACTTTTCTCATTAAAATTCTCCTTGTTTCAGCCTCGCATGACCCGAGCCAGAAATACATGGTTTCACCAGCGCCTGTAACGACACAAGACCTACAGAGTAGGTAGGAAAACCCAGCAGGCAGGAAGCTCAGTTTTTAATTCTCCCTTTATTTACCTCACTTATGTATATGTCAGTGGTGATTTTGACTTGAGGGATGAATATCACCCGCTATCGATGGGCAGAATTTCAAACTGTAAAAATAAATATTAGGATGTGTAACGTTTTTCGTGCTTTTAAGAGTTATTTCAATGAAATTGAATGATATATGGTTAATACTTTGTCCATAAGATATGTACTTAGAATTTAATCATGCATAATATTGAAAGGCGAAACGTATCTAGAAAGGCGAAACCAAAATGTTTATGTGCTTTGTATCGTCTTCTGAACAAAATGTCCCCTGGTTCGGCCTGACGCTAGTCAGGATCTGACACCCAGCACGACAGTTCCACCGACGCCAGTGACTACACAAGACTCTGATCACCACGGTAGGTTGGAAAACCCAGCAGCAACGGATGTACTGACACTATCACCTGGTAAAGTTCAACAAACATCGACACTCTCAAGTCGTACACAAAATAATGCTACAACATCTGACTCTAACAGAAAGTTACATGTCAAACACACCATCGTTAATTCCAGAAACCACATGCTGACATTCGTGTCAAGTTGGATTGTTGTCAGCCATGATGGAATTGTTTAAATGACGTAGCAATGTCTGAGACATTTATCAACATGATGTAAACATTGTAGATGTGTGACAAAGATGTCTGGTGTACACAGTTTACTTTGTGTTACAGCGACTCCATCAGCAGCAGCAGGCCGCGACCTCTACGACGACAGCAGTCGCGGTGACCTGGAGAGAGTGAAACGGATCCTGGCAGCGGGTCACGTGAACATCAACTATAGAGGACAGAACAGCATGACACCGGTGATGGCGGCAGCAGAGAGTGGACACAGTGACGTGGTGGAGTTCCTGGTGGGTAGAGGGGCTGATGTGTCACTGGTGGACAGGCGCGGTAGCAACGTCCTTCATTTCGCCTCTAAACGTGGAGACCTGGAGATCGTGAAGCTGATCCTGGACCTCAACGTGGTGGACTTCAACACCAGGACCAACTATGGGTGGACAGCGGCCGACTACGCGAGACTCTGGGGACATCAACGAGTGGTGGATCTCCTGGTGTCACGTGGTGCACACTGATATCGGTGTCAGTGTGGACACAAACGGTGTCGTTACTAACACTGAACTGGTGTGTGCCTTTCATGTAGTCGTGTGTCACAATTCACTTGATTTCCTTTTTTTCTGAATAGAAATAAAAGTTGATGAAATTATTTTCAGACATTTTGTCATGTTTTGTGTTTGGAACCTCGCATGATCAGGTAAAAAAAATGTGCAGTGAGTGTAAACATAAACTATGAGTGATTGTACGGAAACGTCGCCTGTCTTGACATAATTCTGTGTTAATTCTATTCTGTGAATATCGCGAATTGTGAAACAGACAACAACAAACTGTTTGTTTATATGTCGCTGCACTCTGTGACCTCAGACTGAGCTCAGGTTCACCCAGTTGACGTGGCGCCATTTGTACATTGACAGTGACGTCATACTGCTGATGACGTCACAGACATACAGAGATGCTCGGCCGTCTTCTCAGGCGCACTGCCACAGAACACAAGCAGTGTTACTGAAATACCATGTCGTCGCTGTTGCTTAACAAAAGGAGAATGGAAGTGTGCAGCTGATTATTGCAAGATTTAACAAGGTTGGGTTTCACATGCACCCATTCTGCAGTGACTAAACGCACAATATACAAAACTAAATTGAAAACAAGCATCACCTAAAACCTCTCAGTTTTATTTTGTCTTGAATAGCAAAAAGACAATTATATCTCCTCCACTGCTCTTACTTCGTCTAACATGCTGTTATAAGGTGAAATACAATTGCTGAAATGACCGGCAATAATTATGCACGTCGTAAATCTCGCCATGTTGACATTCGCGGTATCGTTTACTGTATGTATGCATGTAAATGTAAATATTGGATATTTATCCATTGAACTAAATTTTGAAAACAGCCAATTAGTGATCAGTGGCATGTAATCAAGTCACGAATGATGATGCTGAAATCCCACCTATAAACATGGGATAAGCCTTTAAATCGTCTTAGTGGCAGGCAAACAGAGACGCAGAAGTGAGCTTTACGTTATACATGTGTATTTGATAGTTTGAGTGAGTGAGTGAGTGCGTTAGCGTAGTTTTACGTTGCTTTTTATCAATATTCCAGCAACACCCTAGCGGGGGACACCCGAAATGGGTTTCACACACTGTACCCACGTGGGGAATCAAACCCGGATCTTAGCAGACGTTTAGATCTATCATCTATCAAATCGGCCTTTTTGAGTCAACCTCGTCCAGCGACAACCTTGACTTCACCTGTCTTGTGGTGTTTCTTTCACGAACTTGCTGATGACGCTGTGACAGATGTTAACACGTCTTGTAATCAGTCGCAAGGACATCTCACCTTCTCTCATTTTGCCATTTTGTGGCCTCAGATAACTGGTTGTGAGCCATTTTACTGAATCGTCAACTCACACGGCACTACTCTCGAAACAATGTTCTGATAAATATGTACATGCATCCATTTCAGTTGCAAGCACGGGCAAAACACTTAATGCACGTGCATATTGTTTTCTGAACTGGTGAGACGAATATGTAGGCCACTGAAAACTGTTATTCATTCAAGGTATTCATTTGAATGGTTTCATTTACATCACGTTCAACCAGGTGTTGTCTTAAATTTTATCATCAATATATATGCAGCAGATTTGACATACAACATGGCTACCCATGACAAACTTTTATAAAATGTCGAAGTCATTGACATTGTCACCCAGGATGTATTGAAATGGCATGCCTTGATTCAGGAGTCGTTTATACACAAAACAAACGTGACATAAGTAATCAGAGACTTCCTGCCCTGAAAATGTATTTATTCGTGTATTTATTTATTTATCGTTTGTTTGTTTATTGCAGCATAAAGAAGTTACAAAGGCCAGTGATTCTGCTGTCGTTGCATCGTTGGTTTGCGTCAGTCACGATGGACAGAAACAATTACTAGTTCGTAAATCATCAAATGTCTGGCAATTTGAGAAAATGTTACACAGTCTATAAACGTTAAAACATGTGATTGTTCTGTGTTTGCATGTCAAACAAGCGCAGTCCTACCAGCACAGTGTTCGTTTTGACACCAAATATATTTCGTTTGGTAGCATCTCTACACTTGGTATTGCAGAGAAAGACCATTTGTTATTTTATACTAAATACACGAAGAATTTAAAAATGCATTTGTCACAGCTGAATGTGAAATATGCATGGCGTTATGGTGGTTTCATGACAGGTCTTTGTGAACACTATCCAATCTGTCGAAAGTTCGGCGTTTGTACGTTTCTATTTTCCACACTGTTGTCGTCGTCGATATCTACTGGTGGCTTGCAGACTTGAAATAGGTGACAGTTGTGACTCTTATACAGTACGTGAACGTGTAAAGATCCGGTTTAGAATCAGTCTTGGCGACCAACGGGATTGGGTGATGTTCGCCGACTTGCTTGACACATGTCATCGTACCCCAGTTGCGTAGATCAGTACTGATGCCATTGATCACTGGATTGCATCTTCCCAAACCCGAACATTTACTGACCACTGCCCTATAGCTGGAATATAGACGAGTGTGGCTCTAAATAACTAAATAGGCAAATCTTAAGCAGTGATTTCTGTACTTTGTTGATGCTAAGGACATTACGTGCGTCATGAAGTAGTAATTTCAGAGTGTACCATAATGAAATGGAACTTGTACGAAGTTGGCAGATCCAAATTATTCTAAATCACTACTATTGGAAGAAAATCAAATACTTTTATAAATATTTCTATCGTATTTACATAGCGGCAGTAATAACATCTTGGAATATAGTCGTGGCAGAAATTCCACCGTTATGTGAAATTGAAGTCAATCTCTCATGTTTGACAAACAAAGAATAACAAAACGGTTCTGTTGTCTGTGATATGGTAAATATCGACAATTGTAAGATTGGGCTCGACAAAACTGAAACACAACTTTTACGTACAAAACTGATTTGTCAGGGCGTTCTTGTAAACTTTGATGGCATGCATGTTTCAGAAACCACAAATTAACGAAGTGAAGTTAAAAATAGCTCCCAGGGCGCCACTCCTCAAAGCGATCGATGCTCTTCGCCAGTCGCAAGTCTTACTTCTTATGTTGAAGTATGGGAGTCTTAGCGACTAACGGGATCGGGTGATCAGGCCCGCTGACTTGGTTGAGAGATTGTACCTCAGTTACGTAGATCGATGCTCATGCTGTTGATCACTGGATTACCTGGTCCTTTATTTACTGAACGCGGGCATACAGCCAACGTATGGCTGTATTTGGCGTTAAACACAAAACAAACAATAATTTCCTTTCCTGATATTTTAATAATACACAGCCATAAATTGATTACCTGTTGTGATAGATTTGCGTGTATTTGTTGTTATCACCCTTTTAATATAGACCGCCTCCGTGGTGTAGTGGTTAGTGCGCCCGCCCGGAGGGCGGAAGGTCGATGGTACGATCCGTGACCGCGTCATACCAAAACATGCTAATGTATGGTACTTGTTGGTCCCTGTCTGGCGCTCGGCGTTACTGGGTACAACAGGGATTGGCCACCTCGGAGTCAGTATAATGTGTCTTGGTGGGGTGTTAACTGCGGCACAGTACCCAACCTTGCAAGTTGACTCTTCTGTTTTGAAATGCTACAGTTTGGGTCTTCGACAAGCAAAAAGTCACTGTCGGGGTATTTACTGGCTTTTATTCAAATTCTAATAAAAGTGGAATTTATTTGCATAGTGTAGAAACGTAGACAGTAGCCCATCTAAATGTAGTCAATTCTGGTGGGAAAATCCAAGACAAGGGCAGAACCCGCCTACCAAGTTGACCCTTTCTCTCGTTTGGTTTTCGACCGTGAAAGGTCAACTGTAGGGAACTCGCTGGATTGTGTTGAAATTTTATTGAGTGAGTGGGTGAGTGGGTTAATATTTACCGTCACATTGGCAATATTTCAGCCATATCGTGACGAGAACATGTTGATACTGAAATGAAATATGTATACATTATAAAAATCTGTCGTCAAAGGACAGTAAAACCACTAGAGTATGACGTTTACAATTAAAACTAGTGTGGAGATTTAAAACAAATATCACTATTCGGACAATACAACATAAAATACGGGCTGTAGATCGCCAACAACTGAAGGTAGATCACCAGACTACGGACCATGGGGACTTACAGTACCTTTGCTACCTGCATGGACCCCAGATGGATTTACACCATCCCCTCAGCCGTTGGCGATTATACTGAAAGTTAGCCATTATTAAAAAGAACATATACGCCACGATTAAAAGTTTGGTCGTACTAAATTTACATAGAATGTTTTGGACTTACGTGTGTGAGTGTGTGAGTTAAGTGTGAGTTAATACTTAACGTCACATCGGCAATATCTCAGCCATATCGTGACGAGAACATTCAACAATGAAAAAGAGCATATATAAATCATAAAAACCCGTCAACGAAGGACAGTAAAACAACTAGAATATCACAATTTCAATTAAAACTAGCATGGAAAGTTAAAACTAATAGCACTATTTAGACAATACAATATAAGACTATAGATCGCCAACAACAGAAGGTAGATCACCACACTAGGAACCATGGGGACTTACAGTACCTTTGCTACCTGCATGGTCCCTAGTTGGATTTACACCATCCCTTCAGTTGCTGGCGATTTTATGAAAAGTTAGCCGAAATTAAAAGAACATGAATGCTACGATTAAAATCCCGGTAGACTTAAATTTACTGTGAATGTTTGTGGACTTACGTACCCTATCAGGAGGACAATAATTTTACAATACTTCAACCCCCTTTGAGGGTACAGCCACCAACAATTCAAGTTACTAATTCAAACTACCAATCATTAAAATGCATCTATTTACACAACATAATTTTCAAAATTCCACCCAAAAATCAATTTCTTTTAAAAAACCAATGATTAAATGACAACTAACAGTGCTAAAAAGGTCCTTGATAGTTTTGACATTGAAAAATTTATCCCTTGTGATGGAGAATTCAACACAGTCAAGCAGAATATGCTTGACCGTGACTCTCTCATCACAAGGGATACAAAACGGAGGATCCTCACCTTTTAAAAGGTATGCATGAGTGTATCTTGTGTGGCCAATACGACATCGTCGCAAAATGACTTCTTCAAATCTGGACTGACAACCCAAGTATGTATAACCAATGTAGGGTTTTATTTCATGTAGTTTATTTATACCTACTTGGGCGTCCCACTTCTTCTGCATCAGATCACGAGTGTAAGCTCTAATGCAAGCTTTGTAGTCAGAATAAGGAATACGAAGTGGTTGCGCAGATTTGTTAAGTGCTGCCTTAGCAGCAAGATCGGCCATTCCGTTACCATAAATGCCAACGTGGCTGGGTAACCACCAGAAGACGATGTCGTATTGGCCAGTAGCAAGATCATTATATAATTCAATAATTTCTATTAAAAGTGGATGTTTACAAGAAAGATTTGTAATAGTCTGAAGGCAAGAAAGAGAGTCGGAATAGATTATATATTGTTTATGTTTATGGCGTCTTTGAATATATTTAAGATCTGTTAATATGGCGTTAGCCTCAGCGGTAAAAATAGAACTGTTGTCTGGTAATCTAGAAGATGTTGTTCTGGATCCAATGACAGTGGCACAAGCTACTGCGCCACCGTCCTTGGACCCATCTGTAAATAAGGATTTATAACTGCTATATTTAGGTTTCAATTCATTATATTCTTTTTTATACTGTAATTCATTAGTTTCTGATTTTTTAAATGTGGTCAGTGTTAGGTCCACTTGGGGCCTAACCAACTGCCAAGGCGGAGAAGAGAGAAGACGGGAAGGAGCCCTATTTTCCAGCTCAATGCCGGCAGCAGCAAGAAATGGTTTAATTCTGTGTCCTAGAGGTGGAACAACAGAAGATTTTTTATTGTATAAATCCTCTTAAAGGGGACTGAAAACACAGTTATAGGCAGGGTTAGATTCATTAGAGTATAATTTAGTAATGTATTTTAAAGCTAACTTAATACGGCACTGCTCAAGAGATGGTTCATCAGCCTCAACGTAGAGACTGTCAATAGGTGAAGTTCTGAAGGAACCAAGACAAAGTCTTAGACCTTGGTGATGGACAGAATCTAATAGTTTCAGGTTGCTTTTACAGGCTCCACCATATACGATTGAGCCATAATCAAGTTTTGAGCGGATGAGTGATCTATACAAGTGAAGGAGGGTAGTCTGATCCCCTCCCCACTTTGAATTAGAAACAACCTTTAATAAATCGAGTGCCTTCAAGCATTTGGTTTTAAGGGATTTAAGGTCAAATGTGAATCAAAAACAAGTCCCAAGAACTTAGCCTCCTTGACAACCTTGATAGGGTTGCCACCTATAAATAGTTCTGGGTCTTCATGAGGTTTATATTTACGGCAGAAATGTATACAATTGGTGTTTGATTTAGAAAATTTGAAGCCATTTTCAAGACACCATTTATCTATTTTGTTCAAACACAGCTGCAGTTGCCGTTCAATAGTATGCATATTTTTCCCTCGACAAGAAATATTAAAATCATCCACAAATAACGATCCATCAATTGAATCGTTTAAAACTTTTGATAAACTATTTATCTTTATACTAAAAAGTGTGACAGACAAAATACTGCCTTGTGGAACACCCTGATCCTGATTGTAATGATCAGACAGGGTAGAACCCACGCGGACTTGAAATTGTCTGTTATTTAAAAAATTGCCTATGAATTCAGGCAAACGACCTCGCAAACCGAAATCATGTAAATCTCTCAAAATGCCATATTTCCAGGTTGTGTCATATGCCTTCTCGAGATAAAAAAAGATATACACAGCGTGTTGTTTATTAATCAGCGCGTTTTTAACAAATGATTCTAAACGCACTAAGTGATCGACAGTACTTCTGTTTTTACGGAAACCACATTGGATATCTGTTATGAGGTTATTTGTTTCCAAGTACCAAACAAGTCGATTATTTATCATGCGTTCCATGGTCTTACAAACACAGCTAGTTAATGAAATCGGACGATAATTGGATGGATCGGTATGATCACGTCCAGGTTTAGGTATTGGTACTACTTTAGCATCACGCCATGAAGAAGGAAATTTCCCGGAAGTCCAAATATCATCAAAAATTGTTAAGAGCGTCTCTTAACAGGATTCTGGTAAGTGCTTCAGGAGTTGATCATGTATGTTATCAGCTCCTGTAGCAGTATTATGAGCTTGATCAAGAGCAGTATGGAGCTCATGAATAGAAAACGTTTCATTATAAGCTTCCCCATTATCTGAGCTGAAATTAATGTTTCTCATTTCTTGTTGTTCTTGATACTGCTGGAATTTAGGTAAATAATTAGAAGAGGAAGCGTGTTTAGAGAGTATTTCGCACAGTTTATTTGCAATATCTGATTTATCAGTAAGTAACTGATCTCCCTGTTTAAGATGATGGACACTAGATTTAGTACCTTTACCTTTAATTTTTTGGACCATGTTCCATACCTTGGACATGGGTGTCCGAGAATTTATTTTAGATACATAATTTTGCCAAGATTGGCGTTTGTTCTGTTTAAAAGTACGCCGTGCTTTAGCATTTAAAATTTTAAATTTATTTAAATTATGTACCATAGGATGGCGACTGAAATAATGTTCTGCCTTTTTCCTTGCCTTCCTAGCTTGTTTGCACTCATCGTTGAACCATGGTTGTCTTATGTGTGGAACTACAGAGGAATTTGGCATACACTCATCAGCTATGGAATTCAGTTCATCAGAAAAAAGATTTAATAGCATCAGGAACGTCAATAAAACGTTCAGGTTTAAGTTTTTCAGCACACAGTGTTTCATATAAAGCCCAGTTAGCCTTTTTAAAATTCCGTCTTGATGATGGAGGAACATCAGATGGAGTTACAGCTTTTAATATAGTGGGAAAATGGTCACTTCCACAGAGGTCATCGTGGACTGACCATTCAAATTAATTTAATAGTTCTGAATTTGTCAATGACAAGTCGAGAGGAGAATAAGTCCCTGTACCAGGGTGTAAATATGTGTTGGAACCATCATTATAAATACATAAGTCATTGTCAGAACAAAAGTCCTCCAACAATTTGCCTCTAGTGTTTGTATTTACACTACCCCAGAGTGGGTTGTGCCCATTTAAATCTCCCATTATAATACAGGGCTTCGGGAGCTGATCATATAGAGCTTGAAGATCGGTTTTAGCAAACGTCGAAGACGGAGAAATATAAAGAGAGCATAGCGTAAACGCTACATGTAAAGTAATTCTCATTGCAACAGCCTGCATATTAGTATTAAGTGAAACAGGGCTTTGAATAACGTTTTGTTTGACTAGAATGGATGATCCGCCAGTGGCCCTATCACCTGGAGGTGAAAAACAATGATATGCATTAAAATGACGAAGATCAAATGTATCTGTTTGCTTTAAATATTTCTCTTGGAGACATAACACTGAAGGTGTGAAATCTTGGACTAATAGCTGTAATTCATGTAAATTTGTCCTCAGTCCTCTGCAGTTCCACTGTATAATATTATTGGAATAAACTATCTTTTAGGGGGATTTATTGGGGATCTACCCCGCACTCTTTTGGAGGGCGACAAGCTATGTGCCCTAAAATGGACGTTTTCAGAAACGTCCATGTCTTCAAGAGACCCGTATTTATTAAACAGTTGAATTTTGTTCTGTGACCCTTTAGGAGCTCTGCCACTTTGTTGTTTTGAAGCATCAGGCTTTGGCTTCGGTTTACTTTTGACAGTGTGTTGACTATCAGCTGTCGATTGAGACTTTGAGTGTGACTGAGATGATGATTTGTGATCGGAAGAAGACTTTGATGTACTAGGAAGTGATTCCTCAGTCTGTGATGATATAGCAGTGCACAAAGTCTGTGGAGAATCACAATTTACCCAAGTCAAGGTATTTTGGCACCCTGTGGTTGATGTTGTTTTAGAGCTACACCCCGATGATATTTTTGTTACTGTAGCATAACTTTCCGAAAGACCAGATCTATTTACCAGTTTTTTGGCCTCAGAAAAAGAGATAGTTTGTGTAAATTTTATTTTATTGATCTCCATTTGCTCTTTCCAAATAGGACACTGTTTAGAAAATGGCGAATGGTCGCCTGAGCAATTGGTGCATTTTTTATAGTCACTGTCACAATCTTCTGTTGTGTGTGTCTTCTCACCACAGTGAGCACACACAACAGACAATGTGCAAGTATTTACGCCGTGTCCATATTTCTGGCATTTAAAACACCTGAGCGGGTTGGGGATGTAGGTATCAACTGGAATGTTACAGTAGCCTGCCTTCACTGATTTGGGAGCATTAGGACATGAAAAAGTAAACAGATAGATGTTCGTTTTGATGGTTTCACTGTTTCTCCGAGTTGAAAAGCGCTTGACGAAGAGTACACCTTGATCCTTCATTTCAGATCCTATATCAAGTTCCGACATATCATCAAACAATCGGTCTCGATTTCTAACGATACCTTTGCTTGAATTCAAGGTTTTGTGTGCAGAAACCGTGACCGGAATACCCACGAAAGATTTGATGTTCAGCAAATTAGTTGCTTGTTGCTTTTTTCCGCACTCTGCTAACAGGGCACCTGAACGTAAGCGTCTTATGTTCTTCACACCCCCTGCAATACCTTGAATACCCTTGGATACAGCAAAGGGGTTCAACTTTAATGGTGTCTTGTCAGGAGTCTCAATAACAATGAAACGCGGCCAATACTCAATCGATGCAGACGGTCTATGGTCAGTATCAACAGGGTCAATATCAAGTGGACGTTGTTTTGTTTTTTTGTTGGGTTCTCATAAGCCATGGTTAGTTTAAATGGTTCATCATCCGAGCTCCCCACCCACCACGGAGTATCACAAGGACAATGCTAAAGTAAGCGGGCCTCCAGCTTACAGCACCAAGGATACTCGGATGATATACTCCAGCAGAAGAATTAAAACATTAATAATTCCACCAGATTCGCCCATGAGCCACCGCCTTCTGGGCATATGACTCTAGGCAAAAATATGAATTAGTAAAATTTGAAATTCAGAAGATCCAAAAATCGGCCAAGACCTAATAATATCCATCTTACGATTCTCAAAATTTTGTGTAACATTACATACAGTAATGCTAAGGGCTTGGCGTGACCAGCCGATTGGTTGAACCGGGCCCATTCAACCTCCCGTCTAGGTGAAGTCAGGGCCGAAGTGGTGTATTAGGCAATAGGAACACGATTGCAGGCACCTATTGCCCTCAACCACCAGGATCCCCTCCTCCACCGACACAGGGCCGCAACCCACGGCAAACAGGTTGGTGGACCAAATATCCCCCCGGGTCCACAACGGGGGTGTCGGCGAGCTCTTAGCGTTACCCAGCACCCACCACGAGGAGGTGGCTCGCCACGGGTGCCGATTTAGATGTAATTACATATATTCTGAAGGATATACGAAATACAGGATCCCATGTATTCCCCGATCAAAATATAATATTATATACAACGAGGACACTGACTGGAAGTCGCGAGATCACATCGGGGACTCGAAACTGCTTTACTTTATTTGAACTGAAAACAATAAATCAAGTTTGTATGTTTGACGTGATTAAAATCTGAAATATCGTGTGATCCCATTTTTTACTTTCTCAGTATATGTATGTCAGAAACACTGAGACGAGTAGGCGAGCAGTCACCACTGTTAGTGACAGCTAGTGTGTTGCCGCAACTGTTAGCGGAAAGGGGCGATTAATTCAGAATGCAAAAATAAGAAACAGCACTGTCTTTACATGGGATGTTTATGGTCATCGTCAAATGTTCCGATTGCTTTCTTGGAATTTGTGAGTGAACGTGATCACGTGACTGCCATTGTCTGGACAGCTATGAATGTGTGCGATGTGTTACTAAACATGGTTAATAACAGAAAAGTAAATATATAGTAAATCTAGAAGCAATAAGTATGCAGTTTGGCACATACGTATACCCAATACTGTAGGGGATATCATTCTGTTACGAATCAATCCTCAGTTATATTGGATTAAATATGCATTTTGTTCATGTGCAGGACGTTGGTTCATGGCAATTACAAAAACATTTGTGCAAACACAACCTGTCTCTCACTGAAAGACGTGAGCGTGAAGATACGCGTTTACTTACGTAGGCAAGGTGTTGTTATTGAGTTCTGGCGAACTTAAAATCTTATTAAAGGGGGTGAAAAGAATTGCAGAAACAGATGCGCTGCAATCCGCGATTTTTTCATGCGAGCGTGGCTGTAGATCTGGTAGATACTAAACTGATAGCTTGGATCCAACATTTGCGATATCCAGCCAGGGGAGATAACCGAAACAGTCCTTCTCGTAAGCACAAAAACATGGTCAGAAAACGGGGTAAAAACGGGAGTCGGGGATGCGTCTACGCGCATTTGTGACGTTGTCCCTGATTGCACAAAGAATACAAATGAACCAATGGAAAGGGGGATAGCAAAGCTAGACACACCTTTTTTTCGTACATTGAGAAATGTGCCGTCAAATGTTGACTCTCATTAATATTGAGAGGCCCCGGAACAAGGATGCCAGCTGAGATCGTGTTTGTCAACAAGCGTGGATGTATCATCTTCGGTGCGAAACAGGTGAGTGACAATATATTTCATACTTGCGATATGATTTATCTTAAACTAATGTACGAATATAAGCCATTTATTACCGCCGATCAGTTCTGTTTTAACACATATTTGGTGTAAGTAAATAGCGTGCACACTGACTGAGCTGACGTACATTTTTTTTATGAAATTGACATGATTATCAAAAATTAAATACTACTGACAGTAAGTGAATTATAATGTGATTGACTGTATACACAAGCGTGACGACATTTTATGTTCATTTTCGATCATGGGCATGGAGTGACCAAATGAGGAGAAGAAAAAGGAAATGCCAGGCTAGTTATGTTTTGCAGAATAACACAGATTCGTGGCTAGTGTTATATCAGATTTGCATGATTAACATGCAACTTGACCTGTATGCTGCCGTTAGGATTTCATGTATTTATAATTTGTGATAGAGTTGAAAGAACAGGACTAGGTACTATTTCAAGGAATAACATTATTTCTTCGTATGTTGAACATTAAACTTTGCCAAAGTGGATACATAAGCTCCCAGGATCATTGCAACTGAAACTGTATTTGCTGGGAAGTATTTGCCTGAGTATTTATGATCACATTCAAAACAGACCTCAACCCTGACCTCTAAATATCAAATATGGTGTCAGTCCATCATGGACGAGATATTGTAAATGATATAAAAGGGCTTAGCTGAGATTTATTTATGTAACCGGGGCCAAAATTAGTTTTCAACCCAGGGAAGGTTTCCCAGATTTTATAAGTCACTGCCCTTGATCCTTGGTGCTAAAAATTCAACATAGAAAGAAACGTGTTGCCTTGTGTACTTGCATTGACTGTTTGACTCAGAACATATTTTTCTGTCTTACGCTGATACTGAGCACGTGTGCCATGTTGTGATATCTGATACTGAATGTGTCTATTTGTCGTTTTTCTACTTAATTCAAGTTTATGCATTGTCTACAAAACTACACTACATTAGGATCGAGCGGTCAGGCTTGCGCACTTGGTTGACACATGTCATCAGTTCCCAGTTGTGGAGACTGAACCTCATGCTATTGATCACTGGATTGCCTGGTCCAGACTCGATTATTTACAGACTGCCGCCATATGGCTTGAATATTGATGAGTGCGGTGTAAAACTAACCTGGCTCACTCCGGATGTAGACAGGATAACCTGTGTGAAGATGTTACGAGACTGACCGTAAGAGTTCCCTCCCTTTAGTCGATGGCGACCTGTTTTCGACAAAGTTCTACTTACGGACTTATTCGGTCACTTATTCCCTATGTAAGACTCACCAAATTGATAGCTATTGGTAGCCTATGTTTGTGGCTTACTTTTCAGGTGTGTTTTAACATCCATTAATCTCTAAATGTAACAAAGTTGTTTTCTGAACTGGTAGCTTCATAATTTTCGAGTAGGTCAGTCACGCATTAAGTTGTCTACTTTATTGTTTAATGCATTACTGTTGACTTTCCTTACACGATAGGATTCCTCAAGTCGTGAACTCTGTAATGGTGTTAAGAATTACTTATTACGGCTTCATATTGTTTCATAATAGTGATTTTATCGGGTTGGACAATGCACACTTCGTTGTCTACTTTGACGTCCGCACCTCTCATATAAATACGTTGAACACTTGTTAGCGTTACTCAGTCGAAATCTCGCCTTCAGACAATGCATATCGGCATGAATTGGTCGCTGATTCAGCGTTCCTTAATCAAGACCGTCAGGACAATCAGATAGAGGGAACTTTATTCCATTTTTGGATTGAACTTCCAGTGTGTGTTGTTATATTCACGTACCGGATATTTATGGGAATTAAGTGTTGGATGTGATTCTAGGTCACGGTAGGTCCAGTACTGTTTTATGCCACATTGTCGGAGGTAATAGGTGTGTAGTGTAGTGAATCCTGTTATAAGAATACTTTAACCTTTTATTGGAACACGGTAAAATTCCTCTGAGGTGTATTCAATTTCGGAATAATTCACGGTAGACTAAGAATCTTTTAACTGTGTTTATGTATCCCTAATCCACTATCTTTTGATATCCTTGACTTGTCAAATGTTCATATTTAGACATAACCGTCTAAACCATAAATTATCTCACTTATTCATTAATTGACTCCTGTCAAAGCAATACCTTGGCTTCGAGTAAATATTCTTGAAAGCCATGTAAATCTTCTTAAACTCTATACACTTGTGCACGGTGATATAAGCACTCCAATAAGTCTCAGTGTATTTTGAAAGGGTTTGGGCAAGTTTATGCCTCAGGTGTGATGCCACGTTAGTGGCTTGTTATATCTCCATGGTGTGAATACGGAGATTATGTTTAAAATTTTATTTCTCATGTTCATTTTTACCTCATACGTAGTTTTATTGGTGTTACAAAAATAAACTTCAGATCAAACTTTTATTCTTGAGGTTGTCCTTTGCCACAAGTTGGAACCAAGTTACCTATATATATTTGAACCTGTGGTTATTGTTATTTACGGACCTTCCTCTAGTTAAGGTTAAGATCGGCACCGTAACAGAAGAACACGTACAACTACTACATTGTCTTTGACATTGAAGTTTGAACATTTTAATCATTTACTGATGTTCACGACAGTGATAGATTGTGGCATTTCACATAGTGACAAGACATAGTGTCATAGACTAAATCATTTCAACAAGTTTCCTTGAAACTTCATTTATTCAAACGATCTATTTGTTTCAATTTAAGTCCAAAGTGCACCGAAATTCTATCCCCTTTGTCTATGTAATGTATTCAGCAAGCATTCGGTGTATCCCCTCTTATGATAAAACCCCCTCAGGGCAGGACCTTTAATTCTCAAACGCTGTCAATATATGTCAATTAACACTTCCCTACGTCGCCTAATCTTACGTGTGTACATGTGGATGGGCCAGTGACCTTGCACAGTGTGGCGTAATGACTCTGTGTATAAAAACCTGACTGATATGGTCATCCAAAGAGACCATCCAGCGAGACCAACCAGCAAGACCAACCATAGAGACAAGAGCATCGACAGAAGTGTGCGGATTGTGCGTCTAGTCGGGGTGTCGGCTAAGGACGTCGCCCCATCTGCGAGTACGTCGACGATGAAGAATCGCCGTCGGACTTCTGAATGTGTGTAAGTGACAGAGCGGGTCTCCACATCGGGATTATTGGCCACTCAGTCCCGATGTGCGTTCTCTCACATGTTCACCACTGTGTATACCATTTCGGCCGTCAATCTACCGAACAATAATAAAACATGGCTGCTGCTGTCTTCATCACTAACACCGACTCATGTCTTCCCTGTCTCTTGTCCACCATCCTAAACTACCACCCGAGAGCGACCACGACGACCGCTCTTGGACAATAGCTGAATACGAGTTAGGACTGATTTAACTGTCAGCTATAAGCAGGTAACTAGCACATGACTGGGACCTGACTGTCATTCTGTTTGTGATAGACTGCCACCTTGTCCCTCAAGTGACAGCACAGCAAAACTTGATAGTTTCACTCCAGACTTTATACGCTTGTAGAATATGGTTGTTCCTGTAGTCGAGTAGTCAGAGAAGCCCTCCCCCACGTTCCTCGACATCTTGAAATACTTTTGGATCAGTAATTATGAATAGGTTAACATTTCTCTCTCAGTACAATTCATTTGTATGCCACTTCCATACTGAGTTCAAAGGGGAACTGTATTCAGCAAGTGTTTATCACTCAAAGAGAAATGTGTCAACATGGTATTTCCATGTCGGATGCTGCCACCAGTTGTTCCTTACACCACTCAATCACAGCACTGAGTACAATACGTACCTGGCACAGTCATCGCTGTAACACTTGAGGGTTGCTGCTAGCAACGTAGGTGGCAGTAATTTCTGTAACACTTGACGGTTTCTTCCAGTAATTTAGGTGGCAGTCATTGCTGTAACACTTGACGGTTGCTTCTGTACCGGGAGTCAACAAATAGAAAGCAAAGGACAGATAACTCCAAAATACTTCGAGAAATCCTGCTGCAAAAATCCTAAAAGTGCTGACCATCTGTTGTACGAAATGTGACCCATCATACGTATTATTAAAAACACTGAACGCTGTGGCACAATAATAATTATTACTTAATTAATAACGAAATATACAGAAAATACGCACTCGTAAGAATACAGTCACCCATCCAAGGATGGTCCACACCCAACGACTGCTTAACTTTACGCACAGGGCTACACTCAACCAGGATGTATTCCATGCTTTGGACAGGTTATAACTGAGGATGAGTCACACGCCCATCAAATCATCTTGCTTGAATGTTGTTTCTGGTCTCGCTGGACACAATATGACTCACATTGAAGTTATCTGCCATCTAGCCTGCACTTGGTAACCAGTGATAATTCCTTCTGACGCTTTGCAGATGAGAGATTGTTTGCAGGGTGTGTGTCAATTGCTGAAGTTATACGTGATATTCATGTGACGGCCTGTCGTTGCCCGAATCTGAAGTAATCACCACTGAGAGTAAGAGTACTGGCACATCCCATCAGTTTGTTGACACTGACAAACATAAATGTATTAGAAACAACTACCCTGTATCAACTGCAGTTCAACTCAACACTTGTACAATAAGAGGGGATGAGTACCCTACTCACTACTGACATCTAGATACAGGGTGAATGGGTACCCCACTCACTACTGACATCTACATACAAGGGTGATGGGTACCCCACTCACTACTGACTCTGACATGTATATGTGGGGGAGGTGGTACCCCACTCACTGCTGACATGTACATTCAGGGCAGATGGGCTTGTGAGCCACCACTGACATCTACATAATGTGGAGATGATTACCCCACTTACCACTGACAGGTGAGATCGGTACCCTAGGCACCACTGACATTATGTTGACTCCATGGTGTTGGTACCTTGCCAATCAGTTCATCCGTCGTCCCACCAGGGACTGTTACTGTCCATCAGTGTCGTCATGGTGACATCATGATGGCATCTCACCGATCAATGCATCCATCATGCTACCAGGGGCTGTTACAGTACATCAGTGTTGTAATGGTGACTTTATAGAGATGGTAGCTCTCTGGTCAATGCTTCCATTATGCTACCAGGGGCTGTTACAGTACATCAGAGTTGTCATGGTGACTTCAGTTTGCTAGTGGCCCACACGGCACAATTAACAGTGGTGCCAAGACAAGTCTTCTAAAACCATCCAAGCACTGTTCTGTGTGTTCTGGTTCATTTGTTTCTGCTTTTTTAAATGATGATAATGTTAGGTCAACTTGTGGCCTAACCAATTGCCAAGCAGGAGAAGAATGAAGACGGGAAGGCGATATACTTTCCGGCTGAATACCGGCAGAGGAAATAAATGCTTTAATTCTGTGCCCAAGATGTGGAACAAGAAAAGACTTTTTGTTACACAAATGCTCATAAAGCGGATTGAACACACAGTTATAGGCAGGGTTAGATTCATTGCAATATAATTTAGTAAAGTATTGTAAAGACAATTTTGTACGACGTTAAGTAAAAGATGGTTCATCGGCCTCAACGTAGAGACTATCAATAGGTGAAGTTCTGAAAGACCCAAGACAAAGTCTTAAGCCTTGATGGTGGACAGAATCAAGAAGTTTAAGGTTTCTTTTGCAGGCTCCACCATATACGATGGAGCCATAATCGAGTTTCAAACGGACGAGTGATCGATATAGGTGTAAGAGGGTTGCTTGATCCCCTCCCCACATTTAGTTGGAAACAACTTTCAACAAATCTAGTGCCTTCAGGCATTTAGTTTTAAGGGACTTAGTATGAGGCAGAAATGTAAAGATTAGGCCGAAGAACTTGGCCCCCTTTGCAACTTTGATGGGAGTCCCATCTAGAGATAGTTCAGGTTTCTTATGTGGCTTATATTCTCTGCAAAAATGTACACAATTAGTTTTGGATTTAGAAAATTTAAAGCCGTTTTCAAGACACCATTTATTTTGTTTAAACAAAGCTGCAGTTGCCGTTCAATAGTATGCATATTTTTCCCACGACAAGAAATATTAAAATCATCTACAAATAACGATCCGTCATGATCAAATGAATCGTTTAAAACTTTTGATAAACTATTTACCTTTGTGCTAAAAAGTGTGACAGACAAAATACTGCCTTGTGGAACACCCTGATCCTGATTGTAATGATCAGACAGGGTAGAACCCACGCGGACTTGAAAGTGTGTGTCATTTAAAAAGTTGGCTATAAATTGTAGTAAACGACCTCGCAAGCAGAAGTCACGTAAGTCTCATAAAATACCATATTTCCAGGTTGTGTCATATGCTTATTCTAGATCAAAAAAGATAAACACAGCGTGTTGTTTATTAATTAGAGCGTTTTTAACAAATGATTCTAAACGCACTAAGTGCGACAGTACTTCTGTTTTTTTTCACGGAAACCACATTGTATATCTGTGATAAGGTTATTGGTTTCCAAGTACCAAACAAGTCGATTATTTATCATGCGTTCCATGGTCTTGCAAACACAGCTAGTTAATGAAATCGGACGATAACTGGATGGATCCGTATGATCACGTCCAGGTTTAGGTATTGGTACCACTATAGCATCACGCCATGAAGAAGGAAATTTCCCTGAAGTCCAAATATCATCAAAAATATTGAGAAGAGCGTCTCTTAACAGGATTCTGGTAAGTGCTTCAGGAGTTGATCATGTATGTTATCAGCTCCCGTAGCAGTATCATGAGCTCGAGCTTGATCAAGAGCCGTATGGAGTTCATGAATAGAAAATGTTTCATTACAATCTTCCCCATTAGCAGAATCGAAATTAGTAGTTTTCTTTTCTTGTTGTTTTTTACATTATTGAAATTGAGGTATATAGTGAGTGAGTGAGTGAGTGAGTGAGTGAGTTAAAATTTACCGCCATATCGGCAATATTGCAGCCATATCGTGATGAGAACAATTCACTTAATAAATTGAAAACGTCTGGAAGAGTAAAACCTGTCGACAATGGACAGTAAAACTACTAGCCTATCACGGGTATGAACAAAAAACTAGCATGTAAAACTAAAACACTGTAATGAGAGAAGACAATACAATATAAACACGGGCTATAAATCACTAACAACTGAAGGTAGATCACCATACTGGGGACCATGGGGATTACAGTACCTTTCCTAACTATATGGATCCCAGTTGGTTTTACACCATCCCCTCAGCCATTGGCGATTGTAAGACAAGTTAACCAAAATTTAAAAGAACAAAAATACTACGATTAAAAACTTGGTATGTGAAAATTTTACTTTGAAAGTTTTGGGACTGACGTACCCTCTCAGGGGGACAATAATTTTACAATACTTTAACCCCCTTTGAAGGCACAGCCACTAACAATCACAGTTGCTAATTTAGACTACCATTAATACAATAACTTTATTCTATATACAAAACATATTATTCAAAACTTAGCCAACAATTCTATTTATTTAAAAAATCCAATTATTAAATGATAATTTACTTTATTAAAAAGATCCTTATTTGATTTGACATCGAAATATTTATCCCTTGTGATGGCAAAATCAATACAGTCAAGCAAGACATGCTTGACAGTGTTTCCTTCTTCACAAGGGATGCTAAAAGGGGATCTTCGCCTTTTAACAAATACTTATGAGTGTATGTTGTATGCCCAATACGACATCGTCGCATAATGACCTCTTCAAATCTGGAGTGACAACCCAAGAAGGTGTAACCAATATACGGTTTTATTTCATGTAATTTATTTATACCTACTTGGGTGTCCCACTTCTTTTGCTTCAGATCACGGATATAAGATGTAATAACAGCTTTATAATCAGAGTATGGAATCAGAAGTGGTGTTACTGATTTGTTGAGTGCTGCCTTGGCAGCAAGGTCAGACATTGTGTTACCAGAGATTCCAACATGACTTGGTAACCAGCAAATGACGATGTCGTATTGGCCAGTAGCAAGATTATTATACAATTCAACAATATCAGTTAAAAGTGGATGTTGAGAAGATACATTTGTAATAGCCTGAAGGCAAGAAAGAGAGTCTAAATAAATGATACATTGTTCATATTTTGGGTGGTTTTTTTTATGTTTTAGGGCTGTAAAAATAGCATGTGCTTCTGCTGTAAAAATGGAAATGCTGTCTGGTAATCTGGAAGATATTGCTCTGGATCCAATGACAGTGGCACAAGCAACTGCGCCACCATCCTTGGACCCATCTGTAAATAAGGATTTATAAGTACAATAGTTACTTTTTAATTGACTTTATGCTTTGTTCATTAGTTTCTGATTTTTTTTCATATTTACTTAATATCAGGTCAACTTGTAGTCTAACCAGTTGCCAAGGAGGTGAAGAAAACAAGCGAGAAGGGGCTATATTTTCTAGCTCAATGCCAGCAGCTGAGAGAAAACGTTTCACTCTTAGTCCAAGAGGCGGAACAAGTGAAGTTGTTTTATTGTACATATTCCCATATGGCGGACTGAAGGCACAATTATATGCAGGGTTGGACGTATTTGAATACAGTTTAGTGAGATACTGCAACGATAATTTAATACGGCATTGATCTAGGGAAGGTTCATCTGCTTCAGTGTAGACTGTCAACAGGGGAAGTTCGGAATGATCTTTGCCCTTGATGACGGATAGAATCAAGTATTTTGAGGTTGCTTTTGCAGGCTCCATCATAAACAATGGAGCCGTAATCCAGTTTGGAACGGATGAGAGACCTGTATAAATGTAGGAGGGTTGATTGGTCTCCCCCACACTTTGTATTTGAAACGACTTTCAACAAATCAGTGGAGCCGTAATCCAGTTTGGAACGGATGAGTGACCTGTATAAATGTAGGAGGGTTGATTGGTCTCCTCCCCACTTTGTATTTGAAACGACTTTCAACAAATCAAGCGCCTTCAAGCATTTGGTTTTTAGGTATTTAATATGTGGCAGAAAGGTTAACTGTGAGACCAAGGTACTTAGCTTCCTTGACAACTTTGATGGGTGCACCATTTAAAGACAAGTCAGGGTCTTTATGAGGTTTGTATTTTCGGCAAAAGTGAATGCAATTTGTTTTAGACTGAACAAAAATTGAAACCCATTCTCAAGGCTTCATTTATGAATTTTGTTGAGACAGAGTAGTAACTGTCTCTCAATGGTTCGCATATTTTGCCACGACAAGAATTATTAAAGTTATCCACGAAAAGGGAACCATTGATTGAATCTGTTAAAACATTGAAAGACTATTTATTTTAATACTGAATAAAGTGACAGACAAAATACTGCCTTGTGGGACACCCTGGTCCTGCTTATAATAATCAGACAGGATAGAACCCACACGCACTTGAAATTGCCTGTCAGTTAAAAACTCAGCTATAAACTCTTAAAATACCGTACTTCCATGTTGTGTCATTAGCTTTTTCTAAATAAAAAAAATATTGATACAGAATGCTCCTTGTTAAGAAGAGCATTTTTAACAAACGACTCCAATCGGACTAAGTGGTCAATGGTACTGCGATTTTTACGAAAACCACATTGAATATTAGTGATTAAATTGTTAGATTCTAGGTACCAAATTAATCTGTTACTGACCATGCGCTCCATAGTTTTGCAAACGCAGCTAGTCAAGGAAATGGGCCTATAGTTGGATGGAATTGTATGATCACGTCCAGGTTTAGGTATGGGCACAGCTATAGCATCACACCAAGAGGAAGGAAATGTACGAGACATCCAAATTTCATCGAAAATATTCAATAGTGTCTCTAAACAGGAGTTAGGTAAGTGTTTCAGGAGCTGATAATTTATGTTGCAGCTGTTGCAGTATCGTGAGCTTGTTCAAGGGCAGTATGAAGCTCATGGATGGAAAAGATTTCGTTATAGTCTTCCCCATTATCAGAATGAAAATTAATTTGTTTCTTTCCTGCAGTTTTGGGTATTTTTGAAATTGAGGAACGTAGTTTGATGAAGAAGAATGTTTAGCCAGTGTTTCACCCAGTTTATTTGCGATATCAGATTTATCTGTTGAGACCTGATCTCCAGTTTTGAGATGATGTATGCTTGATTTGTTACCCATACCTTTAATTCTCTGGATCTGGTTCCATACTTTAGACATTGGCGTACGTGAATTGGTTTTCGAGACACAATTTTCCCACGACTGGCACTTATTGTGCCTGAAGGTACGCCGTGCTTTAGCATTCAAGATTTTATATTTATTCAAATTATGTACCAGTGGGTGGCGACGGAACTAGTGTTCAGCTTTTTTCCGTGCCTTTCGAGTTTGTTTGCATTCCATATTAAACCACGGTTTACGTATGTGTGAATGGGTAGAGGACTTAGGAATACATTCATTGGCAATTTTGTTTAGTTCATCAGAGAATAATTGCACAGAATCACGAGCACCAATAAAACGAGCAGGATTCAGTTTGTCAGTACATATTAATTCAAATAAAGGCCAGTTAGCTTTGCTAAAGTTCCATCGTGATGAGGGAGGGATATCAGCCGGGATTGATGGTTTAAGAATGGTTGGAAAATGATCGCTGCCGCACAGGTCACTATGGACAGACCATTCAAATTCATTTAACAGATCTGCATCAGTGAGGGACAAATCAAGAGATGAAAATGTGCCTGTACCAGGATGCAAATATGTTTTCGGGGTATCATTAAATATACATAGATCGCTGTTTGAAAGAAAATCCTCCAGTATCTTTCCAGTTTGGTTTGTGTCAGAACTACCCCAAAGTGGATTATGACCGTTTAAGTCACCCATAATGATACATGGCTTCGGCAGTTGGTCATAGAGCGCCTGAAGTTCAGTTTGGTGAAGATGAGTAGATGGTGGTATATATAGGGAGCATAATGTAAAAACAATGCTCAAAGTCAATCTGACAGCAACGGCCTGAAGTGTTGTATTGAGGGGAACAGGGCTGTGAATGACACCCTCTCTCACCAAAATGGAAGATCCTCCAGTAGCTCTAAATCCTGGAGGAGAAAAGAAGTTATACACAGCAAAAATAAGCTGGTTTCCGGAACACTGAAACTGAGAAGAAACGTCATGGACACCAACATTTCCAGTTGGTTTCCAGGGAGTTTCCTATAGTTTCATTGTGGTTTCCATGCAACTGAAACTGCACCATTTCAGGATGGTTTCCAGTTCGTTTCATTACCCACTCCTCCAAGCGGTATCCAGTTTGTTTCCATGTACGAGTTTATTGTAGGTTTCAACCTGGTTTCCATGTATGAGTTTACTCTAGGTTTCAACCCAGTTTCCGTGTTGTAGTTTCCAACCTGGTTTAATACCTAGTTTCCATGAACTGAAACTTGCACGTGTCGGCCCTTTACCCGGTCTTCCGGAAAAGATGCTGTTTCATGTCTCACATGTAGCAAATTAGGTATTTTATACAATTGCATAATGGTAAAAGGCTTCAGGATGACAAACAACAGAATAAAACACAAATTCATTAAAAGTTTATTTATATTCAACAATATGTTTGTAAACAAATAATATTCGGAATATTCAAGTTAGTAACACAGCAAAAATAAGCTGGTTTCCGGAACACTGAAACCGAGAAGAAACGTCATGGAAACCAACATTTCCAGTTGGTTTCCAGGGAGTTTCCTAAAGTTTCATTGTGGTTTCCATGCAACTGAAACTGAACCATTTCAGGATGGTTTCCAGTTCGTTTCATTACCCACTCCTCCAAGCGGGATCCAGTTTGTTTCCATGTACGAGTTTATTGTAGGTTTCCACCTGGTTTCCATGTATTTGTTTATTGTAGGTTTCAGCCTGGTTTCCATGTATGAGGTTATTGCAGGTTTCAACCTGGTTTCCATGTATGAGTTTATTGTAGGTTTCCACCCGGTTTCCATGTACGAGTTTATTGCAGGTTTCAACCTGGTTTCCATGTATGAGTTTACTGTAGGTTTCAACCCAGTTTCCGTGTTGTAGTTTCCAACCTATTTTAATACCTAGTTTCCATGAACTGAAACTTGCTCGTGTCGGCCCTTTACCCGGTCCTCCGGAAAAGATGTTGGTTCATGTCTCACATGTAGCAAATCAGGTATTTTATACAATTGCATAATGGTTAAAGGTTTCAGGATGACAAACAACAGAATAAAACACAAATTCATTAAAAGTTTATTCATATTCAACAATATGTTTATAAACAATTAATATTGGGAATATTCAAGTTAGTAAATGAAACAAAAGCTATGTAATAATTAGCAGTGAGTAAAGAATATTTTTCTGAAACACACTGTAGACCAGCCCATATCACTTCGCTTCCTAGTTTGAAAAATGTTAGCTCTTTCCCCAAGAGAGGAAGAACTGTGTGCTTCTTCTCCTCCGGCCAGTCAATCGCATCACAGCCTTCCTGCTTTCCAGCTTCTGAAAAATAGAAAACAAACTATCAGTACAAACAAGCATTCGTCTACGATATCCATGGCTAGAGAAAAGAAAACTGTCAAACATTGCTTGAGGTGAAATACGCTGAACCCCATGTCCGATAAGCAAAGAGATCAAAAAGTATAAACTGAGGATTTGACATCAAAAGTTTCAATCACAGAACAGCTTATTAATATATGATAGAGTGCAGAGACATGAAGAAATTCGCCTTTGAAAGCCATAATTTATTTTCTGAATGTTACTTACAATGCATATTATGAGCATAGAACTAAAAATTTATCCTTTATTGTGAAAAGACATGTTATCTTAACCAATAATGTGGAGTCATTCAGGCAGACAAGCTATGAGTGAGTGAGTTAATATTTAACGTCACATCGGCAATATTGCAGACATATCGTGACGAGAGCGAGTAATTGTGATAATACAAATGAATTAATAGCACATACATTGTAAAACCCTGTCGACGAAGGACAGTAAAACTAACTAGAATATCACAGAGTAGAATGTAAAACTAGTGAATAAACCTAAAACAATGCATCTATAGAGGACAGTACAATATAAAAATGAGCTATAGGTTGCCAACAACTGAAGGTAGATCACCATACTAAGGACCATGGGGACTTACAGTACATTTGCTTCCTGCATGGACCCTAGTTGGATTTACATCATCCCCTCAGCTGTTAGCAATTTATACAAATCTAGCCATAAAGTAAAAACACACTTATTCTACGATTAAAAAGATGGAAATCTTAAATTTACTTCAAATGTTTTTGGACTTATGAACCCTCGCAGGAGGACAATTATTTTACGGTACTTCAACCCCCTTTGAGGGTACAGCCACTAACGATTTGAGTTACTAATTTAATCTTCCATTTTTAAAATATTTATCTGTTTGCAGTTCAATTAACAAATCTAAATCCTTTAAAATGCAATAATTAAATGAGGGCTAATATTGCTAAAAAGATCCTTCATAGTTTGTGAATTAAAATACTGATCCCTTGTGATGGAATACTCAACACAGTCAAGCAAGATATGTTTGACTGTGATTCTTTCATCACAAGGGATGCAGAATGGAGGATGCTCACCTTTCAAAAGGTATTCATGAGTATATCTGGTGTGGCCAATACGACATCGCCTCATAATGACCTCCTCAAATCTGGACTGACAACCCACATGGGTATAACCAATATAAGGTTTTATTGAATGTAATTTATTTACACCCACTTGGGTGTCCCACCTCTTTTGCATCAGATCTCAGATATACGATCTAATTGTAGAGTGTAGAGTATGGGATAAGAAGTGGAGTCACAGATTTGTTGAGTGCTGCCTTGGCAGCAAGATCGGCCATAGTATTGCCAGAAATGCCCACATGGCTGGGTAACCAACAAAAGACGATGTCGTATTGGCCAGTTGCAAGATTATTAAATAATTCAATTATTTCTATTAAAAGTGGATGTTTACATGACAGGTTTTTAATTGCCTGGAGGCAAGAAAGAGATTCGGAATAGATAATATACTGTTTATGTCTAGGATGTCTTTCAATATATTTAAGAGCCGTTAATATAGCGTTTACTTCTCCTGTGAAAATAGAACTATTATCTGGTAATCTGAAAGATATTGTTCTGGATCCAATGACAGTGGCACAAGCCACTGCGCCACCATCCTTGGACCCATCTGTAAATAAAGATTTGTATGTATTATAGTTACTTTTTATTTGATTATATTCTTGTTTATATTGTAATTCATTTGTTTCTGACTTTTTAAACCTCGTCAGTGTTAGGTCAACTTCGGGTCTAACTAACTGCCAAGGTGGAGACGAAAGTAGACGGGAAGGAGATATATTGGCTAGCTCAATGCCGCATGCAGACAGAAAAGGTTTCACTCTAAGTCCAAGAGGTGGAACAAGAGAAGACTTTTTATTGTATAAATCCTCATAAAGAGGATTAAAAACACAGTTAAATGCCGGGTTGGCCTCATTAGAATACAGTTTTCTTATATACTGTAAGGAGAGTTTTATACGCCGTAGAGTAAGAGATGGCTCATCGGCCTCGACGTAAAGACTGTCAATAGGAGAAGTTCTAAATGACCCAAGACATAGTCTTAGACCTTGATGGTGGATAGAATCAAGTATTTTGAGTCTGCTTTTACAGGCTCCACCATAAACGATGGAGCCGTAATCACGTTTTGAACGGATGAGAGATCTGTATAAATGGAGTAGGGTAGTTTGGTCTCCTCCCCACTTTGAATTGGAAACAACTTTTAACAGATCAAGTGCCTTCAGGCATTTTTAGTTTTAAGGGATTTAATGTGTGGTAGAAAAGTTAGATGTGAGTCGAAAATAAGACCCAAGAAGCTGGCCTCCTTTACTACTTTGATGGGGTTGCCATTTAAAAATAGTTCTGGATCTTTATGCGGTTTATACTTTCTGCAGAAATGCAAGCAATTTGTTTTTGTTATCGAAAATTTAAACCCGTTTTCAAGTGACCATTTTTCAATTTTATTGAGACAAATTTGTAATTGCCTCTCTATTGTATGCATATTTCTACCTCTACAAGAAACATTAAAACCATCCACAAATAGTGATCCATCTACTGAATCACTTAAAACCTTAGAAAGACTATTGATTTTAATACTAAATAAAGTCACAGACAAAATACTGCCTTGTGGAACACCCTGATCTTGATGAAAGTAGTCTGAGAGGGTTGTTCCCACACGTACTTGAAACTGTCTGTCATTTAAAAAAATAGATATAAACTGAGGCAAGCGACCTCTCAACCCAAACGAATGTAAATCTTTCAAAATACCATGCTTTCAAGTAGTATCATATGCTTTTTCAAGATGAAAAAAGATTGATACTGCATGTTGCTTTTTAATGAAAGAATTTTTAACAAATGATTCCAAACGAACCAAATGGTCAATTGTGCTTCGGTTTTTACGAAAACCACACTGTATGTCAGTAATCAGATTGTTGGTTTCCAAAAACCAGACTACCGATTATTTACCATTCGCTCCATGGTTTTGCAAACGCAGCTAGTTAAGGAAATAGGTCGGTAATTTGATGGATCTGTATGATCCTTCCCAGGCTTTGGAATAGGAACAACTGTGGCTTTTCGCCATGAAGAGGAAAAATGTTGTGTTGTCCAAATTTGGTCAAAAATGCCAAGTAACGTTTCGAGACATGATTCAGGCAAGTGCTTTAAGAGTTGGTAATGGATATCATCAGGTCCTGTTGCAGTGTCGTGAGCCTGTGATAACGCAGTATGAAGTTCATGTAAAGAAAATACCTCATTATAATCTTCACCATTATCAGATTTAAAATTCACTGGTTTCTTCTCTTGGTGTGTTTGATAAGTCTGGAATTTTGGATGATAATTTGAGGAGGACGAATGTTTAGCCAAAGTTTCACCTAACTTGTTTGCAATATCAGATTTTTCAGTTAGTATGTTGTTATCATTTTTGAGATGCTGAATACTACTGGATTTGGAACCCTTGCCTTTAATTTTTTGGATCATATTCCATACCCTTGACATAGGAGTACGGGAATTTATTTTGGAAACGTAATTTTTCCAAGTATGACGTTTAATGTGTTTAAACGTTCGTCGAGCTTATTACTTATTATTTAAGTTATGAACAGTGGGATGAAGACGAAAATATTTCTCTGCTTTCTTCCTCTTTTTCCTAGCCTGTTTGCATTCATCATTAAGCCATGGTTTACGGATATGCGGATTTACAGAGGACATAGGAATAGTTTCATCAGCTATATGTTTCAGTTTGTCCGAGAACATTTTAATTGGATCAGGTACATCCATGAATAGGTCTGGTTTAAGTTCCTTAAGGCAGGTGGTCTGAAATAATGGCCAATTGGCCTTTGAAAAAATCCATCTTGTTACAGGCGGATCATCGGAAGGGTTAATTGCTGTAAGTACTGTTGGAAAATGGTCACTACCACAAATATCATTATGGACTGACCATTCATACTCATTATAAACGTTTGATTCAGTGAGTGACAGGTCTAAGGAAGAATATGTTCCCGTTCCAGGATGTAAATATGTGTCAGAGCCATCATTGAGTATACATAAATTATTATCAGATATAAACTCTTCAAGAACTTTCCCTTTACTGTTGGTATTAGGACTTCCTCATAATGGGTTATGACCATTGAGATCACCCATTATGATACAGGGTTTTGGTAATTGGTCATACAAATCTTGAAGATCATTCTGATGGAGAATGGAAGAAGGGGAGATATACAAGGAACAAAGAGTAAGGGTTATATGTAAAGTAAGACGAACAGCAGCAGCCTGAAGATTGGTTTTGAGAGGAACAGGGCTATGAATTATACCATGTCTCACCGATATGGAAGATCCACCAGTGGCTTTGTCACCAGGGGGTGAAAAAGAATGATAAGAATGGTATTTACGCAATTCGAACTTATCATTTTGTTTCAGGTACGTTTCTTGAAAACTAAATGCTGATGGTTTATAATCCTGTGCTAGTAACTGTACTTCATTAAAATTGGTCCTAAGTCCTCTGCAATTCCACTGGATTAAGGAGTTATTGTTCATTTTATAGGAGGTGGTAGTACTGGGAACCGACTTTTCCCCTTCCGAGGCAAACTGCTTCTATTTCGCGCACGGGGATGAGGAGAGACGTCCATGTCTTCTAAAAGTTGAAACTTGTTATAGATTTTGAACAGGATCCCGTGCTCCCTTTGGTACTCGATCAGTTTTTTGTCTGTAATCCACTTTTTGACAAGGATTTTTCACAATAGGAGATATTGTTTGTGATTCAGTCTGGGAAGCTGATGTTGCATGGTGTTTATCAACAGTAGAATCTGATGCAATTAAGGTGTGTTTGTCAGCTTCAACCCAGGCGAGATCTGTCTGACATGCAACTGACAGAACAGACTTAGTATTGGGGCGAGCAACAACTGTGGAATATGGTACACCTGATGACTGAGGGGAGGCTACATTAACTAAACGTTTTGCCTCATGATATGTGACATTCTTCTGGATTTTGATTTTGACAATTTCATATTCACGTTTCCAGACATGGCATGACTTTGACGAACACATGATCTCCAAGACAATTGACACATTTTGGAGAAGACAAACAGTCAGAACCTTCATGATCATCTTTACCACATCTATAGCATGTTGCACGATTTCTGCAGGATTGGGCACCGTAACCAAACTTTTGACACTTGTAACAACGAAGTGGGTTTGGAATATACTGTTCCACTTCGATGTTACAATATCCAGCTTTTATGTACTTTGGGTGTTGGGGTTGAGAAAAAGAAATTAAGTAGGTGTTGGTATTCAAAGTGTCTCCATTTTTCTTAAACGTGAATCTTTTAACATGAGTGACTCCTTGGTGTTGCAGTTCAGTAACTATTTCCTTTTCACTCATGTGGGCAAGCCAGCGGTCTCTGTCCCTCAAGATGCCTTTGCTACTGTTCAGAGACTTGTGAGGAGAAACTGAAACTTCAGTATTTGCAAGTTGTTTTGTGGTTATGAGGGCAGCTGATTGTTTTGCTGTTTTACACTCTATGAGGAGAAACCCTGATCTAATACTTCTGACAGCTTGGACATCACCAACAAGTCCATAAATTGCATTTGATGTGGCAAACGGAATTAGCTTGAGTGGTTCACCATCAGTCGAAGATACAACCAAGAATCTACTCCATGTATCTGGATATCTGTTTGTGATATTTTCCTCATCAGAGGACAAACACTCATCTAGTGCTCGTTTCTGTTTTTTGGGTTGAGCCATGGTTAATAATAGAAAGTTCACCATCCCAGCTCCCCACCCTCCACCGAGTATCACATGGACAATGCTATACACCAGTGGGTCTCCGACTGGTAGCACCAAGGATACTGAAATGGTATACTGCAGCAGAAGATTAATAGAAAATTAATCGATATACCAGATTGGCCCATGCGCCACCGCCTTCTGGGCATAAGACTCTAGGCAAAGTTAATAACATCTCTTTTCAAATTTACAAGTGTTATATGAGTGAAAAGCCAAGAACTAAATTGAAACAATATAAAATCAAATTTGTACAATTACATAATCCACGCACAGGGCTTGGCATGGCCAGCCGATTGGTTGAACCGGGCCCATTCGACCACCCGTCTAGGCGAAGTCAGGGCCAAAGTGGTGTATTGAGCAACAGGAACACGATTGCAGGCCCCTATTGCCCTCAACCACCAGGATCCCCTGCTATTCCTTCCCCAGGCACATTCAGATTGAATTATAACACCTCGTGAAAGCTAAGTTTCAGTCAGGAATGGAAACCAACACATGACCATAGCTTCGTGTCAGTTTCCATCACTGGAGCTTAGAGTATCCATTATGGATTCTATTTGGAAACTAGGTCACCCAGTTTTACTGAATGGATACCAAGTGGATGTCAGGATGGTAAACAATTACACATTTTATGTTACTTAGTTCAAAACAGCGCAATGGAAACCAACATGAAACTACATTTCCTACTTTTATGTTGGTTTCCATTTAGTGAGATCTGAGGGTTGCAAATTCCAGGTATGGGAACCAACAAGAAACCCCCGAACTTATTTTCATTTTGGTTTCCATTTACAGAAATACCAAAATCACAGATTCCAAAATGGAATCTAGTTGGAAACTCAGTTAGTGAGTTTCAGGGAATGGAAACCAACTGGATTCCGCAATTACCCACATTACGGATGGTTTCCAGGTTTCTGTGTATATGACGCATACTGCCGTATATCAAATTGATCTGTTGCTTTAAAATAAGTTTCCTGTAAACAAAATGCCGATGGTTTGAAATCTTGTATTAGTAGTTTGCAAATCCTTAAATTATTCTTTAGTCTGCAATTCCACTGAACAATGGTGTCTAAACTACTCATGGACGCTCAATCGCAGTTCGAGAGTTGGTGTGGGGTCTACTCCCACACACTGGGGGAGATGGAGTGACCTCCATCTCCAAAGGATCAAATTGATTTTGAACCTGCATGGGAGATGACTGAGAGGAAGGCACCTCCAAGTGTTGGATGGTTCTGGTTCTTCTCGATTGCTTCTTTTCCTTTTGCACATTTTTAGATGATTTATGTTGTATTTTCGATGAATCCGTGGTACATTCTGTTACAGACACAGGATCAGCTGAAGGAGTCGATGTGATAGAATCTGTCTGAGAGGCCGATGTTGAAGTATTGGATTCGACCATTTGAGAGGTCTCATCTGTGTCACCTATTGTAAGTTGTTCTTGTACCCATGATATTGACGTTTCGTCCGACGTAGATCTCATGGGATGTTTAGAAGTAGTGGAACGTGATGAAACTGCATCAGAATATGATATTGATGAAGTGGTTAAAATAGCTACCAATTTTCTAGCTTCAGCATATGAAATATTGCTGGTGTATTTGATATTTTGGATTTTGTTTTCAAGTTCATAAAAAGGGCAAAATTTGGATGAAGCCAAGTGATCACCATTGCAGTTGGTACATTTGATGACATTTGTGCACTCGGAGAGTTCATGTGCATCACCACAACGAGAACATATCGTCTTGTTACAACAGAACTTGGCCCCATGACCAAACGTTTGGCATTTAAAGCATCCGAGTGGAGATGGTACATACACCTCAACTCCGATATTAAAGTATCCAGCTTTAACGTATTTTGGAAGTGAAGAAAGTGAAAACGTAAACAGGTACATGTTCAGCTTCATGATTGTGCCATCTTCTTTCTTTTTAGGAAAACGCTTTACTCCGGTTACCCCCTGGCTTTTCAGTTCATTGACATTGTCATCCTCATTCATGTCCTAAAGGCAAGGTGCCCTGTCTCAGACTATACCTCTACAGAAATTCAGAGTTCTATGCACTGAGACAGCAACAGGTGTATTCACAAATTGTTTTAGCTTCAACAGATTGTCCGATTGTTGTCTCCGTGCACATTCCACTAAAAGTGAACCATTTCGGTTTCGTGTAACGTCCTTCACTTCTCCACAGACACCTTGAATGCTTTTAGATATTGCAAAGGGGTTAAGTTTCAACGGAATATTGTTTGGAGATGAGATAACTATGAACCTCGGACACGTGTCAACAATATCGGAAGGTCCTTCATCAGACGATGTAGACTCCACATATCTACGTTTATGTTTGGATGAACCAGATGGAATAGAAAGTGCCACGGTGTAGGAAAAGCGTTTGACATCCCTGCTCCCCACCCACCATGGAGTGTCAACGAGGACGGTGAAACAGCGGAAACCAGTCTGTACCACCAGGGCTACAGGGATGTTATACTCCAGCTAACAAAAACTTGAAAAGCTACGTAATCAAACAGAAGAATGCCAGGTTGGTTCATCATCGCGTGGCCTTGTAATCAGCTTTCTATTTTTGAAGTATCCTATCAGTCCCCGCTCCTTCGCGTCCTTTAACCGTTCACGTTGTCTGACAGTGAGGTCACTGGATACGCCGTAGCCATTACTCTTCAGTGCTGCTCGAGATTTCAAGATGTCAACCTTATCCTCGCTAAACTATTACTTAGCAATAAGAGGCCTTGGTCTGGAACCATCACTACGGGGAGCACCGAGTCGATGGGCACAGAGGACATTATTATTCCATGTTTTAGTCTTTAACATTTTCATTCCAGACATCGATCACTTTGGACTTACATTTGGTGTAGGACTTGTTGTAGATAATGACGTTATCCCGCCTGCTGAAGGCATCCAACTTGTCGAGCTTACTGTCGAACTGAGTGACCTTCTGCTCCATGTAGTCCATCTTCTTCGCTACCAGGCTGACGTCCTCGTTTATGAGTTCTTGGTTGTGGCGTATGTTATCCAAGTCGCTTTGAAGATTAGATAATTTCGTTTCCAGGTTCTCGAAGCATTTTCCCAGGTCTCGGACCTCAGTAGAAAGTGAGGTAATTTGATTTCCAAGTTCACGTTTCACGTTAGGCACTTCCTTCAGTAGAGTTTCCTTGACTTCTTCAAGCGTGAGGGGCCCAGGATTCATTTCTATGTCGCTAGAACAAAGGATCCTATGATGAACAACCCCAGCCGGCACAGGGTTACCACCAAGAAAACAATGGTCCAGCGTGTCCTGAGGGTAAATTGGCCAAGACGGCCAATCAGTGTCTCCTGACTATACGTCACTGACATAACAAACTTCATAAATATGTTCTTGTGGTAAATATGAATATAAATCAAAATTTTCACAGGTGGAAACAAGAGCAAAGATCATTCCGAGATACAGCGAAAATAGCATTGAACACGGAAAGTCTAAAATGTAGATCAGATCCGACAACTGTTGGTGAATACTCGCCATGTTTTTCTAGTGTTACTTGGCGGTTGCCTCTTGGTTGTTTGAATAGTCCAATACTTGCCCTGTAGACATCGATGGAAACCATTTTGTAGTGAAGATGTTAGCTGACGCTCCGTATATCACTTTGTTACATGCTCATGTCTTCATGAATGTCGAAAATCAATTTTAATTCAACTTTTAGACATTCTTATCGGGGAGCGCAGAGACTCACGTCTTGTCAGCTAGGACCAATACAACATTGTGATCTGTTGGTTACTCAGCCACGTAGGTATTTCTAGTAACGCAACGGCCGATCTTGCTGCTAAGGCAGCACTCAACAAATCTGTGTCACCACTTCTTATTCCCTACACTGATTATGAAGCTACCATTAGATTGTATATCCGTGACCTTATGCAGAAGAAGTGGGACACCCAAGTGGGTGTAAATAAATTACATGCTATGAAACCATATATTGGGTATACCCACATGGGTTGTCAGTCCAGATTTGATGAGGTCGTTTTGCAGCGATGTCCTATTGGCCATACGAGATATACTCATGAATACCTTTTGAAAGGTGAAGATCCTCCGTTCTGCATCCCTTGTGATGAAAGAATCACAGTCAAGCATATCCTGCTTGACTGTGTTGAGTATTCCATCACAAGGGATCAGTATTTCAATTCACAAACTCTGAAGGATCTTTTTCCTGATAGCAGCTCTCACTTAATTATTGCATTTTTAAAAGAATTAGATTTGTTATCAGAATTAATAAATATCTTATTATTGGTGGTCTAGATTAATAACTGAGATTGTTAGTGGCTGTGAGGGGGGCTGAAGTATTGTAAAAAATATGTCCTCCTGAGAGAGTACATAAGTCCAAAACATACTACGATTAAATGTTTGGTCGTACTAAATTTACATAGGATATTTGTTGTTTTTAATAATGGCTAAATTTCAGTAAAATCGCCAATACTTAAAGGGATGGTGAAAATCCATCTGGGGTCCATGCAGGTAGCAAAAGTACTGTAAGTTCCCATGGTCCCTAGTATGGTGATCTACCTTCAGTTGTTGGCAATCCATAGCCCATTTTTATACTGTATTGTTCACTATAGTTAAACTGTTTTCTTAAATGGATATCTGATATATTTACTAGTGTGTTTACTGTTCGTTGTCAACAGGGGTTTATTTTCTTATATTCATTCATTCTACAATGTCAGTATTACCTGTTCTCGTCACGATATGGCTGCAAGATTGCCGATGTGACCATGAATATTAACTCACTCACTCACTCACTCACTCACTCACTCTGAAATTTGAGAAAACGTCTTCAAAGTGCACCGGTACTGAAGAACCAGCCGTTACTTGGCAACTGCAATCAGTATGTATGGAACTGGGAATCATATTCATGCAGGGTTAATGCAAATGAATCAATACACCACTGACGCCGTTAATACGCTGTTTGAAAAATGCAGTACATCATTAGAAAAGTCACATTGTTTTCTGTTATGTTGTGTAAATTGACGTAACTGTGTTCCTCTTTAAATATTCAAATTGTAGATGTTGTCAATCAATAACGTTTTGAAATATAATACACACAAACAGATCATCATGCAATACTCAGCAATACTTCAAAATTAGCATTTTGTCGTCTGTGTTGTTGTGTAAATTGACATAAATGTGTTCACTGGAAACGGTTTCACGAATTCTTCTTTAAATATTTATATTGTAGATGTTGTCAAGAACTATTTGAAATCTAAAACACATCTTGTGTAGTCGGCGACAGCTGGCTGAGCATGTGTCCTTCAAGACAGGATCGTGTTTTAGCAACGGTCCATTTCCATAATTAACTTCCCATTTGGGGGAATTAAAACTCACTGGAAGTTCTTAGCGATCTACATCCCAGCTTTATATTACATTGCTTTTTTCAATTAAAGTATTTACGGGTTAGTTACTAGTTATAAATTTGTATCTTTGACTATCTAGTTGTTTTCGTGTCCTAATTTGGCACCCGTGAACGGCCACCTCCTCGTGGTGCGTGCTGGGTAAAGCTAAGAGCCGTTCACACCCCGTTGTGGAACCGGGGGAAATATTTGGTCCGCCAACCGGTTTGCCGTGGTTTGAGGCCCTGTGTCGGTGGAGGAAGGGATCCTGGTGGTTAAGGGCAAAAGGGGCCTGGAACCGTGTTCCTATTGCCTAACACACCACTTTGGCTCTGACTTCACCTAGACGGGTGGTAGAACTGGCCCGGTTCTATCAATCGGCTGGTCACGCAATGCCCTGTGCACAGTGAATATTTTGTGCACATTTTCGTCGTATTTGGGTGTTTGCCTCTTTACTTTCCATTGTTCAAATTATTAATATGTTTAACTGCCTAGAGTCCTATGCCAGAAGGCTGTGGCTCATGGGCCAATCTGGTGAGGTTGACCTCCAAATTCGGTATGTTTCTTGTTGCCTAACACGCCACTTCGGCCCTGTCTTCACCTAAATTGCGCATTTAACTTATCAGGTATTGTTTTTTCGAAATGTAAAGATTATGCACATATTAAATTGCCGAGAGTCCTATTCCAGGAGGCAGTGGTTAATGGGCCAATCCGGTGATGCTGACTTCTACATTCTCTGCAATTCTGTAAGTCTCCAAGTTTTTGTTAATGCGGAACCAGCATAACATTATATTTGCTAGACAAATATAGCTATTTATGTCGTATTTATCGCTGTATCCCAAGTGTTTGCAAGCCGGATATCCGCTGCAATGAAACACTGTCCTTGTTGTTACTCGCTGGCGGGTGGGCAGCAGTGGTGTTGATCTTTACTATATCCATCATATCTCTTACGAATTCATTTTCACAACAACAAGAAATTTGGTTTAGGTTTATAGTCATTGCATCTACAAATGGAGAACCGCTTTAACTCAATCCGTTTGTGATATCACAAAAAAATTCGGTCTTTATGTGGAGAACTAAAGAATGTTTCACGTCTCCGTGAGGGTTTACTTGTTATGGAGTGTTTGCGTCGACAGCAGTCAAACAGTTTGCTACAACAGCACAACTTGCAAGTATTAATGTTGTCTTCTCGCCACACAAAACACTGAATTCTAGCAGAGGTATTGTTAGAGACAGAGCTCGGTTCTTTGCGGACATGTCTGAAGAGGAAATAGTTTCTAAACTGAAAATTCAAAATGTTACTTCAGTCAAGCGCTTTTCTGTAAAGAAACAGAATGGTACCACTCAGCCAAGCAACACCTACATGTTTACAATTGCGTTAAGTACTGCGCTTAAATCCATAAAAGCTGGTTATTTCAATATCGGAGTGGAGGTATATATCCCAGATCTACTCCGGTGTCATAACTGTCAAAAATTTGGACACGGTTCTACATCCTGTCTTAATGCACAACGTTGTCACCGGTGCTGTGAAGATCACCATGATCCTGCCTGCAATAAAGATCCTCAATGTGCAAATCACGTTGGTAATCATGTATGGTAACCAAAATCTTGCCCTGAGTGACAGATACAATAAAAAATCCTCAAATTGAAACATCAGAGTAATATTTCCTTTATTGAAGCTAAAATGCAAGTTACAAGCCAGATTCGATCTGAACTATCGCCAACTGTTAGCTACTCAGCTGTTGTCTCTGGAAATCCCCAAACAGTCTCTCTTGGCTGAAATCTGTTAAATCAGTAAAAGCCGTTACTTCTTGTACTCCTTCTGACTGCCAGTCTACTGTAACAACATCTGCCTCTCAAACTGTGAGTCAGTCAGAACCTGAGCCTACTCAAACAAATGTTGATGTTGAGGAACATACTGAAATGTCAAAAGCACAGCGAAAACGCCTTAACCATATAAACTCTTATAAAATCCCCTCCTCTGGAGAGAAACCTATATCTACTGAAGAGCATGTCACTCATTTGAACACCTCGAAATGGAGGTATCTCCATCTTTACAGCACAAAGATATGGGTTCTTCCTCAACACGTCCGAGGGAGAGATCCCCAATCAAACCCCTATGAGTCAAAATCGAAATCTCATACAACGGAATTGCAAAGGACTGAAGAATGACTTCAACGAGATCCATTTAGTACTACAGGGCTTAAAACCGTCAGTATTATGTCTTGAAGAGTCATATCTTACAAATACAGATACTTTTGATTTAAGACAATACAGCAAATATCACTCTTTCTCTCCTCCGGGAGATAAAACAACAGGAGGTGCATCCGTTTTGCCAGGCATAATACATAGCCCTGCCCCACTCATAGAAATCTTCAAGCTGTAGCTGTTCGCCTAACCATGCATATTGCGTTGACACTACGCAGTTTATATATACCTCCCTCTTCTAGCATTCAACAATCGGATCTTCAAAATGTCTGTGATCAGCTTCCAAAGTCATTTATAATATGTGTGACTTCAATGGTCACAACCCGCTCTGGGAGGAATAAACGCAAATCATAAAGGTAAAATTACTGACAAATCCATTTCAGATAATTTATGTATTTTTAATGGTCACTCAGCTACATATCTACATCCAGTTACGGGAACATATTCGGGAATATTGCCTTGGCTCGCTAAATACAATGTTTATTCCCAATGCAGGATATTAACCATCACAAAACACACAATGCCATTCTTACTTTAAAATTTATTACAGATTTGTCACAGATCATGAAACTAAACTTCCTGAGATGTGTCCGCATATCTATGATGTCACAAATATGTGCGTAGTAATACGTGACGTCACAAGCTGTGTGACGCAGTTTTCTACTGATCACTCATTTGACTGAGTTAGGTCATATAGTTCCCAGTCAGCGTATTGTTGTCAACAGATTTTTCACTTAGTTTAAAAAATGACAAAAAACACGTGTGGAATTTGGGGAAATTTCAGATAAACTTTTGAACAACAAACATAATGTTCGCGAGGCATTGTGCAAGCACATTTGTCAACTGACAAAGGGTCAAACAATTCATTCGTGATTTTCCTGGCTGCTGGCTGTGTCAATGATTGCAAGACGCCTGCGTTTCGGTGCTGGTGAGGTCGTAATCAGTCCCTCTATCGTTACACAACATCCATTTTCACTCATCAAGGCACTGACAGTTCCGTAACCACGGCCGTCATCCTAGACACGATCGCCGATACATGTGCGTGACGCCATGGTTGTTTACAGTGTGAAAGTAGTCCCTGAATGTGTCTATGACCTCTCTAATTTGCATCAGTGTCTGTATATGACTCAGATGGATACCAAAAATAAATATTCTTTGGCTTTATCATGCCGAGTACACTACCCATTGTATGATAAATCAGTATCGCCGAAAAGAGACATAGTTTGAAATGTTATTACTTTTCCTCTTGGAAAACACTTCTGAAACAAATGATGCCATTATGTTGATATCTCGTTGTGCAGCACATCGATACCATACCGTGCTGTGTGACCAATCAGGTGTTGAGGAGCCCTTTAGCTGAGAGGAACAACTGACACGTACTCTTTGCATATTCATGACAATCGTTGCAGCCTTCTGTGTTCTTGTGTTTTTCGTACACTTCAACCCAGACGTCTTGTACTGACTGTCTGACTGTCTAGATTCTAGAGATAGGTGTAATTTTTTTTACTCATTGTGTATGAGGTGGTAGTCTGTAGACATATACGTTCATAACTTTGGGTTCACTATCTACTGGGTGACAGCTTCCAGACATTGGTGAAAACAGTCTTTCGCCGTGATTCTGAACCTCGTGGTAGTCGTGCATCATCTCACGAGTGGTGATTTCAATAGCTTTCGGACATGGCACCGAGGTATATGGGCGACCGTGTGAAACTACTGGCATTAACGGTTTTGCTGATGTTTATGATTTCAACAGGAAGCACGAAGCAGTCTACACCTAAGAAGATGGACGGCTATGTTATCAAGAACATTGGTATCAAGCTGTGCCAGCTTAAATGTGCTGAACATGGTCAATGTGTGAACATTGAATACGATGCTGAGACTTTAAAATGTCGTTTATCAACAGATGAATCAACGATCGAGAAAAAGGAGGGACATGCCAATCTTGCACGGAGCCATTCACACGTAAGTAAACGTTTCTAAAGGCTTATCCTAAATGGGTACTCAGTAAACACATGTATCAAACATGTAGTTCCTGTTGCATGTTGGAATTATCTGAGCATCATTTGTGTGAATGTTTGTTTCTTTCATATTGACCGTCCGTCCCTTCTAATTTTTTTACCGACTTGTCAGTCACATCATCATAGAAATGTGCTTACCTTTAAACCAGAATAACCATCAGATGAAAATCTAAAACATTATTCACATAATTTTGTCTTGTTTAAACTTATTCCCGACCAAGCGCCCCATGTTCAAAATTTGGTGGACATGCAAAGCACAAAATATGATGCCCAGACTTTCAGGTGCCGACCTCAACATCCTGTAGACAGTTTTTGAAATTGAGTGCTTGAGCTGGTGAACTATTACTGCACATAAATCGGAAGTCGTCAGAAAGTCATATCTTATGTCATACAGGAGTTTGTGACAGGCTTAGTTTCTGAATATATCGAGACATGAAACACATAAATCTTATTCAGGATGAAAAAGCGATGGAAGGGAGAGGTAGCTCTGACCATTATCAGATGTATTGGGTAAATCAGTCTGAGTATTTGACCAAAGTCAAATCATCAATCAAGTTAAACTGCTTTAACAAACTTCCTGTTTTCAATTTTCTGTTTGTATACACCTTCGGAAATGTATGTGAAAACATCAAGAAGGGGAATATAACTAGTACTCATTGTTAGGCCAAATATTCTCTCCCCTATACAACTGAACTCAGATCAGAGATATTTGCTTTGTTTGTTTTTTTAAACTATTATGTACACACCCTACACACACACATACACTGCATCGTGAAAACTGACACTTCAAGAATTAAAACGTGATTCATTTTACAAAAGACTGGCTCTGTGTATGAGTCCTATGGTGCTCATGTTTTCAAACACTACAACAAAACGCACCATCCATAAAAAACGTACTTAACGGCATGATTTGTAATGTCGGAGAGTAGTGTCACAGAATATACAATGCAATGCACGTGAAAATTCGGGATCAGATAGTCTCAATAACGGGTATAAAAGATTGATCGTTGCCTGTCAATTATTCACTGTATTTGGAACATTGTTGACGAACGCAAAATTGACACATCTAAAGTGGATCTGCCGTCATATCACCATTGGTCTCCTTGAAGCTGATCAGTCTCAAGGTGCCCGAGGCATGAATGTTCACCAAAGCACAATTTCACGGCTTTGGGGGATATATCGCCAGCGGATTTTGGTAGCAGATGCCCCTCACGGTGGCCGACATCAAGCGACCACTGCTGCACACGAAGGACATAAACGAGTGAGTGAGTGAGTTAAACCTAACGTCACATCGACAATATCTCAGCCATATCGTGACGAAAACAATTTATATGAGAAAAATGAAAACATTCTGAAGAATGAAACCTGTCACGATGGACAGTAAAACTGCTAGGGCATCACATATATGGGCATAAAACTAGCATGGAAAAGTAAAACATTCTAGTAATTAAAGCAGACAACACAATATTAAACACGGGCTATAGATCACCAACGACTAAAGGTAGATCACCATATTAGGGACCATGGGGACTTACAGTACCTTTGCTACCTGCATGGACCCTAGCTGGATTTACACCATCCCTTCAGCTACTGGATAATGTACAAAATGCTAGCCAAAATTAAAATAACGTGAATACTACCATTAAAAACCTGGTAAGCTTAAATTTACATCGAATCTTTTTGGACTTACATACCCTCTCAGGAGGACAATAATTTTACAATACTTTGAGGGTACAGCCACTAACAATCTCAGTTGGGACATAAACAAGGGACATTCACGAAAAACATAAACTTGATATGAAAGGGGAACGAGCTTTGTATACTATTTATTACCCATATTCTAAAAAGTAAAAATATCGTTAAAATAAAGCGAGATTTTGCTTCCTCTATATGATGATACCACGCAGATTAATATATCATATTGGTGACTGGCATACCAACCGCTTCACTCCAGGAAAACGTCTGCTGTGCAGAGGGACTGTACTTTAACTCTTCAAGAAAATTCCGACAGAATCAAGTTGGAATCCAAATTTAATTCTTTTCATTTGAGAATTTGTTTTCAAATGCAGCAATGAAATTCATCAAAACACTTGTAAAGTGTAAACATTTAAGCGTGACCTAAATCTCTCCATTACGTCAGCAAGCCATCAGTGTCGGGCTATTGTAGTCGTCACGCTGAGAAGTGTTCACAATCATGAAGTCAATAGGTAGCATTTATAAGGAGCAGAACACACAACAGCAAAAGCCGAATGTGAATAACAGGGAACTGTAAGTCTCAAATAGTTGAGCTTAATGTTACTGTATATATAATCCTGCAACGCTTGGCTTTGGATGTCAGTGACGCCTTCTGATCTCGACTTGGAATTTCCACTTGTCGAGATTCGATGTTTTTGTTAACAACTGTAGTAAAACGTGGGCCTGAAAACAGACTGCCTCGAATGCAGACGATTTGAAGTCTATTGTATTTAGACTCTGCGAAGTGCTTTTGGTCCCTACATGAGAAACCACGGGAGGCTTGGCACTTGTTTTGTGCGTGAAGATCCGAAATGGATTTGACTGACAGTGACAGTGATCGAGATATAAGAGCACCGCTCATCTTCCCATGTTTAGTGTTAGAAACTCCCTTTGCACAGGGATTGAATTGCTGAATAAAATATGTTCTATGTTCTAAAAACATACACTGATATCCATATACATATAAAGAAGATATGTAGATCTAAGCCTACTATATTGATATCAGTATACGCTTGTAGGAAGCGTAATATGTTTCATAGTACAAGTCCATGTGTTAACGTTTGCGGGCGACGCCACATTTACTATCACGATAAACACCCTAATACGATGTATTCGTTTACTTGGATTGCTTTATTTCCGCTTTCATTGCAGAACCTTCAGTTATTATAGGATTACATATAATGCTTGTGACCTCTCTCTCTCTCTCTCTCTCTCTCTCTCTCTCTCGTTCACAATCTCTCTGTGTCTCTCTCACTCACACACACAAATATAATTGCATTTAATTCCACAGAAGTGTTCTCGCTTTACATGCTGTCAGAAGGAGTGATAATCTCAGAATGAAAATGATGAATGGAGTTGTTGATAAAAGTAGTACCGGTAATGTCAATCAAATCACTAGAAGGGTAAGATGGGTCATATAAATATTCGTATATATTCAAAATTATATTATTAGATGACGTAGAGAGGACAACATTACCTGATTCTTCTTTCTCCCTTTTCGAGGTTCCATCTGGTATGTGCAGCTTAGGTCAACGATATTTGAAGACTCGATCAGGAAAAGAGGCTTGCGTAGAAGGTAATATCCAGTATTTTTACTATGATCGCTCATGTACTCACCTAACATGATTCAAAACTGTTCGTCTATTATCTGTGTGTGTATTAGTCATGACATTCTTTGTCATCATTTATGTTTTCCGAATATGCTACACCAGTCCACATGATCTGTTGTTTCACGTCCATCTTAGACCTGATACAAATGGTGGCGAAAAAGACTAAGATCTGAGACTAAAGTTAGATATGGGAGTTCACTTTACATCAGAGACAGACGGCGTAAGTGGTCTAATGATTCATACACATTTACCCTACATGGGTATGATTCCTAGTTCCATACATAATGACTGCAGTTGCTAAGCAACAGCTGGTTCTTTAATACCGATGCGCTCTGTAGACGTTTTGTCTAATTTCAGAACAATTTATCATACAATAAATTGTCCTATGTTCGCATATATACATACAAGACAGACAGCAGCGATTTCCGCTGTCATCTCAGATCATCTCTTATCAAGGGAACTTCAGCTTCGACTAACAAAGGTGGTTCTTGATCACTTTGTATCTGAGACCAGAGTTAACCACATGGAGTTATGAGTTAAACTTATAACTCACACAAACGCCAGCAATGTGATATGGCACGAGGCCAAAGATAAACACAAAGTCTTTATATTCAATATTCTAACTTGTGCTCCACAGAAACACCTTACAGCTGCGTCCCATAACATTGTGGACTCGTCAGATATAATGGAGTAAACATACGTTTAAAGAAACATATGAACGAGAGGTTAGTAATAATGATATATTTATGTAATATAATCAGTAACATGTTGCCCCACCTTTTGCAGTGAGTACAGTCCTTACTGTTTTTGGCATATTACGGTACAGATTGTACAAGGTAGATTTTGGTAAACTATACCAGTGTTTTTGGACGGATGTCCACAGCCCATCACTTGATGTTGGATAGTCTCTGGTGAGACCGTCTCAATGGGATTCATATCCGGTGAATTCCCTGGCCATGGTTAAACCTGGATGCCGTTGGCAGCTAGGAAATGAGTAATTGATTTTGAAGCATATCCTGTTGAAAAATGAATTCTTTCTCAGGTAATACGAGTCTACGACCATGAATATCTATGTCATTGATTATAGTTTACTGATATCGAACACTGTTCAACGTTTCAGTCACATTTTTCAGCACACCTGGGCCATTTGCAGATATCAATCCCCACACGTGAACTTGAGGCGGATGTTTCACAGTCGTTTGCAAACAATATGGACGGAATCTTTCGTTTTTCAAACGTCGGATCTTCATTCTGCTTCGGTTCCTGAAACATCTGAAGATCAATTCATCCGAAAACAGTATCTTCTTCCATTGTGACACTCCAAAACGTCTCACCTTTCGTGCCCACAAGAGTTGACGTTTTCGCTGCACCTTGTTTAGCAGAGGTTTTCTTGACAGGTACATACCAACCTATCCCAAATCTATGCAGCCTGCGAGAGATCGTCATCCTACTGACATACCTGCCCAGTGTCTGCTTCAGCCTACCCCGAATTATATTCAGGGTTGAATATCTTTCCTTGCGGCATTGTCTCCTGATGGACCAGATCTCGACAGGTCCTTCACGACACTTGTTTGCCTCTATTTCTTGTTCAACAAACACATTCCACTCACTGACACCTTCAAATTATTCTCCTTGGCCATTACGTCTTTAATTTTTGTCCATTGAAGTCCCATACCCCTAAGAGTAATAATCTTCGTCCTTTCCATAACAGTCCAGTTTCATCGCTTTTTACCACCCATTTTCTATCAGAAAACATGATTTTACAGTTAAAAGGAGGTAGAGGAGTTGGAAAAAGATGCTATAATTTACACAAATATCAGTGAACATGCAAAGAATTGTTTAAAGACAATTTTGACTATATATTATACTTCCTTCACAAAAGGTCTATATCACTCCAAAATGGCAAAGTACTTCCACAAATGTAAGTGCACTAGTATGTTGTAACACTTAGAATTTCAACAGTTAATTATCAACATACGTACTGAACGTAACTTATCTCTTCTTGACAGCTGTGGTCCCCCGAAAAATCACTGACGGAATGTTAAACGATAATTTTGTGGCAATAAAATATATACTTGGTGGAGCATCACCACCTGTTTCCCGACCAGTAGAGTGCATCTAAAAATATATCACGAATTACATTCATTCATGTTATCAGTTCCGTAATCAGAATCGCCTGTGACGTCACCTAACGTCGGCACTATGGAAGGAGCGGACGCTTCATGCAAGCTACTACATAACCAGTAGCTTCGTTCTACGTCATCCTCCACTTTGGCCTCTCCATGAACTATGAGTCTGCTGCGTCATTCCTGTTCACCTATGGCTATTTCCCATATAACCTGATAGCAATAAGATCACGGTGATGAGGTGGGACTCGTAATACAGTGTGATTCTGACTTCTAATGTAATTGTGCAAGTTGTATGAAAAATGATGGATCGAATTCGGACAATTCGCCTTTCCCACCATTTAGTATACAACCTGGACAATTATAACACATGACCGGTTATCTCTTTCAGTCATCCACAAGTTGACTTGCCACGACGTTCTTGTAAGAGCGTTCGACTTACGTACCCTAGCAAAGTGACAGACCACACCACATGAGCGACACGTGTAGGACGAAAGTACTTGTAAAAGTGTTTGACCTAGATACCCTAACCAAGTGCAATGTCGCACCATCTGAGCGAGAAAAGGATATGTAAGACAAACGTTCTTGTAAGAGTGTTTGACATAGATACCCAATCACCAGTGTGTATATGAGTTTACAACCGCCTTGTCACTAGTACGAATTTTGTTTCCGCAATGGTCCTTGAGGACCTCAATGATGGTTTTGCACACCTCTAGGAAGAACTTGCAGATTGTACTAACTTCTGAAGCTGCACTGACTTGCATGAGAATAACCCGTTGACTTGGAAGCGAATAATGATTGCCAGCTTGGGTCCCACCTCCGGCAGTTCTCTCGTAAATGTGGTCTTCTTTTCAAGATGAGGGGCTATCTTCTCCACAGTCTCCAGGAACAAGGCGCAGAAAAATATGATGATGTCTGTAGTCTCTCCTAGTAGTATAGGGAATGGGGGTTCTGGACCACTTTCAAAAAAAGTCTCTACAACGCCTTATTTACTAACTAAGGCTTTGGTGGGGCCCTTAGCTCTTGCTACTATTACCCCTACTACAGTGTGTTGGTAGGAGGTAACACTGTGCCGTACGGTACGATCAATAATTCTTCTCTTACAAACCCCCTACCCGGCCCATCCCTCAAGTAGTATAAGTTAGGTTTGTCGGCTTTCATATCCACTTTATCTATGTTGTAAGTTTTGACTGACCATATAGGATCGGTGGCCCGCTTACGGCTATCACCCTCGTGTTCCCCCGGCTGGTATAGATACCTCACTAGGGCCCTATCTGGTATCTGTTTCTCCTTCCCACGCAATGGAGCGGCCGACTCTGCAACTATTGATTTTAGTTTGATAGCGTCTGCCGGTTTCTTACCGGTGAGACGGGTGACTTCATGGTTGATTGCCGACACCACCTTGGGTAACCTCGTGACCCATTCAGTCGATCGTTTTCCAGGGGTGGCCATCTCCCTAGCATACTGATGGCCGAACAAGCGCTCAGCCAAAGTCCTATTAAATCTCTCAACTATGGCTTGGCTGCGATGGGCTCTGGCCGTGCCACGCCTGACCTTTGTATCGTGTTTGGCTAGCAGTTGTGACACGGCACCCATGAACTCCCGTCCGGGGTCAACTTGCAGCTCTGTTGGCCACGTCAGCGGGCTGCGTTTGTATATGCGTTCGAATCCTCTGGCTACCTGGGCCGAATCTTTCGTGGTCAAGGGTTCGGCTTCCTTGTAACGACTGGCTACGTCCACTACGGTTAAGGCATACTTGTACCTCTTGTCGTGGGGTAGGAACAGTAGGTCTGCCTGGTGAACGCTATTAGGTATGTTAATACCGAACCTCCTTCTAGGCACGTAGCGTGGTGCCGGCAAATAGATCTGCCACAGGGCTTGTTTTTCAAGCCACGCTTTGGCTTCCTCCGGGGGTACTCGCGCTATTTTAGCTAGCTTATCTACTGCGCTAGCTCCTTTCCAGTACCCACGCGGGCTGTAGTAAATAGCCTCAAATTTTTTCATGTCCATACGCGTTTGTGTTTATCCCATCAATAGCTATCCAACGTTTCGTGTCCATAGGTGACAGGGACGTCTTGTTTATAGTCAGTCCGTATATTTTATGTCCATCACTTCTAAGTGTGTTCATTTTATGCCTAAAGGTACGGGTCTTGAACAGGGCTTCCTTGAATCTGGCGTGTTTGATGTGTTGTTTCACCACATACTTCTTAACCCCCTTAGCCTTCCGGATCTCACTATTGTCGGCTTTCAGTATGGAGTACATCTTAGGTCTCAAACCTATGTACTCGGCTATGGGCGTGCCAGCACACTCGTCCTTCATCTTACCTAGGAACTTTTTATTTACCGTACTGTGTATGGTATGGGTCTTAGGGTAGTCACTGGTGTCGTATAAATCGAGGTGTTTTTTCATGTCCTCGTACACGTCCTCGGTTCGAATTTCTAACAGCAGGGAATCCGTGTCAGTGTACAGCACTTCACACCTGTCGCCGTACTGTTTCTTGAGCTCGTTGTAGTAAAAGTCGTACATCAGGTGTTTGGATAAATCGAGGATGCTCATCCCCACGTAAACAGGCCGGTTGAATTTTATGTGGCTTTTCTTCATGTGTAGGGCAACCAGGTTGTCTGTGAATATCTTACTACGGTTGAATGCCGGACTGACTATCAATCTCCTGAGCTTGTCTTCCTCACTCGACCAAACCAGCTTCACGGTCACGCGTTTCCTCAGGTTCTCCATAGTCTTACCAAACACCGAGTTGTTCATGAGCTTGTAGAGATTTTTCTCAAAATCACTGGTGGCTTTTTTTCGTAGGTCTGTGTTCATTCGGATGTAGGGCTCCATCCATGGGCTCTGGTCGAACATGAGCACCCTGTGTATTTTGGTCAGCCTCATACCCAACGACAGGTACAGCTGTAGGTTGCAATAGTGAACGATGTACTTGGTCTTATTCATTAAGTTAGGCACGAGTTTTTCAACGTCTGTCACACGCCCACCTAACAAGTTATGTTGGTACTCAGACATCCAGTCTGGGTTAACCCTCATACGTTCGGGGGCCAGGGGGTAGCTGTTGTGTGATGTTTGTAATTCCTTGGTATACTCTAAGTCAACCTCGAGGATATACCCTTTGTTCGAATCTGGTGCAACCCCCATAACATCAACGTGGGGTACCCATTCGAATCCCCCTGTAGGTAGATACTGGCTCATGGCCCAGCCGTACAGGTTGTTTGCGTCGAGGTAGAGAATGTGATTGGTTGGCTTGTTAGGATCGTAACCTTTCACGTATTGATTATTTGCTTTCGCGTATCGTTTGGATGCCATGGAAATCCCACCTCGCAAGCCTTTCTCAATGAATAGGTGCATGTCGTAATCTGTGAGCAATTCCAAATTAACTCCGGTCTTTTTAAGCAAGGCGTCCCACGACAGACCTGGGCTGGTGTAATACCATGCGGGGTCGAGTTTATACTGCTTGAAACACGTCCGCCTAAACGTCTCAAACACGTCGGCTAACAGCAGTACATCTGTCCTCAAGTACAGGTCGTGATAATCACCCAGGTTCTTACAACCCAGTTTATTCCATACGTTAGTCGCGTGCAAGTAATCATCTCGTGAGACGGACGCCTCATTCAGCTTGCTATAAAAGCAGTCAATAGGGGGTAGTCTGGTCTCGGTGAACTTGACCCAACTATCCATGTACTCATAGGGGTACACACCCTTCCTCATAAGCAGGGGTCTAGTCTCGGCGTCTGTGTATCGATCGGTGATAGGGAAGGTATTGTTGGCCTTGACCAGACTGTCGAGTGACGACAGGAGGAACTGAAACGAGTCAATGAACCTAAGTCCTTTTAAGCTGAAGGAGATGTATCTCTCCATGTTGTTGGGGATGCACGTTATATTACCATCGATTTTCGCGATGGCCTGCATGATCAAGTGTGAGTCGTACCCTCTCAAGTTGTGAAAGACAACGGGGATGTTTATTGTCTTAGGGTTGATTTTAAGCTTGAGGTTGCACGCGCTGTGAGCGGCGCCTCTATACTTACCAGTTATGTGGCAGTGATCTCTCACCGAATCACCGTTAAGTGGTGAGTCACACACGTGACAGTTAGTGCTACTAGCGTGAGCTAGCCTGTCGACTCGGGTCATACGCATAGGAGCGATTCTATACAATGCATTCCTAATATTTTTTTCTTCCTCCTGCAAACACTTTAGAAACCTTTCAGCCGCGTCAGGGCCCCTATACACCACCGGAGCTTTCGTTTCCCGGTCACAACGGACGACAATGTATCCAAACCCACAGGCTTTATGCTCTTGTGTGGGGGAAACCAAGGCTTCGAAGTCGGCGTATATGATATAAGGCACAGACATTTGGTTCTTGTGGTTACCGAATTTTAGGATATTATCACCTTCCTTAGGCATGTCGACTCGTATGGCCGTCTGCCCCACACCTTGACAATCCTCCCGGTGGGATTCTAATAAATCAGCTCGTGTGAAGCCATGTAGGCATCGTTCACAGAAGTGGGTCTTTCCTCTGTGTGCCGATTGGTCATACAACAGCCTGCTAAAGTGTTTTATCCATGTGTAGTGATACTTGTCACCTCGCTGGATCATGAATATATTGATAACTTGGCGATCCTTCACCCCGCTGACCCTGTGTACTATTGTTGTGTTACCTTCGTGCCCAAAGATATTTATAGCCAGATTATTCTGTTTTTCTACTTTAGTGATCTGGGATATGGGGGTGGGTTCATCTATACCATCCCAGTTGAGCCCATCGTCTTGGGGATAGCTAGAAAGCCTATCTGAATGAGTGTCAGCTGGAAATAAGGCTGACCTGATAGCTAACCTCAGGCAATCGTTTCCTCTATTCTTAACGTTTACTATGGCATGTTTGTTCCTATAGTAGGGGGGCAAGGCTAGGTATGACCCGCCTCTGAACGGCACGTAGTTAGCTATGTCTAGATAGACATTATCCATTTTATCTACAGCCCACCCGGACCCCAAGTGTGTGTAGCGTTCTAGGTATTCTCGTATCTGCTGAAAACTGGTATCGATTGATGTGTCAATGGTCTCTGTATGTGTGACGACCTCTTGTTTACCTCGGAAGTAAGGCTGAACATACTCAGTGAGGTCCCCAACCTGCTTATCGAGCGACATTTTCACTGTGATCTGAAACTTGATACTTCCTAGGTTATTTAGTTCCTGGTTGACCTTATCAGCTATCAGAGGCTTGATATCTGTAATGTCTATGTTTCTATCAACGTGCATGTGCCAACCTCTCAAATATTTGCCTACAGCGCGCTCAGTGCGCACGAACTGTAGGTCAATAGCTCTATTCTGTGGTAATAATTCTAAAAGTTGTGGTTTCCTCATACAGGAATATCCGCCTAAACCCAAATCGTGTGCCTCGGCTTTCAGTTGTTTTACAGTGGGACGTGCTACGGGGGGATGTGATAACAATTCAACTAACCCGGCTCTCCCCAGTTTTGAATAACCCGTGTATCCAAGCTGTTTTGCTTGAGCTTTTAATTGTTTTACCGTAGGGGCTTCTAAACCTAGTAATCTCAACAATGCTGACTTCCGCATTCGAGAATACCCGATCACACCTCTCTGTTTTGCGACCCGCTTAAGCTCGCGTGCAGTAGTCATCGTGTTTACACCTAACATAACCAATGTCTAATTGGAGTCTATCTTGAGCAGTCGCCTACGTTCTTTTATGTAGCCCTTTTTATTCTCGTAGATGAGTTGATGTCTGACTACGTTCGCTCCGTGAGCTTTACATAGACAGTAGTGCCCTTTAACCCCGATACCACACACAGAACACGTGTAGTTAGGACTTCCCATATGGAAACAACAGAACCTAGTCCTGCATTTCCTACCACAGGCCTCGGTCTTCCCCATAAGTATGTATTCACATCGGTATGGAGCGGGTCTCATGTTTACTTATATAGGTATTTAATTTAATTGCTTCGCAACCAATGCAGTAGCTGCTATACCCAACACTATGAAGCCCAGTTCACGATTAATTTGTCCCTTGGATGGTGTGTAGTACTGAGCGAGTGTGGGTTTATTGAGCGGTTCCAATCGTTTACCAGTTAGTAGGTAGTATTCTTTCATTGCTTCATCGACATCGTTGAATGTTTGAACGGCATGGTTTTCACGCTGGAGTTGTTCGTTAATAAAATCGATCCTCTGGAGGCGTTTTTTAGCGTACTTGGCCTGTGCCTTTTGTAAGTTCTCAGTAGCGAGATCGTGCCGCTTCCTTTCTTCCTGTATTTCAGCCGCGTGGTCATCTCGTAGTTTCGAGAAGAGGAAATTACTCCCGGAAAATGCCAGGGCATTCACTAACGCCCCACCGACCATCATAGCTATCGTGGCCATCCTATATTTATTTCATTATATTTTCAGGTATTATCCCTTGTTTTACTAGGATGTCTTTTGTGGCCATCGCCATACCAAGGTTCATTATGAGCATACCCATATCCTGCAGGTTGAAATCTAGCTTGATAGTTGGTTGTTTAAGCACCATTTTAGTCAACCGAGCGTACCCTGCGGCTAGACTGGCGACCACTGTGGCGTGGTATGCGTCGTTGACGAACGTTTTCCCCTCAGACATTATGTATATGATATAAAAATATTTAAATTATAACATGATATGCGGGTCGACAGTGGGGGGTACCACCTCACTGTTGGGGGGTACCACCTCACTGTGGGAGGGTACCCCCACGTATAACCATGTTATAACCACGGCAGCGCCTACAGCCAACAACAGTCGGGGTTGATAATTTTATGTTGGTTACACCACCGTTTTTTACCGGCAGCTACTCTCTTAGGATTCTTCTGCCTGGTTACTGTTGGGGGTTCCTGTGAAGGGGTCACTTCCCTCACCTCGGGAGGGGTCTCCTGTGCAGCATCCATCTATACTATTATTATTATTTTTTCTCTCAAATTGACAATGCTTTGCCATGATAATCGCCGCCGTCACTGGAGCCAACAACATACCATATTTGTGGTACAGCTCGCAGCTGATAGAGCTCACGGCGTGTTCGATAAAAGGGTCTTTCTCGAGGTCTTCCCACAGGTAAAGTCGGCGATCTGGTGGAATGGGAAGGAAGTATGACACAATACCGGTGTATATCTGGGTCATAGCCGATCCTATTGTCTTTGTCATTTCTGCTCCGAGCCGGGACTCGTATCTAGCGTACAGCTTATCGATTTCTTTGGCTGACATTTTGTGAATTTTATCCGGAGTGTAGTCTCCAAAGTAATGTTTGGCTTTGCCGCCAACAGCCAACGCCACCAGTTTCTCTCGCTTGTCATCATCCACTACCCCAGACAATTGTTCGAGCAATTCCTCACACTCCATCTTATAATATAACAAGTAAGATTTAGTTTTAACTATATAATACCCGATGCAGACAAAACACAGAGAAATGAAGGTTAAGTTGCACACGACAAACACTTCAAATATCATAGCTATACTTAGCATTTGCTTAGCTTTAGCTTAGCTTTGCTTAGCTTTGCTTAGCTTTAGCACACCCTATATGCTACTGGTTGGTCGGTCTTGAGCACGAGCTTAGCGTGTTTAGTTTCAGCGAGCTGTTTCTTCACCCGTTCCCGTTCTAATTTGCTCATCACATCGTTCTCTCTCAAACACTCCTCGAACGAATCCCTGTCCTTGCAGTGAAATAAGGCCACCCATCGCGTCTGCTCCCTGAGGTCTTTCAACACCGAGTTGAACTTCTGCATTAGCACCCAGACGCTGTGATTTGCATGCCGGCCGGAGAAGGCCAGGTACGATAGCATGTCTCTCTTTTCTGTTATCTCGCGATTAGCGCTGCAGTCGTCCAGTATGAACAGCGTCGGTTCCCCTTTAAATTTCTCCTGAAGAGCTTTCAACCAGTCCTGCAGGCGTGTTCCAGGGTCGATTTTGTGTACGTCCGGGTCCGTCATCACCCAAGGTCGCGCGTACGTTTTATTCATGCTCAGAGTAGGGCACATGATAACGATGTTATCGAACACATCCTTGTAGTAACCCTCCAACATATCCAACACGAAAACGGTCTTCCCACAGCCAGTCTGCCCGCACACTATGGCACAGTGTGGGTCAGTGGGGAGGTGGAATCTCCCATTGTCTATATTAAGTTGCGCGTGCATAATAACGTACAGATATAATTTCAACTTACCAGCGGGTTGAGCCTTCTTAGTAATCTGGATGGTTATCCCTTCGCTGCCGTTATCTATACGGCGCCCGCTACCGTGCAGTTTATCATCATCCGTGGATCACATGTCCAACCATAGGGCGTACTTGGTGGTCAGGTATTCACCGATCTGCACGGAGCCGAGGTCCAGGTCCTTTGTTATGTAATTCCCCACTGGTAGCTTTTTTATCTCATCCCACTGCTGGTGTGGTCTCATACCATGACTGAACAGCTGGTTGGGCACGCCCTCGATGGTCACTTCCACCTTTTCAATCTCGGGGTTGAAAAACTTCTCGCTGTCCCTCCGGAATGGCTCGTAATCCTCCACGGGGACGACCAGGATACCTTTCATCGATCGCGCCGGCACGTTCAGGTTGATATTCCACACAGTGTCGCTCTTATCTCGCACGACTGATCTATGCCTCAGTACGCGATCGTACAGGATAGCCATCTTCCCAGAGTACTGGCTTCGAACCTGCCTGGCCAGCTCCGGGCTAGTGACCATGTCGAACTCCAGAGAGATGTTGTCTATGGCATAACTGGCCTCATCACCGTTCGGCGTACGCACTACTTTGCTATAGTCGTTAAACGTGAGCTCGTATTCGAGCCTATCACCCAGCGCGGCCTGGTAAAACGGCGCGTGTCCCGTGAGCAACTCGAAGTCGAGCGGCACGCAGAATCGATTCCCGTATGCTCGAGCGATGGCCTTTTCACCGTCAGATAGCTTGTCTAGCTGGTCTGGCGTGAAGGCATACCCTATGCGCGACCGGGTTGATTTGCTGATGCCCTGGTACACATCATTGACTCGTTCTCCCTCGCTTTTCCAGAGATCCCCGTAGCAGTGAAACACATCGCTGTCGTCGATGCTCAGCACCTCGTTACCGCTGATCTTGACGGTCGTTTTCTTGATGATAGCTCGACCCACGTTCCGCACTAGCTCGCGTTTGTCGTTGTCGGAGGTCAACGTGATATTGAACGCCACTCGAACAGTGCCTGGTACAATAAGGTCATTCTCACCAAGGTTTGGAAATCTAACCAGCAGAGTTTGATTCTGGTCTATCTTGCTGGGATTGTTGGTGATGGTCACCGACTGGCGCACGGCTCTGGCTCCTAATGGCTCTCTCAATCTTCTGAAAGGATCTAATTTTCTGCCGTACATTGTTATATATAAATGAAATATATTTTTAATACTAAATAATGGCTGAAGACATACCTATGATGGAGATGTGGGATGATACTATGGATGATACAGGGGCCGAGCAGGAGACCTCATTCTCAGGTGACGCACTCATGGAGGGCGCCGTCGACGATTATTACAACGCAGTTGAAAATAAATCCAAACTCAAGCCGTTGGGAAGGGACTATTCCAGGTTTACCCTCGATAGCAATGGCACGCTGCGTTTGAAGGCTCACCCGGAGATCGATCTCGTGAATAAACGCACGAGAGAACCGCTTGCTTTATCAACACTGGGCAGTCGACATGGGAGTGACTTGATCCGCGATGAACTAGGTTTCATAGATTACGGTGGCGCGCGACCTAAGCTTCCTCCGAAGGTCCGTCAAGATCTGCAAGCTTATGATATTAAAAAGGTGTTGGCCGACTACGAGAACAAGCCCTTCCCGGGTTTCGAACTTACCTTTCGGGAACTGCGGGGGTTGGACCTGTTGATGCAAACCATTCGTGGTCAGCTCTGGAAAAGCACGGCCAAAGTGAGTGAGATAGATGGCCACATCGACTATGAAAAGGGCAAACTCGGTGAAACTGAGGACGAGGCTATGAAAGCCACCATCGAGGAACGAATACGTAATTTGGAAGAGGAAAGGCAGGTCTGGTTGGAGACAGCGTCCGGCTACAAAGAAAAGCTTCGATCCCAGACCAACCGTGTGCGGGAAACCATCAATCAAGTCCTCTACCGAGACACCACGTTAGCAGACAGGATTCGGATATTGTTCCGGGAGCAAGGGATCACCATCGCCAGCATTCTGACTGCATTGGGTTTCATCATATCAACCTTGGTGGTGTCACTGACAGGGGGTACTGTGGGAGTTCCCCCCACACCCCCCGGCGGTGGTGTTAAAGACTGGATAAAAAAACTCGGGGAAGGCCTAGCTAAACTGGCTGCCGAAGCCCTTCCCGGCATCCTGGGTAGCATCGTCTCGTGGTTGTTGGGCGCTCTGGCTAAAACTGCCACGTGGCTCAGTCAAAACCTGTCGGCAGCCATCGTCGCCGTGGCGGGTCTGGTGTACGTAGCGGCTAAGAAATTTTTAACCAAATAAGTCCCAAAGCTACCCCACCAACCACCAGGGCCGTTTTACTATCAATATGCTGCTGATTGGAGGCCTGAATATGGGGGGCCACCTCCTGTGGTGTTGGTTGAACTTTAGACTCCGGGGGTGGCGCCACTATACCCGTTTCACGTGGTGGGATGTAGGGGGTGTTAATATCGGGGTTGATACCCAACTTTTGATCCGCCGTGGCTATGACTATTTTGTTGTTATAACCCACCACTTTTTTTACTCTCAGTTGCATATCACTCGGAGCCATGTACAGCCCCACGCTGAACACGTAATTGACTTTCGATCTGGTGTATTCTAACACGTTTTGGTAGCGTTCGATGGCCCGCGGGAGATCAACTGGAGAATTGATAGCATCCTCAACGTTGGCAACGAACTGTTTCTGAGCGTCGTAAGCAGTTCCCTTACCGAGGATGTTGGAATGCGTCATCGACTGCGCACCCAACAGCGCCCACACGTACGTTCGAATCGAGTCGTTCAAGCGTATTGTACCAGCACGAGTGAATTCTTTCGATGTTTTTGAGATCATTTTAGTCCAGGCTGTGGCTGCATCAGGATTGGTTTGCTTTATGTAGCTGACATGGATCTTTTCATTCGTTGTGGGGCCTGTAAATGTATGATGGTGTGGGTTGTATGTACCATCTGCAGAACCGGCCATATATGTTCCGGACCTGTAGAAGTACACGTAAACTATACCGAGACCATGGTTAACACCAGGAAGGCGAAAGTCTTTATTCGTTGGAATCTCAAACTCCCCACAAACACGTTCATAAGCGCGTTTATCATAGGGGTTATTCGTCATACTCCACGCTTTATCTTGGGGAAGAGGAGCACTTATTTCCTTCAATATTCGTCTCGTTTGATAATAAATATGAAACAAAATGACTGCCTTACTCAGTTCGTCTATACCGTAGTCTAGTGTCACACCCGACCCTGTCGTCGCACACCACACAGCAAAGTTGAGTTGGTTCTGCCAAAACTGCATTGGGTTTTGATTCCAGTTTACCACCGCCTGCGCGTTATTAACGGTCACGATATAGTTTTCAAAGATATTAATAAAGGTTGTTTTAAACCCCGTACTACCTACCACCACGATTTTCAAGTGTGCTAAGTCCATATTATAATATATAATTTATATATTGTAATATGTACATAACACTTCCAGGAATAACGAGCGGTGAGGCCGTTCAGCTGACGCACGCGATCGATAACACGTCAGGCCAACTCGAAGTCGCACTCTGCGATATCACCTACCTACCGCAATGGACTAACATCAACGCCAGCAACAATAAGCTGTTCGTCAGTGGAACTCGCAGTCAGATAACTGACGGCTACTACAGCGTGTGCTCTCTAAACGACGAGGTCTTCAAACCCCTGGGAGCCGAACTCAAGATGAACGACTCAAACGGTACAGTGGTGTTAATCAACAACGGAAGAAACCCCTTGAGGCTCGGCCGACCATTAGCGAGGATACTCGGTATGTCTCCTGACGAGATAAAACCAACAACAACCGTCACAGGCACGAAGTTACCCAATCTAGTACCGTACCGAGAGCTGTACATTCATCTCGGTCAGGTGAGCACAACGTACAACATTCAAGGAGGTCACCCTTCCACTATACTGAGAGCAGTGCCGGTGAAAACTGAGAAATACAACGACGGTAGAACCGAGTCGTTTTCACCATGGCAGTGTAAGAGATTAACCCAGGGCAACATACCTGAGCTGATAATATCGGTGTTAGATATAAATCATAATCCTGTAAATATAGGATACCTCAGCTTAACGCTTCATGTAAAATGACCAGCGCACAAGGGCCCGGAGTGAAAAAATGCGTCAATATCGGGATCTCCGACCTCGGAGACACGCGCGGTTTCGACGCTCCCGGAGTAGATGGTAAATCGTACGCCTTGCAACTGAAAAACAACATTTACAAACGCGTTGAAGTCCCCTCCGGTGGAACCCTAAGTGATATAGTAGATACCACAAGAGCAACAGTCAACAATAAGTACGCCCTTGTCAACACCGGTAATAACTGGATAATATACCCATCGTTCGGGGGTAAACTGTTCGACTTAGACGATGTTGAGAGCACTACCGTCGCCCGAAACAAGCCATATATGCTCGTCTTCACCGAAGATGACAAGTGGGTGTTGTTACCCGATAACGACTGGTTTCTCAATATTAGACTCGGCTCCCCCTACGTGTTCACGGATAACAAAGACAACCACCTAAACAAAGTCGTGAACAATGGAACCCTGCTCGTGGCTTACGTCCCAACTCAGAGACGTAGCGTAGTCGTCAGCCCACTTGACACTATGGCAGCCCACATGCTATCGAGTAAACCGGCCATACAAAACGTGACATTGCAGTTGGTGTCTGAATTCGAAGGCGTGGTCAGTATACTAGAGAGTCTACCGGCAAACTCAACACTGATCATCAAAGTCTACCTAGGGGAACCATCGGGGAATGATGTCGAGATCGTGAAGGGGATCAAACTCGGGTGGGGGAAACGACACCAGTATCAAGTTTGCAACGTTTACGTGCGGGTGGGTGTCAGCTCCAACACCAGTCTGCAGGGGGTCAACGTGATCGTGGAAAACAAGATATCACTAACCAAGATCTTCCTGCCTGACAACATACACTTCATGGGTATAAAGTTCACCCCTGAACTATTATCAGAAAACCAGTTGGAAATTATATCGTAATAGTATAATAATGACCAGTCATCGTCCCAACACTACGCTTAACGACCTAGGAGATACGGAGGGATTCGATCAGCCTGGTGAGGAAGACACCTTATATATCCTGCACTTCAAAGACAACGTGTACAGACGGGTGTCGTTATCAGATTTTAAAGAACCCAAATGGCTGATCAACTTAACACTCGCCTCACCTTATATCACAATAGACGAAAATGCGTGGATCTCTAAGATTAGGAACAACGGTATCTGGGTCGGGGATTTCATTCCGGAGAGGATACCCATGATAACTACTGATACCGAAAAAAATAGGTTAAAGACTGGAGTAAAAAATAAATTAACATTTAGCAATTATTCTTTTAACATAATAAGTCTTGATATATTCTCCCCTTTCACACTCATCATAGAAGTCTCCTTTAATGATTTAGACAATGAAAACACCTCAAGAGTACACCAAATTTTACCCGGGGTGTCAATACACTGGTTTGACGAACACAAAGGCCAATATTGTCGTATTGTTATGCAACGGGATACCCACGGGGGTTCTATAAACCGCTTAATAAACCTCAGTGGGGTTTTTATTACAACAGGAAAGTCTATTAGATTCTCACCTATTACCCTGACTACTAGTCTAGAACTTATAGACTTCAAATTAATTTATAGAGTATTAACTGAAACCCAATTAAGATATCTTTCTGTACCCAGTCGTAGAGGAAGTAGCGAAGACGCTGGAAACCGTAGATGGGTTCCGCTTGAGGCAGTTATGTGATGTGAAACGCCAACTAGAACAAGACCGTGACACGCAGAAAGCACTATGTAAAAAGTACCATAGAGCTTTCAATATCTTGGACGGGGCTGACACTACCCTTATGGCAACCAGCATGGGACTAGGGGCGGCAGGTGTTGGATTGTTAGCTACCATCGTGGCTACACCTATAGTGCTAGGTATTGAAATAACAGCTAGGGTGGCAGGGGTGTTAGGGTTGGCACTTAAGTTGATATCACGCAGACTGCATCGTAAGGCATTGAAACACGACGAGATCAGGGTTCTGGCCGAAGCAAAGCTCAACACAGTAAGTGGGCGTATTTCCACGGCACTCTCTGATAGTAAGATCTCAGAAGAGGAGTTTCGTTCAATCCTCTCTGAACTCACAAAATATAACGGAATGAAACAAGATATTCGGTCCAAGTCTCGTAAGTCTGCTATCAGCGAAGACGAGAAAAAAAAGTACATAGAACAAGGGATACAAAAAGCCCAGCAAGCCTTTATTACGAACTCCAAAGAGATCATAGGCGGTTCACGTTAAACTGTTTCATCGATATAAACGTGACATAGACCGGGTAGGGGGTTTGTAAGAGAAGAATTATTGATCGTACCGTACAGCACAGTGTTACCTCCTACCAACACACGTTAAACGGTAAATGTAGTAGGGGTAATAGTAGCAAGAGCTAAGGGCCCCACCAAAGCCTTAGTTAGTAAATAAGGCGTTGTAGAGACTTTTTTTTAAAGTGGTCCAGAACCCCCATTCCCTATACTACTCTCCTTGTGAATAGACGCCTGTTCTTTTCTGCATTATAAGACTACTCTCTGGTGTTCAGCATCTTGTTGGTCCACAGCAATGTATGAAGCTGGTGCTGATACCTGCTAGTTTCATAGCCTGGCGTCAAGCCGGACAAGGCGGGACCAAATAATGCCACGACTGCTTCACATATGTGTGAAGTGAGTGTGGTAATGCATGACCATGCTTAAACATGCCCCACAGTTGACGTAAACAATTGCACCAACAATACTTGACCTAGACGTAAAGAAGTCATGTGATACCATGTCATTGCATGACAATGCACACCATTTTCGGTCACTTATTGCATGTTGTTACATTGTATTATTAAAAGAGAGCAAGTTACACAAAAGTCACAAGTCAATTTCACAATGCCGATGTCAAATACAATACAAATCAGACAAAGTCTAAGGCAATGGGTCACAAAATATATAGCAATCTCACCAAAGTCTTAGTGGGAGAGGGAAACAGTTATGCAGAATATAACATCGTGAGCGGTTTGACGGCGGCTATGAAGATCAAGCGTTGGCAGGGATTGGTGATGTTTACTCCAGTTATGTGTGTCCGTGTCAGTGTTCAACATGACAACTAGCATTTATATAAACATTCAGTCATTTCCTGAAAGTTCGAGCGCATACGATCATCTCCACTAACGTGGAATGCTCCAGAATAATCTCTAAAGTAAACAAATAGAAAGCCAAGGGCAGATAACTCCAAAATACTGACTTACAGGCGTGCCTCTTACATAATTAACTGCAGGAAATGTGACCCATAATAACTATTATTTAATTAATAACAATGTTTTTCCGAAAATACACACTCGTAACAAATACACACTCATAACACATACACACTCGTAACAAATACACACTCGTAACAATGCCTAGTGTGTACCTAATGCGTGAACATGGCGCGGGCAGTGTGCTTTACGATTTAATGTGTAGCCTCTAAATCACAAGCATTGTCACGGATATAGTGATTTACTGCCGTGGCAGAAAAAGGTTCTTGCATGTGTCAGGGTGGTATTAGCTTTGCTGAGGCTAACTCAGCTACCTTCATATGGTACAAACGAAAACAAAACAACATTCATGGTTAAGTGATCTATTTAAGACAGCTTGTTCGTGCCTGTTAGGGCAACCTTTAACTTCACCAGTCTACAGGGACTGTCTCGACAAGCAAGTGTCTGAGATGATATTCACAATAAACCAATTCATACATAATAATGACAGACAACTAATAGACATAATAATCAATATCTTACTACACTTTCAGTATACGTCAAGTAATTTAAGCAGTGTGTGGTATAACAGAGTATGTATGGTAACTGCTTACAGAAACATAATATAAATAATACAACATAACCTAATCTTGCGGATAACGTGATACCTACTGTGACGATTTATGACTATTAGGGGTGTAGTACCTAATCTCCTAACTATGGTAATGGATTCACGATAATCACGGTATGTGAGTGAGTGAGTGAGTTAATATTTAACGTCACATCGGCAATATCTCAGCCATATCGTGACGAGAACATTTAAATGAAATGTATGCATCTAGTAAAATCTGTGAACGAAGGACAGTAAAACAACTAGAATATCACAATTTCAATTAAAACTAGCATGGGAAGTTAAAACGAATATCAATATTTAGACAATACAATATAAAAACAGACTATAGATCGCCAACAACAGAAGGCAGATCACCACACCAGGGACCATGCGGACTTACAGTACCTTTGCTACCTGTATAGACCCTAGTTGGATTTACACCATCCCTTCAGCTGCTGGTGATTGTACGAAGCGTTAGCCGAAATTAACATCACATGAATACTACAATTAATATCCTGGTAGACTTAAATTTACTGTGAATGGTTGCGGACTTACGTACCCTCTCAGGAGGACAATAATTTACAATACTTCATCCCCCTTTGAGGGTACAGCCATCACCAATTCAAGTTACTAATTCACACTACCAATCATTAAAATACATCTATTTACAAAAGATATTATTCAAAATTCCACCAAAAAATCAATTGTTTTTAAAAAAAAAAAAAGTGAATTAACGCTGGTAAAAAGACCCTTCATTGCTGTAACTGTAAAATACTTATCCCTTGTGATGGAGAATTCAACACAGTCAAGCAGAATATGCTTGACCGTGACTCTCTCATCACAAGGGATACAAAACGGTAGATCCTCACCTTTTAACAGGTGCATATGAGTATATCTAGTATGACCAATACGACATTGTCTTAAAATAACCTCTTCAAATCTGGACTGACAACCCAAGTAGGTGTAACCAATATACGGTTTTATTTCATGTAATTCATGTAATTATACCTCCTTGGGTGTCCCACTTCTTCCGCATCAGATCACGGATGTAAGTTCTAATGCTAGCTTTATAATCAGCATATGGAATAAGAAGTAGTGTCACAGATTTGTTGAGTGCTGCCTTGGCAGCAAGATCGACCATTGAGTTACCGGAAATGCCTACGTGACTGGGTAACCAACAAAAGACGATGTCGTATTGGCCAGTGGCAAGTTTATTATACAATTCAATAATTTCAATTAAAAGTGGATGTTTACAAGAGATAGTTTTAATAGCCTGAAGGCAAGAAAGAGAGTCGGATAATCACGATACGTAGTGCATATTGCATTAGGTACGGTTTGGATTAATGTCCGTTATGGGAGATTGCGATTGATGCACTAACTACGGTAAAACTTTACGACTAATGTCAGTAGTTTTCAGCTATCAAAATACATGCTTTGAGCAAATACGGTAAACGGCATGTAGTGCTCAGACTGGATATAAGCCATTTAACTCCGGTATTGCCAGACGCACTCTATCTACAATGTTTGCAAATGCTTTCTCAATACAATACGGTACGTGACATAAGTAATACGTGTAACTACAGGGGAGAAGGTACAGTTTTAGCTAGAATTTTATCATGAATTATTTGGGTGACTACGGTAAATGTGTTCCGACTGATGTTGCTATGGACAACGACGGTTTTGATATATACGGAGTTCAGCAATAACGTAGAATACATGTAATGCTGTAATGCTACACTTAAAGATAAAGATGTCGGAATGTACATTTTTGTGCTTTACAAACTGACACCAACACAGCTATATGACAATGTTAACTTGATGGCTCTGATAAAAAAGATAGGAACAGAATGAAGGCTGTAATTACATGCTGAACTATGTGGTTTTGAATGTATAATTTCGTGAAATAGGAAGAGAAGACAATGCCATTTTTGAATGATTACGGTACTTGACTTCACGTATAAACTGTTCTGTACCGTATACAAGAGCACGTGGAACTGAATTTTTCAAATCATAAGTGAAATACTTATTCATGTTTATGAGACCTCAAAATACAAAATAATTAATGTTGACTGTTGTAACCTGTTCTGAGAACGAGTATTTCATGTAAATCTTCTCGAATATTATTTGATCCACGGACTCTCTTAAAATACGAAATAACTGACCTACATGTAAATTCATCATTGCTCGAAATAATTGTATAAACTGTCGGAACTAATTTTGTGACTAAACTACAAGCATCTAGGCTACTGAACAAGAATCTAACCTGTATGTACAGACCTAACACGCAAATTGAATAGAACTAGACAAAGACTTGGGATATACATGTACAACTGTGTGTCGAAACATAGAAAGGAAACATTCGTTTGTACATGAAAAACATAAAACTTGTGGAGCCCACGACGCAATGTACATAAATAAATACTTCTGGGTAGCGGCTAAGAATTAATGTAGAACCAGCAGTTGCACTGAAAGGTGCTTCAATATCGTAGAAGTGTTTCAACCTAAAATCTAGCATTTTTCAAAAGAAATAGCAAGTTAGACAAATACAAGAATAAATTTCAAATATTTCTTACCTTGAAACAAGAAAGGAGAGAGCTGTGACTTCCTTGGGTCTATTCAAGCAAGTGTGCCTGAGTTTGAGGAAGCCAGGATTTTATAACCCACAGCTCTACCCGTTTGTCGTTATCAAGTTTCTCCGATGTTGGAGTTTTCCTTATGCGTTATCTACCCTATGCTGACAAGGTTTACTACACGAGGTAGGTGGTAAGGAGATGATTACCTAAAAAGACTTGATTTTCTTTATGGTATAACCATGGCCAGCTTGTGTCAGCTGCCAATCCACATATCTGTCAGTACGTGGTCATGCCATTTACGACAAGACAAAGAGAGTTATAGGATGGTAAAGTTGATTTTCGATTACGGCTTAGTCGGTGGTATACATGCTTCTGCTGCGATGGACCTACCTATCTGCGCTTGACCATGGGATGTAGCCGAGAAGAAAGGCCAGTGCCGACACAGCTCCCTAATTTCATCTCTGATTATTTAGTTAAGGCTGGCATGGAAGCGTTTGCTAATTGCCTGACGCTGTGCTTGACAAGTTGTGTCATAAACAAGACACACTATGCACAACAACTTGCTCCTATACGGATTTCCTTAGTTAAGAATAATTTTTTGAAAAATATAAAAATATATGAGGAAATATATGCACTGTAATATATTTAATAACTCTACTGGCTGGTTTTCATCCAACAATTGTATTACTTTCAGTACTGAGCCACATCACTGTCGGCACACCTTCGATATGTTTCCGAGTACAGACCTCTGAAAAGGAAAGAGCTACTTCTCAGTGGTAACACCACTCAGATTACACTACAAAGGGTTCCATTTGCATTTCTCGTGGAGTAATACTGACGTTATTAAATGACGTCTCATGTGGCCATATTACGTTTTATGTCGTACGAGCATGGACGAGCAGCAAGGGGAATTATCAACTGAGTTAGAAAAACAAACACTGACCAAAGGAACAACCGATAACACCCTTATTGATTAATTAATTTTGTACAGCTGATTTGTCAAAAAGTAGTAATTATATGTATGTCGATTTGCTAATTGAAACTGAACACACGCTGCCGTAAAGTGTTTCTGTTAGAATGAAACCCTTCTTTCAATGGATTAACCGACAATATGGTGACTGCTTGATCATTATTGGCAAACTAAATTACTTTTATTAAAGCAGGGCGGACATCATGCATTTACGTCCCAGGTGTGCTATCTTGGGTGACCATTGAGACTGTACACTAATGTGAAAAAACCTGAAACTGTCACGTGATCAGTTGTGAAAGTACTACTAGGAATAACGATATATCGCTTTTTCACATTTTGGACTATTTAAAGACACATGAGATGGAGTATGATTTGTTGTCAGCGGCAGATGAATGGCACGCCGTTCGTTTATGTGCAAATTGTTGTAAACATTTCTTGAACAAGGCAATAGCCCCCGATTGTTGCTATAACTTTAGTCTGTTATAATTTTGATATTTGCAATTTTTATTCATTTGTTGCATCATTCAACATAATCTTTATTTATTTTTATTTTCATCACCGGAGTGTAAAGAATCAGAAAATATACTCTTGGTCACACTTTGGACATGTGTATGAAATATGATTCATACTGGTAATCAGTAACATGTCTAAATATTACAGTCATGTTATAAACTCATGATAGTGTGGTTATTATTAATTTTAATTAGGAATATCATAATAAATCAATTAGGATTACAAGACAAAATATAAAGACCCACACTGGCTTCGATATTTTTTCAATCCTAACATGTTTTATCACCGACTGATGATTCAGAATGTTTTCATTTTTTATATAATGACGATGGAAATATTTTCTACTAAAAATATACTTCTTCTTTGTTGATCACATCATACTTAAAAACAAACAATTGCACACGCGGGTGGCGAAGCACAGGCCACGAACCAGTCAAAAATCCTGGTATATCACCCAGATACTCACGGGAGAAAAACAACAAAAGCAACAACCAGTCTATGGAAATTGCTTTGCAAACTTGTTTCTGACATGCTACTATTTAATTAGGTTAGTGGTAGGGGTAGCTATTGCAGAGAATTTTAATGTGGCCATATAATTATTGCACATACACATACATTGCAATGTATATTTTAATATATTGCAAGCAACATATTTTTCTTAATAGCTAAATTTAATAGCTTACGTACCTACTGATAAAACTACTGAGTTAACATAGCACTTGACTGGACTTAAATACTTACTTCTAGTCAGTACAAAAAAAAATAATTAAAAAAAGTAATATAAATGAAAACGAAACAAGGAAAAGAACAATTTAACATCAACACGGTAGTTACTAGTTTGAACTAGTTTCTCCACCCTCTGAAAAAAAGCCTTGAGATTTTAGAGTTAAGCTATCAGAGATCACAGGTCAATAATGAGATCACAGGTCAATAATGAGATCACAGGTCAATAATGAGAAAATATATAAAGTATCACATCCAAACCATTGCGATTTATGATCGCAATTACACATTAATAAACGGTTGTTATGGTTTGTTTTTCCTGTGACTTTATTTTCTGTTCTGACCTTTTTATGAGTGACTTCAATCTGTGACTTTCTTTCCGATCACCTCCTGCCCTGCCATATTGTTTTTCCCTCGAGGGAAGGCTGCGGGAAAAAACACAAGGCATAAGGACTGATTTCAGAAATATATACATGTAACTACTGTTCATTGAATATATGGGGTACAGCATATTGCAAAACATTTAATAATTATTAAATTAGTTGACATAAAAATACCGACATGAGGTTTGACATATATACCTCAAATGTATTGTTACACATTGATAACTTATACAAACAGAAAGTAAACGGCTATAGATATGATAAACTGGGCTTGTCGACACCAGTGGAAATTCGCATAACAGTTTGTTTACACTCACTAAGTTTTCAATCTGGTGAGAGTTTAGTGTTTATTTAGTCTGTAGTTAGCCTCCAAAGGAAAAATATGTAAGCAATATTTTGGTAATTAGTTTGTGGTTATAAGTCATATGCATATACTTTAAAAAAGACTTAGAAGGGTTGTTTGGACTCTAAATGATAGCGGTTTTGCTTGTTTTACTTTATTACATCCAGTATTGCAAATGATATAAAACAAAAATGAGGCACTGTGTGTATCAATAACTGTTATCATTCATATTAGGTATACAGAATCATCTTTTCATATTCAATGCATTTTAAATAACATATGTATTTTCCATTTGTGTCGGGGTACTGTGTTCTACAATATACAGCAACGGTATGTCTCATGGAATATGTGGACATAATTTGCGGAAAAAAACATCCTGCTTGAAACGGTGTTTGAAATAATCTCAGTACATCTATCTGTTTGATTAGTTGACGTGTTCACAAAAGCTCACAAAAAGGATGCATGGCTGAGGTACAAATATGCCAGCAAGAGTGATTTTCTGCAGTATTCACCGGAATAATGGAGAATGAAGGGGTAGTGTAGATCCAGCTAGCAAGAGTGATTTTCTGCAGTATTCACCGGAATAATGGAGAATGAAGGGGTAGTGTAGATCCAGCTAGGGACCATGCAGGTAGCACAGATATTCTAAGTCCAAATGGTCCCTAGTTTGGTGATCCGCCTTCAGGTGTTGGTGATCTATAGCCAGGTTTTATATTGTACTGTCCAAACAGTGATATTAGTTTTAACTTTCCACGCTAGGTTTGATCCTATCTGTGATATTCTGGTGGTTTTACTGTCCTTCATCGACAGCTTCTAGCTAGCTAGACTGAGATTGAAATATTATAACATCACACATTATAACCAGGGTGCACTGTATATATTCAGAAATTTTATTGGGATTCAAAGTGAGGGTTGAAGTGGAAGGGCATATATATGTCTCTGTGGAATCCAGGGGGCTAGACTGAGTTGGGGAATGTCTGCCTAGACGTAGCACAACATACATCATAAGCAGGGTGCAGTGTATCTGGGTATCTCTATTTCACATCTAGACTGAATTGGGGAATACCTGTTTATACTTAAGGCAACAGGCTCAGAATACAGCAGTTTGTCTTTCAAGGTTATATTTAAGTGGTATAAGCTCAATGCAAGTAAATCAATGTCCTTGTTTGACAGAGTGATCTCAGTTATTTACACCTAAGTCTTTGAGGTCTACTAATATCCAGATATGACCTATTTTGAAAGGGGACATATATTTTTTAAACAAAACAATAGGAACTAAGCAATACAAACAGTCAGTGAATTAGTGCAATTTGGTAAAGTGTTTGATATGCTAACATACAATTAGCATGCCATGCCACAGGTAACGTGAACTGTGTTATAACATGCTACTATTATAAAACTAAAAGGAAACTAGAAAGCAAACATAGGACGATTGGAAGTATTTACATGTAGAGTTGTTGATCAGTCCAAGCAGGCGAGCGCCACACGTTGTCGTGCTTCTAACCTAACAGGTCAGAATGATGTCATAGCCGGCAGCTCTGCTTAGTGGCGTCGCCAGTCAAAGCATTTCTCAAGTAGTAGTGAGGTGTCGCTCTTGTTAGGACGTACGTTATTGATGGGTAAGTTATCAGTTTATGACTTTAAACTGACTTAATAAATTAGATCAAATAGTGTCAATATGTATTGTGTGACTGCTGTAAAGCAGTATGAATGTTGTAGGAAGCACGTGTTTGCTTCACACAATGTTTACACCCAGACCTGTGTTTAGCCTGTCACCAACGGGGGACGATGGAAGGTCTGGGGAAACATAACAACGCAGTGTTTCACTTGAAACTTGTTATGATTGATCAAATTATGTACACTTTCTTAATGTTAAACTTGACCTGGTGGCATTTACCTCTGACACGGGACACGTTATGAGATTTTCTTAAATGTGTCCAGTTATATATTGTATTTTGTACTCGGGGCTGCTGCATTGCATTGAAATACATCCCACTGTAGCACACGACCAAATGTATCTTTGTGCATGTCTGCAACGTGTTTTCAATGTCAACTGTCAAGTCAATCTGAAAGTAGATTATGGAAGGGCAACTATGCTTTATTTTCGTTGTTTCTAATATTGATACTGACACAGCATGTCGGACATTTCGATCTTTACCACCACGCACTGGTACGTGTTGATACCTTTATCGCTGATCAAAACACACTGCCTCCATCGATAAGTACGGACTGTTTTGTTACACCCTTCATGTTTATATTTTCCATCTATTCAATTCCACTATATCAACAATGAAGGAGATCCCAATTGTTATCACACAGTCAATGCACAATGGACAGCTTATTGAATTGACTGAATCATACTGTAAAAATATATTTAGGTAATGAAATCTCCACAAAATCAAACCATGTTTAATACCTCTGTTATAACGGATAACAGATGAGTTGGACTTTATCCATGCATAATATTGAAAGTCAGTGAATTGTGGAAAGTGGAAACCAGTAGTCATAATACTATGTAGTACTATGTATAGTGTTCTGAATAAAATATTCCCTGTTTCAGCCTCGACTGACCCGAGCCCGAAATACACGGTTCCCCCAGCGCCAGTGACGACACAAGACTTACAGGGTAGGTGGAAAAACCCAGCAGACAGGACGCTCATTTGTTAATTCTCCTTACATTTATCACAGCGATGTATATGCCCGTGGTGATTTTGACTTGAGGGATGAATATCAGCCGGTATCAGTCGACGTCGTCTATCACAGAATTTAAAAATCAATATTGGGAAGTGTCACGTTTTTTTTCGTGCTGTCAGGTTATCTCAATCAAACTGAATGATATACATTTTCTATATGATATGTATTTAGAATTTAATCGTACAAAATATTGAAAGGCAAAACATATCTAGAAAGGCGAAAACAGAAATGCTTATGTGCTTTGTATAGTCTTCTGAACAACATATTCCCTCTTTCAGCCTCCACAACTGACGCGAATGAGGATCTGACACCCAGCAAGACGGTGCCACCGACGCCAGTGACGACACAAGACGCTGATGACGACGGTAGGTTGTAAAGTTCAACAAACATCAACACTCTCAAGTCGCACACAAAATAATGCTGCAACTTCTGACTCTAACAGAAGGTTATGTATTAAACGCGCCACCGTTAATTCCAGAAACCACATGTTGACATTCCCGTCGTCTTGTATTGTTGTCAGCCATGGTGGAATTGTTTATATGATGTAGCAATGTCCGAGTCACGACTCAATGTGATGTAAACATTGTAGATGTTTACTTTGTGTTACAGCGACTCCATCAGCAGCAGCAGGCCGCGACCTCTACGAAGCCAGCAAGGACGGTGACCTGGAGAGAGTGAAGCGGATCCTGGCAGTGGGTAACGTTGACATCAACTATAGAGAAGAAGGGGACACCATGACACCGGTGATGGTGGCAGCATACTCGCGACACAGTGATGTGGTGGAGTTCCTGGTGGGTAGAGGGGCTGATGTGTCACTGGTGGACAGGTACGGTCACAACGTCCTTCACTGGGCCTGTGGTAGGGGAGACCTGGAGATGGTAAAGCTGATCTTGGACCTGAACGTGGTTGACGTCAACGCCAGGAACAACCTCGGACAGACAGCGACCGACTTGGCGAGACACTGGGGACTTCAGCGAGTGTTGGATCTCCTGGTGCCACGAGGTGCACACTGAAGTCAGTGTTGGTGTGGACTGAGACGGAGTACATGTCGTTACTGACACTGACGTGGTGTGTGCCGCTCACGTAGTCGTGTGTGCCGATTCAGGTTATTTGCTTTTTTCGTTTTGAAGATAAATAAAAGTTGTTGAATTTATTTTCCGACATTTTGTTTGTGGATCAACACAGGATGAGGTGAGAAGTGTGAAGTGAGTAATACGTAAGCGTGATTGTACGTAAACGTTGCGCGTCTTGACATAATTTTGTGTTAATTATATTCTGAGAATATCGCGTATTGTGAAACAGACAACAACAAACTGTCTGTTTACATGTCGCTGCACTCTGTGACATCAGACTGAGCCGAGGTTCACCCAGCTGACGTGGCGCCATTTGTACAGTGACAGTGACGTCACACTGCTCATAACGTCACAAACATACACGGAGGCGTCTCGCCTTCTTCACAGCCAGACAGAGCGGTGAAATGCTGGCTCCATGCCATACAACATAAGCAGTGGTAGTCAAATACCAGGTCGTTGATTTTGCTTAGGAAAGAGAGAACGGCTGATTACTGTGTCATAGGGAAATGCACCTAAGTGCACTGACTAAACACACACAATTCAACTGAAAACAATCATCATCTAAATAATTTCAGTTTTATTTATCCCTGGATGCCATTAGGACAAATATAATCTCCCTCTTGACATAACATACAGTTTTTAGGCAAAACACAATTTCTGAAAATGACCGATAGTAATCATTTACATCGGAAATCTCGCATATTCGACAATGATGATATCACCATTAGCGTCCACGTATACTGTATGTTGTACATGTAAATATTACCCGTGGAATTGAATTTGAAAAAATAGCTAATTTGTATTTGTGATGGGTGACGTGTGTGTTTTGTCAAGTCACAAATGATTTTGCTGAGACTTCGCCTATAAGTTTCAGATATATAAAAACAAATGATCTTTAAATCGTCCTTCTGTCATATTTTGTAGTGAGAGTCTGGGCGAATTAGGTTAGTTTTGCACCGCTTCTGGCAATATTACGGGAATATTCCGACGGGCGACACCAGAAATGAGTCTCACACACTGTACCCATGTGGGTGTTCAAACCCAGGTCTTCGGTGTGACGAGTGAACGCTTCATACATAAGGCTACCCCACTACTTCTGTTTGACAGTGTTTACAAAATCCTGTTTCACGTAAGGTTTCATGAAACGCCCATTACACACAAATATTTAACACTCAGCCGCAACACACACATCCCTGAATTCTTCACAGATTTATACAATCAGATGACTAATGTGTTGTTTTTTTCTTATTCGCGAAGTCCTGGATCTGCGTACGGCCATACAATTAGATGTACACAGAAATGTAGAATATTAAATTTCCCCTTCGTCGGCACAAATATATGTGCGACTCAAATCAGGGTTGGAGAAATAGACACTCACAAAAATTGCGTATGCATTGAAAAACTTATCCGTTTTTAATCGCGCACCAATTAAAACACTATGCTGCGATGTGTATTTTTAACTTGTCATCTTTACCAATAGTGTGAACGAAGAAATACAGCCTGATATCTGATAACGACATATATGCATATGAAGTGGATTTATGCGCTTATGCATAACGTTATACCTCAACATTAAAGATGACCTGTAAAACTATTCCAATACAAAGTTTCCCAGTGTGGGCGGATACATTTTAGTAGTTTCACAATTTATAACAAAAGATGCTAATGTACTACAGGAGAAAGGATGTCATAGCAAATTGGATGGTCCTATCTGATACATACTCTATTCTTTGTCGATTCCCGTATACTCCTGTTTCTGTAGATGTGTTTGACTAATTGTGCATCATTAATAACAGTGAATGAAATAGCGTCTGTCCTGCGGCCCGCTGCATGCTAGTTGCATGACGGGCTTACAACTTTATTTTATAACCAGTCCTGTTTGCCAATACATTTTCCAGGGGTATACATGTTTCCTTTTCATTGACTACGGGCAATACAACATCCAACGCCTGGCCACAGGTGAGCTAGATCCCGACACCAGAACCTTGCTGGATCACTAGCCTGGTGCTTTAGCCATCTAGATCCCGACACCAGAACCTCGCTGGATCACTAGCCTGGCGCTTTAGCCAGCTAGATCCCGACATCAGAACCTCGCTGGATCACTAGCCTTGCGCTTTAGCCGAGCTAGCTCGCCCACTGCGCCCCCAATACATATTTTACTGTAACCAACACGCGCACCTCTATGGCATGAAAAACCTGTTGCCAATGAAAAAAATAATACTTCGCAAGAGCTTAATATTCATTCATATATTTTTTTTCTTTGTATGATTATGTTTAAATGTCTGTAAACAACTTTCTTATAAGCACCGTTAGATAGCCCGCCATCACAGGGCTTTGATCGAAATTGAATTGATTGTATTATTGAAAACAATGACAATGAATCATGCAATGTCCTTTGTTTTATTTTACTGCTATTTTTTGTTTGTTTGTTTTATATCCCTAATTGTTTTGTCTATGTAAACGTCACAAGACAATGCCTTTACACATCCTGTGTCTATATATTTCATGAAATATATCAGTTTTATTTATAAGTTAAATTAAATCGCGGTTCAACAACCTGTTCACATGAAACAGCAATATTAATCCCAAAGTACTGAATATTGCACATCACACTCACTAAAACACATGTAACGGCTACGTGTGATCTTGTAACACTTGTGTAAAGGCTTAAAATGTGACATACTACACTTAATGGGCTCTTCCCTTGATTCATGGATCGTTCGTACATTAATAGGAGATGTAAGTACTCAGTGTCATTGTGAATATCCGTGTATTTGTTGTGACATGTTTACATTGTAAATAACAGAAGAAGCCAGAAATGCTGATAAATCCGTTGTCGTTCTGCCTGATTTTCCGTCAGTCATTGCGATGCACGGAGTCAAGAGTTTCTCATGAATTATCAAATAATTGCATCGTATCTATTTCTAATTTGGTATTTCTTGCTACGACACTCTTCCCCTGTACATTCTTAATCTACTGACCCATTGTAAGCAATGATTAAGCGGCTGGATGTGGGACAATTTTCTGAGATATACGTAGTGTAACATCGATTTTTTTCTTTGTTTACGTTCAAACAAGGGCAGGCTTTCCAACACAGCGTTCGTTTTCATACTCAATATACTTTGTTTCGTTTTGTCTAGACAGATGGTATTGGTGACAAAGAGCATTTATGTAATTTCCTTCTAAGATATGTGTTGAATCAAGGATGTATTTATCGCAGATGAATTAGGAGATAAACGTACGGTGTTGGAAAATTAGATGAATGTTATGCAGAATTGGTAGTCTCTAAATTAATCATTTAAAACCTCACTCTACGCAGAATCGATAGTCTCTAAATTAATCATTTGAAACAATTCAATTCTGCATAACATTCATCTAATTTTCCAACACCGTACGTTTATCTCCATTCTACCATAACCGATTGAAAATCGAACTCCTTCCTTCCGCGGAAGGCACTGCGTAATCCGGCATGGCGCGAGAGGCGAATTGAACTCGTCTGTGAAAGGTATTATAGGTGCCTTTCGTATTTATTAACATACATCGTAACCTAAAACGTATTGTATACAGAAAACAAACAACTGTTTATACATTGCAATAATTTAATGCTTAACAGCTTGGTTCAGATAAACAAATCTATATACAACGGAAACCAGTCTATTTGGATAACCCTCTCCCAACACCATGCACTGGTCTGACCTAATTAGATTCCTGGAAAAAATTGTTTACCGTGAGGTTACAGTTTGATATTTGGAAGAAGGCGGGCGGGTCAGTCTTTACATTCTGCGCGAGATTGAAATTTGAATTTGAGGTGACAGTTGATGAAGCTAAAGTACCGACTGTCGAATGTGAACCTTGCACAATTGAAGAATAGTATCTTTTCTGATTGACCGACGAGTCAGTGTTGTAACACATCAAGGACTGTTCATTTTTGTGACCAGTGAGCTTGATGATTTCACGTGCTTCTACCCCGGCATGCGACAAGAGAGTGATAGTGGTGGCCCTAACACAATGATTGGTGTAAATGCGACTAACCTGGCATTCTTTTGAAATGGTTTTCATCATTTGTGACAGTGTTGTGGCCAAGTGGTTTCAATGTGTACCAGCATGGATCCCCAGCAGTGACATTCTTCCGAGGAAGTTGGTAGAAAGCGGGATTCTGCTTGTTCAATTTTGCAATGTACTTTTTGAAGGAAGTAACTGGGCATGACGCCTGGAACTTATCTTGCAACCCCCCGGGATGATTTTTGGTGGATTCGGAGTGTGTCATTGTTATATACTCCATACCTACATCGTCGGATTCAACAGCAAATGAATCAATCGTCAAATCACGCTGTTTTTCATTTCCCCTGCGACCAAAGCCCAAAGTCAAATCAAACCACACCTTTTTCTGAAACTGAACTGGTGTGTCAACAGATAGAGAACTTCTAATTTTTGCAAGATCTACCTGTGAGATGGGCTCGTGGTGTTGTACATTGTGTGGTGATCGCAGCCGTACGCCGGAAGCCCCGAGGTCATGACCCAAGGCGGAAGGAGCCGGAGATTGCCGATCACCAGCCAGAGTTCGTGGAAGCCATTACCGTGAGTATGTTGACTATGATTACACGATGCCATTTAGAAAGTAGTCAAATGCAACATATGTCATATTTGGGATTTCACTTTCTTAGTAAAGTACAGTCGCGGTGGCTGAGCGGGCTAGGCGGCTGACTTTGTGTGCTGGCGATTAGGTGCCTGACTCTGAGGGTGCGGGTTCGAATCCCGAATGGGACTCAACCGAAAAAAGTACTAGAATTTGTACTTTACTAAGAAAGTGAAATCCCAAATATGACATATGTTGTATGTTGACTAGCTGTCAGGTTGAATCATTTCCCTCAGTTTAGTAGGTATATTCGCCCGGTGGCGTCTGCGACCGACTCTACTAGGTGCATAAACCGATAGTGAAGCAGGAAATCACTACAGTGGCGCTGTGAACACCGAAACTGGGCGAGAAATAACTTTTTTCGCCCATCGGACCATCGCCGCCCAAGTCTCGGTTTTCCCGCGCTTGGGAGGTCACATGGTCTAACGCCTTGTTGGCGTAATTCAGCAAGTTTAGCCTTTCTATTGCGACCGAAGGTGGTTTTTCTCCGGACTGTTGGCGGAGAGGATTAGGTTACATTTTGTGGGAAATTTCCTTTAAGTGGAGATTTTTTCGCTTAGTTAGCTACCCACGTTGGGGACACGTGGACGGGAGGGAGGAGACCTATTGGGCTCCCAACCAAGTGGCTGGGAGAGCAGCGATAGGGAAATAGCGCTAACCGACCTTTTCTCTCTGTCAGGGGCTAGTTAATTTATTAGATGTACATAGCTTTCGGGGTGGCTTATAGTGAAAAATTACGATTAAATTGGAAATTGCTATTTCTGCGCACTGTGCTGCCTCGTGCCTCTTACTGCGCATGTGCGGGAGGTAGTGCCGCCATATTCTTCCGGAGAGAGTGTGTTGACATTGGACACGGACAAGTTACGTGTGAACTTTGTGTGTAGAGGACGGTAAACCGCCGGACATATTTTTCATTTGTGGATTTATGTGCTTCGGATTCTATTCGGATTGGATGTGACATTCTAGGAACCGGATTGAATGCACAAGCGACCGGGGTAAGTGCATTTCGTTTGCTTGGCTGCTTGTAGACAGTGGTGTGCAGTGCACTTTCAGCGGATTGCATTGTGGTAGAAACTGTTGGAAGACATTTACATCCTAATTGCACAACTCGTGTGGCAGTATTTGTACGCTTCACGTTTACTTACGCTCTTATATATTAACACTGCTTGTAGTGTGTTAACAATCGCCTCTTTAGAATTAAGGGGAGTAGTTTGCCTAATTGCTCTTTCCTTTCGCTCCGGGAGAGAGTATAACTATCTATTAGTTTTAGCAGTGATATACCCTTGTGATTTCATTTAACAGTAACCATGTTTTAATGGGAAGATAAGGGTGAACTTTGACATGCCTGCAGACATGAGAAACAAAGGGCTGTCTGAAAGACAAATAGGTCGTTTATCAGATATAAGAGAGCAAGGATATAATGTGACTAGGGAAGATGTGTTTGCTATGGAGGAATTCCGAGGGGAGAGTGCCATATGGGCAGTATTGGACTTTCAGCCCAATGACCATCGGCGAACCCCACACCCTATGAATGTTGCGTCTGGCGGAGAGGCCGACGGGTCAGAGACAGGGGACATAGCTGGGCTTTCCCAAGAGGCTGATGGTGAGGGTGATGACGCAGACTATCAGGGCCATTTCTCCGGTGGGGAGGAGTGCGCCGGTGGCAGCCCCCTGGGGCGGAGGCAAGGAACACCCGAGGGATTAGCAGTGGTGTTCGCTAAAATGATGAACACCATGCAAGGCCTAGATCGCAGAAGTGAGGAGACAGCCTCTCAGATGCTGGAGACTGAACGGAAGTATGACAAGATGATGCATGTCTTGGAGAACATGGACAAGAGGTGGTCAACCGACAAGGAGGACATGATGTCAGCCATGTCCCTCTTACAGCATAGGTCGGAGGACCAGTCTGTAAGGACCCTGAGGGACCGTCAATCAGCGAGTTACCTGGAAGAGGACTACAGGGATGGCCCATACAGGGGGAGCGATTTTGATAGGCCCCGGGAGGAAGGGGTGGATAGACCGAGTCGGAAGTCAAGGGCGACCTGGGGGTTCAAATCAGAACCCATAACTCCCACCCTGCCCCAAGTGGGGAATGCAGCAAAGCCGAGACTATCACGAGGGGAGGCTAGGGGTATGGATGTTTGCCCGAAAGCCCGAGCAGAGAAGGCAGACACCAATATTCAGTGCATGGGTATGGGCTCAGTAACTGACATGATCAAGGAGCGGAATGCTAAAAAGTCAGCGTGCTATGTACCCCGGGTGAGGCACTGGGGTGTAGAGTCAGCCTGCCTCACCGGGATTCAGGGCTCGGACTGGCAGAGCACGAAGAGGGCCAGGATGGCACGGCAGAACCCTTTATGGGGGGACAGGGCCGGCGAAATAGGAGGCAGGAGCCCCGTCAGGGTGAAATACAGCACCACCAGGACGACATGTACCCGGGCACCCCTAGAGGACGGCGGAACCAGGGGCCCCGCCCGGCAGATCAAGGGGATCCCGGATAGCCTCTTCAGCACTGAGCTATGACGGGAAGGAGGCTTGGGCGCCGTTCAGGCTGAAGTTTGACAAGTTGGCAGAAAGAGAAGGATGGTCAGAAGAAGACAAGCTTTTTCAACTGTGCTTCTGTGTGCGGGGGGAGGCAAGTGCTTTCTTCACCACATGTCAGCTGAGGGACCCGTACTTGTCCTATGGGCAGATGATGGAAAAGCTACAGAAGAGATTTGGCATAGTTGAGCTTCCACTATCAGCAAGATTGAGATTCCAATCCCTAAAACAGGAGCCAGGCGAGTCACTGGAAGCTTGGGCAGAGAGACTAGTAGCTACTTCGTCCCGAGCGTTCCCAGGTCTTCCAGAAGACTTTGTGGAACAGGAGACTATAACCAGGTTCTGCATGGGATGCGAGAACCGAGAGGCAGGGAACTTAATATACAACCTCAAACCTACCTCACTGGAAGACGCAATAGAGGCAGTGAGGCACTACCAACACAACTCCCAGGTGCCTTACAGTAAACCCCGTCGGGAGTTGCGGACAATGTCAGTGGAGGAGCCTGAAGAGCCACCAAGGGAAGTCCGAACCTCCCACAGGTCTGAGGGGGATATTAAGAAGAACGCACAGGTGGTGACAGATTTAGCCAAGAGAGTTTCGCTAATGGAGACTGAGATTGGAACATTGCACAAGGAGGTGAAGTGTGTCAAGTCGGAAGTATCACAGCTGGTACATTCAGTGCAGGAGCTAACAACTGCAATGAGGAAGCTGGGGAGTACGAAATCACGCTCCCGTACGCCCAGCCCAGGGAAATCACAAGGTTGTTTCAACTGTGGGGACACCGATCACTTCAAGGCTGCCTGCCCAAAGTTGAAAAGCAATTCACCGGTAGCCAAGTCAGTGTCCTTTGCAGACAAACCGTTAAACGGCCAGGGGACGAGCACATAGACCCGGTGGCTCGCCCCCAGAAGGTTACAGATAAGGTTAAGGGTCTGCCTCCCTGGCCACCAGATGCTAGCGGCACCAGTCAGGACCAAGAGTGCACGGTGTGTGTAGCCCACAGTAATTCAGGACTAGACACTCCGGGTTTGCCGCCATGGCCGCCACATGCTTGTGCCGAGACCGATAGTACCCCACTTTTAGAAAAGGTGGGAGAGGTGGATGAGGAAACTGGATGGCCAATAATCACGATTAAGGCGCTGGATGACGGGACCTCTTACATGATACCCGTGACGTTTCAAGGGACTGACACCCAGGGGGTGGTAGACGCCGCAGCCCAGAACACCATAGTGTCTGACTTGTTTTTTGAGCAGCTGCAGGATAAACCACCCATATCTAGACCAGTGATAGTAAACAACGCCGGTCGAGACCTTAAAATGAAAGGGTGGATAACGGACATGGCCCGTATCCGCATTGGGGGTGTTACATACCGGCAAGAGGTGCTGGTAGCGCCGATCAATGACCAGCTCATACTGGGACTGGACTTCATAGGTAAACACTGTACCAACATCAATGTCAGGCAGAGGACTATTACGATTGGCGGGTGCGAGATTCTTATGACGCTGAAGCAGAGGGAATCAGGTGCATGTAGAGTAACTGTGGCTCAGACAACCTTGCTGGCGCCCCAATCCGTCACCAGAGTGCCATGCTGTATGAGCCGGGAGTTGGAACAATATGTGGTGGAGCCGGTGTCATGAGTCGAACGGTATGCACTGATGCCGAGAACCTTGCACCAGGGTCACCAGCCCCCGGTGGTGTGCATGGTAAACACGGCAGATCATACTGTCAGATTGCACCAGGGCCAGCCGGTGGGTCAAGCCTCAGTGGCTGAGGTAATGGGCCTCGCCCGAGAGGGGGGCAACAGTGCCCAGAGCATGGTGTGCCGGGCCTCTCCCACAGAGGAGTTGGGAGGGGAGGATGCTGGCGCAATGATCCCGGAACACCTGAAGGACTTATTCACACGGTCGAACAGGAATTGGGCCCCAGTGACCAAGTTGAACTAGCACACCTGTTGATAGAGTTTCAGGATGTGTTTGCAAAGCATGATTTGGACTTGGGAGACTTTACAGCTATGGAGGCAGGGGTGATCCGCCCTTCAGTATGGGAGTGGGCGTCCGCCCCAGTGCTCATATGCAAGGCTGATGGAGGCGTACGCTATTGTGTAGACTACCGCGTGGTGAATGAGAAATGCCAGAAGGACGTGTTTCCGCTTCCGTTGATAGACGAATGCTTGGACACTCTGGCAGCAAGCTCCTGTTTTTCGAAACTGGATGCCAACTCAGCATATTGGCAAGTCCGTATCAGAGAAGAGGATTGTAAAAAGACAGCTTTTGTGACCAAATATGGCCTCTTCGAGCATGTGAGGATGGCATTCGGGTTGTGCAATGCCCCAGCGACGTACGCCCGAGTGATGTCCTTGATACTTGCCGGCCTGAGCTGGGAGATCGCTCTAGCGTTCTTAGACGACGCGGTGGTGACGGGACAAGCTGTACCTGATCATTTCCAAAATCTACTAACAGTATTACAAAGATTCAGGGAATACAAGTTGAAATTAAAGCCACGGAAATGTGAACTCTTTCAGAGAGAGAGATTGAATTCCTGGGGAGGATAGTGAGTGGCGAGGGGATTAGGGTGAACCCAGCCAGCCTAGGACCGGTGGAGAACTGGCCAAGACCTACTATTACCCGTGAAGTGGAGAGGTTTCTGGGGTTTGGAAGTTTCTCACTGACCCCAGAGCAACGACGGTATTGCACAACCCGGAAAGAGTTGCTGGCAGTGATCCGGTTTACTCGACAGTATCGACCCTCCTCGAATGGACAGGTGGAGAGGTTCAATAGAACTTTGATGCAAATGATCCGCTGCTATCTGTCCAAGTCCCAAACTACCTGGGATGAGTACTTGCCCCAATTGGCAGGAGCTATGAGGCTGTGAATAGACAGACTGGTTACACAGCCAACCGGTTAATGTTGGGTCGGGAGGTGAATGTTCCAGCGGATCTAATGTTTGGAGGGCCAAGGACCACCACTCCGGAACAGGACTCAGAGCGGCCATGGAGGGTACTCATGCGGCGGCCCGGAACAATTTACAGACCTCGGTGGAGAGAATGAAGAGAGACTATGATCTACGCACAAGATCGCAGAGCCTAGAACAGGGTCAACCCATCTATGTGTTGGATCTAGGGGCGACCCCGGGACAATGCAAAAAGTTGTGTCCCGTGTGAAGGGGACCATACCTCATTGAGAAGAAGTTATCCCCTACACTGTTCATTGTGGCAGGTCAGAGAAGAAGATTCACAGCTCACCACGGTCGGATGAAGTTGTGTCAAGATCGTGTCATGCCACGATGGCTAGACAGGAAGAGGAAACGAGAGGAGAGCCCCGCCCCGAAGAGGGAGCAGAAAGATCCGGAGGAAGCAGAAAGGGAGGAGGAGACAGGACCCGTCCACTGTCATTGCCGCCAACCAGACGATGGGGGGTTCATGATGGCTTGTGATGGATGTGACGAATGGTTCCATGGGGATTGCGTCGGGGTGACTGAATCCATGGCAGAAACCATGGAGGAGTACCATTGCCCCACGTGCACATCCCTGGACGAACAGGGTGCGGAGGCAGCACAGGAGCGTTAGCACTTTCCCATAAAAGGGGGAAGGGGTTGGGTCGGCTTGGAGTCACTCAGGGGAGTGGGTGGACGCAGAAAGATTCAGGTCGGAGGGTGCTGTTGTCCCCGTCGGTGTGGCGATGGGGAGAACGCAGTACCAATTGCCTGTTCTTGTTGTTTCAGGAATCCACATTTGACTCACCCACAGAGAGTATCTCAAAAATGGAGAAGAAGTCGTCAGATCGAAGGCGAGAGAGGAGAGTTGACCCAACCTCTGGCGAGGAGAGGCGACCCACCTACGCGGAGGTGGTGGCCAGGGGGTTGGGGGCACGGCAGGAGGAGCCCACCCCGAGGGAGGCCAGCTGCCCCACCTATGTGGAGGTGGTAGTCCAGAGGGACATAGCAGGAATTCCCCAGCGCTGCTGTGCCTGGTGGGGGACTTAGTCGCCGAAGCCAGAGGGATGACCACTGAGGACTTCCTGAGGGCGGCGACCGAGAACGCCACCCGGCTGTTCTGGTGGTGAGGAACCTGGGGAAGTCACCCCGCGCGGAAGTGGGGTGTGAGGAAGTCCGATAGTTGCACCCCCAGGGGGGAGGGGGTGTAACCCAAAAAACACCTGGAAGAAGAGGTGTGGGGAGAGAAACAAGTGTGCAGATTGATTCAGCCTAGCCTCAGGAGAGAGGGTGTGTGGCTGGTTGTCCCGTGACAAGGGCGGGAACCAATCAAGGAATGACAAACAATAGATTGTGTGTGATATGAGTTGTCCTCGACAGTGAGACAGTTGGAGGGGGTGAAAGAGTCTGTGATAAACTGACTGATAAATTTTTCCCTTCCTCTAAGGATTCCTTGGAGAACACTCAAAACCAGCCTATGGAAAGGTTAGGGAATAGCTAGGTCTACCCGAGGAGCGTGTGGACCCGGAGGGGCGGTGAAAGGACTGGCCTTTGAGGGGGAGGAAACAGGACTGTTCCTCCAGGGCAGGTTGTTTTTAAGGTAGCCCCTCAGTGATTACCTTGGCAAGAGGGGTTTAATGGCTATGAAATCCGCGGAAAGGAGCCTAGAAAACGGAGAGTGGTGTGGTGATCGGAGCCGTACGCCGGAAGCCCCGAGGTCATGACCCAAGGCGGAAGGAGCCGGAGATTGCCGATCACCAGCCAGAGTTCGTGGAAGCCATTACCGTGAGTATGTTGACTAGCTGTCAGGTTGAATCAATTCCCTCAGTTTAGTAGGCATATTCGCCCGGTGGCGTCTGCGACCGACTCTACCAGGTGCATAAACCGATAGTGAAGTAGGAAATCACTACAATTGTCTAGAACTCAATGTCCTGCAACATATTGATGTTTCTTTCAAACGGTGGAGATCTCAGATGCCTGTGAATCGCCGATCGGATTCCGACGAAAGAAGACTTCGAGTAGAATATGCCATCTTTAGTGCGAAGTTCTGCATAAAAGTGTCGGAGGTGTGACGCCAGTTTTTCTTTGGGAAGTGCTTCAAACGTGATGGATATCTCATGATGTGTTAGCCATTCTAAATGGAAACAAAAATACTCTTTACCAGGTAGGCACTTATTTCACATTTTGATGTCATCTTTTCCATAAATAGGACTATTTACAAGGCTTTGTGCAATGTTAAATATTGTTTGTTTATGGTTGGACATATAAAGAGTGATTGTGTTTAAAAATTGTTATAATGGAAGCTTATATGGTAGGAGGTTCTCTCACAATTAAGGAGGAAATAATCGTATTATTCTGTTTTCGAGACAAGGTTTAATGCATGTTTTTTTATGACTTTTGCGCTCACGTTGAAAAATCCTAACACCCCAGTGTGTTGTCTGTAGGGTTGATTTGGGTCGGCCATCCCCAAAAATGGAGTCCAAGTTAGCTTCATCAATTGTTGCGAAGCGGCAGCGGCTTTCCCCAAAAGTTGTCTCTCATCTCTTGTGTCTGTGGGAATAATTTACTGGGTTTTTATTTTGAAAAAAAAATAACAAAGAAAAAAACCCCAATCCATTCACGACATACAATTGTAGATCTTTTGTGTTGGCTATCTTAATCAGCTGGCCCATTGCACAGATTTGCAGGCCCCATTTTAACATTGTAAACAAAGCTCGTAAAATCTTATAATAAGTTGTTTTCGTTTTTTTTAATAGTTCCGTACTGTTATGTTTTTCATTACTTCCATTACTTCCTACCCGTGTTTATGTTCCCATCGCTAACAGTTGTTTCTTCATCCTTAGGTGCATGTTTATTCTGTCCTGGTATGGCACTTTCTGTTATTTCTGAGAATAAACGAGGTTGAAAACGATTACGTACTTATGTTATGTTTTAACGAAATATTTACAAATATTTAAAAAAAGAGAGATGTTTTTCTCAGACTGATCTCTTAGCAGACGACTCTTTCAAACTGATTTATATCCAAAATGTTGTTATCATAAGGTTTCGGGGGTCAATTCACCTGAATTGGTTAGGTTTGCCAAAATTGAGTCAACCTTATCATCATCATCATCATCAAATTCGTCCAGGTCTGGGCCATATACGTCTGCAAAACTGCCGACTGAAAATATACTGACATGAAGCGCGTCTGCGATGTTTACATCCGCCATGTTGGTGGTCAAGCGGAAGTAGTCCGGCAGTGTTGTATACGTTCGCCATGAAAACAGGCGCATTTTTAATCGAAATTGATAGTGTCTGCTTTTATTGATTGACCACTCAAATTCACGCATTTCACATAGCCATGGTAGAATATGAAATATATGTGATGTAATTGGCGTCTGAATACTGGCCTTCGCCAAATGTGATTTTTGTCTGCACTATGCAATAAGAAGCAAAGCGCACATCCGCATGTGTGTAAGTGTATTTTCGAAAACATCAAAACCGATTCTGGGTTCACTGGCGATGTTTCCGAATTATCTCTACTGGTTACATCAAAACTTGATATCAGTGATCATTAATATGCTATTTTTGAAACTCAATACTTCCAGTATTTATCCGTTTTTCACATTTCAAAACATACAACAAATAACGCTGTGAATCGCAATTTTGTATTGTGTGAAAAAATGGCGACATTTACGATGAAGTCAATTTTGAGAGCTAATTTTAAGCGCTATAACTTTGTGTGAGATAATAGTGGATGGTATTGCTACGAGTGTGTATTTTCTGTATATTTTTGTTATTGCTGTCTGGTTTTCCATCACTTGATGTGTTTGGTGGTTTGGCACTTGTCTTTTTTAATCATTCCTTTCATGAACGAAACAGTCGAGTTATGATACATCCTGCGCGCCATAATTCCTGTAGTTCTGTATTAAAGTGAATTAACTGATCAAACCTACTATGAAATTATGAAAATGTAGTGTCATTCTGTCGTGTTTTTCACATCAATTATAGGAACAAAGGGATTGTTTGAAAGTTTCAATAACATTTGCCCACAGGAAGATAATACGTTTCAAATATTTACAACACATTTATTACTTATAAGTGACATTCTGCGTCGTGTTTTCAAATGAAATTAACTGATTTTTTGTTGTCATGTTGACAGTAAATGATGGAAAATTATACGTCCAAGTGTAAAAAATAACACAATGATAGTCTATAATATTTCCTTCAAATGATTCATTACACCAAAGTCATGAAATCTCTTGTAGTCAAACTGATTAAGGTAGTATAAAACATTTTTACACATATGCAATAATAGACATTCTCATGTATTAGCTGCACAAATTGCATGTGTGCAAATATTTCTTTTCGGGGTTGAATCACAAGACCGAAATTATGATTTTGTTTGGTCGTCTGCCTCAATCCCATGTCCCGCAAACACAGTATGGCCTGTGTCAGGATTTATACAGCTGACACTATCTCATCGAGGATTGCTGCCTCCAGTATCCAAGGCTGCTTCATCTACCGTCTGGCAAAAGACATGCAAGTTACACAAAATGTCAAGACCATAGAGAAAGGTCCACTGATGCTTGAAGGAGACAGGGTGCTGGCATGCATTGTTCACACAGCATCTACTGATGTCTACATCATCAGCGTCATCGTCAGTGCATCAGTGAAAAACAAGGTATAAAACAGACTCCAGAAAAACATATGTTCAAACAGCTTACAAGTTGCAAGAAATGATATATTGGTAGAAAAGATTGAAATTAATTTCTTCAAGATATCATTTTATGTGTGACTACCCGGATGATGGAAAGAAAGTTTGTGATGGAATTGTTGGTTGATCTCAGAGGTATCATGAAGCTCTTTCAGGTGGGCCTTGTGTTGTCTCTGGAGCTTAAGCGCTGGTCCTTGTGTTGTCTCTGCAGCTTGAGCGTAGGGTCCTTGCTGATTTTCTGTAATTGCTGGTGTCAGCAAAATCCACAAGCCCTGTATGCACTGGCTAAAGTAAAGATCCATAAGAACCATCCGAAAGCTGGCGCTTAGTATGTGTTCACGGGACACAGCGTTCTACAACACTGCCAAGTGTCTCACCAAAGCATTAGCCTTCCTCGATGTCATAGTTACGCCTACCACTGACAACAGTCCAAATATCTGTCTACTGCAAACCCACCGGCACCGGCCCGTCCATCCACTTTGACTCTAACCACCCTGTCAGAAATAAAACCGGCATCATCTCCACTCTTTCCGCCCGAGCACTCAACCTCTCGTCTCTCACCCCTCAACCCGAACTTAAACACTTCTGACATGACTTTGCCCGACTTATCAACTATACCACTGAATTTTTTTCATGGTGTCATTAATTCCACACTCAAACCAGCAACCAAACTCACCAGGAGCAAACCCGATTCTGCCCCCATTCACATCTCACTACCCTACATCGGCAAAACTTCACGTCACATCAGCAGTTTACTTAGACAGCAAGCAGACATAGACACATACTTCTCCACGGCCACAGCTCTCAAAACCATCCTGAATGAAATTGGTAGGTATCACAGTATAAAACAAAATCAGTCTACAGGTATGATCTGCAGCATCAGTTGCGACTGTGGCAAGTACTTCTTGCTTCAGAGAGTCGGATCAGTTTGACCAAACTTACGGCAACAGTTACCTGAAGTTAACTGAGATACCACTTGTTGAATTGCTGGTCTTCACGATGATATTATAGATGTCAGGTTTGGATTGGGGCATTCATTAAAAGAGTAAGCATTTCACTGACCCCACACGTGTACCCTTCTTGTGGGTATGTTTATTTGTGTATAGAAATCGGAATTCTGGCACGGAAGGAGGTTTAGTAAAATGATTCGGCTATATCGTTCAATAACCACCAAAGACCGAGTTTTCTTCCACTGTTTTTCTCATGTGAAATCGTAATGAATTAGACCACTCATGTTTTTCACGTTTTTTTTATCTCCGATAAAACTTCAAAGCGACAACACATTCTCCACAAAGTTGAAAAACACAAGATGTGACTTCAGCTTTTAAACATTTAACTTTCCCTTCAATGTTCAAACAGCCTTTGGTGTTTTTGTCGTGTAGAGTGGGCGATCTTTCTCATGCGACTCTTTTATCGAGTTTGCTAGTTTCAGTTGAATTAAGGGCTCGGCAGGCATTTCATTTCTTTCTGATAGAGTTCCAACTGTGAGGCACCGGATTCTATCAATCGCCTGGTCACGCCAAGCCCTGTGGTAAAACTATGTACCTTTACACAATATTGTGATTAATATATGAAAACATTTTTAAGTCTTGGCAAATTTGTTTTACTCTAAATTTCAACTCCTCAAATCCATGTATACTTTTGTCTGGAGTCTTATGCCCAGAAGGTGGTGGCTCATGGGCCAAGAACGGTGCTGTTATTAAATACAGGTACAATAGTGGACACACAGAATGGTGCTGTAACCAAATACAGGTACAATAGTGGACACCTAGAACGGTGCTGTTACCACATACAGGTACAATAGTGGACACACAGAACGGTGCTGTTACCAAATACAGGTACAATAGTGGACACACAGAACGGTGCTGTAACCAAATACAGGTACAATAGTGGACACACAGAACGGTGCTGTTACCAAATACAGGTACAATAGTGGACACACAGAACGGTGCTGTTACCAAATACAGGTACAATAGTGGACACACAGAACGGTGCTGTTACCAAATACAGGTACAATAGTGGACACACAGAACGGTGCTGTTACCAAATACAGGTACAATAGTGGACACACAGAACGGTGCTGTTACAAATACAGGTACAATAGTGGACACACAGAACGGTGCTGTAACCAAATACAGGTACAATAGTGGACACCTAGAACGGTGCTGTTACCAAATACAGGTACAATAGTGGACACACAGAACGGTGCTGTAACCAAATACAGGTACAATAGTGGACACACAGAACGGTGCTGTTATTAAATACAGGTACAATAGTGGACACACAGAACGGTGCTGTTATTAAATACAGGTACAATAGTGGACACACAGAACGGTGCTGTAACCAAATACAGGTACAATAGTGGACACACAGAACGGTGCTGTTACCAAATACAGGTACAATAGTGGACACCTAGAACGGTGCTGTTACCAAATACAGGTACAATAGTGGACACACAGAACGGTGCTGTTACCAAATACAGGTACAATAGTGGACACACAGAACGGTGCTGTTACCAAATACAGGTACAATAGTGGACACACAGAACGGTGCTGTAACCAAATACAGGTACAATAGTGGACACACAGAACGGTGCTGTTATTAAATACAGGTACAAGAGTGGACACACAGAACGGTGCTGTTATTAAATACAGGTACAATAGTGGACACACAGAACGGTGCTGTAACCAAATACAGGTACAATAGTGGACACACAGAACGGTGCTGTAACCAAATACAGGTACAATAGTGGACACACAGAACGGTGCTGTAACCAAATACAGGTACAATAGTGGACACCTAGAACGGTGCTGTTACCAAATACAGGTACAATAGTGGACACACAGAACGGTGCTGTTACCAAATACAGGTACAATAGTGGACACACAGAACGGTGCTGTTACCAAATACAGGTACAATAGTGGACACACAGAACGGTGCTGTTACCAAATACAGGTACAATAGTGGACACACAGAACGGTGCTGTTACCAAATACAGGTACAATAGTGGACACACAGAACGGTGCTGTAACCAAATACAGGTACAATAGTGGACACCTAGAACGGTGCTGTTATTAAATACCGGTACAATAGTGGACACACAGAACGGTGCTGTTATTAAATACAGGTACAATAGTGGACACACAGAGCGGTGCTGTAACCAAATACAGGTACAATAGTGGACACACAGAACGGTGCTGTTACCAAATACAGGTACAATAGTGGACACACAGAACGGTGCTGTTACCAAATACAGGTACAATAGTGGACACACAGAACGGTGCTGTAACCAAATACAGGTACAATAGTGGACACCTAGAACGGTGCTGTTATTAAATACAGGTACAATAGTGGACACACAGAACGGTGCTGTTATTAAATACAGGTACAATAGTGGACACACAGAACGGTGCTGTAACCAAATACAGGTACAATAGTGGACACACAGAACGGTGCTGTAACCAAATACAGGTACAATAGTGGACACACAGAACGGTGCTGTAACCAAATACAGGTACAATAGTGGACACCTAGAACGGTGCTGTTATTAAATACAGGTACAATAGTGGACACACAGAACGGTGCTGTTACCAAATACAGGTACAATAGTGGACACACAGAACGGTGCTGTTACCAAATACAGGTACAATAGTGGACACACAGAACGGTGCTGTTACCAAATACAGGTACAATAGTGGACACACAGGACGGTGCTGTTACCAAATACAGGTACAATAGTGGACACACAGAACGGTGCTGTTACCAAATACAGGTACAATAGTGAAAACACAAAACGTTGCCGTTTCCAAATACAGGCATAACAATGAAGAAAGAAAACTGTAGCTCACGGACATCAACCTTAGATTGTTTGAGAGGACTTTAGAAGTTGGAGCAGTAAGGGAGGGCGACAATACATGGATGAACAAATTTATTACAGTGAGAGCAACGTATCGGTGTTCGTTCTGGAACACTTGCTTCACCAAGCACCGCCTCGCTACTGATTCCATCACCTGAAACATATATTCTATTCTCCTTTTTTATATTATATTAGCCCATATTATCCAGCGAGACAGAGTCAACATTACGACCAGGCTCAACGACTTTGAAATCAGGAAACTCAAAGAAGCTATCTACTTCAAAATACTCCGAAATCAATCAACCGTGAACAAGGCTATTACGTGCCTCCTGCGTATCATCAGCTCATCACCGATCACCATCGTTCTTAAGTATAACCCCTTTGTGCATTCTACAGGCCTCACTATCCCCGTGTTTATACGGCAGACTGTAGACTAAGCCTCCCATCTTCCTGATGTGATGTCATTGTTATTGACTTCCCCATGTCCTATATTTTACTGTACACACATCTCCTCATCCTGTTCATCGCCAAATTTGCCTGTACGTTTCCCTGCAGGTATATTATTATAAATTACAGTATTTACCCTGATGTCTAACCCTCTTTCCAATTGTAATGAAGCAAGTCTAGATTTCCCGCATTTCAAGATCTCTCTCTCTTCTGACTGTGACTCCTCTTCAGTTCAGAAGGGCTAGTTAGTTACTATCAGGTCTCCCCGATCACGTGCCGTGGTACATTGCATAAGTATGCATGCAGTTACAACTCTACCCTGGCCACCAAGCCCAGATCTGTGGGTGCAAATTGCCTTTCATGTACAACAATGTTGACGTATGACATCATTACTTACAAAATGCAAGCTACTGTGACAGGGTACACAGGATTTGGGGATGACTCGTGACGTGATTCAGAGACTGTTTGTGCATAATTATATGAGATTACGTGATTAGGATTACTCGCACCACTTGTGTTATGCGTTTTTATTGTTTTCATTGCAGGTCTTGAAACCAGCATGCACACATTCAGCCTGTTGGTATCAGCGTCACAATGCATGCACACATTTAGCCTATTTGTATCAGCTACATAAGCATGCACACATTCAGCCTATTGATAGCAGGTACATAATGCATGCGCACATTCAGCCTATTGGTATCAGCTTCACAATGCATGTACACATTCAACCTATTGGTATCAGCTTCACAATGCATGCACACATTCAGCCTATTAATACCAGCTACATAATGCATGCATTCGGTATGTTTATACCAGCTACATAATGCGTGCATTTGTTATGATTTATACTAGCTAAATAATGCATGCATTCGGCGTGTTTAATACCAGGTACATAATGCATACACACATTCAGTCTATTGATATCCAGGTACATAATGCATTCACACATTCAGTCTATTGATATCCAGGTACATAATGCATACACAAATTCGACCTAATGATATCAGTTACATATTGCATGTATTCGGTATGTTGATAACAGCTATATGTTGCATTTAGTTAGTATATGATACCAGCTGCATATTACATGCATTCAGTTTGGATACTTGCTATATAATGCATATATTCAGTATATTTTAATACCAGCTGCATATTGCCTACATTCATTTAAGTTGATACGAACTGCACATTGCGTATATTGCATGCATTCGGTGAAGTTGATACCAGCTATGTGTTGCACATGTTCAGGTAAGTTGATGCCAGCTACAGATTCCATTCATCCATTCATCCATTCATTCATTGATACCAGCTACACATTGCTTGCATTCACCTAAGTCCATATAGGCCACGTTCTCCATACGTTCTCTTCAGTTGATACACGTCACATACTGCCTACTGAGTTAAGTTGATAAAAGTCCCATATTGTATTCATGCAGGTAATTTGATACAAGTGATATATTGCATACAATAAGTTAAGTTCATGTAAGTCAAATATTGTATATACTCAGTTGTTGATACAATCACATATTCCTTATACTCAGATACAATTATGTGGATCGCATATTGCACACATTCAGTTAAGTTGATACAAGTAACATATTGCATACATCCTGTTAAGTCACATGTTGCATATAATCAGTTAAGCTGTTACAAGTCACATATTGTAAACATACTGTTAGATTTTATAAGTCACATATTGCATACATCCTGTTACATTATACAAGTAACATCTTGCATACATCCTGTTGCATCAGGCACCCGTGAACGGCCACCTCCTCGTGGTGGGTGCTGGGTCACGCCAAGAGCCGTTCAAAGCCCCGTGTGGACCCGGGTCAACTAGGTCCATAGCACCCCATTGCTGGTTGCAAGGAGCAACCGAATTGGGCAACCTGTTTGCCGTGGGTTGCGTCCCGTGTCGGTGGAGGACGGTAGTCTGGTGGTTGAGGGCAGCAGGAGCCTGAACCGTGTTCCTGTTGCCCAACACACCACTTCGGCCCTTACTTCACCTAGACGGGTGGTAGAATCGGCCCGATTCTATCAATCGGCTGGTCACGCCAAGCCCTGTGTGTATGGACTATACTTATTTGTCATCACACAATTTGGATTTGTTCATGTTAACCATTGGGTCTTGTTGAAATTGTTCATAACAGATGTTTAAACTTTTCAACAATGATGTTTTGCACTTTGCCTAGAGTCCTAAGCCAGAAGGCGGTGGCTCATGGGCCAATCTGGTGGATTTGTTATTTGTAACTCTTCTGCTGGAGTATATCATCCGAGTATCCTTGGTGCTGCAAGCTGGAGATCCGCTTGCTCTAGCATTGTCCCTGTGATACTCCATGGTGGGTGGGGAGCTCGGATGATGAAATGAAAAAACAATAACCATGGCGTATGAAACCCCCTACAAAAAAACAAAACGTCTCCTTGAAGAAGATCATACTGATACTGACCTTAGACTGTCCAATCCTACTGAATACTGGCCACGTTTTCTAGTTGTTGAGACTGAAGATAGAACACCCTTGAAATTAAACCCTTTTGCTGTGTCGAAGGGTATCTAAGGCATTGCTGGGGACGTAAAAAATATCAGAAGATTACGTTCTGGTGCACTCTTGATTGAGTGTACCAAAAAGCAACAGTCAACAAACCTGTTAAACACTAAGACATTTGTCGGCATTCCCGTCACAATCACGGCACACAAAACGCTCAACACGAGTAAGGGAATTGTACGGGACCGCGATAGATTACTCGCTGACATGTCAGAATTAGATATTGCCTCTGAAATGAAAGATCAGGGTGTTCTTTATGTGAAACGATTCTCAACTCGTAAAAATAATGAAACTGTCACAACCAACACTTATCTGTTTTCCTTTTCCCTACCTTCTTCTCCAAGATCACTCAAGGCCGGCTATTGCAATCTAAATGTTGACACGTACATTCCGAATCCTCTCAGATGCTTCAAATGCCAAAAATTCGGACATGGTGTAAATTATTGTACATTATCCGTTGTGTGTGCTCGCTGTGGTGAAAAGACACACACAACAGAGGACTGTGACAGTTCTGTTACAAAATGCACCAACTGCTCAGGGAATCATCCGTCTTATTCTAAAGAGTGTCCTGTTTGGAAACAGCAAATGGCAATAAATAAATTAAAGTTTACACAAAACATCAGCTTTGCTGAAGCAAAGAGACAAGTATTAAGCTTAGAACAAACAGAAAGCTATGCTTCCATTGCCAGAAGAGCGCCAGAAACAGCAACTAGAGTACCTACAGTATCAACTAGCTGTCAGACAAACTTGACTTGGGTAAAAAAAGATTCCCCAAACCTTTTCTCACCCGCTACATCTACTCAAACACGAGAATCACTTACTGGTACGTCCCAAATACAATTAGAAACATCCCCTGATCTAGAACCATCTTCTCTGTCATCGACAAAGTCTCAGCAAAGTCTCAGTAAAATTAAAGGTAAACAGCAAGATTCTTCAAAGAAACTGAGTGGGAGAGCCCCGAAAGGGTCACAAAATAAAATTCAGTTATTCAATAAATACGGATCGCTTGAGGATATGGACGTGTGTGAAAACGTCCATTCTAGGGCTCACAGCTTGTCGCCCACCAAAAAAGTGCGGGGTAGATCCCCAATAAACCCCCCAAAAAGATAGGTTATCAGAATAATCTTTTACAGTGGAATTGTAGAGGTCTAAGGACTAATTTTAATGAGTTGCAGCTCTTAGTCCAGGATCTAACACCATCAGCTTTCTGTCTGCAGGAGACCTATTTAAAACAGACAGATACTTTTGACCTGCGTCATTACAAGGCATATCGTTGTTTTTCACCTCCGGGTGACAGGGCCACGGGAGGGTCTTCCATCCTAGTCAAACAGAATATTATCCATAGCCCTGTTTCACTTACTACTGATCTTCAGGCCGTCGCAGTGCGACTAACTTTGCATGTTGCGTTTACATTATGCTCTCTCTATATTTCTCCGTCATCAACGTTTCACAAAACCGATCTTCAAGTGCTGTATGATCAACTCCCGAAGCCCTGTATCATAATGGGAGATCTGAATGGACACAACCCACTCTGGGGTAGTGTAACTACAAACACTAAAGGTAAATTGTTGGAGGACTTTTGTTCTGACAATGATTTATGCATTTATAATGATGGTTCAAACACATATTTACACCCTGGGACAGGAACTTATTCTGCTCTCGATTTGTCACTTACAAATTCAGAACTACTAAATGAATTTGAATGGTCAGTCCACGATGACCTCTGTGGAAGTGACCATTTTCCTACTATATTAAAAGCTGTAACTCCATCTGATGTACCTCCATCATCAAGGAGGAATTTTAAAAAGGCTAACTGGGCTTTATATGAAACATTGTGTGCTGAAAAACTTCAACCCGAACGTTTTATTGACGCTCCTGATGCTATTCAATGTTTTTCTGAGGAACTGAATTCCATAGCTGATGAGTGTATACCAAAGTCCTCTGCAGCTCCACATATTCGAAAACCATGGTTCAACGATGACTGCAAACAAGCTAGGAAGGCAAGGAAAAAAGCAGAACATTATTTCCGTCGCCATCCTATGGTACATAATTTAAATAAATTTAAAATTTTAAATGCTAAAGCACGGCGTACTTTTAAACAGAACAAACGCCAATCTTGGCAAAATTATGTATCCAAAATAAATTCTCGGACACCCATGTCCAAGGTATGGAACATGGTCCAGAAAATAAAAGGTAAAGGTACTAAATCTACTGTCCATCATCTTAAACATGGAGATCAATTACTTACTGATAAATCAGATATTGCTAATAAACTGGGTGAAACCCTCGCAAAACATTCTTCCTCTTCTAATTATGTACCAAAATTCCAGCAATATCAGAAGCAACAAGAAAAGAAAACTATTACTTTCAATTCAGATAATGGGGAAGATTATAATGAAACATTTTCTATTCATGAACTCCATACTGCTCTTGATCAAGCTCATGACACTGCTACAGGAGCTGATAACATACATTATCAACTCCTTGAACACTTACCGGAGTCCTGTTTAGAGACGCTCTTATATATTTTTGATGATATTTGGACTTCAGGTAAATTTCCTTCTTCATGGCGTGACGCTATAGTAGTACCAATACCTAAACCTGGACGTGATCATACGGATCCATCTAATTATCGTCCGATTTCTTTAACTAGCTGTGTTTGCAAGACCATGGAACGCATGATAAATAATCGACTTGTTTGGTACTTGGAAACAAATAACCTTATAACTGATATACAGTGTGGTTTCCGGAAAAACAGAAGTACTGTCGATCACTTAGTGCGTTTAGAATCATTTGTTCAAAACGCACTAATTAATAAACAACATGCTGTGTCTATCTTTTTTGATCTCGAAAAAGCATATGACACAACCTGGAAATATGGTATTTTACAAGACTTACATGACTTCGGCTTGCGAGGTCGTTTACCTCAATTTATAGCCAACTTTTTAAATGACAGACAGTTTCAAGTTCGAGTGGGTTCTACCCTGTCTGATCATTACAATCAGGATCAGGGTGTTCCACAAGGCAGTATTCTGTCTGTCACACTTTTTAGCATCAAGATAAATAGTTTATCAAAAGTTTTAAACGATTCAATTGATGGGTCGTTATTTGTGGATGATTTTAATATTTCTTGTCGTGGGAAAAATATGCATACCATTGAACGGCAACTGCAGCTTTGTTTAAACAAAATAAATAAATGGTGTCTAGAAAACGGCTTTAAATTTTCTAAATTCAAAACAAGTTGTATACATTTTTGCAGAAAATATAAACCACATAAGGACCCTGAACTATCTCTAGATGGCACTCCCATCAAAGTTGTAAAGGAGGCCAAGTTCTTGGGACTTGTTTTTGATTCACATTTGACCTTTTTGCCCCATATTAAATCCCTTAAAACCAAATGCTTGAAGGCACTCGATTTATTAAAGGTTGTTTCTAATTCAAAGTGGGGAGGGGATCAGACTACCCTCCTTCACTTGTATAGATCACTCATCCGCTCAAAACTTGATTATGGCTCAATCGTTTATGGTGGAGCCTGTAAAAGCAACCTGAAACTATTAGATTCTGTCCATCACCAAGGTCTAAGACTTTGTCTTGGTTCCTTCAGAACTTCACCTATTGACAGTCTCTACGTTGAGGCCGATGAACTATCTCTTGAGCAGCGCCGTATTAAGTTAGCTTTACAATACATTACTAAATTATACTCTAATGAATCTAACCCTGCATATAACTGTGTTTTCAATCCCCTTTACGAGGATTTATACAATAAAAAATCTTCTGTTGTTCCACCTCTAGGACACAGAATTAAACCATTTCTTGCTGCTGCCGGCATTGAGCTGGAAAATATAGCTCCTTCCCGTCTTCTCTCTTCTCCTCCTTGGCAGTTGGTTAGGCCCCAAGTGGACCTAACACTGACCACATTTAAACAATCAGAAACCAATGAATTACAGTATAAACAAGAATATAATGAATTGAAACATAAATATAGCAGTTATAAATCCTTATTTACAGATGGGTCCAAGGACGGTGGCGCAGTAGCTTGTGCCACTGTCATTGGATCCAGAACAATATCTTCTAGATTACCAGACAACAGTTCTATTTTTACCGCTGAGGCTAACGCCATATTAACAGCTCTTAAATATATTCAAAGACGCCATAAACATAAACAATATATAATCTATTCCGACTCTCTTTCTTGCCTTCAGGCTATTAAAAATCTTTCTTGTAAACATCCACTTTTAATAGAAATTATTGAATTATATAATGATCCTGCTACTGGCCAATACGACATCGTCTTCTGTTGGTTACCCAGCCACGTAGGCATTTCCGGTAACGCAATGGCCGATCTTGCTGCTAAGGCAGCACTCAACAAATCTGTGACACCACTTCTTATTCCTTATTCTGACTACAAAGCTAGCATTAGAGCTTACACTCGTGATCTGATGCAGAAGAAGTGGGACACCCAAGTAGGTATAAATAAACTACATGAAATAAAACCCTACATTGGTTATACATACTTGGGTTGTCAGTCCAGATTTGAAGAAGTCATTTTGCGACGATGTCGTATTGGCCATACAAGATACACTCATGTATACCTTTTAAAAGGTGAAGATCCTCCGTTTTGTATCCCTTGTGATGAGAGAGTCACGGCCAAGCATATTCTGCTTGACTGTGTTGAATTCTCCATCACAAGGGATAAATTTTTCAATGTCAAAACTATCAAGGACCTTTTTAGCACTGTTAGTTGTAATTAATCATTGTTTTTTTAAAAGAAATTGATTTTTTGGTGGAATTTTGAAAATTATGTTGTGTAAATAGATCCATTTTAATGATTGGTAGTTTGAATTAGTAACTTGAATCGTTGGTGGCAGTACCCTCAAAGGGGGTTGAAGAATTGTAAAATTATTGTCCTCCTGAGAGGGTACGTAAGTCCACAAACATTCACAGTAAATTTAAATCTACCAGGATTTTAATCGTAGCATTCATGTTCTTTTAATTTCGGCTAACTTTTCATACAATCGCCAGCAGCTGAGGGATGGTGTAAATCCAGCTAGGGACCATGCAGGTAGCAGAGGTACTGTAAGTCCCCATGGCCCCTAGTATGGTGATCTACCCTCTGTTGTTGGCGATCTATGGCCTGTTTTTATATTGTACTGTCCAAATAGTGATACTATTATTTTTTAAGTTTCCACACTAGTTGTAAAAATAACTGTGATAGTCTAGTGGTTTTACTGTCCTTCGTCGACAGGTCCTTCATAATATGGATATATATTCTTTTTGTCACGTATGTTCTCGTCACGATATGGCTGCAATATTGCCGATGTGACGTTGAATTTTTACTCACTCACTCACTCACTCCTGTTGCATCATACAAGTCACATATTGCATACATCCTGATACATCATATATGTCACATATTGCATACATCCTGTTAGATCATATAAGTCACATATTAGATACATCCTGTTACATCATACAAGTCACATATTGCATATATCCTGTTACATCATACAAGTCACATATTAGATACATTCAGTGAACGTGATAGAACTAGCATATTGCGTACATTTCGTTATGTTCATACAAGTCACATATTGCAAACATTCAATTGAGCTGATACACGCCACAGATTGCATATATTTTCTTATGTTAATACGGCACCTGTAAACAGACACCTACTCGTGGTGGATGCTGTGTAACGCTAAGAGCTGTTCAACCTCAAGTGTGGACCCTGGGCAGTTAGGTCCATAGCACCCCATTGCTGGTCGCAAGAGCGACCAATCTGGGCAAACTGTTTGCCATGGATTGCGTCCCATGTCAGTGGAGGACGGCAGTCAGGTGGGAATGGAACCCGAGTCGTAGGCACAAAGAGCGAACGCCTTAAAACTACCCCTCATCAGGATAGACAAATCAGTCACTATTAAGACTGACGTCTCAGAACTGTTATTATCATACAATTTGCCTGACGCATAAGAGCTGTTATCGTTAGACAGTTAGACAGTTTACTTGATGTCCCAAACTGTTATCATTAGACATTTGGACAGTTCACATGACGTCTCGGAACCCTTATTTGCATGCAGGCAGATGTGTACCTGAAGCCTCAGAACTGTTTTTATTATACAGTTAGACAGTTTAGACATGTCAGAGAACTTCAGTTAAGTTTCAACATCAAGACTGACGAGTAAGTAAGTAAGTCTTCATTTCAATTTGAGGACCTGCATGTCAGTCTTAGCGCTAAAAACAATTTCAATCTCAAGACTGAAACAACTTCTAGTATTGTTAAACAGTTGACATGTCAACTTGAACACTGACATGTCACCTTCAAGTAGTGTTAATCAGGACCATATGTCGGTCACACGTAACACTAAACTCTAATCACATAACTCATGTTAAAGTTGGACATCTAAGGAAGAGTCAGTTTCTAATCCGATCCCACGAAATGAGATTCACAGCTGAGGGAGAAAATTCTACAACGCATAAAGACGCCTCATACAATTCGGTCTGTCAAGGTCAAAGCTCAAGGTGAGCGACACTCGCAATTTGCCAACACAAATATATTAGAACGCGTAGCTTGGCGCATCTGATCTTTAAAACCGATTGCAAAAACAACACGAATGCACAATAACATGTGGCACCCGTGGCGAGCCACCTCCTCGTGGTGGGTGCTGGGTAACGCCAAGAGCTCGCCGACACCCCCGTAGTGGACCCGGGGGGATATTTGGTCCACCAACCCGTTTGCCGTGGGTTGCGGCCCTGTGTCGGCGGAGGAAGGGATCCTGGTGGTTGAGGGCAATAGGAGCTTGCAACCGTGTTCCTGTTGCGCAATACACCACTTTGGCCCTTACTTCGCCTAGACGGGTGGTCGAATGGGCCCGGTTCGACCAATCGGCTGGTCATGCCAAGCCCTGTGCATGGGGTATTATTATATTTATCAATGCACATACACCATTTGGAATTGTTGTAAATTTGGACTTGGCTTTATAATCTAAAACATTTTTGAATTTAAAATATTTTGCTCTGTATTTTGCCTAGAGTCCTATGCCAGAAGGCGATGGCTCATGGGCCAATCTGGTAGAATTATTAATCTTTTAATTCTTCTGCTGGAGTATATCATCCGGGTATCCTTGGTGCTGCAAGCTGGAGGCCCGCTTGCTTTAGCATTGTCCTTGTGATACTCCGTGGTGGGTGGGGAGCTCGGATGATGAACCATATTACCTTAACCATGGCCTACGAAATACCACTTAAAAAAACAAAACGTCCACTTGATATTGACCCTGTTGATACTGACCTGAGACCATCTGCATCGATTGAATATTGGCCACGATTCATTGTGATTGAGACACCTGACAAGACACCGTTAAAACTGAACCCCTTTGCTGTGTCCAAGGGTATTCAGGGTATTGCAGGGGAGGTGAAAAACATTAGACGCTTGCGTTCGGGTGCCCTGCTAGTTGAATGCGGGAAAAAACAACAAGCAACGAACCTCACGAACATAAAATCTTTCGTGGGCATTCCGGTCACGGTCTCTGCTCACAAGACCTTGAATACAAGTAAAGGTATTGTGAGAGATCGTGATCGATTGTTGGATGATATGTCGGAACTTGATATAGGATCTGAAATGAAGGATCAAGGTGTGCTCTATGTCAAGCGCTTTTCAACGCGGAGAAACAACGAAACCATCAAAACGAATACGTACCTGTTTACTTTTTCATCTCCAAATGCACCCAAATCAGTGAAGGCAGGCTACTATAACATTCCAGTTGATACGTACATCCCCAACCCGCTCAGGTGTTTTAAATGCCAGAAATATGGACACGGTGTGAATACTTGCACATTGTCTGTTGTGTGTGCTCACTGTGGTGAGAAGACACACACAACAGAAGATTGTGACAGTGATTATAAAAAATGCACCAATTGCTCAGGCGACCATTCGTCCTTTTCTAAACAGTGTCCTATTTGGAAAGAGCAAATGGAGATCAATAAAATAAAATTTACACAATATATCTCCTTTTCTGAGGCCAAAAAACTGGTAAAGAGATCTGAACTTTCAGAAAGTTATGCTACAGTAGCAAAAACATCATTGGGGTCTAGTTCTAAAACAACGTCAACCACAGGCTGTCAAACTACCTTGACTTGGGTCAATTGCGACTCTCCACAACATTTGTGCACTGCTATATCATCACAGACTGAGGAATCACTTCCTAATACCTCAAAGACTTCGTCTGATCATAAATCAGCATCTCAGTCACACTCAAAGTCTCAATCTACAGCTGAGAGTCAACAAACGGTGAAAAGTAAACCGAAGCCAAAGCCTGATGCTTCAAAACAACAAAGTGGCAGAGCTCCTAAAGGATCACAAAATAAAATTCAATTGTACAATAAATATGGGTCTCTTGAAGAAATGGACGTTTCTGAAAATGTCCATTCTAGGGCACATAGCTTGTCGCCCTCCAAAAGAGTGCGGGGTAGATCCCCAATAAATCCCCCTAAAAGATAGTTTATTCCAATAATATTGTACAGTGGAACTGCAGAGGATTGAGGACTAATTTACATGAATTACAGCTATTAGTCCAAGATTTTACACCTTCAGCGATATGTCTCCAAGAGACATATTTAAAACAAACAGATACATTTAATTTTCGTCAGTTTAACACATATCATTGTTTTGCACCTCCGGGTGATCGGGCCACTGGCGGATCATCCATTCTAGTCAGACAAAACGTTATTCAAAGCCCTGTTTCACTTAATACTAATATGCAGGCTGTTGCAGTGATAATTACGTTACATGTAGCGTTTACGCTATGCTCTCTTTATATTTCTCCGTCTTCGACGTTTGCTAAAACTGATCTTCAAGCTCTATATGATCAGCTCCCGAAGCCCTGTATTATAATGGGAGATTTAAATGGGCACAACCCACTCTGGGGTAGTATAACTACTAACACTAAAGGGACATTGTTGGAGGACTTTTGTTCTGACAATGATTTGTGTATTTATAATGATGGTTCCAGCACATATTTACACCCTGGTACAGGAACTTATTCTGCTCTCGATTTGTCACTTACAAATTCAGAACTACTAAATGAATTTGAATGGTCAGTCCACGATGACCTCTGTGGAAGTGACCATTTTCCTACTATATTAAAAGCTGTAACTCCATCTGATGTACCTCCATCATCAAGGAGGAATTTTAAAAAGGCTAACTGGGCTTTATATGAAACACTGTGTGCTGAAAAACTTAAACCTGAACGTTTTATTGACGTTCCCGATGCTATTAAATGCTTTTCGGATGAACTGAATTCCATAGCTGATGAGTGTATACCAAAGTCCTCTGTAGTTCCACACATAAGAAAACCATGGTTCAACGATGACTGCAAACAAGCTAGGAAGGCAAGGAAAAAAGCAGAACATTATTTCCGTCGCCATCCTATGGTGCATAATTTAAATAAATTTAAAATTTTAAATGCTAAAGCACGGCGTACTTTTGAACAGAACAAACGCCAATCTTGGCAAAATTATGTATCTAAAATAAATTCTCGGACACCCATGTCCAAGGTATGGAACATGGTCCAGAAAATCAAAGGTAAAGGTACTAAATCTACTGTCCATCATCTTAAAGATGGAGATCAATTACTTACTGATAAATCAGATATCGCAAATAAATTGGGCGAAACACTCGCTAAACACTCTTCCTCTTCTAATTATTTACCTAAATTCCAGCAGTATCAAAAAGAACAAGAAAAGAAAACTATTAATTTCAATTCTGATAATGGGGAAGATTATAATGAAACGTTTTCTATTCATGAACTCCATACTGCTCTTGATCAGGCTCATGACACTGCTACTGGAGCTGATAACATACATTATCAACTCCTGAAGCACTTACCAGAATCCTGCCTAGAAACTCTCCTAAATATTTTTGATGATATTTGGACATTGGGTAACTTTCCTCCGTCATGGCGTGATGCCATAGTAGTACCAATACCTAAACCTGGACGTGATCATACGGATCCATCCAATTATCGTCCGATTTCATTAACAAGCTGTGTTTGCAAGACCATGGAACGCATGATAAATAATCGACTTGTTTGGTACTTGGAAACTAATAACCTTATCACAGATATACAATGTGGTTTCCGCAAAAACAGAAGTACTGTCGATCACTTAGTGCGTTTAGAATCATTTGTTAAAAATGCACTGATTAACAAACAACACGCTGTGTCTATCTTTTTTCATCTTGAAAAAGCATATGACACTACTTGGAAATATGGCATTTTACGAGATTTACATGACTTCGGCTTGCGAGGTCGTTTGCCTGAATTTATTGCCAAGTTTTTAAATAACAGACAATTCCAGGTCCGCGTGGGCTCTACCCTGTCTGATCATTACAATCAGGATCAGGGTGTTCCACAAGGCAGTATTTTGTCAGTCACTCTTTTTAGCATCAAGATCAACAGTTTATCTAAAGTTTTAAACGATTCAATTGATGGGTCGTTATTTGTGGATGATTTTAATATTTCTTGTCGTGGTAAAAATATGCATACCATTGAACGGCAATTGCAGTTGTGTTTAAACAGGATTAATAAATGGTGTCTAGAAAACGGCTTTAAATTTTCTAAATCAAAAACTAACTGCATACATTTTTGTCGAAAATACAAACCACATAAAGACCCTGAACTGTCTCTAGATGGGACGCCCATTAAGGTTGTGAAGGAAGCCAAGTTCTTGGGTCTAATCTTTGATTCACACTTAACGTTTTTACCACATATTAAATCACTTAAAAGTAAATGCCTGAAAGCTCTTGACTTGTTGAAAGTGGTTTCAAATTCAAAATGGGGAGGGGATCAAGCTACCCTTCTCCATTTATATCGATCACTCGTTCGTTCTAAACTTGATTATGGCTCCATCGTCTATGGTGGAGCCTGCAAAAGCAATCTTAAACTTCTTGATACTGTCCATCACCAAGGTCTAAGACTTTGTCTTGGGTCCTTCAGAACTTCACCTATTGACAGTCTTTACGTTGAGGCCGATGAGCCATCTCTTGCACAACGCCGTATCAAATTATCTTTACAATATATCATAAAACTATACTCTAACGAATCTAACCCTGCATATAACTGTGTCTTCAATCCCCTTTATGAGGATTTGTATACCAAAAAGTCTTCTCTTGTTCCACCTCTTGGGCTCAGAATAAAGCCGTTTATTGCTGCTGCTGGTATTGAGCTGAACAATATAGCTCCTTCCCGTCTTCTTTCCTCTCCCCCATGGCAGTTGGTTAGGCCACAGGTTGACCTAACATTAACTACATTTAAAAAGTCAGAAACTAATGAATTACAGTATAAACAAGAATATAATCAATTGAAACATACATATAACAATTACAAATCCTTATTTACAGATGGGTCCAAGGACGGTGGAGCAGTAGCTTGTGCTACTGTCATTGGATCCAGAACAATATCTTCTAGATTACCAGATAATAGTTCTATTTTTACAGCAGAAGCTAACGCCATATTAACAGCTCTTAAATATATTCAAAGACACCCTAAACGTAAACAGTATATAATATATTCCGACTCTCTTTCTTGTCTTCAGGCTATTAAAAACATTTCTTGTAAACATTCGCTTTTAATTGAAATTATTGAATTGTATAATACTCTTGCTACTGGCCAATACGACATCGTCTTTTGTTGGTTACTCAGTCACGTAGGTATTTCTGGGAATGTGATGGCCGATCTTGCTGCCAAGGCAGCACTCAACAAATCTGTGACACCACTTCTTATTCCATACTCTGATTATAAAGCCAGCATTAGAACTTACATCCGTGATCTGATGCAGAAGAAGTGGGACACCCAAGTGGGCATAAATAAATTACATGCAATAAAACCCTATATTGGTTACACCTACTTGGGTTGTCAGTCCAGATTTGAAGAGGTCATCATGCGACGATGTCGTATTGGCCACACACGATACACACATGAATATTTGCTTAAAGGTGAAGATCCTTCGTTTTGTATCCCTTGTGATGAAAGAATCACAGTCAAGCATGTCTTGCTTGACTGTGTGGAATATTCCATCACAAGGGATAACTTTTTTAAATCAAGAACTATGAAGGATCTTTTTAGTAATGTTAGTGCTCATTTAATCATTGCATTTTTAAAAGAATTAGACCTGTTACATGACTTGTAAATAGATTACTATTTTATAATTGGAAGTTGAATTATCAACTTAAGATTGTTAGTGGCTGTATCCTCGAAGGGGGTTGAAGTACCGTAAAATTATTGTCCTCCTGAGAGGGTACGTAAGTCCAAAAACAGTATAAGTCAGATTTAATCTTCCACTTTTTAATCGTAGAATATATGTCATTTTAAATTGTGGCTAATCTTGGATACAGTCGCCAGCAGCTGAGGGGATGGTGTAAACCCAGCTAGGGACCATGCAGGTAGCAAACGTACTGTAAGTCCCCATGGCCCCTAGTATGGTGATCTACCTTCAGTTGTTGGCGATCTATAGCCTGTTTTTATGTTGTATTGTCCGAATAGTGATATTAGTTTTATCTTTCCACACTAGTTTTAATCCAAATTGTGATATTCTAGTTGTTTTACTGTCCCTCGTTGACAGGTTTTTTTAGTATCCATATATTTCATTTCAGTATTTAACGTTCTCGTCACGATATGGCTGAGATATTGCCAATGTGACGTTAAATATTAACTCACTCACTCACTCACTCACAATAACATGTTCTTACAACATGTAACTTGGCGCGATGTAGTTTCTGCTGCTAATCTCAGATTACAGTACAGTCTTTGAGGCACCCAATCTGCTGTCTTCCTTTCCTACCTGAATTCTCTGTCGAAAACGAAAAATTCCGAAGTCAGTGAGGATTGTTGAGCATTATGAGTGGGTGAAGTTGTATCAAGTAATTAATATTGTGCTTTTAATGTATGAATGACAAAGGGTTGAAGTAATATTGTGAATTACGTAAGTGAGTAGCAAGCATCTAAGTAACATAGTAGTCAAGCGTTAAAGGTTGAGTAATGGCGTGTTTAGGAATGTGGACTGGTGCTGCAAAGGAATGTTATTGAGTGAAGTGATGGTGATACTGTGGTTTAAAAGTGTAATGTATGTTTAAGTGAGCGTAATTGAGTAAAGCGGCATTATGTGTAAAGTACAGGTTCGGGTAATGCTATGTTTTAAGTAAGTGAGCAATGAAGAAGTGAAAGTGAGTGAGTTAGGATTTATCGTCACATCGGCAATATTGCAGCCATATCGTGACGAGAACCATTTAATTTAATTCATATCCGTTTTAAAATCAGCAAATTGAAAGCGTAAAAACCTGTCATCTACGGACAGTAAGAATACTAGGCAATTACAGACATGAACAAAAAACTAACATTGAGAGCTAAAATATTATAATGTAAGAGGACAATACCATATGAAACACGGGCTAGAGGCCGCCAACAACTGAAGCTAGATCAACATAATAGGGACCATGGGGACTTACAGTACTTTTGCTGCATGGACCCTAGCTGGATTTACAACGTCCCTTCAGCTATTGGCGCTTTACTGACAATCAGCCATTATTAAAAACGACATAGATACTAAGATTAAAAGTTAGGGCGTAAAAAATTTACATAGAATTTTTGGGACTCACGTACCCTCTCAGGAGGACAATAATTTTTCAATACTTCAACCCCCTTGTTACTAGACTACATATATATATATATATATATATACAATTCATTCAACAAATCTAATTCATTTAAAAATGCAATAATTAAATGAGACCTGATATAAGTAAAAAGGCCCTTCATACTACACCATACTACATGTACGCGATTTAAAATAGGTATCAATTCTGATGGAATATTCAACACAACCAAGCAAGACATGCTTGACCGTGATTCTTTCATCACAAAGGATACAACGCGGATGATCCTCACCTTTCAATAGGTTTTTATGTGTAAATGTTCTGTGACCAATACGACATCGTCTCATAATGACCTCTTCAAACCATCCAAGTAGGCATAAAAGATATAGGGTTTTATGTCATGTAATGTATTCGTGCCTACCTGGATGTCCCACTTCTTTTGCATCAGATTACGTATGTAAGATCTAATGGTAGCTTTATAATCAGTGTATGGAATAAAAAGTGGTGTCACAGATTTGTTGAGTGCTGCCTTTGCAGCAAGATCGGCCATTGTGTTACAAGAAATACCGACGTGGCTTGGTAACCAACAAAAGACGATGTCGTATTGGCCAGTAGCAAGATCATTATACAATTCAATAATTCCTATCAAAAGTGGATGTATACAAGAAATATTTTTAATAGCCTGAAGGCAAGAAAGATAGTCGGAATAGATTATATATTGCTTATGTTTAGGGTGTCTTTGAATATATTTAAGAGCCGTTAATATGGCGTTTCCCTCTGCCGTAAATATAGAACTGTTATTCGGTATTCTAGTAGATATTGTCCTAGATCCAATGACAGTGGCACAAGCCAGTGCGCCACCATCTTTGGACCCATCTGTAAATAAGGATTTATAATTGCTGTATTTATGTTTACATTAATTATATTCTTGTTTATATTAACGGCGCCCTTATTACCCGTTAGTTGACCTCGGGGAATATTGGATGTGGAAGGAGTTACCCTTCAAAACGAGAGCAGCACATTCAGTTGAAACAGAAATGGAACTTTATTCATAACAATTTACGATGAATAATAAACATCATAACGCTTGCACTGCATAAGATACATGGTACTTGTAGATATTCGGTTAATGAAATTATACTAACACATTCGTGATGCATGCGCTCTTACACCCTTCTATGTAAACAATACAATAGTATACATGGTTGGATACACATATAGGAGCACTCAAAATATCAGACACAGTTGGTAACTAAACATGACAAATATCTCATTCATTTTCCAATCAATCAATAAATATTAGACTTCCACAGCCTATGGTAAAATGTAAGGATAAAACGTTTAAAATTTATAATATATTTGCGACACTGGTGAACGTTACTTATATTTGGTTGAATATGGTATGAACTTGACTGATTCTGTATCCCAAATGGCGCTACCATTCAGTTCATATGATTCTAATTCGATACATAATTTGTATGTGAAAGTTATACATAATATTACGTAATGGAATATACTAGAACACAAGCATATTCAGTAGACAACAATACATTCCAACTTAAATGAATGATTGATTTCTAGAGTCCAATCACAACGTTATGTTTCACTTGTTCGGCTGCTAGCTTGCTGAACATTTGATACATTAGGTTGTTATTGCATAATAGTTAGAATCACAATAAGTGCAGATTTCGCTAGAATACCAAATTACATTTTAGAATACCAAATTACACACAGGAGTGCGTTATATGCTGAATCAACACTGATAGGCACATGATAACCTAAGTGTTAATGCATTGGTTGCTTGCTAAACGAATACATGAATACAAGATTGAAATATAAGTATTACAACACTAGAATATAGAAACATGGTTACATGATCTTTGCTATACGGTTACCTTGAACAGTATTTTATATACACAGTATGTTATATACACATATCAAGTATTATCCATTTCCATATCTAGGTATGTTATGCATAACGAATTCACACCCGTACAATACATTGAAATAACCAGAGAGTCCAAGAAACTACCACGACGCCGATATTACATTTTAACAACTTGTATATAAGCCATATTTCTAGCCTAGTTGATGTACTGGAAAACTGGCAAAGTCTAAAACGCTTTAATTTAAAGTTACAAAGTTACAGTTAAAACTAAAACACAGAAATGTAAAGTAGGCTTACCTTCAGAACGAGAACTGCACATTCAGTTGAAGCAGAGATAGAAGTGCCCTGTACCTGAACGTACCTCGTTTTAAAGGGTCCTGACTTTTGCCGACAAAGGTGTCTAACAGCAATGGGAAACTATTGCTTTCTTTTGAAGACAGCCACGTGTTTACAATTTGGAGAGACTAATCAATGTTGCAAACTAGTTTGGGCACTCGTAGTCCGGCCTTTACTTAACATTGCGTTTTATCCAGCGCGATTCTCACCAGGTTTCGTGACAGGTTTCGAAAGTAGCGTCACTGGCCTATGAAGTAATTTATTATGTAAGCTTTCCGGCTTGGGCTGATGCTGAGCATATTTGCTGTTACAGGCCGGTGATTTTCCAGCTGTATTTGCAAAAGCTGCATTTTATAGTAAAACATTAACGATTGAAATAATACGAACATTTTGTTAACTATTTAACCAAAATGAAGGAATTTTAACATGTTGACAATACCGCTGGACTCCATGGAGCTTTTGTCCTCAAAAGCAAAGACAGTTATGCATGGCAAATAACATAGATGCATGGCAATTTACAATCATACTGGAAAAGAACAATGACATAAAAATATACTACAATACAAATGAGCTTGCATGGGTAGATGGGCATATGAACAAACGGTAAGGTTTTGAGGAAAGTACTGTCCGATAATCTCGATAAACTGCACGTCAACCAAAAATTTACAAATGTGGTCACATGACAGAATTGGGATCGCCAATGCTGATGCAGCCGTGGTGTGATAGGAGAATATAGGCGGTAAAAGGTTCTCTAAATAGGCGCTGGAGATTTCTTGCGTCAAAGAAGGATATGCGAAAGGAGTTTGGGACAGTAAACGAGCGGTGAGTAAGCTTGTTTGTAAGGGAGAAATTGGGCCACTCTACAGTAAGGGCAGGAGAGAAAAGACATGAGCTTCAGAGATTATCAACATGAGATGGAGGAAAGATATTCCAGTAGGAAGGACAAAGAGTGAGATGCATGATAGGCACAATGAGGCATTGCGAACCAGGAGTGACCTCAAGCAGAAGACAGTTTCGGTTAGAAGATTGTGGTTTGAGTGAGTGGGTTAATGTTTAACGTCACATTGGCAATATCTCAGCCATATCGTGACGACAACATTCAACAATGAAAAAGAGCATATAAACAGAAAACCCGTCAACGAAGGACAGTAAAACAACTAGAATATCACAAATTCAATTAAAACTAGCATGGAAAGTTAAAACTAATAGCACTATTTAAATAATACAAGATAAAAACAGACTATAGATCGCCAACAACAGAAGGTAGATCACCACACTAGGAACCATGGGGACTTACAGCACCTTTGCTACCTGCATGGTCCCCAGTTGGATTTACACCATCCCTTCACCTGCTGGCGATTGTACGAAAAGTAGCCACAATTAAAAGAACATGAATACTACGATTAAAATCCAGGTAGACTTAAATTTACTGTGAATGTTTGTGGACTTAGGTACCCTCTGAGGAGGACAATAATTTTACAATACTTCAACCCCCTTTGAGGGTACAGCCACCAACAATTCAAGTTACTAATTCAAACTACCAATCATTAAAATGCCTCTATTTACACAACATAATTTTCAAAATTCCACCAAAACATCAATTTCTTCTAAAAAAAACAATGATTAAATGACAACTAACAGTGTTAAAAAGGTCGTTGATAGTTTTGACATTGAAAAATTTATCCCTTGTGATGGTGAATTCAACACAGTCAAGCAGAATATGCTTGACCGTGACTCTCTCATCACAAGAGATACAAAACGGAGGATCCTCCCCTTTCAAAAGGTAAACATGAGTATATCTAGTGTGGCCAATACGACATCGTCGTGAAGTAACCTCTTCAAATCTGGACTGACAACCCAAGTGGGTATAACCAATGTAAGGTTTTATCTCATGTAATTTATTTATACCCACTTGGGTGTCCCACGTCTTTTGCATCAGATCACGGATATAAGATCTAATGGTGGCTTTGTAATCACTATAAGGAACAAGAAGTGGTGTCACAGATTTGTTGAGTGCTGCTTTAGCAGCAAGGTCAGCCAATGTGTTACAAGAAATGCTTACATGGTTGGGTAACCAACAGAAGACGATGTCGTATTGGCCAGTAGCAAGATCATTATACAATTCAATAATTTCTATTAAAAGTGAATGTTTCCAAGAAATATTTTTAATAACCTGAAGGCAAGAAAGAGAATCGGAATAGATTATATATTGTTTACGTTTAGGGTGTCTTTGAATATATTTAAGAGCTGTTAATCTAGAAGATATTGTTCTGGATCAGTGGCACAAGCCACTGCGCCACCGTCCTTGGACCCATCTGTAAATAAGGGTTTGTAATTGCTATATTGATGTTTTAATAGATGATATTCTTGTTTATATTGTAAGTCATTTGTGTCTGATTTTTTAAATGATGTTAATGTTAGGTCCACTTGTGGCCTCACCAATTGCCAAGGAGGAGAAGAAAGAAGACGGGAAGGAGATATACTTTCCAGCTCAATGCCGGGAGAAGAAATAAATGGTTTAATTCTGTGCCCAAGAGGTGGAACAAGAGACGATTTTTTGTTATATAAATCCTCATAAAGGGGATTGAACACACAGTTAAAGGCAGGGTTAGATTCATTAGAATATAATTTAGTAATGTATCGTAAAGACAATTTTATACGACGTTGTGTAAGAAATGGTTCATCGGCCTCACCGTACAGACTATCAATAGGTGAAGTTCTGAAAGACCCACGACAAAGTCTTAAGCCTTGATGGTGGACAGAATCAAGAAGTTTAAGGTTGCTTTTGCAGGCTCCACCATATACGACAGAGCCATAATCGAGTTTCGAACGCACGAGTGATCGATATAGGCGTAAGAGGGTTGCTTGATCCCCTCCCCACTTGGAGTTGGAAACAACTTTCAACAAATCAAGCGCTTTCAGGCATTTAGTTTTAAGGGACTTGATATGAGGCAGAAATGTTAAATGTGAGTCAATTGCAAAGATTAGGCCCAAGAACTTGGCCTCCTTTACAACTTTGATGGGAGTGCCATCTAGAGATAGTTCAGGGTCCTTATGTGGTTTAGATTTTCTGCAAAAATGTATACAGTTAGTTTTGGATTTAGAAAATTTAAAGCCGTTTTCAAGACACCATTTATTTATTTTGTTTAAACAAAGCTGCAGTTGATGTTCAATACTATGCATATGTTTACCACGACAAGAAATATTAAAATCATCCACAAATACCGATCCATCAATGGAATCGTTTAAAACTGTTGATAAACTATTTATCTTTATGCTAAAAAGTGTGACAGACAGAATACTGCCTTGTGGAACACCCTGATCCTGATTGTAATGATCAGACAGGGTAGATCCCACTCGAACTTGAAACTGTCTGTTATTTAAAAAGTTGGAAATGAATTGAGGCAAATGACCTCGGAAGCCGAAGTCATGTAAGTCTTTTAAAATACCATATTTCCAGGTTGTGTCGTATGCTTTTTCGAGATAAAAAAAATAGACACACCATGTTGTTTATTAATTAGTGCATTTTCAACAAATGATTCCAAACGCACTAAGTGATCAACAGTACTTCTGTTTTTACGGAAACCACACTGTATATCAGTTATAAGGTTATTTGTTTCCAAGTACCAAACAAGTCGATTATTTATCATGCGTTCCATGGTCTTACAAACACAGCTAGTTAACGAAATCGGATGATAATTGGATGGATCGGTATGATCACGTCCAGGTTTAGGTATGGGTACCACTATGGCGTCACGCCATGATGAAGGAAAGTTATCCGATGTCCAAAAATCATCAAAAATATCCAGGAGAGTTTCTAGGCAGGATTCTGGTAAATGCTTCAGGAGTTGATAATGTATGTTATCAACTGCCGTAGCAGTATCATGAGCTTGATCAAGAGCAGTATGGAGCTCATGAATAGAAAAAGTTTCATTATAATCTTCCCCATTATCTGAGTTGAAATTAATATTTTTCTTTTCTTGTTGTTTTTGATACTGCTGAAATTTAGGTAAATAATTAGAAGAGGAAGAGTGTTAAGAAGGGTTTCACCAAGTTTATTTGTGATATCTGATTTATCGGTAAGTACTTGATCTCCATGTTTAAGATGATTGACAGTAGATTTAATACCTTCACCTTTAATTTTCTGGACCATATTCCATACCTTTGACATAGGTGTCCGAGAATTTATTTTAGATACATAATTTTGCCAAGATTGGCGTTTGTTCTGTTTAAATGTACGCCGTGTTTTAGCATTTAAAATTTTAATTTTTTTCAAATTATGCACCATAGGATGGCGACGGAAATAATGTTCTGCTTTTTTCCTTGCCTTCCTAGCTTGTTTGCACTCATCGTTGAACCATGGTTTTCTTATGTGTGGAACTGCAGAGGACTTTGGTATACACTCATCAGCTATGGAGTTCAGTTCATCAGAAAAACATTTGATAGCATCAGGAACGTCAATAAAACGTTCGGGTTTAAGTTTTTCAGCACACAGTGTTTCATATAAAGCCCAGTTAGCCTTTTTAAAATTCCGTCTTGATGATGGAGGAACATCAGATGGAGTTACAGCTTTTAATATAGTAGGAAAATTGTCACTTCCACACAGGTCATCGTGGACTGACCATTCGAATTCATTAAGTAGTTCTGAATTTGTGAGTGACAGGTCAAGAGCAGAATAGGTCCCTGTACCAGGATGTAAATATGTGTTGGATCCATCATTATAAATACATAAATCATTGTCAGAACAAAAGTCCTCCAACAATTTGCCTTTAGTGTTTGTAGTTACACTACCCCAGAGTGGATTGTTCCCATTTAAATCTCCCATTATAATACAGGGCTTCGGGAGTTGGTCATACAGGGCTTGAAGATCAGTTTTGGCAAATGCCGAAGATGGCGAAATATAGAGAGAGCATAGCGTAAATGCTACATGTAAAGTAATTCTCACAGCAACACTGCATATTAGTATTTAGTGAATAGTGAATAACGTTTTGTCTTTACTAGAACGGATGACCCGCCAGTGGCTCTATCACCCGGATGTGAAAAAGAATGATATGCATTAAAATGACGAAGGTCAAATGTATCTGTTTGTTTTAAATATGTCTCTTGGAGACATGTCGCTGAAGGTGTAAAATCCTTGACTAATAGCTGTAATTCATGTAAATTAGTCCTCAATCCTCTGCAGTTCCACTGTACAATATTATTGGAATAAACTATCTTTTGGGGGGATTTATTGGGGATCTACCCCACACTCTTTTGGAGGGCGACAAGCTATGTACCCTAGAATGGACATTTTCAGAAACGTCCATGTCTTCAAGAGACCCATATTTATTGAGCAATTGAATTTTATTTTGTGACCCTTTAGGAGCTCTGCCACTTTGTTGTTTTGAAGCATCAGGCTTAGGCTTAGATTTACCCTTTGCAGTTTGTTGTTTTTCAGCTGTAGATTGAGAGTCAGTGCGTGACTGTGAAGATGATTTGTGATCAGAAGAAGACTTTGATGTTCCAGGAAGTGATTCCTCAGTCTGGGATGACATAGCTGGGTATAGAAGTTGTGGAGAGTCGCTGTTGACCCAAGTCAAGGTAGTTTGGCTACTTGTAGATTATTTTGTTATTTTAGAGCTGCGTACACATGGTGTGTTTGCTACTGTAGCATAACTTTCTGTAAGGTCAAATCTCTTCACCAGTTTTTTTGCCTCAGAAAAAGAGATGTTTTGGGTAAACTTTAGTCTGTTTATTGCCATTTGCTCTTTCCAGATTGGACACTGTTTTGAAGAAGAAGAATGGTCGCCGGAGCAGTTGGTGCATTTTTTAAAATCACTGTCACAATCTTCTGTTGTGTGTGTCTTCTCACCACAGTGAGCACACACAACAGACAATGTACAGATATTTACACCGTGTCCATATTTTTGGCATATAAAACATCTGAGTGGGTTTGGGATGTACGTTTCAACTTGGATATTGCAGTAACCTGCCTTCACTGATTTGGGAGCATTTGGCAATGAAAAAGAAAACAGATAAGTATTCGTTTGGAATGTTTCATTGTTTTTTTCGGGTTAAAAAGCGCTTCACATACAGCACACCTTGATATTTCATTTCACATGCTATATCAAGTTCGGTCATGTCAGCAAACAATCGGTCCCGATCTCTGATGATACCTTTACTGGTGTTCAAGGTCTTGTGAGCAGAGACCGTGACCGGAATACCCACACAAGATTCAATACTCATCAAGTTGGTTGCTTGTTGTTTCTTGCTGCACTCAATTATTAAGGCACCCGAACGTAAGCGTCTATTGTTCTCAACATCTCCTGCAATACCTTGAATACCCTTGGATACTGGAAAAGGGTTCAGCTTTAATGGTGTCTTGTCAGGAGTTTCAATAACAAGGAAAAGTGGCCAATACTCAATCGATAGAGACGGTCTGTGGTCAGTATCAACTGGACTTTTGTTTTTTGGGGGGGGTATTTCATAAGCCATGATTGGTGTCATATGGTTCATCATCCGAGCTCCCCACCCACCACGGAGTATCACAAGGACAGTGCTAAAGCAAGCGGGCCTCCAGCTTGTAGCACCAAGGATACCCGGATGATATACTCCAGTAGAAGAATTAGAAATAATTAGTCTACCAGATTGGCCCATGAGCCATCGCCTTCTGGGCATAAGACTCTAGGCAAAATTCAGAACTTCAAATACATTCCAAAACCAGAAAAGTCGATGAATAATTCAGCCAAGACCGAAATTAAAAAGTCCAAATCAAATTTGTGCAATGACATATATATAATCCATGCACAGGGCTTGGCATGACCAGCCGATGGGTTGAATCGGGCCAATTCAACCTCCCGTCTAGGTGAAGTAAGGGTCGAAGGGGTGTGTTGAGCAAAGGGAACACGATTACAGGCCGCCAGTGCCCTCAACCCCCAGACTCCCGTCCTCCACCGACACAGGGCTGCAACCCACGGCAAACGGGTTGGTGGACCAAATATCCCCCCGGGTCCACAACGGGGGTGTCGGCGAGCTCTTCGCATTACCCAGCACCCACCACGAGGAGATGGCTAGCCACGGGTGCCTGTACACTACAGAACACAATAATGATATATATATAGACATAGGGATGCAAGGTGCAGGTCAAACGAGACCTAACATGCAAGCGTGAATAACGCGAGATATACACACACAAAGGGATGCAAGGTGCAGGTCAAACGAGACAACATACAAGCGTGAATAAAGCGAGATAACTCGTGCCGGCCTGACACTGCTGTCGCCAATACCTCATGATCCCTGCAGTGCCTGCTCTGTACCATAGGGGGATACAGAGATATGTGTGTGTGTGTGCGTGCGTGCGTGCGTGCGTGTGAGGGAGAGGGAGGGAGGGGGAGGGAGGGGATTGAGGAAGGTGTAAGCAAAATTAAAATGTGAAACAAGCAGCCAAAAATACAAGGAATAACAGATGTGTATACAACCCGATAGAAAGGTATTACGGCGTGGTGCAAATATCTTTACACATCAATACAATGGTGTCCACGGTAAGTGTGATCTCTGTGCAATTTGTTGTTTTTCTAACTTCCAATGTACTATGAGAAGATTAGCAAATGCTAGTTTCACGTCCTACGCCTGACAACAAGTATTGATCGCTCTGTAATGCTATACACTAGTCACACCGCAAGATATAAGGTTGTAGAAACATGATCACAACTTTGTAAGAATGTGTCCAAAAAGACATATTAATGCTTTTCATTTCATTTTAGCAACTGCAACATGATGGTTGCGCTCTATACTATCCAAGATTATTTTACTAGTTATTGCACAAATCTTGGATTGCCGCACAGTTGCCCCTGTGTATTTCTCTTGCTAGTGAATTCAAGTTTATAGTACATTCCAGAACACCTAATAACAGCCCATTTGTTTTACTCTAATTAATTGCTTGTGTGCGTTTTTGATTGTGCGTGCGTCCTTGCTTGAACGTTTGTTTATGCTTGTGCGTGCGTGTGCGCGTGCGTGTGTTTATGTGTGCTTATGAGTATTTATTTAGGATGGAGGTACAGATGAGAATACAAGCCCACTTATGAAAGTATCGTGGCTACTGGTAGGACAAAAGTCTATTTATTTGTTCATTTCTTTGAACAATAGACCATACGTTTCCCTTATCTGTTCATGACTGATGGCCAAGCTCGCATTACTTCAACGTCAAAATCGTCATTTGTTGTAGTTGATGTGTAAGAGAGTGAAACAGAGAAGTTACAGCTGTTGCACAGGTTGAAATTGTGCTCAGATCATATTCTCTATTCGAATGCATTTTCTGGTTACAGAAGACGCCAGTTATCAAACCTGAATGTATTGTTTGCTCAGACAGGAGTCCATATCAAACATTGTAGGTTTTACCTGTAACCCGCGCTAGGCAGATCCGTAATACACACAAAGCTCTACACTACAAATGTGACGAGATATGTAGACATGAGTGGCGTGGTGTAGTAGATGTCAACTTGGTAATCGCTGGTCCTTGAAAGAGAAATACACACTTTCCCGCATACATGTTTTGAGAAAACATTCACTGGTAGTGTGTTTCAGGAGTTTGTGATTAGACCATCAAACTGGACAGTGTTCCAAGATAATGACGTAGTTAGTGATTCACATGAGGAATATGTCTTCGGAAACCCTTGATGCTGGCACCAGTCGTCGTTGGACATTCCAGAACTCTGATTCAACACTGTCGGCGCTGCCAAAATGTGGCAAAAACATCTCGCCGCCTGATGCACATTGTGCAGCATTATATGCAGCACCTAAGCAAGGTGTCATTTTACACTGGCTTTAAACTCCTTCCCATGTATATGAGTCAAACGTGTTTTCTTGCCCAATCAGCAGCATCACTGGTAAACAAGGATCACCTGTTCAAGTCTCAAAGTGTCGTCGCAGGTAAACCCTGGCCACTGGTTGACGTCTATAACATCATCAAAGGTCAACTCTGGTTACGTGTTCAGGTCACTATAGTTAAGAGTGTCATCATAGTTAAATCCTGGTCAAGTGATCAAGTCTATAAGTGTCATCACATCTGTAAGCGCCATTTGTGTTTATGCTCACTCATCACTAAAGTAATGATCCATTATTTTGCCCCAGGCGACTTTCAGCACATATTCCCACCAGTGACCATTCTTTGATATTATGTGATTCTGAGTTTCCATTGTCTGTCGTGTTTTAGCGTCATGTGCAGTTACTAGAACGTGTGCTGTATCTCCAGTTTATGCTATGGGTGGCACTGCCAGGTGCGCTTAGTATGGCATTTTGGTTAACCTTAAATCCTGCATCCGTCTTTGGGTAATCCTAAAGTAGCTGCACCAAGCATCTTCTATTTACCAGGATCTGGGCGTGATAAGTCCTGCATAGAACATGAAAAGTCACTTTCCCTCTTCCATTGCAAATAGACAGCAGGCGCTGGAAAGTCTGATTTCTTGGAACAGTGTGACGTTTAGTCATAAATGAGGATCACAAAGCTTTTGCCTTTTGTTATGGGCAGAGTAAAGAACCAGACCAGTTAACGATATGACTGAATGCATAGAATCGTATCAGATTCCCGAGCTTCGACTTTAGATGGTTCTTGGTGTAGAAGAATACGCGCCCTTCAGATACACACGATCATGTCTCTTCACAAGTGAATTCAAGCTCCTTTTTCCATATTACAGCACGATGTCGTTTATCAAAGCCAGTTGTCATTAATATTTTCTGTCTTGGCATACAAGCAATAAGATTCTACACTGGTTCAGTGGGCGTATAACAAAATAGTGATCAGAAATATACGTCCGCACATTGATGGATGTACTAATGACCTGATAGGTTTAAGTCAAACCTAAAATAAGCTGGACTAGACCCAAGAACAGATCCGACTAAACTCTGTAACAGCTTGAGTGAGTGAGTGAGTTAATATTTACCGTCACATCGGCAGTATCTCAGCCATATTGTGACGAGAACATTTAATTCTGAAATGAAATATATGCCTATTACAAAACCTGTCAACGAAGGACAGTAAAAAAACTAGAATATCACAGAGCAGAATATAAAACTAGTAACTATACCTAAAACAATTACCCTATAGAGGACAGTACAATATAAAAATGGGCTATAGATTGCTAACAACTGAAGGTAGATCACCATACTAAGGACCATGGGGACTTACAATACCTTTGCTACCTGCATGGACCCTAACCGGATTTACATCATCCCCTTAGCCGTCAGCAATTCGGGAAATCTAGCCATTCAGTAAAAAGACACTTATTCTACGATTAAAAACATGGAACGTTTGAATTTACTTTGAATGTTTGTGGACTTACGTACCCTCTCAGGAGGACAATACTTTTACGGTACTTCAACCCCCCCTTGAGGATACAGTCACTAACAAGCACAGTTACCAATTTAAACTTCCAATAATAAAAACAATATTTATTTACAATTCATACAATAAATCTAATTCTTTTAAAAATCCAATAATTAAATGAGAACTGATATTAGTAAAAAGGTCCTTCATACTACGTGATTTAAAATAGGTATCCCTTGTGATGGAATATTCCACGCAGTCAAGCAAAACAGGCTTGACCGTGATTCTTTCACCACAAGGGATAGAAAACGGAGGATCCTCACCTTTCAAAAGGTATTTATGTGTATATCTGGTGTGACCAATACGACATCGTCTCATAATGACCTCTTCAAATCTGGACTTACAGTCCGAGTAGGTGTAACCTATAGATGGTTTTATTTCATGTAATTTATTGATACCTACTTGAATGTCCCACTTCTTCTGCATCAGATCACGGATATACGTTCTAATGTTAGCTTTGTAATCAGTGTATGGAATAAGACGTGGCGTCACAGATTTGTTGAGTGCTGCTTTAGCAGCAAGGTCAGCCAATGTGTTACCAGAAATGCCAATGTGGCTGGGTAACCAACAAAAGACAATGTCGTATTGGCCAGTAGCAAGATCATTGTACAATTCAATAATTTCTATTAAAAGTGGATGTTTACAAGAAATATTTTTAATCGCCTGAAGACAAGAAAGAGAGTCTGAATAAACAATATATTGTTTACGTTTAGGATGTCTTTGAAAATATTTAAGAGCTGTTAATATGACGTTAGCTTCTGCAGTAAAAATAGAGCTGTTATCTGGAATTCTAGAAGATATTGTTCTGGATCCAATGACAGTGGCACAAGCTACTGCACCACCGTCCTTGGACCCATCTGTAAGTAAGGGTTTATGATTGCTACATTTAGTTTTTAATTGATTATATTCTTGTTTATATTGTAATTCATTCGTTTCTGATTTTTTAAATGAAGTCAATGTTATGTCGACTTGTGGCCTAACCAGTTGCCAAGGAGGAGAAGAAAGAGGACGGGAAGGCGATATATTTTCCAGCTCAATGCCGGCAGAAGAAAGAAAGGGTTTAATTCTGTGCCCTAGAGGCGGGACAAGAGAAGACTTTTTGTTATACAAATCCTCATAAAGCGGATTGAAAACACAGTTATGGGCAGGGTTAGATCCATTAGAATATAATTTAGTAATGTATTGTAAAGACAGTTTTATACGACGTTGTGTAAGAGGTGGTTCATTGGCCTAAACGTAGAGACTATCAACAGGGGAGGTTCTATAGGACCCAAGACAAAGTCTTAGACCTTGGTGGTGGATAGAATCAAGAAGGTTAAGGTTGCTTTTGCAGGCTCCACCATATACGATGGAGCCGTAATAAAGTTTTGAACGGACGAGTGATCGATATGAGAATCGAAAATAAGTCCCAAGAACTTGGCCTCCTTTACAACGTTAATGCCATTTAAATATAGTTCAGGGTCCTTATGTGGCTTATATTTTCTACAAAAGTGTATACAATTAGTTTTAGACTGAGAAACTTTAAAGCCGTTTTCAAGACACCATTTATTTATTTTGTTTAAACACAACTGCAATTGTCTTTCAATAGTATGCATATTTTTACCGCGACAAGAAATATTAAAATCATCCACAAAAAGGGATCCATCACTGGAATCGTTTAAAACCTTTGATAAACTGTTTATCTTAATACTAAATAATGTGACAGAGAATATACTGCCTCGTGGAACACCCTGATACTGATTATAATGGTCAGACAGGGTTGAACCCACTCGGATTTGAAACTGTCTGTCTTTTAAAAACTGTGACATAAAATGAGGTAAACGACCTCTCAACCCAAAATCATGTAAATCCTTTAAAATGAAATGCTTCCAGGTAGTATCATATGCTTTCTCGAGATCAGAGAATATCGATACAGCATGTTGTTTATTTACTATAGCATTATTCTGACAAAGGATTCTAAAGGTACCAAATGATCAATGGTACTTCTATTCTTCCGAAAACCACACTGAACACTTGTAATGAGGTTATTGGTTTCCAGATACCAAATTAATCTGTTATTTACCATTCGTTTCATGGTCTTACAGACACAGCTAGTGATAGATATTGGTCTGTAGTTTGACCCTTTGTTGAAAGGTACGACGCGCCTTTGCATTCAGTATTTTGAATTTATTTAAGTTATGGACAGTTGGATGACGGCGAAAATAATGTTCTGCCTTTTTCCTCGCTTTTCTGGCCTGTCTACAATCTGCATTGAACCACGGTTTTCGTACATGTGGAGTCGTAGAGGACTTTGGTATACACTCATAAGCTATTTTATTTAGAATGTGAGAAAAAGTTTGAATGGTATCAGTTATATCACTGAAACATTCAGGTCGCATTGATTGACACATACTTTGATATAAAGACCAGTTAGCCTTCGAAAAGTTCCATCTTGTAAACGATGGAGAATCGGATGGAGTAATTTCTGAGAGGATAGTTGGGAAGTGGTCACTTCCACAAAGGTCATTATGAACTGACCAATCCAATTCATTGAGGGGGTTAGAATCGGCAAGAGATAAATCCAGAGAAAAATAAGTGCCAGTTGCAGGATGCAGATAGGTGCTTGAATCATCATTACATATGCACAGGTCATTATTTGAAATGAAATCTTCAATTATTTTGCCTTTAGTGTTAGTTTTAGTACTGCCCCAGAGTGGTCATAATAACACATGGTTTTGGGAGTTGGTCATAGAGTGATTGAAGGTCAGTATGTTGAAGTGTGGAAGAAGGTGGAATGTACAGAGAACATAGTGTAAATGCTACACCCAGAGTCAGTCGCACTGCAACAGCTTGGAGATTAGTGTTTAGTATAACAGGGCTATGAATAGCATCTTGCCGTATAAGAATAGTAGAACCTCCAGTGACCATATCACCCAGAGGGGAAAGAGAATGATAGGCGTTAAACTGGCGTAAGTTAAAATTATCTGTCTGTTTCAGATGTGTTTCATTGAAACATAATGCGGATGGTGTGAGATCCTGGATTAAAAGCTGTAGTTCATTGAAATTAGTTCTTAGACCTCTACAATTCCACTGTACGATATTAGTTAAATGACCTATCTTTTAGGTGGATGGATAGGGGATCTACCCCTTGCTTTTTTTGAGGGCGACAAGCTATGTGCCCTGGGATGGATGTTTTCTGACACATCCATGTCCTCCAATGAACCGTATTTGTTAAATAATTGAAGATGATTCTCCGAACCCTTTGAAGCTCTGACACCTATTTTCACCCCTAGTTTCTGCCCTAGTCTTGACTGTATTTTTAACTGTTTTCTTTGAACTTGTTTCTGGACGAGTCTTCTGAGTAGACTGAGGCAATGACTGTGATTCATCCTGAACTTGGATCTGGCTGTTTATACATCGTTCCGAAGTCTGAGTAGACTGTTCTTCAGGTATAAGAAGGTGAGGGGTGTCAGCTGTTACCCAAGTCAAATCTGTTTGACATTCTATGGAAAACTAGTGACTGCCGAATTTACTCTTGTCAAACTTTCAGACGGTGTCTTAATGACTGATGCATATGAAGCATTGGGTACTGTTGATTCAACAATCTTTTTAGCATCAGCGAAGCTAATATTTTGAGTAAATTTAACTTTGTTGATTTCCATTTGTTTGTTCCATACTGTACAGTCTTTGGAAAAGGATGAATGATTACCGGAACAGTTTGTGCATTTTTTAACGTACTTTCACAATCTTCAGTTACGTGTGAAGTCTCGCTACAGTGAGCACATGTTATTGGCTTTGTGCACGTGGTGACACCATGACCATATTTTTGGCATCTGAAACATCGCAAAGAATTTGGAATGTAAACATCAACTGACATTGTGCAGTAACCAACCTTGACACACTTAGGAGGATTTGGTGAAGAGAAGGAAAAGAGGTACGTATTTGTTGGAATGACATCATTATTTTTGCGGGTGGTGAATCGCTTGACATATGTGACTCCCTGATCCTTCATTTCAGAAACGATGTCCAGTTCTGACATTTCGGTCAACAAACGATCTCTGTCTCTAATGATACCTTTGCTGCTGTTCAGTGTTCTGTGTTCAGTAACTGAAACCTGGATTCCAGCAAACGTTTCTGCAGTCATCAAGTTAGTGGCTTGTTGTTTCCTGCTGCATTCAATCAGAAAAGATCCTGAACGCAAACGTTTTATGTTCTTCACCTCACCTGCAATGCCATATATGCCCTTAGAGATTACAAAAGGGTTTAGTTTCAGTGGTGTCTTGTCTACAGTACTGAGAACCAGGAAACGTGGCCAATTGTCTGTTGAGTTGGATGACCTCTGTTCATTATCATTGTCGAGCTGACGTTTGGTCTTTTTTTGTGAGGGTTTGGTAGTCCATGGTAAGATTATTTTGATTCATCATCCGGGCTCCCCACCCACCACAGAGTATCACAAGGACAATGCTAATTGCAAGTGGCTTTCCTACTTGCAGCACCAAGGATACCCGGATGATATACTCCAGCAGAAAAATTAATAATTAATAATTCTACTAGATTGGCCCATGAGCCACCGCCTTCAGACACTGGCATCTAGGCAAATTTTTCTCAATTTAAAACAAAACACATGTATCATAGCATATGTATATATGTATATCTAAATATTTTGTTGAAATTAATACCAAGCCAAACAATGATCGAGCAATGAAATTTAGTGCTCATGGCTCGGCATGACCAGCCGATTGGTTGAACCGGGCTCATTCAACCACCCATCTAGGTGAAGTCAGGGCCAAAGTGGTGTATTGAGTATTAAATGGCACCCCTATCAAAGTTCTTGGGTTTAATTTTAGACTCTCATTTAACATTCTTACCACATATTAAATCCCTTAAAGCTAAATGCCTGAAGGCACTAGATTTGCTAAAAGTTTCAAATTCAAAGTGGGGAGGGGATCAAGCTACCCTCCTTTACTTATACAGATCATTAGTACGATCTAAACTTGATTATGGCTCCATCGTTTAGGGTGGAGCATGTAAAAGCAACCTGAAACTTCTTGATTCTATTCACCACCAAGATCTAAGACTTTGTCTTGGGTCCTTCAGAACCTCACCTGTTGACAGTCTCTATGTTGATGAACCTTCTCTTACACAACGCCGTATAAAATTGTCTTTACAATATATCACTATATTATACTCTAATAAATCTAACCCTGCATATAACTGTGTGTTCAATCCACACTTTGAGGATTTGTACGACAAGAAGTCCTCACTTGTTCCACCTCTTGGGCACAGAATTAAACCATTTCTTTCTTAGGCTGGTATTGAGCTGGAAAATATAACTCCTTCCCGCCTTCTTTCTTCTCCTCCTTAGCAGTTGGTTAGGCCCCAAGTAGACCTAACATTGACCACATTTAAAAAACGAATGAATTAAAATATAAACAAGAACATAATCAATTAAAACATAAATATAGTAATCATAAAGCTTTATTTACAGATGGGTCCAAGGACGGTGGAGCAGTGGCTTGTGCCACTGTCATTGGATCCAGAAAATTATCTTCTAGATTACCAGACAACAGTTCTATTTTTACAGCTGAAGCTAACGCCATACTAACGGCTCTTAAATATATTCAAAGATACCGTTAACATAAACAGTATATAATCTATTCAGATTCTCTTTCTTGCCTTCAGGCTGTTAAAATATTTCTTGTAAACATCCACTTTTAATTGAAATTATTGAATTGTATACTAATCTTGCCACTTGCCAATACGACATCGTCTTTTGTTGGTTCCCCAGCCACGTTGGCATTTCTGGTAACGCAATGGCCGATCTTGCTGCCAAGGCAGCACTCAACAACTCTGTGACACCACTTCTTATTCCATACTCTGATTATAAAGCAAGCATTAGATCTTATATCCGGGATCTGATGCAGAAGAAGTGGGACACCCAAGTCGGTATAAATAAATAACATGAAATAAAACGTATATTGGTTACACCTTCTTGGGTTGTCAGTCCAGATTTGAAGAGGTGATTTTAAGACGATGTCGAATTGGCCATACTAGATATACTCATGTGCACCTCTTAAAAGGTGAGGATCCTCCGTTTTGTATCCCTTGTGATGAGAGAGTCACGGTCAAGCATGTTCTGCTTGACTGTGTTGAATTCTCCATAACAAGGGATAAATATTTTACAGTTAAAACAATGAAGGATCTTTTTACCAGCGTTACTTCATTTTTAATTATAGGTTTTTTAAAAGAAATTGATTTTTTGATGGAATTTTGAATGTTATGTTGTGTAAATGGATGTATTTTAATGATTGGTAGTTTGGATTAGTAACTTGAATTGTTGGTGGCCTACCCTCAAAGGGGGTTGAAGTATTGTAAAATTATTGTCCTCCTCACAGGGTACGCAAGTCCACAACCATTCACAGTAAATTTAAGCCTACCAGAATTTTAATCGTAGTATTCATGTGATTTTAATTTCGGCTAACTTTTCATACAATCGCCAGCAGGTGAAGGGATGGTGTAAATCCAACTGGGGACCATGTAGATAGCAAAGGTACTGTAAGTCCCCATTGTTCCTAGTGTGGTGATCTACCTTCTGTTGTTGGCGATCTATAGTCTGTTTTTATACTGTATTGTCTAAATATTGCTATTAGGTTTAACTTTCCATGCTAGTTTTAATTGAAATTGTGATATTCTAGTTGTTTTACTGTCCTTCGTCAACTGGTTTTTATGATGTATATATCATCATTAAATATGGACAGATCATTATTTGAAATGAAATCTTTGAATATATTTGCCCCCAGCATTAGTGTTAGTACTGCCCCATAATGGGTTGTGACCGTTTAGGTCCCCCATAATAATACATAGCTTCGGGAGTTGGCCATATAGTGATTGAAGATCAGTCTGTTGTAGTGTTGAAGAAGGTGGAATATACAGAGAGCGTAGAGTAAATGCTACTCCCAGAGTCAGTCGCACAGCAACAGCTTGTAGATTAGTTTTAAGTGTAACAGGGCTGTGAATAACATCCCGTCGTATGAGGATAGTGGAACCTCCAGTGGCCCTATCACCTGGAGGGGAAAAATAATGATACGCTTCAAACTGACGTAAACTAAAGGTATCTGTCTCTTTCAGATATGTCTCTTGCAGACAGAACGCCGATGGTGCTAAATCTTGGATTAACAACTGTATTTCATTAAAATTTGTTCGTAGTCCTCTACAGTTCCACTGCACGATATGCTGAAATGGACCTATCTTTTAGGGGGATTAATATGGGATCTACCCAGTACCTTTTTCGAGGCCGACAAGCTGTGTGCCCTAGAATGGACGTTTTCAGACACGTCCATGTCCTCAAGCGATCCGTATCTGTTAAATAATCTTTTGACAACTGGTTGAACGTTTCTGTTAGACTGAGTCATTTGAGATGGCTGAGAAGATGTATCACAAGCAGAAGATGGTTCTGATTGGGTTTGGGGCGTGTCAGGAAATGGTTCCACAGTTTGTGTAGATATTACAGGCGGTAACATCATAGGAGATTCGGTTTTAAGCCAAGTCAAGTTCGTTTCACAGCTTGCAGATGACGTGGTTACTGTAGGGGTTTTATCAGACGATGTTTTTGCAATGGAAGCATACGTTTCTCAGAACCAAAGACAATCTTTTTTGCATCAGTGAAACTAATGTTTTGAGTGAATTTGATCTTGTTGATCTCCATATGCTGTTTCCAAACTGGACAATCTTTCGAAAAAGATGAGTGAGCACCCGAGGAGTTGGTACATTTCTTAAAAGTACTCTCGCAATCTTCTGTTGTATGTGTCTTCTCACCACACTGAGCACATACAACGGACAATATACAAGTACTAACACCATGACCAAATTTCTGGCATTTGAAACACCTCAAAGTATTTGGTATGTAGGTGTCAACAGTCATGTTACAATATCCTGCCTTTATTGATCTGGGAGCATTGGGAGAAGAGAATGAGAACAGGTAAGTGTTCGTCTGAACGGTTTCGTGGTTTTTGCGTGTTGTAAAACGCTTGACGTAAATGATTCCTTGGTCTTTCATTTCCGAAACAATATCAAGTTCGGACATGACAGCGAACAATCGATCTCTGTCTCTAACAACTCCTTTGCTGGTGTAAAGTGTTCTGTGAGGACGGACTGATACTGGAATGCCGACGAACGTTTCTGTTGACATCAAATTAGTTGCTTGTTGTCTTTTGCTGCACTCAATGAGCAATGACCCTGAACGCAAACGTCTAATGTTTTTCACATCACCAGCTATGGCTTGTATGCCTTTTAGCACTGCAAAAGGATTCAACTTCATTCGTGTGTTCTCTTTAGTCTCCATTACTAAAAAACGTGGCCACTAGTCAATTGATTTTGGCTGTCTGTGGTCATCGTGATTAGGATCAGAGTCAAGAGGACGTTTTGTTTTCTTTAGTGGAGTTTCGTAATCCATGTTTAGTGTTTTAAGATTCATCATCCGAGCTCCCCACCCACCACGGAGTATCATGAAGACGATGCTGAACACAAGTGGGTCTCCAACTTGCAGCACCAAGGACACCCGGATGATATACTCCAGCAGAAAAACCAAAAGATTAAATCTTCCACCAGATTGGCCCATGAGCCACCGCCTTCTGGGTATAAGACAAAATGTATACAAAATTCAAGTTATTCTATATTCAATATTCTATAATCCAAACGCGCCAGGACCGAAATACAGACAATTTCAAATCCCATTTTGTGCAATTACATAACATCCATGTACAGGGCTTGGCATGACCAGCCGATTGGTTGAACCGGGCCCATTCAACCACCCGTCTAGGTGAAGTCAGGGCCAAAATGGTGTGTTGAGCAATAGGAACACTGGTCCTGCTCCCACTGCCCTCAACCACCAGGATCCCTTCCTCCACTGACACAGGGCCGCAACCCACGGCAAACGGGCTGGCGGACCAAATATCCCCCCTGACTCCACTGCGGGGGGTGTCGGCGAGCTCTTGGCGTTACCCAGCTCCCACCACGAGGAGGTGGCTCGCCACGGGTGCAGCAGCGCTCAGGAAATTAGTTTGTAAGAGAAAGGTTTGAAAAAGGTCGTTGGTTAAAAAGTGCCGGAAAACGTCATCCTGTCTCAGAACTGATTTAGTTATTTATGTGATATCAAAGATTACAAAAAAAAACACAAAGAAAAACGAATATAATGACAGATTAAAGTTATAAATTGATATGATGAGGATAATATGATATAGGATATTTATATAGCGCACATATGGACGCACTAGTGCATGCTCAAGGCGCTGTTATTTTTCCCTCGATCACTGGATGTCAATCTCAACAACACATCGTATTTCAATCTCCACTCCCTGGGGAGTATACAACTCCTGCTGCCACTCGACGCACCGAGTTTATTGACGCTCTCTCGTCCTAACAAGGTGCCCCTTCACAGCTGGGTGGTCTGGGACACGTAGTCACAGTACTTTGTCCAAGTTTACTGTACGTTGCTGTACCCGCAACTAGGTGTTTGCAGGTATTCATGTGGCCACCATCTGGCCATATGCCAACGGAGTCGTGGGTTCTTTTGAGTACACAGGGTTGAGTACTGTACACTAGGGTTTGTGACAACAGTGAAAGAATCTGCACACAAAGTTGACTCCAAGGTTTTTACACCCGGTCAGATGTGGGCTCGACCCCGACACCTCAACGTCGCTGGATCACTAGCCTGGCGCCTTAGTCAGCTCGTCCAACATGCCCCCATTTTAAACGACATCTAGGAAATTGCTCACGGATTCACAGCAAAAATAAGCTGGTTTCCGGAACACTGAAACCGAGAAGAAACGTCATGGAAACCAACATTTCCAGTTGGTTTCCAGGGAGTTTCCTATAGTTTCATTGTGGTTTCCATGCAACTGAAACTGCACCATTTCAGGATGGTTTCCAGTTCGTTTCATTACCCACTCCTCCAAGCGGGATCCAGTTGGTTTCCATGTACTAGTTTATTGTAGGTTTCAGCCTGGTTTCCATGTATGAGTTTATTGTAGGTTTCAACCTGGTTTCCATGTATGAGTTTATTGCAGGTTTCAACCTGGTTTCCATGTATGAGTTTATAGCAGGTTTCAACCTGGTTTCCATGTATGAATTTATTGTAGGTTTCAACCTGGTTTCCATGTATGAGTTTATTGCAGGTTTCAACCTGGTTTCCATGTTGTAGTTTCCAACCTAGTTTAATACCTAGTTTCCATGAACTGAAACTTGCTCCTGTATGCCCTTTACCCGCTACTCCGGAAGAGATGTTGTTTCACGTCTCACATGTAGCAAATCAGGTATTTTATACAATTGCATAATGGTAAAAGGCTTCGGGATGACAAACAACAGAATAAAACACAAATTCATTAAAAGTTTATTTATATTCAACAATATGTTTGTAAACAAATAATATTCGGAATATTCAAGTTAGTAAATGAAACAAAAGCAAGGGAATAATTAGCAGTGAGTACAGAATATTTTTCTTAAACACACATATCACTTGGCTTCCTAGTTTCAAAAATGTTAGCTCTTTCCCCAAGAGAGGAAGAACTGTGTGCTTCTTCTCCTCCGGCCAGTCAATCGTTTCATGGTCTTCCTGCTTTCCAGCTTCTGAAATTTAGAAAACAAACTATAAGTACAAACAAGCATTCGTCTACGATATCCATGGCTAGAGAAAAGAAAACTAAACTGTCAAACATTGCTTGAGATGAAATACACTGAACCCCATGTCCGATAAGCGAAGAGATCAAAAAGTACATACCTTTTGTATGTCAAAATGGGTTGGTCCTGGCTGCCTTCTTCAGTTTTTCCAACACTGCCCTCCTTTATGCTGGAAACGTAGAAATGCATCGATTAAAAAAAAGGTAGGAACTCTTGATAACAATAAAGTGTCGAATAAAAAGAATAAATATCAATTTGCAAAGTGTAGAATATGCTAGATGAAAAGAATCCATGTAAGCAAATTCATATACTATTTTGGGTTGGCAATCCATCATTGTATACCCATATATTCTTTATATCAAACACTCTTTGTAACCTTTTCTGTGGGACTAACCCAATCCACACTTCTTCATTCAGAGTTCGTTAAATCTTGATATGATAAGCATAACACTACTTACATCAGATGGCAAATCTAAATTATCTCTTAAATCAATAATATAAAAATATTCAATATTAATTTGAAAACATTGTGAAATTTCAATTTTGAAATTTCACTCAAACAATGCACCAAATCTGGTCAGAGAATCCCTAACCTATAAATGAAAAATGACACACTATCCCCGACTACATTGTTTTCAAACGTGCAAATATCAAAAGCAATATGAAAAGGATTTCTTAAATAAATATTCGTATTTATAAATACGTTTGAAGTTAGTTTGAGTCGTAACAAGCACATTAGCAATAATATACTAGAGATATTTGTGATTTATTTTTTTCTTGCAAAGATAATTTTTCATTATATACACATTGAACCATTTTAATCGTGTGTGTGAGCTGATCCAAATCACAGTAATATTGAGTTCTTGAATTAACCGAGTGCTGAGTGAAGGAAGCCATACATTTCTCTTGCTAAGAATTCGACACGCATGTGTTTACCGAGGTCCATCAAGTCTAAAATTTCATATGTATTGTAGTAGTTACTTATTTACGTTAAACATTACGATTAACATGTGTTATTTCAAGAAAAATAACACTGTACCTGACCAGATCGTGGAATGTTCCTTTTCTCCCGCTGCGATCGACGACTGCTGCTGTTCTCAATTTTTCACGTATCTCCAAAACTTCTATTGTAAATCTCATTGCCAGTCTCTTGACTCAGATAACACGGGCAAACGTAGGAATATTGCATTGTGTTGACTTCCTAGTCGTCGTTACTGGACATACCGGGTGAGAACTGCTTTCAAAATAGCCGTCTCAAAAGAACTTGGGATCAAGTGACAAAATGGCGGCAACTGTGCGTAGGGGCATTGTGGGTAATAAGAAATACCTGATCCTTTTTCGATTGGCAGGCACAAAATCCTTCTCTGACCCAATTTGGATGTGATTTTAAGACAAAGACTGAAAACGACCACTTCAGTACATAAAACTGTTGCTTTTATAAAATGTCACGTGTTCGCGTGCCCATGGATTACCGGTTCATCACGTCCGGTTTTGTCTGTCAACACCTGACTCAGGTAAGTTCTATTGTTTTTACAGCTAGCTAATTTTGATAATAGGAGCCCGTTAAGTGGGGACTGCCCCAATGAAGCCGACACCCGAACCCCGACACAATAATGACCTGACACTGATTAGTTGTCAAGCATTTGAACTCAGTGTCAAATTATGCCAACTATAAATGCTTTTAACGCTAAACTTTACGCACTGCCTCAGTTTATTGTATAATTCACGTATATTCTGCATAAATATCATCATGTAAGTATCGAAATGACAATTGTTTTAATGACTTATACTAATCTTCCTAAATGCTTATACTCTTTCACATTCCCAGGAGTTGGCAGTCTATAGCCTGTTTTTTATATATATATATATTGCATCATTTACCTTATAATTATTAATATATATCTGAACTATTGCTTTAGAGTGGCTTTAATTTTATTTATTTTTATACAATATATTTACTGAAAGGAATACAAGCCCGTACACAACTCAATGATCCAATATATAATAAAAGTTTGAGCAATGTTTCTATGCAGAGTCAACTCACCTTTTATTCTTGTATATAGATATCACTGTTTTATTATTTCTTTTCAGATAAAGAAAGCGTCTGATCCTCAATTTGACAAAGCAGACAACCGAAACCTGGACTTGCCCCATTCATCCCAATCTAGAGAAACGGAACTAAGTGTGCCTCGCAGCTGGGCAAAGGCCATTTATAGCCATTCGTCCTTTCACCATTTGCATGTTTAGTACGGTTATTGTGAAGTTTGTGTGCATGGTAGTTGGAATATCATGCTTCATTACATTACGAATAAACAAGAATGTGAAGGAAAAAAGTGTATAGTTTGTTCTTGTATCATCAGTTTATGGCCACATTTAATATTGTGATATCCACAGAATGATGCGTCAACAATTTACTTTTGTTGTCTTATTCATCTAAGCAATGACACGAATCTACTATTCCTTCCAGAGGCACATTCAGATTGAATTATAACACCTCGTGAAAGCTAAGTTTCAGTCAGGAGGAATGGAAACCAACACATGACCATTGCTTCGTGTCAGTTTCCATCACCGGAGCTTAGAGTATCCATTATGGATTCTATTTGGAAACTAGGAAACCCAGTTTTACTGAATGGATACCAACTGGATGTCAGGATGGTAAACAGTTACACATTTTATGTTACTTAGTTCAAAACAGCGCAATGGAAACCAACATGAAACTACATTTTCTACTTTTATGTTGGTTTCCATTTAGTGAGATCTGAGAGTTGCTAATTCCAGGTATGGAAACCAACAAGAAACCCCCGAACTTAGTTTCATTTTGGTTTCCATTTACAGAAATACCAAAATCACATTTCCAAAATGGAATCTAGTTGGAAACTCAGTAAGTGAGTTTCAGGGAATGGAAACCAACTGGATTCCGCGATTACCCACATTACGGATGGTTTCCAGGTTTCTGGAAACCAAGTCATTTTTGTAGTGATTATGTATACACACTGACCTTGGATCTTCAGTAAAAAGAGTTGTAGGTTTCTCAGTGCTTTAACTGATGGCAGGATAGTGTTACTTTATTGATTGAACAAGAACTAGTTCGTTTTGATTGAGGCTGTTTTGAGAATGGGGAAAGAAATGGCCTTCACTTTAACCGACCTGTTAACTTGACATGTAATATATCGTACAAAGAACGTATTTTTACCGAGGAGGGTTTTTTTATTTTATAATCTTAGTATCTGATCTTCATGTTAATCTTGTCAAATAGACAACTAAACCTACCATTACTACAATGGACTTTTTTTCTTATGTCCCTCTTTCTACAGTACTTCGGTGTATAGTCATACGGTTCCTTTTCTGCCATTTTAAATATACTAGTACATTTGTTTTCTAATTAAACACTTATGAACGTTTGAGATGAATTTATGTACAGGTCCCGTTAAATCCACTGCAATCCATTTTTAGTAGTGCACAGTTTCATGGATCGAATTTCCTTGGTGCGAGTTCTCGGCACTCCCAGGGAAAAAATCTAGCTAGACTTAGAGCCACACAACAGTACCGTGTCCAACCTCATTGAATTATTGGAATTGGTATCCAGTGGGGATTACATGACATAATTCAATTTATCTAACGTAGCTGACCTAGCATATCTTCGAAAGCTACTGTGCTGACTTTGCAAATCTTCTTTGTATGAGCTGTTGAAAATGTAACATCAATCATTTTTATGTTCCTGTTTCTTTTTCCTGAAATATTAATAGGTGTTTTCTCTTTTTATAGATATTTACATTTGTTGGTTCTGTCTCAGGGACACGATTTTCAGAAAACCAGTATGTACGTTGGTGTCTACCCGATGGACGATAACGCCTTTTTACCCTATCATCATCGTCTCTGTTCCCATCATCAGATCGTCGTCGAGGGCCCGCGACACATATGTCCTAGAGTGTCTGACCACTGTGTACAGAAAAGCCTCCCTACTTAAACACGCCCTGTGTGGATCTGGAACACCTTATCTCGCGGATTAGAGACGAGGTAATGTCAGCAATTCAGGTTGATATTGTGCAACTGCATTGGAACATACCGACTTGACAAAAAAGTCTCACAAACGTGTTTCAGAGGAACTGTGACCCAAGTGAACTGAGTCAGGGTTCCACCAAACCGATGTGGAGAGATGTTGTGTGAGCTTGAAGCATTCTCAGTTTAGTTCGAACGAGTTCTGTTGGTAATCTGACTACACTGTGAAAGAAAGCTATTCGCTTGAACATGATTGTAGAACCGTTCTGAAGACATATGTGGTGACATATGTGCTGTTTCCATATGTGCTGACTCGTCATGGCTCTGGTTTGGATATATCCAGGTCAAGATCCGGGGTAGACTTGATCTTTAGTAACAAGTACAGGTAGTAAGAAGCGACAAACTGGATCGGATGGTCAGACTCGCTGACTTGGTTGACACACGGTCTCGTATCCCAGTTGCGTACATCGATGTTCATGCTGTTGATCACTGGATTGTCTAGAATATTGCTGAGTGTTGTGTAAAACTAATGTCACTTACTCACTTGTCTGTATGGAAGTAGTAATTTAACATGCAACCAGAGATGCACAAGGTACCATAAATAGCGTGATATCGTTGTTGATTCTCCTCCGTCGGGCGGTTGTATTCCTATACTCCACATGGTCCTAACATTGCGGTCACTATCTGCCCTCCAGTACAAACGGTATACCACAGTTACAGTATGTGATAACAGACAACTCCCGTTGTTCTAGTTACAACATAGTGACCTTACCGAAACTGGCCTGACTTGCTGGCTGACAGTTGGTCAGTTTCCTGTCACTTTCTGCAGAAAACAGACACACAACACCTCGGTATGGATTTGAGAATAATTCTGCTTGTCGTGTACAGTAAGTTGTATTGAAGTTCAGTAGATGGGTAACAGGTCACGTTACACTGTATTCCCATGATGCGTCATGTGTAAGTGATGTAACCGATGAACATCACCAACTCGCCAGCTCCAGATAAATGTTAAAGCTGGGAACTTACTTTCATGTCTGTTTGTGTATGAGAAATTGCATTTTCACGAGGAGTAACTACCATTTTGTACACTCCACTAGTAAAAAGAATTGAGTACTTTTACACAGGGTTTCTTATCTAAATATGTAAACTGGGTACTTAACACTTCCAAATATGGGCACCCGTGGCGAGCCACCTCCTCGTGGTGGGTGCTGGGTAACGCCAAGAGCTCGCCAACACCCCCGTTGTGGACCCGGGGGGATATTTGGTCCACCAACCCGTTAGCCGTGGGTTGCAGCCCTGTGTCGGTGGAGGACGGGAGTCTGGGGGTTGAGAGCACTGGGGACCTGTGACCGCGTTCCCTTTGCTCAACACACCCCTTCGACCCTTACTTCACCTAGACGGGTGGTTGAATGGGCCCGGTTCAACCAATCGGCTGGTCACGCCAAGCCCTGAGTGTTACATTTTGTAATGTAAACATTTGAAAATTTTATCCTTGTAAGTCTTGGCAAATTTTTGGACCCTCATAATATCAAATATACACTTTCATGTTTTTGCCTAGAGTCCTATGCCCAGAAGGCGGTGGCTCATGGGCCAATCTGGTGGAATGATTAAACTTTAATTTTTCTGCTGGAGTATATCATCCGGGTATCCTTGGTGCTGCAAGCTGGAGATCCGCTTGTTTTTAGCATTGTCCTTGTGATACTCCGTGGTGGGTGGGGAGCTCGGGTGATGAACCAAGAAATACTAACCATGGAATACCAAACCCCTACCAAAAAGACAAAACGTCCACTTGACATTGATCTTGATGATACTGAACACAGATCCACTAAAGCATTTGACTACTGGCCACGCTTTATCGTAATTGAGGCGCTGGATAAGACACCATTAAAATTGAATCCTTTTGCCGTATCCAAGGGAATACAAGGAATTGCGGGTGAAGTCAAAAACATCAGACGCTTGCGTTCAGGTGCTTTACTTGTTGAATGTAGTAAGCGGCAGCAAGCCACGAACCTGATGGCGATTGAATCGTTTGTGAACATTCCTGTGTTGGTCTCAGCACACAGAACCTTGAACACCAGTAAAGGAATAGTGCGAGACCGTGATCACTTGTTTACTGATATGACAGAATTTGATATCGTGTCAGAAATGAAGGATCAAGGAGTCACTTTTGTTAAGCGATTCAAAACTCGTAGAAATAATGAAACCCTTGAGACAAATACATACCTGTTTTCCTTTTCGTGTCCAGTTGCTCCAAAATCAATAAAGGCTGGCTACTGTAACATCATTGTGGATACTTACATTCCTAATCCTTTAAGATGCTTTAAATGTCAAAGATACGGCCATGGTGTCAATACATGTAAATCATCTGTTACATGTGCTCACTGTAGCGAAAAAACTCACACAACGGATGACTGCAACAGCACTTTCAAAAAATGTACTAATTGTGAAGGAAATCACTCATCCTTCTCAAAGGAGTGTCCCATTTGGAAACAGCAAATGGAAATCAACAAAATAAAATTTACGCAAGACATTAGTTTTGCTGAAGCCAAAAAACAAGTGAAAAATCTTAAACTTATGCTTCCGTATCTCGATCACCGTCTGATACAGTCAAAATAACCAAAATGTCTAGTAGTTGTCAAACCAACTGGACATGGATAAATACTGATTCCCCTCAGATTCTGTCACCTGAAATATCCACTCAGACTGCGGAAGTACTTCCAGACTCATCCCGTATTCAGGATGCATCTATATCTAAGGCATCTAAATCCCACTCGCAATCTAAATCTTATTCTCAAACAAATGTGAAAGACATTGCAAAACACCCGGTGAAATCAAGAAATGTATCTTCATCACAAAAATGTCAAAGTGGCAGAGCCTCGAAAGGTTCAACAAACAAAATCCAGCTGTTTAACAAATTTGGATCGTTGGAGGACATGGATGTGTCCGAAAATATCCCCCACAGGGCACATAGCTTGTCGCCCTCTAGAAAGGCAAGGGGTAGATCTCCAATAAATCCCCCCAAAAGAGAGTTTATCCCCAAAATATTGTACAGTGGAACTGCAGAGGACTGAGGACTAATTTACATGAATTACAGCTAGTAGTCCAAGATTTTACACCTTCAGCGTTATGTCTCCAAGAGACATATTTAAAACAAACAGATGCATTTAATCTTCGTCATTTTAATACATATCATTGTTTTTCACCTCCGGGTGATAGGGCCACTGGTGGATCATCCATTCTAGTCAGACAAAACGTTATTCAAAGCCCTGTTCGACTTATTACTAATATGCAGGCTGTTGCAGTGAGAATTACGTTACATGTAGCGTTTACGCTATGCTCTCTCTATATTTCACCGTCTTCAACGTTTGCCAAAACTGATCTTCAAGCTCTATATGACCAACTCCCGAAGCCCTGTATTATAATGGGAGATTTAAATGGACACAACCCACTCTGGGGTAGTGTAACTACAAACACTAAAGGTAAATTGTTGGAGGACTTTTGTTCTGACAATGATTTATGTATTTATAATGATGGTTCCAACACATATTTACACCCTGGGACAGGGACCTATTCTGCTCTCGATTTGTCACTTACAAATTCAGAACTACTAAATGAATTCGAATGGTCAGTCCACGATGACCTGTGTGGAAGTGACCATTTTCCTACTATATTAAAAGCTGTAACTCCATCTGATGTACCTCCATCATCAAGGAGGAATTTTAAAAAGGCTAACTGGACTTTGTATGAAACATTGTGTGCTGAAAAACTTCAACCCGAACGTTTTATTGACGTTCCTGATGCTATTAAATGTTTTTCTGAGGAACTGAATTCCATAGCTGATGAGTGTATACCAAAGTCCTCTGCAGTTCCACATATTCGAAAACCATGGTTCAGCGATGACTGCAAACAAGCTAGGAAGGCAAGGAAAAAAGCAGAACATTATTTCCGTCGCCATCCTATGGTGCATAATTTAAATGAATTAAAAATTTTGAATGCTAAAGCGCGGCGTACTTTTAAACAGAACAAACGCCAATCTTGGCAAAATTATGTATCCAAAATAAATTCTCGGACACCCATGTCCAAGGTATGGAACATGGTCCAGAAAATTAAAGGCAAATGTACTAAATCTACTGTCCATCATCTTAAACATCAATTACTTACTGATAAATCAGATGTTGCTAATAAACTGGGTGAAACCCTCGCTAAACATTCTTCCTCTTCTAATTATGTACCAAATTTCCAGCAATATCAGAGGCAACAAGAAAAGAAAACTATTAATTTCAATTCAGATAATGGGGAAGATTATAATGAAACATTTTCTATTCATGAACTCCATACTGCTCTTGATCAAGCTCATGACACTGCTACAGGAGCTGATAACATACATTATCAACTCCTTAAACACTTACCGGAGTCCTGTTTAGAGACGCTCTTATATATTTTTGATGATATTTGGATTTCAGGTAAATTTCCTTCTTCATGGCGTGACGCTATAGTAGTACCAATACCTAAACCTGGACGTGATCATACGGATCCATCTAATTATCGTCCGATTTCTTTAACTAGCTGTGTTTGCAAGACCATGGAACGCATGATGAATAATCGACTTGTTTGGTACTTGGAAACAAATAACCTTATAACTGATATACAGTGTGGTTTCCGCAAAAACAGAAGTACTGTCGATCACTTAGTGCGTTTAGAATCATTTGTTAAAAATGCACTAATTAATAAACAACATGCTGTGTCTATCTTTTTTGATCTCGAAAAAGCATATGACACAATCTGGAAATATGGTATTTTACGAGACTTACATGACTTCGGCTTGCAAGGTCGTTTACCTCAATTTATAGCCAACTTTTTAAATGACAGACAGTTTCAAGTTCGAGTGGGTTCTACCCTGTCTGATCATTACAATCAGGATCAGGGTGTTCCACAAGGCAGTATTCTGTCTGTCACACTTTTTAGCATCAAGATAAATAGTTTATCAAAAGTGTTAAACGATTCAATTGATGGATCGTTCTTTGTGGATGATTTTAATATTTCTTGTCGTGGGAAAAATATGCATACCATTGAACGGCAACTGCAGCTTTGTTTAAACAAAATAAATAAATGGTGTCTTGAAAACGGCTTTAAATTTTCTAAATCCAAAACAAATTGTATACATTTTTGCAGAAAATATAAGCCACATAAGGACCCTGAACTATCTCTAGATGGCACTCCCATCAAAGTTGTAAAGGAGGCCAAGTTCTTGGGCCTAATCTTTGACTCCCATTTAACATTTCTGCCTCATATTAAATCTCTTAAAACTAAGTGCCTGAAGGCTCTTGACTTGTTGAAAGTTGTTTCCAACTCAAACCCTTATTTACTTTACTAAGAAAGTGAAATCCCAAATATGACATATGTTGCATCAAAGTGGGGAGGGGATCAAGCTACCCTCTTACACCTATATCGATCACTGGTCCGTTCGAAACTCGATTATGGCTCCATCGTATATGGTGGAGCCTGCAAAAGCAACCTTAAACTTCTTGATTCTGTCCACCATCAAGGTCTAAGACTTTGTCTTGGGTCTTTCAGAACTTCACCTATTGATAGTCTTTACGTTGAGGCCGATGAACCATCTCTTGCTCAGCGTCGTATAAAACTGTCTTTACAATACATTACTAAATTATATTCTAACGAATCTAACCCTGCCTATAACTGTGTGTTCAATCCGCTTTATGAGGATTTGTATAACAAAAAGTCTACTTTTGTTCCACCTCTTGGGCACAGAATTAAACCATTTATTTCTTCTGCCGGCATTGAGCTGGAAAGTATATCTCCTTCCCGTCTTCTTTCTTCTCCTCCTTGGCAATTGGTTAGGACACAAGTTGACCTAACCTTAACATCATTTAAAAAGTCAGAACAAATGACTTACAATATAAACAAGAATATCACCAATTAAAACATCAATATAGCAATTACAAACCCTTATTTACAGATGGATCCAAGGACGGTGACGCAGTGGCTTGTGCCACTGTCATTGGATCCAGAACAATATCTTCTAGATTACCAGATAATAGTTCTATGTTTACAGCAGAAGCTAACGCCATATTAACAGCTCTTAAATATATTCAAAGACACCCGAAACGTAAACAGTATATAATCTATTCCGACTCTCTTTCTTGCCTTCAGGCTATTAAAAATCTTTCTTGTAAACATCCACTTTTAATTGAAATTATTGAAATGTATAATACTCTTGCTACTGGCCAATACGACATCGTCTTCTGTTGGTTACCCAGCCATGTGGGCATTTCTGGTAACGCAATGGCCGATCTTGCTGCCAAGGCAGCACTCAACAAATCTGTGACACCACTTCTTATTCCCTACACTGATTATAAAGCCACCATTAGATCTTATATCCATGATCTGATGCAGAAGAAGTGGGACACCCAAGTTGGTATAAATAAATTACATGAGATAAAACCTTACATTCGTTATACCCACTTGGGTTGTCAGTCCAGATTTGAAGAGGTCATACTACGACGATGTCGTATTGGCCACACTAGATATACTCATGCATACCTAAAGGTGAGGATCCTCCATTTTGTATCCCTTGTGATGAGAGAGTCACGGTCAAGCATATTCTGCTTGACTGTGTCGAATTCTCCATCACAAGGGATATGTATTTTACAGTTAAAACGATGAAGGATCTTTTTACCAGCGTTGGTTTTCATTTAATTATTGGTTTTTTAAAAGAAATTGATTTTGTGATTGAATTGTGAGCAATATGTTTCTGTAAAAAGATATATTTTAATAATTGGTAGTTTGGATTCGTAACTAGAATTGTTAGTGGCTGTACCCTCAAAGGGGGTTGAAGTATTTTAAAAATATTGTCCTCCTGAGAGGGTACGTAAGTCCAAAAACATTCATAGTAAATTTAATTCTACCAGGCTTTTAATCGTAGTATTCCTGTTGTTTTAATTGTGGCTAGCATATTGTACACTCGCCAGCGGCTGAAGGGATGGTGTAAATCCAACTAGGGTCCATGCAGGTAGCAAAGGTACTGTAAGTCCCCATGGTCCCTAGTATGGTGACCTACCTTCTGTTGCTGGCGATCTATAGTCTGTTTTTATATTGTATTGTCTGAATATTGATATTAGTTTTAACTTTCCAAGCTAGTTTTAATTCAAATTGTGATACTGAAGTTGTTTTACTGTCCTTTGTCGACAGGTTTTATAACACACACATATTCGTTTTCAGTGGTCTGTTCCCGTCACGATATGGCTGAAATATTGCCGATGTGACGTTAAATATTAACTCACTCACTCACTCTTCCAAATATGTAGCTATAAATACATCTCAAAGGACTAAACGTTTTCAGCAATTGTCATATTTCCAAACATTTTGCAGCCACTTCTAAATACTCAACATGGAAGTCATGTGACTATAAGAGTAACCTCAAACACTGGCTTCGGCTACAATAGTCTATGTTTATATAAGCATCGCTTGCCACCAGCTTATGCTGTTTTAGAGTTTGCGCGCCACGACGAATCATACGCAAGCCAGGTTATTCATTTGAGTAAAGTATGCAAAGTATTATAGACCAGCTGGGTTGTAAGTGATTCTTACGCGTTTTTTTGTAGTCCCAGATTTGTAATTAATGGAGTAAATGTGATTTGTTTTGAGTAACATACGCAAATTCGCGCGTTATCTGGAGCTCTGAACTCACCCATACTCACCATTCACTGACAATGCAATACAATTCAACTATTTACATACTTTTGTAGTCTACTATTGTGGTTTAAGGGGTATGTTGTCTACTATGAACGACTGTTATGTCTCTTGTATGTCATTGTCGAACTGAAGTAAAAACAGCCTCACAACCCAGACTACGAGGAGTCTGCAGTAAGAGCAGAGTTCATGAGTCAACCTGAAATAGCGATGCAAGTTGGTAACAACTTATGTTACCAGTCAAAACAGGATATTACATGGGGCATCACTTCTGTCACTGACTTGTTAAATTATAATTTCTCCTTCACGTGTCTCAGGGCCATGAATACCGGATCTCCGACTGCCAACTCATGGATCCCATTCCTTAAGGCGATCGTAGCGCTATGACTGTCGTAAATCTATGTTAGAGCATGGGAGTTACGATCAGCTCACCGCTACGACTGTTGTAAATCTATGTTAGAGCATGGGAGTTACGATCAACTCACCGCTACGACTGTTGTAAGTCTATGTTAGAGCATGGGAGTTACGATCAACTCACCGCTACGACTGTTGTAAGTCTATGTTAGAGCATGGGAGTTACGATCAACTCACCGCTACGACTGTTGTAAGTCTATGTTAGAGCATGGGAGTTACGATCAACTCACCGCTACGACTGTTGTAGGTCTATGTTAGAGCATGGGAGTTACGATCAACTCACCGCTACGACTGTTGTAAGTCTATGTTAGAGCATGGGAGTTACGATCAACTCACCGCTACGATTGTTGTAAGTCTGTGTTAGAGCATGGGAGTTACGATCAACTCACCGCTACGATTGTTGTAAGTCTGTGTTAGAGCATGGGAGTTACGATCAACTCACCGCTACGATTGTTGTAAGTCTGTGTTAGAGCATGGGAGTTACGATCAACTCACCGCTACGATTGTTGTAAGTCTGTGTTAGAGCATGGGAGTTACGATCAACTCACCGCTACGATTGTTGTAAGTCTGTGTTAGAGCATGGGAGTTACGATCAACTCACCGCTACGATTGTTGTAAGTCTGTGTTAGATCATGGGAGTTACGATCAACTCACCGCTACGACTGTTGTAAGTCTATGTTAGAGCATGGGAGTTACGATCAACTCACCGCTACGACTGTTGTAAGTCTGTGTTAGAGCATGGGAGTTACGATCAGCTCACCGCTACGACTGTTGTAAGTCTATGTTAGAGCATGGGAGTTACGATCAACTCACCGCTACGATTGTTGTAAGTCTGTGTTAGAGCATGGGAGTTACGATCAACTTAGTGCTACGACTGTCGTAAGTCTATGTTAGATCATGGGAGTTACGATCAACTCACCGCTACGACTGTTGTAAGTCTGTGTTAGATCATGGGAGTTATGATCAACTTAGTGCCACGACTGTCGTAAGTTTATGTTAGATCATGGGAGTTACGATCAACTCACCGCTACGACTGTTGTAAGTTTTTGTTAAAATATGGGAGTAACGATCAATTTAGCGCTAAGACTGACGTAAGTCAATGTCTTTTCACATCAATACAAAGGTGTCTATGATAAGTGTGATCTCCATACAAGTTGTTTTTTATAACTTCTGATGTGCTGTGAGAAGACTGACAAATGCTATTCCCCATCCTGCGCCTGAAAATAAGTAATAGATCGTGCTGTAATGCTCTAGACTGTGCACATTACAAAGGCATGTTTTTGATTTCATTTTAGTAGCTGAAACATGATGGTTGCGCTCTATACTATCTGATATCATTTTACTAGTTATTACGCAAATTTAGGATTTGTGTGCCTGTTTGAGTGTGCATTGGTCCTTGCTTGAGAGTGTGTTCGTGCTTGTGCGTGCGTGTGCACGTCCGGGTGTGTATGTCAAATTATGAGTAGCTATTTAGGAAGGGGGTACAGATGGGAGCGATAAACAATACAAACAAACGTGAAAAAGTATCTTGTCTACTGGTCTGACAAAAGTTGATTTATTTTGTGTTTTATTTCATTTTTTTAAGAATAGAACTTAGTTTTCCGTTACTTGTTCATGACTGATGGGGAAGCTCGCAATACCTCAACGTCAAAATCAACGCTTGCTACAGTTGATGAGAAGGTTACACCGGACATTGAAATTGTGCTCAGAAAAATCTTCTGCTTTCGTATGCATATTCTTGTTACAGAAGACGCCATTTATCAAACCTATATGTATTGTTTGCTCTGTGTGGTGCTTCCTTATGACAGGAATCCATAACTAACATTGTAGGTGTATCTGTAAACCTTGCAAGGCAGATCTGTAACACACACATAGCTCTACACTACAAATGTGATGAGATATTATGTACACCTGAGTGCGTGGTGTACTAGATGTCAGCTGGGTAATCGTTGGGCTTTGAAAGAGAAATACACACCTTCCCGCAAAGATGTTTTGAGAAAACTTCTACTACATGTGTGTTTCAGGAGTTTGTGATTAGACCACCAAACCGGGCAGTGTTCCAAGATAAGGACGTAGTTGGTGATTCACATGAGGAATGTGTCTTCGGAAAACCTTGATGCTGGTACCAGTCTTCGTTAGACATTCCAGAACTCTGATTCAGCACTGGCGGCGATACCAAAATGTGGCAAAAACATTAAGCTGCCTCAAGCATATTGTACAGGAATATATGCAAAACCTGAGCAAGGTATCATTTTACACTGGCTTTAAACTCGTTGCCATGAATATAAGTTATTATCATCAAACATGTTTTCGTGTTCCTCACAGCACGAGAAAGCTACGAAATCGCACATTACACGGCTGGTACACAGACTATTGTGTCTGTTTGGGTACCCTGGACCCTGTTCACAATTCCAGCAAGAATATGCGCAACCTGGAGACGTGGCCATTGTGTGATGCTGTTCTTCCCTTCTCTAAGCCTGGACATAACCATTTTGATCTTTCGAATTATCAACCGAGATCTCTTACTAGCTGCGTTGGCAAGACCATGGAACGTATGATAAATAGTCGCCATGTTTGGTACGTAGTAACCAATACTCTTAGCTATTCAATGTGCTTTCCGTAAAAAAACAGAAGTACCAGCGCTCATTTAATGCGTTTAGTATATGTTGTTAAATACGCCAATATTCAACAAAATAATGCGGCTTTGATGTCTTTCAATATAAAAAAAAATATATGACACTACAAAGAAACATAATATTTTGAGAGATTTAAGTTTGGATTGAGAGACCGTTTACCACAATTCGTATCCGAGATTTTTAAATGACAGGCAATATGAAGTCCACGTGGGTTCTACCTTATTTGACCATTACAGTCAGGATGTAGGATGTCATTAAAGGAAGTAAACGGGCATGAAAACGCTTGTTGCAATGTCGTCTCTCGTACTTGAAGTTCAGTGTGAGAGAAGCTGGCGATTTGCCGACAAAAATATATCAGCACTTACAGCTTGGCGCATTTTATCTGTTAAGCAGATTACAAAAACAGCGTTAGTGCCCAGAAACACGTAGATGATGTTGAAACGCAGTAGATATGTATCTTGTCTGACCTTGACAAGATGTAGTTTTTCTAGCTAAGTTCTGAATATAGAACAAGAGGCACACAGTCTGGTGGTTTCTGTTGCTACATGAATTTCCTGCAGATCACGTAGAGTTTTAAATCAGTGGTTATCTTATACGTGTGGGTGATGCTCTGCCTTAAGTGAGTGTGTAAATATTGGGAGTACTGCAGACGTACATCATTCATACTGCGTTTAACTAAGAGAGTAATCCTGTGAGTGAGTGAGTGAGTCGGCAATATTTCACGGCGGCAGTATTTCACTCTTGACGTGACGAGAACATTAAATTTTATGCATACAAATCAATAGTAAATTGTAAAAACCTGTCAACCCAGGACGGCAAAATAACTAGATTGTCACGGATTCGAGTTAATAATTGTTATACTGACAAATAGTTTTCAGCCAACTTTAAATTCTCAACATGGAAGTCATGTGACTATTAGAGTAAACTCCAGACAGTGGTTACGGTTAACAGTATAGGTATAATGTATATAGGAATCACCTACCATTTGCTAATGCTGTTGTAGAGCTTGGGCTCCACGACGACTCATTCGCAAGTCAAGCTTGATAATTGAGCGAAGTAAGCAAGCAATTGCAGACCTGTTGCATTTTAAGTGATTTTTATGCTTTCTGTTCTCCCAGATTTGTAATTAATTGTTTAAATGTGTTTTTTATTGAGTATAGGAGCTGTGCCTTGTAACACGTATTCAACAGGATATGCTTGTCCACGACTCTCTCATTACAAGGGATACAAAACAGAGCATCCTCACCTTGTAATTTTTTTTTATACCTACTGGTGTCCCACTTCTTCTGCATCAGATGACGGATATAAGATTTGATGACGGCTGTGTAATCTGAATATGTGATCAGACGTGGTGTCACAGATTTGTTGAGTGCTGACTTAGCAGCTAGACCAGCCATTGTGTTCCTAGAAATACCAGCATGGCTGGGTAACCCAAAAAGACGATGTTCTATCGGGCAGTAGCAAGATCATTATATAGTTTAAGAATTTCGATTAAAAGTGGATGTTTGCAAGAAGGATTTTTGACAGGCTGAAGACACGCAAAATAGTCTGCATTGATTGCATATTTCTTACGTTTAGAGTGTATATTAATATGTTTTAAGACTGTTGTATAGGATTTGCATCAACTGTGAAAACTGAGCTATGTTTTCTGGCAGTCGAAAAGATACTGCTCCGAATCCTATGACAGTGGCACAACCAGCTGTAGCACCATCCTTGGATCCATTTGTAAATAGGGTTGATATGTATTATATTTACTTTTTAACTGATTATGTTCTTGTTTATATTGTAATTCATTGTTTTCTCATTTTTGTTATCTTTCAGCTCAGTGCCGGCAGTGGAGTAAGTGAGTGATTGAAGTAAATGAACATTACAGTGTCTCAAGTGAGTAAGTCATACTGTGATTTAAGCACAGGGACAATACAGCGCCATATGTGACTGAGTAATACTGTGATTGAAGTAATTGAGCAATACTGTGGATCAAGTCATATGTCCCTGAAAGACACTGTCTGATTAAGTAATTAAACAATGCAGGGTTGAACAATAGGTGCTCATGTAATCTGTTTGAGTAAATGAGTACTGTGGGATGAAGGACATTGGTGATCCTGAGGAGTAAGTAAAGTACAGGGTAAGCTGTCTAAACCGGCACTGATTGGGGCTGAAGCAATAATCTAGTTTCGACAATATGCTGGATTGTAGAGCTCATGATAAATGTACAAGACATGGGTGGTACTGATATCTTATACCAGTGTTGACAACTTGCTGGATACTACAGATGCCGGTTTGAACAGCTTCCACTGTAATACAGTGTTAAGAAATTGAGCAATACAACGCAAGTCAACAGAGACTGGGGCGTAATCTCCTTATACGAGTATGTAAGGTAGTGTTAAAGAAGTAAGTAAAAGACTTTGTAAAAGTCACCTTCTGTGACTGAAACTGAAGGAACGGCTCGTCAAATCGCAATAAATACACAAACACGTACTTGTCTTTTCTTACTATGGAAACATTCTGAAGCGGAATAAAATATATATTTGCGTGTGTAATTTTAAATGGATATTAGTCCGTAGTGTAGCACATGACTGATACCTTGTCATGTTGTTGCTAGGGTTACCGTCTGTGGACAAGGTGCCCGGCTTTGGGTCACAAGATTCGTGTTTCAAAACCCATCACGTGTCTCGCAAATTTATGGGTTACACAACCTTCATGGAAGATGAGCGGTTTAACAGTCAGCATGGAAAGTGCGATAACACAGGTTACAACCGCCAGCATGGGAAGTGTCATAACAGAGGATATAGCTGTAAACATGGAGAGTGTGACAACAGAGGGTATAGCAGTAAGCATGGAAAGTGTGAAAACAGAGGTTGTAACTGTCAGCGTGGAAAGTGTGACAACAGAGGGTGTAACTGTCAGCGTGGAAAGTGTGAAAACAGAGGTTGTAACTGTCAGCGTGGAAAGTGTGACAACAGAGGGTGTAACTGTCAGCGTGGAAAGTGTGAAAACAGAGGTTGTAACTGTCAGCGTGGAAAGTGTGACAACAGAGGGTGTAACTGTCAGCGTGGAAAGTGTGAAAACAGAGGTTGTAACTGTCAGCGTGGAAAGTGTGACAACAGAGGTTGTAACTGTCAGCATGCAAAGCATCATAACAGATGGTGTAGCTGTCAGCGTTGAAAGTGTGATAACAGAGGGTGTAGGTTCTTCATTTCTGAAACACTTTGTACAGATATTTGTGGTTGTCATTGTGTGAGGAAAATGGAGAAGGCTGTAGAGAGAGGATGATGAAAATACTGAACAAGACAGTGACAATGGCTTTTAAAGCTTCATTTGGGATAAGGCAAAGGGTGTACTACATTCGATCCTAAAACCTAACTGTAATTCCGAAATGAACTCCGAATTTTGTATAAAAACTACACGTACTGCGTGAAGTTATTGTCTATGATTAAGATCATTGATTGTGATATTACTAACATATGTATTTATTGAGTGAGTGAGTGAGTTAATATTTAACGTCACATCGGCAATATCTCAGCCATATCGTGACGAGAACGTTAAATACTGAAATGAAATATATGGATACTATAAAAAACCTGTCAACGACGGACAGTAAAACAACTAGAATATCACAACTGGGATTAAAACTAGTGAGGAATGTTAAAACTAATATCACTATTCGGACAATACAACATAAAATCAGGCTATAGATTGCCAACAACTGAAGGTAGATCACCATACTAGGGGCCATGGGGACTTACAGTACCTTTGCTGCCTGCATGGACCCTAGTTGGATTTACATCATTCCCTCAGCTGTCAGCAATTTAGTCACATCTAGCCCAAAATTAAAAATACACATATACTACGATTAAGAACAGTGGAAAGTTTAAATTTACTGTGAATGCTTTTGGACTTACGTACCCTCTCAGGAGGACAATCATTTTATAATACTTCAACCCCCTTCGAGGGTACAGCCACCAACAATTCAAGTTACTAATCCAAACTTCCAATAATTAAAATACATCTATTTACACAACATAACATTCAAAATTCAACCAAAAAAGCAATCACTTTTAAAAAACCAATAATTAAATATGAATTAACGCTAGTAAAAAGATCCTTCATTGTTTTAACTGTAAAATACTTATCCCTTGTGATGGAGAATTCAACACAGTCAAGCAGGATATGCTTGACCGTGGTTCTCTCATCACAAGGGATACAAAACGGAGGATCCTCACCTTTCAAAAGGTGCACATGAGTATATCTAGTATGGCCAATACGACATCGTCTTAAAATAACTTCTTCAAATCTGGACTGACAACCCAAGTAAGTGTAACCTATATACGGTTTTATTTCATGTAATTTATTTATACCTACTTGGGTGTCCCACTTCTTCTGCATCAGATCACGGATGTAAGTTCTAATGCTAGCATTATAATCAGAGTATGGAATAAGAAGTGGTGTCACAGATTTGTTGAGTGCTGCCTTGGCAGCAAGATCGGCCATTGCGTTACCGGAAATACCTACGTGGCTGGGTAACCAACAAAAGACGATGTCGTATTGGCCAGTGGCAAGATTATTATACAATTCAATAATTTCTATTAAAAGTGGATGTTTACAAGAGATATTTTTAACAGCCTGAAGGCAAGAAAGAGAGTCGGAATAGATTATATATTGTTTACGTTTAGGGTGTCTTTGTATGTATTTGAGAGCTGTTAATATGGCGTTAGCTTCTGCTGTAAAAATAGAACTATTATCTGGTAATCGAGAAGATATTGTTCTGGATCCAATGACAGTGGCACAAGCAACTGCGCCACCGTCCTTGGACCCATCTGTAAATAAGGATTTATAATTGCTATATTTATGTTTCAGTTGATTATATTCTTGTTTATAGTGTAATTCATTCGTTTCTGATTTTTTAAAAGTCGTCAGTGTTAGGTCAACTTGTGGCCTAACCAACTGCCAAGGAGGAGAAGAAAGAAGACGGGAAGGAGCTATATTTTGCAGCTCAATGCTGGCAGCAGAAATAAGTGGTTTTATTCTTAAACCAAGAGGCGGAACTATAGGGAATAGTGATTCTGGCTCACTTCACATATAGAGTGTGCTAAAGCTAAGCAAAGCTAAGCAAAGCTAAGCAAAGCTAAGGAAATTTGCTTAGCTTTGCTTAGCTTTGCTTAGCTTTGCTTAGCTTTAGCACACTCTATATGTGAAGTGAGCCAGAATCACTATTCCCTATACTACTAATATTTTTACAAATAAGTAATATCTAGGATCATCTGTCTATTGTAATTCACTACTCTGAAGTTAGAAATTCAACAGATCTATATTGCAGTGCAACTTATTTGGCAGTACACAGCCCTAATGACCACTCTTGCACTTCTTTAACATGATCCCTGTGATGATGAAGACACAGGTTTCAGTAGGTCTTCAGCAACCCATGTTAGTGGAAAAGGTGGTCAGATTCACCAGTGGATTCATAAGTCGTTGTATGCCACCAATCACGGAGATGATCATGCTTTTGATTGCTGGATTGTCTGATCCAGTCTCGATCATATAGACTGACAGAAACAACTTTAGGAGCAAAGGAAATTCAAGCGTTCTTTTAATATTTTCCAGTTTTCATTACTACCTTAAAGCCAGAACATTGCAGAGTTAAACACACACACACAAAAAAAACAAAAAAACAAAAAAAAAAACTACTTTGGCATGAAACACAAAACTCAACTCTGGTCATGGATGATATGACATTTATTGTTATTATTATTATGAATTATGAAATATACATTCGCCATAAACATGTTTATGATAACTGCGCCTGTGCAGTGTATGTATATAAATGCATATACAAACGTACAGGGAAATATACACAATAATGCTATAAGCCGTATAGTAATCCTCATATCTCACTCTCAACTTCACTGGAATGTCAGACCTTGGCTATAACAGTGCACATAAATTCACCAACTTTAGGCCATGGGATAATATACCAGTTTAGCTATATGACTCTGTTTTGGAGATTTCACAGTGGTGGACACCAGAAAATATATTACCTGTAGCATAGCAACGCGTCCTGAATAGCATTTATCAAGGTTAGTATATTGTACTTATCTGGGTTACTTTATTTGGATTACCTTATCTGTGACTACACTTAACTGTATGAAAAGGATTTTTTCAGCTAGAATAAGAACATTGTATCAAGGTCTAGCAGATGATGAACACAAGCAGACGTCAAGTCATACATAGTTGTAAAGTGTAATATATAAGCTTAAATTCACACAGGGAGGCAAAGGAATATGTAGCCTAATGGTTGCAATAGTGGACTGTTGTTTCTTTTGTTATCAGACATGCAGGTTGAAATCCATGTAACCTTTCTTTCTTATTTCCAAGGTTTGTTTATCAAGTCTACAATGTTTAACTAAACGTTTCACATCAAATCCAGATATTGTAATTTATTTCTTAAGTTTGATAATCTATGTTACAACACTGGTGAAACAAGCTTTAATTATCATTATGCAAATCTTTTCGTGAGACACTGACCATTCACCTTTTCAAGTCGGTCTACTTGCCTTTGTTCCCAATATTATAAATTCATATTTTATATATTTTGATCTACTTTAGGTTTATACACTTTTGAATACTGCAGTTCTTGAGAGTGAATCACATACTGAGATTGATGACTGTGAAGAGCAACAGTGGATGTTTTATATCTTTAAAGTGGATACCTTGTGAATAATTACTCTGTGAAGTCTTTTGAATACTGACTTTAACATGTGCATAGTGTTAATGTGAACCTGTGCTGACAATGAAATTTCACCCGAAATGGGCCCCTTTGAGGTCAAGACCTGTGATTTTTAGTGCAACACGGTTGGCTATTGTAATATGATGATTGAGATGTTAACTGTATATTTGCTAAAACTGGTTGTAAATGTAAAACTTACTAGCTAGAATGAAGTTGTGCCCAAAAAGTAGCTTTACCCAAAACAGGCACCTGTGATTCTTAGTACAACATGATTGTTATCATGCTTACATGTTGTACAATGGACCCATGGATTACATTTGCAAACAATGCTGTAAATAATGACTGAGTTTTGGGATACAATTGGCACGTAATTGAATTAACAATGTTTTGCAAGCCTAATTGGGGCCCTTGAGGTTAAATGATTATGACTGACATTGACATGTATTTCAGCATGACTACCTGCCGTAAAACTGCTGTAATTTGTATGTAAATAGAATGGCATTTGTAAATATGCCACACTGATATTTCTGACTTCTTGTTAATTTTCATGGGAACTGAAAAAAACCATTTTGGGCCCCTCTGCAGTAAAAGTACACCTCAGAACATATAAAATATAGCATTTTTATGCAAAGTTAACTTGCCTCTAAACAAATAACATGTTTTCAGCCAATTCTGTTGGTGGGCCAAAAACCACCCTTATCACACCTTGTCCTTTGTATGATCTGGATTGTACTAAAGCTGAGATATACAACAAAATGATGGGTTATTATCGTTTTGGTACAAACACAATGTCACATTTTGAGGGATGTCACTCAACACTCATATCCTAAAAATTACAGAATACAAAAGTAATCTCGGTCTGTTTGATTAATGTTTTGTTACACAGACTAATTAAGCCTAAACAAACGTACCTAAGTACTTTTCATGAAATGTGTTCTCACACATCGTGTGGGGCATGTGGACTTTGTGCACAAAGAACTTTTCTTTTTGCATGTTTTTGACAACTGATATTGAATAATGAAGAACAGTAGATTATTCTCTAGACTCTAAACCTGGTGGACAACATGTTAATTTCAATATAGATTTTGTCTACGTCATGACGCCCAAACAATCAGTCATTATTGAAACTTTGTACTTCTTTTTGTGGAATGAATATGACTCTACAGACGGAAATATCTGAAGATAGGTGAGGTGAGGTGAAAAGGGATTTAACTTAACTTTGTATGTAAGAATATTTCGCTCATATGACAGTGTGCGAAATAGTTTCTAAACTGGCTACTCACTCGGACTAGCTACACCTGAACCTTACTAGCCCAAACTTATTCACTAGCCGAAAATGTGAATGCAGAAACTGAACTTAACATTAGAAAAAGAGATGTGAATAATATATAGCAGGCACGACACTGTCTTCGTCATTAAGCTACTGGTATGATGAAGATATAGGCTATAGACCACAGACGTTAATCCTAAACAGTGATGTGTATAATACCTTCATCTGTCGGACAGAGGGTTTTATTACAAATGACCCCATGAAAATTCACTGGCCAGAACATCATGAACGTGCGCCATGAAGAAGTTTATGAGCCATAATGTTTCTGTCTGTGAAGTGCAATTGACAAATTTAAACATATTTTACAAAAAAATGATGTTATGTCTAGCGCACGTTCGTAATCACCGGCACGACTTCGATGTTCAGATGTAAACAACCTCCAGGGGCATGACTTGTGACATTCTTCTAGAGTGACTATCTTTTCCTAAAAACATAAGCTGTTGTCCCGACAACACTTCATACCTAAACACATTCAACACGGGTGGTCAAAGATGGATAAGTATAAAAATGTAACAGTAGGAACTAAAAACACAACTCACCGAGACGGGTGTTTCTTCCAACGACGCCATGTTTTGCTGCGTGAGTTTCCGCTCGCGACCGAAAAATCTCCGAAGATGGCCGAGCATGTTTCCAGTATTACCGACATTGCTTCCGATAGGGCCGATGTGTTTCTGTTATTACCGCTAAACTACCGATATCGCTGTAATTGTTTCGCGAGTGGGCTGCGTTTGTTTACATTTGAGATGCAATTCCTTCAAATTTGCTGTAATTCCTTCAATTACTTAGGGGAGCCTGAGTTTGGCCAGTGACTGTGGAGATTTACTGGTCCGACTGGCCTTGTAATTGCCACGGGCTAGCGGGCAACTGGCTATTTTGCACATTTTCTGCATGAATGGATATGTGGCTGCTTGTACTCTACCAAACATAAGGTAGTTTCTTGCGCAAGCCCACTTAGATACCATGCTGCAGTTAATACCCCACTCGGCACCCATGAAGAGCCACCTACTCGTGGTGAGTGCTGGGTAACGCTAAGTGTTCTTCTCCCGTGTGGACCCGGGACAGAATGTGTTCACAGCACCCCATTGCTTGACGTAAGAGGCGACTAAATTGGGCAACCTGTTTGCCGTGGGTTGCGTCCCGTGTCGGTGGAGGACGGGATCCTGGTGGTTGAGGGCAGATGGGCTTTTAACTGCGTTTCATTTGCCCATCACACCACTTTGGCCCTTACTTCACCTAGACGGGAGGTTGAATGGGCCCGATTCAACCAATCGGCTGGTCATGCCAAGCCCTGTGCATGAACTGTGTATGTGTCTTTGGCACAGATTTGATTTGAAATTGTTTTGAATTTCGGCTTTGGCACTACTGGTGATCTGTAAGTTTTGATTGTGAATTCTAATATGAACTTTGCCTAGAGTCTTATGCCAGAAGGCGATGGCTCATGGGCCAATCTGGTAGTTTAATTATTTATAATTCTTCTACTGGAGTATATCATCCGGGTATCCTTGGTGCTGCAAGCTGGAGGCCCGCTTGCTTTAGCATTGTCCTTGTGATACTCCGTGGTGGGTGGGGGGCTCGGATGATGAACAATATGACACCAACCATGGCTTATGAAGTACCCCACAAAAAAACAAAGCGTCCACTTGAAATTGATCCTGTTGATACTGACCACAGACCGTCTCTATCGATTGAGTATTGGCCACGTTTCCTTGTTATTGAGACTCCGGACAAGACCCCATTAAAGCTGAACCCTTTTGCAGTATCTAAAGGCATTCAAGGTATTGCTGGGGATGTTAAGAACATTCGGCGCTTAGGTTCGGGTGCGCCAGTAGTTGAGAGCAGCAAGAAACAGCAAGCATCCAATCTGATGAGTATTGAATCTTTTGTGGCCATTCCGGTCACGGTCTCTGCTCACAAAACCTTGAACACTAGTAAAGGTATCATCAGAGATCGTGATCGATTGTTTGCTGACATGACCGAACTTGATATAGCATGTGAAATGAAAGATCAAGGTGTGCTATATGTGAAGCGCTTTTCAACCCGAAAAAACAATGAAACATTTCAAACTAATACCTATCTGTTTACTTTTTCATGTCCAAATGCTCTTAATCAGTGAAGGCAGGCTATTGTAACATAGAAGTTGATATCTACATCCCCAAACCGCTCAGGTGTTTCAAATGCCAGAAATATGGACATGGCGTGAATACTTGCACATTGTCTGTTGTGTGTGCTCCCTGTGGTGAGAAAACACACACAACAGAAGATTGTGACAATGATTTCAAAACATGCACCAACTGTTCAGGCAACCATTCATCTCCTTCGAAACAGTGTCCTATTTGGAAAGAACAAATGGAGATAAACAGAATAAAGTTTACTCAAAATATCTCCTTTTCTGAGGCAAAAAAACTGGTTAAAAGGTCTGATCTTCCAGAAAGTTACGCTACAGTAGCAAAAACATCATCGGAGTCTACCTCAAAAATAACAAAATCATCCACAGGATGCCAAACTACCTTGACTTGGATAAATTGCGATTCTCCACAGCTTTTATACCCTGCTATGTCATCTCAGACTGAGGAATCACTTCCTAGTACATCAAAGTCTTCTTCTGATCACAAATCATCATCATCTCAGTCACACTCAAAGTCTCAATCGACAGCTGATAATCAACAAACTGTGAAAGGTAAACCGAAGTCTAAGCCTGATGCTTCAAAACAACAAAGTGGCAGAGCTCCTAAAGGGTCACAAAATAAAATTCAGTTGTTTAATAGATATGGGTCTCTTGAAGACATGGACGTTTCTGAAAACGTCCATTCTAGGGCACATAGCTTGTCGCCCTCCAAAAGAGTGCGGGGTAGATCCCCAATAAATCCCCCCAAAAGATAGTTTATTCCAATAATATTGTACAGTGGAACTGCAGAGGACTGAGGACTAATTTACATGAATTACAGCTATTAGTCCAGGATTTTACACCTTCAGCAATATGTCTCCAAGAGACATATTTAAAACAAACAGATACATTTGACCTTCGTCATTTTAATGCATATCATTGTTTTTCACATCCGGGTGATAGAGCCACTGGTGGGTCATCCGTTCTAGACAGACAAAACGTTATTCAAAGTCCTGTTTCACTAAATACTAATATGCAGGCTGTTGCTGTGAGACTTACTTTACATGTAGCGTTTACGCTATGCTCGCTCTATATTTCGCCGTCTTCGACGTTTGCCGAAACTGATCTGCAAGCTCTCTATGACCAACTCCCAAAACCCTGTATTATAATGGGAGATGTAAATGGGCACAACCCACTCTGGGGTAGTGTAGCTACAAACACTAAAGGTAAGTTATTGGAGGATTTTTGTTCTGACAATGATTTATGTATTTATAATGATGGTTCCAACACATATTTACACCCTGGTACAGGGACCTATTCTGCTCTTGACTTGTCACTCACAAATTCAGAACTTTTTAATGAATTCGAATGGTCAGTCCACGATGACCTCTGTGGAAGTGACCATTTTCCTACTATGTTAAAAGCTGTAGCTCCATCCGATGTTCCTCCATCATCAAGACGAAATTTTAAAAAGGCTAACTGGGCTTTATATGAAACACTGTGTGCTGAAAAACTTAAACCTGAACGTTTTATTGACGTTCCTGATGCTATTAAATCTTTTTCTGATGAACTGAATTCCATAGCTGATGAGTGCATACCAAATTCCTCTGTAGTGCAAACAAGCTAGGAAGGCAAGGAAGAAAGCTGAACATTATTTCCGTCGCCATCCTATGGTGCATAATTTAAATAAATTTAACATTTTAAATGCTAAAGCACGGCGTACTTTTAAACAGAAGAAACGCCAATCTTGGCAAAATTATGTATCCAAAATAAATTCTCGGACACCTATGTCCAAGGTATGGAACATGGTCCAGAAAATCAAAGGTAAAGGTAGTAAATCTACTGTCCATCATCTTAAACATGGAGATCAATTGCTTACTGATAAATCAGATATTGCTAATAAACTAGGTGAAACCCTTGCTAAACACTCTTCCTCTTCAAATTATGTACCAAAATTCCAGCAATATCAAAAACAAGAAGAAAAGAAAACTATTAATTTCAATTCTGATGATGGTGAAGATTATAATGAAACGTTTTCTATTCATGAACTCCATACTGCCCTTGATCAAGCTCATGACACTGCTACTGGAGCTGATAACATCCATTATCAACTCCTGAAGCACTTACCGGAATCCTGCCTAGAAACTCTTCTCAATATTTTTGATGATATTTGGACATCGGGTAACTTTCCTCCGTCATGGCGTGACGCCATAGTAGTACCAATACCTAAACCTGGACGTGATCATACGGATCCGTCCAATTATCGACCTATTTCACTAACTAGCTGTGTTTGCAAGACCATGGAACGCATGATAAATAATCGACTTGTTTGGTACTTGGAAACAAATAATCTTATCACAGATATACAGTGTGGTTTCCGTAAAAACAGAAGTACTGTCGATCACTTAGTGCGACTGGAATCATTTGTTAAAAACGCACTAATTAATAAACAACATGCTGTGTCTATCTTTTTTGATCTTGAAAAAGCATTTGACACAACCTGGAAATATGGTATTTTAAAAGACTTACATGACTTCTGCTTGCGAGGTCGTTTGCCTCAATTTATTGCCAACTTTTAAAATGACAGACAATTCCAGGTCCGTGTCGGTTCTACCCTGTCTGATCACTACAATCAGGATCAGGGTGTTCCACAAGGCAGTATTTTATCTGTCACTCTTTTTAGCATCAAGATCAACAGTTTATCAAAAGTTGTAAACGATTCAATTGATGGATCACTTTTCGTGGATGATTTTAATATTTCTTGCCGAGGTAAAAATATGCAATCTATTGAACGGCAACTGCAGTTGTGTTTAAACAAAATAAATAAATGGTGTCTTGAAAACGGCTTCAAATTTTCGAAGTCCAAAACTAATTGTATACATTTTTGCAGAACATATAAGCCACATAAGGACTCTCTAGATGGCACTCCCATCAAAGTTGTAAAGGAGGCCAAGTTCTTGGGATTAATTTTTGACTCACATTTAACGTTTCTACCACATATCAAATCCCTCAAAACTAAATGCCTGAAGGCACTTGACTTGTTGAAAGTCGTTTCAAATTCTAAATGGGGAGGGGACCAAGCTACCCTCCTGCAAATTTATCGATCACTGATCCGGTCAAAACTTGATTATGGCTCCATTGTATATGGTGGAGCCTGTAAAAGCAGCCTGAAACTTTTAGATTCTGTTCACCATCAAGGTCTAAGACTTTGTCTTGGCTCCGTTCGAACTTCACCTGTTGACAGCCTGTACGTTGAGGCCGATGAGTGACGTATCAAATTAGCTTTACAGTATGTAACAAAATTATATTCCAGTGAGTCAAACCCTGCATATAACTGTGTTTTCAGTCCTCTGTGTGAGGACTTATACAATATGAAATCTTCGCTTGTACCACCTCTTGGTTTAAGAATTAAACCACTTCTTGCTGCTGCTGGCATTGAGCTGGAAAATATAGCTCCTTCCCGTCTTCTCTCTTCTCCTCCTTGGCAGTTGGTTAGGCCCCAAGTGGACCTAACACTGACCACATTTAAAAAATCAGAAACTAATGAATTACAGTATAAACAAGAATATAATGAATTGAAACATAAATATAGCAGTTATAAATCCTTATTTATAGATGGGTCCAAGGACGGTGGCGCAGTAGCTTGTGCCACTGTCATTGGATCCAGAACAATATCTTCTAGATTACCAGACAACAGTTCTATTTCTACCGCTGAGGCTAACGCCATATTTACAGCTCTTAAATATATTCAACGACATCCTAAACATAAACAGTGTGTAATCTATTCTGATTCTCTTTCTTGCCTTCAGGCCATAAAAAATGTGTCTTGTAAACATCCACTTTTAATTGAGATTATTGAATTGTATAATGATCTTGCTACTGGCCAATGCGACATCGTCTTTTGTTGGTTACCCAGCCACGTGGGCATTTCTGGAAATACAATGGCCGATCTTGCTGCCAAGGCAGCACTCAACAAATCTATTACACCACTTCTTATCCCTTACTCTGATTTCAAAGCTTGCATTAGAACTTACATCCGTGATCTGATGCAGAAAAAGTGGGACACCCAAGTGGGAAGAAATAAATTACACGCAATAAAACCGTATATTGGATATAACCACTTGGGTTGTCAGTCGAGATTTGAAGAGGTCATCATGCGACGATGTCGTATTGGCCACACAAGGTATACCCATGCGTACCTGTTGAAAGGTGAAGATCCTCCGTTTTGTATCCCTTGTGATGAGAGAGTTACAGTCAAGCATATCCTGCTTGACTGTGTTGAACTATCCATCACAAGGGATAAATATTTCAATGTGAACACACTTCATGATCTTTTTAGCACAGTTAATTATCCTTTAATCATTGGTTTTTTAAAAGAAATAGATTTTCTTGTTGAATTTTGATTAATATGTTCTGTATATAGTTGTATTTTAATGCTTGGTAGTTTATGTTAGTAACTTTGATTGTTTGTGGCTGTACCCTCAAAGGGGGTTGAAGCAGTGTAAAATTATTGTCCCCCGGAGAAGGTACGTAAGTCCCGATACTTTCATTGTCAACTTAAATTTACCAACAGTTTTTAATCGTAGTATATTTGTTATTTTAATGTATGGCTAGCATTGTCCAAATTGCTAATGGCTGAAGGGATGGTGTAAATCCAGCTATGGTCCATGAAGGAAGCTGAGGTACTGTAAGTCCCCATGGTCCCTAGTATGGTGATCTACCTTCAGTTGTTGGCAATCTATAGCCCAATTTTACATTGTGATGTCCTAATTGTTTTGTATTGTTCTATTATTTTTTTAGATTTCGACGCTAGTTTTATATTCTCAATGTGATAATCTAGTCATTTTACTGTCCTTCGTTGACAGGTTTTTACTATATGCTCCTCTTCATTTCAATATGTAACATGTTCACGTCACAATATGGCTGCAATATTGCCGATGTGACGTTAAATATTAACTCACTCACTCACTAATACCCCACTCAGACACATTATACTGACTTCGAGCTGACAGTTCCTGTTGTACCCAGTAATACCGAGCGCCAGGCAGGGACCAGCAAGTACCACACATTAGCATGTTTTGGTATGGCGCGGGCACGAATGGTACCATCGACCTTCCGCTCTCCGGGTGTGCGCTCTAACCACAACACCACGGAGGCGGTGTATACTAAAAGGGTGATGCCGACGAGTACACGCAAGTCTATCGCAACAGATAATCAATTTATGACTGTGTATTTTTAAACTATCAGGAAATTAAATTATTGTTTGTTTTGTGTTTAACGCCAAGTTCAGCCATATTTTAGCTGTGTAACCAGACAATCCAGTGATCAAGAGCATGAGTATCGATCTATGTAACTGGGATACAATCTCTCAACCAAGAACGCCCTGACAAATCAGTTTTGTACTTAAAAGTTTCGTGTCAGTTTTGTCGAGCCCAATCTCTTTTTGTCGATATTCACCATACCACAGACGACAGAACCGTTTTGTTATTCTTTATTTGTCAAACATGAGAAATTGACTTCAATTTCACATAACAGTGGAATTTCTGCCACGACTATATTCCAAGATGTTACTACTGCGGCTATGTAAATACGATACAAATATTTATAACAAGTATTTGATTTTCTTCCAATAGTAGTGATTTAGAATAATTTGGATCTTCCAACTTCGTATAACAGTTCCATTTCATTATGGTACACTCTGAAATTACTACTTCATGACGCACGTAATATCCGTACTATCGAATTGAGAACAAAGTACACAAATCACTGCCTGTTTGGTTATTTAAAGCCACATTCGTCTATATTCCAGCTATAGGGCAGTGGTCTGTAAATATTCGGGCTTGGGAAGATGCAATCCAGTGATCAATAGCATCAGTACTGATCTACGCAACTGGGATACGATGACATGTGTCAAGCAAGTCGGCGAACATCACCCAATCACGTTGGTCGCCAAGACTGATTCTAAACCGGATCTTCACACGTCCACGTACTGTATAAGAGTCACAACTGTCACCTGTTTCAAGTCTGCAAGCCACCAGTAGATATCGACGACGACGATAGTGTGGAAAATAGAAACGTACAAACGCCGAACTTTCGACAGATTGGATAGTGTTTACAAAGACCTGTCATGAAACCACCATAACGTCATGTATATTTCACATTCAGCTGTGACAAATGCATTATTGAATTCTTCGTGTATTTAGTATAAAATAACAAATGGTCTTTGTCAGCAATACCAAGTGCAGAGATGCTACCAAGCGAAATATATTTGGTGTGAAAACGAACACTGTGCTGGTAGGACTGCGCTTGTTTGACATGCAAACACAGAACAATCACATGTTTTTACGTTTTTAGACTGTGTAACATCTTCTCAAATTGCCAGACATTCGATGATTTACGAAATTGTCATTGTTTCTGTCCATCGTGACTGACGCAAACCTACGATGCAACGACAGCGGAATCACCGGCCTTTGTAACTTCTCTATGCTGCAATAAACAAACGAACAAATAGATAAATAAATGAATAAATAGATTTTCAGGGCAGGAAGTCCCTGATTACCTATGTCACGTTTGTGTTTTGTACAAACGACTCCTGAATCAAGGCATGACCCTTCAATGCATCTTGGGTGACGATGTCAATGACTTCGCCATTTTATAAAAGTCTGTCATGGGTAGCGATGTTGTATGTCAACTCTGTTGTACATATACTGATGATAAAATTTGAGGCAACACCTGATTGAACGTGATGTAAATGAAATCATTAATACATTGAATGAATAACAGTTTTCAATGGCTTACATATTCGTCTGACCAGTTCAGAAAACGATATGCACGTGCATTAAGTGTTTTCCTCGTGTTTGCAGGTGAAATGGATGTATGTACATATTTACCAGTAAGTTGTTTCGAGAGTAGTGTTATGTGAGTTGACGATTCAGTAAAATGGCTCACAACCAGTTATCTGATCCCACAAAATGGAAAAATGAGAGAAGGCGAGATGTCAGGGCGACTGATTACAAGACGTGTTAACATCTATCAAAGCGTCATCAGCAAGTTCGTGAAAGAAACACCACAGGACAGGTGAAGTCAAGGTTGTCGCTGGACGAGGTTGATAGACGGCTGCTAAGATCCGGGTTTGATTCCCAACGTGGGTACGGTGTGTGGAAGCTATTTTGGGCGTCCCCGCCAGGGTGTTGCCGGAATGTTGATAAAAGCGACGAAAACGTAAGCTAACTCACTCACACTATCCAATACACATGTATAACGCAAAGCTCACTTCTGCGTCTCTGTTTGCCTGCCACTAAGACGATTTAAAGGCTTATCCCATGATTATAGGTGAGATTTCAACATAATCATTCGCGACTTGATCACATGCCACTGATCACTAATTGGCTGTTTTCAAAATTTAGTTCAATGGATAAATATCCAATATTTACATTTACATGCATACATACAGTAAACGATACCGCGAATGTCAACATGGCGAGATTTACGACGTGCATAATTATTGCCGGTCATTTCAGAAATTGTATTTCACCTTATAACAGCATGTTAGACGAAGTAACAGAAGTGGAGGAGGTATATTTGTCGTTTTGGTATGCAGTAAAAAATAAAACTGAGAGGTTTTGGGTGATGCTTATTTTGAATTTATTTCTGTATATTGTGCGTTTAGTCACTGCAGAATGGGTGCATGTAACACCAACATTGTTAAATCTTACAATAATCAGCTGCACACTTCCATTCTCCTTTTGTTAAGCAACAGCGACGTCCTGGTATTTGAGTAACACTGCTTGTGTTGTGTGACAGTGCGCTGCTATTGCTGACTGAGAAGACGGCAGAGCACCTCTGTATGTCTGTGACGTCATCAGCAGTGTGACGTCACTGTCAATGTACAAATGTTGCCACGTCAGCTGGATGAACCTTGGCTCAGTCTTAGGTCACAGAGTGCAGCAACATGTAAACAAACAGTTTGTTGTTGTCTGTTTCACAATACGCGATATTTTCAGAATAGAATTAACAGAATTATGTAAAGACGGGCAACTTTTACGTACAATCACTCATAGTTTATGTTTACACTCACTTCACAATTTTCTTACCTGATCATGCGAGGTTCCAAACACAAAACATGACAAAATGTCTGAAAATACATTCAACAACTTTTATTTATATTCAAAAAGAAAAAAACCCAAATCACCTGAATAGTCACACACGACTAAGTGAACGGCACACACCACGTCGGTGTCAGTAATGACATGTGCTCCGTCTCTGTCCACACCAACACCGACTTCAGTGTGCACCACGTGACACCAGGAGATCCAACACTCGCTGATGTCTAGAGATTCTCGCTAGGTATGCCGCTGTCCACCCGTAGTTGTTCCTGGCGTTGACGTCAACTACGTCCAGGGAGAGGATGAGCTTAACAATTTCCAGGTCTCCAGCATAACAGGCCAAGTGAAGAGCGTTGTAACCGTTTCTGTCCACCAGTGACACATCAGCCCCTCTACCCACCAGGAACTCCACCACGTCCCTGTATCCCCTCCCTGCTGCCATCATCACTGGTGTCCTGTTCGTCCCTCCTCTATAGTTGATGTTCACGTGACCCGCTGCCAGGATCCGCTTCACTCTCTTCAGGTCACCGTCCCTGCTGGCGTAGTAAAGGTCGCGGCCTGCTGCTGGTGATGGACTCGCTGCAACACAAAGTAAACTGTGTACACCAGACATCTGTCTCACACATCTACAATGCTGATACGTGAGTCGGACATTGCTACGTCAAACGTTAAACAATTCCATCATGGCTGACAAGAATCCAAAATGACGGGAATGTCAACATGTGATTTCTGGAATTAACGATGACGTGTTAAATATATAACTTGCCGTTAGAGTAAAAAATGATAGCATTATGTCGTGTACGACTTGAGAGTAATGATGTTTGTTGAACTTTACAAGGTGACAGTGTCAGTACAACTGTTGCTGCTGGGTTTTCCACCTACTGTGGTGATCAGAGTCTTGTGTTACTGGCGTCGGTGGAACCGTCGTGCTGGGTGTCAGATCCTGACTCGCGTCAGTTGTGGAGGCTGAAACAGGGAACATGCTGTTCAGAAGACTGTACATAGCACATAAGCATTTCTGTTTTGCCTTTCCAGATATGTTTTGCCTTTCAATATTATGTACGATTTAATTCCAAACACATATCTTACGGATAAAGTGTTAATCATATATCGTTCATTTTGATTGAGATAACTCCTAATAGCACGAAAATAAGTTACACGTCCTACTTTTATTTTCTACAGTTTGAAATTCTGTGATTGACAACGATATCGGGTGAGATTCATCCATCTGCAGAGGTAAATTACATCAGGTCAAGGTTAACGGCAAGAAAATGTACATAATTTAATTAAATATAACAAGTTTGTCAGGTGAACAGCTCCGTTTCCCCAGACCTTCCATCGTCCCCCGTCGGTGACAGACTAAACACAGGGTGTAAACATTGTGCAAACACATGGTTCCTACAACATTCATGCTGCCGTACAGCAGTCATACAATATACATTTACACTATTTCAATCTACTTTTCTGAATCAATTTAAGAACGGAGAATTTACCCACCAATGAGTCCGTCCTAACAAAAGCGACACATTTCACTGCTAATTGAGAAATGCTTTGACTGGCGACGCCCCGAAGCAGAACTGCCAGGGATGACGTCATTGTGACGTGTCTGTGACGAGGCTGACTACAGTCTGCTTGGACTGATCAACAACTCTATATGGAAAGATTTCCAATCGTCCTATGTTTGCTCTCTAGTTTTGATTTAGTTTTATGACAGCAACATGTTACAACTCAGTTCACGTTACCTGTAGCATGCCATGGACATCAATTGTATATAAGCATATCTCATACTTCCCTAAGTTGTACTAATTCACTGACTGTTTGTTTCGCTTAATTCCGTATTTATTTATTTGAAAATATAAAAGTCCCCTTTCAAAATAGGTCATATCTGAATATTAGTAGACATCAAGGATTTGGGTGTAAAAAGCTACGATCACTCTGTCAAAAAAGGGCATTGACGTACTTGCATTGAGCTAATACCAGTAAGTATAGCCTTGAAAGACTAACTGCTGTTTTCTGAGCCTGTTGCTTTAAGCATAGACAGGTATTCCACAACTCAGTCTGGGTGGGAAACACAGATACCCAGATACAGTGCACCCGGCTTATAATGTATGTTGTGTTACGTGTAGACAGATATTCCTCAACTCAGTCTAGTTGTGAAATAGAGATACCCAGATACCGTGCATCCTGCTTATAATGTATGTTGTGCTACGTGTAGACAGATATTCCTCAACTCAGTCTAGTTGTGAAATAGAGATACCCAGATACCGTGCGTCCTGCTTATAATGTACGTTGTGCTACGTGTAGACAGATATTCCTCAACTCAGTCTAGTTGTGAAATAGAGATGCCCAGATACAGTGCACCCTGCTAGCGCTTGTAATGTATGTTGTGCTACGTGTAGACACAACTCCCTGAATGTAACAGGGACATATATGTCCTTCCACTTCAACCCTCACGTTGAATTCTTCTAAAATTCTAAATACATCAACACACAAATATAATTCACAGTTTCGGTTTCTGTGGGTAATTTCCAGTTTCGTGATACCATTCACTATTATCTCAGACAAAGTTAAAGTGATTAAAATTACCTTTCAAAATAAGCTTCATCGTAAATATCACCCTTTGATACAGTACCACATCGCGATTTGCAGCGTTATTTGCTGTTTTGAAATGTCAAAACCGGATAATTACCGGGTGTATTGAATTTAAAAAAATAACATAATAATGACCACTGATATCAGGTTTCCATGACAATCACTACTGCCGTTGCCGACGTATCGAGAGTCGGTTGAGATATTTCCGGAAATACACTTACACGAATGCCAAAGTGCGCTTTCCGCCATATTGGATAGTGTTTACAAATTGTTTACAAAGTGGTTACATGTTTGGCGAAGGCCGGTATTGCACACCTATTACATCATGTATATTTCACAGGAAAAAATGGGGCCAAATCAACGAATGACACGCCATCAAATTCCCAAAGAATGACGGAGCAAACTATTGTCAGTCAGTGTGGTCGGTCAGATTTATGTTTTATATACACACGTGTATACGATTTCTTGGCAAAAGCGAGCTGACACGAAATATCGAAGCACATGTCGGTGATGAAAGTAGGTGGTGTATCATTGTTTACATATCACCCATGTAACGGCGCTTTTCGTGTCTCGAAACTGCTTAAATAAGTAACACTGAAAGTAACGATGGCCGTTGTTCTGGTGACTTTCACTTTGACATAGTATCGATGAAAATGCGATGAAAAATTTCTAACCACCCGTCCTCGGAGTTTTCTATAGTAAATGTATGGCGCGTCTCCCTGCAGTGAAGGTCGCCATGCGGCAGTGGTTGCCTGGGTCAGTGTCGGAGCGTTAGCGCAGGCGGATCAGACCCAGGGAACCAGGCTGGTATATTTCATTGTTAGCTGCCACAGATGCATCAATGAGTGGGCGATCTTTTTGTAGCGAGGGGCGATAACTGAAAAGAAGTCGCTGGTTGTTTTTCAAAATTGTAAGTTTACGTGCATTAAATTTCATCATCGGCACTTTCAACATCTGCGAGGCAAGGCACACTCAAGGTTCCACTACACTATATCAATATCACTATCAATACCAATACATTATAACAACTCAAACGGACAGAGGCCTGTGACAGCTGTGATTGGATGAAATAGTGTAAGATGTGTATGTGGTTTAAAAGCACATCCACCCTGTTATTAAAACTGACCACAATTTTAAGTATTTAGTGCTGTCATTTTTATCACCATGGGTTATGCTTATGTGTGTACATATATATATCGAAGTAGGTGCCATTCGGTGCGGAGCTGGGGGTTGATTTGTTCCGCTTTCTGTGCTTGGCAAATGTGCCGGACAAGTTGGCCACAATTTGTGTTTTATTGTAGCTGAGAGGCCAGACTGTGCCCATGTGTACATGGAATGGCTGTTGATAGCCTGGATATTTTTTAAAAAAATATAAGGTTCCTATAGAAGTCTATGGGAAAACATTTGGTGTTGTGTAACCTCAAGCACAAACAGCACATGGTTGTATAAAAAAACACATGCTTGTGGCAGGTGTATGTAATTATCGACCTGTCAAGAACGAAAATGGATTAGGCTTCTTATCTGCTTGAAATTCGAAAGTCACATAATTACTTTCTGACAATGCTTTCGCTTCTAGTCTAGTTCGCGACTCACTGTGAGCTGCGACAATTTGCTAAGTGTACAGACAGAACCAAGCTTACTCTTTGCCCTGGCCACCTTCATTGAAAAGAAAGAAAAAAAACCCAAAAAAACCTCTCGTTTACGACGAAAATTCATTAACGTTTTGCTTTCACTTTTCAGTTTAGAAAAGCATTGTTTGTTTCATTTCCAAGTGCAGTGCCAAATGACACGATATCAATAAAGAGTGAAAAATTCCTTATAGAATGTAACAGTTAGTTAGAAATCTATAAATTACGTTTTGAGCAGCAATTCCTCACTCATCTGAATCCGTTTGGGTTTTAAATTCTGACACTACTGTATGTTTGCTATGTGCACTTAAACAAACACCTATTATCCAAACAATTGGTCAGTTGCATCAGAAACACCAGTCGCCATAGCTTGAAATAAAATACTTACCCTTTGTAAACTATGTCCAACAGTTAGTGTCGTGAGTCATTTTATATACGTGTAGTTATATTTATTCTGACAAAAGTTTAACACCACATAAAGATCACATATACCCAAGGGGATGCAAATGCATAAATCACTATATAAATGAAACCCCGTCATTAAAACTGCTCATTTCGATCTATATTTACCTTATATCGACCTTTGTGACAACAGTACACAATTCTTAGCCGTAAAGGCACCCGTGAACGGCCACCTCCTCGTGGTGGGTGCTGGGTCACGCCAAGAGCCGTTCAAACCCCCGTGTGGGCCCGGGTCAACTAGGTCCATAGCACCCCATTGCTGGTCGCAAGGAGTGACCGAATTGGGCAACCTGTTTGCCGTGGGTTGCGTACCGTGTCGGTGGAGGACGGTAGTCTGGTGGTTGAGGGCAGTAGGAGCCTGAACCGTGTTCGTGCTGCTCAACACACCACTTTGGCCCTTACTTCACCTAGACGGGTGGTAGAATCGGCCCGATTCTATCAATCGGCTGGTCACGCCAAGCCCTGTGTATGGACTTGTATGTCATTACACACATTTAATTTGCAAATGTTTTACTTTTGGACTTGGTACATTTATTTATAACAAATGTTCACGATTTTTCACACTGATGTTTTGAACTTTGCCTAGAGTCTTATGCCCAGAAGGCGGTGGCTCATGGGCCAATCTGGTGGATTTGTTATTTATAACTCTTCTGCTGGAGTATATCATCCGAGTATCCTTGGTGCTGCAAGTTGGAAACCCACTTGTTATTAGCATTGTCCTTGTGATACTCCGTGGTGGGTGGGGAGCTCGGATGATGAACCTTAAAGCACTAGCCATGGCCTGTCACCAAGAAAAAACGTCCTCTTGTTACAGAACCTGATATTAATGAACTCAGACCCTCCACATCTATTGACCATTGGCCACGTTACATAGTACTTGAGACCGTTGACAAGACACCCCTGAAGCTGAACCCTTTTGCCATTTCAAAAGGCATACAAGGCATAGCAGGAGATGTTAAAAACGTTAGACGTTTGCGTTCAGGGTCTCTTCTCATTGAATGCAGTAAGAGACAACAAGCAACTAATCTCCTGTCAACTAAATCTTTTGTCGGCATTCCCGTATCAGTCTCTGCCCACCGAACACTTAACACCAGCAAAGGCATAGTGAGAGACCGAGACTGCCTTTTTGCTGATATGCTGGAGATTGATATTGCCTCAGAAATGAAAGGAACAAGGTGTACTATATGTAAAACGTTTCACTACCCGGAAAAACAATGAGATCCAACAAACAAACACATATTTGTTCTCTTTTTCTACTCCGACTGCTCCCACATCAATAAAGGCTGGTTACTGTCAACTCAAAGTGGAAACGTACATTCCAAATCCATTGAGATGCTTCAAGTGCCAAAAGTATGGGCATGGCGTAAATACCTGCACATTGTCTGTTGTGTGCGCTCACTGTGGTGAGAAAACACACACAACAGAAGATTGTGACAGTGATTTTAAAAAATGTACCAACTGCTCAGGTGACCATTCATCTTCATCGAAACAGTGTCCAATCTGGAGAGAGCAAATGGAAATAAACAAAATAAAGTATACCCAAAACATCTCTTTTTCTGAAGCAAAAAAACTGGTGAAGAGATCTGATCTTACAGAAAGTTATGCTACAGTGGGCATTCCGGTCACGGCCTCTGTTCACAAGACCCTGAACACAAGTAAAGGTATTGTCAGAGATCGTGATCGGCTGCTTGCTGATATGTCAGAACTTGACATAGCATCCGAAATGAAAGATCAGGGTGTGCTTTATGTAAAGCGTTTTTCAACACGGAAAAGAAATGAAACAATCCAAACAAATACCTATCTGTTTTCCTTTTCTTCTCCAAATGCTCCCAAGTCAGTGAAGGCAGGTTACTGTAACATCCAAGTTGAGACATACATCCCCAACCCTCTAAGGTGTTTTAAATGCCAGAAATATGGACACGGTGTATCTACCTGTACATTGTCTGTTGTGTGTGCTCACTGTGGTGACAAGACACACACAACAGAAGATTGTGACAGTGATTTTAAAAAATGCACCAACTGCTCAGGCGACCATTCATCTTCATCGAAACAGTGTCCAATCTGGAGAGAGCAAATGGAAATAAACAGAATAAAGTATACACAAAATATCTCTTTTTCTGAAGCAAAAAAACTGGTGAAGAGATCTGACCTTACAGAAAGTTATGCTACAGTAGCAAACGCATCATCTGTGCGCAGCTCTAAAATAACAAAGTCATCTACAAGCTGTCAAACTACCTTGACTTGGGTCAACAGTGACTCTCCACAACTTCTATACCCAGCTATGTCATCACAGACTGAAGAATCACTTCCTGGAACATCAAAGTCTTCTTCTGATCATAAATCATCTTCGCAGTCACGCACTGAGTCTCAATCGACAGCTGATAGACAACAAACTGCTAAAGGTAAATCTAAGCCTAAGCCTGATGTTTCAAAACAACAAAGTGGCAGAGCTCCCAAGGGGTCACAAAATAAAGTTCAATTGTTTAATAAATACGGGTCTCTTGAAGACATGGACGTTTCTGAAAACGTCCATTCTAGGGCACATAGCTTGTCGCCCTCCATAAGAGTGCGGGGTAGATCCCCCCAAAAGATAGTTTATTGCACTAATATTGTACAGTGGAACTGCAGAGGACTGAGGACTAATTTACATGAATTACAGCTATTAGTCCAAGATTTCACACCTTCAGCGATATGTCTCCAAGAGACATATTTAAAGCAAACAGATACATTTGACCTTCGTCATTTTAATGCATATCATTCTTTTTCACCTCCGGGTGATAGAGCTACTGGCGGGTCATCCGTTTTAGTCAGACAAAACGTTATTCAAAGCCCTGTTTCACTTAATACTAATATGCAGGCTGTTGCAGTGAGAATTACCTTACACGTAGCGTTTACGCTATGCTCTCTTTATATTTCACCGTCTTCGACGTTCACTAAAACTGATCTTCAAGCTCTATATTACCAACTCCCGAAGCCCTGTATTATAATGGGAGATTTAAATGGGCACAACCCACTCTGGGGTAGTGTAAATACAAACACTAGAGGTAAATTGTTGGAGGACTTTTGTTCTGACAATGACTTATGTATTTATAATGATGGTTCCAACACATATTTACACCCTGGCACAGGGACCTATTCTGCTCTCGACTTGTCATTGACAAATTCCGAACTATTAAATGAATTCGAATGGTCAGTCCACGATGACCTGTGTGGAAGTGACCATTTTCCTACTATATTAAAAGCTGTAACTCCATCTGATGTTCCTCCATCATCAAGGCGGAATTTTAAAAAGGCTAACTGGGCTTTATATGAAACACTGTGTGCTGAAAAACTTAAACCCGAACGTTTAATTGACGTTTCTGATACTATCAAATCTTTTTCTGATGAACTGAACTCCATAGCTGATGAGTGTATACCAAAGTCCTCTGCAGTTCCACACATAAGAAAACCATGGTTCAACGATGAGTGCAAACAAGCTAAGAAGGCAAGGAAAAAAGCTGAACATTATTTCCGTCGCCATCCTATGGTGCATAACTTCAATAAAGTTAAGATTTTAAATGCTAAAGCACGGCGTACTTTTAAACAGAACAAACGCCAATCTTGGCAAAATTATGTATCCAAAATAAATTCTCGGACACCCATGTCCAAGGTATGGAACATGGTCCAGAAAATCAAAGGTAAAGGTACTAAATCTACTGTCCATCATCTTAAACATGGAGATCAATTGCTTACTGATAAATCAGATATTGCTAATAAACTGGGTGAAACCCTTGCTAAACACTCTTCCTCTTCAAATTATGTACCTAAATTTCAGCAATATCAAAAACAAAAAAAAGAAAGAAAACTATTAATTTCAATTCTGATAATGGGGAAGATTATAATGAAACGTTTTCTATTTATGAACTCCATACTGCTCTTGATCCAGCTCATGACACTGTTACAGGAGCTGATAACATACATTATCAACTCCTGAAGCACTTGCCAGAATCCTGCCTAGAAACGCTTCTCAATATTTTTGATGATATTTGGACATAGGGTAACTTTCCTCCCTCATGGCGTGACGCCATAGTAGTACCAATACCTAAACGTGGACGTGATCATACGGATCCGTCCAATTATCGACCTATTTCACTAACTAGCTGTGTTTGCAAGACCATGGAACGCATGATAAATAATCGACTTGTTTGGTACTTGGAAACAAATAATCTTATCACAGATATACAGTGTGGTTTCCGTAAAAACAGAAGTACTGTCGATCACTTAGTGCGACTGGAGTCATTTGTTAAAAACGCACTAATTAATAAACAACATGCTGTGTCTATCTTTTTTGATCTTGAAAAAGCATATGACACAACCTGGAAACATGGTATTTTGAGGGATTTACATGACTTTGGTTTGCGAGGTCGTTTGCCTCAATTTATTGCCAACTTTTTAAATGACAGACAATTCCAGGTCCGTGTGGGTTCTACCCTGTCTGATCATTACAATCAGGATCAGGGTGTTCCACAAGGCAGTATTTTATCTGTCACTCTTTTTAGCATCAAGATCAACAGTCTGTCAAAATTTTAAACGATTCAATTGATGGATCGCTTTTCGTGGATGATTTTAATATTTCTTGCCGAGGTAAAAATATGCATACTATTGAACGGCAACTGCAGTTGTGTTTAAACAAAATAAATAAATGGTGCCTTGAAAACGGCTTCAAATTTTCGAAGTCCAAAACTAATTGTATACATTTTTGCAGAACATATAAGCCACATAAGGACCCTGAACTATCTCTAGATGGCACTCCCATCAAAGTTGTAAAGGAGGCCAAGTTCTTGGGATTAATTTTTGACTCGCATTTAACGTTCCTACCACATATCAAGTCCCTCAAAACTAAATGCCTGAAGGCACTTGACTTGTTGAAAGTCGTTTCAAATTCTAAATGGGGAGGGGACCAAACTACCCTCCTGCAACTTTATCGATCACTGATCCGGTCAAAACTTGATTATGGCTCCATTGTATATGGTATGTAACAAAATTACAGTATGTAACAAAATTATATTCCAGTGAGTCAAACCCTGCATATAACTGTGTTTTCAGTCCTCTGTGTGAGGACTTATACAATAAAAAATCTTCGCTTGTACCGCCTCTTGGTTTAAGAATTAAACCATTTCTTGCTGCTGCCGGCATTGAGCTTAAAAACATAGCTCCCTCCCGTCTTCTTTCTTCTCCTCCTTGGCAGTTGGTTAGGCCCCAAGTGGACCTAACATTGACCACATTTAAAAAATCGGAAACTAATGAATTACAGTATAAACAAGAATATACTCAATTGAAACATAAATATAGCAGTTATAAATCCTTATTTACAGATGGGTCCAAAAACGGTGGCACAGTAGCTTGTGCCACTGTCATTGGATCCAGAACAATATCTTCTAGATTACCAGACAACAGTTCTATTTTTACCGCCGAGGCTAACGCCATATTAACAGCTCTTAAATATATTCAAAGACGCCATAAACATAACGAATATATAATCTATTCCGACTTTCTTTCTTGCCTTCAGGCGATTAAAAATCTTTCTTGTAAACATCCACTTTTAATTGAAATTATTGAATTATATAATGATCTTGCTACTGGCCAATACGACATCGTCTTCTGTTGGTTACCCAGTCACGTTGGCATTTCCGGTAACGCAATGGCCGATCTTGCTGCTAAGGCAGCACTCAACAAATCTATGACACCACTTCTTATTCCTTATTCTGACTACAAAGCTAGCATTAGAGCTTACACTCGTGATCTGATGCAGAAGAAGTGGGACACCCAATTGGGTATAAATAAATTACATGAGATAAAACCTTACATTGGCTATACCCACTTGGGTTGTCAGTCCAGATTTGAAGAGGTTATTTTAAGACGATGTCGTATTGGCCACACTAGATATACCCATTCATACCTGTTGAAAGGTGAGGATCCTCCGTTTTGCATCCCTTGTGATGAGAGAACCACGGTCAAGCATATCCTGCTTGACTGTGTTGAATTCTCCATCATAAGGGACAAATATTTCAATGTAAAAACAATTAAGGACCTTTTTAACACCGTAAGTTCTCATTTAATTCTTGGCTTTTTAAAAGAAATTGATTTCATCACTGAATTATGATTATTATATTCTGTACATAGCTGCATTTTAATTCATGGTAGTTTAGATTAGTAACTTGAATTGTTAGTGGCTGTACCCTCAAAGGGGGTTGAAGTACCGTAAAATTATTGTCCTCCTGAACGGGTACGTAAGTCCCTACACATTTCCTGTACGTTTAAACTTCCAGTGTTTTTAATCGTAGCATATGTGTATTTTTAATATTTGGCTAGATGGGACTAAATTGCTAACAGCTGAGGGGATTATGTAAACCCAACTAGGGTCCATGCAGGTAGCAAAGGTACTGTAAGTCCCCATGGCCCCTAGTATGGTGATCTACCTTCAGTTGTTAGCAATCTATAGCCGGATTTTATGTTGTATTGTCAGAATAGTGATATTAGTTTTATCTTTCCACGCTAGTTTTAATTCAAATTGTGATATTCTAGTTCTTTTACTGTCCTTCGCCGACAGATTTTATAATATACATATAATCCTTTTCTTTGTTAAATGTTCTCGTCACAATATGGCTGAAATATTGCCGATGTGACGTTAAATATTAACTCACTCACTCACTCTTAGCCGTAAACGAAATTTCAACCAATCAGAGCGGCGCGTCTCCGTGAAGTAAAACTGGGTATAGATATGAGGGTCCATGCAGAATTCATCTACATTTCTGGGGGTAAACTATTTCATTTACAGGTTTATACAAACCTGAAATCGCGACAGTAGATGTGAAAAATGAAAGCTTTATGTTCTCACAATCTACTATCATTTAGTTTTGCCTCCTGCTTTGCCTAGTTTCCGAGTTACAACCTTTGTTTTGTTGCATAGACGATTCTGTCAAAATCACTTGGTGTCGCTAGGTTGTAAATCCACACGTTATTTGTCATCATTTACTTGACGCTCATCTAATGAATTTATAACAGTTATAATTAGTGGTAACACCGCAGAGATTACCCGACAAAGGTCCCCATTTGGCATTTCTTGTGTCTGGATCGATCAAAGGATTAACCAATAACACGCTGATTGATTACATACTTTCATGCGGATTTAAATGGGATTTATCAAAAGGCAGTGTTTATGTATGTACATTTACTAATCTATACTGAATACACTCTATCGTGACTGTGTGTACGTAAAAACAACAACCTCCTTTCAAAGGATTAACCGCCAATACATTGATTGTGCTATCTTTGGTGACCGATGAGACTATACAGCAATGTGAAAAACCTGAAACGATAAGTGACGTGTTCGTATATTAGACTGTTAAAAGACACATCACTTGGGAAATCTGGAGATGGATTATATATCATTCGTTTTTGTGGATATTGATAGATACATTCCTCGAACTAGGTAATAGCCTGGCTTTGCTCCTATAACTTTAATTTGTTTTAACTTTAATATTTGCATTTTGTTTTTGTTAAGTTGTCGTAGCTTTCAACATATTCATTGTTTTCGTCGCGAAGTGTAATGATACAGACGACATACACTAGTCCGTGCGTGCGAATTATGATTCATACAGGCAAACTATAAAATGTCTAGATATTACATTCCTGTTATACTTTCGCAGATCGCTTCTTTTCATTAAGTTTCAAAATGCATACAAGTATGATTATAAAGTAATTAAGATTATGAGACCAAGTATAAAGACGTATATTGACAAGTGTCTACGTACTGGTGAGTGAACTTTACAAACCAAATAAACTTAGCAAGTGAAGAAATTTATCGCGCAGTATCTTCACTTCGACCCCGACCTCGCTTATGTTATGTTACAGGCTGTGTCATGCAAACTCCTTTTCGGTTATAATTGAAATACATATCTAACTACTATTAAAAAGTAGTTTTGATTTTCTAATTTGATGAAAACAAACCATAATATCAATAATTCTAACGGACTTTAGCCCGTGACTTCACGATTTTAAAAAAATGGCGGCGTCCTGTCTAAGGATAAAAGCTATTTTCACCGACTTACAAAATCATTATCAAGGACATGATACACAGCATATACAACAAGGAGAGCAACACACACATGGAAATCTAAAAATCATATGTCCAGAGACAATGTAAGCCCTTTGTTGGCTGCATGTCCAACAAACTCAGTGCAGGACATGCACCAGTGACATATCCCTAGCTCTATAATCAAATGCACAATAAACTCCTCATTGCACGTATCTGCAATACCCAGTATCCTATATGTACCCAACATACATACCCAATAAAATATATGTCCTATCAACAATATGTTCACAAGCGTAATAAAACCTGTACTGACATGATGCAACCAGTGTTCTAAAATGTCCTGTGATGTTCACAAATTCTCTTAGTAAATAAGCATTTGAAATATGGTCGGTTTAAAACTGGCATATTCGGAAATGAATGGTTTCCATAAAAATGTAGCAGGTTTACCTCCAGCATAGTGTTTCAAAACAGAGGCCATATACTCAGTAAATATGCAGTATGGCTGTAAAAAAATGGATAAATTGTAACGAAATGATATCTTTGGCTTGGAATATCAATAGTTTAACCAAGCGACAAGTATATGCTAAAAGCATTACCTGCTGTAGTTCCAGGATACGTCGTCGTGAACGCCCTCTGCGACAGGGACGATGTTGTCAGTGAACTCCCATTACCACCAATCTTTTTAGCTTCTTTCCTCATCCCACAACAACTGATATTCAGTGTCATCAAGTCCTCGGTAAGACCTGTGATTTGTTGTTTTGTAGCAAGGAAATGTTCATTGGTGAGATTCAGGTCAAATTTCATAATCCCCGAATCAAGCAGATCAGCTGATGTCTTATTCAGCTGCAGTTGTAAAGCAAGGACGCTTTCGTTCATCTCGCCTCGCAATGTGTTAAGACTATTCCTGTCAATGCCCCTTCCTTGTTGAACATGTCTCAGCTCTCGAGTTATTATTTTCAGGCGTGTCTTTGTAGTCTGTAGGCTGGCTTTAAGGCTGTTAATCTCAGCGGACGCCAGTCTCACACGTCCAGCCAATGTATCCCGCTCGGTCTTAGCTTGTTCAGTTACAGCTGCCAATGATTCAATTTTCTTCTCCATTTCTGCCACACGATCAGCCAAGTTTGGACTATTGCGACCAGCCTGTCCACCAAACACCGCAAGAAAAAAGATAAAGACTGAGATCTTCATTATTCCAGTGTACTGTGCAGAATGCAGCTAGGAAGACGACTGCCCCGCCGCCGACTAAACGTCTTTTATATAGTTCGACTCAGGTGTTGGTGCAACGCCAGCTCGGGGAACCAACCACACGCTACGCCAGTAGTAAGCGTACACGTGACGTCATAACTACTAACATGGCGGATAACTACATGAGAATACAGAGATGAATATCCAGTGCCAGGTATTAAGTAATGCAAACACTGTTCTGCATATTGTCACTATTAAATCAACATAAAACATATTGACTTTCAATGTGTTATACAGAACCAAACTGTTACCATTCTTGGGTTGTTCGCGCCATCGAGGCTGTTCCTGCAGCAGTACAACCGGTACTTTTCCCTCGCAAAACTTCACACGGAAAACCAAAACATAGTGATGATAGTTTGATAGTAATTTCTTTCATTGTGGAGATCAACGTTATGAAACTCTTTTCCAGAGTTGGTCTGAAGTTTTCATTACATCCTGCGTTGAAATGAATGTTTGATAATGAACAGATTTGGAGTTTGTGTGTGTGTTTACTGGTATTATTTTGAACCGAACAGACTACAGGTGAGAATACATATGTTTTGTGCCCGGTGTTTGTTATAGACCAAAGAACATGTAAGTGAAGGGAATCATTGTTCAGTGAACAGGTGCTCTTCAAGAGTGTAAAGAAAGCTTCAACAACGCATCGGTCTCTTTACAAACAAGAGGCAGCGTGGTAGCCTAGTGGTTGAAGTGTGCGCTTGTCACGCCGAAGACCCGGGTTCGACTTCCCACATGTGTACAATGTGTGAAGCCCATCTTCTGGTGTCCCCCGCCGTGATATTGCTGGAATATTGCTATAAAGCGGCGTAAAACTAAACTCACGCACTCCTTACAAGCAAGATTCTAAACACCATGAGTATGTTGCTTCTTTGAATGATGAAGATGTTGTCCCACCTAATATGGTCATCACAATACAGCATCATCTCTGGAGACGTTATATACAGAATGAAAAACTCGCATCGGAGCGATTGCCGATTGTCGACAACATCTGGCATTTACAGTCAATGCTGCGTCCTCTTTGCCGAGAGACAAGTCTTGTCTAGTGAGTGAGTGAGTGAGTGAGTGAGTGAGTTACGATTCAACGTCACATCGGCACTATTTCAGCCATATCGTGACGACAACATTCAGTAATAAAAACGACTATTGTGTCCATTATAAAACCTGTCAACGAAGGACAGTAAAACAACTAGGTTATCACAATTAGCATTAAAACTAGTGTGGAAAGGTAAAACTGATATCGTTATATGGACAATACAGTATAAAAACAGGCTATAGATCGCCAACAACAGAAGGTAGATCACCACACTAGGGACCATGGGGACTTACAGTACCTTTGCTACCTGCATGGTCCCTAGTTGGATTTACACCATCCCCTCAGCCGCTTGCGATCGTAAGAAATTGTAGCCAAAATTAAAATAACACAAATACTACACTTAAAAGTCCTGGAAAGTATAAATTTACTTTGAAAATTTTGGGACTTACGTACCCTCTCAGGAGGACAATTATTTTACAATACTTCAACCCCCGTTGAGGGTAGAGCCACTAATGATCAATGTTCCTAATCTATACTACCAACCATTAAAATACAACTATCTACAGGACATATCAATTATAATTCAACAAGGAAATCAATTTCCTTTTAAAATCCAATAATTAAATGAGTATTGACTGTGTTAAAAAGATCCTAAAGTGTTTTTACATTGAAATATTTATCCCTTATGATGGAGAATTCAACACAGTCAAGCAGGATATGCTTGACCGTGGTTCTCTCATCACAAGGGATGCAAAATGGAGGATCTTCACCTTTCAACAGGTATGCATGGGTATACCTTGTATGACCAATACGACATCGTCGTAGTATGACCTCTTCAAATCTGGACTGACAACCCAAGTGGGTATAACCAATGTAAGGTTTTATTTCATGCAATTTATTGATACCCACTTGGGTGTCCCACTTCTTCTGCATCAGATCACGGATATAAGATCTAATTGCAGTTTTATAATCACTGTATGGAATAAGAAGTTGTGTCACAGATTTGTTGAGTGCTGCCTTGGCAGCAATGTCAGCCAGTGTATTCCCTGAAATACCTACGTGGCTAGGAAACCAACAAAAGACGATGTCGTATTGGCCAGTTGCAAGATCATTATACAATTCAATAATATCAATTAAAAGTGGATGTTTACATGACAGGTTTTTAATCGCCTGAAGACAAGAAAGAGAGTCGGAATAGATTATATATTGTTTACGTTTCTGGTGTCTTTGAATATATTTAAGAGATGTTAATAGGGCGTTCGCTTCTGCAGTAAAAATAGAACTATTATCTGGTAATCTAGAAGATATTGTTCTGGATCCAATGACAGTGGCACAAGCCACTGCACCACCGTCCTTGGACCCATCTGTAAATAAGAATGTATAATTGTTACATTTATGTTTCAATTGATGATATTCTTGTTTATACTGTAATACATTAGTTTCTGATTTATTAAATGTAGTTAATGTTAAGTCAACTTGTGGCCTAACCATCTGCCATGGAGGAGAAGAAAGAAGACGGGAGGGAGCTATGTTTTTAAGCTCAATGCCAGCTGAAGAAAGAAAGGGTTTAATTCTGTGCCCTAGGGGTGGAACAAGAGAAGACTTCTTGTCGTACAAATCCTCATAAAGGGGATTGAACACACAGTTATAGGCAGGGTTAGATTCATTAGAGTGTAATGTATTGTAAGGACAATTTAATACGACGTTGTGTAAGAGATGGTTCATCGGCCTCAACGTAGTGACTGTCAACAGGTGAAGTTCTAAAGGACCCAAGACAAAGTCTTAGACCTTGATGATGGTCAGAAATTAATAGCTTCAGGCTGCTTTTGCAGGCTTCACCATTTACGATGGAGCCATAATCAAGTTTTGAGCGAACGAGTGATCTGTATAAGTGAAGGAGGGTAGTCTGATCCCCTACCCACTTTGAATTAGAAACAACCTTCAATAAATCAAGTGCCTTTATACATTTGGCTTTTAGGGATTTAATATGGTGCAAAAAGGTCAAATGTGAATCGAAAATTATACCTAAAAACTTAGCTTCCTTGACAACTTTGATGGGGCTGCCACTTAGAAACAGTTCTGGGTCTTTATGGGGTTTGCATTTACGGCAAAAGTGTATACAACTGGTTTTTGATTTAGAAAATTTAAATCCGTTTTCGAGACACCATTTGTTTATTTTGTTTAAGCATAACTGCAGTTGGCGTTCAATAGTACGTATACTTTTACCTCGACAAGAAATATTAAAATCATCCACAAATAACGATCCATCGACTGAATCATTTAAAACCTTGGATAAACTATTGATCTTGATACTAAACAATGTAACAGATAACATACTGCCTTGTGGAAGACCCTGATCCTGACTGTAATGATCAGAGAGGGTAGAACCCACGCGGACCTGAAATTGCCTGTCATTTAAAAAGTTGGATATAATTTGAGGCAAGCGGCCTCGTAATCCAAAGTCATGTATATCTTTTAAGATTCCATATTTCCATGTCGTGTCGTAAGCTTTCTCCAAATCAAAGAAGATCGACACTGCGTGTAGTTTATTAATAATGGCATTTTTTACATAAGACTCCAAGCGTACTAAATGATCGACAGTACTTCTGTTTTTACGGAAACCACATTGTATATCTGTTATGAGGTTATTGGTTTCCAAGTACCAAACAAGTCGATTATTTATCATGCGTTCCATGGTCTCACAAATGCAGCTAGTTAGTGATATTGGTCTATAATTGGATGGATCAGTATGATCACGCCCGGGCTTAGGTATGGGAACAATAATAGCATCACGCCATGACGAAGGAAATGTTCCAGATGTCGAAATGTCATCAAAAATATGTAAGAGCGTCTCTAAACAAGACTCAGGTAAGTGCTTCAGGAGCTGATAATGTATACCATCACTGCCTGAAGCAGTATCGTGAGCCTGGTCAAGAGCAGTATGAAGCTCATGCATCGAAAATGTTTTATTGTAATCTTCCCCATTATCTGAATTGAAATGAATAGTTTTCTTTTCTTGCAGTTTTTGATATTTTTGGAATTTGGGTACATAATTAGATGAGGAAGAATGTTTGGCTAACGTTTCACCTAACTTATTTGCAATATCTGATTTATTGGTCAATAATTGATTCCCATCTTTAAGATGGTGAACGCTAGATTTAGAGCCCTTACCTTTGATTTTCTGGAACATATTCCATACTTGTGTGATATTGGTGTGCGCGAATTAATCTTTGATACGTAGTTCCGCCAAGATTGGCGTTTATTTTGCTTGAAAGTACGGCGTGCTTTGGCATTTAAAAATTTAAATTTGTCCAAATTATGGACCATGGGATGGCGACAGAAAAACATTTCAGCTTTCTTCCGTGCCTTCCTAGCCTGTTTGCATTCATTGTTAAACCATGGTTTACGCACATGTGGAATTGGAGAGGACTTTGGGATACACTCTTCAGCTATGTTATTTAGTTCATCTGAAAAACATTGTATGGCATCAGGTATATCATGAAAAAGTTCAGGTGTGAGTTTGTCAGCACATAGACTTTTATATAAAGTCCAGTTAGCCTTTTTAAAATTCCACCTTGATGATGGAGGAGCATCTGACGGAGCAATAGCTTTGAGAATGGTTGGAAAATGATCACTGCCACACAGGTCATTGTGGACTGACCATTCAAACTGAATGAAAAAAGTGTGGTTCAACAGCCCTGCTCCCCACCCACCACGGAGTGTCAACCAGGACGGTGTCTAATTGCATTGGGTCTCCAGAATACAAACACCAGGGATACAGGGATGTTATACTCCAGTAAGTATGACACACATAGCAGTATTTGTATACCAAAGTACATGCCAGAGAGGTTCAGCCCAGTGACAAGAAATTGAAAACATACCGAATTTGGAGGTCAACCTCACCAGATTGGCCCATGAGCCACAGCCTTCTGGCATAGGACTCTAGGCAGTTAAACATATTAATAATTTGAGCAATGGAAAGTAAAGAGGCAAACACCCAAATACGACGAAAACTTGCACAAAATATTCACTATGCACAGGGCATTGCGTGACCAGCCGATTGATAGAACCGGGCCCATTCGACCACCCGTCTAGGCGAAGTCAGGGCCAAAGTGGTGTATTGAGCAATAGGAACACGGTTACTGGCCCCTATTGCCCTCAACCACCAGGATCCCTTCCTCCACCGACACAGGGCCGCAACCCACGGCAAACGGGTTGGTGGACCAAATATCCCCCCGGGTCCACAACGGGGGTGAACTGCTCTCAGCGTTACCCAGCACCCACCACGAGGAGGTGGTCGTTCACGGGTGCCTTTGTTTAGTGAAGTCAGTACATCAGGTTTAGAAGACGCGACTGGGACGCAGAATTTCAGACCCATTTAATCTCACTGGGCTCACTGGGGAATTGTCAGCTTCTAACAACATTTATGGGACGAATCTGGAAATGAAACCATCATCATGGATGACTTGTTGCGAGTATGTTACGAGGGTATGCGTGGTACATGCGTGACAAACGTGGAATACAGACAACCCCACAGACAGATTAATGTACTGCACCTTAGCTCGATCAGAAAAACACTGGTCCCTATACGTGATACTAATCCCTGATACCTTGGTTCTGTGAGAGATACTGATCCCTGATCATGATACTTTGGCTCTGTGAGAGATACTGATCCCTGATCATGATACTTTGGTTCTGTGAGAGATACTGATCCCTGATCATGATACTTTGGCTCTGTGAGAGATACTAAAGCCGGATCATGATACCTTGGTTCTGTGAGAGATTCTGATCCCGGATCATGGTACCTTGGTTCTGTAAGACATACTAATCCCGGTTAATGATACTTTGGCTCTGTGAGAGATTCTGATCCCGGATAATGGGACATTGGCTCCTTAAGTGATACTGATCCCTTATTATTGTACCTGGACTAAATGAGAGACACCGATCCCAGCTATGTGATTTGGCTCTGTAAGAGATAATAATCCTGGATTATGGTACCTTGGTTCTGGATAAGACACTGGTCCCGAATCAAGATACCTTGGCTGTGTAGAAGATACTGGTTCCGGATAATGGTACCTTCTATCTTTCGGAAATACTGGTCCCGGATTATGACATGTTGTTTGTGTAAGAGATAATGATTCTGGATTATGGCACCTTGCTTTTGTAAGAGATACTGGTCCCCGATCATGATACTTTGGTTCTGTAAGAGATACTGGTCCCCGATCATGATACTTTGGTTCTGTAAGAGATACTGGTCCCCGATCAAGTCATGTTCATCATAGAGGAACACGTAATTGCCTCGATACACTTACCGCCATGATGAATGTCTAGATAATATCAATACAGTACAAGCAAGTACCCCAATACACCCATCCACCATGATGAATGTTGAGATAATATCAATACAGTACATGCAAGTGCCCGATACACCAAACACTAACCCCAGATCGAAAATATTAGACACCCACCGCCATGACGGATGTCTAGATAATATCAGTGCAGTGCACCCGAGTACTCCGATACACCCACAGCCATGATGCCGCCACTATTTACACATCAGCCATTGGATTAACACTTCCTAGCTTCACTTTGTCCAATATACTCGTCTCCTTATGATTTCCTATTGTTTATCTTACCAATCATGCATGAATTAACAACCCCCTGGTCTCCATTCCTGTCCATCCACCAAATAACTACTGGCTCCCTTTGTCATACTGTTGCTGTTTCCACATGTACATATATAGCTGACTGTACTCGATTGTTTCATTCACCCGATGAAGAAGTAAGAACATACTTCGAAACGTCGTGACTCTTCACAATAAAAAAGTCATCATCCATAAAACTCTAGTCTTTCTCCAATTCAATTTCCAGTCAGTGTCAGGCTCCACACCATGCTCCATAATCCAGTACAAGGAGACAGTTTCAGACTGCAAAACTATGCTCCATAACCCAGTACAAGGAGACAGTTTCAGACTGCAAAACTATGCTCCATAACCCAGTACAAGGAGACAGTTTCAGACTGCAAAACTATGCTCCATAACCCAGTACAAGGAGACAGTTTCAGACTGCAAAACTATGCTCCATAACCCAGTACAAGGAGACAGTTTCAGACTGCAAAACTATGCTCCATAACCCAGTACAAGGAGACAGTTTCAGACTGCAAAACTATGCTTCATAACCCAATACAAGGAGACAGTTTCAGATTGCAAAACTATGCTCCATAACCCAGTACAAGGAGACAGTTTCAGACTGCAAAACTATGCTCCATAACCCAATACAAGGAGACAGTTTCAGACTGCAAAACTATGCTCCGTAACCTAGTACAAGGAGACAGTTTCCGCCTACACACTGTGCTCCATAACCCAGTACAAGACGTCAGTGTAAGACTGCACACTATGCTCCATAAGCCAGTACAAGACGTCAGTTTAAGACTGCACACTATGCTCTATAACCCAGTACAAGAAGTCAGTGTAAGACTGCACACCATGCTCTATAACCCGGTAAAAGACGTCAGTATAAGACTGCACACTATGCTCAACAGCGCTTACCACGGTCCCCATTCTCGCGATGTTAGATGTAACTACAGAAACAAACAAAGTTTAAGGTCCAGTGAAAGAGTAAGTCCACGTGCCTTTATTCCGAGTCTACTGATGTTGCAACATACAAATACTTAAACATCGTAGAATGATCACATACATACAAGATTGTCACAGATATGTGATCAGTGATCAATAGTCATATTGTATTGTTTCTTTTCATGGTAAGAGTCAATTATTTTGAAATAAGCTAAATCATCAAAAACATGATCTTCACGACCTGTTTTCACATTTCTTCGCTCAAAAATAGTCACGTATGGATACATTACATGACAATATCTTTGCTCTTCAAGAACAAATCGTTCCCCTACCATGTCAGAAACACCAATTGTGGTTAGTGAATAGTTAGTTATGTTCACAGGAACTTGTGTACGTCTGCATCAGTATTGGGTACACATGTTTTTGTTTGAAATTGCCGTGTTTCATTTTTTTGCTATTGATTTTGCTCCACTTTGCTAGATTGTCGGAGCAAACTAATCCAGAAGTGGATTTAGAGACGATTAGCGCAGAGACTGATGACATTCTTTGACAAACTCAAATTGTATAGATCAAAATCTGTGCTGTATATATCAATACACAGAGTCAGTGATAAATTACAAGGCAGGCTGTTAGTTAAGTGTGTATAGGTGACACACGTGTATTAATAAAATAGCCACAGGCATTACTCCCGTGGTAACTCCAACACTTCACGAAGAAAAGAAAGACAACAAAAGAGCAAAGATGTAAACAAACACGTTATTCATCCGGTTTTCTCAGCTTGTGAGTGGAACGTCGGCTGTCTGGAAAAGTGGCGGGAAAATGGCTTTCGTTCCCACCCCATGGAAGTACTTCTTGACATTTCCTGAAACTGTTTTTAGTTATGAGACAAAATGTAATTCCTGGAGAGTCAAACATTATGGCGTCTCAAAGATGACCCCCCCTGATTTCCTGGAGAATCAATGGTTATGGCCTCTGAAAGATGACCACCTTTAATTCCTGGAAAGACAAACGTTATGGCCTCTGAAAGATGACCCCTTTTCAATCCTGGATAGTCAAACGTTGTGGCTTCTCCAAGATGACCCCCTTTAATTCGTGGGGGGTCACACGTTATGGCCTCTCAAAGATGCCCCCCTTTAATTCCGGGAGAGACAATGGTTATGGCCTCTCAAAGGTGACCCCCTTTAATTCCGGGAGAGACAATGGTTATGGCCTCTCAAAGATGACCCCCAGTATCGCTCAAGTTGTAGTTTTTTTTGTGGAATAGTATGTTTTCACTGAATTTCTTTCATGAGTATATAGATACGACGTTCATACCAATATGAACATCTTCAAGTTAAACCATTATGTTTGCTAGTCAATAAATACATAGGCACCCGTGGCGAGCCACCTCCTCGTGGTGGGTGCTGGGTCACGCTAAGAGCTCGCCGACACCCCCGTAGTGGACCCGGGGGGATATTTGGTCCACCAACCCGTTTGCCGTGGGTTGCGGCCTGTGTCGGCGGAGGAGGGGATCCTGGTGGTTGAGGGCAATAGGGGCCTGCAATCGTGTTCCTGTTGCTCAATACACCACTTTGGCCCTGACTTCGCCTAGACGGGTGGTCGAATAGGCCCGGTTCGACCAATCGGCTGGTCACGCCAAGCCCTGTGCTACATTTGTTTACTGTTGTGAGAAAATTGCGAAATTATAACATGTCTAAAGACTTGGCGAATGTTTTGATCTTAATGTTGTTTGTTTTTGCCTAGAGTCGTTTGCCAGAAGGCGGTGGCTCATGGGCCAATCTGGTGGAACTATTAATCTTTTAATTTTTCTGCTGGAGTATATCATCCGGGTATCCTTGGTGCTGCAAGCTGGAGATCCGCTTGTTTTTAGCATTGTCCCTGTGATACTCCGTGGTGGGTGGGGAGCTCGGATGATGAAATCTCAACCCTAGATATGGCTTATGAAATCCCCACAAAAAAACCAAACGTCCTCTTGAAAATGATGTTGATGATAATGACCTTCGACCGTCCAGATCAATTGAGTTTTGGCCACGCTTTCTTGTGATCGAATCTGCTGATAAAACGCCTCTAAAATTGAACCCGTTCGCAGTTGCCAAAGGTATTCAAGGTATTGCCGGGGAAGTTAAGAACATTAAACGGCTACGTTCAGGTGCACTGCAGGTTGAGTGTGGGAAACGGCAGCAGTCAGTCAATTTGATGAGCATAGAATCGTTTGTTGGAATTCCGGTTACTGTATCTGCTCATAAGACGTTAAACACGAGCACAGGAATCATCAGAGACCGTGATCGGTTGTTTTCTGACATGACAGAACTTGACATCCTGACTGAAATGAAAGATCAAGGTGTGCTCGATGTCAAACGCTTTTCAGTCCGCAAAAACAATGAAAGTGTTCCAACCAATACTTATCTGTTCTCCTTTTCATCTCCGACAGCTCCAAAATCACTGAAGGCTGGTTACTGCAACATCAAGGTTGACGTGTACATTCCGAACCCGCTCAGGTGTTTTAAATGTCAGAAGTACGGCCATGGTGTAAATACTTGTACATTGTCCGTTATGTGTGCCCACTGTGGTGAGAAGACACACACAACAGAAGATTGTACCAGTGATTTTAAAAAATGCACCAACTGCTCAGGCGACCATTCCTCATTTTTTAAACAATGTCCTGTTTGGAAAGAACAAATGGAAATAAATAGAATCAAATTCACTCAAAATATCTCCTTTTCCGAGGCCAAAAATATAGTAAAAAGATCTGATCTTCCAGACAGTTATGCTGCAGTAGCAAAAACAACATTGGAGTCACGCTCTAAAATAACAAAATCATCCACAGGCTGCCAAACTACCTTGACTTGGGTAAATTGCGATTCTCCACAGCTTTTGTACCCTGCTATATCATCACAGACTGAGGAACCACTCCCTAGTAGCTCAAAGTCATCTTCTGATCACAAATCATCATCATCTCAGTCACATTCAAGGTCTCAATCAACATCTGATAGTCAGCAAACGGTGAAAAGTAAACCAAAGCCAAAGCCTGATGCTTTAAAACAACACAGTAGCAGAGCTCCTAAGGGGTCACAAAATAAAATTCAATTGTACAATAAATATGGGTCTCTTGAAGACATGGACGTTTCTGAAAACGTCCATTCTAGGGCACATAGCTTGTCGCCCTCCAAAAGAGTGCGGGGTAGATCCCCAATAAATCCCCCCAAAAGATAGTTTATTCCAATAATATTGTACAGTGGAACTGCAGAGGATTGAGGACTAATTTACATGAATTACAGCTATTAGTCCAAGATTTTATACCTTCAGGATATGTCTCCAAGAGACATATTTAAAACAAACAGATACATTTAATTTTCGTCAGTTTAATGCATATCATTGTTTTGCACCTCCGGGTGATCGGGCCACTGGCGGATCATCCATTCTAGTCAAACAAAACGTTATTCAAAGCCCTGTTTCACTTAATACTAATATGCAGGCTGTTGCAGTGAGAATTACGTTACATGTAGCGTTTACGCTATGCTCTCTTTATATTTCTCCGTCTTCGACGTTTGCCAGAACTGATATTCAAGCTCTATATGATCAACTCCCGAAGCCCTGTATTATAATGGGAGATTTAAATGGGCACAACCCACTCTGGGGTAGTGTAACTACAAACACTAAAGGGAAATTCTTGGAGGACTTTTGTTCTGACAATGATTTATGTATTTATAATGATGGTTCCAACACATATTTACACCCTGGTACAGGGACCTATTCTGCTCTTGACTTCTCATTGACAAATTCAGAACTACTTAATGAATTCGAATGGTCAGTCCACGATGACCTCTGTGGAAGTGACCATTTGCCTACTATGTTAAAAGCTGTAACTCAATCTGATGTTCCTCCATCATCAAGACGAAATTTTAAAAAGGCTAACTGGGCTTTATATGAAACACTGTGTTCTGAAAAACTTAAACCCGAACGTTTTATTGACGTTCCCGATGCTATTAAATGTTTTTCTGATGAATTGAACTCCATAGCTGATGAGTGTATACCAAAGTCCTCTGCAGCTCCACATATTCGAAAACCATGGTTCAACGATGACTGCAAACAAGCTAGGAAGGCAAGGAAAAAAGCAGAACATTATTTCCGTCGCCATCCAATGGTGCATAATTTAAAAAAAAATAAAATTTTAAATGCTAAAGCGCGGCGTACGTTTAAACAGAACAAGCGCCAATCTTGGCAAAATTATGTATCCAAAATAAATTCTCGGACACCCATGTCCAAGCTATGGAACATGGTCCAAAAAATTAAAGGTGAAGGTACTAAATCTACTGTCCATCATCTTAAACAAGGAGATCAGTTACTTACGGATAAATCAGATATTGCAAATAGACTGGGCGAAACCCTCGCTAAACACTCTTCCTCCTCTAATTATTTACCTAAATTCCAGCAATATCAAAAACAACAAGAAAAGAAACCTATTAATTTCATATTCTGAAAACGGGGAAGATTATAATGAAGCGTTTTCTATTCATGAACTCCATACTGCTCTTGATCAGGCTCATGACACTGCTACAGGAGCTGATAACATTCATTATCAACTCCTGAAGCACTTACCAGAATCCTGTTTGGAGACGCTGTTATCAATATTTGATGATATTTGGACTTCCGGGAAATTTCCTTCTTCATGGCGTGATGCCATAGTAGTACCAATACCTAAACCTGGACGTGATCATACGGATCCATCTAATTATCGGCCGATTTCATTAACTAGCTGTGTTTGCAAGACCATGGAACGCATGATAAATAATCGACTTGTTTGGTATTTGGAAACAAATAACCTTATAACAGATATACAATGTGGTTTCCGTAAAAACAGAAGTACTGTCGATCACTTAGTGCGTTTGGAATCATTTGTGAAAAATGCACTAGTCAATAAACAACATGCTGTGTCTATCTTTTTTGATCTTGAGAAGGCATATGACACAACCTGGAAGTATGGCATTCTGAGAGATTTACATGATTTCGGTTTGCGAGGTCGTTTGCCTGAATTCATAGGCAAATTTTTAAATAATAGACAATTTCAAGTCCGAGTGGGTTCTACCCTGTCTGATCATTACAATCAGGATCAGGGAGTTCCACAAGGCAGTATTTTGTCAGTCACACTTTTTAGTATAAAGATAAACAGTTTATCAAAAGTTTTAAACGATTCAATTGATGGATCGTTATTTGTGGATGATTTTAATATTTCTTGTCGTGGGAAAAATATGCATACCATTGAACGACAACTACAGTTGTGTTTAAACAAAATTAATAAATGGTGTCTTGAAAACGGCTTCAAATTTTCTAAATCGAAAACTAACTGTATACACGTTTGTCGTAAATATAAACCACACAAAGACCCTGAACTATCTCTAGATGGCACACCAATTAAAGTTGTGAAGGAAGCTAAGTTCTTGGGTCTCATTTTTGACTCACACTTAACGTTTTTACCGCATATTAAATCACTTAAGACTAAATGCCTGAAAGCACTTGACTTGTTGAAAGTAGTTTCAAATTCAAAATGGGGAGGGGATCAAGCTACCCTTCTCCATCTATATCGATCTCTCGTGCGTTCGAAACTCGATTATGGCTCCATCGTCTATGGTGGAGCCTGCAAAAGCAACTTAAAACTATTAGATTCAGTCCATCATCAAGGTCTAAGACTTTGTCTTGGCTCCTTTCGAACTTCACCTGTTGACAGCCTGTATGTCGAGGCTGACGAACCATCTCTTGAGCAGCGACGTATAAAATTAGCTTTACAGTATGTAACAAAACTATATTCAAATGAGTCCAACCCTGCATATAACTGTGTTTTCAATCCCCTGTATGAGGATTTACACAAAAAGAAATCTTCTCTAGTAGTATAGGGAATAGTGATTCTGGCTCACTTCACATATAGAGTGTGCTAAAGCTAAGCAAAGCTAAGCAAAGCTAAGCAAAGCTAAGGAAATTTGCTTAGCTTTGCTTAGCTTTGCTTAGCTTTGCTTAGCTTTAGCACACTCTATATGTGAAGTGAGCCAGAATCACTATTCCCTATACTACTCTATGATTCTGGCTCACTTTTCAAAAAACCCCTCTAAAAAGCCTCATTTAGTAAATGAGGCTTTGGTGGGACCCTTAGCTCTTGATACTATTGCCCCTACTACAAAGCCACGCCATCACGTTTACCGTGACTTGGCAGGCGGTACGATCAATAATTTGTTGTAAGTTTTGACTGACCTATGTCACGTTTACCTCGATGAAACAGTTTAACGTGAACCGCCTACAATCTCTTTGGTGTTCATAATAAAGGCTTGCTGGGCTTTTTGTATCCCCTGTTCTATGTACTTTTTTTTCTCGTCCTCGCTGATAGCAGACTTATGAGACTTGGATCGAATATCTTGTTTCATTCCGTTATATTTTTTGAGTTCAGAGAGGATTGAACGAAACTCCTCTTCTGAGATCTTACTGTCAGAGAGTGCCGTGGAAATTCGCTCACTCACTGTGTTCAGCTTTGCTTCGGCCAGAACCCTGATCTCGTCATGTTTCAATGCCTTACGATTAAGTCTGCGTGATACTAACTTAAGCGCCAACCCTACCAACCCTGTCACCCCAGCCGTTATTTCAATACCTAACACTATAGGTGCAGCCACGATGGTGGTTAACAACCCAACGCCTGCCGCCCCTAGTCCCATGCTGGTTGCCATAAGGGTAGTGTCAGCCCCGTCCACGATATTGAAAGCTCTATTGTACTTTTTACATAGAGCTTTCCGCGTGTCACGGTCTTGTTCTAGTTGGTGTTTCACATCACATAACTGTCTCAAGCGGAACCCATCTACGGTATCCAGCGTCTTCGCTACTTCCTCTACGACTGGGTACAGACCCATCCTATAATATATATTTTGAAAGATATTTTAATTGGGGTTCAGTTAATATTCTATCAATTAATTTGAAGCCTATAAGTTCTAGATTACTATTCAGGGTAATATGTGAGAGGCTAATAGGCTTTTCTGTTGTAATAGAAACTCCACGGAGGCTTATTAAGTGGTTTATAGGATCCATGTGGGTATCCTGTCGTATAACAATACGACAATATTTGTTTATGTGTTCGTTATACCAGTGTATTGTCACCCCGGGTAAAATTTGGTGTACTATTGGGGGGTCTCCATCGAATAAATCCGTAAAGAAGACTTCTATGATGAGTGTGAAAGGGGGTAATATTATTACAGGATTACTAAATGTTAATTTATTTTCGAATGTAGCCAATAACCTATTTTTGCTAATTATTATTAATCCAATCTCCGGAATGAAATCCCCGGTCCAGATGCCGTTGTTCCTAATCTTAGAGACCACCCCATAATTTAATGTGATATAAGGTGAGGTGAGTGTTAAGTTGATCAGCCATTTAGGCTTTGTAAAATCTGGTAACGGCACCCGTCTGTACACGTTGTCTTTGAAGTGCAGGATGTATAATTCATCTTCCTCACCAGGCTGATCGAATCCCTCTGTATCTCCCAGGTCGTTAAGCGTAGTGTTGGGATGATGACTGGTCATTATTATACTATTACGATATAATTTCCAACTGGTTTTCTGATAATAATTCAGGGGTTAACTTCATACCCATGAAGTGTATGTTGTCAGGAAGGAAGATATTGATTAGTGATATCTTGTTTTCCACGATCACGTTGACCCCTTGCAGACTGGTCTTGGAGTCGACACCCACCCGCACGTAAACGTTGCAAACTTGAAACTGGTGTCGTTTCACCCACCCGAGTTTGATCCCCTTCACGATCTCGACATCATTCACCGATGGTTCCCCTAGGTAGACTTTGATGAACAGTGTTGAGTTTGCTGGTAGATCCTCTAGTATCTTGACCACGCCTTCGAATTCAGACACCAACTGCAATTTCACGTTTTGCATGGCCGGTTTACTCGATAGCATGTGGGCTGCCATAGTGTTGACTGGGCTGACGACTATACTACGTCTCTGAGTTGGGACGTAAGCCACGAGCAGGGTTCCATTGTTCACGACTTTGTTTAGGTGGTTGTCTTTGTTATCCGTGAACACGTAAGGGGAGACGAGTTTAATATTGAGAAACCATTTGTTATCGGGTAACAACACCCACTTGTCATCTTCGGTGAAGACGAGCATATATGGTTTGTTTTTGACGACGGTAGTGCTCTCAACATCGTCTAAGTCGAACAGTTTACCACCGAACGATGGGTATATTACCCAATTATTATCACCGATGTTGACAAGGGAGTACTTAGTGTTTACTGTTGCTCTTGTGGTATCTATCATATCACTTAGGGTTCCACCGGAGGGGATTTCAACGCGTTTGTAAATGTTGTTTTTCAGTTGCAAGGCATACGATTTACCATCTACTCCGGGAGCGTCGAAACCGCGTGTGTCTCCGAGGTCGGAGATCCCGATATTGACGCATTTTTTCACTCCGGGCCCTTGTGCGCTGGTCATGTTACATGAAGTGTTAAGCTGAGGTATCCTATATTTACAGGATTATGATTTATATCTAACACCGATATTGTCAGCTCAGGTATGTTGCCCTGGGTTAATCTCTTATACTGCCGTGGTGAAAATGACTCGGTTCTACCGTCGTTGAATTTCTCAGTTTTCACCGGCACTGCTCTCAGTATAGTGGAAGGGTGGCCTCCTTGAATGTTATACGTTGTGCTCACCTGACCGAGATGAATGTATAGCTCTCGGTACGGTACTAGGTCGGGTAACTTCGTGCCTGTGACGGTTGTTGTTGGTTTTATCTCGTCAGGAGACATACCGAGCATCCTTGCTAATGGTCGGCCGAGCCTCAAAGGGTTTATTCCATTGTTGATTAACACCACTGTACCGTTTGAGTCGTTCATCTTGAGTTCGGCTCCCAGGGGTTTGAAGACCTCGTCGTTTAGAGAGCACACGCTGTAGTAGCCGTCAGTTATCTGGCTGCGAGTTCCACTGACGAACAGCTTATTGTTGCTGATATTAATGTTAGTCCATTGCGGTAGGTAGGTGATATCGCAGAGTGCGACTTCGAGTTGACCTGACGTGTTATCGATCGCGTGCGTCAGCTGAACGGCCTCACCGCTCGTTATTCCTGGAAGTGTTATGTACATATTATAATATATGAATTATAAATTATAATATGGATTTAGCACACTTGAAAATCGTGGTGAATGCAGATGGTACGGGGTTTAAAACAACCTTTATTGATATCTTTGAAAAGTATGTCGTGTCCGTTAATAACGCGCAGGCGGTGGTAAACTGGAATCAAAACCCAATGCAGTTTTGGCAGAACCAACTCAACTTTGCTGTGTGGTGTGCGACGACAGGGTCGGGTGTGAAACCAGACTACGGTATAGACGAACTGAGTAAGGCGGTTATTTTGTTTCATATTTATTATCAAACGAGACGAATATTGAAGGAAATAAGTGCTCCTCTTCCCCAAGATAAAGCGTGGAGTATGACGAATAACCCCTATGATAGACGCGCTTATGAACGTGTTTGTGGGGAGTTTGAGATTCCAACGAATAAAGACTTTCGCCTTCCTGGTGTGAACCATGGTCTCGGTATAGTTCTCGTGTACTTCTACAGGTCCGGAAAATATTATGCCGGTTCTAAAGATGGTTCATACAACCCAAACCGGCATACATTTACAGGCCCCACAACGAATGAAAAGATCCATGTCAGCTGTATAAAGCAAACCAGTCCTGATGCAGCCACAGCCTGGACTAAAATGATCTCAAAAACATCGAAAGGATTCACTCGTGCTGGTACAATACGCTTGAACGACTCGATTCGAACGTACGTGTGGGCGCTGTTGGGTGCGCAGTCGATGACGCGTTCTAACATCCTCGGTAAGGGAACTGCTTACGACGCTCAGACACAATTCGTTTCCAACGTTGAGGATGCTATCAATTCTCCAGTTGATCTCCCGAGGGCTATCGACCGTTACCAAAACGTGTTAGAATACGCCAGATCGAAAGTCAATTACGTGTTCGGCGTGGGGTTGTACATGGCCCCGAGTGATATGCAACTGAGAATAAAAAAAGTGGTGGGTTATAACAACAAAATAGTTATAGCCACGAAGGATCAAAAGTTGGGTATCAACCCCGATATTAACACCCCACATATCCCACACATCCCACCACGTGAAAAGGGTATAGTGGCGCCACCTCCGGAGTCTAAAGTTCAACCAACACCACAGGAGGTGGCCCCTCATATGCAGGCCTCCTATCAGCAGCATATTGATAATAAAACGGCCCTAGTGGTTGGTGGGGTAACTTTGGGACTTATTTGGTTAAAGATTTCTTAGCCGCTACGTACACCAGACCCGCCACGGCGACGATGGCTGCCCACAGGTTTTGACTGAGCCACATGGCAGTTTTAGACAGAGCGCCCAACAACCACGAGACGATGCTACCCAGGATGCCGGGAAGGGCTTCGGCGGCTTTACCAGCCAGTTTAGCTAGGCCTTCCCCGAGTTTTTTAATCCAGTCTTTAACACCACCACCACCGCTGGGAGTTCCCCCTCCGCCGGCAGGACCCACAGGGGTTCCCCCCGTCAGTGACACCACCAGGGTTGATATGATGAAACCCAATGCAGTTAGAATGCTGGCGATGGTGATCCCTTGCTCCCGGAACAATATCCGAATCCTGTTGGCTAAAGTTGTATCCTCATTCAGTATTCTATCGATTGTTTCCCGAATACGACTGATCTGGGATCGAAGCTGTTCACGATTCGAGGAAGCGGATTCCAATCGTGTACGTCTCTCGTCTTCTAAATCGCGTAGTCGTTCATTGATACGGCGCTTCATATCATCGTTTTCAGTTTCGTTGAGTTTGGTTTTTTCCCTAGCGATGTGCTCGTCGATTTCGTTCAGTTTCCCCATGTTGTTCACGAGTTCTCCACGCACGCGTTTCACGGCTTCGTCTAAGCCGCGCAGTTCCCTTACCGGAAAGTCAAACCCCGGTAACGGTTTGTCCCAGTAGGTGCTCAACAGTTTTTCTATGCTGTCTGAGGCTTCTGTAGCACGCTGTGGTGTCATTTCATCTCTAGTGGTGAGGTGGGATCTGGTAGCTTGCAGATCTTCTTTAACGACCTTAGGTATTGCACCACCGTAATCATTCATGTTTAGATTTTTACGGATAAATTCAACACCATAGCGGCTGGCTAGAGTTGACAAGGCCAGTGGTTTTTTATTGCTCTTGTTAAAGAGGTCAACCCCTGGGTCAGACTTAAGGCGTAGAACACCCTTTGTATCAATAAAAAAATCCTTATGGTATCGACCCTGTGGTTCAACGTAGTTTTTATCTCTTCTTAAACTTTCGAAATAATCATTTACCGTTGTTTCCAAGAGTTCTTGGTTCAATGGTGAACTAGTAAATGAGGTCTCCTGCTCATCATCGAATGCCTGGGCACTAGCGCCCGGTATCTCATCCATAGGTATGTCTTCATCCATTAGTATTAAAAATATATTTCTTTTATATAACAATGTACGGTAGAAAATTAGATCCTTTCAGAAAATTGAGAGAGCCATTAGGAGCCAGAGCCGTGCGACAGTCGGTGACCATCACCAACAATCCCAGCAAGATAGACCAGAACCAAACTCTGCTGGTTAGATTTCCAAACCTTGGTGAGAATGACCTCATTGTACCAGGCACTGTTCGACTGGCGTTCAATATCACGTTGACCTCCGACAACGACAAACGCGAGCTAGTGCGGAACGTGGGTCGAGCTATCATCATGAAAACGACCGTCAAGATCAGCGGTAACGAGGTGCTGAGCATCGACGACAGCGACGTGTTTCACTGCTACAAGGATCTCTGGAAAAGCGATGGAGAACGAGTCAATGATGTGTACCAGGGTATCAGCAAATCAACCCGGGCGCGCATAGGGTATGTCTTCACGCAAGACCAACAAGACAAGCTATCGGCCGGTGAAAAGGCCATCGCTCTAGCATACGGGAATCGATTCTGCGTGCCGCTCGACTTCGAGTTGCTCACGGGACACGCGCCGTTTTACCAGGCCGCGCTGGGTGATAGGCTCGAATACGAGCTCACGTTTAACGACTATAGCAAAGTAGTGCGTACGCCGAACGGTGATGAGGCCAGTTATGCCATAGACAACATCTCTCTGGAGTTCGACATGGTCACTAGCCCGGAGCTGGCCAGGCAGGTTCGAAGCCAGTACTCTGGGAAGATGGCAATGCTGTACGATCGCGTACTGAGGCATAGATCAATCATGCGAGATAAGAGCGACACTGTGTGGAATATCAACCTGAACGTGCCGGCGAGATCGATGAAAGGTATCCTGGTCGTCCCCGTGGAGGATTATGAGCCATTCCAGAGGGACAGCGAGAAGTTTTTCAACCCCGAGATTGAAAAGGTGGAAGTGACCATCGAGGGCGTGCCCAACCAGCTGTTCAGTCATGGTATGAGACCACACCAGCAGTGGGATGAGATAAAAAAGCTACCAGTGGGGGATTATATAACAAAGGACCTGGACCTAAGCTCCGTGCAGATCGGTGAATACCTGACCACCAAGTACGCCCTATGGTTGGACATGCGATCCACGGATGATGATAAACTGCACGGTAGCGGGCACCGTATAGATAACGGCAGCGAAGGGATAACCATCCAGATTACTAAGAAGGCTCAAACCGCTGGTAAGTTGAAATTATATCTGTACGTTATTATGGACGCGCAACTTAATATAGACAATGGGAGATTCGTGCAAGCCATCTACTAGTGGGGGAGACCCCCTGGGGTTACCCACTGACCCACACTGCGCCATAGTGTGCGGGCAGACTGGCTGTGGGAAGACCGTTTTCGTGTTGGATATGTTGGAGGGTTACTACAAGGATGTGTTCGATAACATCGTTATCATGTGCCCTACTCTGAGCATGAATAAAACGTACGCGCGACCTTGGGTGATGACGGACCCGTACGTACACAAAATCGACCCTGGAACACGCCTGCAGGACTGGTTGAAAGCTCTTCACGAGAAATTTAAAGGGGAACCGACGCTGTTTTTACTGGATGACTGCAGCGCTAATCGCGAGATAACAAAAAAGAGAGACATGCTATCGTACCTGGCCTTCTCCGGCCGGCATGCAAATCACAGCGTCTGGGTGCTAACGCAGAAGTTCAACTCGGTGTTGAAAGACCTCAGGGAGCAGACGCGATGGGTGGCCTTATTTCACTGCAAGGATAGGGATTCGTTTGAGGAGTGTTTGAGAGAGAACGATGTGATGAGTAAATTAGAACGGGAACGGGTGAAGAAACAGCTCGCTGAAACTAAACACGCTAAGCTCGTACTAAAAACCGACCAACCAGTAGCATATATAGTATGCTAAGCAAAGCTAAGCAAAGCTAAGCTAAAGCTAAGCAAAGCTAAGCTAAAGCTAAGCAAAGCTAAGCATATAGCTATGATATTCGAAGTGTTTGTCGTGTGCAACTTAACCTTCATTTCTCTGTGTTTTGTCTGTATCGGGTATTATATAGTTAAAACTAAATCTTACTTGTTATATTATAAGATGGAGTGTGAGGAATTGCTCGAACAATTGTCGTTGGAGGGTTCCCCCAGTGGGGGTGTGGGTGATTCCCCCAAGCGAGAGAAACTGGTGGCGTTGGCTGTTGGCGGCAAAGCCAAACATTACTTTGGAGACTACACTCCAGATAAAATTAACAAAATGTCAGCCGAAGAAATCGATAAGCTGTACGCTAGATACGAGTCCCGGCTCGGAGCAGAAATGACAAAGACAATAGGATCGGCTATGACCCAGATATACACCGGTATTGTATCACACTTCCTTCCCATTCCACCAGAGCGCCGACTTTACCTATGGGAGGACCTCGAGAAAGACCCTTTTATCGAACACGCCGTGAGCTCTATCAGCTGCGGGCTGTACCACAAATATGGCATGTTGTTGGCTCCAGTGACGGCGGCGATTATCACGGCAAAACATTGCCAATTTGAGAGAAAGAATAATAATAATAGTATAGATGGATGCTGCACAGGAAACCCCAGTGGAAACAGTGAGTTCACAGGAACCAGTGAGGGAAGTGACCAGACAGAAGAATCCTAAGAGAGTAGCTGCCGGTAAAAAACGGTGCTGTAACCAACATAAAGTGACCAACCCAACCCGACTGTTGTTGGCTGTAGGTGTAACTGCTGCCTTGGCTATCTCGTGGTTATACGTGGGGGTACCCTCCCACAGTGAGCCACCACCCAACAGTGAGCCCCCCACCCCCACGGTAGATCCGCATATCATGTTATAATTTTAATATTTTATATCATATACATAATGTCTGAGGGGAAAACGTTCGTCAACGACGCATACCACGCCACAGTGGTAGCCAGTCTAGCAGTAGGGTACGCTCGGTTGACTAAAATGGTGCTTAAACAACCAACTATCAAGCTAGATTTCAACCTGCAGGATATGGGTATGCTCATAATGAACCTTGGTATGGCGATGGCCACAAAAGACATCCTAGTAAAACAAGGAATAATACCTGATAATATAATGAAATAAATATAGGGATGGCCACGATAGCTATGATGGTCGGTGGGGCGTTAGTGAATGCCCTGGCATTTTCCGGGAGTAATTTCCTCTTCTCGAAACTACGAGATGATCACGCGGCTGAAATACAGGAAGAAAGGAAGCGACACGATCTCGCTACTGAGAAATTACAAAGAGCACAGGACGAGTACGTTAAAAAACGCCTCCAGAGGATCGATTTTATTAACGAACAACTCAAGCGTGAAAACCATGCCATTAAAACATTCTACGATGTCGATGAAGCAATGAAAGAATACTATCTACTAACTGGTAAACAATTGGAACCGCTCAATAAACCCACACTCGCTCAGTACTACACACCATCCAAGGGACAAGTGAATCGTGAACTGGGCTTCATAGTGTTGGGTATAGCAGCTACTGCGTTGGTTGCGAAGCAATTAAACTAAAATACCTATATAAGTAAACATGAGACCCGCTCCATACCGATGCGAATATATACTTATGGGGAAGACCGAGGCCTGTGGTAGGAAATGCAGGAATCAGGGGTTCTGTTGTTTCCATATGGGAAGTCCTAACTACACGTGTTCTGTGTGTGGTATCGGGGTTAAAGGGCACTACTGTTTATGTAAAGCTCACGGAGCGAACGTAGTCAGACATCAACTCATATACGAGAATAAAAAAGGCTACATAAAAGAACGTAGGCGACTGCTCAAGATAGCCACTTAAGAGTTACCTCCCCTTACTGTCAACCAATTAGACATTAGTTCTCTTAGGTGTAAACACGATGTCTACTGTGCGCGAGCTCAAGCGGGTCGCAAAGCAGAGAGGTGTGATCGGGTATTCTAGAATGCGGAAGCCAGCATTGTTGAGATTACTAGGTTTAGAAGTCCCTCCTACGGTAAAACAGTTAAAAGCTCAAGCGAAACAGCTTGGACACACGGGTTATTCACACCTGGGGAGAGCCGGGTTAACCGCATTGTTATCACATGCCCCCGTAGCACGCCCCACTGTAAAACAACTGAAAACCGAGGCACACGATTTGGGTTTAGGCGGGTATTCCCGTATGAGGAAACCACAGCTCGTAGAATTATTACAACAGAATAGAGCTGTTGACCTGCAGTTCGTTCGCACTGAGCGCGCTGTAGGCAACTATTTGAGAGGTTGGCGCATGCTCGTCGATAGAAACATAGACATTACAGATATCAAGCCTCTGATAGCTGATAAGGTCAACCAGGAACTAAATAACCTAGGAAGTATCAAGTTTCAGATCACGGTGAAAATGTCGCTCGATAAGGAGGGCACCACAGGGGTCACTGAGTATGTTCAACCTTACTTCCGAGGTCAACAAGAGGTCGTCACACATACAGAGACCATTGACGCATCAATCGATACCAGTTTTCAGCAGATACGAGAATACCTAGAACGCTACACGCACATGGGGTCCGGGTGGGCTGTAGATAAAATCGATAACGTCTATCTAGACATAGCTAACTACGTGCCGTTCAGAGGCGGGTCATACCTAGCCTTGCCTCCCTACTATAAGAACAAAAAAGCCATAGTAAACGTTAAGAATACAGAAAACGATTGCCTGAGGTTAGCTATCAGGTCAGCCTTATTTCCAGCTGGCAAGAATTCAGATAGGCTTTCTAGCTATCCCCAAGATGATGGGCTTAATTGGGATGGTATAGATGAACCAACCCCAATATCCCAGATCACTAAAGTAGAAAAACAGAATAATCTGGCTATAAATGTCTTTGGGCACGAAGGTAACACAACAATAGTACACAGGGTCAGCCCGGTGAAGGATCGCCAAGTTATCAATATATTCATGATCCAGCGAGGTGAAAAGTATCACTACACATGGATAAAACACTTTAGCAGGCTGTTGTGTGACCAATCGGCATACAGAGGGAAAAAACACTTCTGTGAGCGATGTCTACACGGCTTCACACGAGCTGATTTATTAGAATCCCACCGGGAGGATTGCCAAGGTGTTGGGCAGACGGCCATACGAGTCGACATGCCTAAGGAAGGTGAAAATATCCTAAAATTCGACAACCACAAGAACCAAATGTCTGTGCCTTATATCATATACGCCGACTTCGAAGCCTTGGTTGTGGGTGGGGATTCCCCCAGTGGTGCCTTCACCCACAAAACCCAGGAACATAAGGCCTGCGGTTTTGGGTACATTGTCGTCCGTTGTGACGGGGAAACGAAAGCTCCGGTAGTGTATAGGGGTCCTGACGCGGCTGAAAGGTTTCTAAAGTGCTTGCAGGAGGAAGAAAAAATTATTAGGAATGCATTGTATAAAATCGCTCCCATACGTATGACCCGAGCCGACAGGCTAGCTCACGCTAGTAGCACTAAGTGTCACGTGTGTGACTCACCGCTTAACGGTGATTCGGTGAGAGATCACTGTCACATAACTGGTAAGTATAGAGGCGCCGCTCACAACGCGTGCAACCTCAAGCTTAAAATCAACCCTAAGACAATAAACATCCCCGTTGTCTTTCACAACTTGAGAGGGTACGACTCACACTTGATCATGCAGGCCATCGCGAAAATCGATGGTAATATAACGTGCATCCCCAACAACATGGAGAGATACATATCCTTCAGCTTAAACGGACTTAGGTTCATTGACTCGTTTCAGTTCCTCCTGTCGTCACTCGACAGTCTGGTCAAGGCCAACAATACCTTCCCTATCACCGATCGATACACAGACGCCGAGACTAGACCCCTGCTTATGAGGAAGGGTGTGTACCCATATGAGTACATGGATAGTTGGGTCAAGTTCACCGAGACCAGACTACCTCCTATCGACTGCTTTTATAGCAAGCTGAATGAGGCGTCCGTCTCACGAGACGATTACTCGCACGCGATTAACGTATGGAATAAACTGGGTTGTAAGAACCTGGGCGATTATCACGACCTGTACTTGAGGACAGATGTACTGCTGTTAGCCGACGTGTTCGAGACGTTTCGGCGGACATGTTTCAAGCAGTATAAACTCGACCCCGCATGGTATTACACCAGCCCAGGTCTGTCGTGGGACGCCTTGCTTAAAAAGACCGGAGTTAATTTGGAATTGCTCACAGATTACGACATGCACCTATTCATTGAGAAAGGCTTGCGAGGTGGGATTTCCATGGCATCCAAACGATACGCTAAAGCAAATAATCAATACGTGAAAGGTTACGATCCTAACAAACCAACCAATCACATTCTCTACCTCGACGCAAATAACCTGTACGGCTGGGCCATGAGCCAGTATCTACCTACAGGGGGATTCGAATGGGTACCCCACGTTGATGTTATGAGCATTGCACCAGATTCGAACAAAGGTTATATCCTCGAGGTTGACTTAGAGTATCCCAAGGCATTACACGCATCGCACAACAGCTATCCCCTTGCACCCGAACGTATGAGGGTTAACCCAGACTGGATGTCTGAGTACCAACATAACTTGTCAGGTGGTCGTGTGACAGACGTTGAAAAACTCGTGCCTAACTTAATGAATAAGACCAAGTACATCGTTCACTATCGCAACCTACAGCTGTACCTGTCGTTGGGTATGAGGCTGGCCAAAATACACAGGGTGCTCATGTTTGACCAGAGCCCATGGATGGAGCCCTACATCAGAATGAACACAGACCTACGAAAAAAAGCCACCAGTGATTTCGAGAAAAATCTCTACAAGCTCATGAACAACTCGGTGTTTGGTAAGACTATGGAGAACCTGAGGAAACGCGTGACCGTGAAGCTGGTTAGATCTAGTGAGGAAGACAAGCTCAGGAAATTGATAGCCAGTCCGGCATTCAACCGTAGCAAGATATTCACAGACGACCTGGCTGCCCTACACATGAAGAAAAGCCACATAAAATTCAACCGACCTGTTTACGTGGGGATGAGCATCCTCGATTTATCCAAACACCTGATGTACGACTTTTACTACAACGAGCTCAAGAAACAGTACGGCGACAGGTGCGAAGTGCTGTACACTGACACGGATTCCCTGCTGATGGAGATTCGAACCGAGGACGTGTACGAGGACATGAAAAAACACATCGATTTATACGACACCAGCGACTACCCTAAGACCCATGCCATGCACAGTACGGTAAATAAAAAGGTCCTAGGTAAGATGAAGGACGAGTGTGCTGGCACGCCCATAGCCGAGTACATAGGTTTGAGGCCTAAGATGTACTCCATACTGAAAGCCGACAATAGCGAGATCCGGAAGGCTAAGGGGGTTAAGAAGTATGTGGTGAAACAACACATCAAACACGCCAGATTCAAGGAAGCCCTGTTCAAGACCCGTACCTTTAGACATAAAATGAACACACTTAGAAGTGATGGGCACAAGATATACGGACTGACTATAAACAAGACGTCCCTATCGCCTATGGACACGAAACGTTGGATAGCTATTGATGGGATAAACACATACGCGTATGGACATGAAAAAATTTGAGTCTATTTACTACAGCCCGCGTGGGTACTGGAAAGGAGCTAGCGCAGTAGATAAGCTAGCTAAACTAGCGCGAGTACCCCCGGAGGAAGCCAAAGCGTGGCTTGAAAAACAAGCCCTGTGGCAGATCTATTTGCCTGCACCACGCTACATACCTAGAAGGAGGTTCGGTATTAACATACCTAATAGCATTCACCAGGCAGACCTACTGTTCCTACCCCACGATAAGAGGTACAAGTATGCCTTAACCGTAGTGGACGTAGCCAGTCGTTACAAGGAAGCCGAACCCTTGACCACGAAAGATTCGGCCCAGGTAGCCAGAGGATTTGAACGTATATACAAACGCAGCCCGCTGACGTGGCCAACAGAGCTGCAAGTTGACCCCGGACGGGAGTTCATGGGTGCCGTGTCACAACTGCTAGCCAAACACGATACAAAGGTCAGGCGTGGCACGGCCGGAGCCCATCGCAGCCAAGCCATAGTTGAGAGATTTAATAGGACTTTGGCTGAGCGCTTGTTCGGCTATCAGTATGCTAGGGAGATGACCACCCCTGGAAAACGATCGACTGAATGGGTCACGAGGTTACCCAAGGTGGTGTCGGCAATCAACCATGAAGTCACCCGTCTCACCGGTAAGAAACCGGCAGACGCTATCAAACTAAAATCAATAGTTGCAGAGTCGGCCGCTCCATTGCGTGGGAAGGAGAAACAGATACCAGATAGGGCCCTAGTGAGGTATCTATACCAGCCGGGGGAACACGAGGGTGATAGCCGTAAGCGAGCCACCGATCCTATATGGTCGGTCAAAACTTACAACATAGATAAAGTGGATATGAAAGCCGACGAACCTAACTTATACTACTTGAGGGGTGGGCCGGGTAGGGGGTTTGTAAGAGAAGAATTATTGATCGTACCGTACGGCACAGTGTTACCGCCTGCCAAGTCACGGTAAACGTGATGGCGTGGCTTTGTAGTAGGGGGCAATAGTAGCAAGAGCTAAGGGTCCCCCCAAAGCCTCATTTAGTAAATGAGGCTTTTTAGAGGGGTTTTTTGAAAAGTGAGCCAGAATCACTATTCCCTATACTACTATATTGGATCACATTATATATAAGCAGTGCAAGGTATTCTTGTACTGTTGCGTGGTAGATGGAACTTTGTACAAAGGGACTTTATTGTAGTTGTGTTTTCTAGTCTCTTTTTGTACATAAGTATTTATCAGTAGGCTAGTTAAACATAGTTCACCTGTCCCTCAAGCCCTTAACCAACCCACGCTATGATATGCTCAACTGACTGGCTAAGCTAACTGTCAAAGTAAAACCTATTGTCTATCATTAGTAACAATAGATATTTTATTCTTACTTGTTCTCGATAATGTGTGTTGCTGTACTGGTCGATATCACAGGGTAGGCTCATTGTTTGTATTGTCCATTTGAGATTTGTATTAAAAAATATGTCCTATGGCTTAGTACAATGAACTACATGTATACCCATTACTTAAGAAATGTAATATAGATTAGTCATCCTCCTACCCATCTACTACATGAGTACAGTTTGTAAAAAGTTCATAATCTTATTGCAATTAGAATATTTACGATTATATATCATGCTATGTACTTGGCAAGATGGGTTTTAATTGTATGTTATCTAGTCTGTTTACAATCACTATTTCGCACTATTGCACATTGATGATTGTATTATATTTACTATTAACGTATCAATATTTCTGTAAATGTTTCAGGGCAAATTATCGACCGTAATAGCTGGCAATTGCTCACAACCATGGCGTATGAAAGTCTGCGTAGATTTCAATTCAAACCATAAAGATAATCACAAAACTCCATGTATGCTCTTTACGTAATAGACCGGTTCTCAGAAAACGTATTTCAGTAGGTATCTTTTGTGTAAATGTTTTGCGATACACCGTATACACGTAGTACCATGCAAGGTTTGTGTAGTCCTTGTGGACATAAGGTCTAAAGTCAGGAGCCTGGATTTTCGAAGCACTCTTAGCGCTACGATAGTCGTAAGAGCCACATATTAACTTTAAATTACACCTATCCTAGCGCTAAAAGAGCTTCAAAAATCTAGGCCCTGGTATCCGCGTCAACGCCAGTGTAGTTCACTTGAAGGCTTCTAGGCCCTGGTATTAGCGTCAACGCCAGTGTAGTTCACTTGAAGGCTTCTAGGCCCTGGTATTAGCGTCAACGCCAGTGTAGTTCACTTGAAGGCTTCTAAGCCCTGGTATTAGCGTCAACGCCAGTGTAGTTCACTTGAAGGCTTCTAAGCCCTGGTATTAGCGTCAACGCCAGTGTAGTTCAATTGAAGGCTTCTAGGCCCTGGTATTAGCGTCAACGCCAGTGTAGTTCACTTGAAGGCTTCTAGGCCCTGGTATTAGCGTCAACGCCAGTGTAGTTCACTTGAAGGCTTCTAGGCCCTGGTATTAGCGTCAACGCCAGTGTAGTTCACTTGAAGGCTTCTAGGCCCTGGTATTAGCGTCAACGCCAGTGTAGTTCACTTGAAGGCTTCTAGGCCCTGGTATTAGCGTCAACGCCAGTGTAGTTCACTTGAAGGCTTCTATGCCCTGGTATTAGCGTCAACGCCAGTGTAGTTCACTTGAAGGCTTCTAGGCCCTGGTATTAGCGTCAACGCCAGTGTAGTTCACTTGAAGGCTTCTAGGCCCTGGTATTAGCGTCAACGCCAGTGTAGTTCACTTGAAGGCTTCTAGGCCCTGGTATTAGCGTCAACGCCAGTGTAGTTCACTTGAAGGCTTCTAGGCCCTGGTATTAGCGTCAACGCCAGTGTAGTTCACTTGAAGGCTTCTAGGCCCTGGTATTAGCGTCAACGCCAGTGTAGTTCATTTGAAGGCTTCTGGGCCCTGGTATTAGCGTCAACGCCAGTGTAGTTCACTTGAAGGCTTCTGGGCCCTGGTATTAACTTCAACGCCAGTGTAGTTCACTTGAAGGCTTCTATGCCCTGGTATTAGCGTCAACGCCAGTGTAGTTCACTTGAAGGCTTCTAGGCCCTGGTATTAGCGTCAACGCCAGTGTAGTTCACTTGAAGGCTTCTAGGCCCTGGTATTAGCGTCAACGCCAGTGTAGTTCACTTGAAGGCTTCTAGGCCCTGGTATTAGCGTCAACGCCAGTGTAGTTCACTTGAAGGCTTCTAGGCCCTGGTATTAGCGTCAACGCCAGTGTAGTTCACTTGAAGGCTTCTAGGCCCTGGTATTAGCGTCAACGCCAGTGTAGTTCACTTGAAGGCTACGACGGTTCTGAAGAATCATAAGACGAGAATAACGATGCCAAACCTGACCAAATTGTATAGGAACTTTGCACTGCTTGTTGTGGAATGAATATGGCTCTATAGGCGGAAATATCTTAAGATAGGTGAGGTGAAAAGGTATTTAACTTAATTTTGTATGTAAGAATGTTTCGCTCATATGGCAGTGTGCAAAATAGTTTCTAAATATGCTACCCCCTCGGGATAGCTATACCTGAAGGTTACTTGAAGGTCCTAAGGTAGAACAGGCCTTCAGCAACCCATGCTTGCCATAAAAAAGGCTAATCTGCTTGTCGTAAGAGGCCAATAACGGGACCGGGTGGTCAAGCGCGATGACTTGATTGACACTTGTCATCTGTTCCCAATTGTGCAGGTCGATGCTCGTGTTGTTGATCACTGTCTGGTCCAGACTCGATTATTCCAGACCGCCGCCATTTAGCTGGAACATTGCTGAGTAAAACTAAACTCACTCACTGAACGTTACTATCCACAAATTATTCACTAGGTGAGAAGTTGAATGCAGAAACTAAACTAAACGTTACAAAACGAGATGCGAATAAAATATTACCGGCTTCATCATTACGTGTGATGAACATGTATGTTGGACTATAATCCTAAAAAGGAATTTAAAAGTGTCAAGTCGGAGAGAGTGATGTATTAAAAATGACCCTATGAAAATTCACTCGCCAGTTGAGCAAGTGACTGTGGAGATTTACTGGTCCTACTGGATTTTTAATTGCCACGGGCTAGCATGCATCATTATATTGATTCCGGGCTGAGCAGTCCCTGTTGTACACAGAAATGCCGAGCGCCAGACAGTGAGCAACAAGTACCATACATTCATGTATTTTGGTATGACACGGATCGTACCATCGACCTTCCTTTCTCCAGTCAGGCGCTCTAACCATTACAACACGGAGGTGGTCTATATTTAAAGGGTGATTCCTACAAATGCACGCAAGTGTATCACAACAGGTAATCAATTTATTACTGTGTATTATTAAAATATCAGGAAGTGAAATCATTGTTTGTTTTGTGTTTAACGCCAAATTCAGTCATACATTAGCTGTTTGCCCGGGTTCAGTAAATAAACGAATCTATATCATACAATCCAGTGATCAACAGCATGAGAATCGATTTACGTAAGTGGGATACAATCTCTCAACCAAGTCAGCGGGCCTGATCACCCGATCCCGATAGTCGCTATGACTCCCATACTTCACCGTTAGACTTAGGACTGTCCTAGAGCAATGATCGCTTAGAGGAGTGGGGCCCTGGGAGCTCTCTTTAACTTCACTTCGTAAATACGTGAAAAATGCATGAAATCAAATTTTCCAAGAACGCCCTGACGAATCAGTTTTGTAAGTAAAAATTGCGTTTCAGTTTTGACAAACCCTATCTTACAATGGTCTATATTTACGATATCAAAGTCAACCGAACCGCTTTGTTAATCTTTGTTTGTCTAACATGATAGATTGACTTCAGTTTCACATAAAAGTGGAATTTCTGCCACGACCATTTTCCAAGATGTTATTACTGCCGCTATGTAAATACGGTACAAATATATTTAATACTATTTGATTTTAGATACTGGCTAGCGACCAGTTATCTCCGCATACCAATTACCGCCAACACCTGGCTGTAGCGCTTGCTCAGACAGGTTTTACTTGTACTTCCAAAGCATTTCAAACATTGACACATCCAAAAAAACAACAACGATAGGCTACAAGAGTTTCTTTTTCAGTGAGTATTTTACGCTGGGGACGTTGCAAATATGGATCCCTCGTTAGACGAGACCGAAACACGTCGAGGTATGTCACGTGACCATTAGTGTGTTGACATGAACTTTCATAAACGCTGAGAATTGAATGAAAGTCATCCAAGCTGTGTTGTGAATTTATGACTTGACAATTCAGTCCATGAAAGAGTTCAGATTTTAATTTGTCTGTACATACCCATGATGCCAACAGTCAATCACTTAACTTTGAATTGACCCAACTTTCCAACTCCGTTTTATGGACTCGACAGATACCATGCAGACGATACTAACAAAATGTAACTGTCACTTTTCACTGTATTTTTTCGTTCGTTTTCCCCGAGGCACCCGTGGCGAACCACCTCCTCGTGGTGGGTGCTGGGTAACACTAAGTGCTCGCCAACCCCACGTTGTGGACCCGGGGGCATATTTGGTTCACCAATCCGTTAGCCGTGGGTTGCGGCCCTGTGTCGGTGGAGGAGGGGATCCTGGTGGTTGAGGGTAACAGTGGCCTGCAACCTGTCCCTGTTGTTCAACACGCCACTTTGGCCCTAACTTCACCTAGACGGGAGGTTGAATAGGCCCAATTCAATCAATCGGCTGGTCACGCCAGAGTCCCATGCCAGAAGGCGGTGGCTCATGGGCCAATCTGGCAATATTAACCTCTGAATTCTGTGTTTCTTCAGAAATTTGTCAAAGGCGAACCAGCCTGGCATTTGTTCTGTTTGATTCAACAGCTTTTCAAGTTTTTATTGGCTGGAGTATAACATCCCTGTAGCCCTGGTGGAACAGACTGGTTTTCGCTGTAACACCGTCCTTGTTGACACTCCATGGTGGGTGGGGAGCAGGGTTGTCGAACGCTTTTCCTACATAATGGCTACCCCCATTCCTTCTGGTTCATCGAAGAATAAACGCCGGTATGTTGAATCTTCGTCATCTGATGAAGGCTCATCTGACTTAGTTGACTCGTGGCCGAGATTTATTGTCATCTCATCTGCTGATGAACACCCTCTCAAGTTGAACCCCTTTGCTATTTCCAAGGGCATTCACGGTGTCTGTGGAGAAGTTAAGGATGTAACGCGACTTCGAAATGGCTCTCTGTTGGTGGAATGTGCGCGTAATCAACAATCAGACAATCTGTTGAAATTAAAACAGTTTGTGAATACACCCGTTGTTGCCACTGTACACAGAACTCTGAATTCATGTAGAGGCATTGTCAGAGATAGGGCTCATTGTCTTTCTGACATGACTGAGGAGGAAATTGTTACTGAGCTTCACAATCAAGGGGTCATCGCTGTAAAGCGATTTTCCAAAAAGAAAGACGATGGCACAACAATCAAGCTCAATACGTATTTGTTCACGTTTTCACATTCCGTCCTTCCAAAATCTATAAAAGCTGGATATTTCAACATTAGGGTGGAGGTGTATGTACCGTCTCCTCTCCGATGTTTCAAATGTCAAAAATTTGGTCATGGGGCCAAGTTCTGCCGCAACAGCTTGGTATGTTCCCGTTGTGGTAGTGCACACGAACTTTCTGAGTGTACGAATGGCATTAAGTGTGCTAACTGTGATGGAAACCACTTAGCCTCATCTAAATCCTGTCCTTTTTATGAACGCCAGACAAAAATTCAACATATCAAACACACTAACAATATCTCGTATTCTTCTGCAAGAAAGTTGGTATCCCTTTCTACCACTTCATCAAATTTATACTCAAATGCAGTCTCTTCTCGAGCTTTTGTTTCCAGACCTCCTATGACATCAAAATCATGTCAAACATCCTTATCTTGGGTCAATCAACAAGTCATAATCAGTGACACTATTCAGACTTCTCAGGTTCTGATTGATGTATCTACATCAACTTCTCAGATAGAGGCTGTAGCATCACTGCCGTCGGTAGATTTATCTTCAGCAGCACAATGTATCGCAGAGGAGAGATCACAGAGTCAGAGTAAATCTTCAAAAAATGGCAAAAAGGAAAAGAAACAATCCAAAAGGACCAGAACCATCCAGCATTTGGAGGTGCCTTCCCCAGAGTCTTCCCCTATCACGTTAATATCACAACCAATTTGAACCTTTAGAGATGGAGGTCAATCCGTCACTCCCAGTTAGTGGAGCTTGACCCCACTCCAAATCACGAACTCCAATTGAACCTCCATGAGCCGCTCAACTAACATCATCCAGTGGAATTGTAGAGGACTAAGGAACAATTTAAATGATTTACAGTTACTGATACAGGACTTCAAACCATCGGCATTTTGCTTGCAAGAAACCTATTTTAGAGACACTGACCTTATGGATATAAGGCAATATGATTCTTATAATTATTTTTCTCCTCCAGGACCTAGAGCTACAGGGGGTTCTTCAATTTTGGTGAGGCAGGATGTTATACATAGCCCTGTCCCCCTGAATACACCACTTCAAGCTGTTGCTGTCAGGCTGACTTTGAATATTGTTTGTACTTTGTGCTCAATTTATGTATCACCGTCTTTTACTCTACAACAAACAGATATTCATGCTCTTTATGACCAGCTCCCTAAGCCATGTATCATTATGGGTGACTTTAACGGCCATAATCCACTTTGGGGTAGTTCTGATACAAACAGAAATGGGAGGATATTAGAAGATTTTCTTTCAAACAATGAACTATGTCTAAGCAACAATAATTCGAAAACGTACTTACATCCTGGTACAGGTACCTATTCTTCTTGTCACTCACTGATGCAGATCTCTTAAATGAATTCGAATGGTCAGTTCACAATGATCTGTGTTGCAGTGATCTTTTCCGACCATTCTTCAGGCAATAGCTCCAGGTGATATCCCTCCATCCTCAAGATGGAACGTCAGTAAAGCTAACTGGCCTTTGTTCAAACTACTTTCCAGGGACAAATTAATTCCTGATCGTTTTATTGATGTTCCTGATTCAGTCCAATCATTCTCTGATGAGCTCAACAAAATAGCCGATGAATGTATTCCTAAGTCCTCTATAAATCCACACATACGTAAACCATGGTTTACTAATGAATGTAAACAAGCTAGGAAAGCACGGAAAAAAGCTGAACATTATTTCCGCCGCCACCCAATGGTGCATAATGTAAATAAATATAAACTGTGTGTGTGAGTGTGAGTTAATATTTATCGTCACATCGGCAATATCGCAGCCATATCGTGACGAGAACAATACAAATAATGCATGATATATATCAATAATACTTGAAACAATCTAAAAACAGTTGACAAAGAACAGCAAAATCACTAGTATATCACAGATATTCATTTAAAACTAGTAATTAAATCTAAAACAGTTTCATTACTGAGGACAATACAATATAAAAACAGGCTATAGATTGCCAACAACTGAAGGTAGATCACCAGACTAGGGACCATGGGGACTTACAGTACTTTCGCTACCTGCATGGACCCTAGCTGGATTTACATCATCCCTTCAGCCGTTAGCAATTTCGTCACATCTAACCATACATTAAAACTACACGTATGCTACGATTAAAACAGTGGAAAGCTTTAATTTACCTAGAATGTTACGGGACTTACGTACCCTCTCGGGAGGACAATAATTTTACGGTACTTTAACCCCCCTTGAGGATACTGCCTCTAACAATCTCAGTTACTAATTGAAACTTCCATTCGTAAAATATTTGTCTATTTACAACTCAGACAACAAATCTAAATCTTTTTAAAAAGCAATAATTAAATGAGAACTATTATTTAAAAAAAGATCCTTCAAAGTTCGTGCATTAAAATATTTATCCCTTGTGATGGAATATTCCACACAGTCAAGCAAGACATGCTTGACTGTGATTCGTTCATCACAAGGGATACAAAACGGAGGATCTTCACCTTTCAATAGATATTGATGTGTCTACCTGGTGTGGCCAATACGGCATCGTCTTAAGATGACCTCCTCAAATCTGGACTGACAGCCCAAGTAGGTGTAACCAATATTGGGTGTTATTTCATGTAATTTATTGATACCTACTTGAGTGTCCCACCTCCTCTGCATTATATCCCGGATGTAAGATCTGATAACAGCTTTATAATCGGAATAGGGAATAAGAAGTGGTGTCACAGATTTGTTCAGAGCTGCCTTCGCAGCACGATCGGCCATTGTGTTCCCAGTAATACCAACGTGGCTGGGCAACCAACAAAAGACGATGTCGCATTGGCCAGTAGCAAGATCATTATATAACTCAATAATTTGTATTAAAAGTGGATGTTTACATGATATGTTTTTAATCGCCTGAAGGCAAGAAAGAGAGTCTGAATAGATTATATCTTGTTGATGCTTAGGGTGTTTTTGAATATATTTTAGAGCCGTTAGTATTGCGTTTGCTTCTGCAGTAAAAATAGAGCTATTGTCGGGTAATCGGGAAGATAGTATTCTGGATCCAATGATGGTGGCACAAGCCACGGCGCCACCATCCTTGGACCCATCTGTAAATAAGGATTTGTAACTGGAGTATTTACTTTTTAATTGATTATATTCTTGTTTATATTGTAAATCATTTGTTTCTGATTTTTTAAATGCTGCCAGTGTTAGGTCAACATCTGGTCTCACTAACTGCCAAGGAGGAGACGAAATCAGACAGGAGGGAGATATATTTTCTAGCTCAATTCCAGCAGCAGAGAGGAAAGGTTTCACTCTTATACCAAGAGGCGGAACAAGAGAAGACTTTTTATTGTACAGAGCCTCATAAAGAGGATTGAAAACACAGATAAATGCAGGGTTGGACTTATTGGAATATAGTTTAGTGAGATACTGTAAAGATAATTTGATACGTCGTTGGTTAAGAGATGGCTCATCGGCCTCGACGTAGAGACTGTCAACTGGGGAAGTTCTGAAAGCTCCAAGACAAAGTCTTAGACCTTGGTGGTGGACAACATCTAATAGTTTGAGATTGCTGTTACATGCTCCACCATATACAATGGAGCCATAATCAAGTTTCGAGCGGACGAGAGATCTGTATAAGTGCAAGAGGGTAGTTTGGTCTCCTCCCCACTTAGAATTCGAAACTACTTTCAGTAAGTCAAGTGCCTTCAGGCATTTATTTTTTAAGTACTTAATGTGTGGTAGGAAAGTCAGATGAGAATCAAAAATAAGTCCCAAGAACTTGGCTTCCTTTACAACTTTAATGGGTGTGCCATTTAAACATAATTCTGGGTCTCTATGCGGTTTATATTTTCTACAGAAATGTATACAGTTTGTTTTGGACTTAGAAAATTTAAAACCGTTTTCAAGACACCATTTATGGATTTTATTTAGGCATAATTGTAACTGCCTCTCTATGGCATGCATATTTTTACCACGACAAGAAACATTAAAATCATCCACAAAAAGTGATCCATTAACTGCATCATTTAAAACTTTAGAAAGACTATTTATTTTAATACTAAATAAAGTAACAGACGAAATACTCCCTTGTGGGACACCCTGATCCTGATCGTAATGGTCAGACAGAGTTGAACCCATTCGGACTTGAAATTGCCTGTCTTTTAAAAATTGTGAGATAAAATGAGGTAAACGACCTCTCAAACCAAATTCATGTAAATCCTTCAAAATGCCATACTTCCAAGTAGTATCATATGCTTTCTCCAGATCGAAGAAAATTGATACAACGTGTTGTTTATTTACAATAGCATTCTTAACATAGGATTCTAATCGTACCAAATGATCAATAGTACTTCGGTTTTTCCGGAAACCACATTGAATATCTGTGATAAGATTATTCGTTTCCAAATACCAGACTAATCTATTGTTTACCATTCGTTCCATGGTTTTACAAACGCAACTGGTTAACGATATAGGGCGGTAATTTGATGGATCTGTATGATCCCGGCCAGGCTTTGGTATGGGGATTACAATGGCATTGTGCCACGACTGAGGAAAGTTTCCTGAAATCCAAATATGGTCAAATATTTCCAAAAGTGTCAAAAGACATGTCTCAGGTAAATGTTTCAGTAATTGGTAATGAATGTTGTCATCACCAGCGGCAGTGTCATGAGCTTGCTCGAGAGCAGTATGTAGCTCATGTAATGAAAATACTTCATTATAATCTTCACCGTTATTAGAGTCAAAATTAATTCTTTGTTTTTCTTGTCGATTTTTATGTTTCTGAAATTCAGGTATATAATTTGATGATGATGAATTTCTGGAAAGAGTTTCACCGATTTTATTAGCAATATCACCCTTACCAGTTATCAGTGTATCACCTTCTTTAAGATGTTTAACAGAGGATTTGGAACCTTTGCCTTTTATTCTTTGGACCATATTCCACACCTTAGACATGGGTGTGCGCGAATTGATGTTGGAAACGTATTTCCTCCAAGACTGGCGCTTGTTTTGTTTATAACTTCGTCGTGCCTTGGCACACGTAATTTTGACACTATTTAAGTTATGAACTGTAGGATGTCTGCGAAAGTATTTTTCTGCTTTCTTCCTACACTTTCTTGCTTGTTTACATTCATTGTTGAACCATGGTTTACGAAGGTGAGGAATTGCAGAGGACTTAGGAATTGATTCGTCAGCGATTTCATTCAAAACAGCTGAAAACAACTCTAGCGGATCTGATACATTCATAAAGTTTTCCGGTATTATTTTTTCCATACACAACATTTCATATAAAGACCAATTGGCCTTATTAAAATTCCATCGTGACAAAGGTGGATCATCATCAGGTTTGATAGCTTTTAGGACAGTTGGGAAGTGGTCACTTCCACAAAGGTCGTCATGAACAGACCAGTCAAATTCGTTGTAAATATTCGAATCAGCAAGAGACAGATCAAGTATAGAATAGGTTCCAGTTCCAGGATGTAAATAGGTGTATGATTCGTCATTAAAAACACACAAGCTATTATCAGATATAAAATCGTCAATAATCTGGCCTTTATGGTTTGTACTTGTACTTCCCCATAGAGGGTTGTGCCCGTTCAAATCGCCCATGATGATAGAGGGCTTTGGTAACTGATCATAGAGATTTTGGAGATCAGTTTGTCGGAGAACAGATGAAGGTGGAATGTACAAAGAGCACAGAGTAAACGCAATGTGCAGGCTGAGGCGAATAGCTACGGCTTGGAGATTGGTATTTAAAAGAATATCGCTGTGAATGATGCTACGTCTAACTAATATAGTTGAACCTCCAGTCGCTTTATCCCCTGGAGGAGAAAAAGAGTGATAACAAGTGTACTGCCGTAAATCGAATGTGTCAGTATACTTGAGATAAGTCTCTTGGAGACATAGTGCTGACGGTTTAAAGTCTTGAACTAACAACTGTAGTTCATTAAAGTTATTCTTGAGGCCTCTGCAGTTCCATTGTACTAGATTAGGTGAATGACTCATAGTGTTTTAATTATCTAAGGAGCGGTAACAGGAGAGACTGCTCTACCTTTCTTTTTTGGAGAGTGACCACTTGTATGGCCACCAGTGCTCACACGGGGGGATATTTCTGTATCCATGTCTTCAAGCAGTCCATATTTATTATGGATCTGCACTGTATTTTTCAATGCTTTTGGCAATCTGTCAGGCTGAATTTGTTTCTTTTTTATATCCACTTTGGTAGCTTTTGACAAATTGATTTGATGTGACTCTGTTTGTGTAGATGTTCCTCTTTGTTTTACTGGTAACTGATCTGGATCTGTGGCCGATTTGGAACTTTCTGTATTTAGTGCAGTTTCTGAGAGGGATTTTGGATGTTCAGATTTTACCCAAGTAAGGTCTGTCTGACAAAGAATAGATGTAGTTACCTTTTTGACCGTTGATGCATATGATGAACGTGCTGAATCAGGTGTAAGAAGTCTGGCTTGCTTCCTGGCATCGGAGTAACTTAGACGTTTCTCACTTTTTAGTTTCAGTACCGTGGCCTCATATTTCCACACAGGACAGTTTATAGAAGATGCCATGTGGTCACCTTTGCAATGTAAACACTTGATGGTGTTTGTACATATTTTCCCATCGTGATCAGGTTCTCCACATCGGAAGCAAGCTAACTTGTTCCTACAGGAATTTTGCCCGTGGCCAAACTTCTGACAGTTAAAACAACGAGTCGGGCGTGGGATAAAGAGATCAACTGTCATGGAAAAACATCCAACCTTAATAGAATGAGGTAAAACCGGGGTGTCAAAAGTCAACAGATATGTGTTTGATGGGAACACACGGTCATCTTTACGATATGTAAATCGTTTAGCCTCAATGACACCTTGACTTCGAAGCTGAGATACAATGTCTTCAACAGATTCATCTGCGAGACTTCGGTCTCTGTCACGGATTAGTCCTTTGGAAAAGTTAAGGGTCTTGTGTGCTGAACATGTAACTGGAATATCAGCTAATTTGGTTGACGTCATAAGGTTAATGGCTTGGGACTTCCTGAAACATTCAACCAAAAGACCACCAGACCGTAACTTGGTAACATTTTTCAACTCACCAGCTTTGCCCTGCAATCCCTTTTCTAACAAAAATGTTGAGTAAGAAGAAAGGGCTCTTTCACCCTTTGCTTCCAGAACAAGAAAACGTGGCCAAGTATCCCGTTCAGAATATAACAATTTAGTGATAATCTCATCTTCATCAGAGTCAAGCTCAGAATCAGATTCTGAAAGTTGCCGTTTTGGTTTTTTTGGATTTTGCTTACCCATAGTGAATTGTAGATTGGTTCATCAAATCTGTTCCCTGCCCACCACGGAGCGCCAACAAGGGCGATGTCATATGTAAGCGGTATTCCAGCAAACTGACACCTAAGGGTTACAGAAATGATATACTCCAGTTAATCCGGAGGATAAACCAGATTGGCCCATGAGCCACCGCCTTCTGGGCATAAGACTCTAGGCAAATTACAAAATTGAAGTCACTCATTCGAAATTCAAATATATAATGATTAGGCCAAGACATCTGATAAACTTTTAAAAGTTTCGGAAATTTATGAAGGAGAATATAGATACTCAGGGCTTGGCATGACCAGCCGATTGGTTGAACCGGGCCCATTCAACCACCCGTCTAGGCGAAGTCAGGGCCAAAGTGGTGTATTGAGCAACAGGAACACGGTTACAGGCCCCTATTGCTCTCAACCACCAGGATCCCTTTCTCCGCCGACACAGGGCCGCAACCCACGGCAAACGGGTTGGCGGACCAAATATCCCCCCGGGTCCACTACGGGGGTGTCGGCGAGCTCTTGGCGTTACCCAGCACCCACCACGAGGAGGTGGCTCGCCACGGGTGCCATAAATATAAAGTGTTAAATGCTAAAGCAAGGCGCACATTTAAGCAAAACAAATGCCAGTCGTGGCAAAAATATGTTTCGAAAATAAATTCCCGAACGCCGATGTCCAAGGTATGGAACATGATCCAGAGAATAAAAGGTAAAGGTACCAAATCAACCATACATCATCTCAAAACTGGGGATCAGTTGTTAACAGATAAATCTGATATTGCAAACAAACTGGGAGAAACTCTTGCCCAACACTCTTCCTCGTCTAATTATGTTCCCAAATTTCAAAAATATCAAAAACAGCAGGAAAAGAACAAAATCAATTTTCATTGAGATAATGGGGAAGATTATAATGAAATATTTTCTATTCATGAGCTTCATACTGCTCTTGAACAATCTCACGATACTGCTACAGGAGCTGATAACATTCATTATCAACTCCTGAAACACTTACCTGAATCCTGTTTAGAGACACTGTTGAATATTTTTGATGATATTTGGATATCTCGTAAATTTCCTCCATCCTGGCGTAATGCCATTATTGTACCCATACCTAAACCTGGCCGTGACCATACAGATCCCTCTAATTATAGGCCTATTTCCTTGACTAACTGCGTTTGCAAAACCATGGAACGTATGGTCAATAACCGACTAACTTGCTACTTAAAGTCTAATAATTTAATCACAAACATACAATGTGGTTTTCGTAAAAACCACAGTACCATAGATCATTTAATTCGATTGGAATCATTCGTTAAGAACGCCATCATTAACAAGCAGCATGCAGTGTCAATCTTTTTTGATTTAGAAAAAGCTTGTGATACGACATGGAAGCATGGCATTTTAAAAGATTTATATGGTTTTGGTTTACGGGGTCGTTTGCCTCAATTTATATCAGAGTTTTTAACTGACAGACAATTTCAGGTACGCGTGGGTTCTACCCTGTCTGATCATTATACTCAGGACAAGGGCATCCCACAAGGCAGTATTTTGTCTGTCACACTCTTTAGTATTAAAATTAACAGTCTATCAAAGGTTTTAAATGATTCAATTGATGGATCACTCTTTGTGGATGATTTTAATATTTCTTGTCGTGGAAAAAATATGCATACTATTGAACGACAACTGCAGTTATGTTTAAATAAAATAGATAAATGGTGTCTCGAAAACGGCTTTATATTTTCTAAATCCAAAACTAATTGTATACATTTTTGCCGCAAATACAAACCACATAGAGACCCTGAAATATTTTTAAATGACACTCCCGTCAAAGTTGTAAAGGAGGCAAAGTGCTTGGGTATACTTTTTGACTCCCATTTAACTTTTCTTCCACACATTAAATACCTAAAAAATAAATGCTTGAAGGCACTAGATCTAATAAAAGTTGTTTCCAGTTCCAAGTGGGGAGGGGATCAATCTACCCTCCTACACCTGTATCGATCACTGGTTCGCTCGAAACTCGATTACGCCTCCATTGTGTATGGTGGAGCCTGCAAAAGCAACCTAAAAATATTAGATTCAGTCCATCATCAAGGTCTAAGACTCTGTCTTGGCTCCTTTCGAACTTCACCTGTTGACAGCCTGTATGTCGAGGCTGATGAACCATCTCTTGAACAGCGACGTATAAAATTAGCTTTACAGTATATAACAAAACTGAATTCGAATAAGTCAAATCCTGCATATAACTGTGTCTTCAATCCTCTGTATGAGGATTTATACAATAAGAAATCTTCTCTTGTTCCGCCCCTTGGTTTAAGAATGAAACCACTTATTTTTGCTGCCGGCATTGAGCTGGATAATATAGCTACTTTCTGTCTTCTTTCTTCTCCTCCTTGGCAGTTGGTTAGGCCACAAGTTGACCTAACATTAACTACATTTAAAAAATCAGACACTAATGAATTACAACACAAACAAGAATATAATCAATTAAAAAATAAATATAGCAGTTATAAATCCTTATTTACAGATGGGTCCAAGGACGGTGGTGCAGTGGCTTGTGCCACTGTCATTGGATCCAGAACAATATCTTCTAGATTGCCCGACAACAGCTCTATTTTCACAGCTGAAGCTAACGCCATATTAACGGTTCTCAAATATATTCAAGGTCTTTTGTTGGTTACCCAGCCACGTTGGCATTTCTGGTAACACGATGGCTGATCTTGCTGCCAAGGCAGAACTCAACAAATCTGTGACACCACTTCTTATTCCTTACACTGATTATAAAGCTACCATTAGATCGTATATCCGTGATCTGATGCAGGAGAAGTGGGACACTCAAGTGGGCATAAATAAATTACATGCAATAAAACCTTCTGTTGGTTATACCTACTTGGGTTGTCAGTCCAGATTTGAAGAGGTCATCATGCGGCGATGTCGTATTGGCCACACGAGATATACTCATGAATATCTATTGAAAGGTGAGGATCCTCCGTTTTGCATCCCTTGTGATGAAATAATCACGGTCAAGCATGTCTTGCTTGACTATGTGGAATATTCCATCACAAGGGATACCTATTTCAAATCACGAACAATGAAGGATCTTTTTAATAATATAAGTTGTCATTTAATCATTCAATTTTTAAAAGAATTAGATTTGTTAAATGACTTGTAAATAGATAAATATTTTAGTACTGGAAGTTTAAATTCGTGCTTGTTAGTGGCTGTTTCCTCGAGGGGGGTTAAAGTACTGTAAAATTATTGTCCTCCTGAGAGTCCACAAACATTCAAAGTCAATTCAAACTGTCCATATTTTTAATCGTAGAATATGTGTCTTCTTAATATATGGCTAGATTTCCTAAATTGCTAACATCTGAAGGGATGATGTAAATCCAGCTAGGGTCCATGCAGAAAGCAAATGTACAGTAAGTCCCCATGGTACCTAGTATGGTGATCTACCTTCAGCTGTTGGTGATATATAGCCCATATTTTATGTTGTATTGTCCAAATAGTGATATTAGTTTTAACTTTCTACACTAGTTTTAAATGATAACTGTGATATTCTAGTTATTTTACTGTCCTTTGACGACAGGTTTTTATATTATATGCACATTTCATTTCAATATCAAACATGTTCTCGTCACGATATGGCTGGAATATTGCCGAGGTGACGTTAACTACGAACTCATTCACTCACTCACTCACTCGTTTTTCCCGAGAAAACAAACATTGCAAAAGTTGCACACTACTACTTGAAATGTCAACTTCCATAAGTTCAGTCCCGCTGTGGATAATCATATTCCCATTAGCTTATATCAGCATCGCACATCATTCACACTGAGAGCAAGTTCTGTTCTTTTAAATTTATATTTTTTTATTTTAAAACAAATTCAAATTATGAAATTTCTTCAATATGTCAATGTTTGAAACACAAAACTTTTATTACCAAGTTTATGTCAAATTAGATGAATAACAAAAAAAGTCAGAAATGGCGATGATTGGTCTTGTTAGTAATTGGGAAAGCACAGTATACACTACCGCTCTTCCCGTTGACCACGTATCGGAGAAAAAGCGATCGGTAACTGTAAACAAGCAGAAAACATCGGTGAATAACTGATCTAGCACGAAGACAAATTGTATTTTATTCTGTTAAGAAATAATGGAGCAAATCGTTCAAAACAGCTTAAAAATGACGATAACTGTTCGCTAGCCAGTAGAGCAGTTCCAGTTCATTTTGTTACACTCTGAAATACTGCTTCATGACGCGTTTTCCAAAATAACGAATGTATTATCCGTAGGATCGAAGTGAGAACACAATACACAAATAATCACTGAGTAAGACGTGCTTGTTTGGTTATTTAAAGCCACATTCGTCTATATTCCTTGTCTGTCATGAAACGACCATAACGGCATGTATATTTCACATTCAGCTGCAACAAATGCATATTTTAATTTTTCAGGCATTTCCAAATAAAATAACAGATGGTCTTTGTCAGCAATACCAAGTGTAGAAATATATTTGGTGTCAACACGAACATTGTGTTGGTAAGAATGACGTGGAAACACAGAAGAATCACGTTCTTTTTACGTTTTCACACTGTGCAACATTTTCTCAAATTGTCAGGCATTCACCGATTTACGAAATCTTTAGTGTTTCTGTGAATCAATCAATCAATCAATCAATCAATCAATGATTTACTTTTCATGTTTTTGTTTTTTTTATGTGCAAACGAAGGCATGACCCTTCAATAAATCCTTGGTCCCGATGTCAATGACTTCGCCATTTTTTAAAGGTCTGTCATGGTAGCGATGTTGTATGTCAACATTGTTGTATATATTACTGATGATAAAATTTGAGACAACACCTGATTGAACGTGATGTAAATGAAACCATTCAAATGAATACATTGAATGAATGACAGTTTTCAGTGGCCTACATATTCGTCTCACTAGTTCAGAAAACAATATGCACGTGCATTAAGTGTTTTGCTCGTGCTTGCAGGTGAAATGGATGCATGTACATATTTTACATAAATATTGTTCCCAGAGTAGTGTTGTGTGGGTTGACGTGTCAGTAAAATGGGTCACAACCAGTTATCTGAGGCCACAAAATGTCAAAAAAAGAGAAGGTGATATGTCCCATGTCAATCGCAATTTCGTGAAAGAAACACCACAAGACAGGTGACGTCAACGTTGTCGCTGGTCGAGGTTGACTCAAAAAGGCCGATTTGGTGGATTAGACGGCAGCTAGGATCCGGGTTTGATTTCCCACGTGGGTATAGTGTGTGAAACCCATTTCTGGTGTCCCCCGCCAGGATGTTGCTGGAATATTGATAAAAGCGACGTAAAACTATTCACTCACTCACTCACACTATCAAATACATTGTCCAACGTAAAGCTCACTCGGCGTCTCTGTTTGCCTGCTGCCAAGATGATTTCATGGGTTATCCCGTGTTTTTAGCATTATCATTGACAAAACACACGTGCCACTGAACAGTAAATGGCTGCTTTCAAAAACGAGTTCAGTGGATAAATATCCAATGTTTACATGTATGCATACAGTAAACGATCGCGCCACTGACAAATTCGTCATGTGTCAAAATGGCGAGATTTACGACTTACATAATTAATGCCGGTGATTACAGAAGTTGTACTTTACCTAAAAACAGTATGTTAGATTGGAGTAAGTGAGTGAGATAATATTTTACGTCACATCGGCATTATCTCAGCCATATCGTGACGAGAACATTTACATTACTTACGTACCCTCTCAGGAGGACAATAATTTTACAATACTTCAACCCCCTTTGAGGGTACAGCCATCAACAATTCAAGTTACTAATCTAAACTACCAATAATTAAAATGCAACTATCTACAGAACATAATAATCAGAATTCATTCATGAAATCAATTTCTTTTAAAAATCCAATGATTAAATGAGCACTAACTGTGTTAAAAAGAATTGACATTGTTTTAACATTAAAATATTTATCCCTTGTGATGGAGAATTCAACACAGTCAAGCAGGATATGCTTGACCGCGGTTCTCTCATCACAAGGGATGCAAAATGGAGGATCCTCACCTTTAAGCAAATATTTATGGGTATATCTTGTGTGGCCAATACGACATCGTCGTAAAATAACCTCTTCAAATCTGGACCGACGACCCAAGTAGGCGTAACCAATATACGGTTTTATTTCATGTAATTTATTTATACCTACTTGGGTGTCCCACTTCTTCTGCATCAGGTCACGGATATAAGATCTAATGCAAGCTTTGTAATCTGAATATGGAATAAGAAGAGGCGCCACAGATTTGTTGAGTGCTGCTTTAGCAGCAAGGTCAGCCAGTGTGTTACCAGATATGCCTACGTGGCTGGGTAACCAACAGAAGACGATGTCGTACTGGCCAGTAGCAAGATCATTATATAATCCAATAATTTCAATTAAAAGTGGATGTTTACAAGAAAGATTTTTAATCGCCTGAAGGTAAGAGAGAGAGTCGGAATAGATTATATATTGTTTATGTTTATGGCGTCTTTGAATATATTTAAGAGCTGTTAATATGGCGTTAGCCTCAGCGGTAAAAATAGAACTGTTGTCTGGTAATCTAGAAGATATTGTTCTGGATCCAATGACAGTGGCACAAGCTACTGCGCCACCGTCCTTGGACCCATCTGTAAATAAAGATTTGTATGTATTATGGTTACTTTTTAATTGATTATATTCTTGTTTATATTGTCATTCATTTGTTTCTGATTTTTTAAACCTCGTCAGTGTTAGGTCAACTTCGGGTCTAACTAACTGCCACGGTGGAGACGAATGTAGACGGGAAGGAGATATATTGGCTAGCTCAATGCCGCAAGCAGACAGAAAAGGTTTTACTCTAAGTCCCAGAGGCGGAACAAGAGAAGACTTTTTATTGTATAGATCCTCATAAAGAGGATTAAAAACACAATTAAATGCAGGATTGGCCTCATTAGAATATAGTTTTGTCATATACTGTAAGGAGAGTTTTATACGTCGTTGAGTAAGAGATGGCTCATCGGCCTCGACGTAAAGACTGTCAATAGGAGAAGTTCTAAATGACCCAAGACATAGTCTTAGACCTTGATGGTGGATAGAATCAAGTAGTTTGAGGTTGCTTTTACAGGCTCCGCCATAAACGATGGAACCGTAATCAAGTTTCGAACGGATGGGAGATCTGTATAAATGGAGTAGGGTAGTTTGGTCTCCTCCCCACTTTGAATTGGAAACAACTTTTAACAGGTCAAGTGCCTTCAGGCATTTAGTTTTAAGGGATTTAATGTGGGGTAGAAAAGTTAGATGTGAGTCGAAAATAAGACCCAAGAACTTGGCCTCCTTTACTACTTTGATGGGGGTGCCATTCAGAAATAGTTCTGGATCTTTATGCGGTTTGTACTTTCTGCAGAAATGCAAACAATTCGTTTTTGTTATAGAAAATTTAAACCCGTTTTCAAGTGACCATTTTTCAATTTTATTGAGACAGATTTGTAATTGCCTCTCTATTGTATGCATATTTCTACCTCTACAAGAAACATTAAAATCATCCACAAATAGCGATCCATCTACTGAATCACTTGAAACCTTAGAAAGACTATTGATTTTAATACTAAATAAAGTCACAGACAAAATACTGCCTTGTGGAACACCCTGATCTTGATGAAAATAATCTGAGAGGGTTGATCCCACACGTACTTGAAACTGTCTGTCATTTAAAAAATTAGATATAAACTGAGGCAAGCGACCTCTCAACCCAAAAGAATGTAAATCTTTCAAAATACCATGCTTCCAAGTAGTATCATATGCTTTTTGGAGATCAAAAAAGATTGATACTGCATGTTGTTTTTTAATGAAAGAATGTTTTACAAATGATTCCAAACGAACCAAGTGGTCAATTGTGCTTCGGTTTTTACGAAAACCACATTGTATATCAGTAATCAGATTGTTGGTTTCCAAAAACCAAACTAAGCGATTATTTACCATTCGCTCCATGGTTTTGCAAACGCAGCTAGTTAAGGAAATAGGTCGGTAGTTTGATGGATCTGTATGACCCTCCCAGGCTTTGGAATAGGAACAACTATGGCTTTTCGCCATGAAGGGGGAAAATGTTGTGTTATCCAAATATGGTAAAAAATGCCAAGTAACGTTTCGAGACATGATTCAGGCAAGTGTTTTAAGAGTTGGTAATGGATATCATCAGGTCCTGTTGCAGTATCGTGAGCCTGTGATAACGCAGTATGAAGTTCATGTAATGAAAATACCTCATTATAATCTTCACCATTATCAGATTTAAAATTTCACTGGTTTCTTCTCTTGGTGTGTTTGATAAGTCTGGAATTTTGGATGATAATTTGAGGAGGACGAATGTTTAGCCAAAGTTTCACCCAACTTGTTTGCAATATCACATTTTTCAGTTAGTATGCTATTATCATTTTTGAGATGCTGAATACTACTGGATTTGGAACCCTTGCCTTTAATTTTTTGGATCATATTCCATACCCTTGACATAGGAGTACGGGAATGCATTTTGGAAACGAAATTTTTCCAAGTATGACGTTTACTGTGCTTAAACGTTCGTCGAGCGTTCGCGTAACTGATTTTTACATTATTTAAGTTATGAACAGTGGGATGAAGACGAAAATATTTCTCTGCTTTCTTCCTCTTTTTCCTAGCCTGTTTGCATTCATCATTAAACCATGGTTTACGGATGTGCGGATTTACAGAGGACTTAGGAATAGTTTCATCAGCTATATGTTTCAGTTTGTCTGAGAACATTTTAAGTGGATCAGGTACATCCATGAAAAAGTCTGGTTTAAGTTCTATAAGGCAGGTGGCCTGAAATAATGGCCAATTGGCCTTTGAAAAATTCCATCTTGTTACAGGCGGATCATCGGAAGGGTAAATTGCTGTAAGTACTGTAGGAAAATGGTCACTGCCACAAAGATCATTATGGACTGACCATTCAAACTCATTAGAAACGTTTGAATCAGTGAGTGACAGGTCTAAAGACGAATATGTTCCCGTTCCAGGATGTAAATACGTGTCAGAACCATCATTGAATATACATAAATTATTATCAGATATAAACTCTTCAAGAACTTTCCCTTTACTGTTGGTATCAGGACTTCCCCATAATGGGTAATGTCCATTGAGATCACCCATTATGATACAGGGTTTTGGTAATTGGTCATACAAATCTTGAAGATCATTCTGATGGAGAATGGAAGAAGGGGAGATATACAAGGAACAAAGAGTAAGGGTTATATGTAAAGTAAGACGAACAGCAACAGCCTGAAGATTGGTTTTAAGTGGAACAGGGCTATGAATAGTACCATGTCTCACCAATATGGAAGATCCACCAGTGGCTTTGTCACCAGGGGGTGAAAAAGAATGATAAGAATGGTATTTACGCAATTCGAATTTATCAGTTTGTTTCAAGTATGTTTCTTGAAAACTAAATGCTGATGGTTTATAATCCTGTGCTAGTAACTGTACTTCATTAAAATTGGTCTTAAGTCCTCTGCAATTCCATTGGATTAAGGAATTACTGTTCATTTAATAGCAGGTGGTAGTACTGGGGACCGACTTTTCCCCTTCCGAGGCGAACTGCTTCTATTTCGTGCACGGGGATGAGGAGAGACGTCCATGTCTTCTAAAAGTTGAAACTTGTTATAGACGTGTACAGGATCACGTGATCCCTTTTGTACTCGATCAGATTTTTGTCTATAATCTACTTTATGACAAGGATTTTTCACTGCAGGAGATACTGTTTGTGAGTCAGTCTGGCAAGCTGATGTTGCATGATTCTTATCAACAGCAGAATCTGATGTACTTAAAGTATGTTTGTCAGCTTTAACCCAGGTGATATCTGTCTGACATGAAACAGACAGCACAGATTTAACATGAGGGCGAGCAACGACAGCAGAGTATGTTATACTTGATGACTGAGGCGAGGCTGCATTTACTAAACGTTTTGCCTCATGATAGGTGACATTCTTTTGAGTTTTGATTTTGATAATTTCATATTTACGTTTCCAGATTTCACATGACTTTGATGAAGACATATGGTCTCCCAGACAATTAACACATTTTGGAGAAGACAAACAGTCAGAACCTTCATGATCTTCTTCACCACATCTGTAGCATGTTGCACGATTCCTGCAAGATTGGGCACCGTGACCAAACTTTTGACACTTGTAACAACGAAGTGGATTTGGAATATATTGCTCCACTTCGATATTACAATATCCAGCTTTGATATACTTTGGGTGTTCCGGTTGTGAAAAAGAAATCAAATAAGTATTTGTATTGAAAGTTTCTCCGTTTTTCTTAAAAGTGAATCGTTTGACATGAGTGACTCCTTGATTTTGTAGTTCAGTGGCGATTTCTGTTTCACTCATGTGGGCAAGCCACCGGTCTCTGTCTCTCAAGATGCCTTTGCTGCTGTTCAAAGACTTATGTGGAGAAACAGATACTGCAGTATTTGCAAGCTGTTTTGTACCTATGAGGGTAGCTGATTGTTTCGCTGTTTTACACTCTATGAGGAGAAACCCAGATCTAATTTTTGTTACAGCTTGTACATCACCAACAAGTCCATAAATTGCTTTTGATGTGGCAAATGGATTGAGTTTTAGAGGTTCACCGTCAGTAGAAGACACAACCAAAAATCTACTCCATGTATCCGGTAATCTGTTTGTAGCACTTTCCTCGTCCGAGGACAAACACTCATCCTGTGCTCGTTTGTGTTTTTTGGGTTGAGCCATGGTTAATAATAGAAAGTTCACCATCCCAGCTCCCCACCCTCCACCGAGTATCACCTGGACAATGCTATATACCAGTGGCTCTCCGACTGGCAGCACCAAGGATACTGGAATGGTATACTCCAGCAGAAGATTAATTCAAAATTAATCGATCCACCAGATTGGCCCATGAGCCACCGCCTTCTGGGCAAAAGACTCTAGGCAAAGTTCAGAACATCAGTATTCAAATCTAAAAGTTTTATGTGAATGAAAAAGTAAAGGCCAAAATTGAAACAGTACAAAATCAAATCTGTGCAATTACATAAATAATCCACGCACAGGGCTTGGCATGACCAGCCGATTGGTCGAACCGGGCCCATTCGACCACCCGTCTAGGCGAAGTCAGGGCCAAAGTGGTGTATTGAGCAACAGGAACACGGTTACAGGTCCCTATTGCCCTCAACCACCAGGATCCCTTCCTCCGCCGACACAGGCCGCAACCCACGGCAAACGGGTTGGTGGACCAAATCCCCCCCCCCCCCCCCCCCCCAGCCGGGAGGTGGCTCGCCACGGGTGCCTGTTAGATTGGAAAACAGAGAAGTGGGGGAGATATACTTGTCCTGGCATCCAGGCGTAAACACATCATTTTGTATATTGTGCGTTTAGCCACTGCATGTGGCACCAAACTGGTTCAATCCTACAGTAACCAACTACAGATTTCCAGTGTGATAGTGCGCCGCTATTGCTGACTGAGAGGACGGTCGAGCAGCTCTGTATGTCTGTGACGTCATCAGCAGTGTGACGTCACTGTCACTGTACAAATGGCGCCACGTCAGCTGGGTGAACCTCGGCTCAGTCTGTGGTCACTGAGTGCAGCGTCATGTAAACAAAGTTTGTTGTTGTCTGTTTCACAATTCGCGATTTTCTCAGAATAGAATTAAAACAGCATTATGTCAAGACGGGTGACGTTCACGTACAATCACTCATAGTTTATGTTTACACTCACTTCACAATTTTCTTACCTGATCATGCGAGGTTCCAAACACAAAACATGACGAAATGTCTGAAAATACATTCAGCAAGTTTTATTTATATTCACAAAGATGAAACGAAATCGCCTGAATAATGACACGCCACGTCAGTGTCAGTAACGACATGTGCTCCGTCTCTGTCTACACCAACACTGACGTCAGTGTGCACCACGTGACACCAGGAGATTCACCAGTCGCTGGTGTCCGAATGTTCTCGCTAAGTCGGCTGCTGTCCGCCCGGAGTTGGTCCTGGTGTTTACATTCAGCATGTCCAGGGACAGGATCAGCTTCACGGTCTCCAGGTCTCCACCAAGACAGGCCAAGTGAAGGACGTTGTTACCGCTGCTGTTCACCAGTGACACATCAGCCCCTCTACCCACCAGGAACTCCACTACAGCCCTGTGTCCATACCGTGCTGCCAACATCACCGGTGTCTTGCTCCCCCATCCTCCTCTATAGTTTATGTCAACGTGACCCGCTGCCAGGATCCGCTTCACTCTCTCCAGGTCACCGCGCTTGCTGGCGTCGTAGAGGTCGCGGCCTGCTCTTGGTGATACAGTCGCTGTAACACAAAGTAAACTGTGTACACCAGACATCTTTGTCACATATCTACAATGGTTACATAATGTCTATACGTGACTCGGACATTGCTATGCCATTTACACAATTCCATCATGTCTGACAACAATCCAACATGACGGGAATGTCAACATGTGGTTTCTGGAATTAACGATGGCGCGTTTAATATGTAACTTTCTGTTTCATTCAGATGTTGTAGTATTATTTTGTGTACGACGTGAGAGTGATGATGTTTGTTGAACTTTACAAGGTGACAGTGTCAGTACAATTGTTGCTGCTGAGTTTTCCAACCTACCGTGGTCATCAGAGTCTTGTGTCGTCACTGGCGTCGGTGGAACCGTCTTCCTGGGTGTCAGATCCTGACTCGCGTCAGTCGTGGAGGCTGAAACAGGGAACATGTTGTTCAGAACACTATGCAAAGCACATAAGCATTTCTGTTTTCACTTTTCTAGATATGTTTTGCCTTTCAATACTATGTATGATTAAATTCTAAACAGATATCGTATGGATAAAATAGTAACCTTATATCGTTCAGTTTGTTTGAGATAACTCTAAATAACACGAACAAAAGTGACGCTTCCTAATATTAATTTGTATAGTTTGAGATTCTGTGATTGACAACGTCGATTGATACCGGGTGAGATCCATCCCTCAAGTCAAAATCACCACGGGCATATACATCAGTGAGGTAAATGCAGGTAGAATTAAAAACTGCACTTCCTGTCTAATCGATTTTCCCACCTACCCTGTAGGTCTTCTGTCGTCTCTGACACTGGGGGGACCGTGTATTTCTGGCTCCGGTCAGTCGAGGCTGAAACAGGGAATTTTAATGAGAAAACTTTACATAGTACAATAATAGTTAAAATATTATGACTACTGGTCTCCGCTTTCCATAAATGCCTTTCAACATTATGTATGGACAAAGTACTAGTCCAACTAATCTGTTATAACAGCGGTATTATACATGGTTTGATTTGATGGAGTCTGATTCAGTAAATTTAATAAGCTGTCCATTGTGCATTGGTTTGGGGATAACAGTTGAGATCTCCCTCTTTGTATATATAGTGGAATTGAATAGATGAAAGCTATAAACATAAATGGTGTAACAAAAGAGTCAGTTCACCCTCAGGGTTAGGGTTAGGTGAGAGATGCATATTCTACGGGGAACTTCATATATCAGCATATATTATTTTCACAATGTTATTTTTAGTAGACAAACAAACAACATGATCTGCACTTTTACCTACTCAAAATTGCATACTTACGAAATGGCTGCCCTTTTAGTTTGCATTCATTAACCAGGGTTGGAATGTTCTATCCGTACGCCCTTATTTTAGTGCATTTGCAATTTCATAAATTCTAACGTAAAACAGATTAAAACACACAACTTGGCTCGGTGTTTATGCAACACATTTATACTTTGTGTGAGGCAATCTCTGTGAATGAATCACAAAACGTCAGAATACCGAGGGACAGTGTCAGACAGACCAGTTCTCAAACAACTGCCTACCGAGGCGGAAACTGCAGTCTTACACAGCCGTACTTATCGATGGAAGTATTGTCTGCTGATAAGCCACAATCATATCAACACGTAGCAGTGTGTGGTGGTTAAGATCGAAGTGTAGGTTGTCCGACATGCTTCGTCAGTATCAATATTAGAAATAACGAAAATAAAGCATAGTTGCCCTTCCATAATCAGCTTTCAGATTGACTTGAAATTTGGCTTTGAAAATGATGTTGCAGACATGCACAAAGACACGTTTGGCCGTGTGCTACTGTGGGATGTATTTCCATGCAATGCAGCAGTAAAAAAATATAATACATTTCAAATGAAATATTTGACTGGACAGATTTAAGATAATCTCATAAAGTATCCCGTGTCAAAGGTAAATGCCACCAAGTCAAGGTAAACGGTAAGAAAGTGTACATATTTTGATCAGACATAACAATTTTCAAGTGAAAGGCTGCGTTGTTATGTTTCCCCAGACCTTCCATCGTCCCCCGTCGGTGACAGGCTAAACACAGGTCTGGGTGTAAACATTGTGTGAAGCAAACACTTGGTTCCTACAACATTCAAGCTGCTTTACAGCAGTCATACAATATACATTTACACTATTCCATCTAATTTCATAAATAAGTTTAAAATCATAAACTGAGAACTTACCCACCATTAGTGTACGTAATAACAAGAACGACACATTTCACTGCTTCTCGACAACGTTTGGCGCTCGCCTGCTTGGACTGATCAACAACTCTATATGTAACTAGTTCCAATATTTGCTCTCTAATTTTGCTTTAGTTTTTCTGAGAGCCTCATGTTACAACACAGTTCACGTTACCTGTGGCATGACATGGACAACAATTGTATGTTGACATATCAGACACTTCCCTAAATTGCACCAATTCCTTATTAATTTGTTTTAAAAATATATAAGTGTCCCTTCAAAATAGGTCATATGTGGATATTAGTAGACGTCAACAGCTTAGATGTAAGTAGCAGCGATCACTCTGTCAAACAAGGACATTGAGTTACTTGCATTTAGCTTATACCACTAAATATAACCTTGAAAGACAAACTGTTGCTGAGCCTGTTGCGTTAAGTATAGAAAGGTATTCCCCACTTCAGTCTAGGTGTGAAAAAGAGATACCCAGATACAGTACACGTGCTTTTAATGTATCCTGTGATACGTGTAGACACGTGTCCCCAACTCAGTCTGGCCTTGAAATAGAGACACAATGCATCCTCCTTATAATATATGTAGAGCTGCGTGTACAAATACATTTCCAAACTCAGTCTAGCCCCCTGGATTCCACAGAGACATATATGTCCTTCCACTTCAACCCTCACTTTGAATCCCAATAAAATTCTAAATATATACAGTGCACCCTGATTATAATGTGTGATGTTCTAAGTACAAACACATATTCCCAACTCAGTCTAGATGTGTCGATGAAGGACAGTAAAACCACAACAAGGTCACAGATAGGATTAAGCCTAGGGTGGAAAGTTAAAACTAATATCACTATTTGAACAGTAAAACCTGGCTATAGGTCACCAACAGCTGAAGGTAGATCACCATACTAGGGACCATGGGGACTTACAGTACCTCTGCTATCTGCATGGTGGCAAGCTGGATTTACACCATCCCTTCAGCTGCTGGCGATAACCCTAACCCTAACCAAATTGTGTCCACACATACCTTCAGATATACCGTAGCTGTATATTGTAGGACACAGTATCCCAATACAATTGGAAAATACATATGCTATTTAGATGCATTGAATATGGAAAGAACACTCTGCATACCCAATATGAATGGTAACAGTTATTGATACACACAGTGCCTCACTTTTCTTTCATATCATTTGCGATACAGGATGCTATAAACTAAAACAGGCAAAACCATCATCATTTTAGTCCAAACAACCCCTCGAAGTCTTTTTTTTAATAGTGAGTGAGTGAGTGAGTTAATATTTAACGTCACATCGGCAATAGCTCAGCCATATCGAGAACATTCAGCAATGAAAAACAGCATATATACATTATAAACACCCGTCAACGAAGGACAGTAAAACAACTAGAATATCACAATTTCAATTAAAACTAGCATGGAAAATTCAAACTAATAGCACTATTTAGACAATACAATATAAAAACAGACTATAGATCGCCAACAACAGAAGGTAGATCACCACAATAGGAACAATGGGGATTTACAGTAATTTTGCTACCTACAAGGACCCTAGTAGGAATTACACCACCCCTTCGGCTGCTCTGGCGATTGTACGAAAAGTTAGCCGAAATTAAAATCACATGAATACTACGATTAAAATCCTGGTAGACTTAAATTTACTGTGAATGTTTTTGGACTTACGTACTCTCTCAGGAGGACAATAATTTTACAATACTTCAACCCCCTTTGAGGGTACAGCCATCAACAATTCAAGTTACTAATCCAAATTACCAATCATTAAAATACATCTATTTACACAACATAATATTCAAAATTCCATAAAAAAATCAATGTCTTTTAAAAAACCAATAACTAAATGTGAATTAACGCTGGTGGAAAGATCCGTAATTGTTTGAACTGTAAAATACTTATCCCTTGTGATGGAGAATTCAACACAGTCAAGCAGAATATGCTTGACCTTGACTCTCTCATCACAAGGGATACAAAAAGGAGGATCCTCACTTTTCAAAAAGTGCCTATGAGTGTATCTAGTATGGCCAATACGACATCGTCTTAAACTAACTTATTCAAATCTGGACTGACAACCCAAGTAAGTGTAACCAATATACGGTTTTATTTCATGTAATTTATTTGTACCTACTTGGGTGTCCCACTTCTTCCGCATCAGATCACGGATGTAAGTTCTAGTGCTAGCTTTTTAATGAGAGTATGGAATAAGAAGTGGTGTCACAGATTTGTTGAATGCTGCCCTGACAGCAAGATCGGCCATTCCGTTACCGGAAATGCCTACGAGGCTGGGTAACCAACAGAATGCGATGTCGTATTGGACAGTGACAAGATTATTATACAATTCTATAATTTCAATTAAAAGTGGATGTTTGCAAGAGATATTTTTAATAGCCTGAAGGCAAGAAAGAGAGTCTTAACAGATTATATATTATGTACGTTTGGGGTGTCTTTGAAAATATATTTAAGAGCTGTTAATATGGCGTTAGCTTCTGCTGTAAAATTAGAACAGTTATGTGGTAATCAAGAAGATATTGTTTTGGATCCAATGACAGTGGCACAAGCCACAGCGCCACCGTCCTTGAACCCATCAGTAAATAAGGATTTATAATTGCTATATTTATGTTTCAGTTGATTATATTCTTTTTTATACTGAAATTCATTCGTTTCTGATTTTTTAAGTGCCGTTAATGTTAGATCAACTTGTGGCCTAACCAACTGCCAAGGAGGAGAAGAAAGAAGACGGGAAGGAGCTATGTTTTCCAGGTCAATGCCGGCAGCAAAGAGAAGTGTTTTTTTTCTTAAACCAAGAGTCGGAACAAGAGAAGATTTCTTGTTGTATAAATCTTCATACAGAGGATTGCAAACACAGTTCTATGCAGGGTTTGACTCATTTGAATATAGTTTTGTTACATACTGTAAAGCTAATTTTACACGTCACTGCTCAGGAGGTGGTTCATCAGCGTCGACATACAGGTTGTCGATAGGTGAAGTTCTAAAGGAGCCAAGACAAAGTCTTAGACCTTGATGATGGACTGAATGTAATAGTTTTAAGTTGCTTTTGCAGGCTCCACCATATACGATGGAGCCATAATGAAGTTTAGAAGCCACGAGAGATCGATATAGATGGAGAAGGGTAGCTTGATCCCCTCCTCATTTACAATTCGAAACCACTTTCAACAAGTCAAGTGCTTTCAGGCATTTAGTTTTAAGTGGCTTAATATGCGGTAAAAACGTTAAGTGTGAGTCAAAAATGAGACCCAAGAACTTGGCCTCCTTTACAACTTTAATTGGTGTGCCATCTAGAAATAGTTCTGGGTCTTTATGCGGTTTATATTTACGACAAAAATGTATACAGTTAGTTTTCGATTTGGAAAATTTAAATCCGTTTACAAGACACCATTTATTAATCTTGTTTAAAAACAACTGTAGTTGCCGTTCAATGGTATGCATATTTTTACCACGACAAGAAATATTAAAATCATCCACAAATAACGATCCATCAATTGAATCGTGTAAAACTTTTCATTAACTGTTTATCTTTATACTAAAAAGAGTGACAGACAAAATACTGCCTTGTGGAACACCCTGATCCTGATTGTAATGATCAGACAGGGTAGAACCCACACGGACTTGAAATTGTCTGTTATTTAAAAAAATGCCTAAAAATTCAGGCAAACGACCTCGCAAACCTAAATCATGTAAATCTCTCAGAATGTCATACTTTCAAGTAGTGTCATATGCTTTTTCAAGATAAAAAATATAGACACAGCGTGTTGTTTGTTAATGAGTGCGTTTTTAACAAATAATTCCAGTCGCACTAAGTGATCCATAGTACTTCTGTTTTTACAGAAACCACATTGTATATCTGTGATAAGGTTATTTGTTTCCAAGTACCAAACAAGTCGATTATTTATCACGCGTTCCATGGTCTTGCAAACACAGCTAGTTAGTGAAATAGGTGGATAATTGGACGGATCCGTATGATCACGTCCAGGTTTAGGTATTGGTACTACTATAGCGTCACACAATGAGGGGGGAAAGTTACCCGATGTCCAAATATCATTTAGATGAGTTTCTAGGCAGGATTCTGGTAAATGCTTCAGGAGTTGATGATGTATGTTATCAGCTCCTCTTCCAGTGTTATGAGCTTGATCAAGACCAGTATGGAGCTCATGAATAGAAAACATTTCATCATAATCTTCCCCATTATCTGAGTTGAAATTAATACTTTTCTTTTCTTGATACTGCTGGAATTTAGGTAAATAGTTAGAAGAGAAAGAGTGTTTAGCAAGGGTTTCGCCCATTTTATTTGTGATATCTGATTTATCCGTAAGTAACTGATCTCCATGTTTAAGATGATGGACAGTAGATTTAGTACCTTTACCTTTATTTTTCTGCACCATGTTCCATACCTTGGACATGGGTGTCCGAGAATTTATTTTAGATACATAATTTTGCCATGACTGGCGTTTGTTCTGTTTAAATGTACGCGGTGCTTTAGCATTTAAAATTTTGAATGTATTGAAATTATGCACCATAGGATGGCAACGGAAATAATGTTCTGCTTTTTTCCTTGCCTTCCTAGCTTATTTGCACTCACAGTTGAACCATGGTTTTCTTATCTGTGGAACTACAGAGGACTTTCGTATACACTTCATCAGAAACACATTTAATAGCATCGGGAACGTCAATAAAACGTTCAGGTTTAAGTTTTTCAGAACACAGTGTTTCATATAAAGCCCAGTTAGCCCTTTTAAGATTTCGCCTTGATGATGGAGGAACATCAGAAGGAGTTACAGCTTTTAATACACTGGGAAAATGGTCACTTCCACAGAGGTCATCGTGGACTGACCATTCGAATTCATTTAGTAGTTTAGAATTTGTGAGTGAGAAGTCGAGAGCAGAATAGGTCCCTGTACCAGGGTGTAAATATATGTTGGAACCATCATTGTAAATACATAACTCATTGTCAGAACAAAAGTCCTCCAACAACTTACCTTCAGTGTTTGTAGTTACACTACCCCAGAGTGAGTTGTGCCCATATAAATCTCCTATTATAATACAGGACTTCGGGAGTTGGTCATATAGAGCCTGAAGATCAGTTTTGGCAAACGTTGAAGATGACGAAATATAGAGTGAGCATAGCGTAAACGCTACATGCAAAGTAATTCTCACAGCAGCAGCCTGCATATTAGTATTAAGTGGAACAGGGCTTTGAATAACGTTTTTGTCTGACTAGAACGGATGACCCGCCAGTGGCTCTATCAGCCGGAGGTAAAAAACAATGCTATGCATTAAAATGAGGAAGGTCAAATGTATCTGTTTGTTTTGAATATGTGTCTTGGAGACATATCGCTGAAGGTGTAAAATCTTGGAGTAATAGCTGTAATTCATGTAAATTAGTCCTCAATCCTCTGCAGTTCCACTGTACAATATTATTGGAATAGTGAGTGAGTTTAGTTTTACGTCGCACTCAGCAATATTACAGCTACATGGCGGCGGTCTGTAAATAATCGAGTCTGGACCAGACAATGCAGTGATCAACAACATGAGCATCGATCTGCGCAATTGGGAACCGATGACACGCGTCAACCAAGTCAGCGAGCCTGACCACCCGATCCCGCCAGTCGCCTCTTACGACAAGCTGAGTCGCCTTTTATGGCAAGCATGGGCTGCTGAAGGCCTATTCTACCCCGGGACCTTCACGGGTCTTTATTGGAATAAACTATCTTTTTGGGGCATTTATTGGCGATCTACCCCGCACTCTTTTGGAGGGCCACAAGCTATGTGCCCTAGAATGGACGTTTTCAGAAACGTCCATGTCTTTAAGAGACCCATATTTACTAAACAACTGCATTTTTGGTGACCCTTTAGGAGCTCTGCCACTTTGTTGTTTTGAAGCATCATGCTTAGGCTTCGGTTTACCTTTCACAGTTTGCTGACTATCAGCTGTCGATTGAGACTTTGAATTTGACTGAGATGATGATGATTTGTGATCAGAAGACTTTGAAGTACTAGGAAGTGAATCCTCAGTCTGTGATGATATAGCAGGGTACAAAAGCTGTGGAGAATCGCAATTTACCTAAGTCAAGGTAGTCTGGCAGCCTGCGGATGATTTTGTTATTTTAGAGGTAGACTCCGATGATGCTTTTGCCACTGCAGCATAACTTTCTGGAAGATCAGATCTCTTTACCAGTTTTTTTTTTGCCTCAGAAAAGGAGATATTTTGAGTAAACTTTATTCTCTTTATCACCATTTGCTTTTTCCAAATAGGACACTCTTTAGAAAATGAAGAATGGTCGCCTGAGAAGTTGGTGCATTTTTTGACATTACTGTCACAATCTTTTGTTGTGTGTGTCTTTTCACTGAAGTGAGCACACACAACAGACAATCTGCAAGTATTGAGACCATGGCCGAACTTTTGGCATTTGAAACACCGAAGGGGATTCAGAATGTACTTTTCCACACTGATATTACAGTATCCAGCTTTAAGTGATGTTGGAGCAGCAGGTGATGAGAAAGAAAACAGATAGATATTAGTTTGAATAGTTGTGTTGTTTTTACGGGTTGTGAAACGTTTGACATATAATACATCCCGATCTTTCATTTCGGAAGCGACATCGATCACGTACGATTCCCTTACTCGTGTTCAGTGTTTTGTAGGTATCTAGGTCAAAAACTTTTACAAGTACTCTAGTCCTAAACGTGTCGCTCATGTGGTGTGGTCTGTCACTTTGCTAGGGTATCTTGGTCAATACTCTTACAAAAACGTTTTGGCAAGTCAACCTGTGGATCACTGAAAGAGAAAGCCGGCCATGTATTATATTTGTCCAGGTTGTATACACAATGGTGGGAACGGCGAATGGTCCGAGTTTGTTCCATCATTGTTTATACAACTTTATTAGACAATTACATTAGCGGTCAGAATCACACTGTATTATCCCACCTTATCATTGTACATGTGATCCTAATGCTATTGAGTTATATGGGACATTGCCACAGCTGATGTTGCATGCCAGCCTGCAGACAACTAGATGTTGAAACAGTTGGACACTAATGACGCTGCAGTCACAGTTGATGAAGAGGCCAGCGTGGAGGGTGATATAGAATGAAGCTACTGGTTATGTAATGGCTTGCATGAAGCTTCCTCTCCTTCCATAGTGGTGACGTTAGGTGACGTCACAGACTATTCTGATTACGAGATTGATAACATGAATGAGACTGAATGTAGTCCGTGATATGCTTAGCTGCTCCACTGGTCAGGAAACAGGTGGTGGTGTTCCACCAGCATTTTCTCAACCGTGTGAGAAGTGGAAATCCCAATTTCGTGTTACTTAATCCTTCATCATTCCCATTTGAACCCAAACAGACTGTAGTTGCTGTGGATCTAAGGTGTTTCTGTGGCACACAAGTCATAATATAGAATACAAAGACTATGTATTTATCTATAAAGACTGTGTATTTATCTTTGGCCTCATGCCATATCACATTGCTGGCGTTTGTCTGAGTTATCAGTTTAACTCAGAAATATGAGTTGAAGTCATAACTCCATTTGGTTAACGCTGGTCTCAGATACAATGTGATCAAGAAGCACCCGTGCTAAGCCAAAGCTGAAGTTCCCTTCATAAGACATGATCTGAGATGACAGCAGCTGTCTATGGCTAATTTCTGTCTTGGATGTAAAGGGAAGATAAGAAAATGTATTGTCACATGCTAACATGGCCTCAGATGTAAATTAAGAGCAATATCAATTTATCTTTGATCACTGATAAAAAGAGATCTCGAAGCGCTTTCGTTTTAGGCAGGCTTCAAGGTGAACAGGGACTTGACTAATTGGTTTTGAATGTTTTCAACTTGTAACTCGCTGGAGTTTAGTGTTGGCCACAGAGTTGCTCATGTATTTAACTTTAGTCTCAGATCTACGTCTCAGGTCTCAGATGAACGGGAAACACCAGATAATGTGCACTGGTATAGCATATTCGGAAAAGCATAAATGATGACAACAAATATCATGACAAATATCTACACAAATACGAGGGGATATCAAGACGTTTTGAGCCTTGAGCATTTTTCATACCCAGGTGTCATAGCCTATGGTACGACATTGAACCTTGGAGTGTAGCTGATGTGATATATAAGGTTTGGTATCCTACTCTCAGAAGTTATTGAACAGCTCACATTTACAGAAAGAGACCCACTCACGGCAGTGAAAATGAATATAATTGAGTACAGTGCAGTAATTAAGGTTTTAGTTCTTGAAGGAAACTCGGCAAAAAACATTGAAGAAAGGCTTTCAGCAGTTTATGGGAAGTCTTCCTCTTCATCTGCTACCATCAAACGATGGGTCAATGAATTCAAGCATGGCAGAGAGAGTCTTGAAGATGACCCGCGTCCAGGTCGCCCAACAACAAGCACTAGTCAGGAAAACATTGACAGAGTGCATTGACTTGAGCTGGAAAATCGTCGAATCACACTCCACGAGTTAGAAGAGACCACAGGCATTTCACACGGATCCATCTAGACAATTCTTCATGAACATCTCGTCATGTCTAAGGTGTGCGGAAGATGGGTGCCAAGAAAGCTTACAGATGAAATGAAGCAAACAAGGGTCACCATAAGCAACTCCATGGTAACCAGATACAACAAGAATCCAGAAGATTTTCACTTTAGGCTAGTAACCTGTGATGAAACCTGAATCCACCACTATGATCCTGAGAGCAAAGAAGAATCCATGGAATGGAAACATGTCACTTCTCCCAGGACCAAAAAGTTCAAAGCCTCCAGATCAGTGCAGAAGGTAATGGCGACAGTCTTCTGGGATAGCAAAGGCGTCATCCACATAGATTAGATTACTTACCAAAAGGAAGAACAATGAATGGGGAATATTACGCTAACTTGTTGAGGCAAGTGCGACAGTCAATCAAGGAGAAGCGCCGGGGCAAGATCAGACGTGGTATTCTTCTACATCAAGACAATGATCCAGTACACATGTCTCGCGTTGCAGCCGCTGCTGTCCAGGAATGCGGTTACGAAATGTTGCCGCATCCCTCCGACTCTCCAGACCTGGCACCAAGTGATTACCCTATGTTCCCAAATCTCAAGAAACACTTGCGTGGTCGTAGATTTCAGGATGATAATGAGCTTATTGCTGCTACTGAGGCTTGGTTTGAGGACCAAAATGGCGCCTTCTACAGACATGGCATCAGCGCCTGGCAGAAAAGGTGGAACAAGTGTCTTGACTTACGAGGGGACGATGTTGAAAAATATATGTGGATCATACCAATATTTTGTGTTTTACTAATAGTATAGTATGCAAGGCTCAAAACTTACTGACATCACCTCGTGATAGATGAAGAGCTTCGAATAATGTTAGGTGAGTATATGAGCGATCATATTAAAAATACCGTATATTACCTTCTACGCAGACCCCTTTTCCAGATCGAGTCTTTAAATATCGTTGACCTAGTTTGCACATACCAGATGGAACCTCGAAAACAGAGAAAGAAGAAACAGGTTATGTTGTCCTCTGTAGTTCATTTAATATTATATTTTGAATATAAATATGAATATATATTTACATGGAACAAATGTACCCTTCTAGTGATTTGATTGACATTACCGGTACTACTTTTATAAATCACTACATTCCTCAATTTCATTCTGAGGTTTTCACACCTTCTGACAGCATGTAAAACGAGAACCCTTCTGTGAAATTAAATACAATTCATTTGTGTGTGTGTGTGTTTATGTGTGTGGTTACAAACATTATTTGCAATCCAATTCTATAATAACTCAAGGTTCTAAAAAAACAGCGAAAAAAAACAACAATCAAAGTAAGTAAGCGAATCGTATTAGGTGTCTATTGTGATCTTAAATATGGTGTCGCCCGTAAACCTGGACATAGGGACTTGTAGTGCTAAAAATAATACATCCTGCTTCCTGGAAGTGTATACTGATATCAATATAGTAGGCGTAGATCTACATTTCTTCGTTATTTGTATATGTAATATCAGTGTATGTTTGTAGTAGCCAAAACGTATTTTTTCCAGCAATTCAAACCCCGTGCAAGTTAAACCGAATGATTTTGTAAAGCTGATGGACAGCTGCTTGAAAGAGTTGTGAAATATTATCAGACTACAGGCTGCACAAGGAGTTTCTAACAGTAAACATGACAAGATCAGTGGTGCTCCTGTATCTCGATCACTGTCACTGTCACTATTAGTCACATCCATTCGCGTCCTCCCTCACAAAACAAGTGCCATGTCTCCTGTGGTTTCTCATTTAGGGGTCAAAAGCACTTTGCATAGTCTGAACACAATAGGCTTAAAATCGTCTTCATTCAAGTCAGTGTGTTTTTCGGTGGAGTCGTTAACACAAACATCAAATCTCGACAAGTAAAAAATCCAAGTCGAAATGAGAAAGCGTCACTGATATCCAACGCAAAGTGTTGCAGTATTATTATATACAGTAACTGTTCATCCCATAAAGAACATTAAGCTCAAATATTTGAGACTTACTGTTTCCTGTTATTCACATTCGGATTCTGCTGTTGTGTGTGTCACTCCTAATTAAATACTCCCTATTAGCTTCATGATTGTGAACACTTCTCAGCGTGATGACTACAATAGCCCGACACTGATGGTTAACTGACGTTCAAGCGAGATTTAGGTCACGCAGCTCAGTTTAAAATGTTTACACTTCACAGGTGTTTTGATGAATTACATTACTGCATTTGGCGCCAAATCCTCAGTTCAAAAGAAGTAAATGTGGATTCCAACTTGATTCTATCGAAAAATATCTATTTTCGTGACTACTTATAGGAAATACAGTCCCACTACGCAGTATACGTTTTCCTGGAGTGAAGTAGTTGCCATTCCAATCACCAGTACTATGATGGGTTAATCTGCGTGGTATTATTATATAGAGGAAGCAAAATCTTGCTTTATTTTAACGCTATTTTCACTTTTTAGAATGCGGGTAATAAATAGTATACAAAGCTCGTTCCCCTGTCATATCAAGATTATGTCCTTTGTGAATGTCCCTGGTATATATCCCAACTGAGATTGTTAGTGGCTGTACCCTCAAAGGGGGTTGAAGTATTGTAAAATTATTGTCCCCCTGAGAGGATACGTAACTCCCAACACATTCGATGTAAACTTAAGTCTTCCAGGCTTTTAATCGTACTAGTCATGCTATTTTGATTTTGGTTAGCATTTTGTACACTCCAGGGGCTGAAAGGATGGTGTAAATCCAACTGTAGCTCCCCATGGTCCCTAGTATGGTGATCTTCCATCAGCCGTTGGCGATCTGTAGCCCGTGTTTTATAATATATTGTCTGCTTTAAATACTAGAATGTTTTACTTCCCCATGCTAGTTTTAAACCCATATCTGTTATACCCTAGTTGAGGGAGTATACATAACAATTGAAGAAGCAAGATGTACTGTAAGCAAATATCTCTGATCTGAGTTCAATTGTATTGGAGACAGAATATTTGGCCTAGCAATAGGTACTATTTATATACCCCTCCTTGATGTTTTCACGTACAATTCTGAAGGTGCATACAAGCTGCAAATTGAAAACAAGTAGCTTGCTCAAACAGTTTAACTTTACTGATGATTTGACTTCGTTCAAATAGCCAGGTCGGTTTACCCAATAAATCTGATAATGGTCAGACCAACCATTCCCTTCCACTGCTTTATCATCCTCACTAAGATTTAAGTGTTTCATGTCTTGATGTATTCAGAAACTAATTTTAAGGAAATAATTTTAAGCAAGACACAACCATCTCAATAATGTTTTTAGTTTTCATCTGTTGTAAAGATAAGGAAATGTATATCACGATGTGGTAGGCTTCATGTTCGAGTCGGCGGTGTTCGAGTCGAAAATGACCGACAGGTTGTCAAGAAAAGTAGAAGGGTCGGAAGGGCAATGAAAAAAAACACCAAAAAAAACATACACACATAATTACAAAAAATGTATCAGGTACTACATGCTGAGTACCCATTCAGGACAAGCCTTTGGAAACGTCCACTTACGTGTGAATGGCTCCGTGCAAGATTGGCATGTCCTTCCTTTTTCTTTGATTCGTTTGTTGATAAACAGCAGGTTAAAGTCTCAGCGTAGTATTCAATGTTCACACATTGACCATGTTCAGCACATTTAAGCTGGCACAGCTTGATACCAATGTTGTTGATAACATAAACGTCGGTCTTCTTAGGTGTACTCCGCTTCGTGCTTCCGGTTGAAATCCCAAACATCAGCAACATCGATAATGTGATCAGTAGTTTCACACGGACGCTCATATACCTCGGTGCCATGATCTAGAGCTATTGAAATCACCACCTGTGAGATGATGCACTACTACCACGAGGTTCAAGAATCACGGTGAATGCAAAGACTATTTTCACTAATGTCCGGAAGCTATCACCAAGTAGATAGTAAACCCAAAGTTATGAACGCCTGTGTCTACAGACTACCACTTGATACACAGCGAGCAAAAGATATGAACGCGTATCTCTAGAAGCTACCACCGGGAACACAGTACAAGAAAAATGGCTTGAAGTATACGGCAAACACAAAAAACACAGAAGGCTGCAACGCTTGTCATGAATATGCAGAGAGTAGTGTCAGCTGTTCCTCTCAGCCAAAGGGCTTCTCAATACCTGATTGGTCACACAACACGGTCTCGATGTGCTGCACAACGCGATATCAACATAATGACATCATTTGTTTCAGAAGGGTTTTCCAAGAGGAAAAGTAATAACATGTCAAATTAGGTTTCTTTCCAACATAGATATTAATATCACCGTTTTGACATACGTTTCCTGCGTCGTTCTCTTTATTGATAAATGAAATTGCAGATCGTCCCTTGTTCTTCCACCGTCTTAATTAGTGTCAGAGAGTGGTTGAGTGAGTTAATATTTAACGTCACATCGGCAATATTTCAGCCATATCGTGAATAGAACATTTAACACTGAAATGGAATATATGTTTATCATAAAGAACATGTCAACGAAGGACAGTAAAACAATTAGAATATAACAATTACAATTAAAACTAGCCTGGGAAGTTAAAACTAATATCACTATCCGGACAATTCAATATGAAAACAGGCTATAGACTGCCAACAGCTGTAGGTAGATCACCATACTGGGGACCATGGGGACTTACAGTACCTTTGCTTCCTGCATGGTCCCTTGTTGGATTTATACTATCCCTTCAGCTGTTAGCAATTTAGTCACATCTAGCAACAACTTAAAAAAAACACATACATATGCCACGATTAAAAACAGTGGAAAGTTTAAATGTACTTCGAATGTTTTGGGACATACGTACCCTCTCGGGAGGACATTAATTTTACGGTACTTTAACGCCCCTTGAGGATACTGCAACTAACAATCTTAGATACTATTTCCAATCATAAAATATTTATCTATTTACAATTCATATAACAAATCTTATTCTTTTTTAAAATGTTATAATTAAATGAGAACTGTTATTGTTAAAAAGATCGTTCATAGCTTTTGACGTAAAATAATTATCCCTTGTCATGGAATATTCAACACAGTCAAGCAAGACATGCTTGACCGTGATTCTGTCATCACATGGGATGCAAAACGGGGGATCTTCACTTTTCAATAGGTATTTATGTCTATATCTGGTGTGACCAATACGACATCGTCTCATAATGACGTCTTCAAACCTGGACTGGCAACCCAAACAGGTATAACCAATATAAGGTTTTATTGCATGTATTTTATTGATACCCACTTGGGTGTCCCACCTCTTCTGCATCAGATCAAGATATAAGATCTAATGGTAGCTTTATAATGAGAGTATGGAACAAGAAGTGGAGTCACAAATTTGTTGAGTGCTGCCTTGGCTGCAAGATAGGCCATTGTGTTCCCAAAAATGCCTACCTGGCCGGGTAACCAACAGAAGACGATGTCGTATTGGCCAGTAGCAAGATCATTATACAATTCAATAATTTCAATTAAAAGTGGATGTTTACAAGACATTTTTTTAATAGCCTGAAGGCAAGAAAGAGAGTCGGAATAATTTATATACTGTTTATGTTTAGGATGTCTTTCAATATATTTAAGAGCTGATGATATGGCATTTGCTTCTCCAGTAAAAATAGAGCTGTTATCTGGTAATCTAGAAGATATTGTTCTGGATCCAATGACAGTGGCACAAGCTACTGCACCACCGTCCTTGGACCCATCTGTAAATAAGGGTTTGTAATTGCTATATTTATTTTTTAATTCAATATGTTCTTGTTTATATTCTAGTTCATTTGTTTCTGATTTCTTAAAAGTCGTTAAAGTTAAATCAACGTGTGGCCTAACCAATTGCCAAGGAGAAGAAGAAAGAAGAGATATATTTTCCAGATGAATGCCGGCAGCAATAATAAAGGGCTTAACCCTGAGCCCAAGGGGAGCAACTAGAGAAGATTTCTTATTGTACAAATCCTCATAGAGAGGGTTGAAAACACAGTCATATCCAGGGTTTCACTCATCGGAACATAGTTTGGTGATATACTGTAAAGATAACTTGATACGGCGTTGGTCAAGAGATGGCTCGACATAAAGGCTGTCCACAGGTTAAGTTCTGAAAGATCCAAGACAAAGTCTTAGACCTTTATGGTGGACGGAATCTAAAATTGTTAGGTTGCTTTTGCAGCCTTCACCATTGACGATGGAGCCATAATCACGTTTAGACCGTACCATTGATCTGTATAAGTGAAATGGGGTAGTCTGATCCCCTCCCCACTTTGAGTTTGAAACAACCTTTAACAAATCCAGTGCTTTCAGGCATTTAGCTTTAAGAGATTGAATATGAGGCAAGAAGGGTAAGAAAGAATCAAATATTATATTAATTTTGCCTCCTCTACGACTTTGATGGGAGTACCATTTAAATATAGTTCAGTGCCTTCATGCGCTTTATATTTCCTACAAAAGGTGTACACAATTAGGTTTCGACTTTTACAATTTAAAAACATTCTCAAGACATCATATATTTATTTTATTTAAATACAACTGCAGTAGCCGTTCAATAGTATTCATATTTTTACCTCGACAGGAAATATTAAAATCATCCACAAGAAGTAATCCATCGATTGAATCATTTAAGACCTTGGATAAACTGTTGATCTTGATACTGTACAAAGTGACAGACAAAATACTGCCTTGAGGGACACCCTCATCCTGATTGTGATGATCAGACAGGGTTGAACCCACACGGACTTGAAATTGCCAGTCTTTAAAAAACTATGACATAAAAAGAGGTAAACGACCTCTCAAACCAAAATCATGAAGATCCTTTAAAATTCCATGCTTCCAGGTTGTATCATAAGCTTTCTCAAGATGAAAGAAAATTGATACAACATGTTGTCCATTTACAATGGCATTTTTAACAAAGGATTCCAAACGTACCAAATGATCAATGGTACTACGAATTTTCCGGAAATCACATTGAATATTGGTTATAAGGTTATTGGTTTCAAGATACCAAGTTAATCTATTATTTACCATACGTTCCATGGTTTTACAGACACAAATCGTTAAAGATATTGGTCTATAATTAGACGGATCAGTATGATCGCGGCCAGGTTTTGGAATGGAGACTACGTGGGCATTACGCCAGGAAGATGGGAAATTCCCTGAAGTCCATATTGAATAAAAAATATTTAACAACGTTTCCAGGCACGATTCTTCAAATGCTTCAGGAACTGATAATGAATATCATCAGCCCCTGTCACTGTATCATGAGCTTGCCCACGGGTGGTGTGTAGTTCATGCATTGAAAATAATTCATTATAATCTTCACCATTTTCTGAGTTAAAATTTAATCTTTTCTTCTCCAGTTTTTTCTGAAACCTTTGAAACTCAGGGACGTAATTTGATGAAGATGAATGCTTGGCGAGAGTTTCACCAAGTTTATTGGCAATGTCAGATTTATTAGTTAATATATTATTACCATCCTTCAGATGGTGAACAGTAGATTTAGAACCTTTGCCCTTTATTCTTTGAATCATGTTCCACACCTTGGACACTGGCATTCGTGAATTTATTTTAGAAACATAATTCCGCCACGACTGGCGCATATTTGGTTTGAAAGTACGTCTAGCTTTGACATTTAAAATCTTAACTTTATCTAAATTGTGTACAGTAGGATGTTTGCGAAAATACTTTTCAGCTTTCTTCCTACACATCCTGGCCTGTTTACATTCGTTATTGAACCATGGCTTACGAATGGGTGGAACTGCAGAAGACTTGGGTATAGTTTGGTCAGCAATGCCATTCAATAAATCGGAAAACAGCTGTATCGGATCTTCGCCGTTTACAAAAACATCTGGTTGTAAGTCATCATTACACAATGGTTTATATAATGACCACGCAGTCCTGGCAAAGTTCCGTCTCGATAAGGGTGGAGCATCACCAGGGCTGACTGTTTTTAGAATAGTGGGGAAGTGATCGCTCCCACATAGGTCATCATGGACCATCCATTCAAATTCATTATATAGAATAGGGTCAGCAAGTGATAGGTCCAGGGAAGAATATGTTCCCGTAGCTGGTTGTAAGTAGGTAGCTGAATCATCATTGAAAATGCATAAATTATTATTTGAAATGAACTCCAACAGGAGTTTACCTCTGGCAATAGTATGGACACCTCCCCAAAGCGGGTTGTGCCCTTTAAGATGAGGCATGGCTTCGGAAGTTGATCATAGAGCTTTTTCAGATCCGACTGTTGAATACTGGAAGAGGGAGTTATATACAAACTGCACAATGTCAGCACAAAGTGCAGAGTCAGACGAACAGCAACAGCTTGAATATCCGTATTTTGAGTAAGAGGGCTATGAATGACGCTCTGGTGAACTAAAATAGAAGAGCCTCCAGTAGCTTTATGGCCTGGAGGAGAATAAGAGTGATAGTCAGCGAATGGTCTTAAGTGGAAATTGTCAGTGTTTTTATGGTACGCCTCTTGAAGACATAATGCTGACGGTTGAAAGTCTTGAATGAGTAATTGTATTTCATTGAAGTCATCATTAAGCCCTCTGCAATTCCACTGAATTATATTTTCCAACTGAATCATGGTGGCTCAATTGGCGATCGTTCACGGGTATTGGAGGAGGAGCTGTTCCTCCGTCTATCTTGTGAGGACGGAGTAACCTCCATATCCATAGGTCCAAAAGAGTTTTGAAGAGGAACCTCTGAAGGTGCAGTGACACTAGGCAAATAGTTTCGACTAAACGTTTTTCCATTCTTCTTTTCTGTTTGGTCGGTAGCTGGCTTTGGCAGCTGGCTGTGAAGAAGACGACTTTGATGTTGCAGGCTTAACTTCGGTCTGAGACCCAGAAGTAGACTGAGCGACTGGGATAATAGTTGTTGTGGGTGGAGAAGTAGGTTTTTTGAAGAGAAGACAGGTTTTTCTGACTTGAGCCAGGTCAAGTCAGTCTGACAGACAGTTGAAGACACTGCCACAGAACGGGTTACTGAAGCAGAATACAAGATGTTAGATGGAGCTGAAGACTGATTTGTAGAAAGTTTTTTAGCATCAAGTTAGGAAATGTTTTTTTCACACTTTATCTTCATGATATTTTATTCCCTTCGATAAACAGGGCTTGCCCAGATGAAGCAGGATGAGGCCCATTACAGTTAATACACCTGGGATCAGTCTCACAGTCTGTGCCGTCATGGTGATCTCCGCAGCGATGACATACTGCAGGATTACAACATGAGTAGGAAACATGACCAAATTGTTGGCATTTATAACACCGAAGTAGATTGGGGACATACACATCCACCCCGATGTTAAAATAACCTGCTTTAATTGATTGCGGGAGAGAATAACGAGCAAAAGTCAAGAAATAAGTGTTTGTTTTCATCAGAATTCCCTCCTTTTTAATCATAAAACGTTTCACAGTTGACACACCTTAATCTTCTAGCTGTGCTGCAATATCCCCCTCTGACATGTCAGACAGACAACGAGCTTTATCTCTGATAACACCACGGCAAGAGTTTAGAGCCCTGTGCGCGGACACAGCAACCTCAACAATGGCAAAAGAGTTAATTGATAACAGATTGAGAGATTGCTGTCTCCGTGCACACTCCACAGGAAGCGAGCCACTACGGAGAGACGAGTAACATTTTTTACTTCTCCACAAATGCCGTAGATAGCCTTTGCAATGTAGAACGGGTTCAACTTGATTCGAAGAAAGTCTGCAGCTTCAATTACCAAATATCGTGCCCAGGAGTCACTGCTGGAAGACATATTATTAGTTGAGGGATCTAAATCCTCTAGTCGTGTCTTTTTTTCGTTTCTATATGAACCATTGAGTGCAAGTGCCATGATGAAGGGAAGATATTCGGCACCCCTGCTCCCCACCCACCATGGAGCGTCAACAAGGACAGTGCCATTATGCACCGGATCTCGAGGATGCAGACACTAGGGATACAGGGATGCTATACTCCAATGAAAATGACGCAAATAGCAACATTTGTATACCAATGAAATGTCAGGATGGTTCTTTCCAAGACAAGAAATCGGACATATATTGAATTTTGAGGTCAACGTCAACCAGATTGGCCCATGATCCACTGCCTTCTGGCATAGGACTGTAGGCAATGACATATGTCAATAATTTATAAATTGAAATTGATAATACAAAGAGCCAAGACCCCAAACGTTAAATGTCCAAAAATATTTTCTATGCACAGGGCATGGCGTGACCAGCCGATTGATAGAACCGGGCCAGTTCTATCACCCGTCTAGTTGGATTCAGGGCCAAAGTGGTGTGTTGAGCTACAGGAACACGGTTCTAAGCCCCTGTTACCCTCAACCCCCAGATGCCCGTCCTCCACCAACACACAGCCGCAACCACGAGTAGGTGGCTCGCCACGGGTGCCCAGTATCAGAGACAACAAAGGGGAGTGGGCGAAATGATCACTGTCTTGTTTGGAGCACATCATATTATCCACAATGCGCTGATGGATGTTCATTATACATAAGACTCAATCATTGCCTGCCATCATCTTGGAGTCTGAATATGTCTGTGTGCACCATTAAATTATGAAAACTACTCCCATACGTCATCCTTAAACGACTGAGCTAGATGTAGCTTTGGTCACTAGTCCACACTGAGGCGAGATCATTCACTTATGGATACAGTTTATACATTTGTTGGCCATACCTCATTCTACTGTGCTTCTAGGAGCATATACAGTTGGGCTAAATTTTCTTACGTCTACATGGAAAAGGCCCTGCTATGTTAAAGGCACCGTAGAACATTTAGTTACCCGTATAGTGACAAAGACTCCGCCAGACACTTGTCAATACCTTAAACGATCGAGGTACCTACAATATAAATTTCTGAACTATGTATGCATACGTCCACTAAATAACACCAAGTGAGACCGTTCCTAAGGTCCGTCCTTTGACCCATGAGCCAGCCGACACCCTTGAGCTACTCCTGCCCCCAAACAGGGAGTTATCCTTATAAGTTAGTTGCGTCTTAGAGCAACGATTAGCAATATCCCTGAGCCATCTGTCCGTCCGTGAATGAGTGACTGAGGTTACGTTTACGCTGTACTCAGCAATATTTCAGCTATATAGCGTGGGTCCGTAATTAATCAAAATTCACATTTTGTTTTCTGTGTTGATATGTAAATTGACATAAATGTGTTCATTGGAAATGTTTTCAGGACTTCCTCTTTAAATATTCGTATTGTAGATGTTGTCATGAACTTTTTGAAATCTAACACATTACTTATGTAGTCGTTGACAGCTGGCTGATCATGTGTCCTTCAAGATAGGATCACATTTTAGCAACGGACCATTTCCATACTTACCGTCCCATTTGGAGAATTAATACTCAGTGGGAATTCTTGGCAATCCACAGTCTAGTTTTATATTGCATCGTCCTCTTTAATTACACACGTTTGCTGAGACATACTGTCAACCCCAGTTTAAATAATGACCTGACAAAGAGTCATTACAGAATATTGTTGCAACACACTCAGTGTTAAGTTTAATAGAAATATAAAATCTACTCTTAGAAGATGCTTCTAGATCATAGTGCTATTTCTGTATAAACAAATTAAAATACACTCTTTAAGAAAAAGAAACACAAAATGAAATTCAAAAATGTTATTTACAATTTTGTACACATATGTAAACTCAAATATGTTGTAGGGTTGCACATTGATTCCGACACATTTTATAAGATCATGTTTGACCGAACCCAACCTAAAATGAATCAGTCAAGATTGCCCTGATGTGAGTGAACGCCATCTAACACGAATATCAGGCACAGTGATTGTTTCTCACGTGCAAAACATGAGTACAGCATGTGACTATAAAAGACTCAAATGAATCTCACAATTCAATCCACGATCTTTGAAAGTACCGTGCAGGAAAATGGGACGTCGCAACGCTGCCGATCAAAATCAGGCAATTGGACGATTGCAAGCTGGCGAATGAGGGTGATCTGGCAAGGATCTTCAATGTTCATCCCAGCACAACAGCTCGATTGTAGGATCGATTTCGTCAAACAAATTCGACAAATGACTGGCCAATATCAGGAGGACCTACAGTCACCACACCTGCCCAAGATGGGTATATCCCGGTAACCCCGCTATGTGACTGCTATCGTACTGCCGGGGACACAGCACTAGAACAATTTGGAGCCTGAACCGTCTCCGAGAAGTAGGAATGCATGCCAAACGTCCAAAAGTTGCCCCATCCTTGATGCGACCACATCGACGTCGACGAATGAGAAGGTGTAACACGGTGCTGCCTTGGGACCTGGCAAAGAGAAGGCGCATATGGTTTAGCGATGAACCCCGTTTTCTCTTTACTTCGCATGGTCACAACATCCAACGACTGAGTCAGTCTGTGCCCAGGATGTGCCAGGCAGTGGTAGCAGCTGGAGGTGGTCATACGAGATACTGACTTCAAGACCACTTGGTGGACAAACGTAATGACCGTGATGACTGTTTTTCCTATGAAATATGGACAAACGTAATGACTGTGATGACTGTCATTCCTATGAAATATGGACAAGATAGTAATGCATTTCTCCACAAAATTGTATTCATGTATTTCAGTCTTCCGCTGATCTACACGACCTTGAATAACAGCAAAGTTCCATTGATATTTGGGTTTTGCGTGTCTTTCTTTTTTTTTTTTTTTTGATTGGAAGAGTGTACTTAATTGCTTACATTTACAAGGTTCTATGTTTGAGCTTTTTAGACATCAAGCAACTTCTGTCAGCGGGCGATAGATATAACCATCATTAAAACACCAGGCTATTGGTGAAATATGGTTCATAGCTATAAAAACCAGGGAGAAGGGAGACCATTATGCTAGAAGGCTCAAAGTTATCAATTATATTTTATCGAAAGCTTGATGTTTTAGTGAGGTTTAATATATCTATATCCTGCAAACTGATGCTTTTGTGATTCCAGTCTTAACATATAAAGATGAAATGTGAAACTTGAAAGTATTATAGCATATGTTCATTTAATGTTTTCCAAAAACCACTTGGGATAAAGGTAATGCCTCTAAAAGTTAATGCCTCTAAAAGATCGCCAGATAGTTAAAAATGCACTTCAGAAAAAAGTGTATATATATCAATTAACCTCAAGATCAATAAACCTTACCACTGAAACTTAGTCCCTCAGTGTGGCCAGGAATGGACTGGTGATATTGATGTGAATGTAACATTGATTAAAAGCATTTTTGAATATGACAGAATAAAACATCCTTCTTAAGGCCAGCTCTATGTGAGCATATACACGTTGGCAATAATTCCAGACTCAAAGTTAAAGCCGTATCGACCCTTTGCTTTGTGAGGAAAAAGTTCACTAAATATTCTTGATTTTGACCCTACATGTATAAGCATGCCAGCAGGGCAGCCTGGTGGATACAGCGTTTTCTCGTCACGCCAAAGACAGGGGTTTATATTCCCTACATTTTTACAATGTTTGAAGCTCACTTCCGGTGGCCCCAACTGCCATATTTCTGGAATATTGCTTACAAGTGGCATTAAACGTAACTCATTGACTCACTGTAGGCATACGTAGTGAAAACCAAGCCATTACCTATGTCTGATATTTCTCGAACATCTTCTGTTGAATTAAATGAGTGAAGGAGAAATTCCATGATATTCCAGTCATATCATGACGTTCATGGTTCTGTATTCAAAGGTAAAAGGACAGGAAAACAACTAGATAGTCACAGATACAAATTTAAATCTAGTAACCAAACCGTAAATACTTGAATTAAAAAAGACAATGTAATTTATAACTGGGATGTAGATCGCTAAGAACTTCCAGTGAGAATTACATCCCCAAATGGGACGTTAATTATGGAAATGGACCGTTGCTAAAACGCAATCCTGTCTTGAAGGATACGTGATCTGTTTCTGTGTATTATATTTCTAATAGTTATTGACAACATCTACAATTTGAATATTTTAATATGATTCCCAGTTGCCAAGTAACGGCTGGTTCTTCAATACCGGTGCACTTTGAAGACGTTTTGTGGAATTTGAGAACATCTGCTAACATAAATTTCTAATTTAGGTTAAATGAACTTTCAGTGACCATTGTGATCACAGACTATTTCCGCTCTTAACATTATTAGCCTGCAACGCAGACATGAGACGCGCCATGTTTCATTGTTTGATAACTTGTAATGTCTCATTAGACCAGACCCGTAAAGATTCCGGTTAGAATGGATCTTCAGTAATCAGTGCTTGTCCATCCACTAAGATACGGGATAGAACTGATCTTCAGTAACCCAAGATTATCTCCCCATAAAGAACCTGGTTAGAACTGATCTTCAGTAACCAAAGATTATCTCCACATAAAGAACCTGGTTAGAACTGATCTTCAGTAACCCAAGATTATCTCCCCATAAGGAACCTGGTTAGAACTGATCTTCAGTAACCCAGGATTAGCCCCTGTTGAGCACCTGGTTAGAACTGATCTTCAGTAACCCTTGATTATCTCCCTGTAAAGAACCTAGTTAGATTTGATCTTCAGTAACCCCTGCATAAGAGGCGGGTACTGGTATCGGCAGGCTGATACATGTAATTGGTTCCCAGTTGCGCTGAATGGTGTTGATTAATTATGGACTCATGACAGATAGTCGGGATATTGCTGTTTACAGCGTGAAACTAATCTGTCTCACTCACTCACTCACTCACTCACGGGTGGTGAGGTGATCAAGAAATGTTGATCAGTGGTTAAAGATATAACTGACTTGTGCAACCGAATTAGTTGAGGATAGCAGTTTTGAGGCAGCAGTAGCTCTAAGGTGTTTGAAATGGAAACGCACTGGTCAAAGGAGCGGACCTAAGAAGCAGCCTCATGATCAGCTGGGGTAATTTAGTGGTCAGATGTATTATTCAAAAATTTATATTATGGGTAGCTTGATTGTCTAAGTTATTGATACGTGTCTGGTGGAGTCTTTGTCACTATACTGATAACTACATGTTCGGACCACAAGATGACGTGTGGATCCGGGAGCATATTTGGTCCACCAACCTGTTTGCCGTGGGTTGCGACCCTGTATCGGTGGAGGAAGGGATCCTGGTGGTTGAGGGCATGGGAGCAAGACCAGTGTTCCGATTGCTCAACACACCACTTCAGCCATGACTTCACCTAGACGGGAGGTTGAATGGGCCCGGTTCAACCAATGGGCTGGTCACACCAAGCTCCGAGCATTACATTTTTTATTGTTGTAAACATTTTGAAAATTAATATTATGCTATTAGACCTGGCGATATGTCAGAAGTTCAAACTTTCAAATAGTATCACATGTTTGTCTAGAGTCGTATGCCGAGAAGGCGGTGGCTCATGAGCCAATCTGGTAGAATAATTAACATTTTAAGTTTTCTTCTGAAGTATATTCCGGGTATACTTGGTGCTGCAGGCTGGAGACCCGCTTCCTCTAGCATTGTCCTTGTGATACTCCGTGATGGGTGGGGAGCTCGGATGATGAAATGAAAAAAAGAAACAATATCCATGGCGTATGAACCCCCACACAGAATAAACCAAAAAAACCAAAAAAACAAAACGTCTGTACGAAGAAGATCATACTGATACTGACCTTAGACTGTCCAAACCTACTGAATACTGGCCACGTTTTCTAGTAGTTGAGACTGAAGATAGACCACCCTTTAAATTAAATCCTTTTGCCGTGTCGAAGGGTATCCAAGGCATTGCTGGGGACGTACAGAATATCAGAAGAGTACGTTCTTGTGCATTCTGGCTTGAGTGTACCAAAAAGCAACGATCAACAAACCTGTTGAACACTAAGACGTTTATGGGCATTCCCGTCACCATCACGGCACTTAACTCGAGGGAATTGTACGGGACCGTGATAGATTACTCGCTGACATGTCAGAATTAGATATTGTCTCTGAAATGAAAGATCCGGGTGTTCTTTATGTGAAACGGTTCTCAGCTCGTAAAAATAATGAAACTGTTAACACCAACACTTATCTGTTTCCTTTTTCCCTACCTGCTGCTCCACGATCACTCAAGGCCGGCTGTTGCAATCAAAATGTAGACTCATACATTCCGAATCCTCTCAAATGCTTCAAATGCCAAAAATTCGGACATGATAACTCACCCGCACTCTCACTATCAAATAGGACGGAAAGACGATTAAAAGATTTTTTTATATCTCAGAGTTAAAGGGGAGGTCTCAGCAAAATCATTTGCGACTTGACAAAAAACACACGTCACTCATCACTAATAGAAATTATTGGCTATTTTTTTTCTTTTCAAATTCAGTTCAACGGGTAATATTTACATTTACATCATACAGTAAACGTGGGGTCGAAAATGACGAGATTTACGATGTAAATAATTATTATCCGTCATTTTCAGAAATTGTGTTTTGCCTAAAAACTGTATGTTATGTCAAGAGGGAGGTTATATGTGTCCTAATGGTATCCAGGGATAAACAAAACTCAGAATATTTGGATAATGATGTGTTTTGTCAGTGCAAAATAGGTGCGTTTCCCTACTGCACAGTAATCAGCTACAAATGTCTGTTCTCCCTTTCCTAAGCAATGGTGACTAACACTGCTTGTGTTGTGTGGCATGGAGCCAGCGTTGCTCCGCTCTAGCTGGCTGAGAAGACGGCGGGGCGACTAAGTGTATGATTGTGACGTCATCAGCTCTGCGACGTCACTGTCACTGCACAAATGGCGCCACGTCAGCTGGGTGAACCTCGGCTCAGTCTGAGGTCACTGAGTGCAACGACATGTAAACAAACAGCTTGTTGTTTTCTCTCTCACAATTCGTGATTTTCTCAGAATAGAATTATGTTAAGACGGGCCAAGTCTGCGCACAATCGCTCATAGTTTAGATTTACACTCACTTCACAATTTTCTTACCTGGTCCTGCGTTGATCCACATACAAAGCATGACAAAATGTCTGAAAATACATTCAAAAACGTTTATTTATATTCAGAAAGACAAAAATATAAATCACCTGAATCGTGACACTACGTGCACGGCACACACCACGTCAGTGTCAGTAACTACATCTGCTCCGTCTCCGTCTACACCAACACCGACTTCAGTGTGCACCATGTGACACCAGGAGTTTCACCAGTCGCTGACGTCTCTTGCGCCTCGCCCAGTAGGCCGCTGTCTTCCCTCCGTTATTCTTGGCGTTGACGTCCAGCACCTTCAGGGACAGGATCAGTTTCACCGTGTCCAGGTCTCCACCAAGACAGGCAAAGTGAAGGGCGGTGTTACCGTTCCTGTCCACCAGTGAAACATCAGCCCCTCTACTCACCAGGAATTCCACTACGGCCCTGTGTCCACTAAATGCAGCCGCCATCACCGGTGTCGAGCTCCACCCTCCTCCTCTATAGTTGATGTCAACGTTCCCCGCTGCCAGGATCCGCTTCAATCTCTCCAGGTCACCATTCCCGCTGGCGTCGTAGAGGTCGTGGCCTGCTGTTGCTGATGGAGTCGCTGTAACACAAAGTAAACTGTGTACACAAGCCATCTTTGTCTCACATCTACAATGTTTACATCATGTTGATACGTGACTCGGACATTGCTACGTCATATAAACAATTCTATCATGGCTGACAACAATCCAACATGACGGGAATGTCAACATGTGGTTTCTGGAATTAACGGTGGCGTGTTTAATATGTAACTTTGTCTGATGTTGAGTCAGATGTTGTAGCTTTACATTGTGTACTACTTGAGAGTGTTAATGTTTGTTGAACTTTATCAGGTGTTAGTGTCAGCACAGTTGTTGCTGCTGAGTGTTCCATCCTACCGTGGAGATTCATCCCTCAAGTCAGAATGACCACTTGCATATACATCAGGGTGGTAAATACAGGGAGAATAACAAACTGCACTTCCTGCCTGCTGGGTACTTTCCACCTACCCTGTAGATCTTGTGTCGTCAATGGCACTGGTGGAACCGTGGATTTCGGGCTCGGGTCAGTCGAGGCTGAAACAGGGAGAATTTTAATCAGAAAACTAGTACATAGTACAAAAATAGTTAAAGTATTATGACTATTCGTTTCTGCTTTCCACAAATGTTTTACCTTTCAATAATATGCATGGATAGAGTCCAACTAATCTGTTATCTGTTATAACATAGGTGTTAAACTTGGTTTGATTTGATGGATGTTTTGTTCCCTACGTATATTTTCACAGTTTGATTCAGTAAATTGAATAATTTGTCCATTGTGCATTGACTGTGGGATAACAGTTGAGATCTCCCTCTTTGTTGATATAGTGGAATTGAAGAGATTGAAAATATAACATGAACGGTGTAACAAATCAGTCACTTCACCCTCATTGTTAGGGTTAGGTTAGGGATGCATGTTCTACGGGGACGTCATATATCAGCATGTTATTTTCACAATGTTATTTTTAGTAGACAAACAAACAATATGATCTGCACTTTTACCTACTCATAATTCCGTAATTAAGGGATGGCTGCCCTTTCACTTTAAATTCATTAACCGGGGCTGGAATGTCCCAACCCTACCCTCTCTGTTTAGTGTATTGGTATTGTAGGCAATTCCATAAATTCCAATGTGAAACAGATTAAAACACACAACTTGGCTCTGTGTTTGTGCAACACAGTTGTAATTTGTGTGAGGCAATCTCTGTGAATCACTCACAAAATGTCAGAATACCGACTTACAGTGTCAGATCAATTCTCAAACAACTGCCAACCGAGGCGGAAACTGCAGTCTTACACAGCCGTACTTAGTGATGGAAGCGGTGTGTTCTAATAAGCGGCAAGTGTATCAACACGTAGCAGTGTGTGGTGGTAAATATCGAAATGTAGGTTGTCCGACATGCTTCGTCAGTATCAATATTAGAAATAACGAAAATAAAGCATAGTTGCCCTTCCATAATCTACTTTCGACTTGAAATTTGACATTGAAAACATGTTGCAGAAAGATGTATTTCAATGCAATGGAGCAGCACCGAGTAAATATTACGATTTATTTGAAATGAAAAATTTAACTGGAAAGATTTAAGATAATCTCATAAAGTCACCAGCGACAGAGGTAAATGCCACCAGGTCAAGGTTAAGGGTAAGAAAGCGTACATAATTTGATCAAATATAACAAGTTTCAAGTGAAATGTTACGTTGTTATGTTTCCCCAGACCTTCCATCGTCCACAGTCGGTGACGGGCTAAACACAGGTCTGGGTGTAAACATTGTGTGAAGCAAACATTTGGTTCCTACAACATTCATACAGCTTTACAGCAGTCATACAATATACCTTCACACTATTTCATCCAGTTAAAAGTGATAAACTGAGAACTTACCCACCAATAACGTACGTCCTAACAAGAGCGACACCTCACTGCTAGTTGAGAAATGCTTTGACTGACGACGTCAAGAAGCACAGCTGCCAGCTATGACGTCATTGTGACGTGTTAGGTTAGGAGCTCGACAACGTTTGGCGCTGGCCTGCTTGGACTGATCAACAACTCTATATGGAAATCGTCCCATGTTTGTTTTTGTTTTATGACAGCAGCATGTTACTGGGCAGTTCGCCTTACCTGTGGCATGACATGGACCTCAATTGCATATCAGCATATCGGACCCTAAATTGCAGTAATTCACCGACTGTTTCTATCGCTTAATTCCTTATTTATTTGTTTAAAAAAATTATAAGTCACCTTTCAAAATAGTTCATATCTGGATATGGCTGAGGTGTAAATAGCTGCGATCACTCTGTGAAAGAAGGACATTGAGGTGCTTGCATTGAGCTTATACCACTAAATGTAACCTTGAAAGAGAAACTGCTGTTTTCTGAGCCTGTTGCGTTACGTGTTGACAGGTATTCCCCAACTCAGTCTAGGTGTGAAATACAGATACTCAGATACAGTGCACCCTGCTTATAATGTATGTTGAGCTGCGGATAGGCATACATTCTCCATCTCAGTCTAGCCACCTGGATTCCACAGAGACTTATATGTCCTTCCACTTCAATCCTTAATTTCAATTCCAATAAAATTCTAAATATATACTGTGTACCCTGGTTGTAATGTGTGAGTGAGTGAGTTAATATTTAACGTCACATCAGCAATATTTCAGCCATATCGTGACGAGAACATTCAACAATGAAAAAGACCATACGTACATTATAAAAACTGTCGACGAAGCACAGTAAAACAACTAGAATATCACAAGTTGAATTAAAATTAGCATGGAAATTTAAAACTAATATCACTATTTAGACAATACAATATGAAAACAGGCTATAGATCGTCAACAACTGAAGGTAGATCACCATACTGAGGAACAAGGGGACCTACAGTACCTTTGCTACCTACATGGTTCCTAGTTGGATTTACACCATCCCTTCAGCTGTTGGCGATTGTATGACAAGTTAGCCAAACTTAAAACAAGACAGATACTGCGTTTAAAAACCAGGTAGACTGGTAAGTTCGCATAGACTTGAAAGTTTTTGGACTTACGTACCCTCTCAGGAGGACAATAATTTTACAATACTTCAAGCCCCTTTGAGGGTACAGTCAACAACAATTCAAGTTACTAATCTAAACTACCAATAGTTAAATGCAACTATCTACAGAATATTTACATAATAATCAAAATTCAGTCATGAAATCAATTTCTTTCAAAGAAACAATAATTTAATGACAAATAAGGTTGGTAAAAAGGTCTTTAACAGTTTTGACATTGAAATATTTATCCATTGTGATGAAGAATTCAACACAGTCACGCAGGATATGCTTGACCGTGACTCTCTCATCACAAAGGATACAAAACGGATGATCCTCACTTTTTAACAGGTATGTATGAGTATATCATATCTGGTCTTAAGATAACCTCTTCAAATCAGGACTGACAGCCCAAGTAGGTGTATCCAATATACGGTTTTATTTCATGTAACTTATTTATAACTACTTGTGTGTCCCACTTCTTCTGCATCAGATCATGAGTGTAGGTTCTAGTGTTAGCTTTGTAATCAGTGTATGGAATAAGAAGTGGTGTAACCAACAAAAGACGATGTCGTACTGGCCAGTAGCAAGATCATTACAGAATTCAATGATTTGAATTAAAAGTGGACGGTTGCAAGAAATATTTTTTATAGCCTGAAGGCATGAAAGAGAGTCGGAATAGATTATATACTGTTTATGTTTAGGGTGTCTTTGAATATATACTGAACATCATTGAAAACGCACCACCCCTAAAATTGTGGATTTCTAAGAGCAGAAGTGAGCAATCTATGTAAATTTTACATATTTGTGTAGACCAATGTTTGATAAAGAAAAGAAGCAAAAAACAATCAAGCAAAACAGTGAAGATTTAATGCAGCTGACAATGAAATAAAGATGGGGTCAAAATGGAAAGTCAGTAGCGTGTATGACCCCCGTTAGCAGCAACACAAGCTGTGCAACGTCTCCTCATTGAACGGATAAGTCTCTGAATAAAGTCCTGAGGCACTGCATTCCACTCTTGCTGCAAGGCATTGTCGTGTTCCCCAAGGTTGTTGATCTGCGGAAGACGTGCGAGGTGTTGGCCGATGTAATCCCACAAGTGTTCGATGGGTGACAAATCTGGTGACAATGCAGGCCAATGAAGTAGAGGAATGTTGTTGTTAGCCAGATACTGTATCGAAACACGTGCAGTGTGGGCTCGTGCATTGTCATGTTGAAATGTGTGCAGATCTTGATGCTGGTGAAAGAAGGGAACGACGTTGTTCTGAAGAATGTTGTCACGGTAGTAAACGGCATTCACTCTGCCACGACAAACAATCAGAGCGGTTCTGTGGTGATAACTTATCCCTCCCCACACCATAATGCTTCCTCCACCCCACCGATCGGTTTGCACAACACAATCCTGATGATAACGTTCATCCCGTCGACGCCATACCCGTAGACGCCCGTCAGCATTTCGCAAGTGAAAACGCGACTCGTCGGAGAACACCACACCATGCCAACGTCGTAACAACCACACACGATGCTGTTCAGCCCATTGTCGGCGTTCACGGCGATGCCTGTCAGTCAGGATGGGTCCAACGTAAGGGCGTCGACAACGTAACCCTGCCGCACGGAGACGGCGTCGGACGGTGGAAGCGCTGATCAAACCACGTCGACCCTGGACAGCGTTGGCGGTTCTGGCAGCGGGCAAGGTTCGATCCCGAATATGGCGCCGTACAATGTCTCGATCTTGACGAGGGGTGGTAACACGTGCCTGACCTGGGCGTTGCCGGTCTCTGCTGGTTCCTGTTTGTTGGTATCTGTTAGCAAGCCTCAGAATGGTCGAATGATGACACCCAAATCGTCGTGCAATGTTTCTGCTTGAAGCGCCGACCTGCAACATACCCAAGGCCTGTCCTCGTTCCTCTGGTGACAATCTTGGCATGGCGAAAAAACTTTACTTACGAAAGTACTGCGAAAATGAGAACGGTTTTGTGCCGAAGGTCATTTATACCCCTGAACAGCATGCTTTCTGCATGCAATTTGTGCCCTTCGTGTGTGATGTGCATGAATTTTGTTGTTTTCATGTGATGTGTTCGATGATGTGTTCGAACGATCCGTTTTTTACTGTAGAGCGTTATTTACGATCTAGTGTGTTATTATCAAAATTCCCACCATTAATTTTCCATTTCCAAAAGATTCTATTGCCTTATTTCAAAATTTACAGGTGGTGCGTTTTCAATGATGTTCAGTATATTTAAGAGCTGTCAATATGGCGTTAGCTTCTGCTGTAAAAATAGAACTATTATCGTGTAATCTAGAAGATACTGTTCTGGATCCAATGACAGTGGCACAAGCTACTGCACCACCGTCCTTGGACCCATCTGTAAATAAGGATTTGTAATTGCTATATTTATTTTTTAATTCAATATGTTCTTGTTTATATTCTAGTTCATTTGTTTCTGATTTCTTAAAAGTCGTTAAAGTTAAATCAATTGGCCTAACCAATTGCCAAGGAGGAGAAGAAAGAAGAGATATATTTTCCAGATGAATGCCGGCAGCAATAATAAAGGGCTTAACCCTGAGCCCAAGGGGAGCAACTAGAGAAGATTTCTTATTGTACAAATCCTCATGGAGAGGGTTGAAAACACAGTCATATCCATCTGATTATGTTTAGGATGTCTTTGAGCTGTTGAGATGGCCTTAGCTTCAGCTGTGAAAACAGAACTGTTGTGTGGTAATCTAGAAGATACTGTTCTGGATCCAATGACAGTGGCACAAGCTACTGCGCCACCGTCCTTGAATCCATCCTTAAATAAGGATTTATAATTACTATATTCATGTATTAGTTGATTATATTCTTGTTTATATAGTAATTCATTAGTTTCTGATTTTTTAAATGTGATCAACGTTAGGTCAAATTGGGGCCTAACCAACTGCCAAGGAGGAGAAGAAAGAAGTAGGAAAGGAGTTCTCCAACTGAATGCCGGAAGCAGCAAGAAGTGGCCTAATTCTGAGCCCAAGAGGCGGAACAAGGGAAGACTTTTTGTTCTATAAATCCTCATAAAGAGGATTAAAGACACAATTAAAAGCGGGATTAGACTCATTGGAAGGTAATTTTGTGATGTATTGTAAAGATAGTTTTATACGGCGTTGGTTGAGAGAAGGCTTATCAGCTTCGACGTGAAGACTGTCGATAGGAGAAGTTCTGAAAGAACCAAGACAAAGTCTAAGGCCTCGGTGATGGACAGAATCAAGTATTTATAGATTGCTTTGACAGACTCCACCATATATGATGGAACCATAATCAAGTTTTGATCTCACAAGTGATCTATATAAGTGAAGGAGGGTAGTCTGATCCCCTCCCCATTTTGAATTAGACACAACCTTTAATAAATCGAGAGCCTTCAAGTATTTGGCTTTTAGGGATTTAATATGGGGCAAAAAGGTCAAATTTGAATCAAAAATAAGTCCCAAGAACTTAGCCTCCTTGACAATTTTGATAGGGGTGGAACTTAGAAATAGTTCTGCGTCTTTATGAGTTTTATATTTAAGGCAGAAGGGTACACCATTTTTAAGACACCATTTATCTATTTTGTTTAAACACAGCTGCAGTTGCCGTCCAATCGTATGCATATTTTTCCCACGACAAGAAATATTAAAATCATCCACAAATAGCGAACCATCCACTGAATCATTTAAAACTTTAGATAAACTGTTGATCTTGATGCTAAAAAGAGTGGAACACTCTGATCCTGATGGTAATGATCAGACAGGGTAGAACCCACGAGGACTTGAAATTGTTTGTTGTTTAAAAAGTTGGCTATGAATTCAGGCAAACGATCTCACAAGCCAAAATCTAAAAATGCCATATATCCAGGCTGTGTCATATGCTTTTTCAAGATCAAAAAAGATAGACAGAGCGTGTTTATTAATTAGTGCGTTTTTGACAAATGATTCTAAACGCACTAAGTGATTAAGAGTACTTCTGTTTTTACGGAAACCACATTGTATATCTGTGATAAGGTTATTTGTTTCCAAGTACCAAACAAGTCGATTATTTATCATGCGTTCCATGGTCTTGCAAACACAGCTAGTTAGTGAAATGGCTCTATAAGTGGACGGATCCGTATGATCACGTCCAGGTTTAGGTATAGGTACTACTCTAGCATCACGCCATGAGGGAGGAAATTTACCTGATGTCCAAATATCATCAAAATAGTTTAAAGAGTTTCTAGGCAGGATTCTGGTAAGTGCTTTAGTAGTTGGTAATGTATCTCATCAGCTCCTGTAGCAGTGTCATGAACTTGATCAAGAGCAGTATGGAGCTCATGAATAGAAATAATTTCAGTATAATCTTCCCCATTATCAGAGTTGAAATTAATAGTTTTCTTTTCTTGTTGTTTTTGATACTGCTGGAATTTAGGTACATAGTTAGAAGAGGAAGAATGTTAAGCAAGCGTTCCACCCAGTTTATTTGCGATATCTGATTTATCCGTAAGAATGTGATCTCCATGTTTAAGATGATGGACAGTAGATTTTGTATCCTTACCTTTAATTTTCTGTACCATGTTCCACACTTTAGACATGGGCGTTTGAGACTTTATTTGGAAACATGATTTTTCCAAGATTGACGTTTATGCATTTTAAAGGTATGCCCCGCTTTAGCATTTAAAATTTTAAATTTGTTTAAATTATGGACCATTGGATGGCGACAGAAATACTGTTTTGCTTTCTTCCGTGCCTGCCTAGTTTGTTTGCAGTTATCAATAAACCATGGTTTACGTATGTGTTGATTTGAAGAGGTCTTCGGAACACATTCATCAGCAATTTCATGAAGTTTGTTAGAGAAAGAATTGATAGGATCAGGAACGTCAAGAAAAACATCAGGTTTTAGTTTGTTAGAACCAAGCCCAGTTAGCTGTAGCAAAGTTCCATCGTGATGATGGAGAGACATCCGATGGTGTCATGGATTTTAATAAAGTGGGAAAGTGATCACTTCCACAGAGGTCATCGTGAACTGACCATTCACACTAACTTAGCAGTTTAGAATCAACAACAGCTAAATCAAGACATGAATACGTTCCAGTGCCTGGAAGCAAATATGTAGAAGAATTATCAGTGAATATGCATAAGTCATTGTTTAAAAACTTTACCTTTCGTATTGCTGTCATTGCTACCCCAAAGTGGGTTATGGCCATTTTAATCTCCCATGATTATACAGGGTTTCGGGAGTTGGTCATAAAGTGACTGAAGATCATATTGTTGAAGACAATATGACGGTGGGGTGTATAAAGAACATAAAGTGAACATGATATTCAATGTCACATGAACTGCAACAGCCTGGAGAGGGGTAAGGAGAGGGGCAGGACTATGAATAACACCCTGCCTCATCAAAACAGATGATCCTGCAGTTGCTTTATCACCTGGGGAGAAAAGTGATGACATGAGTCATACTGTCTTAAATCAATTTTATCTGTGTTTTTGAGGAATGGTTCTTGTAAACAAAGAGCAGAAGGTTTTAAATCTTTGATCAATAGCTGAAGATCAGATAGACTGGTCCGACCTCTACAATTCCACTGCAATAAACTGTGAGGGCAGTTCATGGGGGCATAATAGGAGATCGTGAATGAGGAGGACCTTTATGCTGCAATGGCAGCAATGGAGAGACGTCCATATCTAGAGATTCGAAGATATTATGAACCTCCAGAGGAACAGTCAACGGTAAAGGCACCTCAATATGTTGGGGCCCTTTGATTCTTTGTTCTTAAGCTTTTGTGTTTCCTTCTTCATAAGCAAAGGAGTTCGTTTTATCAAAGTAACAGGTTCAGTCTGACATTCAGTGTCAGGTGTTGTTTAAGCAGACACATTCGTCTATGAGGATGATGTGGAACGGGAAGCTGTGACTTCAGCATCTATTTCATAAAGAACAGTCTGTACATCAGATATTCAGTTAACTGACGTTTGAGGATTCCTTTTCTACATTTTTATTGGCCTCAGAGAAAGAAACATCTTTAGAATATTTTATGGTGAATATTTTTATTTTGTTGCACTTAGCATGGGCATGATTTTGTGAAGGACATGTGGTCGACACTACAGTTTTCACACTTGATTACATCTGTGCAGTCTGTACTGTCATGTTTCCCACTGCAGCGGGAGCAAACTGGAGAGTTACGGCAAGATTTTGCACCATGTCCAAACTGTTGACATCTGAAACACCGGAGAGGATTTGAGATATATACATCAACGCCAATGTGGAAATACCCGGTTTTGATTGATGAAGGTATTTTTGATAGTGCAAACGTGAAAAGGTAAGTGTTGGTTTTGATAACTCTCTCATCATCTTTCCTAGTGAACCGTCTCACATGGGTAACGCCTTGACTCTGCAGCTCTGCTGTAACTCATCCTCTGACATGTCTGAGAGACACTTCACACGGTCGCGGAAAATACCTCTACAAGAATTTAAAGATTTGTGTACTGAGACAACAATCTCAGTATTTGCAAAATGTTGAGCTTTGAGGAGATTCACAGGCTGTTGTCTCCGAGCACATTCCACAAGCAATGAACCAGAGCAGAGATGAGTAACATCCTTTACGTTGGCACATATGCCCTCAATTCACTTCGAAATTACAAAAGGATTGATTTTGAGGGGCTCACCCCTGCTACGACTAAAAATCGTGGACAGAAATCAGAATTGTGCACAGATTCCTCATCCGAAGCATTAGCAATATCTGCATCAACGTGCCTTCTCTTAGTTTTTGACCGAGAACCAGTTAGTTGTGGGGTAGCCATAATGAAGGAAATATATTCAACAGCCCTGCTCCCCACCCACCATGGAGTGTCAACGCGCACGGTGTTGTAGGGGAAGCCAACTACAGACACCAGGGTTACAGGGATGCTATACTCCAGCAAATGGACACGGGTAGCTATTTTTGCCAAACAAGGTATAAGTCAGACTGGTTCTGCTCTAGACAGATCCCTGAAGACAAAGAGAACCCGGAGGTCAAGATTGCCAGATTCGCCCATGAGCCACCGCCTTCTGGCATAGGACTCAAGGCAACTAATTATGCATATAATTGTGCATGGAAAATCGACATGTCCAACACCCAGTAACAGAAATATGCTCAAAATAATCACCATGCACAGGGCTCGGCGTGACCAGCCGATTGATAGAACTGGGCCAGTTCTACCACCCGTCTAGGTGAAGTCAGGACCAAAGTGTTGTGTTGAGCAACAGAAACACGGTTCCAGGCCCCTGTTGCCCTCAACCACCAGGATCCCCTCCTCCACCGACACAGTGCCACAACCCACTGGAAACGGGTTGGTGGACCAAATATGCCCCCGAGTCCACACGGGAGGTTGGCGAGCACTTAGCGGTCTGTGATAGAACATGTCAAGACTCAACAATATCGAAGTCAATGTGGGTCTTTATATTTTGTCTTATAATCCTAATTCATTTATTATCATATTCCTAACTAAAATTGATAATGACCACCACACGAACATGAATTTATAACATGGCTGTAATATCTAGACATGTTACTGATTGCCAACGTGAATCATTTTTAACACACATGTCCAAAGTGTGACCATGTGTATATTGTCTGATTCTTTACATGATGAAAATAAAAATAAATAAAGATTATGTTGAATGCTACAACAAATCGATAAAAACAAATCGCAAATATCAAAATTATAACAGACTAACAGAAGCACGTTACAGCAGAGTGTGTTCACTTTCGATTTGCAAATCTACATGCATAATTACTACTTTTTGACAAATCATCCATGCAAGAATAATTGATCAATAATGGTGTTATCGGTTAATCCTTTGATCAGTGTTTGTTTTTCTAACTCAGTTGATAATTCCCCTTGCTGTTGGCCCATGCTCGTACGACATAACACGTAATATGGCCACGTGAGACGTCATTTATTAACGTCAGTATTACTCCAGACACGAGAAATGCAAATGAGAACTTTTGTAGTGTAATCTGAGTGGTGTTATCACTGAGAAGTAGCTCTTTCCTTTTTAGAGATCTATACTTGGAAACATATCGACGGTGTGCCGACAGCGTTGTAGCTCAGTGCTGACAGTAATACCAGTGTTCCATGAAAACCAGTCAGTCGAGTTTAAAACAGAACACTTAACCACGGATGTTGTTTTGTTTTCGTTTGTAGCATATGAAGGTAGCTCAGCAAAGCTAATACCACCCTGACACATGCACAAACTTTCCTCTGCACTGCCGCGACAGTAAAATAACTAGATTTGTGAGAATGCATGCGATTCAGATCGTACGTATTAAACCGTAAAGCACACTTTTCGCGCCCTGTTCACGCATAAGGTACACACTTGGGATGCAGTGCGTGACCGAAACTGGTGTGCATTGTGATGCAACAACATGCTATTGCATGACTTCTTTACCTCTAGGTCAAGTATTGTTGGTGCAATTGTTTACATCTACTGTAAGGCATGAGGCGCATTGTTTAAGCATGGTCATGCATTACTACACTCACTTCACACATATGTGAAGCAATCGTGGCATTATTTGACCCCGCCTTGTCCGGCTTGACGCCAGGCTATGAAAATGGCAGGCATCAGCACCAGCTTCATACATTGCTGTGGACCTACAAGATGCTGAACAGGCTCAAAATACGGGAAAGAACAGGTGTCTATTCACAAGGAGAGACTACAGACATTACAGAGAATTTTCCGCGCCTTGTTCCTGGAGATTGTGGAGAAGATAGCCCCTCGTCTTGACAAGAGAACCTCACTTACGAGAGAACTACTGGAGGTGGGACCCAAGCTCACAATCACTCTTTGCTTCAAAGCCAATGTGTTTTTCTTATGCAAGTCAGTACAGCTTCAGAAAATATCTGCAAGTTCTTTCTTAAAGGTCTGCAAAGCCATCATTGAGGTCCACAAGGAGCATTGTGGAGACAAAATTCGTGCAAGTGATAGGGTGGTTGTAAACTGACATACACACTGGTGAATGGGTCTCTTGTCAAACACTCTTACAAGTAGTTTGTCTTACAATATGCTTTTGTCACTCACATGGTGCGACATCTCACTTGGCTAGGGTATCTAGGTCAAACATGAGTGAGTGAGTGAGTTAATATTTTACGTCACATCGGCAATATCTCAGCCATATCGTGACGAGAACATTTAATACTAAAATGAAATATATATATATTATAAAATCTGTCAGCGAAGGACAGTAAAACAACTAGGATATCACAGATTAGAATATAAAACTAGTAACTATACCTAAAACAATTTATCTATACAGGACAATACAATGTAAAAATGGGCTATAGATTGCTAATAACTGAAGGTTATTACCATACTAGGGACTAGATCACCATATTAGGGACCATGGGGACTTACAGTCCTTTTGCTACCTGCATGGACCCTAGCTGGATTTACATCATTCCCTCAACCGTCAGCAATTTGTGAAATCTATCCATACAATAAGAAGACATTTATTCTACGATTAAAAACCTGGAAATTTAGAATTTACTTTCACTGTTTGTGGACTTCCCTCTCAGGAGGACAATAATTTTACAATACTTCAACCCCCTTTGAGGGTACAGCCACTAACAATTCTAGTTACAAATCCAAACAACCAAGAATTAAAATACATCTATTTACAGAACATGTTATTCAAAATTCAACCAAAAAATCAATTTCTTTTAAAAAACCTATAATTAAATGAGAATTAATGTTTGTAAAAAGATCCTTTACAGTTTTGACATTGAAATATTTATCCCTTGTGATGGAGAATTCAACACAGTCAAGCAGAATATGCTTGACCGTGACTCTCTCATCACAAGGGATACACAATGGAGGATCCTCACCTTTTAAAAGATATGAATGAGTATATCTAGTATGGCCAATACGACATCGTCGAAAAATAACCTCTTCAAATCTGGACTGACAGCCCAAGTGGGTATAACCAATGTAAGGTTTTATCTCATGTAATTTATTTATACCCACTTGGGTGTCCCACTTCTTCTGCATCAGATCACGTATATAAGATCTAATGCTCGCTTTGTAATCACTGTAAGGAATAAACAATGCTGTCACAGATTTGTTGAGTGCTGCCTTAGCAGCAAGGTCAGCCAATGTGTTACCAGAGATCCCTACATGGCTGGGTAACCAACAGAAGACGATGTCGCATTGGCCAGTAGCAGGATCATTATACAATTCAATAATTTCAATTAAAAGTGGATGTTTGCAAGAAATGTTTTTTTAATAGCCTGAAGGCAAGAAAGAGAATCGGAATAGATTATATATTGTTTACGTTTAGGGTGTCTTTGAATATATTTGAGAGCTGTTAATATGGCGTTAGTTTCTGCTGTAAATATAGAACTATTATCTGGTAATCTAGAAGATATTGTTCTGGATCCATTGACAGTGGCACAAGCCACTGCGCCACCGTCCTTGGATCCATCTGTAAATAAGGGTTTGTAATTGCTATATTTATGTTTTAATTGATGATATTCTTGTTTATATTGTAAGTCATTTGTTTCTGATTTTTTAAATGATGTTAATGTTAGGTCCACTTGTGGTCTAACCAATTGCCAAGGAGGAGAAGAAAGAAGACGGAAAGGCGATATACTTTCCAGCTTAATGACGGCAGAAGAAATAAATGGTTTAATTCTGTGCCCAAGAGGTGGAACAAGAGAAGATTTTTTGTTATACAAATCCTCATAAAGGGGATTGAACACACAGTTATAGGCAGGGTTAGATTCATCAGAATATAATTTAGTAATGTATTGTAAAGACAATTTTATATGACGTTGAGTGAGAGATGGTTCATCGGCCTCAACGTTCAGACTATCAATAGGTGAAGTTCTGAAAGACCCAAGACAAAGTCTTAAGCCTTGATGGTGGGCAGAATCAAGAAGTTCAAGGTTGCTTTAGCAGGCTCCACCATATACGATGGAGCCATAATCGAGTTTCGAACGCACGAGTGATCGATATAGATGTAAGAGGGTTGCTTGATCCCCTCCCCACTTTGAGTTGGAAACAACTTTCAACAAGTCACGAGCCTTCAGGCATTTAGTTTTAAGGGACTTAATATGAGGTAGAAATGTTAAGTGGGAGTCAAAGATTAGTCCCAAGAACTTGGCCTCCTTTACAACTTTGATGGGAGTGTCATCTAGGGATAATTCAGGGTCCTTATGTGGCTTATATTTTCTGCAGAAATGTATACAATTAGTTTTGGATTTAGAAAATTTAAAGCCGTTTTCAGGACACCATTTATTTATTGTGTTTAAACACAACTGCAGTTGCCGTTCAATAGTATGCATGTTTTTCCCACGACAACAAATATTAAAATCATCCACAAATAACGATCCATCAATTGAATCGTTTAAAACTTTTGATAAGCTATTTAACACATCTAGTTAATGAAATCGGACGATAATTGGATGGATCCGTATGATCACGTCCAGGTTTAGGTATTGGTACTACTATGGCGTCACGTCGTGAAGGAGGAAAGTTGCCCGATGTCCAAATATCATCAAAAATAATTAGGAGACTTTCCAGACAGGATTCTGGTAAATGTTTCAGGAGTTAATAATGTATGTTGTCAGCTCCTGTAGCAGTGTCATGAGCTTGATCAAGAGCAGTATGTAGTTCATGAATAGAAAACGTTTCAGTATAATCTTCCCCATTATCAGAATTGAAATTAATAGTTTTCTTTTCTTGTTGTTTTTGATATTGCTGAAATTTAGGTTTATAATTAGAAGAGGAAGAATGTTTAGAAAGGGTTTCGCCTAGTTTATTAGCAATAGCTGATTTATCAGTAAGCAATTGATCTCCATGTTTAAGATGACTTGAACGGATGACCCACCAGTGGCTCTATCACCCGGATGGGAAAAAGAATGATATGCATTAAAATGACGAAGGTCAAATGTATCTGTTTGTTTTAAATATGTCTCTTGGAGACATATCGCTGAAGGTGTAAAAGTCTGGACTAATAGCTGCAATTCATGTAAATTAGTCCTCAATCCTCTGCAGTTTCACTGTACAATATTATTGGAATAAACTATCTTTTGGGGGGATTTATTGGGGATCTATCCCGCACTCTTTTGGAGGGCGACAAGCTATGTGCCCTAGAATGGACGTTTTCAGAAACGTCCATGTCTTCAAGAGTCCCATATCTATTAAACAACTGAATTATATTTTGTGACCCTTTAGGAGCTCTGCCACTTTGTTGTTTTGAAGCATCAGGCTTAGGCTTCGGTTTACCTTTCACAGTTTGTTGATTATCAGCGTAACTTTCTGGAAGATAAGACCTTATAACCAGTTTTTTTGCCTCAGAAAAGGAGATATTTTGAGTAAACTTTATTCTGTTTATCTCCATTTGTTCTTTCCAAATAGGGCACTGTTTCGAAGAAGATGAATGGTCGCCTGAACAGTTGGTGCATTTGTTTAAATCACTGTCACAATCTTCTGTTGTGTGTGTTTTCTCACCACAGTGAGCACACACAACAGACAATGTGCAAGTATTCACGCCATGTCCATATTTCTGGCATGTAAAACACCTGAGCGGGTTGGGGATGTAGGTATCAACTTCTATGTTACAATAGCCTGCCTTCACTGAATTAGGAGCATTTGGACATCAAAAAGTAAACAGATAGGTATTAGCTTGAAATGTTTCATCGTTTTTTCGGGTTGAAAAGCGCTTCACATACAGCACACCTTGATCTTTTATTTCACATGCGATATCAAGTTTGGTCATGTCAGCAAACAATCGATCACGACCTCTGATGATACCTTTACTAGTGTTCAAGGTCTTGTGAGCAGAGACCGTGACCTGAAATCCCACAAAAGATTCAATACTCATCAGATTGGATGCTTGCTGTTTCTTGCTGCACTCAACTAGTAGTGCACCCGAACGTAAGCGGCGAATGTTCTTAACATCCCCAGCCATACCTTGAATGCCTTTAGATACTGCAAAAGGGTTCAGCTTTAATGGGGTTTTGTCCGGAGTCTCAATGGCGTGGCCAATACTCAATCGATAGAGACGGTCTGTGGTCAGTATCAACAGGATCAATTTCAAGTGGACGCTTTGTCTTTTTTGTGGGGTACTTCATAAGCCATGGTTGGTGTCATATTGTTCATCATCCGAGCTCCCCACCCACCACGGAGTATCACAAGGACAATGCTAAAACAAGAGGGCCTCCACCCACCTTGCAGCACCAAGGATACCCGGATGATATACTCCAGTAGAAGAATTATAAATAATTAAACTACCAAATTGGCCCATGAGCCATCGCCTTCTGGCATAAGACTCTAGGCAAAGTTCATATTAGAATTCACAATCAAACATTACAGATCACCAGTAGTGCCAAAGCCGAAATTCAAAATAATTCCAAATCAAATCTGTGCCAAAGACACATACACAGTCCAAGCACAGGGCTTCGCATGACCAGCCGATTGGTTGAATTTGGCCCATTCAACCACCCGTCTAGGTGAAGTAAGGGCCAAAGTGGTGTGTTGGGCAAATGAAACGCAGTTAAAAGCCCATCTGCCCTCAACCACCAGGATCCCGTCCTCCACCGACACGGGACGCAACCCACGGCAAACAGGTTGCCCAATTTAGTCGCCTCTTATGACAAGCAATGGGGTGCTGTGAACACATTCTGCCCCGGGTCCACACAGGAGAAGAGCACTTAGCATTACCCAGCACCCACCACGTTGAGCTGGCTCTTCATGGGTGCCTGGTCTTGAATGTTTCCAGGTTGTAACTCGCTGGAGTTTAGTGCTGGCCACAGATATAAAGTAACAGTGTTACTCATGTATTTAACTTTAGTCTCCGATCTAAGTCTTTTTCGCCACCATTTGTATCAGGTCTAAGATGGACGTGAAACACCAGATAATGTGCACTGCTGTAGCATATTCGGAAAACATAAATGATGACAAAAAATGTCATGACAAATACATACACACATAATAGATGAAGACCTTCGAATCATGTTGGGTGACTTTATGAGCAATCATGATAAAAATACTTCATATTACCTTCTACGCAAACCTCTTTTCCAGACCGAGTCTTCAAATATCGTTGACCTGCGTTGCACATACGAGATGGAACCTCGAAAAGGGAGGAATAAGAATCAGGTTATGTTGTCCTCTATACCTCATGTATTAATATACTTTTGAATATATATATATGTATATATGAATATATAGTCTGGTTCATAATTATTGAGAATTTTTCTTCTTACTTTGAGCTATCCTAACACCTCAACTGATTCACTGATACTTAAAACTAAGTAATGGTATAAGGGAGGTAACTCATCTTGGCCTACTGAGTATAGTACAATTAGAGTTACCTCCCCTGAATTTGTAGCAGACGTCATTTTCCTCAGCACTGTCAACAATGTCTGCTGAAGATAAAAGAAGGTTGATTTCTCAGTTGTGTAATCAAGGAATTGATGATGTAAATACACTGGCAGAGAGAACGGGAACTCCTCTTTCTACTGTGTATAGGATTAGGAAGAATTTTAAAGAGGGAAAGGATTTTGGGCATCAGAAAGGAGCAGGGAGACCCAAAAAATTGGACTTCTCAGATCGCGTCCGGCTGGGAATTTTAGCGTCTAAAAAGCAAAGGGCAAGCATCTCCAACATCAGGTATGAAATGATAGAAAGGGGATCAACAGTTGTATCAAAATCTACAGTTAGAAGAAATTTGATTGATCTTGGATGGGAGAAAAAGACTGGAATTCTTTCTCCTCTCATGAAACAAGAACATAAAGACAGGCGTGTTGAGTGGTGTTTGGCACATGAAAACTTTGACTGGGAAAATGTGATTTTTACTGATGAAAGCTCAATATGGGTATATCCCAATAATGTGAAAATATTGACAAAGTCTGCGTCAGCACCGTTGTATCGACGACCTAAATACAGCCCAAAGTTTCATGTATGGGGAGGGATATCCTTATTAGGAACGACCCCGCTGTGTGCGTTTGAGGGAAATCTGAAGTCAACGCTACACTAACATATTACATAATTTTCTGCTTCCAAGTGCACATGTGTTTTATGGAAATGACTGGATTTTGCAGCAAGATAATGATCCTAAACACACCGCAAAACATGCCAGGCAGTGGTTTCAGGAGAAAAATGTGACTGCATTACCATTTCCTGCATATAGTCCTGACTTAAATCCCATTGAGAACATTTGGGGGATGATGAAGGAATGTGTGAATCAAAAGGGGTTGACAAAAATTGAAGACATGAAGAGAGAAGTGGTCCGATACTGGGACAGCATAACTCACGAGACACTAACCTCTCTGATAGGAAGTATGCCTACCCGTCTTAGACTGTGCCGTGAAGCTCAAGGAGACTTGATAAAATATTAAATTGTTACCTACACAACATGAAAAGGTCAGTTCACTTTCACAATACATTCAATTTTATCTGATTTGTTCTCGTTTAATAATATGAAATGCTTTAGCTATTCTCAATAATTTTGAACCATGCTGTATATGTGACCCATATTACCCTTTCCAGTGATTTGATTGACATTACAGGTACTACTTTTATCACTGTCTCCATTCATCATTTTCACTTTGATGTTTTCACACCTTCTGAGAGCATGTACACCAAGAACACTTCTGTGAAATTGAATACAATTTGTTTGTTTGTTTGTGTGTGTGTGTGTCTGGATGTGTGTGTGTGTGTGTGGTTACAAGCATTTTTTTGCAATCCTATAATAAATCAAGGTTCTATAATAAAAGCGAAAATAAAACAATCTAGGAAAGTAAACAACGTATTGGGTAGTACGTATTGTGAAAATGGCGTCGCCCGTAAACCTTAATATAGGGGCTTGAACTACTAAAAATAATATGTTCTGCTTCCTACAAGCGTATACTGATATCAATATAGTATGTCTAGATCTACATATCTGTTTTATTTGTACATTGTATACGGATATCAGTGTATGCTTTTAGGACCAAGAAATTATTTCTTTCAGCAATTCAAACCCTGTGCAAGTTGAATGTAATCATTTTGTATTTATTTATAGACAGCTGGTTGAAAAGTTGTGAAATATTATCAGGCTACTGAGTACCTTCAGTGTTGATGTTGTCAAGACTGCACTGGGAGTTTCTAATGCTAAACATGAAAGGATGAACGGTGCTCTTGTATCTCGATCACTGTCACTGTCACTGTCACTCAAATCCACTCGTGTCCCCCCGCACAACAACGTGCCATGCCTCCCGTAGTTTCTCATGTAGGGGCCAAAAGCACTTCGCAGAGTCTGAACACAATAGGCTTGAAATCGTCTTCATTCGAGGCAGTGTGTTTTCAGGCCCATTTTTCAGTGGAGTCGTTAACACAAACATAGAATCTCGACAAGTAAGAATTCCAAGTTGAAATTAGAAAGTATCACTGACATCCAACACCAAGCGTTGTAGTAATTGTTTTTGTCACGATATGGCTGAGATATTGCCGCCGTGACGTTAAATCAGTGCTGCAGCGGTCGCGGGATGTCGCCCACTGCGAGAGGCATGAGCCACCAAAATCCGTCGGCGATATCTCTCCCAGAACCGTGATGTGGTGCTTTGTTGAATATTCATGCGTCGGGCACGTTGTGACTGGTCAGCTTCAAGAAGACCAAGGGTGATATGACGGTTGGCTTCACTTTAGACGTGGCAATATTGCGTTCGTCAACAATATTCCAAGTGCAGTGAATAACTGACAGACAGTGATTAATCTTCTATACCCATTATTGAGACTACCTGGCCCATTGCATTTTTTGTGAGAAAACTAAAAGTCATGCCGTTACCTTACGCAGACAGGGCCAATATTTTGTAAAATCAAGCACGTTTTAATTCATGAAATTTCAGTTATCACGATGCGTTTTTTACTGTAAGGATGCATCTCTGATCTGAGTTCACTTGTATTGGGGACAACAACTATGGGTTCTAGTTATATACCCCTCCTTGATGTTTTCACATACAGTTCCGAAGGTGTATACAAACTGCAAATTGAAAAGACGTTTGTTCAAGCAGTTTGACTTTATTGATGATTTGACTTCGTTCCGATAGACAGATCGATTTACCCCCAAAATGTGATAATGGTCAGACCGACCACTCCTTTCCACAAAATTATCACCCTGAGTAAAATTTATGTGACAACATTATCTCAATAATGTTTTTGATTCTCATCTGTTGTAAACGTTATTCAAACTCTAATGTAAAGATAAGCAAATTTATATGATAATGTGGTAGGTTTCAGGTTCGAGTCTGCTGTGTTGGAATAAAAAAAAATGACTTTCAGGTCGGCAAGAAAATTATGAGGGTCGGACGGGCAATGAAACAGAAACAAAAACAAACAAACATTAACATACATACAAAATTACAAATGATGCTCAGATAATTTCAAAATACATCAGGAACTACATATGTGATACATGTGCTTCTCCAGTACCCATTTAGGACAAGCCTTTGGAAGCGCCAACTTACGTGTGAATGGCTCCGAGCAAGATTGACTTGTCTTTCCTTCTTTGCGATCGTTGATTCATCTGTTGATAAACGGCAGGTTAAAGTCTCAACATCGTATTCAATATTCACACACTGACCATGTTCAGCACATCTAAGCTGACACAGCTTGATACCAATGTTCTTGATAACACAACCGTCCCTATCCGTCTTCTTAGGTGTACACTGCTTCGTGTTTCCCGTTGAAATCACAAACATCAGCAAAACCGTTAATGTCAGGAGTCGTTTCACATAGTCGTTCATATACATCAGTGCCATGTTCAAAAGCTATTGAAATCACCAGCCGTGAGATGATGCACGAACACAACGAGGTTCAAGAATCACAGTGAATGTAAAAACTATTTTCACCAACGTCTGGAGGCTATCACCAAGTAGATAGTGAACTCAAAGTTATGAACGCCTGTGTCTACAGACTACCACCTGATACACAGGGAGCAAAAGATTTGAACACCTACTTATAGAAGCTACCAGCGGGTAGACTGTCAGTACAAGAAACCTGGCTTGAAGTATACAGCAAAGAACACAGAAGGTTGCAATGATTGTCATGAATATGCAGAGAGTACGTGTCAGCTGTTCCTCTCAGCCAAAGCGCTTCTAAACACCTGATTGGTCACACAACATGGTATTGATGTGCTGCACAACAAGCTATCAACATAGTGACATCATTTGTTTCAGAAGGATTTCCAAAGAGGATCAATAACATGTCAAACTAGGTCTCTTTTCAGAGATAGTGATATCAATGCTTTTACATAGTCATAAGTTTCCTGCGTATTTGTACCTGTATTGATAAATGAAAGTGCAGACCGTCCCTTGTTCTTCCTCAGTCTTAATCAGTATCAGAGAGAACCAAGGGGATTGGGCGAAAGGATCACTGTCTTTGTTGGAGCACATCATAATATCCAAAATGCGTTGATGGATGATCATTATACACCAGACTCAATCATTGCATGCCATCACCTTGGAGTCTGAACATTTCTGCGTGCACCGTTAAATAATAAACACTACACCCACATGTCATCCTTAAAGGACTGAGCTAGATGTAGCTTTGGTCACTAATGGATCATTCACTTATGGATACAGTTGATACCTTTGTTCACCATACCTCATTCCACTGTTCTTCTAGGAACATGTACTGTGGGCTAACTTTTCTTTACATCACCAATCTACATGGACATGGTCCTGCTAAGGTAACGGCTCCTCAGAACATTAAGCTACCCTTATAGTGACAAAGACTCCACCAGACACGTATCAATACCTTCAACTATCGAGGTACCCACAACTATGAACTATGAATGCATATGTCCACTAAATAACCCTAAGTGAGACCGTTCCTTAGGCCTGTGCCTTTGACGTGAGCTACGAGACACCCCGGAGTTACCCCTGCCCCGAAACAAGGAGTTATCCACAAGTCATTTACATCTTTGACCAACGATTAGCATTACCCCTCATCATCTGTCCATCCATGAGTGAGTGAGTGAGGGTAGGTTCAAGCTGTACTCAGCAATATTAAGACTATAAGCGTGGGTCCGCAATTAATCAAAATTCACTTGTTGTTTTCATTGTCGATGTGTAAACGTTTAATTGGAAACGCTGGCACGATTTCTTCTTTAAATATTCATATTGTAGATGTTTTCAAGAACTAATTGAAACCTAAAACACTACTTATCTAGTCGTCGACTATATACCTAGTTTATTTCTGAAGTGCATTTATAATTATCTGGCGATCTTTTAGAGGCTTTAACCCTTTAGAGGCATTTCCTTTACCCAAGTGGTTTTTGAAAAACAATAAATGAACATGATATATATAATGATATTATAATATTATAATGATAACATATGATGATATTTCAGTTCAACTGTGGTAAGTGCAAAACGCATAAGGTATAGATTGATTTGCTCATAAAGAAGTAGAACTCTGATTTAGAAGTATAATCTAAAGGTAGATTCTCTAGATCAATTAAATTTACCACTGATTGTGTTGTTACTATACTCTCACCCTGGGACCACTAATAGAATAAACAACTGTGGACAGCATGGCTCAACAAATTTGTGTACTTACTGAGCGTGTCTTGTGTTAGGTCTGTCTTTTGGTAGTGAACCTGTCATATATGTGCAATATTGTTGAGTGCTGTGCAAACCTAAACCCAGTCACTCACTGTGGCCAGGAATGGACAGGTGATGTTGATATGAATGCAATCTTGATGAATGCATTTTGCAATTTGAATGTGACAGAATAAAACATCCCTCTCAGTGCCAGTTCTATGTGATCAGATGCACGTCGGCAATAAACCCAAGGTCAAAGTTAAAGCAGTAATGGCCATTTGCTCTGTGAGGAAAAGGTTCACAAAATATTCTTGATTTTCCTTCTACTTGTATAAGCAGGCCGGCAGGGTAGCTTAGTAGATGGAGCGTTTGCTCGTAACGACCGAGGTTCGATTCCCTACATTTCCACAATGTTCCAGCCGCAATATTGCTGGAATATTGCTTAAAAACGTAACTCATTCACCCACCGTTCTCACACGTAGCCATTACCTGTGTCTCATATTTCTAAAACATCTTCTGTTGAGTTAAATGCGTGATATTTGCAATATTCCAGCAATATCATGACTCTCGCGGTTGTGTATTCAAAGATAAAATTTAAAACTAGTAACTAAATCGTAAATATTTTAATTGAAAAAGACAATGTTATATAAAGCTGGGATATAAATCGCTAAGAACTTCCAGTGAGTATTAATTCTCCAAATGGGACGTTAATTATGGAAATGGACCGTTGCTAAAACACGATCCTGTCTTGAAGGACACATGCTCTGTTTCTGTGTAGTATATTTCAAATAGTTATTGACAACATCTACAATTTGAATATTTAAAGAGGAACACAGTTACATCTAATGATGTATTGTATTTTCCAAACAGCGCATTAACCTCGCAAGTGGTCTAATGATTTATAGGCATTAACCCTACATGAATATGATTCCCAGTTCCATACATACTGATTGCAGCTGCCAAGTAACGTCTGGTTCTTCAATACCGGTGCACTTTGAAGATGTTTTGTCGATTTTCAGAACTTCTGCAAACAAATATTTCTAATTTAAGTTAAGTCAACTTCCAGTGTCTATTGTGATCACAGACCATTTCCGCTTGTAAGATTATTAGCCTGCAACGTAGACCTGAGACCCGTTATGTTTCATTGTTTGGTAACTTGTACTGTCTAATTAGACCAGACCCGTAAAGATTCCAGTTAAAATTGATCTTCAGTAACCCATGATTATCTACCCGTAAAGAACCTGGTTAGAATTGATTTTCAGTAGCCCTAGATTATCTCCCCGTAGAGAACCTGGTTAGAACTGATCTTCAGTAGCCGATGATTATCTCCCCGTAAAGAACCTGGTTAGAATTGATCTTCAGTAAACCGTACATGTCGTAAGAGGCGACTATTGGTATCGGCAGGCCAGGTTCGCGGATACATGTCATTGACTCCCAGTTGCGCTGATCGATGTCGATTAATTATGGACCCACGCTAGATAGCTGGAATATTGCTGAGTACAGTGTGAACCTAATCGCACTCGCGGATGGACAGGTGATCAGAAGAAATGTTGATCAGTGAGTGAGTGAGTTAATATTTAACGTCACATCGGCAATATCTCAGCCATATCGTGACGAGAACATTCAGCAATGAAAAAGAACATAGATACATTATAAAAACCCATCAACGAAGGACAGTAAAACAACTAGAATATCACAATTTCAATTAAAACTGGTACCCGTGGCGAGCCACCTCCTCGTGGTGGGTGCTGGGTAAAGCCAAGAGCTCGCCACCCCCGTTGTGGACACGGGGGCATATTTGGTCCACCAACCCGTTTGCCGTGGGTTGCGGGCCCTGTGTCGGTGGAGGAGGGGATCCTGGTGGTTGAGGGCATGGGAGCAGTACAGTGTTCCTTATGCTCAACACACCACTTCGGCCCTAACTTCACCTAGGGTGGTTGAATGGGCCCGGTTCAACCAATCGGTTGGTCATGCCAAGCCCTGTGTATCCATATTTTGATACACAATTTCGGACACTTCAGAAAATGTTTTGTGAGATGACTTGGCTTAAAAATATGTATTTGAATTTGACATTATTTCGCTTTTGTATTTTGCCTAGAGTCCTATACCCAGAAGGCGGTGGCTCATGGGCCAGTCTGGTAGAATTATTTATTTTTTCTACTGGAGTATACCATCCGGGTATCCCTGGTGCTACAAGTCGGAGACCCATTTGTGATTAGCACTGTCTTTATGACACTCCGTGGTGGGTGGGGAGCTCGGGTGGTGAACCATTCAATCTCAACCATGGAATACCAAACCCCTACCAAAAAAAACAAAACGTCCACTTGAAAATGATCATCAGGAACGACCCTCTGTATCTGTTGATTATTGGCCACGGTTTATAGTTATTGAGACTCTTGATAAGACTCCTATCAAACTCAATCCCTTTGCCATTTCTAAAGGAATCTCTGGGATAGCAGGAGAAGTCAAAAACATCAGGCGCTTGAGAAATGGTACACTGTTGATTGAATGTAACAGGAAACAACAAGCGACAAACTTGTTATCTATTGATGTGTTCATTGGAGTACCTGTTCTGGTTTCAGCTCACAGAACATTGAGCACTAGCAAGGACATTGTCCGAGACCGTGACCACTTCCTTTCAGATATGACTGAGCTTGATATAGTTTCTGAGTTGAAGGACCAAGGAGTAACATATGTCAAAAGGTTTACAACCCGAAGAAATAATGAAACTGTTCAAACAAGCACTTACCTCTTTTCATTTTCGGCTCCAAATCCTCCTAAGTCAATAAAGGCAGGTTACTGCAATCTGAATGTTGATATATACATTCCAAATCCTCTGCGCTGCTTTAAGTGCCAGAAATACGGACATGGCGTTTCTAATAGCACATTGTCTGTTACATGTGCTCACTGTGCTGAGAATACACATGTAACAGAAGATTGTGATAGTAACTATAAAAAATGTGCCAACTGTCAAGGAAGTCATTAGGCTTTTTCCAAAGAATTCCCAGTTTGGAAAAAGCATAAGGAAATAAACAGGATCAAATTTTCTGAAAACATCAGTTTTGCTGAGGCAAAAAAGATTGTACAGTCCTCCGAACAGACGGAAACATAGGCCACTATCACCAAAACACCCGAAACGGCTTCAAAAGGCACTACTACACCCGTAATCACTTCATCACACTCCTGTCAGACAGACTTGACATGGGTGAATACGGAGCATCCAGAACCTCTCTCTACTCAGATAGCACCACGTACTATCCAGCAGATCGAGTCGACTACTTCTCGTCAGACTCGAGCTCAGTCAGAACGAAGTGAAAAACAAAATGTCAAATCCAAATCCAAAGCAAAGACAGTGGCTACTAAACCAAATCGAGCTCCAAAGGGGTCAGAAAATAAGATAAATTTATATAACAGATATGGTTCAATGGTTCAATGGAAGAGATGGAAGTGTGTGATAACACGCATCCCAGGGCACATAGCTTGTCGCCCTCAAAGAAAGTACGGGGTAGATCCCCAATCAACCCACCCAAAAGGTAATGTTCTGCAGAAATATAGTACAGTGGAACTGTAGAGGATTAAAGACAAATTTTAATGAATTACATCTTTTAGTTCAAGGCCTGGCACCATCAGTATTCTGTCTGCAAGAAACGCATTTGAAACCGACAGATAATTTTAATCTACGTCATTACGATGCATATCATTCTATCCCACCTCCGGGTGACAGAGCCGCTGGAGGATCTTCAATCCTTGTGAAGCAGAATGTTATTCATAGCCCACTAACACTTAAAACTAATCTTCAAGCCGTTGCAGTGAGACTCACTCTTCATATCGCCTTTACAATATGCTCGCTGTATATTCCACCTTCTTTCACACTCCATTTGTCTGATCTTCAAGCTCTCTATGATCAACTCCCGAAACCCCTGCATTATAATGGGTGATCGTAATGGCCATAATCCACTTTGGGGTGGTACAAATACTAACACTAAAGGTAAAACACTAGAAAATTTTATTTCCAAAAATGATTTGTGTATATACAATGATGGTTCGAATACTTACCTGCATCCTGCAACCGGCACATACTCTTCTCTAGATGTGTATCTTGCAGACTCTACTGTGCTTAATGAATTTGAATGGTCAGTTCACAATGACTTTTGTGGAAGTGACCACTTTCCAACGATACTACAAGAAACTTCTCCTACTGATTCTCTATCTCACACACGCAGATTGGTCCTTATATCAAACCTTATGCACATCTAGACTAAGACCCGAATGTTTCAGTGACATTACTGATCCTATTCAGGTGTTTTCCGACGCCTTAACATTAATTGCTGATGAGTGTATATCAAGGTCTTCTACAGTTCCACATGTACGGAAGCCGTGGTTGAATGCAGACTGACATTGAGGTAATGCGAGCTTGGAGATCAGTCATGAACAAATAGGGGAAAAGTATGGTCTATTGTTCAAAGAAATGAACAAATAAATATACTTTTGTCCTACCAGTAACCACGATACTTTCATAAGTGAGCTTGCACACGCACGCACAAGCATAAACAAACGTGCAAGCAAGGACGCACGCACAATCAAAAACGCACACAAGCAATTAATAAGAGTAAAACAAATGGGCTGTTATTAGGTGTTCTGGAATGTACTACAAACTTGAATTCACTAGCAAGAGAAAGTACACAGGTGTAACTGTGCTAACTTGGATAGTATAGAGCGCAACCATGATGTTGCAGTTGCTAAAATGTCTTTTTGGACACTTTCTTACAAAGTTGTGATTATTGTTCTACAACCTTATATGTTGCAATGTGAACAGTGCACAGCACTACAGCGTGATCAATACTTGTTCTCAGGCGTACGACGTGAAACTAGCATTTGTCAATCTTCTCACAGTACATCGGAAGTTAGAAAAACAACAAATTGAAAGAGATCACACTTACCATGGACACCATTGTATTGATATGTAAAGATAGTTGCACCACGCCATAATACCTTTGTATCGGGTTGTATATACATCTGTTATTCCTTGTATTTTTGTTTGCTTGTTTCACATTTTAATTTTGCTTACACCTCCCTCTATCCCCTCCCTCCCCCTCTCCCTCACACACACACACACACACACACACACACAAACACACACACACACACACACACACACACACACACACACACACACACACACACACACACACACACACACACACACACACACACACACACACACACACACCCCTCTGTATCCACCTGTGGTAGAGAGCAGGCACTTCAGGGATCATGAGGTATTGGAGACAGCAGTGTCAGGCCGGCACGAGTTATCTCGCTTTATTCACGCTTGTATGTTAGCTCTCGTTTGACCTGCACCTTGCATCCCTAGGTGTGTGTGTATATCTCGCTTTATTCACGCTTGTATGTTAGCTCTCGTTTGACCTGCACCTTGCATCCCTAGGTGTGTGTGTATATCTCGCTTTATTCACACTTGTATGTTAGCTCTCGTTTGACCTGCACCTTGCATCCCTATGTGTGTGTGTATATCTCGCTTTATTCACGTGCACGCTTGTATGATAGCTCTCGTTTGACCTGCACCTTGCATCCCTATCTGTGTGTATATCTCGCTTTATTCACTCTTGTATGTTAGCTCTCGTTTGACCTGCACCTTGCATCCCTAGGTGTGTGTGTATATGTCGCTTTATTCACGCTTGTATGTTAGCTCTCGTTTGACCTGCACCTTGCATCCCTATGTGTGTGTATATCTCGCTTTATTCACGCTTGTATGTTAGCTCTCGTTTGACCTGCACCTTGCATCCCTATGTATATATATCCTTATTGTGTTCTGTAGTGTACACGATGCATGTCATATGATTTACTTGATGGACTGTTTGGTGTGTGTTCAATGGACGACGGTTTACAGAACTGCAATCCTGTGATTCTGTTGAGACAAGACGCTCTACTCTCATGAACGAGACAATTCCCCACGACAGCTTTATTGTCAGAGGCATGCTTTCCAAGTTGTGGAAGTCACGGTGGCTGAGCGGGCTAGGCGGCTGACTTTGTGTGTTGGTGATTAGGTGCCAGACTCTGAGGGTGCGGGTTCGAATCCTGATTGGGATTCAACCCCAAAAAAGTACTAGAATTTGTACTTCACTAAGAAAGTGGAATCCCAAATATGACATATGTGCATTTGACCACTTTCTAAATGACATTGTGTAATCATCTCCTGTCGTTTTCATAAAAATGGAAGCCACACTCTATCATACCACGTGACGTCCAACAATCCTTGCTGATAAGCCACTAAGGTATCAAATAGAAAGAGTCTCAGAGAGAAGGTATGCCTTCGTTAGACGCAATAATGGTACGGAGCTGACATTAAGTATATAGATCACGACTGGAATAAAGTAACTGTGTATTATGTGATGTTGTGCCAGTTTTATTTGAAAAAGATAATAACCTGATTTCTTGTGTTTTCCTTAAATGGAAGAAAAATAAAACAGCCAAGCATCATGTAAACGTACTTTTCCCACATCTCAGGTTTGTTTATGTGGAATGTTGTTTTCATTTTCCTGCTTTTTACATCGAAAATAGATATGCGTAGTACTAATTATGCCATTCTTTCGCTAAAGCTGACGAATTGCGAAAGTAATACGATTCGGGAAAGATAATCATTCCCCATCACTATTTTTTTGTATGAATATCCGTCCTTACTTTTTAAGTCTTTTTGAGAACTGAAAATGTTTGTGTTTTATAAACATCAGTAGAAGAAGTTGGTATGAGTTCTGATATTGGTCGAGTAACGCCGGAAGCCAGGAGTAGTATAGGGGCCTTTAAAGAGTCAAGTTTGACCTAGTTCCCCACATCTGGCCTAGTTTTTTTAGAGTCAAGTCTATTTTTAGAAAATCAGTCACTCCTCTCTATTGTATATGGAAATCTATTGTGTGAACACCTGGTGTGTCTATATTTAGAAAATGGAAACGGTTCACCGGGAGATCCTAAGGAAGAATTATTCTGGCCTCGTGCAGGCCATACAGCGTGTAGAAGAGGTGGTCGACAAAATCGTGCAGTTTAACGTCCTTACCTGCCTCATGAAAGCGGAGATTATCGAGAAACTGTCCTTTGACAGGGCCAGAGAGTTACTAAACATGTTACTTAGACGAGGCCCTCAAGCATACACCCTGTTCTGCAAAGCCCTAGAGGCATGCGGGGAGATACAGGCCCTAATATTGCTGGGTCTTGAGACAGACAAGACCGAATATGATGATGGGTACCAATGTATGGACAGTATTCCTCGCAAACCTCAGTTCCAAGAATGGCTGAATTCTTTTCAGTCTTGGCGAGTGCAGATGAAACAGAGTCCTAGTCACATGGCCCAGGCAGGATTTGTATACTTGCTCAGAGGAGACACTTGCAAGTGTGTTCAGTGTGGTGTCATTCTCAAGAACTGGGACGTCGATGATGGTCCCTGGGTCGAACATGAAAAGTGGTCTCCAAATTGTCCGTACTTGGCCCTGGTAGGAGTCCCTCGGACAGAGATGGCCCGTTCGGGTAGTCATGTGGATCTGTAATGTAAAATACTGTCTGAGAATAAATGCATATGAGAGTATATTTGCTGTCTGTGTATAAATAGAGGTTTACTCATTGAGATCAGACATCAGACTAGAATGATGGCCAGGTACGTATTGAAACATTACGCAGTTTTAAGGGACATATTAATATTTCAAGACGTTGAGGAAATTCGACAAGACATCTTAGACATGAACAGAGAACAGATTCTTGTCGTCAATGGTATTATCAATAGGTTATTAAAAGGAAGATTACCCGTGACTCGATATGAAAGACGTCGTTTCCTAAGGAAAAATGATAGAAATAACTATCTAGCCGTGTTACGAAGATTAGTTCACCCTCTATCGGCGACACACAGCCTTTGGTGGAAGAGTCTTTTCTCCAGTAACATGCCTATCGTAGCATTTGTTTTGAAACCACAGTTTGTCAATGCACTTAGAGATGAGGCCATTCAAAATGCCTGTTTATTCAATAGAGCATTGGCTTAGAGCTATGGCTTCATATGACTAACAGTGATGCCATACCAAGCCATGGATATAAATCACCACGAGGACAATCTTGCTTCATTTAGTCGTGGACCAGTGACAGTGACACATCACCTCAAGTTGCTCCCGTTTTGGTGTTCATCATGAATAATCCACGATACAAACTCTTCATACCCGATGCCGAAAAATGGACCCGATTTTACATGCTCAGGGCTTAAGGGAAAGGAGATCCTTATCACTCCAAATCTGCCATGATGTCTGTGGATCGCTTTTTGGAACTGTACGATCCAGAGTGGAAGAAAGAGAAACCAAAAGAAACAACCTCAGAACAACAACCTAAGATTAATTTCGTCACCCCGACTCAACAAGTGGTAGAACAGGCAAAAGCAAAGTTGAAGAGAGAAAGGCAAAGCTTCGTACAGCCAGTGGAAACTACCACGGAAGCAGTGTCAAGAAAGAAAATGAAAATAGATTTTTAAATAGAGACAGAAGGGTAAATGTGTCATTTGTAGTAGGACTCTCGCCGTGTGAACATGTATTCCTGTCCCGTATGCTCCAAACAATATGTTTGGGCTCATGACTTGTCCTGCTATATTCAAACAAAACATTCCCAGGAAGAATTTATACTCTTACACCCCTTTACCATGATTGTTTCTGGGCCGACCTCCTATGGAAAAACCTACTTGCTGAAGCAGCTTCCAGAAAGATTGAACATTAAACCTTATCCCGAACGTATTTTATGGCTCTACAAACGTTGGCAGCCCTTGTATAATATCATTCAAAGTTGTGTTTATCCCTATGTTGAATTTCATCAAGGCATTCCTACTGACCTGGAAAGGGATGAGTTTCTGAACCCTCATGTGGTGAATGTCGTTGTGCTTTAATGTCCACAGCGAGTAAAGATCCACGCATTACCGATCTGTTTATGGAAGGAAGTCATCATCGTAACCCCTCAGTCATTGCCTTGAACCAAAACTTGTATTATAGTAAGGATCCCACACAAGGAAGAAATTGTCATTATCTGCTTCTTTTCAATAATCCTATTGATACACAACCCATCATAACTTTGGCGAGGCAAATGTATCCGGGTAACACTGGCCATTTCATGGACCAGTTTTAAAGGGCTACTCAGAAGCCTTATGGACACTTGCTGGTTGATCTAAAACCCAAACACCTCCCCATTTGCGACTTTGTCCTAATGCGTTCAGTTTAAAAGGAAACCTCCAAGCTAGGACGATTCAGTCAGACTTCGACGTTCTTCGTGAGCAGACGTGTGAAGAACAGCTCTCAGTCATGCCATCTTGTGATGACTGCGGACTCATGTTTCAAGATCCTTCTGATTTGCAAAAACACAGGCGAAACTGGTGTCCCGAAAAGTCCCAAGTCGGCCCTCCTGGAATACCCCAACTTAAAAGGAAATGGCAGGAGGATGTGAAGAGACCACGTCCTCTGTCAGAATGTGACTATTGTGGTCAAGTGTTTAGTAGTAACCATAACTTACAACGACATTTACACGACAAGCAACGTCCTGAAATGGAACCGGATGATTATGATGATGATGAATCATTAAGCAATGTCAACAACAGGAAAAGTAAGATGGCTGATCTCGAAGAGCAAGGTATCCGGCAAATGTATTCACGTACGCGTGAGCTGAACAGAGATGTACTGGATGAGAAACGTCAGCTGTAGTGAGGACGTGATCCAAACCAGACTGAAAAAAATAACCTGGATCGCGTTTAAGGAGACGTATGCTCGCTTTATTACTTATATGTATCATATGCAGTGGGGTCCAAAGACACAAGGAATATTAACAGAAGTAAAAGATAGCAATAATATGTATGATGATGTGTTTTCCAAATTGTACAAATACAAGGCTTGGGTGGAAGGGTTGACTGAGGATGATGATGATGATGATACAGACACCCTATCTGAGACAGAGAACGAAGGACAGGAGGATGATGAAGGACACTGACATGTACAGTAGACTGTTGGGCGTGCTCCTATCCCATAGTTTTACTCATTTGAAAACGGAGCTAATAAACCATGAAATCTATATATCTTGTGTGTTTCTTAATGTATTGTTCTAATACAATATTATATTTGAAGGTTAGAATGAATGAATGAATCCATGCATGCTTGTCACAAGAGGCGATTCATGGGATTATTGGCTTGGCTGACAGTTTCCAGTTCGATGCTCATACTGTTGGATTGTCTGCTACGGACAAAAACTGCAATATTGCTGAGTGCAGCATAAAACTCACTCACTTCTTAATACCAATGTGAACCCTATGTTCTCAACCTCCTCATACAACCGCATACTGTAACCAGTCATAAACGTTAAAACTTAACGTCATCACTGTTTCAGTTAATTTTTGCTCTGTAATGATCTGTAAATATTATACTCATTCACTTAAAATTTCGCATCATTTGGACATGTGAGCAACTGTTTGGGAAAGGTAGCCATTTTGGTTATGTGTCCGTTTTGAGTCAGGGGCATTTGCGCACAGGTTTGACAGAACCGTTTTGACACAGAACCGGTTTTTAGGCTGAGACACGTCTGTACCTAAAACGGCGCGAAAATGTCTTTGTTTGACTGTAAGCGTCTTTGTCTACCTACCCTGAGAGTGAGAGGGCAGAGACGTGGGTTGTGCGACGGGTTACTCTGCGGCTTCATGGATTATAATGTACCAATGTGATGGATGTATTGTGGATTTTTTAACTCTGGACTGGTAAGTCGATCTATGCATTGTCTAGCAGTATTACAAGCACATTGTTTTCATGGTCTGCATGCCTTTAATGACGTTGTTATATAGCACCAAGAACGACTGTAAAAGTATTAGTTAGAGAATAATTTTCGCATGAATAGTGTATATCATGTAAATATGTATGTGTTTATTTAAGCTGGGAGTATTTTGTATTTCCCTAGTGTTTACTAATGAGTGTATGTTGTTTGGTGTCGGATTGTACTGGTAGTTTGTGTAAAGTTTTTGTGTATTCCCAATGTACTGAGTTTGGGTTGTTTTTGACGGATTGCACAGGTAGTTTGTGTAAAGTTAAATATTGTGTATTCCCAATGTACTGAGCTCGAATTCATGTTAAAAATACTAACATTTTATTGTGCAAGTCTTAACATTTAATATGACAGCCTGGGACTCAATAGTGATATACATTCATCCAGATATTGTAAGCATGTGGTTGTCATTGTTTTGAATGCAAACGTTGAATATAGTACACAGAACGACTGTAAAAGTATTAGTAAAGAGCATAATTTTCCCATGAATAGTGTATATCATGTACATTTGTATGACACACCGACGTTTATTCACATCATTGTGTTGGATTGATATAACACATATCATTCTACAGGGATTCTAATATTCTACATGCATATTCTACATGCATAGCGATTCTACAGGGATTCTAATAAACAGTATTCTGCATTCATAACGATAATAACTATGATTTTCAAAATGTTCATGTTTGTAATATGAAAAGTATCATTGGGTTTCAACATGGCGGCTGGGGGACGCGATCTATGACCTGGTTTCACGTTGGGCACGAGGGGCGTCATGCTTCACGGTTCATTGAGCATAGGTACTTGAAAGGCAATGTTATGGGCGAATACACCTCACGCGGAGTCTGTCGCACATTAAAAGAAAGATACCAGGATTAACACGGACACTCGGGAACATGTATGTGAAGTTAATGTTTTCATGTTTTCTTAATCTTCATGCTTGGGCGGGAGAGGGGATTCCCTTCAGTGGATCGTAAACATAGCTTTACATGTCTGTCGTTTGGACTTACGGGTGGGTAAATGATTCATTCATTGTTCATTGAGTACCGTCATACCTAATCTGTGTCTTCAAATGAATGGGTTACTTGTCCCAACCCTTCCAAAAATCTAGACATCTTGGATGTATTCTTAATATTGGATCTATCCATGCATGGACATTCCTGGATGTTTCATGGAACTATTCTAAGTGAAACTGTGTTGCTATATACAATGGATGTATGTGTGGATCTATCATGGACATATCTGTGTTGAGGAATTTCTTACGGATGCCATGAGGTATGTTGTTCTCCCTTAGATGTTTGTACCAATGTGTGAAGGGTAACTTACCTTCATGTTCTGTTGAGAGGCTGGTGAAAAATATATATTCAGTGAATTGCACACAGTATAATCCAGAGAAGGTTAGATCCAATGATTTGTACACAGTATAATCCAGGGAGGGTTGTAATCCAATGATAAACAATGTGTGAAATCACTTCAATGTATAGCCACTAGTGACTTCGGAGACATAATATGACATGGGTCTATTTGGTAGGGCTTATATACCCCACCAGAGTCTAAAAATAAGTTGGGGGGGGGGGGGGGGGGGGGGGGGAAATTCCCTACTCTAAATATAGACACACCAGGTGTTGACACAATAGATCTCCATACATAGTCTGGTTCATAATTATTGAGAATTTTTCTTCTTACTTTGAGCTATCCTAACACCTCAACTGATTCACTGATACTTATAACTAAGTAATGGTATAAGGGAGGTAACTCATCTTGGCCTACTGAGTATAGTACAATTAGAGTTACCTCCCCTGAATTTGTAGCAGACGTCATTTTCCTCAGCACTGTCAACAATGTCTGCTGAAGATAAAAGAAGGTTGATTTTTCAGTTGTGTAATCAAGGAATTGATGATGTAAATACATTGGCAGAGAGAACAGGAACTTCTCTTTCTACTGTGTATAGGATTAGGAAGAATTTTAAAGAGGGAAAGGATTTTGGGCACCAGAAAGGACTTCTCAGATCGCGTCCGGCTGGGAATTTTAGCGTCTAAAAAGCAAAGGGCAAGCATCTCCAACATCAGGTATGAAATGATAGAAAGAGGATAAACAGTTGTATCAAAATCTACAGTTAGAAGAAATTTGATTGATCTTGGATGGGAGAAAAAAAATTCCTTCTCCTCTCATGAAACAAGAACATAAAGACAGGCGTGTTGAGTGGTGTTTGGCGCATGAAAACTTTGACTGGGAAAATGTGATTTTTACTGATGAAAGCTCAATATGGGTATATCCCAATAATGTGAAAATATGGACAAAGTCTGCGTCAGCACCCTTGTATCGACGACCTAAATACAGCCCAAAGTTTCATGTATGGGGAGGGACATCCTTATTAGGAACGACCCCGCTGTGTGCGTTTGAGGGAAATCTGACAAGTCAACGCTACACTAACATATTAGATAATTTTCTCCTTCCAAGTGCACATGTGTTTTATGGAAATGACTGGATTTTGCAGCAAGATAGTGATCCTAAACACACCGCAAAACATGCCAAGCAGTATTTTCAGTAGAAAAAATGTGACTGCATTACCATTTCCTGCATATAGTCCTGACTTAAATCTCATTGAGAACATTTGGGGGATGATGAAGGAATGTGTGAATCAAAAGGGGTTGACAAAAATTGAAGACATGAAGAGAGAAGTGGTCCGATACTGGGACAGCATAACTCACGAGACACTAACCTCTCTGATAGGAAGTATGCCTACCCGTCTTAGACTGTGCCGTGAAGCTCAAGGAGACTTGATAAAATATTAAATTGTTACCTACACAACATGAAAAGGTCAGTTCACTTTCACAATACATTCAATTTTATCTGATTTGTTCTCGTTTAATAATATGAAATACTTAAGCTATTCTCAATAATTTTGAACCATACTGTACAATAGAGAGGAGTGACTCATGATCTAAATATAGACACACCAGGTGTTCACACAATAGATTTCCATATACAATAGACAGGAGTGACTGATTTTCTAAAAATAGATTTTGACTCAAAAAACTAGGTCAAATGTGGGGAACTAGGTGAGTGAGTGAGTGAGTGAGTTAATATTTATCGTCACATCGGCAATATCTCAGCCATATCGTGACGAGAACATTTAATACTGAAATGAAATATATATATCTATTATAAAACCTGTCAATAAGAGACATTAAAACAACTAGAATATCACAGATGAGAATATAAAACTAGTAACTATACCTAAAACAATGTATCTATACAGGACAATACAAGATAAAAATGGGCTATAGATTGCTAACAACTGAAGGTAGATCACCATATTAGGGACCATGGGGACTTACAGTACCTTTGCTACCTGCATGGACCCTAGGTGGATTTACATCATCCCCTCAGCTGGCAGCAATTTGTGAAATCTAGCCATACAATAAAAAGACGCATATTCTACGATTAAAAACCTGGAAATTTAGAATTTACTTTGAATGTTTGTGGACTTACGTACCCTCTCAGGGGGACAATAGTTTTACAGTACTTCAACCCCCTTTGAGGACACAGCCACTAACAAGCACAGTTCTGAATTTAAACTTCCAATCATAAAATATTTATCTATTTCCAATTCAGACAATAAATCTAATTCTTTTAGAAATGCAATGATTAAATGAGAGCTTGTGTTATTAAAAAGATCCTTCAGAGTTCGTGAATTAAAATACTGATCCCTTGTGATGGAATACTCGACACAGTCAAGCAGGATATGCTTGACTGTGATTCTTCCATCACAAGGGATACAAAACGGAGGATCCTCACCTTTAAGCAAATATTTATGTGTATATCTTGTGTGGCCAATACGACATCGTCGCATGATGACCTCCTCAAATCTGGACTGACAACCCAAGTAGGTGTAACCAATATACGGTTTTATTTCATGTAATTTATTGATACCTACTTGAGTGTCCCACTTCTTCTGCTTCAGATCACGGATATATATTCTAATGCAAGCTTTGTAATCTGAATATGGAAGAAAAAGTGGTGTCACAGATTTGTTGAGTGCCGCCTTGGCAGCAAGATCGGCCATTGCGTTACCAGAAATACCTACGTGACTGGGTAACCAACAAAAGACGATGTCGTATTGGCCAGTAGCAAGAGTATTATACAGTTCAATAATTTCAATTAAAAGCGGATGTTCACAAGAAATGTTTTTAATAGCCTGAAGACAAGAAAGAGAGTCGGAATATATTATATACTGTTTACGTTTAGGGTGACTTTGAATATATTTAAGAGCTGTTAATATGGCGTTAGCTTCTGCTGTAAAAATAGAACTATTATCTGGTAATCTAGAAGATATTGTTCTGGATCCAATGACAGTAGCACAAGCAACTGCACCACCGTCCTTGGACACATCTGTAAATAAGGATTTGTAATTGTTATATGTATGTTTCAATTGATTATATTCTTGTTTATACTGTAATTCATTAGTTTCTGATTTTTTAAATGTAGTTAATGTTAGGTCAACCTGTGGCCTAACCAACTGCCATGGGGGAGAGGAAAGAAGACGGGAAGGAGCTATATTGTTCAGCTCAATACAAGCAGCAGCAATAAACGGTTTTATTCTGAGCCCAAGAGGTGGAACAAGAGAAGACTTTTTGCTATACAAATCCTCATACAGGGGATTGAAGACACAGTTATATGCAGGGTTAGATTCGTTAGAGTATAGTTTTATGATATATTGTAAAGATAATTTGATACGGCGTTGTGCAAGAGATGGTTCATCGGCCTCAACGTAAAGACTGTCAATAGGTGAAGTTCTGAAGGACCCAAGACAAAGTCTTAGACCTTGGTGATGGACAGAATCAAGAAGTTTAAGACTGCTTTTGCAGGCTCCACCATAGACAATGGGGCCATAATCAAGTTTAGAACGAACGAGTGATCGATATAAATGGAGAAGGGTAGCTTGATCCCCTCCCCATTTTGAATTTGAAACCACTTTCAACAAGTCAAGAGCTTTCAGGCATTTACTTCTAAGTGATTTAATATGTGGTAAAAACGTTTAGTGTGAATCAAAGATTAGACCCAAGAATTTGGCTTCCTTCACAACTTTAATGGTCGTCCCATCTAGAGACAGTTCAGGGTCTTTATGTGGTTTGTATTTTCGACAAAAATGTATGCAGTTAGTTTTCGATTTAGAAAATTTAAAGCCGTTTTCAAGACACCATTTATTAATCCTGTTTAAACACAACTGCAATTGCCGTTCAATGGTATGCATATTTTTACCACGACAAGAGATATTAAAATCATCCACAAATAACGATCCATCAATTGAATCGTTTAAAACTTTAGATAAGCTGTTGATCTTGATGCTAAAAAGAGTGACTGACAAAATACTGCCTTGTGGAACACCCTGATCCTGATTGTAATGATCAGACAGGGTAGAGCCCACGCGGACCTGGAGTTGTCTGTTATTTAAAAACTTGGCAATAAATTCAGGCAAACGACCTCGCAACCCGAAGTCATGTAAATCTCGTAAAATGCCATATTTCCAAGTAGTGTCATACGCTTTTTCAAGATCAAAAAAGATAGACACAGCGTGTTGTTTGTTAATCACTGCGTTTTTTACAAATGATTCTAAACGCACTAAGTGATCGACAGTACTTCTGTTTTTCCGGAAACCACACTGTATATCTGTTATAAAATTATTTGTTTCCAAGTACCAAACAAGTCGATTATTTATCATGCGTTCCATGGTCTTGCAAACACAGCTTGTTAATGAAATCGGACGATAATTGGACGGATCCGTATGATCACGTCCAGGTTTAGGTATTGGTACTACTACGGCGTCACGCCATGACGGAGGAAAGTTACCCGATGTCCAAATATCATCAAAAATATTTAGGAGAGTTTCTAGGCAGGATTCTGGTAAGTGCTTCAGGAGTTGATAATGTATGTTATCAGCTCCAGTAGCAGTGTCATGAGCCTGATCAAGAGCAGTATGGAGTTCATGAAAAGAAAACGTTTCATTATAATCTTCCCCATTATCAGAATTGAAATTAATAGATTTCTTTTCTTGTTCTTTTTGATACTGCTGGAATTTAGGTAAATAATTAGAAGAGGAAGAGTGTTTAGCGAGTGTTTCGCCCAATTTATTTGCGATATCTGATTTATCAGTAAGTAATTGATCTCCATCTTTAAGATGATGGACAGTAGATTTAGTACCTTTACCTTTGATTTTCTGGACCATGTTCCATACCTTGGACATGGGTGTCCGAGAATTTATTTTAGATACATAATTTTGCCAAGATTGGCGTTTGTTCCGTTTGAAAGTACGCCGTGCTTTAGCATTTAAAATTTTAAATTTATTTAAATTATGCACCATGGGATGGCGACGGAAATAATGTTCTGCTTTTTTCCTTGCCTTCCTAGCTTGTTTGCACTCATCGTTGAACCATGGTTTTCTTATGTGTGGAACTACAGAGGACTTTGATATACACTCATCAGCTATGGAATTCAGTTCATCCGAAAAGCATTTAATAGCATCGGGAACGTCAATAAAACGTTCAGGTTTAAGTTTTTCAGCACACAGTGTTTCATATAAAGCCCAGTTAGCCTTTTTAAAATTTCGTCTTGATGACGGAGGAACATCGGAAGGAGTTACAGCTTTTAACATAGTAGGAAAATGGTCACTTCCACAGAGGTCATCGTGGAGTGACCATTCGAATTCATTTAGTAGTTCGGAAGTTGTCAGAGACAAGTCAAGATCAGAATAGGTCCCTGTACCAGGATGTAAATATGTGTTGGAACCATCATTATAAATACACAAATCATTGTCAGAACAAAAGTCCTCCAACAATTTCCCTTTAGTGTTTGTAGTTACACTACCCCAGAGTGGGTTGTGCCCATTTAAATCTCCCATTATAATACAGGGCTTTGGGAGCTGATCATATAGAGCTTGCAGATCAGTTTTAGCAAACGTCGAAGACGGAGAAATATAAAGAGAGCATAGCGTAAACGCTACATGTAACGTAATTCTCACTGCAAGAGCCTGCATATTAGTATTAAGTGAAACAGGGCTTTGAATAACGTTTTGTTTGACTAGAATGGATGATCCGCCAGTGGCCCGATCACCCGGAGGTGCAAAACAATGATATGTGTTAAACTGACGAAAATTAAATGTATCAGTTTGTTTTAAATATGTCTCTTGGAGACATATCGCTGAAAGTGTAAAATCTTGGACTAATAGCTGTAATTCATGTAAATTAGTCCCCAATCCTCTGCAGTTCCACTGTACAATATTATTGGAATAAACTATCTTTTAGGGGGATTTATTGGGGATCTACCCCGCACTCTTTTGGAGGGCGACAAGCTATGTGCCCTAGAATGGATATTTTCAGAAACGTCCATTTCTTCAAGAGACCCATATTTATTGTACAATTGAATTTTATTTTGTGATCCTTTAGGAGCTCTGCCACTTTGTTGTTTTGAAGCATCAGGCTTTGGCTTCGGTTTACTTTTCACCGTTTGTTGACTCTCAGCTGTAGATTGAGACTTTGAGTGTGACTGAGATGCTGATTTATGATCAGACGAAGTCTTTGAGGTATTAGGAAGTGATTCCTTAGTCTGTGATGATATAGCAGTGCACAAATGTTGTGGAGAGTCGCAATTGACCCAAGTCAAGGTAGTTTGACAGCCTGTGGTTGACGTTGTTTTAGAACTAGACCCCAATGATGTTTTTGCTACTGTAGCATAACTTTCTGAAAGTTCAGATCTCTTTACCAGTTTTTTGGCCTCAGAAAAGGAGATATTTTGTGTAAATTTTATTTTATTGATCTCCATTTGCTCTTTCCAAATAGGACACTGTTTAGAAAAGGACGAATGGTCGCCTGGGCAATTGGTGCATTTTTTATAATCACTGTCACAATCTTCTGTTGTGTGTGTCTTCTCACCACAGTGAGCACACACAACAGACAATGTGCAAGTATTCACACCGTGTCCATATTTCTGGCATTTAAAACACCTGAGCGGGTTGGGGATGTACGTATCAACTGGAATGTTACAGTAGCCTGCCTTCACTGATCTGGGTGCATTTGGAGATGAAAAAGTAAACAGGTACGTATTCGTTTTGATGGTTTCGTTGTATCTCCGCGTTGAAAAGCGCTTGAAATAGAGCACACCTTGATCCTTCATTTCAGACCCTATATCAAGTTCCGACATATCATCCAACAATCGATCACGATCTCTCACAATACCTTTACTTGTGTTCAAGGTCTTGTGAGCAGAGACCGTGACCGGAATGCCCACGAAAGATTTTATGTTCATGAGGTTCGTTGCTTGTTGTTTTTTCCCGCATTCAACTAGCAGGGCACCCGCACGCAAGCGTCTAATGTTTTTCACCTCCCCTGCAATACCCTGAATACCCTTGGACACAGCAAAGGGGTTCAGTTTTAACGGTGTCTTGTCAGGTGTCTCAATCACAATGAATCGTGGCCAATATTCAATCGATGCAGATGGTCTCAGGTCAGTATCAACAGGGTCAATATCAAGTGGACGTTTTGTTTTTTTAAGTGGTATTTCGTAGGCCATGGTTAAGGTAATATGGTTCATCATCCGAGCTCCCCACCCACCACGGAGTATCACAAGGACAATGCTAAAGCAAGCGGGCCTCCAGCTTGCAGCACCAAGGATACCCGGATGATATACTCCAGCAGAAGAATTAAAAGATTAATAATTCTACCAGATTGGCCCATGAGCCATCGCCTTCTGGCATAGGACTCTAGGCAAAATACAGAGCAACATATTTCAAATTCAAAAATGTTTTAGATTATAAAGCCAAGTCCAAATTTACAACAATTCCAAATTTACAACAATTCCAAATGGTGTATGTGCATTGATAAATATAATAATACCCCATGCACAGGGCTTGGCATGACCAGCCGATTGGTCGAACCGGGCCCATTCGACCACCCGTCTAGGCGAAGTAAGGGCCACAGTGGTGTATTGAGCAACAGGAACACGGTTGCAAGCTCCTATTGCCCTCAACCACCTGGATCCCTTCCTCCGCCGACACAGGGCCGCAACCCACGGCAAACGGGTTGGTGGACCAAATATCCCCCCGGGTCCACTACGGGGGTGTCGGCGAGCTCTTGGCGTTACCCAGCACCCACCACGAGGAGGTGGCTCGCCACGGGTGCCTGGGGAACTAGGTAAAACTTGACTCTTTAAAGGCCCCTATACTACTGCCAGGTGTTCAAGAGTTGTCCTGTAAAGTTTGCGTTGTGTCCTGCAGGACTTTGGTGACTACTCTGATACCTACTACTCCGTGCAGACGACGGAGGGGGAGCAGATCTCACAGCTCTTTGCTGGATGCATTGACATCCTCCTGAGGAAGGTCAGTCTGTCTAACAGCAGTTACAGCTGCCCTGACCAGCAGCACCACACCTACACAAGAGCACACCACACCTGCACCACAGCACCATACCTACACAACAGTACCACACCCACACCACAACAGCACCATGTCTACACAACAGCACCACACCTACACCACAACACCGCCATGCTTACGCCATCCCGACACAACACGAAAGTTGCACATTATTTAAATTGTTAACGTTCTGTTACATATTTGCCGACGTGTGCCCCTGAATAAAAGGGATTGAAAACACAGTTATAGGCAGGGCTAGATTCATTAGAATATAATTTAGTAAGGTATTGTAAAGACAATTTTATACGACGCTGGGTAAGAGATGGTTCATCAGCCTCAATGTAAAAACTGTCAATAGGTGAAGTTCTGAAAGACCCAAGACAAAGTCTTAAGCCCTGATGGTGGACAGAATCAAGAAGTTTCAGTTTGCTTTTGCAGGCTCCACCATATACGATGGAGCCATAATCGAGTTTTAAAAGGACGAGTGATCGATATAGGTGTAAGAGGGTAGTTTGGTCCCCTCCCCACTTTGAGTTGGAAACAACTTTCAACAAGTCAAGAGCCTTCAGGTATTTTGCTTTAAGGTATTTATTGTGCGGTAAGAAGGTTAAATGAGAACCGAAAATTATACCCAAGAACTTGGCCTCCTTCACAACTTTAATGTGTGTGCCATTTAAAGATAGTTCAGGGTCCTAATGCGGCTTACATTTTCTACAAAAGTCTATACAATTAGTTTTGGACTTAGAACATTTTAAATCGTTTTCAAGACACCATTTATTTATTTTGTTAAAACACAAGTGCAGTTGCTGTTCAATAGTATGCATATTTTTACCACGACAGGAAATATTAAAATCATCCACAAAAAGTATCTATCAATTGAATCATTTAAACCCTTGGATAAACTGTTGACTTTAATGCTGAATAAAGTGACAGACAAAATACTGCCTTGATCCTGATTGTAATGATCAGACAGGGTTGAACCCACTCGGACTTGAAATTGCCTATCTTTTAAAAACTCTGACATATAAAAAGAGGCAAGTTCTCCAAGAAATGAACTGGAAGTATGTTTTGATTTATGTTGATGATATCATCGTCTTTTCCCAAACTTTTAGAGAACATCGCAATCATCTTAAATGTGTGTTTCAAAAACTCAAAGAAGCAGGTTTAACTCTAAAACCTAGAAAATGTGGATGTGCTGCAAAACAAGTTACATATTTAGGCCACGTTTTCAATAAAGATGGCATATCAGTCGACATGGCAAAAATTGAGGCAGTAAACCAAATTGCCCCACCTAAAAATGTTCATGATGTAAGGCACTTTGGGGGTTTAGCGGCATATTACAGGAAACTTCTCTCGCATAGCATCACCAATGTATCACCTATTGATAATGGATGTCCCCTTCAAATGGTCTGATGAATGTCAACAAGCTTTAATCACCCTCAGAGAGAAACTCACTACCACTCCCATTCTAGCATACCGCGACCCAGATAACCCTTCATCCTGACCACTGATACCTCCCTTACGGCAATTGGATACATTCTCAGTCAGTGTGATGCTCAAGGCCTCGAACATGTCACTACACAATGCTGAGAAAAACTGGGGAGTTACACGGTTAGAATGCTTGGCCGTCCTTGAAGGTATCAGAGCATACAGGGTTTACCTTGCTGGTACCAAATTCAAGATATACACTGACCATAAAGCTCTAACCTGGCTCTTTTAGTCGATGGACACTCATGCTTCAGGAATATGACTTTGATATACAGCATAGGTCAGGAAAGTCTAATGTCAATGCTGATGCTTTATCTCGTACTCAGTACCCTTCACAGACTTCCCTCCCTGACACTGAGGAGATACCTACTCCACCAATCCCCAGTACTCAGGTTCCCATATCCAAGCGTACATATGCACAAGTTGCCAGTACAATGCCTGCCCCACAATCCAAAAACCACGCCTCCACCCAGACCTACACAGGGAAACCAACTCAAGCCTCTCGTGGTCCAACCCCTCATGGTAATACAAGGTCTTCATCCTTCCCTACCAAACACTGAGGAGATACCTACTCCACCAATCCCCAGTACTCAGGTTCCCATATCCAAGCGTACATATGCACAAGTTGCCAGTACAATGCCTGCCCCACAATCGAAAAACCACGCCTCCACCCAGACCTACACAGGGAAACCAACTCAAGCCTCTCGTGGTCCAACCCCTCATGGTAATACAAGGTCTTCATCCTTCCCTACCAAATCCAACCTAACCAAGCACGCCAGTCAGTGCAAGTCATCACGTCCAACCAATCCTTTCTGTGAAGAAGTACCCTCTTCATCACAGATCTATATCGGCAAGCCCTCCAAAGCCTCATCAGATAAAAACACCTCAACCCATCAGGCTGTATGTTTGATTATGTCCCCGTCCTCCTCTCCAGACACTACCACACCCCCTCCACAGACAACCCACTCCTCTCCTCTACCCTCCAGCCCCATGTCACACACTGATCAGAACGCCGATCCAACCCAGGATCAGTTGTATGATATTCCATTATAAGTTGACTTTGTATACAGCAGTCAGACTCCCACATTTGTATCGTCTGTAGATGTGGAACTCACTGTAGAAGATTCAGCAGACAAACAAGCTAAAAGTCCTGATCTATGGCCAATCATTGATAACTTGTCCAAAGGTGAAATTCCACCAAGCTACACTGATGCCCAAGTTCAAGGTCTCAAAGGTCGTGCCCTAGAGTATGAACTACTAGATGGTATTTTGTACCATTTCTATCAGGCTAAACACAGAGGCAATAAGAACTGCAGCACAGCTACTATCACACAGATGGCAGTTCCCCTGTGTTCTAGGAAAGATCTTCTTACAGCCTACCATGATTCTAAAGCAGGTGGTTGCCATTTCGGTAGAGATGCTGTCATGTATACTCTGCTAAACAAGTATTATTGGCCCCGCATGCACCAAGACATACCAATTACATCAAATCATGCCACCAGTGTCAGGTTTCTAAAGTTCTCACAACAAGAAAGCCCCAATGGTTCTTTTACCAATTGGTGACATATTCTCTAGGGTACATGCAGACATTCTATACCCTCTTCCAGAAACTAAAGGTTACAAATACATTCCCCTTGCCGTGGATTCTTTCCCCCGTTGGACTGAAGGTTTTCCAATGGGCACGCAAGAAGCTAGTGAGGTAGCTCGTTTACTATTCAATGGAGTTTTCTCACGCTATGTTGTACCTCACACTCTGCTCACTATCAGAGGCCGTCAGTTTCTATTTAAACTGGTTAATGCACTGTGCGAACTCCTGAATATCATTCATTTCTATACCTCTATATCATCCACAAACCAATGGCATGTGTGAGCGTAGGAATAGTTCAATAGAACGGGCACCTTGCACTTATGTCAACCCTGATCAAAACAACTGAGCTGCACTTATTCCTTGCATTATGATGGCCATGCGAAATACAACATGGTTACTCTCCACATCTGAATGCTTTGCTTCACAATCTCAGGATAGCCAAATCTGTGGCGGCAGAAAACATGGCAGTCGCACAGGAATTAAATAAAGATTGCCATGATAGCCAAAGAACCTTCATTTCAAGTTGGTGATCAGGTCCTTATTCAAAATGCCATAGTGCAAAAAGTTAAATCCTCCAAACTGACACCCACGTTAGACTCAAACGTTTCTACCCTCCCCATAGCCAACCTCCCGGTGAATCTGTTCCATGTCCAAACTTTTGGGTGCATGATGACAATGTGTCCCAGCCAGACTCGGGCAATTTTCCACCACCCACACCCCACACTTCCACACTAGCAAAACAGTCACAGTTAAAACAAAAATGTCATTCGGACAAGTCCACTCTGATCCAATCCATGCATTCAGTCCTGACCCTACACCTAACTCCTCCAACTCTATGGAAGGTGATGAAACCTACTACACTGAAAAAATCATCAAAGGTAAAACTATTAAGGGTGCTCCATGGTACTATGTAAAGTGGATAGGGTACAGTGAACGCACATGGGAACCAGCTGCCAATTTAAACCCAGCCCTGATTGCTGACTTCCGCAAATTCAAAACAAGAACAGGTCGTAAACGCAAACGTAAATTTTTCAAAAAATCATAATATCATGCTTGCCGTGAATCAGTCTGTGTGACGGGAAGGCTTTGGAATATCAGTGACCAACCGCTATTAAGGAAAGAAAATGTTCTTTGCCATGTAGTGCTAGGATATGAAAAATGTTGTTGGTCACAACATGATTCATCTCCAGGTCATCATCCTGACATTCCTCTGCTTTCTCTTATCATAGGTCACTCCTGGCGCAGTATGATCATTGCGACGCTGTTTCTGTTCTTGTCACCTGTTCTTGGCAAAGGTCCCGTGCAGCGACTTAATTATGGAATTCTCTTTACGCCTACCCCTCCAGCTCACTGAACATTGGGTCCACACATATGAAATCAAATTGCCTAATGTTCCAGTCCTTCCCCATATCATCATATGCCATTCGGGCAATGCAGCTTGTAGTATCCTCAGACAAATTCAAACTGATCTCAATCTCATTAAAGCCAAATGTATCTTCTATGTCATGGAAACCAATGCCCAAATTTCCGACATCAGTCCACAGTCTAAACTGTCTGTAAAATCTAGATCTAAACGTGGTATCTTTAATTTATGAAGCTCCTTTCCAAAACACTTTTCGTCACAGCAAAGACAGAGGAACTTAATGTTTTGGCATAGCATATAAATGCCCTAAAGAAGCATGACATCAGTGTGGCCAATACATTAAAGCATCATACCAAACATCTCTCTTCTTTCATGAAATTGGTGGCACCCGTGAACGGCCACCTCCTCGTGGTGGGTGCTGGGTCACGCCAAGAGCCGTTCAAACCCCCGTGTGGACCCGGATCAACTAGGTCCATAGCACCCCATTGCTGGTCGCAAGGAGTGACCGAATTGGGCAACCTGTTTGCCATGGGTTGGGTCCCGTGTCGGTGGAGGACGGTAGTCTGGTGGTTGAGGGCAGTAGGAGCCTGAACCGTGTTCCTGCTGCTCAACACACCACTTTGGCCCTTACTTCACCTAGACGGGTGGTAGAATCGGCCCGATTCTATCAATCGGCTGGTCACGCCAAGCCCTGTGTATGGACTTGTATGTCATTACACACATTTAATTTGCAAATGTTTTACTTTTGGACTTGGTACATTTGTTTATATCAAATGTTCACGATTTTTCACACTGATGTTTTGAACTTTGCCTAGAGTCTTATGCCCAGAAGGCGGTGGCTCATGGGCCAATCTGGTGGATTTGTTATTTATAACTCTTCTGCTGGAGTATATCATCCGAGTATCCTTGGTGCTGCAAGTTGGAAACCCACTTGTTATTAGCATTGTCCTTGTGATACTCCGTGGTGGGTGGGGAGCTCGGATGATGAACCTTAAAGCACTAGCCATGGCTTACGAAACCCCTGTCACCAAGAAAAAATGTCCTCTTGACACAGAACCTGATATTAATGAACTCAGACCCTCCACATCTATTGACCATTGGCCACGTTACATAGTACTTGAGACCGCTGACAAGACACCTCTGAAGCTGAACCCTTTTGCCATTTCAAAAGGCATACAAGGCATAGCAGGAGATGTTAAAAACGTTAGACGTTTGCGTTCAGGGTCTCTTCTCATTGAATGCAGTAAGAGACAACAAGCAACTAATCTCCTGTCAACTAAATCTTTTGTCGGCATTCCCGTATCAGTCTCTGCCCACCGAACACTTAACACCAGCAAAGGCATAGTGAGAGACCGAGACTGCCTTTTTGCTGATATGCTGGAGATTGATATTGCCTCAGAAATGAAGGAACAAGGTGTACTATATGTAAAACGTTTCACTACCCGGAAAAACAATGAGATCCAACAAACAAACACATATTTGTTCTCTTTTTCTACTCCGACTGCTCCTACATCAATAAAGGCTGGTTACTGTCAACTCAAAGTGGAAACGTACATTCCAAATCCATTGAGATGCTTCAAGTGCCAAAAGTATGGGCATGGCGTAAATACCTGCACATTGTCTGTTGTGTGCGCTCACTGTGGTGAGAAAACACACACAACAGAAGATTGTGACAGTGATTTTAAAAAATGCACCAACTGCTCAGGTGACCATTCATCTTCATCGAAACAGTGTCCAATCTGGAGAGAGCAAATGGAAATAAACAGAATAAAGTATACCCAAAACATCTCTTTTTCTGAAGCAAAAAAACTGGCGAAGAGATCTGATCTTCCAGAAAGTTATGCTACAGCAGCAAACGCATCATCTGTGCGCAGCTCTAAAATAACAAAGTCATCTACAAGCTGCCAAACTACCTTGACTTGGGTCAACAGTGACTCTCCACAACTTCTATACCCAGCTATGTCATCACAGACTGGAACATCAAAGTCTTCTTCTGTTTATAAATCATCTTCGCAGTCACGCACTGAGTCTCAATCTACAACTGATAGACAACAAACTGCTAAAGGTAAATCTAAGCCTAAGCCTGATGTTTCAAAACAACAAAGTGGCAGAGCTCCCAAGGGGTCACAAAATAAAGTTCAATTGTTTAATAAATACGGGTCTCTTGCAGACATGGACGTTTCTGAAAACGTCCATTCTAGGGCACATAGCTTGTCGCCCTCCAAAAGAGTGCGGGGTAGATCCCCAATAAATCCCCCCAAAAGATAGTTTATTCCACTAATATTGTACAGTGGAACTGCAGAGGATTGAGGACTAATTTACATGAATTGCAGCTATTAGTCCAAGATTTCTCACCTTCAGCGATATGTCTCCAAGAGACATATTTAAAGCAAACAGATACATTTGACCTTCGTCATTTTAATGCATATCATTCTTTTTCACCTCCGGGTGATAGAGCTACTGGCGGGTCATCCGTTTTAGTCAGACAAAACGTTATTCAAAGCCCTGTTTCACTTAATACTAATATGCAGGCTCTTGCAGTGAGAATTACCTTACACGTAGCGTTTACGCTATGCTCTCTTTACATTTCGCCGTCTTCGACGTTCACTAAAACTGATCTTCAAGCTCTATATGACCAACTCCCGAAGCCCTGTATTATAATGGGAGATTTAAATGGGCACAACCCACTCTGGGGTAGTGTAAATACAAACACTAGAGGTAAATTGTTGGAGGACTTTTGTTCTGACAATGACTTATGTATTTATAATGATGGTTCCAACACATATTTACACCCTAGCACAGGGACGTATTCTGCTCTCGACTTGTCATTGACAAATTCCGAACTATTAAATGAATTCGAATGGTCAGTCCACGATGACCTGTGTGGAAGTGACCATTTTCCTACTATATTAAAAGCTGTAACTCCATGTGATGTTCCTCCATCATCAAGGCGGAATTTTAAAAAGGCTAACTGGGCTTTATATGAAACACTGTGTGCTGAAAAACTTAAACCTGAACGTTTTATTGACGTTTCTGATACTATCAAATCTTTTTCTGATGAACTGAATTCCATAGCTGATGAGTGTATACCAAAGTCCTCTGCAGTTCCACACATAAGAAAACCATGGTTCAACGATGAGTGCAAACAAGCTAGGAAGGCAAGGAAAAAAGCAGAACATTATTTCCGTCGCCATCCTATGGTGCATAATTTAAATAAATTTAAAATTTTAAATGCTAAAGCACGGTGTACTTTTAAACAGAACAAACGCCAATCTTGGCAAAATTATGTATCCAAAATAAATTCTCGGACACCCATGTCCAAGGTATGGAACATGGTCCAGAAAATCAAAGGTAAAGGTACTAAATCTACTGTCCATCATCTTAAACATGGAGATCAATTGCTTACTGATAAATCAGATATTGCTAATAAACTGGGTGAAACCCTTGCTAAACACTCTTCCTCTTCAAATTATGTACCTAAATTTCAGCAATATCAAAAACAACAAGAAAAGAAAACTATTAATTCTGATCATGGGGAAGATTATAATGAAGCGTTTTCTATTCATGAACTCCATACTGCTCTTGATCAGGCTCATGACACTGCTACTGGAGCTGATAACATACATTATCAACTCCTGAAGCACTTACCAGAATCCTGCCTAGAAACGCTTCTCAATATTTTTGATGATATTTGGACATCGGGTAACTTTCCTCCGTCATGGCGTGACGCCATAGTAGTACCAATACCTAAACCTGGACGTGATCATACGGATCCGTCCAATTATCGACCTATTTCACTAACTAGCTGTGTTTGCAAGACCATGGAACGCATGATAAATAATCGACTTGTTTGGTACTTGGAAACAAATAATCTTATCACAGATATACAGTGTGGTTTCCGGAAAAACAGAAGTACTGTCGATCACTTAGTGCGACTAGAGTCATTTCTTAAAAACGCACTAATTAATAAACAACATGCTGTGTCTATCTTTTTTGATCTGGAAAAAGCATATGACACAACCTGGAAACATGGTATTTTGAGGGATTTACATGACTTTGGTTTGCGAGGTCGTTTGCCTCAATTTATTGCCAACTTTTTAAATGACAGACAATTCCAGGTCCGCGTGGGTTCTACCCTGTCTGATCATTACAACCAGGATCAGGGTGTTCCACAAGGCAGTATTTTATCTGTCACTCATTTAGCATCAAGATCAACAGTTTGTCAAAAGTTTTAAACGATTCAATTGATGGATCGCTTTTCGTGGATGATTTTAATATTTCTTGCCGAGGTAAAAATATGCATACTATTGAACGGCAACTGCAGTTGTGTTTAAACAAAATAAATAAATGGTGTCTTGAAAACGGCTTCAAATTTTCGAAGTCCAAAACTAATTGTATACATTTTTACAGAACATATAAGCCACATAAGGACCCTGAACTATCTCTAGATGGCACTCCCATCAAAGTTGTAAAGGAGGTTCCCAAGTTCTTGGGATTAATTTTTGACTCGCATTTAACGTTCCTACCACATATCAAATCCCTCAAAACTAAATGCCTGAAGGCACTTGACTTGTTGAAAGTCGTTTCAAATTCTAAATGGGGAGGGGACCAAACTACCCTCCTGCAACTTTATCGATCACTGATCCGGTCAAAACTTGATTATGGCTCCATTGTATATGGTTGAGCCTGTAAAAGCAACCTGAAACTTTTCGATTCTGTTCACCATCAAGGTCTAAGACTTTGTCTGGGCTCCTTTCGAACTTCACCTGTTGACAGCATGTACGTTGAGGCCGAGGAGCCATCTCTTGAGCAGCGACGTATCAAATTAGCTTTACAGTATGTAACAAAATTATATTCCAGTGAGTCAAACCCTGCATATAACTGTGTTTTCAGTCCTCTGTGTGAGGACTTATACAATAAAAAATCTTCGCTTGTACCGCCTCTTGGTTTAAGAATTAAACCATTTCTTGCTGCTGCCGGCATTGAGCTGGAAAATATAGCTCCTTCCCGTCTTCTTTCTTCTCCTCCTTGGCAGTTGGTTAGGCCCCAAGTGGACCTAACACTGACCACATTTAAAAAATCGGAAACTAATGAATTACAGTATAAACAAGAATATAATCAATTGAAACATAAATATAGCAGTTATAAATCCTTATTTACAGATGGGTCCAAGGACGGTGGCGCAGTAGCTTGTGCCACTGTCATTGGATCCAGAACAATATCTTCTAGATTACCAGACAACAGTTCTATTTTTACCGCTGAGGCTAACGCCATATTAACAGCTCTTAAATATATTCAAAGACGCCATAAACATAAACAATATATAATCTATTCCGACTCTCTTTCTTGCCTTCAGGCGATTAAAAATCTTTCTTGTAAACATCCACTTTTAATTGAAATTATTGAATTATATAATGATCTTGCTACTGGCCAATACGACATCGTCTTCTGTTGGTTACCCAGCCACGTAGGCATTTCAGGGAACACAATGGCCGATTTTGCTGCTAAGGCAGCACTCAACAAATCTGTGACACCACTTCTTCTTCCATACTCAGATTACAAAGCGAATATTAGAACTTATATACGTGATCTGATGCAAAAGAAGTGGGACACCCAAGTAGGTATAAATAAATTACATGAAATAGAACCGTATATTGGTTACACCTACTTGAGCTGTCAGTCCAGATTTGAAGAGGTCGTTATGCGACGATGTCGTATTGGTCACACCCGATATACGCATAAATACCTTTTGAAAGGTGAGGATCCTCCGTTTTGTATCCCTTGTGATGAAAGAATCACGGTCAAGCATGTCTTGCTTGACTGCGTGGAATATTCCATCACAAGGGATACCTATTTTAAATCACGTAGTATGAAGGATCTTTTTACTAATATCAGTTCTCATTTAATTATTGGATTTTTAAAAGAATTAGATTTATTAAATGAATTGTAAATAGATAATTTTTATTATCGGAAGTTTAAATTGGTAACTGTGCTTGTTGGTGGCTGTATCCTCAAAGGGGGTTGAAGTATTGTAAAACTATTGTCCTCCTGAGAGGGTATGTAAGTCCACAAACATTCAAAGTAAATTCAAACTTTCCATGTTTTTAATCGTAGAATAAATGTCTTTTTACTGAATGGCTAGATTTCCCGAATTGCTGACTCCTGAGGGGATGATGTAAATCCAGCTAGGGTCCATGCAGGTAGCCAAGGTACTGTAAGTCCCCATGGTCCCTAGTATGGTGATCTACCTTCAGTTGTTAGCAATCTATAGCCCATTTTTATCTTGTATTGTCCTCTATAGATAAATTGTTTTAGGTATAGGTACTAGTTTTATATTCTACTCTGTGATATTCTAATTGTTTTACTGTCCTTCGTTGACAGATTTTGTAATAGGCATATAGTTCATTTCAGAATTAAATGTTCTCGTCACGATATGGCTGAGATACTGCCGATGTGACGTTAAATGTTAACTCACTCACTCACTTATTCATGAAATTGGTTGACAATAAGTTCCGTAATTCACTTCAGACCATTGAAAATAATCACAAAGCCATCACTGAAAAGGCCAAATCTCTCCAAAATGAACTTGAAATCCTCAATGATAACTTTATCACTCTAAACTCTATCCTGACCACTCAGATCCAGGAAGCGTCTGCCATAGAACATGAGGCAGACCTACTATCACTGGCATTTTAGATTCAGTACAGGGTAAGCTTTCTGCTCTTCTCATTTCGCCACACGTTCATCAACAAACTCTTCATCATATCTCTCGTCTGCTTTCTGAGATATACTCTCAATTTGCTCTTCTTCAAACCAGCCCCACCTATTATTATTCTCAGACTGATATTCTCTATTCTAGAACTAAATCTCATATCTACGTTGCTGTCAAATTTCCACTTTCTTCATTCCAACACCATCTCCAAATGTTTGAAATTCTCGCTCTTCCTATTCCTATCAATGAAACATCGTCTCATTCTACTCAACTGCTTGACAATCCATATATCTTGCTCTGACCTCTGACATCCAGCACTATGCCACTCTCAAGGATTCTGATCTGTCTTCTTGCTCTGGAACTTCTGTTCTGCTTTGCCCTCGTAGACTCACTCTTACTCCTATGACCAAGCCATCCTGCATCTTTGCCTTGTACCAAGATACGCGATCAGACATTAGAACCATATATGACTTTCGCTACATCCTTTAACCTCAACCAGCTCAACTCATTTCTATCGATTCATCTCATGTGTTTGTGTATCAAATTCCGATTCTTTCACTTACCTGTCCCGGTCAAAAACGCATGATTAAAGGATGTTCCTTCTGCATTCTCACTATACCTTGCTATTGTACTTTCTACTATTCTACTGCAGAACTGCTTCATCCTGCATCCTTTGATTCTTGCTGGCAGAAAACTGAGCTTTCGTGCCTTCAGCAAGTCAATCTGGCTCTCCTCCAACACTTCTTCGATTCCATTGCTCTCTCTACCTTTGCAGGTGATACAAAATTTAAGAAACAAATTCAAATTAAAGTCCCAGCATTTCATTTATATTCCCATCAATTTAGAAACGTAATTAATTGCCCAAGACAACAAAGCCCATGTAAGTCTAAAACGTATGGTCACTAATGCAAAGAAAAACCAGCAAAGTTTTCAAAATTTAGCTGAACCACTTCTTGATGGGCAATTAGACCTCCAGCAATCTTGGCCAGATACATATGCGATTATTGCCGTTAGCAGCACTAGTCTATCTGCTTTTGCTATTATTTTCACCGCATGGATGTTTTTCAAACTTAGAACTTTATCAGCTGCATTTGTTCTGATGCGCCATACCATTCCTACAAAAGCACGTCAGGTACCTTTTTTTCAATTATGTCAAGTAATACTCTACCACAACATCTTTTCCTACATTTGTTATTTCGGATCTGGTCGACTATCATGTTTCAATATTTCTAGGCTTTATACCTATTCTTTTCATTTCTCTCCTCATTCTTTTGGTTCTCAAACTACGATCTTCTAACCCAAACTGTCTTCTGCTTGAGGTCACTACTGGTTCTCAATGCCTCATTGTGCCTATCATGCATATCACTCTGTGTCCTTCCTACTGGAATATCTGTCCTCCATCTCATGTTGATAATCTATGAATCTCAGGTCTTTTCTCTGCTGCAGTTACTGTAGAGTGGCCCAATTTCACCCTTACAAACAGGCTTACTCACCGCTCGCTTACTGTCCCAAACTCCTTTCGCATATCCTTCTTTGACGCAAGAAAACTCCAGCGCCTGTTGTCGCTTATATTCTCCTATCACATCACGGCTATATCAGCATTGTCGATCCCTATTCTGTCATGTGACCACATTTGTAAATTTTTGGTTGATGTGCAGTTTATTGAGATTATCGGACAGTACTTTCCTCACAACCTTACCGTTTGTTCATATGTCCATCTGCCCATGCAAGCTCATTCGTATTGTAGTATATTTTTATGTCATTTTTCTTTTCACGTATGATTGTAAATTGCCATGCATCTATGTTATTTGCCATGCATAACTGTCTTCCCTTTTGACCACAAAAGCTCCATGGAGCCCAGGGGTATTGTCAATATATTACAATTCCTTCAGTTTGGTTAAATAGTTAAAAAAATTCACATTATTTCAATCGTTAATGTTTTACTATAAAATGCCGCTTTTTGTAAATACAGCTAGAAAATCACCGTCCTGCAATACCTAATATGCTCAACATCAGCCGAAGCCGGAAAGCTTACGTAATAAATTACTTCATAGGCCAGTGACGCTACTTTCGAAACCTGTCACGCAGGTAGTCTCACAACGGCTCTTGTCGAGAAGCTAAGTCAACCATCACATTATGTAACCTCAAACAATTTGCGGCAGACCACAATAATTCAGAACTATCGTCCCGCAACGAAGTGTGGTGAGAATCACGCTGGATAAAACGCAATGTTAAGTAAAGGCCGGACTAAGAGTGCCCAAACTAGTTTGCAACATTGATTAGTCTCTCCAAATTGTAAACACGTAGCTATCCTCAAAAGAAAGCAATAGTTTCCCATTGTTGTTAGACACCTTTGTCGGCAAAAGTCAGGATCCTTTAAAACGACGCACGTTCAGGTAGAGGACACTTCCATCTCTGCTTCAACTGAATGTGCTGTTCTCGTCTTGAAGGTAAGCCTACTTTACATTTCTGTTTTAGTTTTAACTGTAACTTTGTATCTTTAAGTTAAAGAGTTTTAGACTTTGCCAGTTTTCCAGTAAATCAACTAGGTTAGAAATATGGCTTTTATACAAGTTGTTAAACCTCTATCTGGAATCTCTTGTTATTTCAATGTATTGTACGGGTGTGAATTTATTGTGCGTGAACATACCTAGATAAGGAAATGGATAGTACTTGATATGTGTATATAACATACTGCTCAGGGTAACCGTATAACAAATATCATGTATCCATGTTTCTACATTTCTAGTGTTGTAATACTTATATTTCATTCTTGTATTTATGTATTCGTTTAGTAAGCAACCAATGCATTAATACTTAGTTAGTTTATCATGTACCTATCGATGTTGATTCAGCATATAACGCACTTCTATGTGTAATTTGGTATTCTAAAATGTAATTTGGTATTCTAGCGAAATCTGCACTGATTGTGATTCTAACTATTATGCAATAACAACCTAATGTATCAAATGTTAGGCAAGCTAGCAGCCGAACAAGTGAAACATAACGTTGTGATTGGACTCTAGAAATCAATCATTCATTTAAGTTGGAATGTATTGTTGTCTATTGAATATGCTTGTGTTCTAGTATATTCCATTATGTAATATTATGTATAACTTTCACATACAAATTATGTATCGAATTAGAATCAAATGAACTGAATGGTAGCACTATTTAGAATACAGAATCAGTCAAGTTCATACAATATTCAACCAAATATAAGTAACGTTCGCCAGTATCTCAAATACGTCCGCTATTATAAAAGCTTTGTCCTTACATTTTACCATAGGTTGTGGAAGTCTCAATATTTATGGATTGATTAGAAATTAAATTAGATATTTGTCATGTTTAGTTACCAACTATGGCTTATGCCTGCTATTTTGAATGCTCCTATATGTGTATCCAGCCATGTATACCATTGTACTGTTTATATAGAAAGGGTATAACAGCGCATGAATCACGAATGTATTAGTATAATTTCATTAACCGAGTATCTACAAGTACCGTGTATTTCATGCAGTGCAAGCGTTATGATGTTTATAATTGATAGTAAATTGTTATGAATAAAGTTCCATTTCTGTTTCAACTGAATGTGCTGTTCACGGTTTGAAGGCTAACTCCCTCGACATCCAATATTCCTCGGGGTCAACTAACGGGTAATAAGCACGCCGTTAATATAAACAAGAATATCATTAATCAAAACATAAATACAGCAATTTTAAATCCTTATTTACAGATGGGTCCAAAGACGGTGGCGCAGTGGCTTGTGCCACTGTCATTGGATCTAGGACAATATCTACTAGAATACCGGATAACAGCTCTACTTTTACGGCAGAGGGAAACGCCATATTAACGGCTATGAAATATATTCAAAGACACCATAAACATAAGCAATAAATAATCTGTTCCGACTCTCTCCCTCTCTCAGGCTATTAAAAATCTTTCTTGTAAACATCCACTTTTAATAGAAATTATTGAAATGTATACTCATCTTGCTGCTGGTCAATACGACATCGTCTTTTGTTGGTGACCCATCCACGTCGGCATTTCCGGTAACGCAATGGCTGATCTAGCTGCCAAGGCATCACTCAACAAATCTGTGACACCACTTTTTATTCCATACACTGATTATAAAGCTATCATTAGATCTTATATACGTGGCACCCGTGGCGAGCCACCTCCTCGTGGTGGGTGCTGGGTCACGCTAAGAGCTCGCCGACACCCCCGTAGTGGACCCGGGGGGATATTTGGTCCACAATCCCGTTTGCCGTGGGTTGCGGCCTGTGTCGGCGGAGGAGGGGATCCTGGTGGTTGAGGGCAATAGGGGCCTGCAATCGTGTTCCTGTTGCTCAATACACCACTTTGGCCCTGACTTCGCCTAGACGGGTGGTCGAATAGGCCCGGTTCGACCAATCGGCTGGTCACGCCAAGCCCTGTGCTACATTTGTTTACTGTTGTGAGAAAATTACGAAATTATAACATGTCTAAAGACTTCGCGAATGTTTTGATCTTAATGTTGTTTGTTTTTGCCTAGAGTCGTATGCCAGAAGGCGGTGGCTCATGGGCCAATCTGGTGGAACTATTAATCTTTTAATTTTTCTGCTGGAGTATATCATCCGGGTATCCTTGGTGCTGCAAGCTGGAGATCCGCTTGTTTTTAGCATTGTCCTTGTGATACTCCGTGGTGGGTGGGGAGCTCGGATGATGAAATCTCAACCCTAAATATGGCTTATGAAATCCCCACAAAAAAAACCAAACGTCCTCTTGAAAATGATGTTGATGATAATGACCTTCGACCGTCCAGATCAATTGAGTTTTGGCCACGCTTTCTTGTGATCGAATCTGCTGATAAAACGCCTCTAAAATTGAACCCGTTCGCAGTTGCCAAAGGTATTCAAGGTATTGCCGGGGAAGTTAAGAACATTAAACGGCTACGTTCAGGTGCACTGCAGGTTGAGTGTGGGAAACGGCAGCAGTCAGTCAATTTGATGAGCATAGAATCGTTTGTTGGAATTCCGGTTACTGTATCTGCCCATAAGACGTTAAACACGAGCAAAGGGATCATCAGAGACCGTGATCGGTTGTTTTCTGACATGACAGAACTTGACATCATGACTGAAATGAAAGATCAAGGTGTGCTCGACGTCAAACGCTTTTCAGTCCGCAAAAACAATGAAAGTGTTCCAACCAATACTTATCTGTTCTTCTTTTCATCTCCGACAGCTCCAAAATCATTGAAGGCTGGTTACTGCAACATCAAGGTTGACGTGTACATTCCGAACCCGCTCAGGTGTTTTAAATGTCAGAAGTACGGCCATGGTGTAAATACTTGTACATTGTCCGTTGTGTGTGCCCACTGTGGTGAGAAGACACACACAACAGAAGATTGTACCAGTGATTTTAAAAAATGCACCAACTGCTCAGGCGACGATTCCTCATTTTCTAAACAATGTCCTGTTTGGAAAGAACAAATGGAAATAAATAGAATCAAATTCACTCAAAATATCTCTTTTTCTGAGGCCAAAAATATAGTAAAAAGATCTGATCTTCCAGAAAGCTATGCTGCAGTAGCAAAAACAACATTGGAGTCACGCTCTAAAATAACAAAATCATCCACAGGCTGCCAAACTACCTTGACTTGGGTAAATTGCGATTCTCCACAGCTTTTGTACCCAGCTATATCATCACAGACTGAGGAACCACTCCCTAGTACCACAAAGTCGTCTTCTGATCACAAATCATCATCTCAGTCACATTCAAGGTCTCAATCAACATCTGATAGTCAGCAAACGGTGAAAAGTAAACCAAAGCCAAAGCCTGATGCTTTAAAACAACACAGTAGCAGAGCTCCTAAGGGGTCACAAAATAAAATTCAATTGTACAATAAATATGGGTCTCTTGAAGATATGGACGTTTCTGAAAACGTCCATTCTAGGGCACATAGCTTGTCGCCCTCCAAAAGAGTGCGGGGTAGATCCCCAATAAATGCCCCCAAAAGATAGTTTATTCCAATAATATTGTACAGTGGAACTGCAGAGGATTGAGGACAAATTTATATGAATTACAGCTATTAATCCAAGATTTTATACCTTCAGCGATATGTCTCCAAGAGACATATTTAAAACAAACAGATACATTTAATTTTCGTCAGTTTAATGCATATCATTGTTTTTCACCTCCGGGTGATCGGGCCACTGGCGGATCATCCATTCTAGTCAAACAAAACGTTATTCAAAGCCCTGTTTCACTTAATACTAATATGCAGGCTGTTGCAGTGAGAATTACGTTACATGTAGCGTTTACGCTATGTTCTCCTTATATTTCTCTGTCTTCGACGTTTGCCAGAACTGATATTGAAGCTCTATATGATCAGCTCCCGAAGCCCTGTATTATAATGGGAGATTTAAATGGGCACAACCCACTCTGGGGTAGTGTAACTACAAACACTAAAGGGAAATTGTTGGAGGACTTTTGTTCTGACAATGATTTATGTATTTATAATGATGGTTCCAACACATATTTACACCCTGGTACAGGGACCTATTCTGCTCTTGACTTGTCATTGACAAATTCAGAACTACTTAATGAATTCGAATGGTCAGTCCATGATGACCTCTGTGGAAGTGACCATTTTCCTACTGTATTAAAAGCTGTAACACCATCCGATGTTCCTCCATCATCAAGACGAAATTCTAAAAAAGCTAACTGGACTTTATATGAAACACTGTGTGCTGAAAAACTTAAACCTGAAGGTTTTATTGACGTTCCCGATGCTATTAAATGCTTTTCTGATCAACTGAATTCCATAGCTGATGAGTGTATACCAAAGTCCTCTGCAGTTCCACACATAAGAAAACCAGGAAGGAAGGCAAGGAAAAAAGCAGAACATTACTTTCGTCGCCATCCTATGGTGCATAATTTAAATAAATTTAAAATTTTAAATGCTAAAGCACGGCGTACCTTTAAACAGAACAAACGCCAATCTTGGCAAAATTATGTATCCAAATAAATTCTCGGACACCCATGTCCAAGGTATGGAACATGGTCCAAAAATTAAAGGCAAAGGTACTAAGTCTACTGTCCATCATCTTAAACATGGAGATCAGTTACTTACTGATAAATCAGATATCGCAAATAAACTGGGCGAAACCCTCGCTAAACACTCTTCCTCTTCTAATTATTTACCTAAATTCCAGCAATATCAAAAACAACAAGAAAAGAAAACTATTAATTTCAACTCAGATAATGGGGAAGATTATAATGAAACTTTTTCTATTCATGAGCTCCATACTGCTCTTGATCAGGCTCATGATACTGCTACGGGAGCTGATAACATACATTATCAACTCCTGAAGCACTTACCAGAATCCTGTTTAGAGACGCTCTTGTATATATTTGATGATATTTGGACATCGGGTAATTTTCCTCCATCGTGGCGTGATGCAATAGTAGTACCAATACCTAAACCTGGACGTGATCATACGGATCCGTCCAATTATCGGCCGATTTCATTTACTAGCTGTGTTAGCAAGACCATGGAACGCATGATAAATAATCGACTTGTTTGGTATTTGGAAACTAATAACCTTATCACAGATATACAATGTGGTTTCCGGAAAAATAGAAGTACTGTCGACCACTTAGTGCGACTGGAATCATTTGTTAAAAACGCACTAATTAATAAACAACATGCTGTGTCTATCTTTTTTGATCTTGAAAAAGCATATGACACAACTTGGAAATATGGCATTTTACGAGATTTACGTGGCTTCGGTTTGCTAGGTCGTTTGCCTGAATTTATAGCCAAGTTTTTAAATAACAGACAATTCCAGGTCCGTGTGGGTTCTACCCTGTCTGATCATTACAATCAGGATCAGGGTGTTCCACAAGGCAGTATTTTGTCTGTTACACTTTTTAGCATAAAGATAAATAGTTTAGCAAAAGTTTTAAACGATTCAATTGATGGATCGTTATTTGTGGATGATTTTAATATTTCTTGTCGTGGTAAAAACATGCATACTATTGAACGGCAACTGCAGCTGTGTTTAAACAAAATAAATAAATGGTGTCTTGAAAACGGCTTTAAATTTTCTAAATCAAAAACTAATTGTATACATTTTTGCAGAAAATATAAGTCACATAAGGACCCTGAACTCTCTCTAGATGGCACTCCCATCAAAGTTGTGAAGGAAGCTAAGTTCTTGGGTCTCATTTTTGACTCACACTTAACGTTTCTACCACATATTAAATCAATTAAAACTAAATGCCTGAAAGCACTTGACTTATTGAAAGTGGTTTCAAATTCAAAATGGGGAGGGGATCAAGCTACCCTTCTCCATCTATATCGATCTCTCGTGCGTTCGAAACTCGATTATGGCTCCATTGTCTATGGTGGAGCCTGCAAAAGCAACTTAAAACTATTAGATTCAGTCCATCATCAAGGTCTAAGACTTTGTCTTGGCTCCTTCAGAACTTCACCTGTTGACAGCCTGCATGTCGAGGCTGACGAACCATCTCTTGAGCAGCGGCGTATAAAATTAGGTTTACAGTATGTAACAAAACTATATTCAAATGAGTCCAACCCTGCATATAACTGTGTTTTCAATCCCCTGTATGAGGATTTATACAAAAAGAAATTTCTTGTTCCGCCTCTTGGTTTAAGAATAAAACCACTTATTTCTGCTGCCAGCATTGAGCTGGAAAACATAGCTCCATCCCGTCTTCTTTCTTCTCCTCCTTGGCAGTTGGTTAGGCCACAAGTTGATCTAACATTAATGACTTTTAAAAAATCAGAAACGAATGAATTACAGTATAAACAAGAATATAATCAACTGAAACATAAATTTAGCAATTATAAATCCTTATTTACAGATGGGTCCAAGGACGGTGGCGCAGTAGCTTGTGCCACTTTCAATGGATCCAGAACAATATCTTCTCGATTACCAGATAATAGTTCTATTTTTACAGCAGAAGCTAGCGCCATATTAACAGCTCTCAAATATATTCAAAGGCACCCTAAACGTAAACAATATATAATCTATTCCGACTCTCTTTCTTGCCTCCAGGCTATTAAAATATCTCTTGTAAACATCCACTTTTAATAGAAATTATTGAATTGTATAATAATATTGCCACTGGCCAATACGACATCGTCTTTTGTTGGTTACCCAACCACGTAGGTATTTCCGGTAACGCAATGGCCGATCTTGCTGCCAAGGCAGCACTCAACAAATCTGTGACACCACTTCTTATTCCATACTCTGATTATAAAGCCAGCATTAGAACTTACATCCGTGATCTGATGCAGGAGAAGTGGGACACCCAAGAATTAAATTTGTTAACCGAACTGTAAATAAATAAATATTTTAAAATTGGAAGATTAAATTAGTAACTCAAATCGTTAGTGGCTGTACCCTCAAAGGGGGTTGAAGTACCGTAAAATAATTGTCCTCCTGAGAGGGTACGCAAGTCCAAAAACATTTGACGTAAATTTAAGTTTTCCAGCTTTTTAATCGTAGAATAAGTGTGTTTTTACTTTATGGCTAGATTTGTCTAAATTGCTAACAGCTGAAGGGATGATGTAAATCCATCTAGGGTCCATGCAGGAAGCAAATGTACTGTAAGTCCCCATGGTCCTTAGTATGGTGATCTACCTTCAGTTGTTGGCAACCTATAGCTCATTTTTATATTGTACTGTCCTCTATAGATACATTGTTTTAGGTCTATTCACTAGTTTTATATTCTATTCTGTGATATTCTAGTCAGTTTTACTGTCCTTCGTTGACAGGGTTTTACAATGTCCGTGCTAGTAATTCATTTGTATTTTCATAATTAATCGTTCTCGTCACGATATGGCTGCAATACTGCCGATGTGACGTTAAATACTAACTCACTCACTCGTTCGTAGCATATGAAGGTAGCTGAGATAGCCTCAGCAAAGCTAATATCACTCTGACACATACAAGAACTTTGCTCTGTCGCGGCAGTAAATCACTATATCCGTGACAATGCTTGTGATTTAGAGGCTACACATTAAATCGTAAAGCATACTGCCCGCGCCCTGTTCACGCATTAGGTACACACTTGGCATTGTTACGAGTGTGTATTTTCGGAATAGTTTGTTATTAATTAAGTAATAGTTATTATGGTCACATTTCCTGCAGAGAATTATGAAAGACGCACGCATGTAAGGCAGTACTTTGGAGTTATCTGCCCTTGGCTTTCTATTTGTTTACTTCCGGGAGATTATTCTGGAGCTTCCCACATTAGTGGAGATGATCGTATGTACTCGAACTTTCAGGAAATGACTGAATGGATATATAAATGCTAGTTGTCATGTTGAACACGGACACGTGCACACATTACTGGAGTAAACATCACCAATACTTGCCAACGCTTGATCTTCATAGCCGCAGTCAAACCGCTCACGGTGTTATATTCTGCATAACTGTTTCCCTCTCGCACTAAGACTTTGGTGAGATTGCTATATATTTTGTGACCCATTGCCTTAGACTTTGTGTCATTTGTATTGTATTTGACATCGGCATTGTGAAATTGACTTGTGACTTTTGTGTAACTTGCTCTCTTTTAGTAATACAATGTAACAGCATGCAATAAGTGACCGAAAATGGTGTGCTTTGTCATGCAATGACATGGTATCACATGACTTCTTTACGTCTAGGTCAAGTATTGTTAGTGCAAGTGTTTGCGCCAACTGTGGGGCATGTTTAAGCATGGTCATGAGTAGTATATACAATGGGGGTTTTAAAACACTTTCAAGAAAAGTCTCTACAAAGCCTTATTTAGTAAATAAGGCTTTGGTTGGGCCCTTAGCTCTTGCTACTATTACCCCTACTACTTAACGTGTGTTGGAGGTAACACTGTGCCTATGTCACGTTTATATCGATGAAACAGTTTAACGTGAACTGCCTATGATCTCTTTGGTGTTCATAATAAAGGCTTGCTGGGCTTTTTGTATCCCTTGTTCTATGTACTTTTTTTTCTCGTCTTCGCTGATAGCAGACTTACGAGACTTGGACCGAATATCTTGTTTCATTCCGTTATATTTTGTGAGTTCAGAGAGGATTGAACGAAACTCCTCTTCTGAGATCTTACTATCAGAGAGTGCCGTGGAAATACGCCCACTTACTGTGTTGAGCTTTGCTTCGGCCAGAACCCTGATCTCGTCGTGTTTCAATGCCTTACGATGCAGTCTGCGTGATACTAACTTAAGCGCCAACCCTACCAACCCTGCCACCCCAGCTGTTATTTCAATACCTAGCACTATAGGTGCAGCCACGATGGTAGCCAACAACCTAACACCTGCCGCCCCTAGCCCCATGCTGGTTACCATAAGGGTAGTGTCAGCCCCGTCCACGATATTGAAAGCTCTATGGTACTTTTTACATAGTGCTTTCCGCGTGTCACGGTCTTGTTCTAGTTGGCGTTTCACATCACATAACTGCCTCAAGCGGAACCCATCTACGGTTTCCAGCGTCTTCGCTACTTCCTCTACGACTGGGTACAGACCCATCCTATAATATATATTATGAAAGATATTTTAATTGGGTTTCAGTTAAAAATCTATTAATGAATTTGAAGTCTACAAGATCTAGACTATTAGTCAGGGTAATAGGTTAGAGTCTAATAGAATTTCTTGTTGTAATAAAAACCCCACTGAGGCTTATTAAGCGGTTTATAGGACCCACGGGGGTATCCTGTTGTATAACAATACGACAATATTGGTCTAGGTGTTCTTCATACCAGTGTATTGACACCCCGGGTAAAAATTGGTGTACTCTTGAGGTGTTTTCATTGTCTAAATAAAAGAAGACTTCTATGATGAGTGTGAAAGGGGCTAATATTCTATCAAGATATATGCTATAAGCATTATTGCTAAATGTTAATTTATTTTTTGTTACAGACTTTAACATATTTTTTTCGATACCAATAGTTATCATGCGTAATTCACTCTCCGGAATGAAATCCCCGGGCCAGATACCGTTATTCCTAATCTTAGAGACAAACTCCAATCCATTCCCCGATGGTTCCCCTAGGTAGACTTTGATGATCAGTGTTGAGTTTGCCGGTAGACTCTCTAGTATACTGACCACGCCTTCGAATTCAGACACCAACTGCAATGTCACGTTTTGTATGGCCGGTTTACTCGATAGCATGTGGGCTGCCATAGTGTTGAGTGGGCTGACGACTACGCTACGTCTCTGAGCTGGGACGTAAGCCACGAGCAGGGTTCCATTGTTCACGACTTTGTTTAGGTGGTTGTCTTTGTTATCCGTAAACACGTAGGGGGAGCCGAGCCTAATATTGAGAAACCAGTCGTTATCGGGTAACAACACCCACTTGTCATCTTCGGTGAAGACGAGCATATATGGCTTGTTTCGGGCGACGGTAGTGCTCTCAACATCGTCTAAGTCGAACAGTTTACCCCCGAACGATGGGTATATTATCCAGTTATTATTACCGGTGTTGACAAGGGCGTACTTAGTGTTGATTGTTGCTCTTGTGGTATCTACTATATCACTTAGGGTTCCACCGGAGGTGACTTCAACGCGTTTGTAAATGTTGTTTTTCAGTTGCAAGGCGTACGATTTACCATCTACCCCGGGAGCGTCGAAACCGCGCGTGTCTCCGAGGTCGGAGATCCCGATATTGACGCATTTTTTCACTCCGGGCCCTTGTGCGCTGGTCATTTTACATGAAGTGTTAAGCTGAGGTATCCTATATTTACAGGATTATGATTTATATCTAACACCGATATTATCAGCTCAGGTATGTTGCCCTGGGTTAATCTCTTATACTGCTGTGGTGAAAACGACTCGGTTCTACCGTCGTTGTATTTCTCAGTTTTCACCGGCACTGCTCTCAGTATAGTGGAAGGGTGACCTCCTTGAATGTTGTACGTTGTGCTCACCTGACCGAGATGAATGTACAGCTCTCGGTACGGTACTAGGTCGGGTAACTTCGTGCCTGTGACGGTTGTTGTTGGTTTTATCTCGTCAGGAGACATACCGAGTATCCTCGCTAATGGTCGGCCGAGCCTCAAGGAGGTTCTTCCGTTGTTGATTAACACCACTGTGCCGTTTGAGTCGTTCATCTTGAGTTCGGCTCCCAGGGGTTTGAAGACCTCGTCGTTTAGAGAGCACACGCTGTAGTAGCCGTCAGTTATCTGACTGCGAGTTCCACTGACGAACAGCTTATTGTTGCTGGCGTTGATGTTAGTCCATTGCGGTAGGTAGGTGATATCGCAGAGTGCGACTTCGAGTTGGCCTGACGTGTTATCGATCGCGTGCGTCAGCTGAACGGCCTCACCGCTCGTTATTCCTGGAAGTGTTATGTACATATTATAATATATGAATTATATATTATAACATGGACTTAGCACACTTGAAAATCGTGGTGGTAGGTAGTACGGGGTTTAAAACAACCTTTATTAATATCTTTGAAAACTATATCGTGACCGTTAATAACGCGCAGGCGGTGGTAAACTGGAATCAAAACCCAATGCAGTTTTGGCAGAACCAACTCAACTTTGCTGTGTGGTGTGCGACGACATGGTCGGGTGTGACGCTAGACTACGGTATAGACGAACTGAGTAAGGCAGTCATTTTGTTTCATATTTATTATCAAACGAGACGAATGTTGAAGGAAATAAGTGCTCCTCTTCCCCAAGATAAAGCGTGGAGTATGACATATAACCCCTATGATAAACGCGCTTATGAACGTGTTTGTGGGGAGTTTGAGATTCCAACGAATAAAGACTTTCGCCTTCCTGGTGTGAACCATGGTCTCGGTATAGTTCTCGTGTACTTCTACAGGTCCGGAACATATCAGACCGGTTCTAAAGATGGTACATACAAACCAAGCCGTCATAAATTTACAGGTCCCACAACGAATGAAAAGATCCATGTCAGCTGTATAAAGCAAACCAATCCTGATGCAGCCACAGCCTGGACTAAAATGATCTCAAAAACATCGAAAGGATTCACTCGTGCTGGTACAATACGCTTGAACGACTCGATTCGAACGTACGTGTGGGCGCTGTTGGGTGCGCAGTCGATGACGCGTTCCAACATCCTCGGTAAGGGAACTGCTTACGACGCTCAGAAACAGTTCGTTGTCAGCGTTGAGGATGCTATCAATTCTCCAGTTGATCTCCCGCGGGCCATCGGCCGTTACCAAAACGTGTTAGAATACGCCAGATCGAAAGTCAATTACGTGTTCGGCGTGGGGCTGTACATGGCTCCGAGTGATATGCAACTGAGAGTAAAAAAAGTGGTGGGTTATAACAACAAAATAGTCATAGCCACGAAGGATCAAAAGTTGGGTATCAATCCCGATATTAACACCCCCTATATCCCACACATCCCACCACGTGAAACGGGTATAGTGGCGCCACCCCCGGAGTCTAAAGTTCATGTGGGGGTACCCCCCACACACCCCCATATTCAGGCCTCCAATCACATCGATAATAAAACGGCCCTGGTGGTTGGTGGGGTAGCTTTGGGACTTATTTGGTTAAAAATTTCTTAGCCGCTACGTACACCAGACCCGCCACGGCGACGATGGCTGCCCACAGGTTTTGACTGAACCACATGGCAGTTTTAGCCAGAGCGCCCAACAACCACGAGACGATGCTACCCAGGATGCCGGGAAGGGCTTCGGCGGCTTTACCAGCCAGTTTAGCTAGGCCTTTCCCGAGTTTTTTTATCCAGTCTTTAACACCACCGCCACTTGGGGTTCCGCCGCCGGCAGGTCCCACAGTACCCCCTGTCAGTGACACCACCAAGGTTGATATGATGAAACCCAATGCAGTCAGAATGCTGGCGATGGTGATCCCTTGCTCCCGGAACAATATCCGAATCCTGTCTGCTAACGTGGTGTCTCGGTGGAGGACTTGATTGATGGTTTCCCGCACACGGTTGGTCTTTGTAGCCGGACGCTGTCTCCAGCCAGGTCTGCCTTTCATCTTCCAAATTACGTATTCGTTCCTCGATGGTGGCTTTCATAGACTCGTCCTCAGTTTCACCGAGTTTTTCCTTTTCATAGGCGATGTGGTCGTCTATCTCACTCATTTTGGCCGTGCTTTTCCAGAGCTGACCACGAATGGTTTGCATCAACAGGTCCAACCCCTTCAGTTCCCGAAAGGTAATTTCGAGACCCGGGAAGGGCTTGTTCTTGTAGTCGGCCAACACCTTTTCAATATCATAAGTCATGTTTTGATCCGATGTGGCGTCCCTGATGCCTTCCAGACTTTGAACTAACTTCGGAGGATACTGCTTAGGTCGCGCGCCACCGTAATCTATGAAGCCTAGTTCATCGCGGACAAAGTTACTCCCATGTCGACTGCTCAGTGTTGATAAAGCAAGCGGTTCTCTCGTGCGTTTATGCACGAGATCGATCTCCAGGTGAGCCTTCAAACGCAGCGTGCCATTGCTATCGAGGGTAAACCTGGAATAGTTCCTTCCCAACGGCTTGAGTTTGGATTTATTTTCAACTGCGTTGTAATAATCGTCGACGGCGCCCTCCATGAGTGAGCCACCATGCGAGAATGAGGTCTCCTGGTCATCATTGAATGCCTGGGCACTATCGTCCCACATATCATCCATAGGTATGTCTTCATCCATTATTTAGTATTAAAAATATATTTCATCTATATATAACAATGTACGGCAGAAAATTAGATCCTTTCAGAAGATTGAGAGAGCCATTAGGAGCCAGAGCCGTGCGCCAGTCGGTGACCATCACCAACAATCCCAGCAAGATAGACCAGAATCAAACTCTGCTGGTTAGATTTCCAAACCTTGGTGAGAATGACCTCATTGTACCAGGCACTGTTCGACTGGCGTTCAATATCACGTTGACCTCCGACAACGACAAACGCGAGCTAGTGCGGAACGTGGGTCGAGCTATCATCAAGAAAACGACCGTCAAGATCAGCGGTAACGAGGTGCTGAGCATCGACGACAGCGACGTGTTTCACTGCTACGGGGATCTCTGGAAAAGCGAGGGAGAACGAGTCAATGATGTGTACCAGGGCATCAGCAAATCAACCCGGTCGCGTATAGGGTATGCCTTCACGACAGACCAGCTAGACAAGCTATCGGACGGTGAAAAGGCCATCGCTCGAGCATACGGGAATCGATTCTGCGTGCTGCTCGACTTCGAGTTGCTCACGGGACACGCGCCGTTTTACCAGGCCGCGCTGGGTGATAGGCTCGAATATGAGCTCACGTTTAACGACTATAGCAAAGTAGTGCGTACGCCGAACGGTGATGAGGCCAGTTATGCCATAGACAACATCTCTCTGGAGTTCGACATGGTCACTAGCCCGGAGCTGGCCAGGCAGGTTCGAAGCCAGTACTCTGGGAAGATGGCTATCCTGTACAATCGCGTACTGAGGCATAGATCAGTCGTGCGAGATAAGAGCGACACTGTGTGGAATATCAACCTGAACGTGCCGGCGCGATCGATGAAAGGTATCCTGGTCGTCCCCGTGGAGGATTACGAGCCATTCCGGAGGGACAGCGAGAAGTTTTTCAACCCCGAGATTGAAAAGGTGGAAATGACCATCGAGGGCGTGCCCAACCAGCTGTTCAGTCATGGTATGAGACCACACCAGCAGTGGGATGAGATAAAAAAGCTACCAGTGGGGGATTACATAACAAAGGACCTGGACCTCGGCTCAGTGCAGATCGGTGAATACCTGACCACCAAGTACGCCCTATGGTTGGACATGCGATCCACGGATGATGATAAACTGCACGGTAGCGGGCGCCGTATAGATAACGGCAGCGAAGGGATAACCATCCAGATTACTAAGAAGGCTCAACCCGCTGGTAAGTTGAAATTATATCTGTACGTTATTATGGACGCGCAACATAATATAGACAATGGGAGATTCGTGCAAGCCATCTATTGACCTACCCACTGACCCACACTGCGCCATAGTGTGCGGGCAGACTGGCTGTGGGAAGACCGTTTTCGTGTTGGATATGTTGGAGGGTTACTACAAGGATGTGTTCGATAACATCGTTATCATGTGCCCTACTCTGAGCATGAATAAAACGTACGCGCGACCTTGGGTGATGACGGACCCGGACGTACACAAAATCGACCCTGGAGCACGCCTGCAGGACTGGTTGAAAGCTCTTCACGAGAAATTTAAAGGGGAACCGACGCTGTTCATACTGGACGACTGCAGCGCTAATCGCGAGATAACAAAAAAGAGAGACATGCTATCGTATCTGGCCTTCTCCGGCCGGCATGCAAATCACAGCGTCTGGGTGCTAACGCAGAAGTTCAACTCGGTGTTGAAAGACCTCAGGGAGCAGACGCGATGGGTGGCCTTATTTCACTGCAAGGACAGGGATTCGTTCGAGGAGTGTTTGAGAGAGAACGATGTGATGAGCAAATTAGAACGGGAACGGGTGAAGAAACCGCTCACTGAAACTAAACACGCTAAGCTCGTGCTCAAGACCAACCAACCAGTAGCATATAGGGTGTGCTAAAGCTAAGCAAAGCTAAGCAAAGCTAAGCAAAGCTAAGCTAAAGCTAAGCAAATGCTAAGTATAGCTATGATATTTGAAGTGTTTGTCGTGTGCAACTTAACCTTCATTTCTCTGTGTTTTGTCTGCATCGGGTATTATATAGTTAAAACTAAATCTTACTTGTTATATTATAAGATGGAGTGTGAGGAATTGCTCGAACAATTGTTGGTACCTGGGGTAGTGGATGATGATAAGCGAGAGAAACTGGTGGCGTTGGCTGTTGGCGGCAAAGCCAAACATTACTTTGGAGACTACACTCCGGATAAAATTCACAAAATGTCAGCCAAAGAAATCGATAAGCTGTACGCTAGATACGAGTCCCGGCTCGGAGCAGAAATGACAAAGACAATAGGATCGGCTATGACCCAGATATACACCGGTATTGTATCATACTTCCTTCCCATTCCACCAGAGCGCCGACTTTACCTGTGGGAGGACCTCGAGAAAGACCCTTTTATCGAACACGCCGTGAGTTCTATCAGCTGCGGGCTGTACCACAAATATGGTATGTTGTTGGCTCCAGTGACGGCGGCAATTATCACGGCAAAGCATTGTCAATTTGAGAGAAAAAATAATAATAATAGTATAGATGGATGCTGCTCCCGAGGTGACGGAAGTGACCACCTCACAGGAACCAGTGAGGGAAACCCCTCCCGAGGTGACGGTGGAGACCAGGGAAACAGTAACCAGGCAGAAGAATCCTAAGAGAGTAGCTGCCGGTAAAAAACGGTGGTGTAACCAACATAAAATTATCAACCCCCGACTGTTGTTGGCTGTAGGTGCTGCCGTGGTTATAACATGGTTATACGTGGGAGTACCCTCCCACAGTGAGGTGGTACCCCCCAACAGTGAGGTGGTAACCCCCACTGTCGACCCGCATATCATGTTATAATTTAAAATATTTTTATATATACATAATGTCTGAGGGGAAAACGTTCGTCAACGACGCATACCACGCCACAGTGGTCGCCAGTCTAGCAGTAGGGTACGCTCGATTGACTAAAATGGTGCTTAAACAACCAACTATCAAGCTAGATTTCAACCTGCAGGATATGGGTATGCTCATAATGAACCTTGGTATGGCGATGGCCACAAAAGACATCCTAGTAAAACAAGGGATAATACCTGATAATATAATGAAATAAATATAGGATGGCCACGATAGCTATGATGGTCGGTGGGGCGTTAGTGAATGCCCTAGCATTTTCCGGGAGTAATTTCCTCTTCTCGAAACTACGAGATGATCACGCGGCTGAAATACAGGAAGAAAGGAAGCGGCACAATCTCGCTAGTGAGAACTTACAAAAGGCACAGGCCGAGTATGCTAAAAAACGCCTCCAGAGGATCGATTTTATTAACGAACAACTCCAGCGTGAAAACCATGCCGTTCAAACATTCAACGATGTCGATGAAGCAATGAAAGAATACTACCTACTAACTGGTAAACGATTGTCTATGTAAAGCTCACGGAGCGAACGTAGTCAGACATCAACTCATCTACGAGAATAAAAAGGGCTACATAAAAGAACGTAGGCGACTGCTCAAGATAGACTCCAATTAGACATTGGTTATGTTAGGTGTAAACACTATGACTACTGTACGCGAGCTTAAGCGGGTCGCAAAACAGAGAGGTGTGATCGGGTATTCTCGAATGCGGAAGTCAGCATTGTTGAGATTACTAGGTTTAGAAGCCCCTACGGTAAAACAATTAAAAGCTCAAGCAAAACAGCTTGGATACACGGGTTATTCAAACCTGGGGAGAGCCGGGTTAACCGCATTGTTATCACATGCCCCCGTTCCCACTGTAAAACAACTGAAAGCCGAGGCACACGATTTGGGTTTAGGCGGGTATTCCCGTATGAGAAAACCACAGCTTGTAGAATTATTACGACAGAATAGAGCTATTGACCTACAGTTCGTGCACACTGAGCGCGCTGTAGGCAACTATTTGAGAGGTTGGCGCATGCACGTTGATAGAAACATAGACATTACAGATATCAAGCCTCTGATAGCTGATAAGGTCAACCAGGAACTAAATAACCTAGGAAGTATCAAGTTTCAGATCACAGTGAAAATGTCGCTCGATAAGCAGGATGAGTATGTTCAGCCTTACTTCCGAGGTAAACAAGAGTGAGTGAGTGAGTGAGTTAAAATTTATCGTCACATCGGCAATATTTCGGCCATACCGTGACGAGAACAATTAATTTCCTACATAATAAGTAATGGTAATTTGTATAAACCTGTCAGGGAAGGACAGTAAAACAACTAGATTATCACAGATTCTAATGTAAAACTAGCAACTAGATCTAAAAACGTTTAACCATACAGTACAATACAAGGTAAAAGCCAGCTATATATTGCCAACGACTGAAGGTCGATCACCACACTAAGGCCATGGGGACTTACAGTGCATTTGCTTCCTGCATGGACCCTAGCTGGATTTACATCATCCCCTCAGTCGTTAGCAATTGAGACACATCTAGCTATAAATTAAAACTACACATATTCTACGATTAAAAAAGTGGAACGTTTAAATGTACTTGGAATGTCCTGGGACTTACGTACCCTCTCAGGAGGACAATAATTTTACAGTACTTTAACCCCCCTCGAGGATTCAGCCACTAACAATCTAAGTTACTGATTCAAACCTCCAATCATAAAATATTGATATATTTACAAATCAGCCAACAAATCTAAGTCTTTTAAAAATGCAAAAATTAAATGAGAACTTATGTTGCTAAAAAGATCGTTCATAGTACGTGATTTGAAATAATTATCCCTTGTGGTGGAATATTCAACACAGTCAAGCAAGACATGCTTGACTGTGATTCGTTCATCACAAGGGATGCAAAATGGAGGATCCTCACCTTTCAATAAGTAGTTATGAGTGTATCTCGTATGTCCAATACGACATCGTCGCATGATGTCCTCTTCAAATCTGGACTGACAACCCAAGTAGGTGTAACCGATATATGGTTTTATTTCGTGTAATTTATTTATACCTACTTGGGTGTCCCACTTCTTCTGCTTCAGATCACGGATGTAGGCTCTAATGCCGGCTTTATAATCAGAGTATGGAATAAGAAGTGGTGTCACAGATTTGTTGAGTGCTGCCTTAGCAGCAAGGTCGGCCATTGTGTTCCCAGAAATGCCTACGTGGCTGGGTACCAACAAAAGACGATGTCGTATTGGCCAGTAGCAAGAGTATTATACAGTTCAATAATTTCAATTAAAAGTGGATGTTTACAAGAGATGTTTTTGATAGCCTGAAGACAAGAAAGCGAGTCAGAATAAATAACATATTGTTTATGTTTTGGATGTCTTTGAATATATTTAAGAGCTGTGAATATGGCGTTTGCTTCAGCTGTAAAAATTGAGCTGTCATCGGGTAATCTAGAAGAGATGGTTCTGGATCCAATGACAGTGGCAGAAGAGACTGTGCCACCACCCTTGGACCCATCTGTAAATAAGGTAATGGATATATTTACTATTTAATTGACGATATTCCTGTTTAATTCATTAGTTTCTGATTTTTTAAACTGTGTGAGAGTTAGGTCAACCTGTGGCCTAACCAACTGCCAAGGAGGAGAAGACAGCAAACGCAAAGGAGCTATATTTTCCAGCTCAATGCCGGCATCAAAAAGGAAAGGTTTAATTCTATGCCCAAGAGGTGGAACAAGAGAAGATTGCTTGTTGTATAAATCCTCGTAGTGGGGGCTACAGACACAGCTGAAAGCAGGGTTAGACTTGTTAGAATATAACTTTGTAATATATTGTAAGGATAGTTTTATACGGCGCTGTTCAAGAGATGGTTCATCTGCCTCAACGTAGAGACTGTCAACGGGAGAAGTTCTAAAGGAACCAAGACAAAGTCTTAGACCTTGGTGATGGATAGAATCTAACAGTTTAAGGTTGCTTTTGCAGGCTCCACCATATACAATGGAGCCATAATCAAGTTTGGAACGAATGAGTGATCTATATAGATGAAGGAGAGTAGTTTGATCCCCTCCCCACTTTGAATTGGAAACAACCTTTAACAAATCGAGTGCATTCAGGCATTTAGCTTTTAGTGACTTAATATGTGGCAGGAAGGTTAAATGTGAATCGAAAATAAGACCCAAGAACTTGGCCTCCTTGACAACTTTGATAGGGTTACCATTTAGATATAGTTCAGGATCTTTATGTGGTTTGTATTTACGGCAGAAATGGATACAACTTGTTTTGGATTTAGAAAATTTAAAGCCGTTTTCAAGACACCAATTATTTATTTTGTTTAAACACAACTGCAGTTGCCGTTCAATAGTATGCATGTTTTTGCCACGACAAGAAATGTTAAAATCATCCACACATAATGATCCGTCGATTGAATCATTTAAAACATTTGACAAACTATTTATCTTTATACTAAACAGTGTAACGGACAATATACTGCCTTGTGGGACACCCTGATCCTGATTGTAATTATCAGACAGGGTAGAACCCACGCGGACTTGAAATTGCCTATCATTTAAAAAGTTTGAGATAAATTGAGGCAAACGACCCCGTAATCCAAAATCATGTAAATCTTTTAAAATACCATACTTCCAGGTGGTGTCGTATGCTTTTTCTAGATCGAAAAAGATCGACACTGAGTGTTGTTTATTAACTATGGCATTTTTAACAAAAGATTCAAGACGCACTAAATGATCAATGGTACTACGGTTTTTACGGAAACCACATTGTATATCAGTTAGAAGATTATTGCTTTCCAAGTACCAAACGAGCCGATTATTGATCATGCGTTCCATGGTTTTGCAAACACAGCTAGTAAGTGAAATTGGTCGATAGTTTGAAGGATCAGTATGATCACGTCCAGGTTTAGGGATAGGGACAATTATAGCATTACGCCATGAAGTAGGAAATTTTCCAGATGTCCAAATATCATCAAAAATATGTAACAGAGTTTCTAGACATGATTCTGGTAAATGTTTCAGGAGCTGATAATGTATGTTATCAGCTCCTGAAGCAGTATCGTGAGCCTGCTCAAGAGCGGTATAAAGGTCGTGTATGGAAAAGGTTTCATTGTAATCTTCCCCATTATCGGAACTGAAATTAATAGCTTTCTTTTCTTGTTGTTGTTTGTATTTTTTGAACTTAGGTTCATAATTTGACGAGGAAGAATGTTTTGCTAAAGTTTCACCAAGTTTATTTGCAATGTCGGGTTTACTAGTTAACAACTGGTTTAGGTAAACAAGAGGTTGTCACACATACAGAGACCATTGACGCATCAATCGATACCAGTTTTCAGCAGATACGAGAATACCTAGAACGCTACACACACTTGGGGTCCGGGTGGGCTGTAGATAAAATCGATAATGTCTATCTAGACATAGCTAACTACGTGCCATTCAGAGGCGGGTCATACCTAGCCTTGCCCCCCTACTATAGGAACAAACATGCCACAGTAAACGTTAAGAATAGAGGAAACGATTGCCTGAGGTTAGCTATCAGGTCAGCCTTATTTCCAGCTGACACTAATCCGAACAGGTCTTCTAATTATCCTCAGGAAGATGGGCTCAACTGGGATGGTATAGATGAACCCACCCCCATATCCCAGATCACTAAAGTAGAAAAACAGAATAATCTGGCTATAAATGTCTTTGGGCACGAAGGTAACACAACAATAGTACACAGGGTCAGCCCGGTGAAGGATCGCCAAGTTATCAATATATTCATGATCCAGCGAGGTGACAAGTATCACTACACATGGATAAAACACTTTAGCAGGCTGTTGTATGACCAATCGGCACACAGAGAAAAGACCCACTTCTGTGAACGATGCCTACATGGCTTCACACGAGCTGATTTATTAGAATCCCACCGGGATGATTGCCAAGGTGTGGGGCAGACGGCCATACGAGTCGACATGCCTAAGGAAGGTGATAATATCCTAAAATTCAGTAACCACAAGAACCAAATGTCTGTGCCTTATATCATATACGCCGACTTCGAAGCCCACACCCCCCAGTGGTAGCTTCACCCACAAAACACAAGAGCATAAAGCCTGTGGGTTTGGATACATTGTCGTCCGTTGTGACGGGGAAACGAAAGCTCCGGTAGTGTATAGGGGCCCTGACGCGGCTGAAAGGTTTCTAAAGTGTTTGCAGGAGGAAGAAAAAATTATTAGGAATGCATTGTATAGAATCGCTCCCATGCGTATGACCCGAGTCGACAGGTTAGCTCACGCTAGTAGCACTAACTGTCACGTGTGTGACTCACCACTTAACGGTGATTCGGTGAGAGATCACTGCCACATAACTGGTAAGTATAGAGGCGCCGCTCACAGCGCGTGCAACCTCAAGCTTAAAATCAACCCTAAGACAATAAACATCCCCGTTGTCTTTCACAACTTGAGAGGGTACGACTCACACTTGATCATGCAGGCCATCGCGAAAATCGATGGTAATATAACGTGCATCCCCAACAACATGGAGAGATACATCTCCTTCAGCTTAAACGGACTTAGGTTCATTGACTCGTTTCAGTTCCTCCTGTCGTCACTCGACAGTCTGGTCAAGGCCAACAATACCTTCCCTATCACCGATCGATACACAGACGCCGAGACTAGACCCCTGCTTATGAGGAAGGGTGTGTACCCCTATGAGTACATGGATAGTTGGGTCAAGTTCACCGAGACCAGACTACCCCCTATTGACTGCTTTTATAGCAAGCTGAATAAGGCGTCCGTCTCACGAGATGATTACTCGCACGCGACTAACGTATGGAATAAACTGGGTTGTAAGAACCTGGGTGATTTTCACGACCTGTACTTGAGGACAGATGTACTGCTGTTAGCCGACGTGTTTGAGACGTTTAGGCGAACGTGTTTCAAGCAGTATAAACTCGACCCCGCATGGTATTACACCAGCCCAGGTCTGTCGTGGGACGCCTTGCTTAAAAAGACCGGAGTTAATTTGGAATTGCTCACAGATTACGACATGCACCTATTCATTGAGAAAGGCTTGCGAGGTGGGATTTCCATGGCATCCAAACGATACGCGAAAGCAAATAATCAATACGTGAAAGGTTACGATCCTAACAAGCCAACCAATCACATTCTCTACCTCGACGCAAACAACCTGTACGGCTGGGCCATGAGCCAGTATCTACCTACAGGGGGATTCGAATGGGTACCCCACGTTGATGTTATGGGGGTTGCACCAGATTCGAACAAAGGGTATATCCTCGAGGTTGACTTAGAGTATACCAAGGAATTACACACATCGCACAACAGCTACCCCCTGGGCCCCGAACGTATGAGAGTTAACCCAGACTGGATGTCTGAGTACCAACATAACTTGTTAGGTGGGCGTGTGACAGACGTTGAAAAACTCGTTCCTAACTTAATGAATAAGACCAAGTACATCGTTCACTATCGCAACCTACAGCTGTACCTGTCGTTGGGTATGAGGCTGACCAAAATACACAGGGTGCTCATGTTCGACCAGAGCCCATGGATGGAGCCCTACATCAGAATGAACACAGACCTACGAAAAAAAGCCACCAGTGATTTTGAGAAAAATCTCTACAAGCTCATGAACAACTCGGTGTTTGGTAAGACTATGGAGAACCTGAGGAAACGCGTGACCGTGAAGCTTGTTTGGTCGAGTGAGGAAGACAAGCTCAGGAGATTGATAGCCAGTCCGGCATTCAACCGTAGTAAGATATTCACAGACAACCTGGTTGCCCTACACATGAAGAAAAGCCACATAAAATTCAACCGGCCTGTTTACGTGGGGATGAGCATCCTCGATTTATCCAAACACCTGATGTACGACTTTTACTACAACGAGCTCAAGAAACAGTACGGCGACAGGTGTGAAGTGCTGTACACTGACACGGATTCCCTGCTGATGGAGATTCGAACCGAGGACGTGTACGAGGACATGAAAAAACACCTCGATTTATACGACACCAGCGACTACCCTAAGACCCATGCCATACACAGTACGGTAAATAAAAAGGTCTTAGGTAAGATGAAGGATGAGTGTGCTGGCACGCCCATAGCCGAGTACATAGGTTTGAGACCTAAGATGTACTCCATACTGAAAGCCGACAATAGTGAGATCCGGAAGGCTAAGGGGGTTAAGAAGTATGTGGTGAAACAACACATCAAACACGCCAGATTCAAGGAAGCCTGTTCAAGACCCGTACCTTTAGGCATAAAATGAACACACTTAGAAGTGATGGACATAAGATATACGGACTGACTATAAACAAGACGTCCCTGTCGCCTATGGACACTAAACGTTGGATAGCTATTGATGGGACACATACGCGTATGGACATGAAAAAATTTGAGGCTATTTACTACAGCCCGCGTGGGTACTGGAAAGGAGCTAGCGCAGTAGATAAGCTAGCTAAAATAGCGCGAGTACCCCCGGAGGAAGCCAAAGCGTGGCTTGAAAAACAAGCCCTGTGGCAGATCTATTTGCCGGCACCACGCTACGTGCCTAGAAGGAGGTTCGGTATTAACATACCTAATAGCGTTCACCAGGCAGACCTACTGTTCCTACCCCACGACAAGAGGTACAAGTATGCCTTAACCGTAGTGGACGTAGCCAGTCGTTACAAGGAAGCCGAACCCTTGACCACGAAAGATTCGGTCCAGGTAGCCAGAGGATTCGAACGCATATACAAACGCAGTCCGCTGACGTGGCCAACAGAGCTGCAAGTTGACCCCGGACGGGAGTTCATGGGTGCCGTGTCACAACTGCTAGCCAAACACGATACAAAGGTCAGGCGTGGCACGGCCGGAGCCCATCGCAGCCAAGCCGTAGTTGAGAGATTTAATAGGACTTTGGCTGAGCGCTTGTTCGGCCATCAGTATGCTAGGGAGATGGTCACCCCTGGAAAACGATCGACTGAATGGGTCAAGGTGGTATCGGCAATCAACCATGAAGTCACCCGTCTCACCGGTAAGAAACCGGCAGACGCTATCAAACTAAAATCAATAGTTGCAGAGTCGGCCGCTCCATTGCGTGGGAAGGAGAAACAGATACCAGATAGGGCCCTAGTGAGGTATCTATACCAGCCGGGGGAACACGAGGGTGATAGCCGTAAGCGGGCCACCGATCCTATATGGTCAGTCAAAACTTACAACATAGATAAAGTGGATATGAAAGCCGACGAACCTAACTTATACTACTTGAGGGATGGGCCGGGTAGGGGATTTGTAAGAGAAGAATTATTGATCGTACCGTACGGCACAGTGTTACCTCCAACACACGTTAAGTAGTAGGGGTAATAGTAGCAAGAGCTAAGGGCCCAACCAAAGCCTTATTTAGTAAATAAGGCTTTGTAGAGACTTTTCTTGAAAGTGTTTTAAAACCCCCATTGTATATACTACTCAGCTCAATGCCGGCAGCAGCAAGAAATGGTTTAATTCTTAAACCAAGAGGCGGTACAAGCGAAGATTTCATATTGTATAAGTCCTCACACAGAGGACTGAAAACACAGTTATATGCAGGGTTTGACTCACTGGAATATAATTTTGTTACATACTGTAAAGCTATTTTGATATGTCGCTGCTCAAGAGATGGCTCATCGGCCTCAACATACATGCTGTCAACAGGTGAAGTTCGAAAGGAGCCAAGACAAAGTCTTAGACCTTGATGGTGAACAGAATCTAAAAGTTTCACGTTGCTTTTACAGGCTCCACCATATACAATGGAGCCATAATCAAGTTTTGACCGGATCAGTCATCGATAAAGTTGCAGGAGGGTAGCTTGGTCCCCTCCCCATTTAGAATTTGAAACGACTTTCAACAAGTCAAGTGCCTTCAGGCATTTAGTTTTGAGGGATTTGATATGTGGTAGAAACGTTAAATGCGAGTCAAAAATTAATCCCAAGAACTTGGCCTCCTTTACAACTTTGATGGGAGTGCCATCTAGAGATAGTTCTGGGTCCTTATGTGACTTATATGTTCTGCAAAAATGTATACAATTAGTTTTGGACTTCGAAAATTTGAAGCCGTTTTCAAGACACCATTTATTTATTTTGTTTAAACACAACTGCAGTTGCCGTTCAATAGCATGCATATTTTTACCTCGGCAAGAAATATTAAAATCATCCACGGAAAGCGATCCATCAATTGAATCATTTAAAACTTTTGATAAACTGTTGATCTTGATGCTAAAAAGAGTGACAGACAAAATACTGCCTTGTGGAACACCCTGATCCTGATTGTGATGATCAGACAGGGTAGAACAAACACGGACCTGGAATTGTCTGTCGTTTAAAAAGTTGGCAATAAATTGAGGCAAACGACCTCGTAAACCAAAGTCATGTAAACCCTTCAAAATACCATGTTTCCAGGTTGTGTCATATGCTTTTTCAAGATCAAAAAAGATAGACACAGCATGTTGTTTATTAATTAGTGCGTTTTTAACAAATGACTCCAGTCGCACTAAGTGATCGACAGTACTTCTGTTTTTACGGAAACCACACTGTATATCTGTGATAAGATTATTTGTTTCCAAGTACCAAACAAGTCGATTATTTATCATGCGTTCCATGGTCTTGCAAACACAGCTAGTTAGTGAAATAGGTCGATAATTGGACGGATCCGTATGATCACGTCCAGGTTTAGTTATTGGTACTACTATGGCGTCACGCCATGACGGAGGAAAGTTACCCGATGTCCAAATATCATCAAAAATATTGAGAAGCGTTTCTAGGCAGGATTCTGGTAAGTGCTTCAGGAGTTGATAATGTATGTTATCAGCTCCAGCAGCAGTGTCATGAGCTTGATCAAGAGCAGTATGGAGTTCATGAATAGAAAACGTTTCATTATAATCTTCCCCATTATCAGAATTGAAATTAATAGTTTTCTTTTCTTGTTGTTTTTGATACTGCTGGAATTTAGGTAAATAATTAGAAGAGGAAGAGTGTTTAGCAAGGGTTTCGCCCAGTTTATTAGCAATATCTGATTTATCAGTAAGCAATTGATCTCCATGTTAAAGATAATGGACAGTAGATTTAGTACCTTTACCTTTGATTTTCCGGACCATGATCCATACCTTGGACATTGGTGTCCGAGAATTTATTTTGGATACATAATTTTGCCAAGATTGGCGTTTGTTCTGTTTAAAAGTACGCCGTGCTTAAGCATTTAAAATTTTAAATTTATTGAAATTATGCACCATAGGATGGCGACGGAAATCATGTTCTGCTTTTTTCCTTGCCTTCCTAGCTTGTTTGCACTCATCGTTGAACCATGGTTTTCTTATGTGTGGAACTGTAGAGGACTTTGGTATACACTCATCAGCTATGGAATTCAGTTCATCAGAAAAAGATTTGATAGCATCAGGAACGTCAATAAAACGTTCGGGTTTAAGTTTTTCAGCACACAGTGTTTCATATAAAGCCCAGTTAGCCTTTTTAAAATTCCGCCTTGATGATGGAGGAACATCAGATGGAGTTACAGCTTTTAATATAGTAGGAAAATGGTCACTTCCAGAGAGGTCATCGTGGACTGACCATTCAAATTCATGTAGTAGTTCTGAATTTGTAAGTGACAAATCGAGAGCAAAATAGGTCCCTGTACCAGGGTGTAAATATGTGTTGGAACCGTCATTATAAATACATCAATCATTGTCACAACAAAAGTCCTCCATCAGCTTACCTTTAGTGTTTGTAGTTACACTACCCCAGAGTGGGTTGTGCCCATTTCAATCTGCCATTATAATGCAGGGCTTCGGGAGTTGGTCATATAGAGCTTGAAGATCAGTTTTGGCAAACGTTGAAGACGGCGAAACATAGAGAGAGCATAGTGTAAACGTTACATGTAAAGTAATTCTCACTGCAACTGCCCGCATATTAGTAATAAGTGGAACAGAACTTTGAATAACGTTTTGTCTAACTAGAATGGATGATCCGCCACTGGCTCTATCACCCGGAGGTGAAAAACAATGATATGCATTAAAATTACGAAGGTCAAATGTATCTGTTTGTTTTAAATATGTCTCTTGGAGACATAACGCTGAAGGTGTAAAATCTTGGACTATTAGTTGTAATTCATGGAAATTAGTCCTCAATCCTCTGCAGTTCCACTGTACAATATTATTGGAATAAACTATCTTTTGGGGGGATTTATTGGAGATCTACCCCTTGCCTTTCTAGAGGGCGACAAGCTATGTGCCCTGTGGGGGATATTTTCGGACACATCCATGTCCTCCAACGATCCAAATTTGTTAAACAGCTGGATTTTGTTTGTTGAACCTTTCGAGGCTCTGCCACTTTGACATTTTTGTGATGAAGATACATTTCTTGATTTCACCGGGTGTTTTGCAATGTCTTTCACATTTGTTTGAGAATCAGATTTAGATTGTGAGTGGGATTTAGATGCATCCTGAATACGGGATGAGTCTGGAAGTACTTCCGCAGTCTGAGTGGATATTTCAGGTGACAGAATCTCAGGGGAATCAGTACTTATCCATGTACAGTTAGTTTGACAGCTCATAGACATTTTGGTTATTTTGGCTGTATCAGACGGTGATCGAGATACGGAAGCATAAGTTTCAGATTTTTACACTTGTTTTTTGGCTTCAGCAAAACTAATGTCTTGTGTAAAATATATTTTGTTGATTTCCATTTGCTGTTTCCAAATGGGACACTCCTTTGAGAAAGATGAGTGATTTCCTTCACAATTAGTTCATTTTTTTAAAAGTGCTGTTGCAGTCATCTGTCGTGTGAGTTTCTTCGCTACAGTGAGCACATGTATCAGATATTTTACATGTATTGACACCTTGGCCGTATCTTTGGCATTTAAAGTATCTTAAAGGATTAGGAATGTAAGTATCCACACTGATGTTACAGTAGCCAGCCTTTATTGAATTTGGAGCAATTGGACACGAAAAGGAAAACAGGTATGTGCTTGTCTCAAGGGTTTCATTATTTCTACGAGTTTTGAATCGCTTACCAAAACTGACTCCTTGATCCTTCATCTCTGACACGATATCAAATTCTGTCATATCAGCAAATAAGTGATCACGGTCTCACACTATTCCTTTACTGGTGTTCAAGGTTCTGTGTGCTGAGACCAACACAGGAATGTTCACAAACGATTCAATCGCCATCAGGTTCGTGGCTTGCTGCCACTTACTACATTCAACAAGTAAAGCTCCTGAACGCAAGCGTTTGATGTTTTTGACTTCATCCGCAATTCCTTGTATTCCCTTGGATACCGCAACAGGATTCAATTTCAATGCTGTCTTATCCAGCGTCTCAATGCGATAAAGCGTGGCCAGTGGTCAAATGCTTTAGTAGATCTGTGTTCAGTATCATCAAGATCAATGTCAAGTGGACGTTTTGTCTTTTTGGCAGGGGTTTGGTATTCCATGGTTAGTATTTATTGGTTCATCATCCGAGCTACCCACCCACCACGGAGTATCACAAGGACAATGCTAAAAACAAGCAGATCTCCAGCTTGCAGCCCTCTGGGCACCGCCCTCTGGGCATAGGGCAAAAACATGAAAGTGTATATTTGAAATTATGAGGGTCCAAAAATTTGCAAGACTTACAAGGATAAAATTTGCAAATTTTAACATTTAACAATGTAACACTCAGGGCTTGGCGTAACCAGCCGATTGGTTGAACCGGGCCCATTCAACCACCGTCTAGGTGAAGTAAGGGTCGAAGGGGTGTGTTGAACAAAGGGAACGCGGTTACAGGTCCCCAGTGTTCTCAACCCCCAGACTCCCGTTCTCCACCGACACAGGGCCGCAACCCACGGCAAACGGGTTGGTGGACCAAATATCCCCCCGGGTCCACAACGGAGGTGTCGGCGAGCTCTTGGCGTTACCCAGCACCCACCACAAGGCGGTGGCTCGCCACGGGTGCCCAACTGACATAAATTAAAAGCTAGGAACCATAGCTTAAAAGTGAATATAGACACTGACAATCCGCTATTAAACTAATAGTACTTGTAACTGAAAGAAGGTAAAACTTGAGGTAAATGCAAAACTAAAAGCACAAACTAACGCCGCCTAAAACACTAACCCCAAATCAATCTAACATAAAATTAACGTGAAAAGTATCAATAGAGAGAAGGTTAAAACGAAACTAAAACACTACCAAAGTCGTGACAAAAACCTAATAATACTGATAAAAATAAAAGCGCCAAGAACACAAACCAGAAATAATAAAAAGGTGAAATTGGATAGGTGAGATGTAACCTTTGACACAAGTGAAATTCTATACTTGCATCAAGGTATACAAAGTCAGTCGGTCGGCCGAGACATTGAAAGTATGTTTCCAGGTGAAGGTGACATATTTTCATTGCCTACAAACTAGCCTGGAAAAAAATGTCTGTTTCCGAGGGCAAAAGCAAGCAACATGACGGTCTCTGATTACAAGCGGAAGTTGTAGGAGGCGGACCGGCGCTTGAAGAAGACGTTTCGACGCAGTCTGGATGCCACCCTATCTGACCACAGCCAGCACATGAGGATGGGACCTGCACTGCTAGCAAAGGGTGGCGCCCACTTGACATCAAAAGCCAATGTGCAGTTCTGTAAGTGTCACTCACTCACTCATTCACTCACTTTGATATCAAATCTGAGCTGTTTTGGATCGCGCCACACGCACGGGCCTTGGCTTAATCGGGTGGGAAAACATGACGACAACCACACGTGTTGCACATGACGTGAAAGCCAAGACATAGGGCTTTCGATCCATTGTAAAAACAAAACCCTGAGGTCTATGTACGAATCAGGACAAGTACCCGCAGCGTGAAAAGCTGCCGTATATCGAGTTAAATCAGGCTTAAAAGCGTCCCGACGTAGAACCTGTTGACGACAGGTCATTTCTGATGACACCACCAGTAAACCAGCTTTACGTCGATGTGCAACATGTGAATGGGCCGTGAATGTTCAGCGCCCGTACGGCCGTTGACGGTACCCAACGTGTCTTATCCCTTGATATAGGCAATGGTCCCTAGTATGGTGATCTACCTTCCGTCGCTGGCGATCTATATAGCCCGTGTTTTATATTGTATTAACTGCTTTTATTAGAAGAATGTTTTACCTTCCCATGCTAGTGTTATACCTATATCTGCGGTACAATAACATGTTTACTGTCCATCATAACAGGCTTCATTCTTCAAAATGTTTTCATTCTTCCCACATAAACTGTTTTCGTGACGATATGGCTTAGATACTGCCGATGTGACGTTAAATTTTAACTCACTCACTCGTTTATGCCCCCTCATGTGCCGCAGTAGTCGCTACTTGCCCACTGCGAGGGGCATCTGCTACAAAAATCCACCGGCGATATCTCTCCCAAGAACCGTAAAATGGTGCTTTGGTGAACAATGCGTCGGGCACGTTGAGACTGGTGAGCTTGAAGGAGACCAATGGTGTTATGGCGGTCGGCTTCAATTTAGACGTGGCAATTTCGCGTTCGTCAACAATATTCCAAATACAATGAATAATCGACAGACAGCGATCAACCTTTTATACCCATTTTTGAGACTATCTGATGCCGAACTGTCACGAGCAGTGCATTGTAAATTCTGTGACACTACACGCCGAAAATCAAATCAAATCATACCGTTAAATACGGGTATTTCAGCTCAAACACTCGGTTTCAGAGGCTGTCTACAGAATGTTGCAGTCGGCACGTGAAAGTCTTTTGTGTTTCGCGTGTCCACCAAATCTGAACATGGGTCGCTTGGTCGAGAATAACTTTAATAAACACAAAACTATCTCATTTGCGTTTTTGATTTTCATCTGTTGTAAACGTTATCAAAATTCTGATTTATACATAAGCAAAGTTATATGACGATATGGTAGGTTTCAGGTTCGAGTTTGCGGCGTTGGAATAAAAATGAAATGAGTGACAGGTTGGCAAGAAAATTAGAAGGGACGGACGGGAAATGAAAACGACACAAAAACAAAACTTAACATACACACAAAGTTACAAATGATGGTCAGATAATTCCAGAATGCATCAGCAACTACATGTTTGATACATGTGCTTATTGAGTACCCATTTAGGACAAGCCTTTGGAAATTTTTACTTACGTGTAAGTGGCTCCATGCAAGATTGGCATGTCCTTCCTTCTTCTCCATTGTTGATTCGTTTGTTGATAAACAGCAAGTTAAAGACTCAGCATCGTATTCAATATTCACATATTGACCATGTTCAGCACATATAAGCTGGCACAGCTTGATACCAATGTTCTTGATGACATAAATGTCCCTATCCGTCTTCTTATGTGTACACTGTTTCATGCTTCCTATTGAAATCACAAACATCAGCCAAACCGTTAATGTCAGTAGTATTTTCACACGTTCGCTCATATACCTCGGTGTCATGTCCGAGAGCTATTGAAATCACCTCCCGTGAGATGGTGCACGGTCAATGCAAAGACTATTTTCACCAATGTCTGGAGGCTATCACCAAAGAGATAGTGAACCCAAAGTTATGAACGCATGTGTCTACAGACTACCACTTGATAAACAGTGAGCATAAGATTTGAACACCTATCTCTAGAAGTCACCACCGGGTAGACAGTCAGTACAAGAGAACTGGTTTGAAGTATACGGCAAGCACAAGAACACAGAAGGCTGTAACGATCGTCATGAATATGCAGAGAGTACGTGTCAGTTGTTCCTCTCAGCCAAAGGGCTCCTCAACACCTGATTGGTCACACAAAACGCTATCGATGTGCTGCACAACGAGATATCAACATAATGACATCATTTGTTTCAGAAGGATTTTCCAAGAGGAATAGTAACAGCATGTCAAACTAGGTCTCTTCTCAGAGATATTGATATCAATGTTTTGACATAGCCATACGTTCCCTGCATATTTGTCTTTATTGATAAATGAAACCGCAGACCGTCCCTTGTTCTTCCAAGGTCTTAATCAGTATCAGAGAGAACCAAGGGGACTGGGTGAAAGGACCATTGTGTTGGTTGGAGCACATCATAATATCCAAAATGTGTTGATGGATGGTCATTATACACAAGACTCAATCACTGCATTCCATCATCTTGGAAGTCTCATGTTTTTCTGTGTGCACCGTTAAATCATAAACACTACACCCCTATGTCATCCTTAAATGACTAGATGTAGGTTTGGTCACTAATCTGCACTTGGGCTGGATCATTCACTTATGGATACAGTTCATATCGTTGTTTGCCATACCTCTACTGTGCTTCTAGGAACATATACAGTTGGGCTAACTATTAACATTTCATATTTCATATATATTTCATTTCATATTTAATATTTCATGGACATCATTTGTTTCAGAAGAGGAATAGTAATAACATGACAAACTAGGTCTCTGTTCAGAGATATCAATGTTTTGACGTAGCCATAAGTTTCCTGCGTCTTTGTCTTTGTTGATAAATGAAACCGCAGACCCTTCCTGCAGTCTTAATCAGTATCAGAGAGAAACAACAGGAGAGAGCGAAATTGTGTTGATGGATGTTCATTATACACCAGACTCAATTATTGCATGTCATCATCTTGGAGTCTGAACATTTCTGTGTGCACTGTTAAATTATAAACACTACACCCATATCTCATCCTTAAATGACTGAGCTAGATGTAGCTTTGGTCACTAATCTACATTGAGGCTGGATCATTCACTCATGGATGCAGTAGATATCGTTGTTAGTCATACTTCATTCCACTGTGCTTATACAGTTGGGCTAACTTTTCTTACATTACCAGTCTATATGGACATGGCCCTGTTAAGGCAATGACACCTCAAAACATTTAGTTACCTGTATAGTGACAAAGACTCCACCAGACACGTATCAATACCTTAAACGATCGAGGTACCCACATTATATATTTCTGAATTACGAATGCAATTGTCCACTACATAACCCCAAGTGAGACCGTTCTTTAGGCCCGCCACTTTGACCAGTGAGCTACCCTACAGACCAGAGCTACTCCTGCCCCAAAACAAGGAGTTATCCACAAGTCAGTTATATCTTTGACCAGCGATTAGCTTTAACACTGATCATCTGTCCATCCTTGAACGAGTGAGTGGGGGTAGGTTTTATGCTGTACTCAGCAATATTTCAGCTAAATGGCGTGGGTCCGTAATTAATCAAAATTCGCATTTTGTTTCCTGTGTTGATATGTAAATTGACATAAACGTGTTCACTGGAAACGATTTCAAGACTTCCTCTTTAAATATTCATATTATAGACCTGTTTGAAATCTTAAACACCTTCAAGATAGGATCACATTTTAGCAACATACTTACCGTCCCATTTGGAGAATTAATAGTTAATTTGAATTCTTGATGATCTACAGTTTAGTTTTATATCGCATTGTCCTTTTTAATTGCACAAGATTGCTGAGCCATGTGGTCCACCCCTATTTAATCGTGATCTGACCCAGAGACACTATGAGCTGACCCAGAGTATTGTAACATCACGCTCAGTGTTACGTTTAATAAAAATATAGAATCAACCCTTAGATGATACTTCTAGATCAGAGTGCTACTTCTGTATATACCAACTAAAGTACACTCTTCAAAAGAAGAAACACAAAACGAAATTAAAAAAAGGATATTTGCATTACACATATGTAAACTCAAACTTTTTGTAGGGTTGCACATTGTTTCTGGAACGTTTTAGAAGATCATGCATGACCAAACGCAACCCAAAATGGAATTTGTATGGTTTAATCCATCTGGGTTGCCATGATGTGGGTGGATGTCATGGAAAAAAGAGTGAGGTGGCAAGGATCTTCAATGTTCATCCCAGCACAATAACTCGATTGTGGGATCGATTTCGTCAAACAAATTCGGTAAATGACCGACCAAGATCAGGAGGACCTAGTCACCACACCTGCCCAAGATTGGTACATTGGAGTAACAAACCTACGTGACTGCCATCGTACCAACAAGGATGCAACACAAGAAGAATTTGGAGCCTGAAGAGTGTCCAATCAGACAATCAGTAACCATCTCCAAGAAGTAGGAATACATACTAAACGTTCAATAGTTGCCCCCTCCTTGACACGACCACATCGACGTCGACTAGTGAGACCGTGTTACATGGTGCTGTCATGGAACCTGTCAAACTGGAGGCGCATATGGTTTAGTGATGAACCCCGTTATATCTTTAGGCCACGTGATGGTAGAGACCGTGTCTACAGACGACGTCATGAACGTTTGGCTCCTAAATGCCTTAGATAGGTGGACAGATTCCTTAGTAAAAGTGTTAAGGTGTGGGGAGGTATCTCATACAACCTCAGAACGGCACTTGTGCTTGTCCAAGGCAATCTGACGGCCAATCGATACATCGACCAGATTCTCCGTCCGCACGTGCTTTACCTTGTTGACCGTCAACGACAGCTCTTCCAACAGGACGACGCCAGACGCCACACAGTACGTGCCACCGTGGATTACCTGTCCAGTATAAACATGAATACTCTAACCTGGTCCTCCAGATGCCCGCATCTAAACCCAATCGAACACCTTTGGGATCAGATCGATAGACGGGTACGTGGTATGTCGTAACCCACCACAGAATCTTCAACAGCTGTTCCACATGCTGCAGGAGGAATGGATAAGGATTCCACAACAAACCATCCAACGGCATATTGATTCTGCGCCCTGAGGGTGTCAGTGGTAGCAGCCGGAGGTGGTCATACGAGGTACTGACTTCAACACCACCTGGTGGACAAACTTAATGACTGTGATGATTGTTATTCCCAAGAAATATGGACAAGACAGTAATGCATTGCTCCACAAAATTTTATTCACTTGGCTTTGTTTTCCGCTGATCTACACGTCCTTGAACAACACCACATTTTCATTGATATTTGGGTTTTGCGTCTCTTTCTTTTTTTTTCGGAAGACTGTACTGAATACTTTGAAGTTCTTTGTTTCAGCTTTGTAGGCATCAAATAACTTCAGTTAGCAGGCGATAGATTTATTAACCAACATTAAAACATCACGCTTTTGGTGAAATATGGTTTTCGTGATTCCAATCTTAAGATATAAAGCTGAAATGTGAAACTTGAAAATATAAGTAGTATGGAATGTGTTCATTTAATGTTTTTCAAAAAACACTTGGGGTAAAGAATTAAAACTTTGTTATTGATAGTTTTGATTAGTAAGTGAGATTGTTAGTGGCTGTACCCTCAAAGGGGGTTGAAGTATTGCAAAATTATAGTGTCCTCCTGAGATGTTAAGTAAGTCCTGAAACATTCAAAGTAATTTAAACTTACCAGGATTTTTAAGCGTAGTATTTTTGTTATTTTAATTTTGAGTAAAATTTCATGCAATCGCTAGCGGCTAAGGGGATGGTGTAAATCCAACTAGGGTCCATGCAGCTAGCAAAGTCACTGTAAGTCCCCATGGTCCCTAGTGTGGTGATGTACCTTCAATTGTTGGTGACCTATAGTTCAGTTGTTGGCCAGTTATAGTCTATTTTCATATTGTGTTGTCAATTCTAGCTAAAATGTTTTAAATTTATTTACTAGTTTTACATGTATATCTGTGATATTCTAGTTATTTTACTGTCCTTTGTCGACAGATTTGTAATATATGCATATATTCCATTTAAATGTTAAATGTTCTCGTCACGATATGGCTGGGATATTGCCGATGTGACGTTAAATATTAACTCACTCACTCACTAAAGTGAAGGAAAGGAAAGTAAAGAAAAATTACTCCTCGTTGCATGTTCTGAATGAGAATAATATTTATGTTCATTTGTGATAATTGCAAAAAATTGATAATTGATTTGTTTATACAGAAGTAGCACTTTGACTTAGAACTATCATCTAAAGATTCTATGAGTCAATTAAACTTACCACTGATTGTGCTTTTACTATACTCTGACTCCGGGACAACTAATGTATTAAATAAAGACGGACAGCATGGCTCGACAAGTTTGTGTACTTACTGAGTCTGTTTTGGGTTAAGTCTGTCTTCTGGGAGTGAACCTGTCATACAGGTGCAATATTGTTGAGTGTTGTATAAAACTCAACTCAGTCACTCAGTGTGGCCAGGAATGGACAGGTGATGTTGATATGAATGTAATATTGACGAATGCATTTTGCAATTTGCATTTTGCAATTTGAATTTGACAGAATAAAACATCCCTCTCAGTGCCAGGTCTGTGTGATCAGACACATTGGTAATAATCCCAAGGTAAAAGTTAATAATCCCAAGGTCAAAGTTAAGGTATATCATTTGCTCTGTCAGGAAAAAGTTCACAAAATATTCTCTATTTTACTGTACATGTGTAAGCAGGCCGACAGGGTAGCCTGGTGGATGGAGCGTTTTCTCTTCACGCCAAAGGGTTTGATGCCCTACATTTTTACAATCTTTGAAGCTCACTTCAGGTGGCCCCCGCCGCGATATTGCTTAAAAGAGGCGTTAACGTAACTCACTCACTCACTGTACGCATACCAAGTGAAAACCATTTCCCGTGTTTGGTATTTCTCGAACATGTTCCGTTGAGTTAAATGAGTGAAAGAGTTGGACATTCCGTGATATTCCAGCCATATCATGATTTTCACGGTTGTGTATTCAAAGGCAATAATAAAAAGAAAACAATTAGATAGTCACAGATACAAATTTAAAACTAGTAACTAAATCGTAAATACTTTAATTAAAAAGGACAGTGTAATATAAAACTAGACATCCCACTGAGTATTAATTCTCCAAATGGGACGGAAATTATGGAAATGGACCGTTGCTAAAATGTGATCCTATCTTGAAGGACACATGATCAGCCAGCTGTCCACGACTACTCAAAATGTGTTTTAGATTCTAAATAGTTCTTGACAACATCGACAATATGAATATTTAAAGAGGAAGTCGTGAAACCGTTTCCAATGAACATTTTTATGTCAATTTACACATCAACACAGAAAACAAAACATATAGCTGAAATATTGCTGGGTACAGCGTGATGATCTGTTTCTGTGTATTTCAAAATGTTAGTGACAACATCTACAATTTGAATATATAAAAAGGAACACAGTTATGTCAACTGACACAACAGAACAGAAAACAATGTGAATTTTCTAACGATGTTTTGCAATTTCCAAACAACACATTAACAACCAAAGTGGCCTAATGATTCATACGCATTAACCTCACATTAATATATTTTCCACTTCCATACATACTGATTGCAGTTGCCAAGTAACGGCTGGTTCTTGAATACCGGTGCACTTTGAAGATGTTTTGTCGAATTTCAGAACTTCTGCAAACAAAAATTTCTAATTTAGGTTAAGGTCTGTTCCAAAGCGAGTAGTAAGTTTTAGTAACAACTTGTAGTATCTGCATGTAGATTTGAAAATCGTTCCAAAACGAGTCGATTTGACTTGGGATCTACGATAATCTCGTAGTTTTCACCCAAAATGGGGTCATCAAGCGACGAGGAGGCGCTGGTGTTGATTGCCGTACATTTGGTAAATGAAAAGAAAAATAGGAAAAGAAGACCCAAATCCGTCTGAGTTAGGCAATGGATACTACGCAGGCCTACCGCCCGTGCGTGTCGTTCCCTTTTACGGCAACTGTAGCAAGAAGACCCTCTCACACTTTGAGTTTTCTGAGAATGGATTCGAAAAATTGTCATTTTTTTTGCTGGAATTAATTCAAGATAAAATAAAAAAGCAGTCAACCCCATTGATCAACTTTATATTGGCAGGGAAGAAGAAGCTAGCAATTACCTTGCGTTTCCTCGCAAGTGGTACTTTTACTTATGTCTTAGTTGAAAAAAAATAATAATGTGTTCAAAGAGATTTGTTGTAAATAGTGTATACTATATTTTTATTATAGTACTTTTAAGTAAAGCATTGCGTGCGCTATTTGTTAAGACAGATGATCTACCTACCTACCCACCTACTATTTTCAATATTGAAGTGTCATAAAATATCTATCAAAATGTTTGAGGTAATAATGATGATAATATGATTATGGTGATGAATGCAAAATCAACTGCACAAATTTTGGTCACTAAATGTATGCCTTTATAAGTGTTGTTCACATCATATGGTATATGCAAAAGCTTTCACACCAGGTGACAGGTATAAGTCACGAGAGTATTTGTACCGCATGCCAATCTGTCTGTTCATTCCTGAGATCTGCCGGGCCATCTATGAAGCACTCCATGAAGACTATTATGTATGATGATGCACTGTTTGCGGCATGCATATTCGTTGATTGCATGATTAGTGGGTTTAAACCATACACACCATTAAGGCATCATTTTACAGCTTCACTACCCCAACACCCCACCCCCAACCTTCCATCCGATAAATAAAACGAAAAAAACAAAAAACAAAAAAAAACAAGTATGTAAAATGATTATTCATATTAATCTTATTTTATTTCAGCACATCAGATGGCATCTCTTTAATTTAACATTTGAATCTAGTTCACGAACTTACCACTACCTAATGAAAATTACATTATATATGTTACTGGTGAGTTCATAAAACCGTTAATTAAACTATCACACGGGTAACTGTTCAATCAAAAGAGTCAATATTTCTGTTTGGGTAGAAGAAAAATGAGAAATGTTACTTCAGTATTGACTGATGTTATAAAAGATGTTTAAGTAATAATTCATTGGTAAACAGACACATGCATTATGTCAGTAAGCCAGGGAATGTAAAGAGAGTATTAATGGATATTATTTCAATTATGTATGGGATTTTGTACAAAGAATATTCGACTAATGCATTTCTTGGTATTGACATATGCCATCGTTTACAGTAGTTTGAATGATGCAATCAGTAATACACAAAGAATGTCACGTAGCATTTAAGTGAATCTTTGAGTGACAGCAGGGTAGCTTAGTTGTTACAGTGTTTGCCATCGCACAGAAGACCTGTGTTCGATTCCCCTATGTGAGGAGTCCAGCTGTGGTCTCCTCAGCCATGATGCTGGAATGTTGCTTAAGCGACATAAAGTTCTACTCGCTGATGTCATGGATTCATTTGGGGGTCTTGTATGCAGATTATCGGTAGAGAAATAGTAGCTTCTCATGCATTTTGATATGGTTTGAAATGGGTGTGATACCAACAATCACAATTCTTCCATCTTGTACGTCGTATGAGAATAATGAAAATATATTCAAATGTATGAAAATAATTCAAGATACAGAAAGAATATTTTTTCACACTGTTTTGTAGGTGTTCCAAGCTTACGGATGTATTAACATGTTGTGTTATCTCAGTATGAGAGATTGAACAGTACTTCAGAGGATACTTGTAGTTCTGTATCCTGTTTGTCCTTCTTTCTTTCATTGATCTGAGTTAAAGTCTGTGTCATCAGTTTGTCCACATCCACATTGTCAATGCTTTATCTCCTCTTCTTGTAAGGCGTGGCAATGGGTGACGTTAAACACAACTCATTGTTCTCAGTGGTTGACTGCAATGTAACATCAATTCAAACGAAAAATTGATTATGTGTCTACATCAGTGCTACACAAGACACCAATTAAGAACCAGAAAGACAAGAGTCAGTGTCCAGTGTCGTTGTTGTCAACCATTAGAGGGGAGGCAACTCTGATTTTAGATGATGAAATACTGACTCAGTAGTTTAGTAGCTTATGCTTGGAATTAATCACGGTTCATTTTCACACTGATATTCGAAGATTAATGACTGAATCTTCAGTTTGTTTTGGAGGTTGTAAATGAATGAAATCATGTTAATGAGTATCGACACAAATTAAGGCTTGTTGTGACTTGACTCTGCTAACTGACAGCGATTTTTAAACATCTCTCCCATGGGTGAAAAACCTATTGGCTCATGGACGAGAATATATACTTTCACTGAAAACACAGGGTTTTTTTTCTATGCTTTGCAGTTTTGAAACAAATGAAAGTATATTTATTAGTATCGTGACACAAAATTGAGCTTATTTTGACTTTAGAGTGATGTTTTGAAAAATTCTCGCCCATGGGCGAAAAACATTTGGCCCATGGATGAGAAAATTTACTTTTACTCACTTTTTCCATGTTTTGGGGGTTCTGAATGGATGAAAGTATGTTCATAAGTATCATGACAAAACTTTCAACTCATTTTGACTTCATTCCATTAATTTAGATCGAAATAACAAAATCTCACCAATGGGCGAAAAACATTTTTCCCCATGGGCGACAATATTTCATTTTACTCTCAATACATCTTTTCCTGTGTTTTGGAGGATGTAAATGAATGAAAGTACATTTATGAGTATCATGGCAGAAATTTCAACTCATTTTGACTTAATTCCGCAAACAGAGAGCGATTTTAAAAACTCTCGCCCATGGGCGAAAGACATCTTCACTCAAAATAGATCTTTTCCTGTGTTTTGGAGGTTGTAAATGAATGAGGATATATTTATGAGTATCATGGCACAAAATCCAACTGATTTTGACTTAATTCTGCTAATTGAGACCGATTTGACCCATGAGCGAGGATATTTCCTTTCACTCCAAATAATCTTTTCCAATGTTTTAGAGGATGTAATGAATGAAAGTGCCATTATGAATATGATGACACAAAATTCAACTGATTTTGACGTAAGTTTGCGAATTCCGGGTGAGTTTTTAAAAAATATCCCAGAATAATTACTTTTACTGAAAATAGATCTTTTCCTGTGTTTTGGAGGTTGTAAATGAATGAGGATATGTTTATAAGTATCCTGGCACAAAATTCAACTCATTTTGACTTAATTCCGCTAATTTTTAACAAGTACAAGAATCTGGACTTCCACTCAAAACTCATAGTTTTGTTGTTGTTATTGTCTTGTAGGCTGTAAATGAATGAAAGTGTGTTTATACCGACCATATTTTCATTTGCTTTTTTTCTTTATTTTGCAAATATATGGTTTCAAAATAGATGAAATTATAATAACAAATAATTTTTAACAAGTACAAGAATCTGGATTTTTTTATTGTCTTGGAGGTGGTAAATTTATGAATGAAAGTGTGTATATAAGTATAATGACCAAAAAATGAAACCATTCCGGTCTTATAATATTTTCATTCCCTTGTTTCCTTTATTTTGCAAACATATTGTTTAAAAATAGATGAAATTACAATTTAATTTGGTGAGTTTAGTTTTATGTGGCAAATACGAGAATACCCCATAAATACTCGGACGAGGAAAACCCGGGACGGGTAAACGGGAATTACTAAAAATGGAGACCACAATATTAAAACGAAACATGTTAAACTGGGTAGGTACACTTAAAACTACTAGGTAGGTACATTTGGCGAATGTCAGTGGGATTGACAAGACCTATTTCAAAACAGTTTATTAATGTGTCCCAGCATAGTCACTGGAGTTCGGTCACTCTTGATCAGGGCTTTCACAAATAACTTCAACTTCATAGATATAGCATAAATTTTGTTATATTTATAGAATACCTAAATTCAAAAGAATCTCAAGGCTTAGTATTCTAAGTATAATGTATATGTTGCTGGAAGTAAAGCTCTGTGTTCGGGACCCGTGAAGATCTGGAGTAGAAGAGTTCTTCAGCAATCCATGCTTACCATAAAAGGCGACTATGCTTGTCGTAAGAGGCGACTAACAGGATCAGGTGGTCAGGTTCGTTCACTCTTGATGTTCATGCTGTTGATCACTGGATTGTCTGGTCCAAACTCGATTATCTACAAACCACCGCCATATTGCTGGGATATTACTGAGTGCCACATAAAACTAAACTCACTAAATTAAACTTACTTGTCAGTAAAATTTCATCTATTTTTGAACCATATGTTTGCTAAATAAAGGAAACAAGCAAACGAAATTATTTTCGTCCACGAGCGAGATTACTTATAAACACACTTTCATTCATAAATTTACATCCTCCAAGACAATAAAAAAAAACTATGAATTTTGAGTGGATGTCCAGATTCGTGTACTTGTTACAAACTAGCAGAATTAAGTCAAAATGAATTGGATTTTGTGCCATGATGCTCATAAATATATCCTCATTCATTTACAACCTCCAAAACCCAGGAAAAGATCTATTTTGAGGAAAAGTATTTATTGTGGTATATTTTTTTTTAAAAAAATCGCCCTGAATTCACTGTATTTTCAGTGAAGGCAAATATTCTCGCCCATGGGGAAAATGCTTTTCGCTCATGGATGAGATTTTGTGAAATCGCTCAAAATTAACGGAATTAAGTCAAAATGAGTTGAAATTTGTGTCATGATACTTATGAACATACTTTCATCCATTCACAACCTCCAAAACATGGAAAAAGATGTATTTTGAATAAAAGTAAATATTTTCACCCATGGCGAGACTTTTTAAAACAAATCCCTCTAAATTAGCCGAATGAAGTCAAATTAAGCTTAATTTCGTGTCACGACACTAATAAATATACGTTCATTTATTTAAAAACTGCAAAGCATGGAAAAAACATGTATTTTCCGTGAAAGTAAATATTCTCGTCCATGGGCCAATATCTTTTACAATCGCTGTCAGTTAGCACAGTCAAGTCACAACAAGCTGAAATTTGTGTCATGATACTTATTAACATTTTTTCATTCACTTACAACTTCGAAAACATGTATTCTGGAGGAAATTAAACACTCTCGCCCATGGGCCAGTTTTCGAAAAAAAATATATATATTTTCATCCTTAGCACATATACATAACAGCTGCATGATTATCTTTGCAAATAATTGTGAGAGAGTGGCCACAGTGCTGAGAGTTTCTGGACTTTTGTGAGTCCAGAATTAAATTGTGACGTGTTGTATGTAAGTACTTTGGGGGAATGTAAGAAAAAAGTCACAAACAAACAGTCCCAGGAAAAAAGTCCCAGGAAAAAGTAATACATATACAAGTAATATCATATATTAATAAAAAAAAACACAAAGGAAAAAAAAAACAAACTTGACAGAGTGGTTTTAATAGCCCTCTGTGGTTGCACCAAAAAACATATGACATGGTAACATAACTGAGGCAGTTGCAGGTAATATCCATATAGCGATGAGCTAGATGAGACCGCATATATGTATTAAAATGTACTGCATTCTTTATTTTCATAAAAAAAACTACTCATAACCGACTTAATGCTGGATTTATAAAACATAAGTATTTGAAACACTCAGATCCCAAACAATGGATAAACTCAGGTGGTTTAAACTACGCCATTGTTTAACCAGTCTGCATAAATGTACAGTCTGAGAGTAGCGATAGTAAATCGGGAATCTACTCAGATTCCAGAGCGGGAGAGTATTGAAAGAACCTCTAGAACCTCTTTATTTTATAGCCGGCGATGTGCGCCAATACGTTTTCCAAGGGTATACAGTTGACCATGTCATTGACTACAGGACAAATTTCGAACATGATTTACAAATGTGGTAGCTAGATGATGCCTGTATAGTTCATGATCAATCGATTCCACAGAGCAGCCTACCCATTTATCTAACACTAAATTTGGCTGGTCTAGGGAATGCATTCAGCCAATGAATACTGTCTTTCTTTTCTGCTTTTCTGATTCAGATGGCAGTGACACTAAATGAATCAAGAATGACCACAAAGTTATGTTTTTACTAAATTTGCTTTTGCACATGTTTATGTTTACCTCAGCACAAAGCAATCTATTAAATACTACATATCTCAAACACCATGTCTCAAATTTCTATTTTTAGGTTGGTTACGTGTTAACTGGGCCGGTAACATTTTATTTGGCTTCCTGTGCAGTTTTCAGGAGTTTCATGCACTGACGAAATTTGTTTAACCCTACTTGAGTGTCCCTTTTCTTCTGCATCAGAACGTAAGCCCTAATGCTAGCTTTGAAATCAGAGCATTGACTAAATTGTGTTACAGATTTCTTGAGCAAGATCAGCCATTGTGTTACTGGAGATCCCAACGTGTCTGGCTAACCAACAGAGGATGATTTTGTATTGGCCAGTAGCAAGCTCATTAATTTCATTATAAAGGGATGTTTACATGATATTTTGTTACCAAAAGGGAGTGTGAATATATTATACATTGTTTATGTTCAGGGTGTCTTTGAATGTATTTCAGAGCCATTAAATGGCGTTTGCCTCTGCTGTGAAAATAGAGCTGTTATGCGGAAATCTAGAAGATATAGTTGTGGAACCAATGAGAGTGTGCCATCATCATTTGAGACATCAGTAAATAACAATCTGTAATCGATTACATTCTTCTTTTCTATTGTGATTCGCTAGTTTCCTAGTTTCTTTTAATAAAACAAATGTCGGTGTTATGCCATACTAACTGTCAATGAGAAGAAGACGGAAAGGGGCATGTATTTTCTAGCTAAATGACAGCAGCACAAGTACATTTTTATATACTGATCCCAATAGGTGGAACAAGTTAAGGCTTTTGCTATACAAATCCTAGTAATGCAGATTATAAAGACTGTTTTGAGCAGAATTGAATTCATTAGAATACAACTTGTGTACATATAAGTTGATACGGCGACATTTGAAAGTGAGTGAGTGAGTCAATATTTAACGTCACATTGGCAGTATTGCAGTCATATTGTGACGAGAGCATTCTTAAAAATGGGATCTATGCATATGATAAAAACCTGTCGACGAAGGACAGTAAAACAACTAGAATATCACAATGAGAAATAAAACTAGCGTGAAAAGTTAAAACTAATATCCCTATTCAGACAACACAATATAAAAACAGGCTATATAGATCACCAACAACTGAAAGTAGATCACCATACTAGGGGCTATGGGGACTTACAGTACTTCTGCTACCTGCATGGTCCCTAGCTGGATTTACACCATCCTCTCAGCTGCTGGTGACTGTATGCAAGACTAGCCACAAATTAAAATGACAGAAATACTACGACTAAAAAACAGGAAGATCAAATTTGACTTCAAATGTTTTGGGACTTACGTACCCTCTCAGGAGGACAATAATTTTACAGTGCTTTAAGCCCCCTCGAGGATACAGCCACTAACACTCTAAGTTCCTAATTCGAAATTCCTAGCATAAAATATTTATATATTTACAATTCATTTGGCAAATCTAATTCTTTTTAAAAAGCAATAATTAAATGAGAACTAACATTATTACAAAGATCCTTCAAAGTTTTTGAATTAAAATATTTATCCCTTGTGATGGAATATTTAACACAGTCAAGCAGGACATTTCGATTTAGCCGTTTTCAAGACACCATTTATCTATTTTGTTTAAACACAACTGCAATTGCCGTTCAATGGTATGCATATTTTTACCACGACAAGAAATATTAAAATCATACACAAATAACGATCCATCAATTGAATCGTTTAAAACTTTGGATAAACTATTTATCTTTATGCTAAAACGTTTAACAGACAAAATACTGCCTTGTGGAACACCCTGATCCTGATTGTTATGATCAGACAGGGTAGAACCCACTCGAACTTGAAACTGTCTATCATTTAAAAAGTTGGCTATAAATTGAGGTAAACGACCTCGCAAGCCAAAGTCATGTAAATCCCTCAAAATGCCATATTTCCAGGTTGTGTCATATGCTTTTTCAAGATCAAAAAAGATAGACACAGCATGTTGTTTATTAATTATTGCGTTTTTAACAAATGATTCCAGTCGCACTAAGTGATCGACAGTACTTGCTTTGAAAGATGCAAGACAAGGTCTTCCACCTTGGTCATTGTAGCAGAATCTAGTAGCTTCAGGTTGCTTTTGCTGGTCCCACCATATACGATTGAGCCGTAATCAAGTTGCGATCGTAATCAAATTTCGAATCAGAAAGAACTTCTGACAAATCTAGTGCATTCAGGCATTTGACTTCGAGGTACTTACGTGGCAGAGAGGTTAGATACAAGTCACAGATGAGACTAAGAAATTTAGGTTCCTTCACAACTTTGATGGGTGTGCCATTTAATGATAATTCGGGATCATTATGAGGTTCGTATTCCAACAAAAATGTATGAAATTAGTTTACAGAAAATTTCAACCCGTTTTCCAGACACCTTTTATGAATTTTGTTCAGACAATTTTGTAACTGCTTGTCAGTAGTTCGCATATTCTTACCACGAAATGGCACCCGTGAACGGCCACCTCCTCGTGGTGGATGCTGGGTAACACCAAGAGCCGTTCAACCCCCCGAGTAGACCCGGGTCAACTAGGTCCATAGCATCCCTTTGCTGATCGCAAGGAGCGACCGAATTGGGCAACCTGTTTGCCGTGGGTTGCGTCCCGTGTCGGTGGAGGACGATAGTCTGGTGGTTGAGGGCAGTAGGAGCCTGAACCGTGTTCCTGTTGCTCAACACACCACTTCGGCTCTTACTTTACCTAGACCGGTGGCAGAATCGGCTGGTCACGCCAAGCCCTGTGTATGGACTTGTCATTACACACATTTAATTTGAAAATGTTTTACTTTTGGCCTTGGCACATTTGTTTATATCACATGTTCACGATTTTTCAATCTGATGTTTGAACTTTGCCTAGAGTCTTATGCCCAGAGGACGGTGGCTCATGGGCCAATCTGGCAGATTTGTTATTTATAACTCTTCTGTTGGAGTATATCATCCGAGTATCCTTGTTGCCGCAAGTTGGAGACCCACTTGTTATTAGCATTATTTTACTCCGTGGTGCGTGGGGAGCCCGGATGATGAACCTTAAAGCATTAGCCATGGCTTACGAAACTGCTATCCCCAAGAAAAAGTGTCCTCTTGACACAGATCCTGATATTATGAACTAAGCCCGTCCACTTCTATTGACTATTGGCCACGTTTCATAGTACTTGAGGCCGTTGACAAGTTGCCCTGGAAGCTGAACCTTTTGCCATTTCAAAAGGCACACAAGGCATAGCAGGAGATCTTAAACACGTTAGACGTTTGCGTTCAGGTTCTCTTCTTATTGAATGCAGTAAGAGACAACAGGCAACTAACCTCCTGTCAGCTAGCTAACGCTTTTGTCGGCATTCCCGTATCAGTCTCTGCCCACCGAACACTTAACACCAGTAAAGGCATAGTGAGAGACCGAGACTTCCTTTTTGCTGATATGCTGGACATTGATATTGCCTCAGAAATTACGGAACAAGGTGTGCTATATGTAAAACCTTTCACTACCCGGAAAAACAATGAGATCCAACAAATAAACACCTATTTGTTCTCTTTCTCTACTCCGGCTGCTCCTAAATCGATAAAGGCTGGTAATTGTCAACTCAAAGTGGAAACGTATATTCCAAATCCACTGCGATGTTTCAAGGCAAAAGTATGGGCATAGCGTAAATACTTGCACATTGTCTGTTGTGTCTGCTCACTGTGGTGAGAAGACACACAACAGAAGATTGTGACAGTAGTTACAAGAAATGTACTAACTGTTCAGAACATTCTTCTTTTTCAAAACAGTGTGAAAATATGGAAGCAGCACCCACATTTACCCAAAATATTAGTTTTCCTGAAGCAAAACACTTGTCCAGAGATCTGAATTAACAGAAACGTATGCTTCAAAAGCTAGGACATCATCTCAGGCAACGAATAAAGCAACCAGACCAACTTCAGGCTGTCAGACAGATTTGACACGGGTGAACATCGATTCCCCACAGACTTTTGCACCTGCAATATCTACCCAAAATGCTGAACCACTTCCTGGCACGTCTCAAAGTCAACCAGAGTCAGATCGTGATCATAATGCATCATCTCAGTCTAGCATACGATGTCAGTTGTTTTGTAACATACAACAAATTACTAAAGGCAAAAGTAAACCTAAGACTGATTTTTCCTAAGGACAAAGTGGCAGAGCCCCAAAAGGGTCTGAAAATAAGATTAAACTTTACAACAAATATGGATCACTTGACGAAATGGACGTGTCCGAAAATGTCCATAAGATAGTTTACTCCCACAATATCGTACAGTGGAATTGCAGAGGACTAAGGCATAATTATAATGAGTTACAGTTGCTGGTCCGGGATTGTACACCTTCAGCAGTCTGTCTGCAGGGGACTTATTTAAAGCAGACAAATCTGTTTGAGCTACGCCATTTCAATGCTTATAATTGTTTCTCACCCCCGGGTGACAGAGTCACTGGATGATCTTCAATCCTAGCCAAACAGAATGTTATCCATTGCCCAATTACACTCACTACTAATCTTAAAGCAGTTGCCATCCGCCTCACTTTACATATTCCGCTTACATTATGTCTTTGTATGTCTCACCATCTGCAGCTCTTCCGAACACTGACCTTCAAACCCTATACGATCATCTCCCTAAGCCGTGTTTTATTATGGGAGATTTGAATGGCCATAACCCACTCTGGGGTGGTACAACTACGAATACTAAAGGGAAACTATTGGAAGAGTTCTGTTTAGATAACGATTCATACTTGTATAATGACGGTTCTAACACATATTTACAGCCTGATGCAGGGACCTATTATGCTCTCGACTTCCTCCATCATCAAGGTGGAATATCAAAAAGGCTAATACTAATATGCAGGTTGTTGCAGTGAGAAACACTTTACAGGTAGCGTTTACGCTATGCTCTCTTTATATTTCACCATCTTCTGCTTTTGCCAAAACCGATCTTCAAGCTTTATATGATCAGCTCTCGAAGCCCTGTATTATAGTGGGAGATTTAAATGGGCACAACCCACTCTTGGGTAGTGTAAACACAAACACTAGAGGTAAATTGCTGGAGGACTTTTGTTCTGGCAATCATTTATGTATTTATAATGATGGTTCCAACACATATTTACACCCTGGTACAGGGACTTATTCTGCTCTCCACTTGTCTTTGACAAATTCCAAACTACTAAATGAATTCGAATGGTCAGTCCACGATGACCTGTGTGGAAGTGACCATTTTCCTACTATATTAAAAGCTGTAACTCCATCTGATGTTCCTCCATCATCAAGACGGAATTTTAAAAAGGTTAATTGGGCTTTATATGAAACACTGTGTGCTGAAAAACTTAAACCCGAACGGTTTATTGACGTTCCTGATGCTATTAAATGCTTTTCTGATGAACTGAATACCATGGCTGATGAGTGTGTACCAAATTCCTCTGCAGTTCCACATATTCGAGAACCATGGTTCAACGATGACTGCAAACAAGCTAGGAAGGCAAGGAAAAAAGCGGAACATTATTTCCGTCACCATCCTATGGTGCATAATTTAAATAAATTTAAAATTTTAAATGCAAAACCGTGGCGTACTTTTAAACAGAACAAACGCCAATCTTGGCAAAATGACGTATCCAAAATAAATTCTCGGACACCCATGTCCAAGGTATGGAACATGGTCCAGAAAATCAAAGGTAAAGGTACTAAGTCTAGTACCTTAAACATGGAGATCAATTACTTACTAATAAATCAGATATTGAAAATAAATTGGGTGAAAGCCTCGTTAAACACTCCTCCTCTTCCAATTATGTACCTACTTTCCAGCAGTATCAAAAACAACAAGAAAAGAAAACTCTGAATTTCAATTCAGATAATGGGATGATTATAATGAAACATTTTCTATTCATGAACTCCATACTGCTCTTGATCAAGCTCATGACACTGCTACTGGAGCTGATAACATACATTATCAACTCCTGAAGCACTTACCAGAATCCTGTTTGGAGACGCTCTTATATGTTTTTGATGATATTTTGAGTTCTGGGAAATTTCCTCCTCCATGGCGTGATGCTATAGTAGTACCAATACATAAACCTGGACGTGATCATACGGATCCATCCAAATATGGTCCGATTTCATTAACTAGCTGTGTTTATAAAACCATGGAACGCATGATACATAATTGACTTGTTTGGTACTTGGAAACATATAATCTCTTAAGAGATATATAGCGTGGTTTCCGTAAAAAACAGAAGTACAGTCGGCTACTTAGTGCGTTTGGAATCATTTCTGAAAACCGCACTAAATAACAACATGCTGTGTCTATCTTTTTTGATGTAGAAAAAGCATATGACACAACCTTGGAAATATGGCATTTTAAGAGATGTACATGATTTTGGTTTGCGAGGTTGTTTGCCTGAATTCATAGCCATTTTTTTTAAATAACAGCCAGTTTCAAGTTCGAGTGGGCTCTACCCTGTCTGATCATTATAATGAGGATCAGGGTGTTCCACAAGGCAATATTTTCTCTGTCACACTTTTTAGTACAAAGATTAACAGTTTGTCCAAAGTTTTAAACGATTCAGTTGATGGATCGTTATTCGTAGATGATTTTAATATTTCTTGTCGTGGTGAAACTATGCATACCACTGAGCAGCAACTCCAGTTGTGTTTACACAAGATTAATAAATGGTGTTTTGAAAACGGCTTTGAAATTTTCTAAATCAAAAACTAACTGCATACATTTTTGTCGTGCATAAAAACCACATAAACACCCTGAACACTATCTCTAGATGGCACACCAATTAAAGTTGTGAAGGAAGCTAAGCTTTTGGGTCTCATTTTTGACTTACACTAAACGTTTTTACCGCATATTAAGTCACTTAAAACTAAATGCCTGAAAGCACTTGACTTGTTGAAAGTGGTTTCAAATTCTAAATGGGTAGGGGATCAAGCTACCCTTCTCCATCTATCTCCATCTCCATCTCTCGTGCGTTCTAACCTTCATTATGGCTCCATCGTCTATGGTGGAGCCTGCAAAAGCAACTTGAAACTATTAGATTCAGTCCATCATCAAGGTCTAAGACTATGTCTTTGCTCCTTTAGAACTTCACCTTTTGACAGCCTGTATGTCGAGGCTGATGAACCATCTCTTGAGCAGCGACGTATAAAATTAGCTTTACAGTGTGAAACAAAACTATATTCAAATGAGTCAAACCCTGCATATAGCTGTGTTTTCAATCCTCTGTATGAGAATTTATATAATAAGAAATCTTCTCTTGTTCCACCTCTTGGCTTAAGAAGAAAATCACTTATTTCTGCTGCCAGCATTTAGCTGGATAATGTAGCCCCTTCCCGTCTTCTTTCTTCTCGACCTAACATTAACTACATTTAAAAAATCAGAAACCAGTGAACTACAATATAAACCAGAGTATAATCAATTAAAACATACATATAGCAATTATAAATCCTTATTTACAGATGGGTCCAAGGACGGTGCCACTGCCATTGGATCCAGAACAATAACTTCTAGATTACCAGACAACAGTTCTTTTTTACAGCAGAAGCTAACGCCATACTAACGACTCTTAAGTATATTCAAAGACACCCTAAACATTAGCGGTATATAATCTATTCCGACTCTCTTTCTTGTCTTCAGGCTATTAAAAAAATTTCTTGTAAACATCCATTTTTAATTGAAATTATTGAATTGTATAATGATCTTGCTAATGGTCAATACGACATCATCCTCTGGTGGTTACCCAGTCATGTTGGTATTTCTGGGAATATGAAGGCCGATTTTGCTGCTAAAGCAGTACTAAACAAATCTGTGACACCACTTCTTATTCCATACACTGATTACAAAGTTTGCATTAGAACGTATATCCGTGATCTGATGCAGAAAAAGTGGGATACTCAAGTAGGTATAAATAAATTACATGAAATAAAAGCGTACATTGGTTACACCTACTTGTGTTGTCAGTCCAGATTTGAGGAGGTCGTCATGCGACGGTGAGGATCCTCCTTTTTGTAGAATCACGGTCAAGCATGTCTTGCTTGACTGTGTTGAGTATTCCATCACAAGGGATACATATTTCAAATGCAAATCTATGAAGGATCTTTTTATTAATGTCAGTTATCATTTAATTATTGCATTTGTAAAAGAATTAGTTTTATTAAGTGACTTATTAAGTAAGTATTTTATGATTGGTAGTTTAGATTAGTAAATGAGATTGTTAGTAGTTGTACCCTCAAAGGGGGTTGAAGTATCGTAAAATTATTGTCCTCCTGAGAGGGTAGTAAGTCCCGAAACATTCAAAGTAAATTTAAGCTTACCAGGATTTTTAAATGTACTATTTTTGTTATTATATTTTTTTCTAGGATTTCCTACAATCGTCAGCGACTGAAGGGATGGTGTAAATCCAGCTATGGTCCATGCAGGTAGGAAAGGCCCTAGTGTGGTGACCTACCTTCAGCTGTTGGCGATCTATAGCCTACTTTCATATTGTGTTGTCCCTTCTAGACAAAATGATTTATACATAAGTACTAGTTTTACATGTATATCTGTGATATTCTAGTTATTTTACTGTCCTTTGTCGACAGATTTGTAATATATGCATATATTCCATTTAAATGTTAAATGTTCTCGTCACGATATGGCTGGGATATTGCCGATGTGACGTTAAATATTAACTCACTCACTCACTTACCACGAAATATTGTCATCCACCGGAAAGAGATCCATGTATTTAATCACTTATAACCTTTGAAGGACTATTCATTGTACTACCAAATAGCGTGACATACGCAATTATGTCTTGTGGAACATCCTGATCAGGATTGTAATGATCAGACAAGGTAGAACACGCGGGGACTTCAAATTGCCTGTCATTTAAAACGATGAAGGCATAAACTGAGGCTATCGCCCTTGGAATCCAAAGTCACCTTACTGTTTTTAAAGAAAATGATGTATTTCCATGTAGTGGCATAAACTTTTTCTAGGCCCAAAAATGATAGACCCTGCATGTTGTTTCTTATTTCGGTTTGACAAATGATTTTAAACTCACCAATGTGACCAGTGGTACTTCTTTCATGAGGTTACTGGTTTCCATGTGCCAGTCTATCATTTCTCAGGTGTTCCGTTGTTTTGCAGATACAACTTGTGAGATAATTTGGTCAGTAATTTGAACGATCGTTAAAGCATGTCATCAAAGTAGTTAAAGGGATTCTGTTAAGTGCTTCAGGGGTTGATAATGGATGTTCAGCAGTGTGGAGCTCAATGAATAGAGAATATTCCATTATAATCATATTAATTATCTGAACTGAAATTTATAGCTGTTCTTTTCTTCTTGTTATATTGTTTTTTGTAATTCGGGTACATTGTCTGAAGAAGAGTGTTTTGCTATGGTTTCAAAGTTCATTTGCAATGTCTTCATTATTAGTCAGTAGTTGGTTCTCATCTTTGAGGTGGTTAATAGTGGATTTAGATCCATTACCCTTGATTTTCTGAAGCATGTCCCAGACGTTTTATACTGGCGTATGTGCATTGTTGTTAGATAGGTACACCCGGAGCGGAAATAATGTTCAGCGTTTTTCCGAACCTTTCAAGCTTAATGTCTGGAATTATAGTGGACTTAGGGATACACTCACTGTTATTCAGTTCTTCGTAAAAAAAGAAATCACTTGATAGCGTACGCAGTGAAAATATCAGTGTGTCATCACAGAGAGTTTGATTAAAGGCATGCTAGCCTTATTAACATTTCCTCTGGAGGATGGAGGAATATCAAGATTGGTTACAGGTGTTAAAACTGTAGGAAAGTGATCACTTGGACGGACCAATCAAATTCATTCAGGAGGTCAAGGGTCAGTCGGCGACAAATCGAGATTACAATAAGTTCCAGTTCCCGGATGTAAGTCAGTCTGTGAATCATCGTTATAAATGCAAATGTCATTAGCTGGAATGGAACCTTCAAGTAACTTGCCGTTATTGTTTGTCACTGTCACAAATTGTCTTGTAGTCACTTAAATCCCCCATTATGATGCAGGGTTTGAGAAGCTGCCCATGAAGTGTTTGAAGAACGTTGGTACAATGTAATGAGAGCACGAGGCCAAAACAACGTGCATAGTCATCCAAACAACGTCATCCTGAAGTTCGGTATGAATTAAAACGGGGATGTGGACCACACCTTGCTTTAATAAAACGAAACATCCACCCGTAGCCTTCGTCTCTGTTGGCTAGAATGAATGGATTGTATTGTACTGATGTAAATCAAAGTTGTCAGTTTATTTTAAATACGTCTCCTTGTGACATATTAATGACGGTTTAAAATTTTGTATTAATACGTGAAAATAATTAAAATTGGTCTTGAGACATGTGCATTCCACTGAATTAATTAATGTTATAGGCGGTTGCACGGAAGGTCTACGTTTCCCTTTTATAGGCAACTTATTTCTGTTGCACCGATTGAAGAGGAGAGACATCCACGTCCTCCAAAGATTGAAATCTATTATGAATCTGTTATATATTTAGTATCTGTTACCACGCTGACCCTTCGGTGCATGATCTGACTCAATATATGTGTTATCCTCCTTCACAGCAGGAGATGGTTGTGATAGCTATTATGGGATATTGTTGATACCACTGTAGGATGACTGTTGACGTTTAGCCTGGATTGGAGTCGAGGTCTCAAGCCACATGTATTCTGTATGGTAAGCTACCAAATTACCTGAAACAGGTCTAGAAAGGACACCGTCTGGAGACAGAATCAGTGGCCACATGAGATGGCCCTGTTTCCTCAAAAGCCGGCACATGTCTTTGCTTCGAAAAATGGAATTTATCGTCACATCTGCAATCTTTGCCTCTGAAAAAGTGATATTGCCGCAATGCTTGATATTTTGGAATTTTGGATTGAACCTCCAGTGTAGGGCATCCTCTGGAAGACGAAGGGTGATTCCCCGAGCTGTTTACACCTGAAGGATTTTTGCCGTAGAATGTACTGTCGTCACATTTGCCATTACATCGATGACAGGCAGCTGGGTTATGGCATGATTTTGAGCCATGACCATACTTTTGACACCTGCAACACTTAAGGGGATTTGGGATGTAAGACAGTATCCAGGTTTTAGTGATTCTGGGCGTTTAGGAAGACCGATTGTAAATAAATTCGCGTTGGTCTTAATCATTTCTTTGTTTCTTTTTGATGAAAAGCGTTTAACAGCTGTAACTCCTTGTGAGCTTAATTCCGAAAGAATGGCATCTTCATCCATGTCCGATGGGCAATGCCTACATCTCAGACAATACCTTTATTGCCGCTGAGTGTCCTGTGAGGTGAAGTCATCACAGCAACCTTTGCTAGTGATTTTGTTGACAGTAGGATTTGTGACTTGACTTTTCTGTTTTACATTCAATCAGGACGCAGCCTTTTCTTCCTTTCACGTCAGCAGCCAGACCTTCAATACCTTTCAGAGTGGCTGTGGAACAGCATTCAGTGAAGACAGGACTAACAAACGAGACCAGTTATCAGGGTGAGCAACAACTGTACGCTCATCCTTTGACCATAACGGATCATCAGATTCGCACGATCTTTCTTTGAGTGGGCGTACCATGTTATTAAATATACTATGCCTTTCTATCTCCCTACCCACCACGGACAGTCAACAAGTTTGATGCCTTATGTCTGTGGACCTCCAAAGATGACACCAAGGATACGAGGAAAAATATTCAAGCAGGAGAGTTTTTTTTTTAAAAGATATGTCCTACCAGACTAACCCATGAGCCACTGCCTTCTGGGATATAACTTTGTACAAAGTCAAGACCAAACGATACATTTGTGAAAACTCACAAATGGGCTAGGCGTGACCAGTCAGTTGAGAGAATCGGGTCTATTCTATCAAACGTCTAGGTGAATTAAGGGCTGAAGTGGTGTCTTGAGCAAAACCAACACAGTTAAAAACCCCAATTTCCCTCAGCCACTAGGATCCCGTCCTCTGCTGACACAGAGGTGCAACCCACAGCCAACAGGTTGCCCAATTTGGTTGCTTGCTACAATCAGCAATGGGGTGCTGTGGACACATTCTGTCCTAGGACAACACAGGCAAAGAGCACTTATCATTACCCAGCACCCATCACGAGGAGGTGGCTATTCGCAGGTGCCTTGTAATTTAACAGTGCACAAAAATATTCGGACCATATGGTGACATTGGGGTCTTTCGGGTGACAATATGTAAATGGTTAAGTCTGGGACGTCCTGAGCATCGGTCAGCGTGGTTTTGATATGATGATATTCATCGACCATGACAGCCAACCTTTCGTGCAGTCCCCTCGGTTCTTACCGACTACAAGTAAGACTGAGAAGCTGATGTTTACACGTGGATACAAAGACGCGGACTGACTAATAGAACAAGGATGCAGCAACACTGTGGCATTCAAAAACACCGATATATGTACCAATATCTCTGAAAAGTTATGCATGGAGCAAAAGCCATTGTGACTGACAGGTGTCAAGTGCAGCTGATCTCATTTTGACTCGATCTGTATTTTGTACAGCAAGGAAACATGACAGGTATTATTCAAACTAAACAAAAGTGAAACCTGTTAACTGATTAAAATCACAAACTAATGACATGCTCAACTCAGAAGTGTCACCTCAGTTAACAATTACAATTGAAGTCAGCCGATGAAGACCAGGCGCTCACGAGGTAAGACTATCATCCGAACCTTTTTCATGCACCGCCGGATTAATGAAGCAAAACCATGTGTAACTAGCCAATCTGTTACCGCTAATTAACGTTCGGATACGGATACTGAAGCATCGGATTAATGAATCAACAGGTAATGAGTTTGTATAGTAAACACGACTGGTTACAGCCAGCTACTGTTCGGATATCGCCGGAATCGGATTGTTGGTGTCCGGACTGACGCGGCCTGACTGTACCAATATCTCTGAAAAGTTATGCATGGAGCAAAAGCCAACTCATTTCTCTTCTCAAAGTCAGAGATTGCTGAAAGGTTTATGTCCCTGTGTTTATGTAGAGCACTAAATCAGGTGTAGTGAAGTCCTTCGCTGATAGGAGAAAGTGAGTCGTACTCTCTGCATATCCATGACAATCGATGCAGTCTTCTATGTTCTCATATTTTTTCCATAAACCTTGTTGTAGCCTCAAGGCATTCACCTTGTACAGACTGTCTACCTGGTGGCAGGGATGGGGGTTCAAGTATTTTCTTCACTGTATATCAGGTGGTAGTCTGTAGACCACAGGCGTTTATAACTTTGGCTTGTCTATCTGCCTGGTGATAGCCTCCAGACATCGGCAACAAGAGCTTTTGCCCCTGACGGTGATCCTTGAACCTATTGGTAGTCGTGCAGCATCTCACTGGTGGTGATTTTAGTAACTCTTGAACATGGCATCCAGGTATGTGAGTGACCGTGTGAAACTACTCCTGACATTAACGGTTTTGATGATGTTTGTGATTTCAACAGGAAGCAAGAAGCAGTTTAGATCTAAGAAGGCGAAGAGGGGCGATTGTGTTATCAAGAACATTGGTATCAAGCTGTGCCAGCTTAAATGTGCTGAACAGGGTCAATGCGTAAATGTTGAATACGATACTGAGACTTTAACCTGCCGTTTATCAACAGATGAATCAACGATCGAGAAGAAGGAAGGACAAGCCAATCTTGCACGGAGCCAATTACACGTAAGTAAACGTTTTCAAAGGCTTGCCCTAATTCCTCAGCAGGAGCATTTGTTAGTCTGTCTGTTTGAAACATTGATTTTGCTGAGGGATATCGGTTGTTAACCTGAAAATTCACCAAAAAGCAAACCTATTATCTACATGTACATGCGTATTTTGAAATTACACGAGCATCACTTGAAATGTTTTTGTTTGTGTTTTCATTGCCCAGCCGACCCTTCTAATTTTTATTGCCGATCTCAATTTCTTTATTTTTTATTACAACACGGCCGACATAACAATGAAACCTATTGCCCCGTCACATAAATTTGTCTATCTTTTGCTAAGAATTTTACGATAGAAGAAAATCAAGCACATTATTCAGATAATTTTGTCTCTACCGAATTTGTCCCCATGTACCGACCCATGTTCAGAATTTGATGACCATGTGAAAAACATAAGGACACACGCACACTGAAACACACACACACTCAAACACACACACACAACATAAGCCCTGACCTTCACATGCCGACTGAAAAATCTTAAAGACCGCTTTTGAGTAAAGTGTGCTCTGCAGTCTTAAAGTCATTCTACATTTTACCCCAAAAGGCGATGATGAGGGTTGGAGGTGGCAAAATATCACTACATATAAAGTCACAAGTCAAAAAATCACATTTTATGTCATACAGGAGTGATAAAGGGAGTGGTAGGTCTGGCCATTATCAGATTTATTAGAACTGGCTATGTGTACAAATTCAAAACATCAATAAAATTAAACTCCTTGAACAATTTTCTTGTTTTCAACTTGCTCTTTGAATACACGTTTAGAATTTTATGTGAAAACATCAAGGATGGGTTCCTAATTAGTGTCCAGTTTGAGGTCAAATATTCTATTCCAAGTACAACTGAAAACTCGGATCAAAGATATTTGTTAACAGTAAATCTTGTTCCTTAATATGCATTTAATGAATCAGAGTGATTTAATTACACTGAAATATTATCTTCTTGACTTTTCATGATAACTCGCTCCTAACATAAAGAATTTCATTTACATCTTAAGTTATTACAAACATTGCTGATTGAAATAGAGTGAGTGAATGAGAGTAGTTTTACGCCGCACTCAGCAATATTCCATCTATATGGAGGTCTGGACCAGACTATCCAGTGACCAACAACATGAGCATCAATCTGCACAACTGGGAACCGATGACATGTGTCAACCAAGCGAGTCTGACCACCCGATCCCGTTAGTCGCCTCTCACGACAAGCATAGTCGCCTTTTATGGCTAGCATGGTTTGCCGAAGGCCTATTCTAACCCGGGATATTCACAGGTCGATTGAAATAGAACATAAATAAATGCAAAATCATGATGTTGATATATGAGGACAACATAGCATCATTCTTCTTTCTCCGTTTTCAAGGTTCCAAATGGTTTGTGTACATCCGGTATGTGCAGTTTCGGTCAACGATGTTTGAAGACGCGATCTGGAAAAGAAGTCTGTGTACAAGGTAATGACCAGTATTAGTATTTTTAATATTTTCCTTCCTTATACAGAAGGCACCCGTGGCGAGCCACCTCCTCGTGGTGGGTGCTGGGTAACGCCAAGAGCTCGCCAACACCCCCGTAGTGGACCCGGGGCGATATTTGGTCCACCAACCCGTTTGCCGTGGGTTGCGGCCCTGTGTCGGCGGAGGAGGGGATCCTGGTGGTTGAGGGCAATAGGGGCCTGCAATCGTGCTCCTGTTGCTCAATACACCACTTTGGCCCTGACTTCGCCTAGACGGGTGGTCGAATGGGCCCGGTTCGACCAATCGGCTGGTCATGCCAAGCCCTGTGCATGGAGTATTGTTATATTTTTCAATGCACACTTTAGAATTGTTATAACTTTGGACTTGGCTATATTATCTAAAACATTTTTGATTTTGACATATGTTGTTCTGAAATTTGCCTAGAGTCCTATGCCAGAAGGCGGTGGCTCATGGGCCAATCTGGTGGAACTATTAATCTTTTAATTTTTCTGCTGGAGTATATCATCCGGATATCCTTGGTGCTGCAAGCTGGAGATCCGCTTGTTTTTAGCATTGTCCTTGTGATACTCCGTGGTGGGTGGGGAGCTCGGATGATGAAATCTCAACACTAAATATGGCTTATGAAATCCCCACAAAAAAAAACAAACGTTCTCTTGAAAATGATGTTGATGATAATGACCTTCGACCGTCCAGATCAATTGAGTTTTGGCCACGCTTTCTTGTTATTGAATCTGCTGATAAAACGCCTCTAAAATTGAACCCGTTCGCAGTTGCCAAAGGTATTCAAGGTATTGCCGGGGAAGTTAAGAGCATTAAACGGTTACGTTCAGGTGCACTGCAGGTTGAGTGTGGGAAACGGCAGCAGTCAGTCAATTTGATGAGCATAGAATCGTTTGTTGGAATTCCGGTTACTGTATCTGCTCATAAGACGTTAAACACGAGCAAAGGGATCATCAGAGACCGTGATCGGTTCTTTTCTGACATGACAGAACTTGACATCATGACTGAAATGAAAGATCAAGGTGTGCTCGACGTCAAACGCTTTTCAGTCCGTAAGAACAATGAAAGTGTTCCAACCAATACGTATCTGTTCTCCTTTTCATCTCCGACAGCTCCAAAATCATTGAAGGCTGGTTACTGCAACATCAAGGTTGACGTGTACATTCTGAACCCACTGAGATGTTTTAAATGTCAGAAGTACGGCCATGGTGTAAATACTTGTACATTGTCCGTTGTGTGTGCCCACTGTGGTGAGAAGACACACACAACAGAAGATTGTACTAGTGACTTCAAAAAATGCACCAACTGCTCAGGCGACCATTCCTCATTTTCTAAACAATGTCCTGTTTGGAAAGAACAAATGGAAATAAATAAAATCAAATTCACTCAAAATATCTCTTTTTCTGAGGCCAAAAATATAGTAAAAAGAACTGATCTTCCAGAAAGTTATGCTGCGGTGGCAAAAACAACATTGGAGTTACGCTCCAAAATAACAAAATCATCCACAGGCTGCCAAACTACTTTGACTTGAGTCAACTGCGATTCTCCACAGCTTTTGTACCCTGCTATATCATCACAGACTGAGGAACCACTCCCTAGTACCTCAAAGCCGTCTTCTGATCACAAATCATCATCATCTCAGTCACATTCAAGGTCTCAATCAACATCTGATAGTCAGCAAACGGTGAAAAGTAAACCAAAGCCAAAGCCTGATGCTTTAAAACAACACAGTAGCAGAGCTCCTAAGGGGTCACAAAATAAAATTCAATTGTACAATAAATATGGGTCTCTTGAAGACATGGACGTTTCTGAAAACGTCCATTCTAGGGCACATAGCTTGTCGCCCTCCAAAAGAGTGCGGGGTAGATCCCCAATAAATCCCCCCAAAAGATAGTTTATACCAATAATATTGTACAGTGGAACTGCAGAGGATTGAGGACTAATTTACATGAACTACAGCTATTAGTCCAAGATTTTATACCTTCAGCGATATGTCTCCAAGAGACATATTTAAAACAAACAGATACATTTAATTTTCGTCAGTTTAATGCACATCATTGTTTTGCACCTCCGGGTGATCGGGCCACTGGCGGATCATCCATTCTAGTCAAACAAAACGTTATTCAAAGCCCTGTTTCACTTAATACTAATATGCAGGCTGTTGCAGTGAGAATTACGTTACATGTAGCGTTTACGCTATGCTCTCTTTATATTTCTCCGTCTTCGACGTTTGCCAGAACTGATATTCAAGCTCTATATGATCAGCTCCCGAAGCCCTGTATTATAATGGGAGATTTAAATGGGCACAACCCACTCTGGGGTAGTGTAACCACAAACACTAAAGGGAAATTCTTGGAGGACATTTGTTCTGACAATGATTTATGTATTTATAATGATGGTTCCAACACATATTTACACCCTGGTACAGGGACCTATTCTGCTCTTGACTTGTCATTGACAAATTCAGTACTACTTAATGAATTCGAATGGTCAGTCCACGATGACCTCTGTGGAAGTGACCATTTTCCTACTGTATTAAAAGCTGTAACTCCATCCGATGTTCCTCCATCATCAAGGCGGAATTTTAAAAAGGCTAACTGGGCTTTATATGAAACACTGTGTGCTGAAAAACTTAAACCCGAACGTTTTATTGACGTTCCTGATGCTATTAAATCTTTTTCTGATGAACTGAATTTCATAGCTGATGAGTGTATACCAAAGTCCTCTACAGTTCCACACATAAGAAAACCATGGTTCAACGATGAGTGCAAACAAGCTAGGAAGGCAAGGAAAAAAGCAGAACATTATTTCCGTCGCCATCCTATGGTACATAATTTAAATAAATTAAAAATTTTAAATGCTGAAGCACGGCGTACTTTTAAACAGAACAAACGCCAAACTTGGCAAAATTATGTGTCCAAAATAAATTCTCGGACACCCATATCCAAGGTATGGAACATGGTCCAGAAAATTAAAGGTAAAGGTACTAAATCTACTGTCCATCATCTTAAACATGGAGATCAATTGCTTACTGATAAATCAGATATTTCTAATAAACTGGGTGAAACCCTTGCTAAACACTCTTCCTCTTCTAATTATGTACCAAAATTCCAGCAATATCAAAAACAAGAAGAAAAGAAAACTATTAATTTCAATTCGGATAATGGGGAAGATTATAATGAAACGTTTTCTATTCATGAACTCCATACTGCTCTTGATCAGGCTCATGACACTGCTACTGGAGCTGATAACATACATTATCAACTCCTGAAGCACTTACCAGAATCCTGCCTAGAAACTCTCCTAAATTTTTTTGATGATATTTGGACATCGGGTAACTTTCCTCCGTCATGGCGTGACGCCATAGTAGTACCAATACCTAAACCTGGACGTGATCATACGGATCCATCCAATTATCGTCCGATTTCATTAACAAGCTGTGTTTGCAAGACCATGGAACGCATGATAAATAATCGACTTGTTTGGTACTTGGAAACTAATAACCTTATCACAGATATACAATGTGGTTTCCGCAAAAACAGAAGTACTGTCGATCACTTAGTGCGTTTAGAATCATTTGCAAAAAACGCACTGATTAACAAACAACACGCTGTGTCTATCTTTTTTGATCTTGAAAAAGCATATGACACTACTTGGAAATATGGCATTTTACGAGATTTACATGACTTCGGGTTGCGAGGTCGTTTGCCTGAATTTATTGCCAAGTTTTTAAATAACAGACAATTCCAGGTCCGCGTGGGCTCTACCCTGTCTGATCATTACAATCAGGATCAGGGTGTTCCACAAGGCAGTATTTTGTCAGTCACTCTTTTTAGCATCAAGATCAACAGTTTATCAAAAGTTTTAAACGATTCAATTGATGGATCGTTATTTGTGGATGATTTTAATATTTCTTGCCGTGGTAAAAATATGCATACCATTGAACGGCAATTGCAGTTGTGTTTAAACAGGATTAATAAATGGTGTCTTGAAAACGGCTTTAAATTTTCTAAATCGAAAACTAACTGCATACATTTTTGTCGAAAATACAAACCACATAAAGACCCTGAACTGTCTCTAGATGGGACGCCCATTGAAGTTGTGAAGGAAGCCAAATTCTTGGGTCTAATCTTTGATTCACATTTAACGTTTTTACCACATATTAAATCACTTAAAACTAAATGCCTGAAAGCACTTGACTTGTTGAAAGTTGTTTCAAATTCAAAATGGGGAGGGGATCAAGCTACCCTTCTCCATCTCTATCGATCACTAGTTCGTTCTAAACTTGATTATGGCTCAATCGTTTACGGTGGAGCCTGCAAAAGCAATCTTAAACTTCTTGATCCTGTCCATCATCAAGGTCTGAGGCTTTGTCTTGGATCTTTTAGAACTTCACCTATTGACAGTCTCTATGTTGAGGCTGATGAACCTTCTCTTGAGCAGCGCCGTATAAAGTTAGCTTTACAATACATTACTAAATTATACTCTAATCATTCTAACCCTGCATATAACTGTGTTTTCAATCCCCTTTATGAGGATTTATACAACAAAAAGTCTTCTCTTGTCCCGCCTCTGGGACATAGAATTAAACCCTTTCTTTCTGCTGCTGGGATTCAGCTGGAAAACATAGCTCCCTCCCGTCTTCTTTCTTCTCCTCCCTGGCAGTTGGTCAGGCCTCAAGTAGACCTAACATTGACCACATTTAAAAAATCAGAGACTAATGAATTACAATATAAGCAAGAATATAATCAATTAAAACATAAATATAGCAATTATAAATCCTTATTTACAGATGGATCCAAGGATGGTGGCGCAGTGGCTTGTGCCACTGTCATTGGATCCAGAACAATATCTTCTAGATTACCAGATAGTAGTTCTATTTTTACAGCTGAAGCTAGCGCCATATTAACAGCCCTTAAATATATTCAAAGACACCCTAAACGTAAACAATATATAATCTATTCAGACTCTCTTTCTTGTCTCCAGGCGATTAAAAATTTATCATGTAAACATCCACTTTTAATTGACATTATTGAATTGTATAATAATCTTGCTACTGGCCAATACGACATCGTCTTCTGTTGGTTACCCAGCCACGTGGGTATTTCCGGTAACGCAATGGCTGATCTTGCTGCCAAGGCAGCTCTCAACAAATCTGTGACACCACTTCTTATTCCTTACACTGATTACAAAGCTAGCATTAGAACTTACATCCGTGATCTGATGCAGAAGAAGTGGGACACCCAAGTAGGTATAAATAAATTACATGAAATAAAACGTATATTGGTTACACCTACTTGGGCTGTCAGTCCAGATTTGAAGAGGTTATTTTAAGACGATGTCGTATTGGCCACACACGATTCACTCATGCATACCTATTGAAAGGTGAGGATCCTCCGTTTTGTATCCCTTGTGATGAGAGATTCACGGTCAAGCATATCCTGCTTGACTGTGTCGAATTCTCCATCACAAGGGATAAATATTTCAATGTCAAAACTGTAAAGGATCTTTTTACTAACTTTAATTCTCATTTAATCGTTGGTTTTTTAAAAGAAATTGATTTTTTGGTAGAAGTTTGAATAACGTGTTCTGTAAATAGATGTATTTTAATTATTGGTTGTTTAGATTTGTAACTAGAATTGTTAGTGGCTGTACCCTCAAAGGGGGTTGAAGTATTGTAAAATTATTGTCCTCCTGAGAGGGTACGTAAGTCCACAAACAGTTAAAGTCAATTCTAAATTTCCAGGTTTTTAATCGTAGAATATGCGTCTTTTTATTGTATGGCTAGATTTCACAAATTGCTGACGGCTGAGGGAATGATGTAAATCCAGCTAGGGTCCATGCAGGTAGCAAATGTACTGTAAGTCCCCATGGTCCCTAGTATGGTGATCTACCTTCAGTTGTTAGCAATCTATAGCCCATTTTTACATTGTATTGTCCTGTATAGATAAATTGTTTTAGGGATAGTTACTAGTTTTATATTCTACTCTGTGATATCCTAGTTGTTTTACTGTCCTTCGCTGACAGGTTTTATGATAGACATATATTTCATTTTAGTATTAAATGTTCTCGTCACGATATGGCTGAGATATTGCCGATGTGACGTTAAATATTAACTCACTCACTCACTCACTCCTTATACAGACTTATCTCATCAGGGACAAGAGACGCATACATGGGGCAAAGTAATCACCTCCTGACAGGGAGAGACGCGTTTAGGGGACATGTAATTGACAGTTTCTCACAGTGAGAACCACTTATGTCCGTAAGCAGAAAGCACCTCTTATTCAGCCAGAGACACAAATGCGTGTTTTACTTATTGACATCACATTGTACCTGTTACTTCAACCAATTTAGTATGGCTAGGCCTGTTGTGTTGATATCAGTGATATGATGTTTGCAGCACATATTTACACTCTGGTACAGGGACCTATTCTTCTCTCGACTTGTCACTCACAAATTCAGAAAAGAGCAAGTTATGCAAAGTCACAAGTCAGTTTCACAATTCAGATTTCAAATACAATACAATGAGACAAAATCTAAAGCAATGGGTCACAAAATGTATAGTAAACTAACCAGTCCTAGTGCGAGAGTAAAATAGTCATGCAGATTGTAACACAGCGAGCGGTCTGTAGATCAGGCGTCGACAGAGGCAGAAAGATACAAACCCCAGCGAATATGTGTATGTGTCCATCTCAAATAAGGCAACTGGCATTTATACATACTGTTATAGTTTCAAGAACTTTCGGGCACCCGTGGCGAGCCACCTCCTCGTGGTGGGTGCTGGGTAATGCCAAGAGCTCGCCGACACCCCCGTAGTGGACCCGGGGGGGGATATTTGGTCCACCAACCCGTTTGCCATGGGTTGCGTCCCTGTGTCGGCGGAGGAAGGGATCCTGGTGGTTGAGGGCAATAGGAGCTTGCAACCGTGTTCCTGTTGCTCAACACACCACTTTGGCCCTGACTTCGTCTAGACAGGTGGTCGAATGGGCCCGATTCGACCAATCGGCTGGTCATGCCAAGCCCTGTGCATGGAATCTATGTATATTTATCATTGCACAAGTATAATTTGAAATTGATGTAATTTTGGTCTTGGTTTTATTTTTATAAACATGTTTGATTTTAATTCTGACGTTCAAAACTATGCCTAGACTCTTATGCCCAGAAGGCAATGGCTCATGGGCCAATCTGGTGGATCAATTATTCATAATTCTTCTGCTGGAGTATATCATCCGGGTATCCTTGGTGCTGCAGGCTGGAGGCCCGCTTGCTTTAGCATTGTCCTTGTGATACTCCCTGGTGGGTGGGGAGCTCGGATGATGAAACCTAAATAACTCACCATGGCTTACGAAACCCCCACTAAAAAGAGTAAACGTCCTCTTGAAAATGACCCTGTTGATGACCTCAGAACGTCTAAACACATTGACTACTGGCCACGTTTTATTGTCATTGAGACCAAAGATAATGCACCTTTAAAGTTAAACCCTTTTGCGGTGTCTAAAGGTATTCAAGGCATTGCCGGTGATGTAAAGAACATTAGAAAATTACGTTCTGGTGCACTGTTGATCGAGTGCGCCAAAAGGCAACAGTCAACGAACCTTTTGAACACTGACACTTTCGTTGGCACTCCGGTTACTGTCACGGCCCACAAAACACTGAACACGAGCAAGGGAATCGTACGTGATCGAGATCGCTTACTGGCAGACAAGTCTGAACTTGATATCGCTTCCGAAATGAAAGATCAGGGTGTATTATATGTCGAAATTTGAATTCGAATGGTCAGTCCACGATGACCTCTGTGGAAGTGACCATTTTCCTACTTTATTAAAAGCTGATGTTCCTCCATCATCAAGGCGAAATTTTAAAAAGGCTAACTGGGCTTTATATGAAACACTGTGTGCTGAAAAACTTACACCTGAAAGTTTTATTGACGTTCCCGATGCTATTAAATGCTTCTCTGATGAACTGAATTCCATAGCTGATGAGTGTATACCAATGTCCTCTGTAGTTCCACACATAAGAAAACCATGCTTCAACGATGACTGCAAACAAGCTAAGAAGGCAAGGAAAAAAGCAGAATATTATTTCCGTCGCCATCCTATGGTGCATAATTTAAATAAATTTAAAATTCTAAATGCTAAAGCACGGCGTACTTTTAAACAGAACAAACGCCAATCTTGGCAAAATTATGTATCCAAAATAAATTCTCGAACACCCATGTCCAAGGTATGGAACATGGTCCAGAAAATTAAAGGTAAAGGTACTAAATCTACTGTCCATCATCTTTAACATGGAGATCAGTTACTTACGGATAAATCTGATATTGCAAATAAACTTGGTGAAACCCTTGCTAAACACTCTTCCTCTTCCAACTATTTACCTAAATTCCAGCAATATCAAAAACAACAAGAAAAGAAAAGTATTAATTTCAATTCTGATAATGGGGAAGATTATAATGAAACTTTTTCTATTCATGAACTCCATACTGCTCTTGATCAAGCTCACGACACTGCTACAGGAGCTGATAACATACACTATCAACTTCTGAGGCATTTACCAGAATCCTGTTTAGAGACGCTCTTGTATATATTTGATGATATTTGGACTTCCGGGAAATTTCCTGCATCATGGCGTGATGCAATAGTGGTACCCACACCTAAACCTGGACGTGATCATACGGATCGGTCCAATTATCGTCCGATTTCATTGACAAGCTGTGTTTGCAAGACCATGGAACGCATGATAAATAATCGACTTGTTTGGTACTTGGAAACAAATAACCTTATCATAGATATACAAGGTGGTTTCCGGAAAAACAGAAGTACAGTCGTTCACTTAGTTCGTTTGGAATCATTTGTAAAAAACGCATTAATTAACAAACAGCACGCTGTGTCTATCTTTTTTGATCTTGAAAAAGCATATGACACAACTTGGAGTGAGTGAGTGAGTGAGTTAATATTTAACGTCACATCGGCAATATCTCAGCCATATCGTGACGAGAACGTTAAATACTGAAATGAAATATATGGATACTAAAAAAACCTGTCAACGAGGGACAGTAAAACAACTAGAATATCACAATTTGGATTAAAACTAGTGTGGAAAGATAAAACTAATATCACTATTCGGACAATACAACATAAAAACAGGCTATAGATCGCCAACAACTGAAGGTAGATCACCATACTAGGGGCCATGGGGACTTACAGTACGTTTGCTACCTGCATGGTCCCTAGCTGGGTTTACACCATCCCCTCAGCTGCTGGCGACTGTATCCAAGATTAGCCACAATTTAAAATGACATATATTCTACGATTAAAAAGTGGAAGATTAAATCTGACTTATACTGTTTTTGGACTTACGTACCCTCTCAGGAGGACAATAATTTTACGGTACTTCAACCCCCTTCGAGGATACAGCCACTAACAATCATAAGTTGATAATTCAACTTCCAATTATAAAATAGTAATCTATTTACAAGTCATGTAACAGTTCTAATTCTTTTAAAAATGCAATGATTAAATGAGCACTAACATTACTAAAAAGATCCTTCATAGTTCTTGATTTAAAAAAGTTATCCCTTGTGATGGAATATTCCACACAGTCAAGCAAGACATGCTTGACTGTGATTCTTTCATCACAAGGGATACAAAACGGAGGATCTTCACCTTTAAGCAAATATTCATGTGTGTATCGTGTGTGGCCAATACGACATCGTCGCATGATGACCTCTTCAAATCTGGACTGACAACCCAAGTAGGTGTAACCAATATAGGGTTTTATTGCATGTAATTTATTTATGCCCACTTGGGTGTCCCACTTCTTCTGCATCAGATCACGGATGTAAGTTCTAATGCTGGCTTTATAATCAGAGTATGGAATAAGAAGTGGTGTCACAGATTTGTTGAGTGCTGCCTTGGCAGCAAGATCGGCCATCACATTCCCAGAAATACCTACGTGACTGGGTAACCAACAAAAGACGATGTCGTATTGCCCAGTAGCAAGAGTATTATACAATTCAATAATTTCAATTAAAAGCGGATGTTTACAAGAAATGTTTTTAATAGCCTGAAGACAAGAAAGAGAGTCGGAATATATTATATACTGTTTACGTTTAGGGTGTCTTTGAATATATTTAAGAGCTGTTAATATGGCGTTAGCTTCTGCTGTAAAAATAGAACTATTATCTGGTAATCGAGAAGATATTGTTCTGGATCCAATGACAGTAGCACAAGCTACTGCTCCACCGTCCTTGGACCCATCTGTAAATAAGGATTTGTAATTGTTATATGTATGTTTCAATTGATTATATTCTTGTTTATACTGTAATTCATTAGTTTCTGATTTTTTAAATGTAGTTAATGTTAGGTCAACCTGTGGCCTAACCAACTGCCATGGGGGAGAGGAAAGAAGACGGGAAGGAGCTATATTGTTCAGCTCAATACCAGCAGCAGCAATAAACGGCTTTATTCTGAGCCCAAGAGGTGGAACAAGAGAAGACTTTTTGCTATACAAATCCTCATAAAGGGGATTGAAGACACAGTTATATGCAGGGTTAGATTCGTTAGAGTATAGTTTTATGATATATTGTAAAGATAATTTGATACGGAGTTGTGCAAGAGATGGCTCATCGGCCTCAACGTAAAGACTGTCAATAGGTGAAGTTCTGAAGGACCCAAGACAAAGTCTTAGACCTTGGTGATGGACAGGATCAAGAAGTTTAAGATTGCTTTTGCAGGCTCCACCATAGACGATGGAGCCATAATCAAGTTTAGAACGAACGAGTGATCGATATAAATGGAGAAGGGTAGCTTGATCCCCTCCCCATTTTGAATTTGAAACCACTTTCAACAAGTCAAGAGCTTTCAGGCATTTAGTTTTAAGTGATTTAATATGTGGTAAAAACGTTAAGTGTGAATCAAAGATTAGACCCAAGAACTTGGCTTCCTTCACAACCTTAATGGGCGTCCCATCTAGAGACAGTTCAGGGTCTTTATGTGGTTTGTATTTTCGACAAAAATGTATGCAGTTAGTTTTTGATTTAGAAAATTTAAAGCCGTTTTCTAGACACCATTTATTAATCCTGTTTAAACACAACTGCAATTGCCGTTCAATGGTATGCATATTTTTACCTCGACAAGAAATATTAAAATCATCCACAAATAACGACCCATCAATTGAATCGTTTAAAACTTTAGATAAACTGTTGATCTTGATGCTAAAAAGAGTGACTGACAAAATACTGCCTTGTGGAACACCCTGATCCTGATTGTAATGATCAGACAGGGTAGAGCCCACGCGGACCTGGAATTGTCTGTTATTTAAAAACTTGGCAATAAATTCAGGCAAACGACCTCGCAACCTGAAGTCATGTAAATCTCGTAAAATGCCATATTTCCAAGTAGTGTCATATGCTTTTTCAAGATCAAAAAAGATAGACACAGCGTGTCGTTTGTTAATCAGTGCATTTTTAACAAATGATTCTAAACGCACTAAGTGATCGACAGTACTTCTGTTTTTGCGGAAACCACATTGTATATCTGTGATAAGGTTATTAGTTTCCAAGTACCAAACAAGTCGATTATTTATCATGCGTTCCATGGTCTTGCAAACACAGCTTGTTAATGAAATCGGACGATAATTGGATGGATCCGTATGATCACGTCCAGGTTTAGGTATTGGTACTACTATGGCATCACGCCATGACGGAGGAAAGTTACCCAATGTCCAAATATCATCAAAAATATTTAGGAGAGTTTCTAGGCAGGATTCTGGTAAGTGCTTCAGGAGTTGATAATGTATGTTATCAGCTCCAGTAGCAGTGTCATGAGCCTGATCAAGAGCAGTATGGAGTTCATGAATAGAAAACGTTTCATTATAATCTTCCCCATTATCAGAATTGAAATTAATAGTTTTCTTTTCTTGTTGTTTTTGATACTGCTGGAATTTAGGTAAATAATTAGAAGAGGAAGAGTGTTTAGCGAGTGTTTCGCCCAATTTATTTGCGATATCTGATTTATCAGTAAGTAATTGATCTCCATCTTTAAGATGATGGACAGTAGATTTAGTACCTTTACCTTTGATTTTCTGGACCATGTTCCATACCTTGGACATGGGTGTCCGAGAATATATTTTAGATACATAATTTTGCCAAGATTGGCGTTTGTTCTGTTTAAAAGTACGCCGTGCTTTAGCATTTAAAATTTTAAATTTATTTAAATTATGCACCATAGGATGGCGACGGAAATAATGTTCTGCTTTTTTCCTTGCCTTCCTAGCTTGTTTGCAGTCATCGTTGAACCATGGTTTTCTTATGTGTGGAACTACAGAGGACTTTGGTATACACTCATCAGCTATGGAATTCAGTTCATCCGAAAAGCATTTAATAGCATCGGGAACGTCAATAAAACGTTCAGGTTTAAGTTTTTCAGCACACAGTGTTTCATATAAAGCCCAGTTAGCCTTTTTAAAATTTCGTCTTGATGACGGAGGAACATCGGATGGAGTTACAGCTTTTAACATAGTAGGAAAATGGTCACTTCCACAGAGGTCATCGTGGACTGACCATTCGAATTCGTTTAGTAGTTCGGAAGTTGTCAGAGACAAGTCAAGAGCAGAATAGGTCCCTGTACCAGGATGTAAATATGTGCTGGAACCATCATTATAAATACACAAATCATTGTCAGAACAAAAGTCCTCCAACAATTTCCCTTTAGTGTTAGTAGTTATACCACCCCAGAGTGGGTTGTGCCCATTTATATCTCCCATTATAATACAGGGCTTCGGGAGCTGATCATATAGAGCTTGAAGATCAGTTTTAGCAAACGTCGAAGACGGAGAAATATAAAGAGAGCATAAACGCTACATGTAACGTAATTATCACTGCAACAGCCTGCATATTAGTATTAAGTGAAACAGGGCTTTGAATAACGTTTTGTCTGACTAGAATGGATGATCCGCCAGTGGCCCGATCACCCGGAGGTGCAAAACAATGATATGTGTTAAACTGACGAAAATTAAATGTATCTGTTTGTTTTAAATATGTCTCTTGGAGACATATCGCTGAAGGTGTAAAATCTTGGACTAATAGCTGTAATTCATGTAAATTAGTCCTCAATCCTCTGCAGTTCCACTGTACAATATTATTGGAATAAACTATCTTTTAGGGGGATTTATTGGGGATCTACCCCGCACTCTTTTGGAGGGCGACAAGCTATGTGCCCTAGAATGGACATTTTCAGAAACGTCCATTTCTTCAAGAGACCCATATTTATTGTACAATTGAATTTTATTTTGTGATCCTTTAGGAGCTCTGCCACTTTGTTGTTTTGAAGCATCAGGCTTTGGCTTCGGTTTACTTTTCACCGTTTGTTGACTCTCAGCTGTAGATTGAGACTTTGAGTGTGACTGAGATGCTGATTTATGATCAGACGAAGTCTTTGAGGTATTAGGAAGTGATTCCTCAGTCTGTGATGATATAGCAGTGCACAAATGTTGTGGAGAGTCGCAATTGACCCAAGTCAAGGTAGTTTGACAGCCTGTGGTTGACGTTGTTTTAGAACTAGACCCCAATGATGTTTTTGCTACTGTAGCATAACTTTCTGAAAGTTCAGATCTCTTTACCAGTTTTTTGGCCTCAGAAAAGGAGATATTTTGTGTAAATTTTATTTTATTGATCTCCACTTGCTCTTTCCAAATAGGACACTGTTTAGAAAAGGACGAATGGTCGCCTGAGCAATTGGTGCATTTTTTATAATCACTGTCACAATCTTCTGTTGTGTGTGTCTTCTCACCACAGTGAGCACACACAACAGACAATGTGCAAGTATTCACACCGTGTCCATATTTCTGGCATTTAAAACACCTGAGCGGGTTGGGGATGTACGTATCAACTGGAATGTTACAGTAGCCTGCCTTCACTGATTTGGGTGCATTTGGAGATGAAAAAGTAAACAGGTACGTATTCGTTTTGATGGTTTCGTTGTTTCTCCGCGTTGAAAAGCGCTTGACATAGAGCACACCTTGATCCTTCATTTCAGATCCTATATCAAGTTCCGACATATCATCCAACAATCGATCACGATCTCTCACAATACCTTTACTTGTATTCAAGGTCTTGTGAGCAGAGACCGTGACCGGAATGCCCACGAAAGATTTTATGTTCATGAGGTTCGTTGCTTGTTGTTTTTTCCCGCATTCAACTAGCAGGGCACCCGAACGCAAGCGTCTCATGTTTTTCACCTCCCCTGCAATACCCTGAATACCCTTGGACACAGCAAAGGGGTTCAGTTTTAACGGTGTCTTGTCAGGTGTCTCAATCACAATGAATCGTGGCCAATATTCAATCGATGCAGATGGTCTCAGGTCAGTATCAACAGGGTCAATATCAAGTGGACGTTTTGTTTTTTTAAGTGGTATTTCGTAGGCCATGGTTAAGGTAATATGGTTCATCATCCGAGCTCCCCACCCACCACGGAGTATCACAAGGACAATGCTAAAGCAAGCGGGCCTCCAGCTTGCAGCACCAAGGATACCCGGATGATATACTCCAGCAGAAGAATTAAAAGATTAATAATTCTACCAGATTGGCCCATGAGCCATCGCCTTCTGGGCATAGGACTCTAGGCAAAATACAGAGCAACATATTTTAAATTCAAAAATGTTTTAGATTATAAAGCCAAGTCCAAATTTACAACAATTCCAAATGGTGTATGTGCATTGATAAATATAATCATACCCCATGCACAGGGCTTGGCATGACCAGCCGATTGGTCGAACCGGGCCCATTCGACCACCCGTCTAGGCGAAGTAAGGGCCAAAGTGGTGTATTGAGCAACAGGAACACGGTTGCAAGCTCCTATTGTCCTCAACCACCAGGATCCCTTCCTCCGCCGACACAGGGCCGCAACCCACGGCAAACGGGTTGGTGGACCAAATATCGCCCCGGGTCCACTACGGGGGTGTCGGCGAGCTCTTGGCGTTACCCAGCACCCACCACGAGGAGGTGGCTCGCCACGGGTGCCACACACAACTTGGAAATATGGCATTTTACGAGATTTACATGGCTTCGGTTTGCGAGGTCGTTTGCCTGAATTTATAGTCAAGTTTTCAAATAACAGACAATTCCAGGTCCGTGTGGGTTCTACCCTGTCTGATCATTACACTCAGGATCAGCGTGTTCCACAAGGCAGTATTTTGTCTGTTACACTTTTTAGCATAAAGATAAATAGTTTATCAATAGTTTGAAACGATTCAATTGATGGATCGTTATTTGTGGATGATTTTAATATTTCTTGTCGTGGTAAAAACATGCATACTATTGAACGGCAACTGCAGTTGTGTTTAAACAAAATAAATAAATGGTGTCTTGAAAACGGCCTTAAATTTTCTAAATCCAAAACTAATTGTATACATTTTTTCAGAAAATATAAGCCACATAAGGACCCTGAACTATCTCTAGATGGCACTCCCATCAAAGTTGTGAAGGAAGCCAAGTTCTTGGGTCTCATTTTTTACTCACACTTAACGTTTTTACCACATATTAAATCACTTAAAACTAAATGCCTGAAAGCACTTGACTTGTTGAAAGTGGTTTCAAATTCAAAATGGGGAGGGGATCAAGCTACCCTTCTCCATCTATATCGATCTCTCGTGCGTTCGAAACTCGATTATGGCTTCATTGTCTATGGTGGAGACTGCAAAAGCAACTTAAAACTATTAGATTCAGTCCATCATCAAGGTCTAAGACTTTGTCTTGGCTCCTTTAGAACTTCACCTGTTGACAGCCTGTATGTCGAGGCTGACGAACTATCTCTTGGGCAGCTCTTTAGCTTTACAGTATGTAACAAAACTACATTCAAATGAGTCCAACCCTGCATATAACTGTGTTTTCAATCCCCTGTATGAGGATTTATACAAAAAGAAATCTTCTCTTGGTTTAAGAATAAAACCACTTATTTCTGCTGCCAGCATTCAGCTGGAAAACATAGCTCCTTCCCGTCTTCTTTCTTCTCCTCCTTGGCAGTTGGTTAGGCCACAAGTTGACCTAACATTAACGACTTTTAAAAAATCAGAAACGAATGAATTACAGTATAAACAAGAATATAATCAACTGAAACATAAATATAGCAATTATAAATCCTTATTTACAGATGGGTCCAAGGACGATGGCGCAGTGGCTTGTGCCACTGTCATTGGATCCAGAACAATATCTTCTCGATTACCAGATAATAGTTCTATTTTTACAGCAGAAGCTAACGCCATATCAACAGCTCTCAAATATATTCAAAGACACCCTAAACGTAAACAATATATCATCTATTCCGACTCTCTTTCTTGCCTTCAGGCTATTAAAAATATCTCTTGTAAACATCCACTTTTAATAGAAATTATTGAATTGTATAATAATCTTGCCACTGGCCTATACGACATCGTCTTTTGTTGGTTACCCAGCCAAGTAGGTATTTCCGGTAACGCAATGGCCGATCTTGCTGCCAAGGCAGCACTCAACAAATCTGTGACACCACTTCTTATTCCATACTCTGATTATAAAGCTGCAATTAGAACTTACATCCATGATGTGATGCAGAAGAATTGGGACACCCAAGTAGGTATAAATAAATTACATAAAATAAAACCATATATTGGTTACACCTACTTCGGCTGCCAATTAAAGATTTGAAGAGGTTATTTTGCGACGATGTCGTATTGGCCATACGCGATATACTCATGTATGCCTATTGAAAGGTGACGATCCTCCATTCTGTATCCCTTATGATGACAGTCACGGTCAAGCATATTCTGCTTGACAGAATTGAATTTGCCATCATAAGGGATACGCATTTTACAGTTAAAACAATTAAGGACCTTTTTAACACAGTTATCTCTCTTTTAATTATTGTTTTTTTTATTGATTTCTTGGTTGAATTATGAGTAATATGCTCTGTAAATAGATATATTTTATTGATTGGTAGTTTAGCTTAGTAACTAGAATTGTTGGTGCTTGTACCCTCAAGGGGAGTTGAAGTATTGTAAAATAATTGTCCTTCTGAGAGGGTACATAAATCCAAAAACATTCCATGTGCATTTAGACTTTCCACTTTAATCGTAGTATATGTGTGTGCTTTTAATTGTATGGCTAGATTTGTCTAAATTGCTAACAGCTGAAGGGATGATGTAAATCCAGCTAGGGTCCATACAGGAAGCAAAGGTACTGTAAGTCCCCATGGTCTCTGGTATGGTGATCTACCTTCAATTGTTTGCAATCTCTAGCCTATTTATATATTGTACTTTCCTGTATCGTTAAAATGTTTCAGTTCTAATTATACTAAATTTACTGTCCTTCGTTCACAGGTTTTTACAGTACACCATTACTTACCATTGCTATACTTAATCGTTCAGTCCATGTATGAAGCAAATGTACTGTAAGTCCCCCCTTAGTATGGTGATCTACCTTCAGTTGTTGGCAACATAATGCTCATTTCAATAATGTATTGTCCTCTATACATACATTGTTTCAGGTCTAATCACTAGTTCTACATTCTACACTGTGATATTCTAGTTAGTTTTGTTGTCCTTCGTTGACAGGTGTTTCCAATGTATGTGCTATTAATTCATTTGTGTTTTTATGTAATTAATCCTTCTCGTCACGATATGGCTGCAATATTGCTCATGTGACGATTTTTCGTAACTCACCCATTTACTTAAAAACATGTCAACCTTATGTACTTAAAAAAATCAAGGATGAGAAAGTATACAAGACATTTTCCACACAAACGGCCGGAGTAACTGTCTATCTCATTTGCTGTTTTTGAAAATATCAATGCATTGCTACTTAGGAGACAGCTGGTCATTGTGGCCAGGGTGTTGTCACGTAAATTTCATTGTAACTTTAGGGTGCAATAGTATAAAGAAATGTTGGAAGTTGATAGTTTGTGCCTAAGTGCTGACTATTTAATAGCAGGTTCTCAACTGGTTGTACATTGTGATAAGCAATGCAGTTTGAATACGAAACATGTGTTTTCCAGTGAGTGTCCACTGGTAATTGTATATTTCAACTGAGACTGGCTAAACAACGCAGCGTTGTTAGACTTGTTGCATTTGATCACACGCACAGCCGACACTGTGATCTTTACCATCACACACTTCCACGATGTACTCTTGTTGTTTACGCAATTTGCTTTTCTTGTGTCAGCTGCAGGTTCGAGACAGTTTCTGTTGTGAGAATTGCTCTTCCGCCGCTACTCGCTGACATTTTATGTGTGCTTTACAAAGTTTGCCTCACACAAATTACAACTGTGTTCCACAAACAGCGAGTCACGTTGTCCTGCTACCCTTCGTACTGGAGTTTTAATCTGCTTCACATAAGAATTTATGAAATTGCCTAATATCTCGTATACACTAAACAAGGCGACGTGAAGGAAAGACATTCTTTTTTGGTTTTGAATTCCAGTCACAGTCAGTGAATTCAAACAAGAAGAGTAGTCATTTCTTAAAGTGGAATTTGTTAAAGTACGGTGTGTAAAAACAATACATATGAAAAGCTTATCCATGAAGTCCCCGCAGAATATGGATCCATAACCTTACCCCAATCCTGTGGGTGACCAGACTACTTTCTTACACCAGTCAAATATGAAATCTCAAATGTATTGTATTCCATAATTATGAAATTTTGAGTAGGTAAAAGTGCAGGTCATATTGTTTGTTTGTCTACTAAAAATAACACTGTGAAAATAATAGATGCTGATATATGGAGTCCCCGTAGAATATGGATCCATAACCTAACCCCAACCCTGTGGTGACCAGACTGCTTTCTTACACCGTTCATGATTGTATGAAAAAAATCGATTCCAACATTTCAACAAAGTTGAGGATTTCACCTGTTAACACATTCAGCGCACCGATCATTACATTTACAGAATCAAGTTGTGAAAATGTGTCTATTTATAAACCAAGTCTCATTCAAATCAAATCATGTTCATTTCATACCTCTGTTATAAGATGTATTTGGAATTTATTCATATTTAACATACAAAGGTAACATTTAAGCAAAGCTAAAACTGAGGACAGTAGTCATAATACTTTAAATATTTTTATACTATTTATAGTTTTCGTAACAAAATACTCCCTGTTTCAGCCTCGACTGTCCAGAGCCCGAACAACTCCGTTACACCAGCTCCAGTGACGACAAAAGACCTACAGGGTAGGTGGAAAAACCCAGCAGACAGGAAGCTTTCTTAGTTCTCTTAGTTCACGCTGATTTATATGCCCGTGGAGTCTCCCTGCATTTTTTAAGCTGATATATATGCCAGTGGAGTCTCCCTGCATTTATCACGCTGATTCATAGGCCCGTGGAGTCTCCCTGCATTTTTTAAGCTGATATATATGCCAGTGGAGTCTCCCTGCATTTATCACGCTGATTCATATGCCCGTGGAGTCTCCCTGCATTTATCACGCTGATGTATACTACCGACAGAAAATAAGGGAACCAAGAAATTGAATGTAGATGACTTTGACTGTGACAGGGTCCGTTATCGTGGCGTATCTCCCAAACGCAACATCCAATGACAATGGAATTTCGCATAATGCATGCCCAGCACGTGCTACTCGTGCATACAGAAGTTAACTCCTGTAAATGTACTGGAGAGGTCGCAATCACTAATGCAATAGAGATTGACACTTACTGACAGAAATGCCTCCGAGGCAGTATCTCGGTGAAGCAACAAAATGGAGAATTGTGGGGATGATAGAGGATGATAGATGATATATGCCCGTGGAGTCTCCCTGCATTTATTACGCTGATATATATGCCCGTGGAGCCTCCCTGCATTTACCAAGCTGATGTATATGCCCGTGGAATCTCCCTGCATTTATCACGCTGATGTATATGCCCGTGGAGTCTCCCTGCATTTATCACGCTGATGTATATGTCCGCGGAGTCTCCCTGCATTTATCACGCTGATGTATATGCCCACGGAGTCTCCCTGCATTTATCAAGCTGATGTATATATATACCCGGGGAGTCTCCCTGCATTTACCAAGCTGATGTATATATATACCCGGGGAGTCTCCCTGCATTTATCAAGCTGATGTATATATATACCCGGGGAGTCTTCCTGCATTTATCACGCTGATGTATATGCCCGTGGAGTCTCCCTGCATTTATCACGCTGATTTATATGCCCGTTGAGTCTCCCTGCATTTATCACGCTGATGTATATGCCCGTTGAGTCTCCCTGCATTTATCAAGCTGATGTATATGCCCGTTGAGTCTCCCTGCACTTGAGGGATGAGGCTCATCTCTGGTGTCAATCGATTTTCAAGTTGTCAGTCAAAGAATTTCAAACTGTAACATCTAAACTTAGGAAGTGTTATATTTATTCCTGCAAAGACACCCCACGGTTTCGACTTAAGAGTTATTGCAATCAAGTTGAATGGTATACGTTTCATACTTCCTCCATAAGATAAGTACCTAGAATTTAATCATACATAATGCTGAAAGGCAACAGATATGTGTAAAGGTGAAAACAGACAAGCAGTAAAAGTGTTTATGTGGTATATATAGTTTTCTGAACAATATATTCCCTGTTTCAGCTTCCATGACTGATGGTGTCCTTAGTATGGTGATCTACCTTCAGTTGTTGGCAACCTATAGCTCATTTTTATATTGTACTGTCCTCTATAGATACATTGTTTTAGGTCTATTCACTAGTTTTATATTCTATTCTGTGATATTCTAGTCAGTTTTACTGTCCTTCGCTGACAGGGTTTTGCAATGTCCGTGCTATTAATTCATTTGTATTTTTATAATTAATCGTTCTCGTCACGATATGGCTGCAATATTGCCGATGTGACGTTAAATATGAACTCACTCACTCACTCCATGACTGATGGTACATAAGTACCAAAACGTTCGATGTAAATTTAAGTCTACCGGGTTTTTAATCGTAGTATTCTTGTCATTTTAAATTTGGCTGGCATATCGTACACTCGCCAGTAGCAGAAGGGATGGTGTAAATCCAGCTAGGATCCATGCAGGTAGCAAAGGTACTGTAAGTCCCCATGGTCCCTAGTATGGTGATCTACCTTCTGCTGTTGGCGATCTATAGCCTGTTTGTATATTGTATTAGTGATATTAGTTTTAACTTTCCATGCTAGTTTTAATTCAAATTGTGATATTCTTGTTGTTTTACTGTGCTTCGTCGACAGGTTATAAAATGTCCATATGGTCGAATGTTGAATGTTCTCGTCACAATATGGCTGAAATATTGCCGATGTGACGCTAAATATTAACTCACTCACTCCATGACTGATGCGAGTGAGGATCTGACACCCAGGAAGACGGTTCCACCGGCACAAGTGACGACACAAGACTCTGATCACCATGGTAGGATGGAAAACCCAACAACAACAACGTCAAAATTCACCAGTCGTACTAAGAATAATGCCATAACATCTGGTAGTAATAGAAAGTTATGTATTCAATACACCATCTTTATTTCCAGAAACCACATGCTGACAGTCCTGGTCTGTAGTATTGTTGTCTGCCATGAAAGAATTGCTCAAATATTGTAGGAATGTCTCAGCCACGGATCAGCATTGGGTGAGAATTGCTGAGGAAACATTGTTGAAGCGTGACAAATATGTAGATGTGTAATGTATACAGTTTACTTTTTGTTGCAGAGACTCCATCACAGGCAGACCGCGACCTCTTCGGTGCCAGCTGGAGCGGTAACCTGGAGAGAGTGAAGCATATCCTGGCAGCGGGTCACGTTAACGTCAACTGTAGAGGAGGAGCATGGAACAGGACACCAGTGATGGCGGCAACAGTGCGTAGACACCGCGCTGTGGTGGAATTCCTGGTGGGTAGAGGGGCTGATGTGTCTCTGATGGACGAGAATGGTGCCAACGTCCTTCACTTGGCCTGTCATAGTGGAGACCTGGTGACCGTGAAGCTTATCTGGTCCCTAAACGTGGTGGACGTCAGCGCCAGGGACAACACCGGGGAGACGGTGGCCGACTACGCGAGACACTGCTCTCGTCGGAAAGTGTTGCGTTTCCTGGCGTCACGTGGAATTCACTGAAGTCAGTGTTAGTGTTAGACGGAGTATATGTCGCTACTGACACTGACGGAGTGTGAGCTGTTCACGTAGTCGTGTCTCTGATGATTTATTTTTCGTTTTGGATATAAATGACATTTCTTGAATGTATTTTAAGGCGTTTTGTCATATTTTGTGTAAGTGTAAATATAAACGGAGAGTGGTTATCCATTGACTTCACCCTCAATTATGTGTTAATTTTGTTCTGAGAATATCTTGAATTGTGAAACAGACAATAACAAACTTTTTGTTTCCATGTCGCTGCACTCTAAGCCGAGGTTCACCCAGCTGACGCCATTTGTACAGTGAAAGTGACGTCACATTGTTGATGACGTCACATATACACTGAGGCGCCCCGTTAGCTAGGACAGTGCGGCGAAATGCTGGTTTCAAGGCATTCAACACAAGCAGTGTTATTACAGTACCACTTGGTCACAGTATCCTTTAAGAAAAGGACGGTGGACATCTGTAGCCGATTACTGCTGTCATTTTGTCATTACTGTGTCAACCATTTTGGCGCCACGGGGAAATGAGCTCTTTCTGCAGTGACTAAACACACAATATACAAAATAAAACACATAACAATCATCTTTATTAATCCCGGGATGATAGAATGAGATGTACCCCTCCCCCCTCCCCTAGTTCTCTGTTTCGTGATTCCACATACTGTTATTTAGGTGAAACACATTTGCTGAAATTACTGGGTAGGAATTATTCGATATTTACCCGTTCAGCTAAATTTGAAAAAAATAGACAATTCATGATCAATGAGAGTATGAGTGAGTGAGTTAGCTTAATCTTAGGAAGTTTTTGGCAATATGCCAACAATGTACTTACGGTTATACCGTGTGGGAAATCAAACCCGTGTCTTCGGCGTGACGAGCTTCATCTACAAGGCCACCCCAACGCCCTTGTTTGGCAGTGTTAAGAAAATCCTATTTTACATCGTCATGAAACACCCATTACATCACAACTATTTGACACAGCTGCAACACACAAACCTGAATTCTTCACATATCTAAAACATCACACGACGGATATTTTTTGTTGCTGAAACAGTGTTGATGATATCACACACACACACGCACATGCACACACAAGCACAGACACACACACGGATGCTGCGTTCGAATGGTGTCGCGGATATTAATCTCCTGGTCTTTCAAACGTTACATACATGCATGCATGCATACAGACAGACAGACATATAGAGGTAATGACTGAGTTACAATTTATCGTCACATTGGCAGTATTGCAGTCATGTCGTAAAGAGACTGTCATCGAAGGTCAACGTAAACACTAGTGTATCACAGATATGAATATACTACCATTATTGAAAGATAAATCATTGAAATTCATGACGACAATACCATAAACACGGGCTATAGATCGCCAACAACTGAAGGTAGACTACCATACTAAGGTCTTTGGTCTTTGGGCACTTACATTACTTTTGCTTACTGCATGAATTTACACCACGCTTTAAGCAAATGAAGATTATGCTGAAATTTATTTTCATGTAATTTATTTATACCTACTAGGGAGTCCCACTTGTCTACATCAGATCACGACTGCAACGTCTAACTGTTGCGCTATTATCAGAGTACGGGAGTGAGTGGGTGAGTTCAATTTTATCGTAACATCGGCAATATTTCAGCCATATCGTCAAGAGAACAATTAAGTATAGACATGGTAAATAATAGTATACTGTGAAACCTGTCGACGAAGCACAGTAAAACCATATAATATATCACAGTAAAACAAGAAATAAAAATAGCATATGTTCCATAGGATCGTAAATGAGGACAAAAAAAATATATAAGAAGCCTGAGGATCGCCAAGAGCTGAAGGTAGATCACCATACTAGGGACCATGGGGACTTACAGTACATTGGCTACCTGCATGGACCCTAGCTTCATTTTTACCATCTCTTCAGAAATGCAAAATAGCTGGGTAACGATGTAGCAAGATCATTATAGATTTCAATGATTTCCACTAAAGATGGATGTTTACACGATGTTTATGCTACAAGATTGTGTTTAACACAACACACTGGCAATCCATGATTTGGAAAGCAAACACATGGTTATAATTTCGTTACCTCAAGCAACTAAAGTGTCAATCCATCAAGTACTAACACTGCTGCTACTTTTAGCTCTAATTTATTGACGGTCACATAGGGGCACTAAAAATATTAATAAAACTAATGTTATAAATAATCATGTCCACAACTATGGTCACACAGACAATATCTGTGGTTCAGCGTAAAAAAAACCGTCAAAAAACGTTCACGGTTCAATCCTAAGCCAACAGTAATGGTGACATCAGTATTTGGTGTATCCTCCTCTTGCATGGGTAACTGCTGCAACCCTCCTACTCGTGCTGGAAACCAAACGACGAATGCGCATCATTGGAATCCTCTGCAATTCCTCATGAAGAGTCTGAGCTAATTCCTGTAGATTTTGAACAGGTGCATCCCTTACTAGAACTTGACACCCCAGATGATACCATAAATGCTCAATTTGGTTAAGATCAGGGCTTCTCGCAGGTCAAGGTAATCTGCCAACTGCGTTGTTCTGCAAGTGTGCGATAACAGATTTGGGGCCTAACATTATCATCAATAAATACTGTTCAACTGGCGAGGGGGTGATTATCAAAATGCAGGACAGCAGCGACTTCCAGTACTTCCTGTTGGTATCTCTGACCATTGAGTGTCCTTTGAATCGTGATAAGATTCAGCTTACAGTCATAGGCAATACACCCCGCACCATTACAGAGGCACCGCCAAAGGGTTCAGCTGCGTGGATCATCCGCTGTTGATAAGCCTTATTACTCCTTCTCCAAACTCGCCAACGACCATCAGTATCACAAAGAAGACAACTGATTTCATCGGACCATTGGATCCTGCGCCATGTCCTCAGATTGTGGTTTTGCCTTTGATTACATCACAACAAACGTTGAGTCTTGTGTCTATCAGTGACTAAGGGACGTCTGATTGGACGATGTGCACGATAATATTGACAGATGTCACAGAGTTGGAAAAAAGAAGCCAGGAAAGAGTCGACCCATCTTAGTGAAATTCGTCAGTTACTACGACAGGAACAAGGTTATCAGGAATAGACGATCATTGCACGACAACCAGGAGACTAAAAACGTATACATCAACGAGGATCTCACACAGAGGAGGAGTCTCATCTACAAGAATGCCAGAGATCTGAGATACCACAGGAAGATTCACTCGACATGGACGAAGGATGGTAAGATCTATGTCTGTGAGCAGCCAGAAGGACTCACTCGAGTCATCAAATATGACTCTGATCTGGACAAGTAATCTAGTGATTATTTAGTATACTGACATATTTGTGTTTTTCACAAGGACAAACCAAGGAATGTGTAAGTACAAATGTAAATACATGTATAATCTGTAGACAATACCAACTATACCACAACATACAACAATAGGATTGTGCACATGTGTCATCCTCATGTTTGTATCATAATGTATATATTGTTTGTACATGTTCTTGTATATTTAACAACTATCCTTTCTCAGTTACTATCCTTTACATTGTGTGTATTGTTAAGACAGCATCAATGACAGCGTTCATGTAACACAGGCAACTTACAGCCACTCGCTGTTATCCAGATTTTGTGCGAAATATCCAACAAATCACATCATGTTAAATCTACCCCGACACTCTTTGCGCGTTGCTTAATTATTTGCATTGTAAAACTTCCACATGGGTAACGACCGTAGCCAGTATCGTGCCACGATTGGGGTTTTTCATTGTAAATTTTACATAAAAGGATTCATGAGAAAATCTACTACAACACTTTCATTTACTTCTTGTTATGTAATAGACTTGCTGCTGAACGAAGGAAATGTCTGATATATTGTCAGTTAACCTGACTACGTGTAATGTAAGTGTGTTTCTTTGTTTTCTTCAAGCTAACTTAGGTAATCACAACGCCATGCTTGCTATCTTATTGTTACTTCAACTTGCGGGTGATGTTGAAACAAATCCAGGGTCAAATCACGAAGAAAAAAATATTAGTTGTGACTCCAGTATTTCCATTTTTCATTTAAATAGTAGAAGTGTCAGAGGTAAGCAGCAGTTTTTAAAAGAGTATTTGTCAGACTTTGACATCATATGCTTTACTGAAACACATTTGGATCACAAAGTTAATGATGTTAATCTTGAGTGGAGCAAGCCAATTCGTGAAGACAGAAACTGTTTTGGAGGTGGGGTAATGGTTTTTTAACTTTCAAAAGAATTATTCATCTGGAAAATCCATACGATGAATCGATTTGGTTAAAGATATTTCTTCCGCAAAAAACACTTATACTGTGTACAGTTTATAGACCAGAACACAACCCTGGTCAATTTTGGAATCGACTAGATGTAAGTATTGAGAGAGCATTAGACATATCCCACAAAATTATAATAGTTGGTGACTTGAATGAAAACTTATTATCAGGAAAGAGTTGTCATTTGCAGAATATATTTGAACGGAAACAATTAAGAAATGTAATTAAAGATCCTACTAGAGTAACCGCAACAACTAGCACTCTGTTGGACCCAGTTATAGTAAGTGATGATGTAATTGTCAGTGATTGTGGTGTGATTGACTTTGGTAGAAACATATCTGACCACAAGGGAACCTATATATCAATCAGTGAAAGGTTAAATACAAAACAGTTTTACAAAAGAGAGGTATGGTGTTACAATCAGGCAGATTTCGCCAAGTTGAACAGTCTTATCGATGGTTTAGATTGGGATGAATTATTTACCTGTTGTGATAATGTAAATGACATGTGTACTGTTTTCTATGAACGATTAGATGAGATTATTAGAAAGTGCATTCCCACAAAAGTAGTTACCATAAGACCAAATGACAAACCATGGTTTAATTCAGAACTTAGACGTGAATGTAGACGCAGGGATAGAATAAGAAAGCAAGCAAAAAGAACAGGAAAGGAAAAGGATATCCTAGCATACAAGAAACAGAGAAACCGAGTAAACAATATGAAGTATCTTGCCAAGGAAACATTTTATGGTAATTTGGATGAACTACTCACTGAGTTATACATCATTAACAAATCATCGTATTGGAAAATTCTACGTCATGTAGTTAGAAATTCTGAAACGTCACATATATCACCTCTCAAAAGCAAGGACGATGATGAAGGCCCATCCTTATTCACTGATTTTGAAAAAGCTACCAGGCTAAATGAATATTTTAAGTCTGCATCCCCGTTAGAAGATGACATTAAAAATTTACCATACTTTGAGAAACGCACTGATGAGGAGTTATGTGACATCGTTATAACTCATAAGGATGTTTTTGATATTATTAAATGTCTACCTGAGAAAAAGGCGTGTGGACCAGATAGAATAAGCCACAAGTTACTTAAGAAAACAGTTAATACAATAAGTAAAGTTTTATGTCTCTTGTTCAATTACTCATTGCAAACGTCTACTTATCCCACTTATTGGAAAGCAGCTCACGTTATGCTACTATTTAAAAAAGGTGATCGTTCCATTGTTTCAAATTACAGACCGATATCTCTCATAAGTTGTGTGGGGAAAGTATTTGAAAGGGTAGTCTATAAACATCTGTATAATTATTTTCATTTTAATAGTTTGCTGTATAAGTATCAAGCCGGTTTTCAAAAAGGCCACTCAACTGTACACCAATTACTTGAATTGTATAATCAAATCTGTGTATCCTTGGATAACAAGGAAACATTTTGTATGGTGTTTTGTGATGTCTCCAAAGCCTTCGATCGTGTCTGGCACAAGGGGCTTTTGTGTAAATTGGAGAATTATGGTTTAAAAGGAAGCATACTCCAGTGGTTATCAAGTTATGTAACCAATCGTAGTCAATCTGTCTTTGTGAATGGTACACTTTCCAAGCCGGTATATTTGACAGCTGGCGTTCCCCAAGGATCAGTATTGGGTCCATTTCTTTTTATTGTTTACATAAATGACATAGCTGATGAATTAAACTGTTTGACAAGACTCTTTGCTGATGATACATCACTTGGGATTTCATCAACCGATCATAGATTGCTTCAGTCTACTTTAAATTCCAACCTACAGAAACTGAGCACTTGGGTAAAACAATGGCTTGTTAAATATAACCCAAATAAAACAGAGGCTATCATTTTTACTCTCAAGAAACAAAGTGACAATATAACCTTATACTTTGACGGTTGTGAAATTAGTAATGTAAATGAACATAAACACTTAGGAGTAATGTTCTCGGCAGATGGGAAATGGAATAAACATATTGATAAAATAGTAAAATCAAGTTCAAAGATGATAAATTCCATGAGTAAATTGAAATTTCTGCTCAGTAGGCAAATTTTGAATAAGATTTATACTATGTTTATCAGACCACACTTTGAATATGCCTGCGAGGTCTGGGGTGGGTGTAACCATGTACAGTCACTGAGGCTAGAACAACTACAACTAGAAGCAGCCCGTATTGTTACTGGATTACCAAAATATACACCGCATAAATATCTCTATTTTGAAACTGGATGGGAAAAATTATCGATACGTAGAGAAAGAAGAAAGTTAACATTATATTACAAAATGAGATGTGTGTAATGCACCTTCATATCTGACAGATTTGCTTCCTCAAACTGTTAGCGACTCTACAACGTATGATCTCAGAAACTCTGAAGATTTTGTAAAACCATCATATAGGCTTAAACACTCATGTCAGTCTTTTATCCCATCAACTGCAATGTTATGGAATAATATTCCATTAGAAAAACGAATGTTACCATCAACAGAGAACTTGAAGTCATATTGAAAAAGGCACCCGTGGCGAGCCACCTCCTCGTGGTGGGTGCTGGGTAACGCGAAGAGCTCGCCGACACCCCCGTAGTGGACCCGGGGGGATATTTGGTCCACCAACCCGTTTGCCGTGGGTTGCGTCCCGTGTCGGTGGAGGACGGGATCCTGGTGGTTGAGGGCACTGGGGCTTTTAACTGCGTTCCATTGCCCAACACACCACTTTGGCCCTTACTTCACCTAGACGGGTGGTCGAATGGGCCCGGTTCGACCAATCGGCTGGTCATGCCAAGCCCTGTGCATGGACTATATATATCATTGCACAAATCTTATTTGGTTTTTTACTTTCGGTCTTGGCCTATTTGTTCATTGAGCTTTTCGAATTTTAAAATGCTTGAAGTTCTAAATTTTTGCCTAGAGTCTTATGCCCAGAAGGCGGTGGCTCATGGGCCAATCTGGTAGACTAAGTATTTCTAATTCTTCTGCTGGAGTATATCATCCGGGTATCCTTGGTGCTGTAAGCTGGAGGCCCGCTTACTTTAGCATTGTCCTTGTGATACTCCGTGGTGGGTGGGGAGCTCGGATGATGAACCGTATTACACTAACCATGGCTTATGAAACTCCAACCAAAAAAACAAAACGTCCACTTGATATTGACCCTGTTGATACTGACCATAGACCGTCTACATCGATTGAGTATTGGCCACGTTTCATTGTGATTGAGACTCCTGATAAGACTCCTTTGAAGTTGAACCCCTTTGCTGTATTCAAAGGTATTCAAGGCATTGCTGGGGATGTGAAGAACATCAGACGCCTACGTTCGGGTGCCCTCCTAGTCGAGTGCGGGAAAAAGCAGCAAGCAACAAATCTGATGAATATTAAATCTTTCGTGGGCATTCCCGTCTCGGTTTCTGCACATAAAACCTTGAATACAAGTAAAGGTATCGTGAGAGATAGAGATCGATTGTTTGATGACATGTCGGAACTTGATATAATGAAATGAAGGATCAAGGTGTACTATATGTCAAGCGCTTTTCAACTCGCAGAAACAACGAAACCGTCAAAACAAATACGTATCTGTTTACTTTCTCATGTCCAAATGCTCCAAAATCAGTGAAGGCAGGCTACTGCAACATACAAGTTGATACCTACATCCCCAACTCGCTCAGGTGTTTTAAATGCCAGAAATATGGACACGGTGTATCTACCTGCACATTGTCTGTTGTGTGTGCTCACTGTGGTGAGAAGACACACACAACAGAAGATTGTGACAGCGATTATAAAAAATGCACCAATTGCTCAGGCGACCATTCGTCCTTTTCTAAACAGTGTCCTATTTGGAAAGAGCAAATGGAGATCAATAAAATAAAATTCACTCAAAATATCTCTTTTGCGGAGGCCAAAAAACTGGTAAAGACATCTGATCTTACAGAAAGTTATGCAACAGTAGCAAAAATATCATCGGTTTCTAGCTCTAAAACAACATCAACCACAGGCTGCCAAACTACCTTGACTTGGGTAAATTGCGATTCTCCACAGCATTTGTACCCTGCTATATCATCACAGACTCAGGAATCACTTCCTAGTACCTCAAGGTCTTCTGATCACAAATCATCATCTCAGTCACACTCAAAGTCTCAATCGACATCTGATAGTCAGCAAACGGTGAAAAGTAAACCGAAGCCAAAGCCTGATGCTTCAAAACATCAAAGTGGTAGAACTCCTAAAGGGTCACAGAACAAAATTCAATTGTTCAATAAATACGGATCTCTTGAAGACATGGACGTTTCTGAAAACGTCCATTCTAGGGCACATAGCTTGTCGCCCTCTAAAAGAGTGCGGGGTAGATCCCCAATAAATCCCCCCAAAAGATAGTTTATTCCAATAATATTATACAGTGGAACTGCAGAGGATTGAGGACTAATTTACACGAATTACAGCTATTAGTCCAAGATTTTACACTTTCAGCGTTATGTCTCCAAGAGACATATTTAAAATAAATACATTTGACCTTCGTCAATTTAATGCATATCATTGTTTTTTCACCTCCGGGTGATAGGACCACTGGCGGATCATCCATCCTAGTCAGACAAAACGTTATTCAAAGCCCTGTTTCACTTAATACTAACATGCAGGCTGTTGCTGTGAGAATTACTTTACATGTAGCGTTTACGCTTTGCTGTCTCTATATTTCGCCGTCCACGACGTTTGCCAAAACTGATCTTCAAGCTCTATGTGACCAACTCCCGAAGCCCTGTATTATAATGGGAGATTTAGATGGGCACAGCCCACTCTGGGGTAGTGTAACTACAAACACTAAAGATAAAGTACTGCAGGACTTTTCTTCTGATAATGATTTATGTACTTATAATGATGGTTCCAACACATATTTACACCCCTATACATGGACCTGTTCTGCTCTCGACTTGTCATGCACAAATTCAGAACCACTCAATGAACTTCAATGGTCAGTCCAGAATGACCTCTGTGGACGTGACCATTTTCCTACTGTACTTAAATCTATAACTCTATCTAAAGTTCCTCCATCATCAAGGCGGAATTTTTAAATGGCTGGGCTGGGCTTTATATGAAACACTGTGTGCTGAAAAACGTAAACCCGAACGTTATATTGAATTTCCGGATGCTATTAGATGTTTTTCTGATGAACTGAACTCCATAGCTGATGAGTGTATACCAAAGTCCTCTGCAGTTCCACATATTCAAAAACCATGGTTCAGCGATGAGTGCAAACAAGCTAGGAAGGCAAGGAAAAAAGCAGAACATTATTTCCGTCGCCATCCTATGGTGCATAACTTAAATAAATTTAAAATTTTAAATGCTAAAGCACGGCATACGTTTAAACAGAACAAACGCAAATCTTGGCAAAATTATGTATCTAAAATAAATTCCAAGGTATGGAACATGGTCCAGAAAATTAAAGGTAAAGGTGCTAAATCTACAGTCCATCATCTTGAACATGGAGATCAATTACTTACTGATAAATCAGATATTGCTAATAAACTGGGAGAAACCCTTGCTAAACATTCTTCCTCTTCAAATTATGTACAAAAATTCCAGCAATATCAAAAGCAAGAAGAAAAGAAAACTATTAATTTCAATTCCGATAATGGGGAAGATTATAATGAAACGTTTTCTATTCATGAACTCCATACTGCACTTGATCAAGCTCATGATGCTGCTACAGGAGCTGATAACATACATTATCAACTCCGGAAACATTTACCAGAATCCTGCCTAGAAACGCTTCTCAATATTTTTGATGGTATTTGGACATCGGGTAACGTTCCTCCTTCATGGCGTGACGCCATAGTAGTACCAACACCTAAACCTGGACGTGATCATACCGATCCATCCAATTATCGTCCGATTTCATTAACAAGCTCTGCATGCAAGACCGTGGAACGCCTGATAAATAATCGACTAGTTTGGTACTTGGAAACAAATAACCTTATAAATGATATACAGTGTGGTTTCCGCAAAAACAGAAGTACTGTTGATCACTTAGTGCGTTTAGAATCATTTGTTAAAAATGCACTAATTAATAAACAACATGCTGTGTCTATCTTTTTTGATTTAGAAAAAGCATATGACACAAATTGGAAATATGGTATTTTAAGAGATTTACATGACTTTGTCTTGCGAGGTCGTTTACCTCAATTTATTGCCAACTTTTTAAATGATAGACAGTTTCAAGTTCGAGTGGGTTCTACCCTGTCTGATCATTACAATCAGGATCAGGGTGTTCGACAACGCAGTATTCTGTCTGTCACACTTTTTAGCATAAAGATAAATAGTTTATCAAAAGTTTTAAACGATTCAATAGATGGATCGTTATTTGTGGATGATTTTAATATTTCTTGTCGTGGGAAAAACATGCATACTATTGAACGGCAACTGCAGTTGTGTTTTAACAAAATAAATAAATGGTGTCTAGAAAACGGCTTTAATTTTTTCTAAATCCAAAACTAATTGTATACTTTTTTGCAGAAACTTTAAGCCACATAAAGACCCTGAACTATCTCTAGATGGCACTCCCATCAAAGTTGTAAAGGAGGCCAAGTTCTTGGGCCTAATCTTTGACTCCCACTTAACATTTCTGCCTCATATTAAGTCCATTAAAACTAAATGCCTGAAGGCTCTTGACTTGTTGAAAGTTGTTCCCAACTCAAAGTGGGGAGGGGACCAACCCTCTTACATCTATATCGATCACTCGTGCGTTCGAAACTTGATTATGGCTCCATCGTATATGGTGGAGCCTGCAAAAGCAATCTTAAACTTCTTGACTCCGTCCACCATCAAGGCTTAAGACTTTGTCTTGGGTCTTTCAGAACGTCACCTATTGATAGTCTCTACGTTGAGGCCGATGAACCATCTCTTACTCAACGTCGTATAAAACTGTTTTTACAATATATTACTAAATTATATTCTAATGAATCTAACCATGCCTATAACTGAGTGTTCAATCCCCTTTATGAGGATTTGTATAACAAAAGGTCTTCTCTCGTACCACCTCTTGGGCACAGAATTAAACCATTTATTTCTTCAGCCGGTATAGAGCTGGAAAGCATATCGCCTTCCCGTCTTCTTTCATCTCCTCCTTGGCAATTGGTTAGGCCACAAGTTGACCTAAGATTAACATCATTTAAAAAACCAGAAACAAATGAGTTACAATATAAACAAGAATATCATCAATTGAAACATAAATATAGCAATTACAAACCCTTATTTACAGATGGATCCAAGGACGGCGGTGCAGTAGCTACTGCCACTGTCATTGGAACCAGAACAATATCTTCTAGAATTCCAGATAACAGCTCTATTTTTACTGCAGAAGGTAACGCGATACTCACGGCTCTTAAATATATTCAAAGACACCCTAAACATAAACAGTATATAATCTATCCCGACTCTCTTTCTTGCCTTCAGGCTATTAAAATATTTCTTGTAAACATCCACTTCTAATTGAAATTATTGAATTGTATAATAATCTTGCTACTGGCCAGTGCGACATCGTCCTTTGTTGGTTACCCAGTCACGTAGGCATTTCTGGCAACACAATGGCCGATCTTGCTGCTAAGGCAGCACTCAACAAATGTGTGACACCACTTCTTATTCCATACTCAGATGGCACCCGTGGCGAGCCACCTCCTCGTGGTGGGTGCTGGGTAATGCTAAGAGCTCGCCGACACCCCCGTAGTGGACCCGGGGGGATATTTGGTCCACCAACCCGTCTGCCGTGGGTTGCGTCCCTGTGTCGGTGGAGGAGGGGATCCTGGTGGTTGAGGGCAATGGGAGCAGCACCATTGTTCCTATTGCTCAACACACCACTTCGGCCCTGACTTCACCTAGACGGGAGGTTGAATGGGCCCGGTTCAACCAATCGGCTGGTCATGCCAAGCCCTGAGCACTAAACTATTATTGCTCTATCATTGTTTGGCTTGATGTTGTGAAACACAATATTGATCTCTTTTGTAACTTGTATATATTTAATATGATACATATATTGTCAAATTTGAAAAAAATTGCCTAGATGCTGGTGCCAGAAGGCGATGGCTCATGGGCCAAACTGGTAGATCTTTCTGCTGGTGTATATGATCCCTATATCCCTAGTATCTGCCTGTTGGACATCCGCAGGCAACAGGATACTGCCTTTATTGGCACTCGGTGGCGGGTGGGGAGTAGGGTTGACGAAACTAAATTCATACCATCATGGCTTTTCAAACCCCAATTAAAAAAACAAAGCGAACGCTTGAAAATGATGCTGAGACTGATGATATTTCTGTCATTTCAAAATCAGTGGAGTACTGGCCTAGATTCCTGGTGCTGGAAACACCTGACAAAACCCCAATCAAACTGAACCCATTTGCTGTTGCTAAGGGCATTCAAGGGATAGCAGGTGATGTAAAAAATATCAAAAGGTTGAGAACAGGGTCAATCCTTATTGAATGTGCTAAAAGGCAACAAGCAACTAACTTGATGTCAATCGATGAACTTGTTGGCGTCCCTGTAAAGGTTTCTCCACACAGATCTCTCAACACTAGCAGAGGTATCATAAGAGATCGAGACAGACTCTTTGAAGATATGTCTGAATTGGATATTGGTTGTGAAATGAAAGACCAGGGAGTTACCTTTGTTAAAAGGTTTACCAGACGTCAGGGTACCGAAATAATCAACACAAATACGTACCTTTTTTCATTTTCGTCTCCAACAGCACCAAAATCAGTCAAAGCAGGATATTGCAAAATTGATGTTGAAATGTTTATTCCGAATCCTTTGAGGTGTTTTAAATGTCAAAAGTTTGGCCATGGCGTGAATTTCTGCAAAAATAGTATCACATGTGCGCACTGTAGTGAAACTAGTCATGTCACAGAAGATTGTAAGAGTGATTTCAAAAAGTGCAAGAACTGTTCTGGTCCTCACTCTTCCTCCAGTAAATCGTGTCCAGTCTGGAAACGAGAAATGGAAATCAACAAACTAAAATACACAAGGAACATCACTTACCTGGAAGCAAAGAAACTTGTGCCAAATAACGAACAGACTGAGACATATGCATCTGTAACAAAAACACGCCCAGTCTCAACATCGACTGCATCAATTCAGTGCCAGACAGATTTGACTTGGGTGAACTCTGTCACTCCTCAACCAGTCGTGCCATCTGAATCTGCTACCCAGACTACTGTTGAAATTCCATCGACACAGATTTCTGAATCTTCATCTTCTATGACACGTGAAACACCTACTGTGACAACTAAACTGCCTTCCACGAACCATTCACAGCCATCAAAAACACATTCTGGAAAAGGACAAACTGCTCCAACAAGGTATAAAACAGATTCATTTTCTCGATCTAATCTACCGGGTAGACAACCTAAAGGATCAGATGATCCAATCAAAGTCTACAATAAGTTTGGATCACGTGAAGAGATGGATGTCTCAGAAAGCATCCATCGTAGACCTGCTAGTTTGTCGCCTAAAAGAAATGGGCGAGGCAGATCTCCAGTTAAGCCGCCTAAGAGATGATTCATTCTCAAACACTGATTCAGTGGAATTGTAGGGGATTTAAGACAAATTTTAACGACTTACAATTATTGGTCCAGGACTTTAAACCATCAGCTTTATGTCTGCAGGAAACGTATATAAAGCAAACAGACAAAATTAACTTACGCCATTACAATTCATATCATTATTTTTCTCCTCCTGGCGATAGGGCCACTGGAGGTTCTTCTATCGTAGTCAATCAGAATGTAATTCATAGCCCTGTTACACTTACATCTAATCTTCAAGCAGTTGCAGTACGTCTCACATTACACGTTGCATTTACCTTATGCTCTTTGTACATTTCTCCGTCTTCAACGTTTCAGAAAACAGACCTTCAATCTCTGTATGACCAGCTACCCAAACCTTGTGTTATTATGGGAGACTTAAATGGCCATAACCCTCTCTGGGGTAGTACAACTACAAATGCTAAAGGTAAATTATTGGAAGAGTTCTGTTCAGATAATGATTTATGCATATTTAATGACGGTTCTAACACCTATTTACATCCGGGTACAGGAACGTATTCTGCACTTGATTTATCAATCACGGATTCTAACCTACTGAATGAATTTGAATGGTCAGTTCATGATGACCTCTGTGGAAGTGACCATTTCCCTACAATTCTAACACCTGTGAACCCATCTGATATTACCCCATTTTCCAGATGGAACTTTAAAAAGGCTAACTGGCCTTTGTATCAAACGTTGTGTTGTAGCAGACTTAAATCTGAACTTTTGTTAGAAAGTCCTGATCCTATAAAAGATTTCTCTGATGAACTAGTAAACATTGCTGATGAGTGTATCCCTAAATCTTCTGCAGTTCCACACATCCGAAAACCATGGTTTACAGATGACTGCAAACAGGCTAGGAAGGCACGGAAGAAAGCTGAGCGTTATTTCCGTCGCCACCCCATGGTCCATAATTTGAATAATTTCAAAATTTTAAATGCTAAGGCACGGCGTACTTTTAAGTACAGTAAGCGCCAATCCTGGCGCAATTATGTGTCGAAAATAAATTCCCGAACACCAATATCAAAGGTATGGAATATGATCCAGAAAATAAAAGGTAAGGGCCCTCACAATTGCATTAAACATCTCAAAGCCGAAGATGCATTATTAACTATTAAATCTGATATTGCAAATAAACTTGGAGAAACTTTAGCCAAACACTCTTCCTCATCGAATTATGTACCTCAATTCCAAAAATATAAAGAACAACAGGAAATGAAATCTATTAATTTTAATTCAGATAATGGGGAAGATTACAATGAAATATTTTCTGTTCATGAGCTCTTTACTGCTCTAGAACAAGCTCGCGATACTGCTACAGGAGCTGATAACATACATTATCAGCTCCTGAAACACTTACCGGAATCATGTTTAGAGACACTGTTAAACATTTTTGATGATATTTGGACTTCTGGTAACTTTCCTTCTTCATGGCATAATGCTATAGTAGTCCCTATCCCTAAACCTGGACGTGATCATACCGATCCTTCGAACTATCGACCTATTTCGCTTACCAGCTGTGTTTGCAAGACCATGGAACGCATGATTAATAATCGACTTGTTTGGTACTTGGAAACCAATAATCTGATCACAGATATTCAGTGTGGTTTCCGTAAAAACAGAAGTACCGTTGATCACTTAGTACGTTTAGAATCATTTGTCAAAAACGCTCTAATTACTAAACAACATGCAGTGTCTATCTTTTTTGATCTTGAAAAAGCATATGACACCACATGGAAATATGGCATCTTAAAAGATTTACATGACTTCGGATTACGAGGTCGTTTACCTAAATTTATAGCCAAGTTTTTAAATAACAGACAATTTCAAGTCCGAGTGGGTTCCACCCTGTCTGATCATTACAGTCAGGATCAGGGTGTTCCACAAGGCAGTATTTTGTCTGTGACCTTATTTAGTATCAAGATTAACAGTTTATCAAAAGTTTTAAACGATTCAATCGATGGATCATTATTTGTGGATGATTTTAATATTTCTTGTCGGGGGAAAAATATGCATACTATTGAACGGCAAATGCAGTTATGTTTAAAGAAAATAGATAAATGGTGTCTTGAGAACGGCTTTAAATTTTCTAAATCAAAAACTAATTGCATACATTTTTGCCGTAAATATAAACCACATAAGGACCCAGAATTGTTTTTAAATGGCACTCCCATCACAGTTGTCAAGGAGGCAAAGTTCTTAGGTCTGATTTTTGACTCTCATTTAACTTTTCTTCCACATATCAAATCCCTAAAAACTAAATGCCTGAAGGCACTTGATTTATTGAAAGTCGTGTCTAATTCAAAGTGGGGAGGGGATCAAGCTACCCTTTTACACCTGTATAGATCGCTTGTCCGGTCGAAGCTAGATTATGGCTCAATTGTATATGGTGGAGCCTGCAAGAGCAGCTTAAAACTATTAGATTCTGTCCATCATCAAGGTCTAAGACTTTGTCTTGGCTCCTTTCGAACTTCACCTGTTGACAGCCTGTATGTCGAGGCTGATGAACCATCTCTTGAGCAGCGACGTATAAAATTAGCTTTACAATATGTAACAAAACTATATTCCAATGAGTCAAATCCTGCGTATAACTGTGTTTTCAATCCTCTGTATGAGGATTTATACAATAAGAAATCTTCTCTTGTTCCGCCTCTTGGTTTCAGAATAAAACCACTTATTTCTGCTGCCAGCATTGAGCTGGATAATATAGCCCCTTCCCGTCTTCTTTCTTCTCCTCCTTGGCAACTGGTCAAGCCACAAGTTGACCTAACATTAACTAAATTTAAAAACTCAGAAACAAATGAACTACAATATAAACAAGAATATAATCAACTGAAACATAAATATAGCAATTATAAATCTTTATTTACAGATGGGTCCAAGGATGGTGGTGCTGTGGCTTGTGCCATTGTCATTGGATCCAGAACAATATCTTCTAGAATTCCAGATAACAGTTCTATTTTTACAGCAGAGGCAAACGCCATATTAACAGCTCTCAGATATATTCAAAGACACCCTAAACGTAAACAAAATATAATCTATTCAGACTCTCTTTCTTGCCTTCTGGCTATTAAAAATAGTTCTTGTAAACATCCACTTTTAATTGAAATTATTGAATTGTATAATTATCCTGCTACTGGCCAATACGACATCGTCTTCTGTTGGTTACCCAGCCACGTAGGCATTTCAGGGAATACACTGGCTGATCTTGCTGCCAAGGCAGCACTCAACAAATCTGTGACACCACTTCTCCTTCCATATTCAGATTACAAAGCTACAATTAGATCTTATATCCATGATCTAATGCAGAAGAAGTGGGACACTCAAGTAGGTATAAATAAATTACATGTAATAACACCGTATATTGGTTACACTTACTTGGGCTGTCAGTCCAGATTTGAGGAGGTCATTATGCGACGATGTCGCATTGGCCATACGCGGTATACACATGAGTACTTGTTAAAAGGTGAGGATCCTCCGTTTTGTATCCCTTGTGATGAAAGAATTACAGTCAAGCATGTTTTGCTTGACTGTGTTGAATATTCCATCACAAGGGATAAATATTTTACATCACGAAGTATGAAGGATCTTTTTAGTAATGTTAGTTGTCATTTAATCATTGCGTTTTTAAAAGAATTACATCTGTTTCAGGACTTGTAAATAGATAAATATTTTATGATTGGAAGTTGAATTTGCAGATAACATTGTTAGTGGCTGTATTCTCGAAGGGGGTTGAAGTACCGTAAAATTATTGTCCTCCTGAGAGGATACGTAAGTCCCAAAACATTTGGAATCAGATTTAATCTTCCATATTTTTTAGTCGTAGTATATGTGTCATTGTAATTTGTGGCTAATCTTGCATATAGTCGCCAGCAGCTGAGGGATGGTGTAAATCCAACTAGGGACCATGCAGGTAGCAGAGGTACTGTAAGTCCCCATGGCCCCTAGTATGGTGATCTACCCTCTGTTGTTGGCGATCTATGGCCTGTTTTTATATTGTGCTGTCTCACATATTGTGCTGTGACACTATTATTTTTTTTAAGTTTCCACACTAGTTTTAATAATAACTGTGATACTCTGGTGGTTTTACTGTCCTTCGTAGACAGGTTCTTCATAATGTGGATATATATTCTTTTTGTCACGTATGTTCTCGTCACGATATGGCTGCAATATTGCCGATGTGACGTTAAATATTAACTCACTCACTCACTCACCATACTCAGATTATAAAGCCACAATAAGATCTTTTATCCGTGATCTGATGCAGAAGAAGTGGGATACCCAGGTAGGTATAAATAAATTACATGCAATAAAACCTTATATCGGTTATAGTTACTTGGGTCGTCAGTCCAGATTTGAGGAGGTCATTATGCGACGATGTCGCATTGGCCATACGAGGTATACTCACGAATATTTATTAAAAGGTGAAGATCCTCCGTTTTGTATCCCTTGTGATGAAAGAATCACAGTCAAGCATTGTATTGAATATTCCATCACAAGGGATAATTTTTTTAACTCACGAACTTTGAAAGATCTTTTTAATAATATTAGCTCTCATTTAATTATTGCATTTTAAAAAGACTTAGATTTGCTAAATGAATTGTAAATAGATACATATTTTATTCTTGGAAGTTTGAATTAGTAACTTAGAGTGTTAGTGGCTGTATCCTCGAGGGGGGTTAAAGCACTGTAAAATTATTGTCCTCCTGAGAGTGTACGTAAGTCCCAAAACATTTAAAGTACATCAAAACATTCCACTGTTTCTAATCGTAGAATACGTGTGCTTTTAATTTATGGGTAGATTTTTCTGAATTGTTAACGGCTGAGGGGATGCTGTAAATCCAGCTAGGGTCCATGCAGGAAGCAAATGTACTGTAAGTCCCCATGGTCCCTAGCATGGTGATCTACTTTCTGTCGTTGGTGATATATAGCCCTTGTTTTATATTGTGTTGTCCTAATAGTGATCTTAGTTTTAACTTTCCAGACTAGTTTTAAATTGTAACTGTGATATTCTAGTTGTTTCACTGTCCTTTGCTGACAGGTTTATTTATGAAATTATATATCATCCATTTCAGTGTTGGCACCCGTGGCGAGCCACCTCCTCGTGGTGGGTGCTGGGTAACGCGAAGAGCTCGCCAACACCCCCGTGTGGATCCGGGGGCATATTTGGTCCACCAACCTGTTGGCCGTGGGTTGCGGCCCTGTGTCGGTGGAGGACGGGAGTCTGGGGGTTGAGGGCACTGGGAGCCTGTAACCGCGTTCCCTTTGCTCAACACACCCCTTCGACCCTTACTTCACCTAGACGGGTGGTAGAACTGGCCCGGTTCTATCAATCGGCTGGTCACGCCAAGCACTGTGCATGGTAGATATATATTATTTGCACATGTCCTTATTTTTTGGGCCTTGGATATTTTGATCTTGTAAGATACATTTATTGATTACTATAAATTGCCTAGAGTCCTATGCCAGAAAGCGGTGGCTCATGGGCCAATCTGGCAATATTGACTTCCAAATTCAATATGTGTCCAATTACGTGTCACTGGCAGACACCCCGGCATTTAATTTCGTATGCAAGTATTGCTATTTGCGTCATAATTGCTGGAGTATAACATCCCTGTATCCCTGGTGTTGGCATCTTGGAGATCCGGTGCTACTTGACACCGTCCTTGTTGACACTCCATGGTGGGTGGGGAGCAGGGGTGCTGAATACTCTTCCTTTCATGATGTCTTCCCAACAAGCTGGTTCATCTCGCTGTGAAAAAAAGAGGCGTCTGGTTGAAACAGACTGTACACCTGAAACCATTCCTGTAAATGTCGATTCTTGGGCTCGATTTTTAGTGATTGAGTCTAAGGACTTTCTACCGATCAAACTCAATCCCTTCGCAATTTCAAAAGCTATCTCTGGAATTTGTGGTGAAGTAAAGAACGTTACCCGTCTTCGTAGTGGCTCGATTTTGGTTGAGTGTGCACGGAGACAGCAATCTCTCAATCTGCTGTCTGTCAAGAACTTTGCCAATATCGAGGTTGCTGTGTCTGTGCACAGGACATTGAATTCTTGCCGTGGCATCATACGGGACAAAGCTCGTTGTCTCTGTGATATGTCAGAGGAGGATATAGCTCTTGATTTTGAGGACCAAGGAGTTACAGCAGTGAAACGTTTCACTTTCAAGAAAGATGGTAATATCACTCCAACTAATACTTACCTCTTAACCTTTTCGCGATCTTCTCTTCCACAGTCAATAAAAGCAGGGTATGTTAACATCATGGTGGATGTGTATGTCCCCAATCCACTACGGTGTTATAAGTGTCAGCATTTCGGTCTTGGGTCTAACTCATGTCGAAACCCTGTGGTGTGTCATCGCTGTGGTGACCATCATGAGGGTGCAGACTGTGAGAATGACATAAAATGCGCAAACTGTGAAGGCCCACATGCAGCTTCATCCAGGTCCTGTCCTGTTTATATACGGGAATCTAAAATAATGAAAATCAAATGCGAAAAGAACATTTCATACCTTGATGCCAAGAAACTGTTTACAAGTCAAACTTCAACTGCGTTGAACATATCTTATTCTGCGGCAGTCACCCGCACTGTAGCTACATCCTCGACTGCTTGTCAGACTGACTTGACCTGGGTTCAGTCAGAAAGACCTGTTAATTCAGGAAAAACACTTACTTCAGCAGTCACTCAGTCTACTACCGGGTCTCAGACTGAAATTCAGCCTTCGACATCAAAGACGTCTGTTTCACAGCCAGCTCATTCAAAAACAGGTACTGACCAAACAGGAAAGAAGAAAGGAAAATGGTTAAATAGAAACTATCCACCTATTGTCCCATCACCTCAAGAGGTCCCGCTACAAAACCCGTTTGAACCTCTGGATATGGAGGTTACTCCTTCCTCACAAGGCAGTCGGAGGAACAGCTCCTCCTCCAATACCCGTGAACGATCACCAATTGAGCCACCATGACTCAGTTGGATAATATAATTCAGTGGAATTGCAGAGGGCTTAAAAATAACTTCAGTGAAATACAATTACTCATTCAAGACCTTCAACCGTCAGCATTATGTCTTCAAGAAACTTATCTTAAAAATACTGATAATTTTAACTTAAGGCGATACACTGATTATCATTCTTTCTCTCCCCCAGGAGATAAGGCTACTGGAGACTCTTCTATTTTAGTCCATCAGAGCGTCACACATAGCCCTCTTACTCTAAAAACGGATCTTCAAGCTGTTGCTGTTCGTCTGACTCTGCACTTTGTGCTGACATTGTGCAGTTTGTATATACCCCCCTCTTCCAGTATTCAACAATCAGATCTTCAAAAACTCTTTGATCAACTTCCGAAGCCATGTCTTATCATGGGTGACCTTAACGGGCACAACCCACTTTGGGGAGGTGCCCATACTAACACCAAAGGTAAACACCTGGAGGAATTCATTTCAGATAACAATTTATGTATTTTCAATGATGATTCAGCCACTTATGATAACTTAAAACCTGATGTTTTTGTGAACAGCGAAGATCCAATACAGTCGTTTTCCGATTTATTGAATGACATCGCTGATCAAACTATACCTAAGTCTTCTGCAGTTCCACATATCCGTAAGCCATGGTTCAACAATGAATGTAAACAGGCCAGGAAGTGTAGGAAGAAGGCTGAAAAGTATTTTCGCCGACACCCTACTGTACATAATCTTGACACAGTTAAAATTTTAAATGCCAAGGCTAGACGTTCTTTTAAACAAAATAAGCGTCAGACTTGGCGAAATTATGTATCGAAAATCAATTCACGCACGCCTATGTCAAAAGTGTGGAACATGATTCAAAGAATAAAGGGCAAAGGTTCTAAATCTACTGTTCACCATCTGAAAAATGGTGATAATTTATTAACAAATAAATCTGACATTGCCAATAAACTTGGTGAAACTCTCGCCAAGCATTCATCTTCATCAAATTATGTCCCTCAGTTTCAAAAGTTTCAGAAACATCAGGAGAGGAAAAGATTAAATTTTACCTCAGAAAACGGTGAGGATTATAATGAATTATTTTCAATACATGAATTACATACCGCCCTTGAGCAAGCTCATGATACAGCAACAGGGGCTGACAATATCCACTATCAGCTCCTGAAGCACTTGCCTGAATCGTGTCAGGAAACACTGCTAAATATTTTTGATTCAATATGGACTTCAGGGAAGTTCCCATCTTCCTGGCGTAATGCCATTGTAGTCCCCATTCCAAAACCTGGCCGGGATCATACTGATCCATCAAATTATAGACCAATCTCTTTAACGAGTTGTGTCTGTAAAACCATGGAACGAATGGTAAACAATAGATTAACATGGTATCTGGAAACCAATAACCTTATAACAAATATTCAATGTGGTTTCAGGAAAAATCGTAGTACCATTGACCATCTGGTACGTCTAGAATCCTTTGTCAAAAATGCAATTGTAAATAAACAACATGCAGTATCGATATTCTTTGATTTGGAGAAAGCATACGATACCACTTGGAAGCATGGCATTTTAAAGGATTTACATGACTTCGGTTTAAGGGGTCGTTTGCCTCTTTTTATATCACAATTTTTAAAAGACAGGCAGTTTCAAGTCCGAGTAGGTTCTACCCTGTCTGATCATTACAATCAGGATCAGGGTGTTCCGCAAGGCAGCATTTTGTCTGTGACCTTATTTAGTATCAAGATCAACAGTTTACCCAAGGTTTTAAACGATTCAATAGATGGATCACTTTTCGTGGATGATTTTAATATTTCCTGTCGCGGTAAGAATATGCATACTATTGAACGGCAACTGCAATTATGTTTAAACAAATAAATAAATGGTGTCTTGAGAATGGTTCTAAATTTTCTAAGACAAAAACTAATTGCATCCATTTCTGCCGTAAGTATAAACCACATAAGGACCCAGAATTATTTTTAAATGGCACTCCTATCAAAGTCGTTAAGGAGGCCAAGTTCTTAGGTTTGATTTTCGACTCTCATTTAACTTTTCTTCCGCATATCAAATCCCTGAAAACTAAATGTCTGAAGGCACTTGATCTATTGAAAGTTGTGTCAAACTCAAAATGGGGAGGGGATCAAGCTACTCTCCTGCACCTATACCGTTCACTTGTCCGTTCGAAGCTTGATTATGGCTCCATCATTTATGGTGGAGCCTGTAAAAGCAATCTACAACTCCTGGATTCTATCCACCACCAAGGTCTAAGACTTTGTCATTGGTCGTTCCGAACTTCTCCTGTTGACAGTCTCTATGTCGAGGCCGATGAGCCATCTCTTACACAGCGCCGTATCAAATTAGCTTTACAACATATTACAAAACTATACTCTAACGAATCCAACCCTGCTTTTGGCTGTGTTTTCGATCCTCTATATGAACATTTATACAACAAAAAGCCTTCTCTTGTTCCGCCTCTTGGGCACAGAATTAAACCATTCATTTCTGCTGCCGGCATTGAGCTGAAAAGTATAGCGCCTTCTCGTCTTCTTTCTTCTCCTCCTTGGCAATTAGTGAGGCCAGAAGTTGACCTCACATTAACAAAGTTAAAAAAATCAGACACAAACGAATTACAATATAAACAAGAGTTTAAGCAATTAAAAAATAATTATAGTACATACAAATCCTTATTTACAGATGGGTCCAAGGATGGTGGCACAGTTGCTTGTGCCACTGTCATTGGATCCAGAACAATATCTTCTCGATTACCTGATAACAGCTCCATTTTCACTGCAGAAGCAAACGCAATATTAACGGCTCTTCAATATATTCAAAGACATCCTAATCATGTACAGTATATAATTTTTTCGGACTCTCTTTCTTGCCTTCAGGCTATTAAAAATTTGTCGTGTAAACATCCACTTTTAATTGACATAATTGAATTGTATAATGATCTTGCAACTGGCCAGTGCGACATCGTCTTTTGTTGGTTACCCAGCCATGTAGGTATTTCTGGGAATGCAATGGCCGATCTTGCTGCCAAGGCTGCACTCAACAAATCTGTGACACCACTTCTTATTCCATACAGTGATTATAAAGCTAGCATTAGAACTTACATTCGTGATCTGATGCAAAAGAAGTGGGACACCCAAGTGGGAATAAATAAATTACATGCCATAAAACCTTATATTGGTTACTCTCACTTGGGCTGTCAGTCCAGATTTGAAGAGGTCATTATGCGACGATGTCGCATTGGCCATACGCGTTACACCCACAGTTATTTACTAAAAGGCGATGATCCTCCGTTTTGCATCCCTTGTGATGAGAGAACCACGGTCAAGCATATCCTGCTTGACTGTGTTGAATTCTCCATCATAAGGGACAAATATTTCAATGTAAAAACAATTAAGGACCTTTTTAACACCGTAAGTTCTCATTTAATTCTTGGCTTTTTAAAAGAAATTGATTTCATCACTGAATTTTGATTATTATATTCTGTACATAGCTGCATTTTAATTCATGGTAGTTTAGATTAGTAACTTGAATTGTTAGTGGCTGTACCCTCAAAGGGGGTTGAAGTACCGTAAAACTATTGTCCTCCTGAGAGGGTACGTAAGTCCCTACACATTTCCTGTACGTTTAAACTTCCAGTGTTTTTAATCGTAGCATATGTGTATTTTTAATATTTGGCTAGATGGGACTAAATTGCTAACAGCTGAGGGGATGATGTAAATCCAACTAGGGTCCATGCAGGTAGCAAAGGTACTGTAAGTCCCCATGGCCCCTAGCATGGTGATCTACCTTCAGTTGTTGGCAATCTATAGCCGGATTTTATGTTGTATTGTCAGAATAGTGATATTAGTTTTATCTTTCCACGCTAGTTTTAATTTAAATTGTGATGTTCTAGTTCTTTTACTGTCCTTCGCCGACAGATCTTATAATATACATATAATCCTTTTCTTTGTTAAATGTTCTCGTCACAATATGGCTGAAATATTGCCGATGTGACGTTAAATATTAACTCACTCACTCACTCCATTTCAGTGTTGAATGTTCTCGTCACGATATGGCTGAAATATTGCCGATGTGACGTTAAATGTTGACTCACTCACTGAAGAAAAAACAATAACTTTGCCACCGCACCACTAGTCGCACTATTAGTCACAAGCAAACACTCCTTCTAAAATCTGTTCAATCGTTATTAAGTAGGTAAAGAATAGCTCCTATTAGACCACTGAAAGCTTATATTTATTTAATGTTTAAGTTCAAACATGTTCAAAACAGCACACACAAAAAATAAAAACGTCAACAAACTATGAAATGTACATCTTCAAGATCCTTCTAACTAAAATTTTGCAAAGCAAAATATGGTATGGAGACATTTAGGATTCCTACAAGCCAAGTGTGTGACAGCAATGAAATCCCTTGAATGGTTTGGGGGGAGAGGCAGGACTACAGAAAAAGGGTAATGTTTGATAAACTTCAAACATGTTCAAAACTGCAAAATATAAAATAAATGGATAAAACTACTTGAAATGTACATCTTCAAGATCCCTCTAACTAGTCTAAGCCATAAGCAAAATGTCAATGATATATATACAGCAGTTATTGTGAAGAAGTGTATTATACCCTCTGGTGAACAGTTATATAAATTCTAACAACTATAACATTATAGAATTTTAAAATTCTGAAAATAAAACAAGAGATGCAGACCTTTCATATACCAATAAACATGTGTTGAAGATCAGTTCATTAAAAATGTGGACAAACAAAAACTACAACAAAGTAAAATTTGGGAAAGCAAAATATGGTATGCACACCTTTAGGATTCCTCCCAGCCAAGTGTCAAACCTCAATGAAATCCCCTGAATGGTTGTTTGGGAGTAGCAGGGCTTATGAACAAGGGTGATCCAATATGCACCCCCAACCCTCCCCTCCATATACGACATGGCCACAAAAACAACTTATGCAATTATGTTGAATATTGCTCCAGCTTCTTTGCAAATTTTATGTACGTTGAACTCTTAAAAAAGTATGTGCTGTCTTTTAAAACAAAAGACTGCAAAAGTCCCAAAAGCTGAAAATGTTTGGGGTAGCTAAGATCCCACACATAGTAGGACATCACAAGAGACAGGACCGCCTCTTTGATATCCTTGCTGACATTAAGTTCAAATCCATCAGCTACAACAAAGCAGCTTCCAATCTTCCCCTGTGTAGTGACTACAATCAACCTTGGGGCTTCTTTTCTCCTAGTTGACAGGTCAGCATTCTTAACCTGGAAAGACAAAGTGAGTACCACCTTATCAATGCAGCCAATCTTGTTTCTAAACGGTGTTTAGTCAAAGAAAAATTTTCAAAGGCTTAATGCAGACGACAATTAATATGGCTTTCCTGTGCATTAAAAGTATTCAATGGGAAATAGATTAGATTGTGTACCAGGCATTCTTGATCCTGCTATTTATTTCTGAATCCTTAATGTACCTTAATTGAAGTTGGAATGTAAAAAAATAAAACACCACAAAATTTATAATATATTCATCTTGAACTTACATCAACCTTGGAAATGGTGCTGGGCAACGTTTTCTTGCTTTTTTTAGGGGTATACTTGATTTCGTGATGGGTAGTCATAAACAGGTCCAGTATTGCTTCATTTGTGTCCACTGGATCATGAGGATCATCTTCAGTCTAGAGAATACAATATGATTTTTTTAATAACTAAAATGATAGGTTGTACAATAACACAATATGACCTATGCCTTAATATACTTAATATAGTAACACCATGAAGCATGTTCACACTACATGTGCACAAAGTTTGAGAGAGAGAGAGAGAGAGAGAGAGGGAAAGAGGGATATAGATGTCACTTGCAAATTATAATTCATCATCCCAGACACATCTGTTGCATAGAGTTTGTCCAATTCAGGAACTCTCTGAATTGGTCTATTAGAGCTCCTTTTGAAGTCCAGTTTGAACTGATGAGAAGAAATTCTTTCACAACCTATAAATAGGCAAAAGTGTGACCATCAAAGTACACAAATCAAGTAACAGTATTCCAGTTATACAAACATGATCATTTTGACTTGAAAGACCCCTTGAGGATACATCACAGTGTTTCCCATGACGCAGAAAACCTGCATATTTGACTCTCCAAAACATGTCCATGATCTCATGATGACTCCCAACTTTTAATGCTTACATAAACACTGCTTAAGTTGACTCCACTCATTACTGCTAAATTAAAAATAAAAATTATTTCATTAAAAGATTGTTTCATAACTTGCATATCATTAGAAAAATCTGTAACCTTACATAGTCTTCAATTTTAAGCAAAGGATGAGCCTTCACGATGACTTGGATATTTCCATCCTCTTGTACATTCTCTACAAAATGGCGTCTTTCTTTAAATGTTGCTCTCTGAGCTTTCATTATGAGAGCCTTGTCTTGCTGTTCCTTGGGTTTTTGTAATTCAAATTCCAGGATCTTTTTCGCTTCCTCCATGTCCATTTCCTTAACCTCTGTCAACAACAAATGTATATGGCATGAAAGAATTGGATACTCGGGTTAAGAGGAAGTTGAGCTCACTGTTAGTATCACTCCAACCTAAGACCATTTAGACTTGAGACCATGAAACCATATTTTTCATGATAAGCACTCAAAAGCTAAGAATACCTCAGGTATGGCACATGTGGTGTTTAACAAAATAAACCTTTCCCTTGTCCTCATTAGACAGTAAACATAACATTTGGTGCAGGAGACCATGAATGTTGTGGCTTTAACTTCTTTGTACATCAGTATAGTCTGACATGCAAAACATTCTTCAAAATCACAAGTAGCATTTTCTGAAAGCAAGCTGATTTTGTTACCATCAATCTTGGCCAAACTGAGGTGCGTCTTTTTCTTTTTCCCACCCGTTTCACTACTTATACGGTCACTCCTCCTCTTCCTTGCCCATCGGATATTCCGAACCTTCTGTGACAGAACGTGGTTGAAGTAATACTGAAAAGATTAAATTAGACATTATAAAAAAACCCTTTTTACTCCAGGCTCATTAAACGAAATTATTGAATGATCTAGGAAAGAATGTGAAACCGTTTGCATCATTCCTTCTGTGCGGGAGAGAGAGAGAGACAGAACAATTTGTACTATATACATATCTTTCTGTTACATCCTATTCATAAATATTGTAGACAAAGTAAATGTACATACCCATGGCGTTTTGCCAGTAGTAAATGATAAACATGGATACTTTGAACACATATATCGTCCAAAGTCGTTGTATAAGCCTCGTTGGTCGAATCCTCCCACAGAAAGGAGATGATAGGCAGTTTCCTCAATAAACTTGAACCACTCCTCCATAATTCTGCCATTGTCCAGCAATGAGTGAATTGTCTTTGAGTATGCTGGATGAAGAGATTCAACTTTACAGCCTGTGATGTTGAGGGCGATTCTGTCATGTTGTTTGAGGCAGGCTGGACAGTTTGTGTTCCTCCTGACATACTAATCTCCTGAAAAGCAGTACTAATGATTGTAAGATTTTTAAAGTAAACATATTAAATGTAATCAGGTTTCAGTTAATAAAACATTGTGAATATAAAAATACAGTGCAGACAAAAAACATGAACTGCCAGAAGTTTCATTCAAAGTATTTACAACTTTGGTCTTTTAAAAGTAATCCTATCAGCATACTTTTATGCTGTAAGGCCCAATAATTTTACAAAAGAAAAACGAAAATTTATCATCGTTTTCATTTTTAACATGTCTTTAACTCCTATCATTTATTTTGTTTTCCCAACCATAAATTAAATTCATGCTTTAGTCATCAGAAATGATCAGATTTGAATTACCTGTGTTTCATTTTCAGTCATGGGCTGTTCACTTTCAACACATACAGTCAGAGAAGATTCATTCTCAGCCATAAATTCTTGTGCGGTTTCAACTTCTCTACAATTGCTTGATTTAGAATGTTTTTGTTTCTGCTCTTTCAGCTCATCATGAAGTCTGGATAATAATACAGTCAGTTTTCTGGCAGGTCCAACCTTCCCGGGCAACATTAGAAATATGTCTGACTCCTTCATTTCTAATAAGCTGAATCCATCTACCTCGTTATCTGTGAAAAACTTTCATGAGTAGTCATTTTTTCACTTCACAGTTCAAACCGATATCACATTACACATGCAGAAGTATGGGTTATGGTGAACAGACCTTGAATGTTTACAAACTCCATGCAGAATCTACAATGCGGAGAACGACCAGTAGTTTTCCTTCTATGTTGTACAATGACTGCGGCCATTTGTATTTCAAGTCCACAATATCCATACATATCTTTCTTGTAGTTTGAAGACATTCAAATGCATTGAGGTGTGAACTGAATTCAATTATTTCCAATAAACTTTGCTTGATGGACAACATGTATCTTTTCGATTTGTGCAAATTGAGGTTCTTCTAACTCTGCAGAATTCAACAAGAGAATGCTTCCCCGTCTATAAGTTATATCTCTGATGGTAACACATGGTGTACACATGAGTTCACTTGGAAGATTTTCAAAAGTGTCCATTATTTTATCCTTTGTTACATCAGTTAAACTTTCAAATGTTACAGATATGCCTTCTTTCACAGTGTCTCCTTTATACAAATAGACTTCAGATGAGAATCGCATACTTCCCATCTGCTGCAAACACATCCACCTTTGGTGATGTAAAGCCAAAGAATGTGGCACATTTCTAAAATTTCTCCATTTCTTGCTTTTGAACAGTTCATGCTTTGCTTCAAACCTCATACACCAGTGATTCCTTCCTGGCCCAAACTCTCTTACTTGATCACGAAAATGAGTAAGATAATGAAGCTTTGGTGTGAAACTGACACCTGGATACAGTCTCCTGAATGATGTGTTGTGTGACCAGATAAGCTGGCGAAGGTGATCAATGGACACTAATGAAGCTATTGGGGATATAACCAACTGTGTTATCTGCAACAGAATAAAAAAACAATCATCCAGTAAACATCCTCTTCTGGTACTCTATCACCTATAAGAAATGGGAGAGTCATCATAAAGTTTAGAGTTTCCACTGCTGTCATTGGGAATACATGTTTTCGGTCCAGAGATTTGCGTTCCAGTGGCTGAGGTTTATCTTGCATTCGATCAGGTCCATAATCAAAATTCAAGATTACTCGGTTCATATCTTTGAGTACTTCTGCTTATCAATAAAATGTTCTAGCAGTAGCTTTAATTCCATCGTAACAATTCCTTCCAAGAGAACATGCATAGGATCATGTAGAATGCACTTTGTCACTGTGAAATCAGGAATATCCAACAGGAAAGATGCTGACACAACTCCATATTTCTTAGAACAGTATTGCTGGCTGGCTCTACTCAAAGAAGACAGATTTTCACATCTGTCTCTATGTTCCAGTTCACTCCGAAGTGGAAAAGTGAGAGCCTCACTCCTACTGAGATCATCACGTGATATTTCACATGTTCTGCATGGCTTTTCAGCAAAGCCAACACCTTCTTTAAATCCACCAAGCATCTGTGCTGCTGGAGTATCACCAACAACACAAAGCAGCGTCCCATAGAAAAGTTCAGACTTGCCGTCAATCATCAGTTCATAGCCACCATGTAATTTCTTCATTGAGCTCACAAAGTCTTTCAGCAGGGGTTCAAATCCAAACTTTTTAATATCTGATGTTTTAGCAACAGCCAATAGTAGGCTCCAATACATAATAGTGAGTTTGCAACCTCAAAATCATCACAATAAAGGCAAAACCACAATGCCTCTGGATCGCAGATGAAAAAATCTCTCTCCATGTAGGTGCCATCTGTGAAGTCACCAAATTCAAACTGACTATCTCTGTCTTTGGCATGAGCCATGCTTCTTTTAACTTCTGGCATGGAAAGTAACTTTGACAGTCGAACAAATAATGGAACAATAAAGCCTACTATCTCACATGGATATATATAAACAGAAAACATTTATGAATATTTCAGGAAAGAGAAACAGGAACATAAAAATGATTGATGGTTTTGTTTTCCAATGTCAGCTCAGAAGCATTTGAAGTTATGCTGGGTCACCTACGTTACATAAATTTCGTCCGAGGTGTTCCAATAATTCAGTGATATTGGACAGGGTACTGCTGTCTGGCTCTGAGACTAGTTACATTTTTTCTTCGGAAGTGCCTAAAACTCGGGCCAAGAAAAGTCGATCCGGGTAACTGGTCTCCACTACAAACGTATTGCAATTCAAGATCGGAAATATCAGTGACACAAATTACATCCCATGTACTTTCTTAGCCCCATTACTGTTTGACAGTGTAATATAAACACGTGATCCTGTTGCCGTCGGAAACTGTGTTGAGTTACCATTTACCTCAAGATGAACAATGTTAAGAGTTTCGTGTTAACTTTATAGTGAGCTACGTACCTCATTGTACCTCATTACAGAGCCACTGTTTGTACATGGAATGTCTAAGTTGCTTCTTCCTCACTGGATACACCCTTAGCCACTGGGGTTTTTTTTCATCATAAAAAAGAGAACACATTTGTGATCGCAATCCAACAAACTGTTCAAGAGCACAGCCCCCGACTTCGTCTTTGAACTTGTAAAACCGTTTGCATTTTGTACAGAATACAGACGCTGGGAGGGGTTATAATTGCTTGTGTCAAACTAATCAGGATGCTTCGCCATATCAGGATACAGGTCTCCAGTCTCAATTTGATAACACAATGAGTCTGTGTCGGTAAAACACAATTGGACCCTTTCGTCATTGTGTTTATGGATAAAATTGTAGTGAAAATCATGCAAAAACATGCATGCATACAAGGGTTGATTTCAGACTCGCTCTTCTCAAGTGTACAGCCGCCAGATCAGTACTAAAAATTCCAAAGGCCTCAAAAATAGGCGTAGCACAGTGTTTTCCGAGTCTTTCCGAGGAAGTAACCAAATCAACATTGACATGCGTCCTCACATTCATCATTGACCTGCCAAAACATGAATTATTACATAACTTGAAAAAACCTTTTCCTGCTTCATTCTTTGCCTGTTTCCGTTTCTGTGTATTAAAAAGAATGTAAGGGCTTGGAGACTGTTGGAAATGGATTACTAGATGAACTTTGGTCAACTTTAGTCCCTGATGCAAACAGAAGTGTAAGTTCCTGTAGTGTACAACGTAGTTGTGCTTAGAATACAGACTTGGAACTAGTTTTTAACAGATTTTCCCTTGATACAGAGTTTTTTAACTCCAGTGAATAGGGAGAAAGCATGTCTGTTGTTACTGTCATGGCTTCTGGGGCTAGGGGATAGTTATTGTGACTGTCAGCACCTCGTGTGGATACCGTAGGTCAACCTCCAAACTATGTCAATTTTAGAATCGTGAAGGATGTTCTGTGTGTTGCGTTTGCCAATGTCATCTGGAGTCATCCACTGGAAGTCTCGCTGAGGTAGTAGCTGGGACATGGCATGACCATACAGGTTATTAACAGAGAAGTAGATGACATAAGAGATGGGGTTGCTAGGTCTGAAATCCTTTTTCAGATGAGGATTTTTAGCCTCAGCACATTTTGTTGGATATACCTCTCCTCAAGCCTTGTTCTGTCCTGAGATGCCTCAAGCCTCACGTTTCTCATCTTTAGCATAGCATCCCAACCCATCCCTGGTAGTCCGTAATAATGGGCAGGGTCGAGGTGATAGTATTCTAAAGCTATGTCTCTAAAAGTCTCAACAATGTCTGCCAGTGATAAGACATTTCATGTATAAGTCATGAAAGTCACCCATTGTCTTCAGACCAAAAGTAGACCATGCCTATTGCATTCACTCAGAACATTATAAACGTCATCTTTGGAAGGGAGACAACTCATCTCAAACTTGGATTCATCATGCATGTAATCAAAGGGATACAATCCCTTTCTCAAGAGACATTAAAACTGTTGCTGGTCTGAAAACTCGTGTTCCAGATTCTTAAATTTGGAAGAATCTTCCCCTTTCAAATTGTCTACCAATGTTTCTCAGATGGGAAATGTGACACACCTTGTCATTCTGAAACGTTTGCTCTTCATCATCAGTTATCCTCGTTGGCGCTTCCTGATATAACAGTTGTGTAATGTGTTTCTCTTCCTCAGGTAAGCATTCAGTAAAGCGTTGAATAGCATTCGGGCCCTTGTAAACTAAAGATGGTTTAAAATAGTCAGGGAGTGAACAGACAGCCTTGTACCAGACTCCCGAAGGTTCATGTTGTTCGTAAACAGTGTGACGTGTTTCAATCAGTTGACAGCTGCCAACATTTCTGGTAATGCTTTCTAAATCTGATGCTTCTGAAGACTTTTAAACTTAGTCAATTTCTCGCGATCGCTTCCTGGTAATCTAATTTTCTGTAGGCCATGAGAATAACAGTATGGTTTATGATTATCAAGCACATTTTGTCTACTTAAGTCATGAAGACAGTGTTTACAGTCAAATGTTTGATGTTGACGCTTTGTTCTATCCCCCCATCTATCCACCCGACTGAAAAGTCTTATTAAACATAGTGTCTCTTTTCTCCTGCACTTAATAATAAATCTACTTCTTTTGAAAAGTTGCACTTGCTAACATGGAGACGGAAAACACCATATCCCTCATAGCCAAATGCATTCTCTTTCCAGTCAACAGGATAGAGGGCTGCCAACACTGACCACACAAAACATTTATATCCTCATTTTGGATATTCAAGACAGCCTTCGTATCCTTCAGGTAATTGGGCGGGGTGGGGGGTGGGTATAACTACTGGCTGCTAAGGGAGCATACTCGGCCATGTTTGTTTCCATGTGCACAATGTGATCTAGCGTCCATCCACTACCTTCAACCTGAAACTCCTGAGTGGCAATAGAGAGCGTTTGATAGGCCTCTTAAATTTGATCTGCTGTTTCAGAGATGTTTGTAATATGATATGTACTTCTCATCACCGGTTCTGCCAAAATGCCATCATTATTTTCATCATAATTGATGTATTTCACTTTCAATGTCAGAAACCATTTCATACCTTTTTTTTCTAATAGGAAATCACGCAGTAGGGTATTTCAATATTGTTTTTCTCAGCAGCGAGAAATTGTGAAATATCCACAGAACTCATATCAGTGGGATTGAGAGTCGCTGAGGAGACCGACCCCTCTAGAGCCTCCACTCGTCCGCCACCGACCTGATTTCTTCTTCTCTCTTCATAACGCTATCACACAGCTCTACACTGTTCCCAGAATAAAACCATTCCGCCATGGTTCGGGGACACATCTTACCCTCCCGACCAACTATTATCAAGATGTCATACATCTATTTTCTCATTATATTCACAAGCGAATTCTTTTTACTTATATGATCATAATTAAACACATATGGTAAAAAACATAATTACTAATACATGTTTATGTATTTCTTTCATGCTAACTTGCAAGGGCCTGTTGTGGGTAATTTTGTTTAAAGTCAGTCACTCCTTCTTGCAACTGTCTTGTCCGTCGACAGCAGTTCAAATGACTGAATTAATTCGAAATCTCTATTTATACACCCTTGACATTTCAGTTCAAATTAATCACTTAAAGTTTTCCTCTCATAATAAGGGCTAGTTAATTCCAGTTCAGTCCTGTTGATAAGCACGACTAGCTATTTATAGTACACATCTGTTGTAACTTACTGGCATGGTGACTTTTCTGGGCATGTGACCTGACTAAGCTCTCGCTAAAATACTAGTAGCAGAAATGAGCAAGCAAAGAAATGACGTGCAATAGATTGTGTTTAAAATCTTGGGAGAGACGTCTTGTGCATTGCACGGGGCTTTTCGAGGTCACCCCACAACAGCGTAGACTAGTTATAATAGACTAATAATATACTAGTTACAATAGACTAGTTATAATAGACTAATAATATACTAGTTACAATAGACTAGTTATAATAGACCAATAATATACTAGTTACAATAGACTAGTTATAATAGACTAATAATATACTAGTTACAATAGACTAGTTAAGTATTTCAGCATGATGTCGAAGACATTCATACGGAGTTATGTCCAAAGTACAGTTTACACCTTGCAGTGAAGTTTAGTAACATATACCTTTCCTTATCATCGTGATTCGTGATCCACACCATAGCTGATCAACCTGAGACTTTGAAGGGTTTATTACCTGTCCTAGACAAGTGGCAAGTGACTTAAAACAATTGTACCTTTGTCTCTGTACGGCATACCTGGAATGATACAATAGTGTCGTCTGAATTTGAACCTCGGTGGCTTAACAGATGAAAAGTTGTACGTGTAATCGCAACTGAGGGATTCTGCACTCATTGAACGGAGGTAATACGTCAAAGTGCTTTGAGCATGCGCTATGTAAATAGACTAATTATGTTAATACTAATACATTGTGTCGGTGTATAAAGTAGAAAGATGACTTTTGAAAGAACGTGCTTTCAAATTGGCTTGAGAAGTAGACTCTGGAAAATCTCCTAGTAGGAGAGAAATGTTCCCGAAGTGAGAAAGTCAAGGAACTCAGCCAGTTGATGTAAACCACATGTGCGTACAAAGTATATTCATTTTAACGCGTCGACGCGGGATTGCTCGATTTCACCCATGTGTTTCACAGGGGTTGTGTTATAACGAAGATTCCAGTGTAAACAGAACTCCGATAGACTTGCAGCTCTCGCTATCTGATCCAGGTTTTTCCCTCACTGTAAAGTGCACTGTGAATGAATGCTGCATTTCATAACATAGACCTTCATTTGATTAGCGCCTTGTTTTCAATATTTACAAAAGCGAATATCACAAAGTTAACAAGTTAATGAAGGTATTACGTAGTCCAAAGGATGGCGTGGGGCTTTCCTCTGCTCATGATACTACCGTTTTAAATTCAAAGGTATCTATTTTTAGCGTGACGTCATCGACACAGATAGGATTGACCAATCAGATTCACTTCTCTTCCTATTATCCAATCAGATTCTCGTCCCTGATGGTGTACCGGCTTTTTCTATTCATCACCCACTGCGTGAAAAACTGCTGTAAATCGGGATTAATCAGGCTTATAAGCGTCCTGACGTCGAACCTGTTGACGACAGGTCATTTCCGATGACACCACCACCAAAATACACTCACGAACTTTTATTTATATTGACAAAGAAAAAATGAAATCACCTGAATCATGAGACACCCCCGCGTGAACGGCACACACCACGTCAGTGTCAGTAACGACGTGCACCATGTGACACCAGGAGATCCAACACTCGCTGATGTCTAAAAAGTCTCGCCCAGTCGGCCGCTGTCCGCCCGAAGTTGGTCCTGGCGTTGATGTCTACCACATTCAGGGACAGGATCAGCTTCACTGTCTCCAGGTGTCCATTATAACAGGCCAAGTGAAGGACGTTGTAACCGCGCGTGTCCACCAGTGACGCATCAGCCCCTCTACTCACAAGGAACTCCACCACGTCCCTGTGTCCACCCCATGCTGCCGCCATCACCGGTGTCCAGCTATCTCCTCCTCTGTAGTTGATGTTCACTTGGCCCGCTGCCAGGATCCGCTTCACTCCCTCCAGGTCACCGTTCCCGCTGGCGTAGTAGAGGTCACGGCCTGTTACTTGTGATGGAGTCGCTGTAACACAAAAATTAAAGTAAACTGTGTACACCAGACATCTTTGTCACACATCTACAATGTTTACATCATGTTGATACGTGACTCGGACATTGCTAAGTCATTTAAACAATTCCATCATGGCTGACAACAATCCAAAATGACGGGAATGTCAACATGTGGTTTCTGGAATTAAAGATGGCATGTTTGATATGTAACTTTTTGTTAGAGTTAGATGTTGTACTATTATTTTGCGTACGACTTGAGAGTACTGATGTTTGTTGAACTTTACCAGGTGACAGTGTCAGTACAAGTGTTGCTGCTGGGTTTTCCAGCCTACCGTGGTCATCAGAGTCTTGTGTCGTCACGGGCGTCGGTGGAACCGTCTTGCTGGGTGTCAGATCCTCACTCGTGTCGGTCGTGGAGGCTGAAACAGGGAACATGTTGGTCAGAAGACTATACACAACACATAAGCATATCTGTTTTCACCTTTCCAGATATGTTTTGCCTTTCAATATTAAGTATAATTAAATTCTAAATACATATCTTATGGAAAAAAGTATTAACCACATATCGTTCAAGTTCATTGAGATAACTCTTTGTCTATACAAGAAAAAAAGTGACACTTCCTAATCTTATTTTTCACATCAACGGGATAAATGCAGGGAGAATAAAAAAATGCACTTCCTGCCTGCTGGGTTTTTCCCACCTACCCTGTAGGTCTTGTGTCGTCTCTGGCGCCGGTGGAACAGTTTTGTTTGGGCTCGGGTCAGTCGAGGCTGAAACAGGGACCGTTTTAATCAGAAAACTATAGATAACACAAACAATAGTTAAAGTATTATGACTCAGGTTCCGCTTTCCATAACTGGTTTACTTTACATTATTTTCTATGGATGAAGTCCAAATGAAGTCTGTAATAACAGATGGCTTATTTTGATGGAGATTTCATTTGCTAAATATATTTTCACAGTTTCAATAAGTAAACTGAATAAGCTGCCCATTGTACATTGACTGAGAGATAAAATCGTCCTCTTTGTTGAAGTGTTTGAAGTGAATAGATGACTTTGGACTTTCGTTTGTTAAAATATGTACTTGAACGCTGTAACAAAACAGTCAGTTCACCCTCAGGGTTAGGGTTAGGTTAGGGACTTCATATATAAGGATGCATTATTTCACACTGTTATTGTTATTAGATGCACAAACAATTACATCTGCGCTTTTACCTACTCATAATTCATCGTTATGGAATGACTACCTTTTTATTTTGAAGTCATTAACCGTGGATGGATTTTAAAAATTGCTTTCCTTGATGTCCTAGCTCTACCTTCTATGTTTAGTGTACCTGGTATTTTAAGCAATTCCATAAATTCTAATGTGAAGCAGATTAAGCGTTTATCCAACAGTGTGAATGACAACAGGGCAACTTGACTCGGTGTTTGCGAAACACAGCTGCAGTTTGTGTCAGGCAATCTTTGTGAAGCACTAACAAAATATGAGAATACCGAGTTCCAGTGGCAGACAGAGCATGCAGTTCTCACACAACTGCTAACCGAGGCGGAAACTGCAGCTGACACAATCGTACATGTCGAGGGAAGCAATGTGCCTTGATAAGGGTACAAACACGTGGCAGTGTGTGGTGATAAAGGTCAAAATGCCGGTTGCCCGACATTCTTCGTCTGTTTCAATATTAGAAATAACGAAAGTAAAGCATAGTTGCCCTTCCATAATCTACTTTCCACTGAATTTCTGATAAACTGCTGCAGGAATGCATAAAGATACGTTTGGCCGTGTGCTACAGCGGGGATGTATTTCAATGCAATGGAACAGCCCTGAGTTAAAAGGACAATAGAGCAGAGCAGAGAGAGTAGACACTGAAAATGCTGCAGGAATGCATAAAGATACGTTTGGCCGTGTGCTACAGCGGGGATGTACTTCAATGCAATGGAACAGCCCTAGGCCTGAGTTAAAAAGACAACAGAGCAGCGAAGGTTGACATTGAAATCATGTTGCAGAAATGCACAAAGAACCGTTTGGTAGTGTGCTACAGCGGGAATGTGCTAGTATTTCATGGCAATGCAGCAGCCGTGAGTAAAACACAATGCATTTGAAATGAAATATTGGACTGGACAGATTTCAGTTTCCAGTGTCGGAGGTAAATGCCATCGCTCAAGGTTAACGGTAAGAAAGAGTACATAATTTGATCAAACAAACTTTTAAAGAAAAAGCAAAGCAAAATAAAATTAAAAAATGATACTTAAAATTTTGTACACATATGTAAACTGAAATATTTTTTTCAGGGTTGCACATTGTTTCTGAAATGTTTTAGATGATCATGCTTGACCGAGCGCAACCAAAAATGATTTTGAACGGTTGTATCGATCAGGATTGTCATGATGTGTGTGGGTGTCATGCAGCACGAGTATGAGGCACAGTGATTGTTTCTCACGTGCAAAGCATGAGTACAGCAAGTGACTAAAAGACCCAAGTGAATCTCACAATTTCATCCACGATCTTTGCAAATACTGTAAACTAAGATGGGACGTCTCAATGCTGCCGATCAAAATCAGGCAACTGGACAATAACAAGCTGGCTAATCGTAAAATGAGGTGACAAGGATCTTCAACGTTCACCCCAGCACAATAACTCGATTGTGGGATCAATTTCGTCAAACAAATTCGACAAATGACCGACCACGATCAGGAGGACCTAGAGTCACCACAACTGCCCAAGACCGGCACATCCGGGTAACCCACCTACGTAACCGTTATCGTACCACCCAGGACACAGCACAAGGACAGTTTTGAGCCCGAAGAGTGACCAATCAACCAATCAGGAACCATCTGCGAGAAGTAGGAATACTTGCCAAACGTGGATAAGTTGCCCCCTCCTTGACACGCCTACATCGACGTCTGCTAGTGAGACATAGCAGAATCATTCTGATTTCTTATATCTCACATTTATCTACAAACGTTTCCTGAATCAAGAGGAAACTTCTCGCAAAATTATGTGTACCCTTGTCTGTGAAGCCGCTATTTTGTAGGAATGTATGTTGTACATATTCGACAGATTCTTTTAGGTGAAGATCTCAGCATTAACGGGGCTAGGTGTGAAGTACATACAACGAAACAGTGCACTCTGGATATCATATAAGTTGTGTTTATGTGCAAGTGTACATTCGCTATGCAACTGCGGCATATAGAACGTCAAGTAATGACCTGTTTTCTTTTCTTTACGAAAGGATCTCTAACTGTCCTGTCTGGTTATATTGCGCCCTGGATTAAATTTCTCCTCGACAAACGGTAAAACATGGGCTTGTGGCTGTGTATGCTATCTGTGCACAGCGTTTGCCACTGCATCACCCAAAAGCGATAACCTGGTGATTTATTTCATCAGATTCCTGGCAAATATACCTCTGCAATCAGGCTGTTTATTAGTGAAGTAAATTAAATACCTAATTTGCAGTTTTGCACTGCCTGACTCTCCGGTCCTAACCTCGTCCCACTCTTCGGGAACTACTTGGTGTAGTGTCAACCATTAAAGGGTAATCCCAAAGTAAGTTCTACCGGGGCATTCTAAAAATGTTGGCATTCACGAACAAGCAAAGGCATAATCTGGTGTAGGGCTTCATTCAGTATGGAGTTAAGATTTCTACCATTCTGAGATTGCTTTTCGTTGTCAGGCCATAATATCTTAAGCGTAAAACATGTTTAGCTGACCGGAGCTGTGCTGCACAGGTTTGACCTGAAGGTTCTTGTCAAGTGGGGACTGAGCTATTGTATTCAAAGCAAGTTAAAATATTGTATTCACAATCTGGGTAAAACTTTGGTTGTCTGATGTGATGTCCAGTTCATAAGTGAATCAGTACGTTAACCCACATGTGTAGAGATACAGAGATAATTCAATGCGAACACAACAGAGCTGAAATTCAAATTTCAAAAAGAAATTTAAAAGCAGTGCACATCATTGGTAAATGCGAGAGGATTACTAATAGAAATAATGCCAAGCATAAAACTAATAGAACTGTCAAGCTGGGAGGAGGTTAAATACACAGAGTTCTCAATGATCTTGACTCTGTGGCTGATCTTGATGTTTGGTGTTTAGCTTTAAAACAGACATCAGACATGTTGTGTTGTATTAGTGCAGAGAAACAAAATCTATATTTCAGTATTGATTGATAGTAATGCCTTGTAAGCCCTTGGTTGACTTTACCTGCTAAATAAACATGTACATGCCTTGTAAGCCCCAGGTTGTGTTCCCTTGCATGCTAAATCAACGTTTACATGACTTGTAAGCACTAGGTAACGTTTACATGCCTTGTAAGCCCTAGGTTGACTAACGTTTACATGCCTTGTAAGATCAAGGTTGTGTTCACTTGCATGCTAATCCAACGTTTACCTGCCTGGTACGCCATAGGTTATCAAATAAACCCCATTTATTCGTGCCCGAACTCAATCTTGACGTGTACATTAAACTTTTTGCTGCCATGCCAACCTAATCCTATGTAACCCTGTCATGTGAACCCAAGGCTGACAGACAAATTAAAGTTTTCGCAAAATCAAAATAGAATGTTAATTAAGCAATAAGTCTCTGCTAAAAGTCTCACCTTCTGTCGTTCCAGGATACGTTGTGGTTGAAGGCTCCTTGATCTCTTTCCTCATCCCAGAACTTGTATTCAGCGTCCTCAAGTCCTCTGTTAGGCCAGCGATTGTGTGGTTTGTGTCACACAGGTCAGTAAAGGTCTGATTCAGTTGAATGTTTAAACTCCGAATGTCTGTGGTTACGTTTCTCTGCATTTCCTGCAAGCCCTCCAGGTATGATTCATTCTTGTTTCCCCTCACCACACAATTTGTATTCAGCGTCCTGAAGTCCTGTGTGAGGCCAGCGAGTGTCTGGTTTGTATCAAACAGGTCACTAATAGTTTGATTCAGTTGAACGTTTAAACTCCGAATGTCCGTGGTTACGTTTCTCTGCATTTCCTGCAAGCCCTCCCGGTATGATTTTATTTCTCTCTCCTTCACCACACAACTGGTATTCAGCGTCCTAAGGTCCTGTGTGAGACCGGCGAGTGTCTGGTTTGTCTCAAGCAGGTCATCAATGGTCTGATTGAGTTCTGATCTCAGCATTCTTGCAGATGAGGTTGCACGAAGTACTGTCTGATTCATCTGCTGCTGTAGAGCCCGGATGTCTTTGGTCAACTCGGTACGTTCTTTTCCGACACTTTCTCTGTAGATGTCTCTTTTCCGTTCAACATTTCTTAAGTCTCGTGTTATTGCTTGAAGTTTTGTTGTTATTTTTTTAACGTTGTCCTTCAAGCTGAGAACTTGTCCGCTGATATGAGGTCCAATATCATCTTCAGTTAGAATCTTTGTAATCGCTTGTTTGACGAGAGGTTTTATCAATGAAGGAAGGAATGTTGACTTCAGTTCTTCTTTCAGTGACTCCTCCCAAACCTTAAACTTCATCAGTTTAGTCTCAGTTTCAATGCTTTAAAAATTTCAACGCGCTGAGGTCTTGTTCCACCACCCGCACACGTGTAGTCAGTTTTGCCAAACTGTCATCAGCATGTACGTCTTGCATCCCGCACAATACAAGAGTCAGGAATACGACCGTTGCTAGCTCCATTGTTCCAACAAAACAACACCCAGTAATGAAGGCGACTGCCCCGCCGCTGGGTAAACGGCTTCTATGTAGCTCGACTGAAGTGTTTGGAACAACGCCAGCTCTGAGAAACACACGCTACATCAGCAGTGTGTGTAGACATGGCGCCCAACCGGATGGAAATGCGGAGCTGTAAATCCAAACTTGAATGCCACGGCCATGAAACGGAAGAGAACCTCGATGCTTCAGAAAACACATCAGCAAATTGTCCCAGCCAGTTTATGGGGGTGTTGTCCTAGATTTGACATCCCCCACATCTCAGATATGGCCACTCTAACTTTTGTGATACGTCACAAGACACTTGCTTCGTGCTATTTCACAACTGATCATACTTGTTGTTTTACAGGATATATCGTGTATCGCTGGTCCCGGGATATATTTTACTTCAACCCTTTGTCATTCACACATCAAAAGCACAATATTCATTACTTGATACAACCTCATCCACTCACAATGCTCAACAATCCTCACTTCGGAATTTACGTTTTCTACAGAGAATTCAGGCAGGAAAGGAAGACACCAGACTGTTGCCTCAAAGACTGTACTGTAACCTGAGATTAGCAGCAGAAACTACATCGTGCCAAGGTGCATGTTGTAAGAACATGTTATTGTGCACTCGTGCTGTTTTTACAATCTGTTTTAAAGATCAGATGCGTCAAGCTACACGTTCTAACATATTTGTGTTGACAAATTTTGGGTTTCTCTTACCTTGAGCTTCGACCTTGACAGACCGAATTGTATCAGGCGTCTTTATGCGTTATAGAGTTTTGTCTCTAAGCCGTGATTCTCAGTTCATGGGATCGGATTCAAAATTGACACTTATTTAGATGTACAACCGTAACATGAGTTACGTGAATAGAGTTTAGCGCTACCTGTGACTGACATATCGTCATGATAAATAATACTTGAAGGTGACATGTCGGTGTTCAGGTTGACGTGTTCAAGTTGACATGTAAACTGTTTAACAATACTTGAAGGTGACATGTCAGTGTTCAGGTTGACATGTAAACTGTTTAACAATACTTGAAGGTGACATGTCGGTGTTCAGGTTGACATGTAAACTGTTTAACAATACTTGAAGGTGACATGTCGGTGTTCAAGATGACATGTAAACTGTTTAACAATACTTGAAGGTGACATGTCGGTGTTCAAGTTGACATGTAAACTGTTTAACAATACTTGAAAGTGACATGTCGGTGTTCAGGTTGACATGTAAACTCTTTAACAATGCTTGAAGGTGACATGTCGGTGTTCAGGTTGACATGTAAACTCTTTAACAATACTTGAAGGTGACATGTCGGTGTTCAAGTTGACATGTAAACTGTTTAACAATACTGGAAGGTGACATGTCGGTGTTCAGGTTGACATGTAAACTGTTTAACAATACTTGAAGGTGACTTGTCAGTGTTCAAGTTGACATGTAAACTGTTTAACAATACTTGAATGTCACATGTCAGTGTTCAAGTTGACATGTAAACTGTTTAGCAACACTAGAAGTTGTCTGTCTTGAAATTGAAATTGTGTTTGGCACTAAGGCTGACATGCAGGTCCTGACGTTGAAATGAAGACTTACTAACATGTCAATCTTGATGTTGAAACTTTACTGAAGTTGACTGACATGTCCAAACTGTCTAAATGGATGATTAAAACAGTTTTGGGGCGACAGATATACTATCTATTGAAACCAGTTCTGAAACGTCAGGTACACTAAATAACTGTCTAATAACATTTCTGAGACATCTGGTAAACTGTCCGAATGTCTAATGATTACTGTTTTGAGACGTCAGGTCAACTAACTGGATATATGTAAGATGTAGTTGATCTCAATGAATTAATCGATGAATGGAATCTGTGGCCGGTTTCAGCTTACATGAATATATGCCATACATAGCTGCTATTAACTTCACTGGTATCAACGCTAATAAATGCATTAAATATGTAACTCGTATCAGTTTCAATACATGTATGCGATATGCAGCTTGTATCAACTTCAAAACATGTATGGGAGATGCAGCTCGTATCAACTTCAATACATGTATGGGAGATGCAGCTCGTATCAACTTCAATACATGTGTGGGATGTGCAGCTCGTATCAACTTCAATACATGTATGCGAGATGCAGCTCGTATCAACTTCAATACAAGTATGGGAGATGCAGCTCGTATCAACTTCAATACAAGTATGGGAGATGCAGCTCGTATCAACTTCAATACAAGTATGGGAGATGCAGCTCGTATCAACTTCAATACATGTATGGGAGATGCAGCTCGTATCAACTTCAATACAAGTATGGGAGATGCAGCTCGTATCAACTTCAATACATGTATGGGAGATACAGCTCGTATCAACTTCAATACATGTATGCGAGATGCAGCTCGTATCAACTTCAATACAAGTATGGGAGATGCAGCTCGTATCAACTTCAATACAAGTATGGGAGATGCAGCTCGTATCAACTTCAATACAAGTATGGGAGATGCAGCTCGTATCAACTTCAATACATGTATGCGAGATACAGCTCGTATCAACTTCAAGACAAGTATGGGAGATACAGCTCGTATCAACTTCAATACATGTATGGGAGATGCAGCTCGTATCAACTTCAATATATGTGTGGGAGATGCATCTCGTAACAACTTCAATACATGTATGGGAGATGCAGCTCGTATCAACTTCAATACATGTATGGGAGATGCAGCTCGTATCAACTTCAATACATGTGTGGGATGTGCAGCTCGTATCAACTTCAATACATGTATGCGAGATGCAGCTCGTATCAACTTCAATACATGTATGCGAGATGCAGCTCGTATCAACTTCAATACAAGTATGCGAGATACAGCTCGTATCTACTTCAATACAAGTATGGGAGATGCAGGTCGTATCAACTTCAATACAAGTATGGGAGATGCAGCTCGTATCAACTTCAATACAAGTATGGGAGATGCAGCTCGTATCAACTTCAATACATGTATGCGAGATACAGCTCGTATCAACTTCAAGACAAGTATGGGAGATACAGCTCGTATCAACTTCAATACATGTATGGGAGATGCAGCTCGTATCAACTTCAATATATGTGTGGGAGATGCATCTCGTAACAACTTCAATACATGTATGGGAGATGCAGCTCGTATCAACTTCAATACATGTATGGGAGATGCAGCTCGTATCAACTTCAATACATGTGTGGGATGTGCAGCTCGTATCAACTTCAATACATGTATGCGAGATGCAGCTCGTATCAACTTCAATACATGTATGCGAGATGCAGCTCGTATCAACTTCAATACAAGTATGCGAGATACAGCTCGTATCTACTTCAATACAAGTATGGGAGATGCAGGTCGTATCAACTTCAATACAAGTATGGGAGATACAGGTCGTATCAACTTCAATACATGTATGGGAGATGCAGCTCCTATCAACTTCAATACATGTATGGGAGATGCAGCTCCTATCAACTTCAATACATGTATGGGAGATGCAGCTCCTATCAACTTCAATACATGTATGGGAGATGCAGCTCCTATCAACTTCAATACATGTCTGGGATGTGCAGCTCGTATCAACTTCAATACATGTCTGGGATGTGCAGCTCGTATCAACTTCAATACATGTATGCGAGATGCATCTCGTATCAACTTCAATACAAGTATGCGAGATACAGCTCGTATCAACTTCAATACATGTATGGGAGATGCAGCTCGTATCAACTTCAATACAAGTATGGGAGATGCAGTTCGTATCTACTTCAATACATGTCTGGGATGTGCAGCTCGTATCAACTTCAATACATGTCTGGGATGTGCAGCTCGTATCAACTTCAATACATGTATGGGAGATGCAGCTCCTATCAACTTCAATACATGTATGCGAGATGCATCTCGTATCAACTTCAATACATGTATGGGAGATGCAGCTCCTATCAACTTCAATACATGTATGCGAGATGCATCTCGTATCAACTTCAATACATGTCTGGGATGTGCAGCTCGTATCAACTTCAATACATGTATGCGAGATGCAGCTCGTATCAACTTCAATACAAGTATGGGAGATACAGCTCGTATCAACTTCAATATATGTATGGGAGATGCAGCTCCTATCAACTTCAATACATGTATGGGATGTGCAGCTCGTATCAACTTCAATACAAGTATGGGAGATACAGCTCGTATCAACTTCAATACATGTATGGGAGATACAGCTCGTATCAACTTCAATACAAGTATGGGAGATGCAGCTCGTATCAACTTCAATACATGTGTGGGATGTGCAGCTCGTATCAACTTCAATACATGTATGCGAGATGCAGCTCGTATCAACTTCAATACAAGTATGCGAGATACAGCTCGTATCAACTTCAATACATGTATGGGAGATGCAGGTCGTATCAACTTCAATACATGTATGCGAGATGCAGCTCGTATCAACTTCAATACATGTCTGGGATGTGCAGCTCGTATCAACTTCAATACATGTATGCGAGATGCAGCTCCTATCAACTTCAATACATGTATGCGAGATGCATCTCGTATCAACTTCAATACATGTCTGGGATGTGCAGCTCGTATCAACTTCAATACATGTTTGCGAGATGCAGCTCCTATCAACTTCAATACATGTATGCGAGATGCATCTCGTATCAACTTCAATACATGTCTGGGATGTGCAGCTCGTATCAACTTCAATACATGTATGCGAGATGCAGGTCGTATCAACTTCAATACAAGTATGGGAGATACAGGTCGTATCAACTTCAATACATGTATGGGAGATGCAGCTCCTATCAACTTCAATACATGTATGCGAGATGCATCTCGTATCAACTTCAATACATGTATGGGAGATGCAGCTCCTATCAACTTCAATACATGTATGGGAGATGCAGCTCGTATCAACTTCAATACAAGTATGGGAGATACAGCTCGTATCAAGTTCAATACAAGTATGGGAGATGCAGCTCGTATCAAGTTCAATACAAGTATGGGAGATGCAGCTCGTATCAACTTCAATACAAGTATGGGAGATGCAGTTCGTATCAACTTCAATACATGTATGCGAGATACAGCTCGTATCAACTTCAAGACAAGTATGGGAGATACAGCTCGTATCAACTTCAATACATGTATGGGAGATGCAGCTCGTATCAACTTCAATACAAGTATGGGAGATGCAGCTCGTATCAACTTCAATACAAGTATGGGAGATACAGCTCGTATCAAGTTCAATACAAGTATGGGAGATGCAGCTCGTATCAACTTCAATACATGTATGGGAGATGCAGCTCCTATCAACTTCAATACATGTATGGGAGATGCAGCTCGTATCAACTTCAATACAAGTATGGGAGATACAGCTCGTATCAAGTTCAATACAAGTATGGGAGATGCAGCTCCTATCAACTTCAATACATGTATGGGATGTGCAGCTCGTATCAACTTCAATACAAGTATGGGAGATACAGCTCGTATCAACTTCAATACATGTATGGGAGATACAGCTCGTATCAACTTCAATACAAGTATGGGAGATGCAGCTCGTATCAACTTCAATACATGTGTGGGATGTGCAGCTCGTATCAACTTCAATACATGTATGCGAGATGCAGCTCGTATCAACTTCAATACAAGTATGCGAGATACAGCTCGTATCAACTTCAATACATGTATGGGAGATGCAGGTCGTATCAAGTTCAATACAAGTATGGGAGATGCAGCTCCTATCAACTTCAATACATGTATGGGATGTGCAGCTCGTATCAACTTCAATACAAGTATGGGAGATACAGCTCGTATCAACTTCAATACATGTATGGGAGATACAGCTCGTATCAACTTCAATACAAGTATGGGAGATGCAGCTCGTATCAACTTCAATACATGTGTGGGATGTGCAGCTCGTATCAACTTCAATACATGTATGCGAGATGCAGCTCGTATCAACTTCAATACAAGTATGCGAGATACAGCTCGTATCAACTTCAATACATGTATGGGAGATGCAGGTCGTATCAACTTCAATACATGTATGCGAGATGCAGCTCGTATCAACTTCAATACATGTCTGGGATGTGCAGCTCGTATCAACTTCAATACATGTATGCGAGATGCAGCTCCTATCAACTTCAATACATGTATGCGAGATGCATCTCGTATCAACTTCAATACATGTCTGGGATGTGCAGCTCGTATCAACTTCAATACATGTATGCGAGATGCAGCTCCTATCAACTTCAATACATGTATGCGAGATGCATCTCGTATCAACTTCAATACATGTCTGGGATGTGCAGCTCGTATCAACTTCAATACATGTATGCGAGATGCAGCTCGTATCAACTTCAATACAAGTATGGGAGATACAGCTCGTATCAAGTTCAATACAAGTATGGGAGATGCAGCTCGTATCAACTTCAATACATGTATGCGAGATGCAGCTCGTATCAAGTTCAATACAAGTATGGGAGATACAGCTCGTATCAAGTTCAATACAAGTATGGGAGATGCAGCTCGTATCAACTTCAATACAAGTATGGGAGATGCAGTTCGTATCAACTTCAATACATGTATGCGAGATACAGCTCGTATCAACTTCAAGACAAGTATGGGAGATACAGCTCGTATCAACTTCAATACATGTATGGGAGATGCAGCTCGTATCAACTTCAATATATGTGTGGGAGATGCATCTCGTAACAACTTCAATACATGTATGGGAGATGCATCTCGTATCAACTTCAATACATGTGTGGGATGTGCAACTCGTATCGTAAAGGAAGAATCGTTTAAATCAGTAGACAGTGGAGTGTGGCTGCGATACCACGTAGTGGCTACAAAGTCACTGGTTGAATGTACATCGGATACACAGACTGAGATACCGTTGAATCCCACACCAGTCACTTGTTGTCACAACTAGAACCACCACGAGAATATAATAAAACTATGAGATATTTAACGAGAAAAGAAAGAAAGTCATTGAAGACCAAGAACTTTTTAAACTGTTGTCTATTATTTCCATAAGAAACAGGAATGGATGGAACAATTTACAAATACAGAAGTCACATGCTCAGGGCATGGCGTGACCAACCGATTGATAGAATCGGGCCGATTCTACCACCCGTCTAGGTGAAGTCAGGGCCAAAGTGGTGTGTTGAGCAACAGGAACACGGTTGCAGGCTCCCATTGCCCTCAACCACCAGGATCCCTTCCTCCACCGACACAGGGCCGCAACCCACGGCTAACGGGTTGGTGGACCAAATATGCCCCCAGGTCCACAACGGGGGTGTTGGCGAGCACTTAGCGTTATCCAGCACCCACCACGAGGAGGTGGCTCGCCACGGGTGCCCCTGGTTCAGAGAGGGAGGATGGGCGACACATGTTGGACCCTGGTTCAGGCAGTGAGGACGGGCGGCACATGTTGGGCCTGGTTCAGACAGGGAGGACGGGCGACATGTGATGGAGCCTGGTTCAGACAGGGAGGACATGTTGGGCCCTGGTTCAGAGAGTGAGGATGGGGGACACATGTTGGAACCTGGTTCAGAGAGTGAGGACGGGCGGCACATGTTGGGTGCTGGTTCAGACAGGAAGGACGGGCAGCATATGTAGGGCCCTGGTTCAGAGAGGGAGGATGGGCGACACACGTTGGAGCTTGGTTCAGAGAGGGAGGACAGGCGGCACATGTTGGGCCGAGATTCAGACATGGAGGACGGGCGACATACGTTGGGCCCTGGTTCAGACAGGAAGGAATCAACCCTAGAAAAACCAACTAGTCTATGAAAGATACATATTTAAAACTAGTAATTGCATTTGCATGACGTTTAAACCATAGAAATGAAAAAAAACTTATTTTGTCCAAACTTTACAGCGAAGTCTTCAGTTTAGAAAAAAATTAATTTGATCGCTTGTACAGTCACAGCGGAGTGCTGACAGTAATTTCATTACCTTAAGTCATGTGTTACACTTTGATAGTATGTTCAGATACACATTGCAATACGCCATCGACATATCACAGTTTATCGCAATACGAAAATATTGACAATACTCAGCGCTAGTGTCATGCATAACACAACAGAATCTAAAATATGATAGAACTGAAACAGATTGAGGTGTGTTACGTGTGGTGCAGTGGCTCTGTGATATCCTTATGATACGTTTCCTTTCCAAGAGATAAATACTGTAATGTAAAAACCTTTATAGATATGTTACTTCTGTCAATTTTCATTCAGTTATTGGAGTTATTTTTGTTTGTTTTTAAAGACATTCATTTAATTCATAATGATTTATTGGTGTGTTATGTAGATAAAGTAAATTAGATACAAATTTACAATTTAAAGTAATTAGATAAAGTAAAGTAGATAAAGTATCTACATAACACACCAATAAATCATTATGAATTAAATGAATGTCTTTAAAAACAAACAAAAATAACTCCAATAACTGAATGAAAATTGACAGAAGTAACATATCTATAAAGGTTTTTACATTACAGTATTTATCTCTTGGAAAGGAAACGTATCATAAGGATATCACAGAGCCACTGCACCACACGTAACACACCTCAATCTGTTTCAGTTCTATCATATTTTAGATTCTGTTGTGTTATGCATGACACTAGCGCTGAGTATTGTCAATATTTTCGTATTGCGATAAACTGTGATATGTCGATGGCGTATTGCAATGTGTATCTGAACATACTATCAAAGTGTAACACATGACTTAAGGTAATGAAATTACTGTCAGCACTCCGCTGTGACTGTACAAGCGATCAAATTAATTTTTTTCTAAACTGAAGACTTCGCTGTAAAGTTTGGACAAAATAAGTTTTTTTTCATTTCTATGGTTTAAACGTCATGCAAATGCAATTACTAGTTTTAAATATGTATCTTTCATAGACTAGTTGGTTTTTCTAGGGTTGATTCCTTCCTGTCTGAACCAGGGCCCAACGTATGTCGCCCGTCCTCCATGTCTGAATCTCGGCCCAACATGTGCCGCCTGTCCTCCCTCTCTGAACCAAGCTCCAACGTGTGTCGCCCATCCTCCCTCTCTGAACCAGGGCCCTACATATGCTGCCCGTCCTTCCTGTCTGAACCAGCACCCAACATGTGCCGCCCGTCCTCACTCTCTGAACCAGGTTCCAACATGTGTCCCCCATCCTCACTCTCTGAACCAGGGCCCAACATGTCCTCCCTGTCTGAACCAGGCTCCATCACATGTCGCCCGTCCTCCCTGTCTGAACCAGGCCCAACATGTGCCGCCCGTCCTCACTGCCTGAACCAGGGTCCAACATGTGTCGCCCATCCTCCCTCTCTGAACCAGGGGCACCCGTGGCGAGCCACCTCCTCGTGGTGGGTGCTGGATAACGCTAAGTGCTCGCCAACACCCCCGTTGTGGACCTGGGGGCATATTTGGTCCACCAACCCGTTAGCCGTGGGTTGCGGCCCTGTGTCGGTGGAGGAAGGGATCCTGGTGGTTGAGGGCAATGGGAGCCTGCAACCGTGTTCCTGTTGCTCAACACACCACTTTGGCCCTGACTTCACCTAGACGGGTGGTAGAATCGGCCCGATTCTATCAATCGGTTGGTCACGCCATGCCCTGAGCATGTGACTTCTGTATTTGTAAATTGTTCCATCCATTCCTGTTTCTTATGGAAATAATAGACAACAGTTTAAAAAGAAAACACCTTTGCCTAGAGACTATATGCCAGAAGGCGGTGGCTCATGGGCCAATCTGGCATTTTTGACCTCCAGATTCTATCTGTCTTCGGGTATCTGTCTTGGGCTGAACCAACCTGACCTTTATTCTGTTTGGCAGAAATAGCTATCTGAGTCATTTTTGCTTGAGTATAACATCCCTGTAACCCTGGTGTTTGTAGGCGGCTTCCACTTCAACATCGTCCTTGTTGACACTCGATGGCGGGTGGGGAGCAGGGATGCTGAATAACCTCTGTTCCATTATGGACACCACACATTTGACTGGTTCTCGTTCTAAAACGAAAAGACGTCACATTGACGCTGATATAGCAACATCTTCTGATGAAGAAACTGTTCAAAATGTTGATTCTTGGCCACGTTTTCTTGTCGTTGAAGGAGTTAATGGTGAACCCCTTAAAATCAATCCCTTTGTGGTTTCGAAATCTATTGAAGGAATCTGTGGTACAGTTAGGAATGTCACTCGTCTCCGCTCCGGTTCCCTGCTTGTGGAGTGTACAAGAAGACAGCAGTCTCAAAATCTCTTAAAGGCACATCGTTTTGCAAACACTGAGATTGTTGTGTCGGTGCATAAAACTCTCAACTCATGTCGAGGCATTGTCCGCGATCGTGCTAAGTGTCTCTCAGACATGTCCGAAGAGGACACTGTCACAGAACTGAAGCCCCAAGGTGTATCATCAGTGAAACGATTTACAAGGAAAGATGGTGACAGCATTGTTAATACCAACACGTACTTGTTTACCTTTGCCCTCACGAAGACTCCTTCATCGATTAAAGCTGGGTATTTCAACATTGGAGTTGATACATATATTCCTAACCCCCTTCGATGCTTTAAATGTCAGCGGTTCGGACATGGAGCTAAATCTTGTCGTAATAACCAAGTTTGCTCTCGTTGCAGTAAACAGCACGACAGCACAGACTGCACAGATGAGATCAAGTGTGCAAATTGCAGTGGTCCTCACATGTCCTCATCCAAATCTTGTCCCTCTTTCGTCACACAAACACAAATATTGAAATTAAAATACACCAATGACATTTCATTCGCTGAGGCAAAAAAGTTGGTAACAAATGCATCAACAAATTCCTCTCCTTCACGATCGTATTCCGACGCAGTTTCCTCTACTCCTATCACATCTGATACTGGCTGTCAAACTGCTATTAGCTGGGTGTCTACCGACCAAAAACTACTGTACCCAATCGATACTGCAGATACCAACACTTCATCAGCTTCGCAGACAGACTCTGTTCCTGACCCTGTGATTGCGTCCGGCAGTATAACTGAAGAGAAAACAAATAGAATTCTAACTGCAAAAGAACGAAAATTACAACGGAAAAAAGAAGCAAGGTCCCTTAAACATATTCAGGACCTGTCTACGTCAACATCCCCTCTGGAGGTTCATAATGTCTTTGAACCTCTAGCCATGGAAGTCAATCCATCGCTGCCCATGCAGCATAGGGGAAAATCTAACTGCTCACGATCTCCAGTTAAGCCGCCATGAGTGGCTTTTCCAGTATAATACAATGGAATTGTAGAGGACTTTGGAACAATTTCAAAGATCTTCAACTTTTAACACAGGATTTTAAACTATCAGCACTTTGTTTGCAGGAAACGTTCCTCAAAAGCACACACAACTTTGATGTGAGACATTATAATTCATATCATAGCTTTTCCCCTCCAGGGAATAAAGCTACTGGAGGTTCTTCTCTTTTAGTGAGGCAGGGCATCATCCATAGTCCCGTTTCTCTCAATACCCCTCTCCAGGCTGTTGCTATTCGAATGACATTAAATGTTGTTTTCACATTATGCTCTTTATATATTCCACCGTCGACTTCCCTTCAACAGTCTGATCTTCAAGCGCTATATGATCAACTCCCTAAACCCTGTGTCATAATGGGAGATTTAAATGGCCATAACCCACTTTGGGGCAGTACTGACAGCAATGTAAAAGGTAAAGTGCTGGAGGATTTTTTCTTGGACAACGATTTATGCATATTTAATGATGGTTCTTCTACATATCTACATCCAGGAACTGGAACTTACTCCTGTCTGGATTTATCCATTGTGGACTCTACTTTACTGAGTGAATTTGAGTGGTTAGTTCATGATGACCTTTGTGGGAGTGATCATTTTCCCACCATATTAAAATCTGTGACACCTTCTGATGTCCCTCCATCATCACGTTGGAACTTTGCTAAAGCTGACTGGGATTTGTATGAAATTCGCTGCTCTGTTAAACTAACACCTGATGCTTTTGTTGATGTTTCTGATCCGATAAAAATCTTCTCTGAAGAACTTCTTCAAATAGCTGATGAATGTATCCCGAAGTCCTCTTCAAATCCACACATACGTAAACCATGGTTTACTGCTGACTGCAAACAAGCTAGGAAGGCGCGGAAGAAAGCTGAACAGTATTTCCGGCGTCATCCTATGGTCCATAATTTAAACAAATTTAAAATTTTAAATGCTAAAGCAAGGCGTACTTTTAAACAAAATAAACGCCAATCATGGCAAAATTACGTTTCAAAAATAAATTCACGTACGCCAGTTTCAAAGGTATGGAACATGATCCAGAAAATAAAAGGTAAGGGCTCTAAATCTAGTATTCACCATCTTAAAGATGGGAATCAGTTATTGACTCATAAATCAGATATTGCTAATAAACTTGGTGAGACTTTGGCGAAACATTCTTCCTCGTCAAATTATGTACCTGAATTCCAAAAATATCAAAAACAGCAGGAAAAGAAATATATTAATTTTACTTCGGAGAATGGGGAGGATTACAATGAAACCTTTTCAATACATGAACTTCATACTGCTCTTGACCAAGCTCACGATACTGCTTCTGGAGCTGATGGTATACATTATCAACTTCTGAAGCACTTGCCAGAATCCTGCTTAGAGACACTTTTACATATTTTTGATGACATTTGGACAACTGCAAAATTTCCTCCTTCGTGGCGAGATGCCATAATTGTACCCATCCCTAAACCTGGACGTGATCATACTGATCCATCGAATTATAGACCAATTTCGCTAACCAGCTGCGTTTGCAAAACCATGGAACGCATGATAAATAATCGACTTGTTTGGTACTTGGAGACTCGTAACCTAATAACAGATATACAATGTGGTTTCCGCAAAAACAGAAGTACCATCGATCATCTCGTGCGTTTAGAATCTTTTGTTAAGAATGCCATAATTAATAAACAACACGCTGTGTCAATCTTTTTCGATCTAGAAAAAGCATACGATACGACATGGAAACATGGGATTTTAAAAGATTTACACGACTTTGGATTACGAGGCCGCTTGCCTCAATTTATATCCAACTTTTTAAATGACAGGCAATTTCAAGTCCGAGTGGGTTCAACCCTGTCTGACCATTATACTCAGGATCAGGGCGTCCCACAAGGCAGTATTTTGTCTGTCACTCTGTTTAGTATTAAGATCAACAGTCTATCAAAGGTTTTAACTGATTCAATCGATGGATCACTATTTGTGGATGATTTTAATATTTCTTGTCGTGGTAAAAATATGCGCACCATTGAACGGCAATTACAGTTGTGTTTAAATAAAATAAATAAATGGTGCCTTGAAAACGGCTTTAAATTTTCTCAAACAAAAACTAATTGTATACACTTTTGTAGAAAATAAAAACCGCATAAGGACCCAGAGCTATCTTTAAATGGCACTCCCATCAAAGTTGTAAAGGAGGCTAAATTCTTGGGTGTAATTTTCGATTCTCATTTAACCTTCTTACCACACATTAAATCTCTTAAAGTTAAATGCCTGAAGGCACTAGATTTGCTGAAGGTTGTTTCCAATACTAAGTGGGGAGGGGATCAAACCACCCTCCTTCATTTATACAGATCATTGGTACGATCCAAACTTGATTATGGTTCCATTGTATATGGTGGAGCCTGCAAAAGCAACCTGAAACTATTAGATTCTGTCCATCACCAAGGTCTAAGACTTTGTCTTGGCTCCTTTCGAACATCACCTGTCGACAGCCTCTATGTCGAGGCTGATGAGCCATCTCTTACCCAACGCCGTGCCAAATTGACTTTACAGTATGTAACAAAATTATATTCCAACGAATCAAACCCTGCATATAACTGTGTATTTAATCCCTTGTATGAGGATTTGTACAGCAGGAAGTCTTCACTTGTTCCCCCTCTTGGTATCAGAGTGAAACCTTTCCTTTCTGCTGCTGGCATTGAGCTAGAAGATATAGCTCCTGTTCGTTTACTTTCTTCACCTCCTTGGCAATTGGTTAGGCCACAAGTTGACCTTACACTGACAACATTTAAAAAGTCAGAAACGAATGAATCACAATATAAACAAGAATACCATCAATTAAAAAGTAAATACAATACCTATAAATCCTTATTCACAGATGGATCCAAGGATGGTGGGGCAGTGGCTTGTGCCACAGTCATTGGGTCTAAGACAATCTCTTCCAGATTACCGGCTGACAGCTCTATTTTCACAGCAGAAGCAAACGCTCTATAAACCGCTCTTAAATATATTGAAAGACACCCCAAACATAAACAATATATAATCTATTCCGACTCCCTTTCTTGTCTTCAGGCGATTAAAAACATTTCTTGCAAGCATCCACTTGCAAGCATTGTATAATGATCTTGCTACTGGCCAATACGACATTGTCTTTTGTTGGTTACCCAGCCATGTAGGAATTTCTGGGAACACAATGGCCGATCGTGCCGCCAAAGCAGCACTCAACAAATCTGTGACATCACTTCTCATTCCTTATTCTGACTACAAAGCTAGTATTAGATCTTACATCCGTGACCTTATGCAAAAGAGGTGGGACACCCAAGTAGGTATAAATAAATTACATGAAATAAAACCCTATATTGGTTACACCTACTTGGGCTGTCAGTCCAGATTTCAAGAGGTCATTTTGCGACGATGTCGTATTGGCCATACCAGATATACTCATGCATACCTGTTAAAAGGTGAAGATCCTCCGTTTTGTATCCCTTGTGATGAGAGAGTCACGGTCAAGCATATTCTGCGTGACTGTGTTGAATTCTCCATCACAAGGGAGAAATATTTCAATGTCAAAACCATCAAGGATCTTTTTAATAGTGTTAGTTCTCATTTACTTATTGGTTTTTTAAAAGAAATTGATTTCATGATTGAATTTTGATTAATAACTGTTGTAGATAGCTATATTTTAATGATTGGTAGTGTAACTTAGCAACTGGTAATGTTAATGGCTGTATCCTCAAAGGGGGTTAAAGTATCGTAAAATTATTGTCCTCCTGAGAGGGTACGTAAGTCCCAAAACTTTCACAGTTTAATTTCCGCTTACCCGATTTTAAACGTAGTATATTTGTTCTTTTACAAGTTGGCTAAACATTCGTACAATCGCCAGCGGCTGAAGGGATGGTGTAAATCCAACTGGGGTCCATGCAGGTAGCAAAGGTACTGTAAGACCCCATGGACCCTGGTATGGTGATCTACCTTCAGTTGTCGGCGGTCTATAGCCTGTTTTTATATTGTCTCGTCCTCTATAGTTGAATTGTTTTAGATTTCATTACTAGTTTTAAATATTTTCCTGTGATAGTCTAGTGGCTTTACTGTCCTTCGTTGACAGATTTTTTACCATTCTCTATTATGTATGACATTAATGGTTCTCGTCACGATATGGCTGAAATATTGCCGATGTGACGTTAAATGTTAACTCACTCACTCACTCTCTGAACCAGGGCCCAACATGTGAAGTCCGTCCTCACTGTCTGAACCAGGGCCCAACATGTGTGACCGATCATCCCTGTTTGAACAAGGGCCCGACATGTGCCGCCCGTCCTCCCTGTCTGAACCAGATCCCAGCAAGTGTAGCCTGTCCTCCCTGTCTGAACCAGGTCCTAGCATGTCTAGCCCGCCCCCTGTCTTAACTCGGTGTGTTGAAATTTACCAATACACCTCGGGCAGTGTCCCACCACATTAAATTTCAACTGAGAGATACAGTGATGTGAAGTAAGTGGCCTTTTCGTTGCAATAAATCAGCTTCAGTCTTTCTGGGGAAACGTTTCCGCCTTGTGCGTGAAAGACACGGGTAAAAGCCCGCCAGTATCACCTAAATCTGTTTCACACATTTAGCAGATAAAAGAGTAAGAAATACCGTGACAGTTTTGACAGCTTCTGGCACCCTTCCAAGCCTCACAGCGATTCTGCACATACTTCGGTGTACTCTTTATCTCCTACCAGCAAACATTTTCCCCTCTTGTCAATGGTGTCATCGATTTGTTCTATATCTATAGATATTTGTTGTATATTTGTTATCATTTACTGTAAGATGTCAATGGAGGGCGCAGATGGCCGTTATCAAGATATTTCAATAGTTATACAAGGTACAACGTCAACAGAAACGACTGCCGCAAAAGTTTGTCTCACTAACAAGTGATATGTAATCTAGGGTTTTGGGTGGGACTGATCTCAGTGAAGTTTGATCGACCAGGAAAAGATATGTAAACTGAGGTCTTGGGTGGGATTGACCTCAGAGAAATGCGATCAGCCAGGAAAAGATCTAAAACCTGGGGTCTCGGGTGGGATTGACCTCAGTGAAGTGTGATCAACCAGGAAAAGATCTAAAACCTGGGGTCTCGGGTGGGATTGACCTCAGAGAAATGCGATCAGCCAGGAAAAGATCTAAAACCTGGGGTCTTGGGTAGGATTGACCACAGTGCGATGTCTGAATCCACATTAGGATCTACACGGACGATTCTAACACTACAGTAAAACACAAAGTCAAGGTTATAAGCTGTGTATTAAGGCATATAGAAGCAATAGACGTAACAAAATGAAGCGGCATTAAAATGTCACAACATACAGTAAAAATGTAAGAAAACAGTTTTGACTGGCAAAACAAGGTCTCGCCTGAAAGTTATCGCTATCAATCATGTACGTTAATATCAGTAAATATTAAACTAAGGTGTATTTCAGTTCCTCAAGTGCAGAACATAAAAACGTTAGTTGTAAACCACATAAAAAGTGATCACATGCATGGCGCGGTAGTTTTCTGGTAGTATAATAAACATTTAATAAATACTGTTCTAGTATACCAATCAGCATATATACTGAGTCGAAAAAGAAACTTCACAAAATGTCATTTTTACTTTTTCTGTGATGATACATCTATGTATCCGAAATGGGATCCCTATCTTCCGACTCTTGAAAAACGTTAGCAAAATCCACTCAAACCCATCCATTCGTCGTGCAAATGACGTTAGTGCCAAATCAGGTTTTGCACACGCAGTCGATCACGTGATCTTCGCATTGAAGTTTTCTTCATTTGCACGTGTTTGCATTGGCCTCAAGAATTGAAAGAAACACTGATCCCAGCATGTGTAGTCTGTGCTGTACTTTAAATGCCACGATTGTCAAACTCTTCAACAACACAAGGCATTGACAACATACTATTCAGTTTCTGTCAGGAAAGCGAGGTATATTTGATAGTGATTCTGACAATCTCTGTAACCGTTTTTGTTCCTGTCTTCATAGACAAAGGCATTGACAATAGCACATACCTTTTTATCTAATAAGGACGTAATGTTGGATCCTTAACACATTGTATATACACAATGTGTATTTTCAGACTAAAGGTACTGGAGTCTAAGCACGCAGACCAAACAACAGGGATATATACGGCACAGATATCATAAACGTACTAAAATATACAAAGTGGAAATGTAAAACCAGGATTAAACCATGCATGCCTACCACAACATGGCGTCCATGTTTGTACAACCAACATTTGATGTTCACTATGATAGCCCGTGAATATTTTATAACGCACGCATTCAACGCATAAATGTTCTCTAATATATCAACAGACTCTTGATGATATCTTCTCTATAATTTGATGTGTCAGAGTCAGACTTCTTCAGCTGTAGGCGTTCAAGTCAAATACGTGCCTTATTTACTAAATACTTTCAAGCACTACTATTTGCCTCTTTTGTCAGTTATTCTTGGAACAGCAAGACTTTCTTGGACTTTCTGCTTCTTTGTCCCTTCAAGCACTGACGTCTTTAAATGTAGAGCTTCAAGGAAAATACTTTCCTCCAGTACCTAAACCTCCCTAAGTGTGTACCTTCAAAGAAAATTATTGCCTCTTTACCACAGACTTTGTCACCTGCAGTCCTTCAAGCTAAGTAATTGCCCAATTTGCTCCACCTTTCTTCAAGTTCAGTCCTCAAGTCATGTTCTTGTCCCCTTTACCAAAGACTTCTGTAGCCGTACACCTTCTGAGTCAAGTACCTGCCTCCTTATCCCACGATTTGTTTTCAAATGTAGACCTTCAAATTAAGGACTAGTCTCGTTTACCAAAGACCTTTGTAACTGCAGGCCTTCTTGTAGTACTTGCCCCTCTCAGAAATATTTGTTTACAAATGCAAACCTTCAAGGAAAGTACTTGTGCCATTTACCGAGGAATTTATTGGTTCATTCCATGGAGTCAGTTTCTTGACTTTCTCTACCTTTTTCCATCTCCGTCTCCTGAGTTTAAGCTCTGTCTGGCTTGTACATAGTCAGATGGTATACGTCACACCTCACTATTGACCTCATTATGTCATCCAGTGGCTTTACATTACTCTGACTCTCCACCTGACAAAAGTGTTTCTATGATTCGTCTGCAGTTCACTTTAAGGGCAATGTTTAAGGCGTCATCTCCTGTGCTGTCAACCACTGACAGATCTGCGCCTCTACCTCTCAGGTAGTCAAACACGGCAACTTTACCATATAACACTGCTGTCATGATGCAAGTTAAACCACCGTTGTCTTGAGTGTCTATATTGAACTTGTCTGAGATATGTTTCACAATGTCAAGGTGACCGAATTTGCATGCAAAATGTAGAAGAGTGAGTCCATCCATGTCCACTAGAGTATGGTCTGCACCCCGGGACATCAGGAACTTCATCACACTCATATGTCCTCCAACAACTGCTCTCATTAGAGGAGTGGAACCATTCTTTCCCCTTGTGTTGATGCCAAAGCTGTCAATGACCTTCCTAACGATGGCTTTGTTCCCACCTTGACAAGCTGCGTGAAGAACAGTATCATTCTGTGGAGTAGTCAAAGATGCAATACCTCCATTTTGCAAAATCAGATCATAAGCATCCATCTTTCCACTGAGAGCTGCCATCATTATTGGCGTCCATCCATCCTCTCCCGGACTGTTGATGTCAAACCGTGGTAGGAGATACTTTATGATGGACGCGTTTCCTCCCTGACAAGCAATATGCAATAAATTGTTCCTGGAGCAATCCAGCAGCTCCATCTCAACGCTTTGTGACACAAGGAGACAGAACACATTCTCCTGTCCTGCCCACGCTGCATGCATAACTGGTGTGCAGCTATTCCGTCCTTTAGCATTTATGTCCATCGTCTTCAGAAGATACTTTACAATGGCTGTGTCTCCGCCTAGACATGCAAAATGTAGAACATTATCATTGTAGTCATCTGTTAGATTCAGCTCAGCTTCCTTTGACACAAGCAGATGAAAAACATTAGTTTTGCCTGCCAAAGCTGCCTCCATTATTGCTGTTCTGTTGTTGAATCCTCGGTGATTGATATCACTCTGCTGTAGGAGGTATTCTACTATCGAAGTGTTTCCACCACGACAAGCTAAATGAAATATGGTCGAGTTGTAATCATCAGTCATTGACATGTCAGCTTGCTTAGAGACAAGGTCAAATACATTCTTCACTCCATTCAGAGCTGCGTACATCACAGCTGTCCTGCCATCCTGTCCACGAGCGTTGATGTCAAACAACGGAAGCAGATGCATAACGATGGACCTGTTTCCTCCCTGACATGCGAGGTGAAGCATATTGTTACCCTGGTCATCAGTAAGAGTGAGATCTACGTGCCGTGAAACAAGCATGTTGAACAAGTGCCTGTTTCCAAAGGAAGATGCTATCATCACAGGTGTCAAACCCTCCTTTCCCCTGGTATTGACGTCAAGCATTTGAAGAACACACTGAACGATCATCGTCTCTCCTCCTTTACAAGCTGAGTGAAGGACAGTGTCTGTGTAGTCATCGATAACTTCCACATCGGCGTTCTTTGAGACCAGAAAATCGAAAACACTTTTATTACTGGCAGAAGCTGCTTTCATAATTGCTGTTCTCCCGCTGTCTTCCAAAGTGTTGATGTCAGCATTTAGAAGTAATTGTTCCACTATTGATTTGTTTCCACCCAGACAAGCTAAGTGAAACACAGAATTGTTCTGATCATCTTTCATCGATGTATCAGCTCCCTTTAAGACAAGCAGATCAAACACACTCTTTACTCCGTTGATAGCTGCATACATCACAACCGTCCTGCCATCCTGTCCACGGCTGTTGATGTCAAACAGTGGAAGCAGGTGCTCTATGATCGACTTGTTTCCACTCTGACATGCGAGGTGAAGTATGTTGTTACCGTGGTCGTCAATCAGAGTCAGGTCTACTTCTTTTGAAACAAGCAAATTGAAAACATCAAACTTTCCAAATCGAGCTGCTACCATAACTGGTGACCAGCCATTTAATCCCCTCACATTAAGGTTAACTGTTGTCAGCAAATGTTCAAGAACGGCTACATTCCCTCCCTCACATGCAGAATGTAAGACAGTGTTATTGAAGTCATCAGTCAGTTTACGATCAGCCTTTTGTGACACAAGAAATTTGAACACATGTATATGACCTGACTCAGCAGCTTTCATAAGTGCAGTCCTCCCCAGGTAATCAGAACTGTCGACTTCAGAATTTGACAAGAGACATTCCACAATGGATAGGTTCCCGTCTATACAGGCTAGTTGGAAAACAGAGTTGCCGTAGTCATCCTTCAAGGACACATCAGCTCCCCCAGACACAAGCAGGTCAAACACGTCCTTCGATCCACTGGCAGCAGCATACATAACTGGTGTCCATCCTTTATTTCCACGACTGTTGACGTCACACTTTGTCAGTACGTGTTTCACAATAGAGACATGTCCACCATGACAAGCCAGGTGAAGGAGATTGTTGTTGTTGTCGTCTTTCGGATATAGATTAGCCTTAACTTTATATAACTGGTCAAATGCATGCTTTGCTCCATTGGCAGCTGCTTTCATTATAGGTGTCCAACCGTGATTTCCTTGAATATCAAAGTCTATCTCTTTCAGTAGAATGTCGGGTATGTCATCAAGCAGGCAGGCTAAATGAAGCAGACTGTTGTTGTCATCGTCTGTCAATGACGTGTTTGCATTCTTTGACACGAGAAGGTCGAACATATCCATCCTTCCTGACAACAGAACACACATCACAGGCGTCATGCCGTTTTTCCCTTGACTGTTTATGTCTGTTGATGATAACAACGAATTAACAACGGCTTCACTTGCATACAAACATGCCAGATGAAGAACAGTGTTGTTGTTGCTATCCCGTGAGGCTAAATCGCCCTGTTTGACTAGATAATCGAAGAGATCATTCTTGTCGGCGACAATTGAATACATGATCGGTGTCAAGTCATCCATCACCCGGCTGTTGACATGCCAAGCAGTACTTTTCTTCAGCTTCCGTTCAACATATTTGACAAGTGAAACATTTCCATATTGACAAGCCAAATGTAACAGGTCGTTGTTCGCGGCATCACGCAGTGTGACATCAGTCTTATGATTCAACAGGAGTTTCAAACTATCCATCTGTCCTCCAGTAACTGCGAACATAACTGGCGTCCAACCATTCACAGCCCGTCTGTTGATGTCACAGTGGGGCACGAGTCGTTCTATGGTGGCGATGCTCCTCAAGAAACAAGCATAATGGAGAATACCGTGCTTTGTATCATGAGACTTGATCTCATCATCTGAAAGTATTTGATACACTTTGTCTGCAACTTCTTCCTTTTTCCAGATGGGATACATGATGTAGCTGCTGAAAGTGCCATCAGCAACAGCTTCAGCCAGTCTGGCAGTAATTATGTCACTGTGAGCACCTGGGAAATATATGACACTCTCTTCTCCAGGTACAGTGTCATGCTGTTGATCACAAACATGCTCACAGATGAACTTTAAACTACAGTTGTGAAGAAACAGCTCTGGTTTAGTATCCAATATGACAGACAAGCACATGTCAAGTATTAGAGGGTGGGAACATGAGGCAAGGGCTAACACATTCTTCAGATGTGTGTCTTGTATTTTGTTGTCATATCCACTGTGGAGTTTTCCTGTATTCTGTTCCCCTTCACATAGTGACCTCAACAGGTACTCTACTGACTGATCGTCAAGGTGATTTATGTTCTTAAGCAGTTCCTGTTTTAGATGAAATTTAGGCATTTCAAAGAACGATTCTTTGTGTTGTTGAAAGGCATCATTTTTTGAAAAAAGTTTGCATGCCAGAGGAAAACCAATCAATTCCTTGTAGGCAATAATTGTGTTCACATCTACCTCAGTTTTACAGTCGTAATGACTTTTGTGTTTCAGCCATATGGCCTTTTTCTCTTCACGGCTTTCTAACTTGGCCAAGTCCACGACTGAGGACTTTTGAAACAATATAGGTTCTTTGAGTTTTGGAATGGCATGTTCAAGGTTGTTAGAATCTGTGGTGAATATGATGTACAAGTTAGGACGATCGTTTCTTCTTTGTTCGGTTCCTGATGTCTGCTGAAGGATTTTGTATCTTCTTTCCAGCTTGGTTTTCCAGGGTTCAAGGTGTCCATGGAGCTGATACAGAAGTTGTCTCAGGCGATGTACATCCATGGATGGCCCAACGTTCTGAAATATGTCATCAAATATGACACAAGCGTATTTCCTTTTACACAGACAATCAGCCAACTGGAAAGTACCAGCATCCTCTGCCAGTACCACTTCATATCCCTGCTTCCTGTATTCAGCTCCCAGCATCAGGGCCATGGATGTTTTACCTGCTCCTGGGGCACTGCTTATTGTCACGTGACCAAAAGCTTCCAACTTTTCTTTAACCTTTCGGAAACCCTCAGTTTCGACGAACAGGTTGCTGATATCTTTCTCCCTGAATGGCAGATCTTTTTAGAGGTGAAAAACAAAACATAATTAGTAAATATACCTCATATACACACATCTCACTAAATCACACATTTTCGTTAAAATGATGCATCTTTGTCGTACCATTATTTTCTGAGAACCATCATTTATTATTATTATTAATTGCTTTAACTGTGAGATGCCGCCTGATTGAACCACAGTGAAGTCGAGGGAAAACATTCTTGAGGAGGGGAGGGGGCTGTAGAACGTCTTAACTATGACATCAAGGATACGTTAGATGACTGGATAAATGACTGACACACACCTCTCGTCTGCTCTTCCAAGTCGGGAACATTCTTGTTTGTATCATCGTTTCCTGGTGATTCTGCCAAAATATACGTCACATCTAGGTCATACAAAACCTAAATGTTGGTTCTATAATAGCAGTCACATGTTAACATGATCTCACCATCTGGAGCGAGGGAGAGACGAAGGACGAAATCATTTTTGACTCTTGAAACTGCATTATCAGTTGTCCAAAGGACACGAAGATTTATCGTATCGTAGCTCAGTGTTAATGTTTAACACCTCAGTGTTAAGCTTAAATTGTTTGAAGCGCAGTTGTATTTTTTTAACATCGCTACAAATGAGGTCGGTATTCCCAGCGGGGTACAGAAAAAAATAATTGAAGAGCACGGAGCCTGTCAGAAAACCTCATTTATGTGGAAGGCGAGATCAATATGTTATATGATGGTCAGACCAGGTTTATCAGATACATACACTAAACAATAACAAACAAATTAACTCTACATTCCTGCTGACCTCTACATTGTCACTGCATTTATATCATCTCCATCTTCTCTTAGACATGAACTAGTCACAAAATATGGCAAAACTTATCGGATGAAAAACGATCTAAATCAGTGGGACTTGAGTTGTCGTCATCTGAAGCTGGTGAAGATGCCTCAACTTAGGACAGTATAGTCCTCGACATTGCTCAAGCTTCAAGAACGAAACATTGTTTGGATTTTATTGTATTGTATGCTTGTAGCTAAGAAGAATCGGCAATAATATAGAATTATCATTTTACTCGACACATTAATTTTAGCCATGATAACATGGTCTGAAGTCTCGCGTACACTTACCTGTATCGTGCGGCTTGAAGGGCGCTAAAATATACATATGGAAATTAATTAAGCAACACCAAATTCAAAGACACATAAAAACTTAACAAAGTATAACGAAGTAATTTTGATGATTGATTATTCAATTTTGATGTATTGACATACAGCATGAGCTTTTCATGGGTTGATATGACGCGCGTGAAGCTTGCACAGCGCACGTGCATTGCTTTAACCTCAACTTTCGAAAAATGCACTTTTTCCCTGGGGTGTTTACAAGCGCAGGTTGTCGATTGCATTCGGTTTTTCATTCATTTCAATGTCATGGCACGTAGGAAATTATCAGAGGCCACTCGTTGGCAAATAATCGGCATGAGGAATGCTGGTATGTCTCTAAGACAAATCGGGACTCAAATCGGACGACATCATTCCATAATTTCAAAACTTTTGAAAAAATACCGGGCCACTAATGAAGTTAAAGACCTGCCTAGACCAGGAAGACCCAGGAAGACCACAGTCCGGGAGGACAGAGCTTTACTGAGACTTGTACGGCGCAGGTCCTTCGACTCGAGCTCTCGGTTGAGACAGGAGTGGCTTCCAGGGAGACCCATCTCGAACAGGACTGTTCGGAATCGTCTGAAAGCTGCAGGATACCGGGCAAGGAGGCCAATCAAGCGACCCAGACTGTCTCCAGCCCATAAGGCAGCCCGACTGGCCTGGTGTAATGACCGTTTGCACTGGAACATTGCCTCTTGGAGGAAGGTCCATTTCTCAGATGAGAGCCGGTTCTTGCTGCACATGGTGGACGGTCGTACTCGGGTCTGGAGGCAGAGGAACACAGCAATCGCTCCACGGAACATCCAGGAGACTGTGGCCTTTGGGGGAGGTTCCGTTATGGTATGGGGGTGCATTTCCATGAACTGCAAGTTGGATATCATTACCATCCGTGGCAACCTTAACGGTGTTCGTTACCAACAGGAGGTTCTTGACAGGGCTGTGGTACCTCATTTTGAGAACCATCCTCTGGCAACGAGACCCATATTTATGGACGACAATGCTAGACCTCACAGGGCGCATGCTGTAAATGATTTTTTGCGGCAAAATGCAATTGACAGAATTCCATGGCCTGCCATGAGCCCTGACCTCAACCCCATTGAACATTTGTGGGACTTTATTGGCCGTCGTGTGAGGCAGAGAGACCCACCAGTCCATAATCTCAACGAATTGACGGCTGCCCTGCATGAGGAGTGGAACAGGATCCCCCAGAATCAGATCCGGAGACTCATCCAAGGAATGAGGAGGCGTCTGGAATCGGTGGTGCGTGCGCAGGGAGGACACACTAGATATTGATGAAAGTCGGTGTGCAGACTCTCAGATGACTGTTCTTTCTTTCCATGTGACATTTGTGTTAATACACCTGACAACAACGTCTGTGGATGAATAGTAAATTGTGTCCATTTTTTCATGAATTTAAGACAGTTTTAAGAATTTGGATTTCGTTGCAATAAAGCAAAGTCTTGATACTTTTTCCCTTTAAGTTGTTTGTCAGAGATCGTCTGTTGAATAAAAAAGTGTCAAACTATATCAACCCGGCATATTTTGATTGTCAGAACACTTCAAAGTTGCTCCAATAGAAAAAAATGGGGTGTTGCTTGATTAATTTCCAGGTGTATATATCAAACAAATTGGCAAAATGAACACCTCTTAAAATTACTTGACCTTTGCATCTTAAATACATTAAATACATCAGAACGGCATTTCAAGAGGCAAATGACCAAGTTATCAGACGTTTGAGAAAACATTTGTACAGTTCCCCTGTGTTATCTCAAGAACATATCTACTATTTGAAATAAACAATTACTACCACAAAGTTCCAGTGAGTTCGGCAGTCCCAGGGGGGTACATAGAAAATAATAGAAGCGCACGCATCCAGCCAGTTGTCATTATCTGAAGCTGGTGAAGATTCCTCAACTCAGGACAGTGTAGCCCTGAGTTATTGCTCAGACTTCAAGAAGAATACAGTGTTCGTATTTGATTTTATTGTATGTTATGCTTACAGATAAGAATGTCTACAATAATATAGAATTATCATGTTACCCGATACATCAACTTTAGCCATGATAACATGGTCTCAACTCTCGCATACACTTACCTGTATCGTGCGGCTGCAAGTAGGCTGAAATATATCAGTCGAATCGAAAAACAACCCTTCCATATTACTTGATATTTACATAAGAACGGCAATTACGGTTCAGTTTTAGAAACAAATTCCCCTAAAATATTTTCACATCTTCCTAAATGGTATCCCTAAATGACATTCATAAATGACATTCCTAAATGATATCCCTAAATGATATTCCTAAATGATATCCCAACAACATATATGCACTGCGATAGTACAAGGTAGATAGCTCTGGATATGACGAACTGCCTGTGAACCCGTTACTAGCAAACAACACATGTTTTCTGATTGCGTTGATCGATACTCATATTGTTGATCACTGGCTTGAGTCAAGTTCGATTATTTACAGACCGTCGCTTGAATATTGCTGAAAACTACACTCACTCACCAACTACTCGTGAGAAAATAGAGTTTGTATGGGTTTGTTTCTTCAAAGTTGTCCTTACTGTCCATCAACAAATATCCCATTTTAAATACATAATCAACTGCAGCATGTTTATGGGTATAGTTCGCTATTCAAGAGTTTCACATGTCTGTTGTGTACGGGAAACGTTCCCTTTGCTGCCTACTGTTATGACACCCATGTCACAACCCCTAGTGTACAGTACACAACCCTGGGCACTTAAAAGAACCCAGGCACCCGTGGCGAGCCACCTCCTCGTGGTGGGTGCTGGGTAATGCTAAGAGCTCGCCGACACCCCCGTAGTGGACCCGGGGGGATATTTGGTCCACCAACCCGTTTGCCGTGGGTTGCGTCCCGTGTCGGTGGAGGAGGGGATCCTGGTGGTTGAGGGCACTGGGGCTTTTAACTGTGTTCCATTGCCCAACACACCACTTTGGCCCTGACTTCACCTAGACGGGTGGTCGAATGGGCCCGGTTCGACCAATCGGCTGGTCATGCCAAGCCCTGTGCATGGAGGATATGTATCATTGCACAAATTTTATTTGGATTTTTACTTTCGGTCTTGGCTTATTTGTTCATTGAGCGTTTCGAAATTTAAAATGCATTTTTGAAGTTCTGAACTTTTGCCTAGAGTCTTATGCCCAGAAGGCGGTGGCTCATGGGCCAATCTGGTAGATTAATTATTTCTAATTCTTCTGCTGGAGTATATCATCCGGGTATCCTTGGTGCTGAAAGCTGGAGGCCCGCTTGCTTTAGCATTGTCCTTGTGATACTCCGTGGTGGGTGGGGAGCTCGGATGATGAACCGTATTACACTAACCATGGCTTATGAAACTCCAACAAAAAAAACAAAACGTCCACTTGATATTGACCCTGTTGATACTGACCATAGACCGTCTACATCGATTGAGTATTGGCCACGTTTCATTGTGATTGAGACTCCTGACAAGACACCGTTGAAATTGAACCCCTTTGCTGTATCCAAAGGTATTCAAGGCATTGCTGGGGATGTGAAGAGCATAAGACGTTTACGTTCGGGTGCCCTGCTAGTCGAGTGCGGGAAAAAGCAGCAAGCAACAAATCTGATGAATATTAAATCTTTCGTGGGCATTCCCGTCACGGTTTCTGCACACAAAACCTTGAATACAAGTAAAGGTATCGTGAGAGATAGAGATCGATTGTTTGATGACATGTCGGAACTTGATATAGGATCTGAAATGAAAGATCAAGGTGTACTATATGTCAAGCGCTTTTCAACTCGCAGAAACAACGAAACCGTCAAAACAAATACGTATCTGTTTACTTTCTCATGTCCAAATGCTCCAAAATCAGTGAAGGCAGGCTACTGCAACATACAAGTTGATACCTACATCCCCAACCCGCTCAGGTGTTTTAAATGCCAGAAATATGGACACGGTGTAAATACGTGCACATTGTCTGTTGTGTGTGCTCACTGTGGTGAGAAGACACACACAACAGAAGATTGTGACAGCGATTATAAAAAATGCACCAATTGCTCAGGCGACCATTTGTCCTTTTCTAAACAGTGTCCTATTTGGAAAGAGCAAATGGAGATCAATAAAATAAAATTTACTCAAAATATCTCTTTTTCGGAGGCCAAAAAACTGGTAAAGAGATCTGATCTTCCACAAACTTATGCTACAGTAGCAAAAACATCATCAGGATCTAAATCTAACACTACATCAACCACAGGCTGCCAAACTACGTTGACTTGGGTAAATTGCGATTCTCCACAGCTTTTGTACCCAGCTATATCATCACAGACTGAGGAATCACTTCCTAGTACCTCAAAGTCGTCTTCTGATCACAAATCATCATCTCAGTCACACTCAAAGTCTCAATCCACAGCTGATAGTCAACAAAACTGTGAAAAATAAATCGAAGCCAAAGCCTGATGCTTCAAAACAACAAAGTGGCAGAACTCCTAAAGGGTCACAGAACAAAATTCAATTGTTCAATAAATACGGGTCTCTTGAAGACATGGACGTTTCTGAAAACGTCCATTCTAGGGCACATAGCTTGTCGCCCTCTAAAAGAGTGCGGGGTAGATCCCCAATAAATCCCCCCAAAAGATTATTCCAATAATATTGTACAGTGGAACTGCAGAGGATTGAGGACTAATGTACATGAATTACAGCTATTAGTCCAAGATTTTATACCTTCAGCGATATGTCTCCAAGAGACATATTTAAAACAAACAGATACATTTGATCTTCGTCAGTTTAATGCATATCACTGTTTTGCACCTCCGGGTGATCGGGCCACTGGCGGATCATCCATTCTAGTCAAACAAAACGTTATTCAAATCCCTGTTTCACTTAATACTAATATGCAGGCTGTTGCAGTGAGAATTACTTTACATGTAGCGTTTACGCTATGCTCTCTTTATATTTCTCCGTCGACGACGTTTGCCAGAACTGATCTGCAAGCTCTATATGATCAGCTCCCGAAGCCCTGTATTATAATGGGAGATTTAAATGGGCACAACCCACTCTGGGGTAGTGTAACTACAACCACTAAAGGGAAATTGTTGGAGGACTTTTGTTCTGACAATGACTTATGTATTTATAATGATGGTTCCAACACATATTTACACCCTGGGGCAGGGACCTATTCTGCTCTTGACTTGTCATTGACAACTTCCGAACTACTAAATGAATTCGAATGGTCAGTCCACGATGACCTCTGTGGAAGTGACCATTTTCCTACTATGTTAAAAGCTGTAACTCCATCTGATGTTCCTCCATCATCAAGACGAAATTTTAAAAAGGCTAACTGGGCTTTATATGAAACACTGTGTGCTGAAAAACTTAAACCCGAACGTTTTATTGACGTTCCTGGTGCTATTGAATGCTTTTCGGAAGAACTGAATTCCATAGCTGATGAGTGTATACCAAAGTCCTCTGTAGTTCCACACATAAGAAAACCATGGTTCAATGATGAGTGCAAACAAGCTAGGAAGGCAAGGAAAAAAGCAGAACATTATTTCCGTCGCCATCCTATGGTGCATAATTTAAATAAATTTAAAATTTTAAATGCTAAAGCACGGCGTACTTTTAGACAGAACAAACGCCAATCTTGGCAAAATTATGTATCTAAAATAAATTCTCGGACACCCATGTCCAAGGTATGGAACATGGTCCAGAAAATCAAAGGCAAAGGTACTAAATCTACTGTCCATCATCTTAAACATGGAGATCAATTACTTACTGATAAATCAGATATTGCGAATAAACTGGGCGAAACTCTTGCTAAACATTCTTCCTCTTCAAATTATATACCTAAATTTCAGCAGCATCAAAAACAACAAGAAAAGAAAACTATTAATTTCAAATCAGATAATGGGTAAGATTATAATGAAACTTTTTCCTATTAATGACCTCTATACTGCTCTTGATCAAGATCATGATACTGCTACAGGAGCTGATAACATACATTATCAACTCCTGAAGCATTTACCAGAATCCTGTTTAGAGACGTTCTTATCAATTTTTGATGATATTTGGACTTCCGAGAAATTTCCTTCTTCATGGCGTGATGCCATAGTAGTACCAATATCTAAACCTGGACGTGATCATACGGATCCATCCAATTTTCGTCCGATTTCATTAACTAGCTGTGTTTGCAAGACCATGGAACGCATGATAAATAATCGACTTGTTTGGTACTTGGAAACAAATAACCTTATCACAGATATACAATGTGGTTTCCGTAAAAACAGAAGTACTGTTGATCATTTAGTGCGTTTAGAATCATTTGTGAAAAACGCGCTGATTAATAAACAACATGCTGTGTCTATCTTTTTTGATCTTGAAAAAGCATATGACACAACCTGGAAGTATGGCATTCTGAGAGATTTACATGATTTCGGTTTGCGAGGTCGTTTGCCTGAATTCATAGGCAAATTTTTAAATAACAGACAATTTCAAGTCCGAGTGGGTTCTACCCTGTCTGATCATTACAATCAGGATCAGGGTGTTCCACAAGGCAGTATTTTGTCAGTCACACT